>NC_136835.1:2742579-3942579 GCF_951394365.1 Tetrao urogallus | reverse complement strand
GGAAAATGATAGGATATGGATACAACCTCAGGAGAACCTGGGTCTGCTGCTTAAATAACAGATCTGTGGTTTTGCACACTTTTCAGCCTGGAAGTCTGCAGCTGTATGGCTTTACCTGAGAGCTGAAACTCGAGGAGGAAAAAAAGCAAGTGGGTGTGTGGAAAAATCAACAACTCAACCTTGCAGCATCCAGGAGGCTGTGCTGCTGAGCTGTGATCAGCTAGGCTAATTACAAAGGGAGAGTGCAGTCATTTGTGGGCTCTGTTGGTTTCAAAACCACCGCTTTTGGCAAAGCCATCAGGGGGCCAGCAATAGCTGGCTGCATATATTTTGATATTAATTTGTGAATTAAATGCTTTGCATTTAGCATCTTTAAAAAAACAAAACAAAACAAACAACCCCAGAAACACCAGACACAGTGATGATTGCTTTGCTCTTTGAGCCATGTCTTTTTGAACCAAACTGGTTCTTGGATTTATAGGTTTTATTGTTATTATATTTTCTTCTCTCCTGCAAAGAATTCTGTTCTGTTGCAGTTCAAGAGCTCTTTCCATAGCATCAAGCTCCCTTATATTTCAGCCCCCAGGAGAGTTCACAGTGCTACTTATTTTCTCTATAAGCTAGCAGGTGTTGGTTTAATAAGGAGTAATAATGTTCTCCAATGTGGATTTATTCCAGGGTAATCCAATGGCTTCTCAAAGTGGAACTGCATCATTTCCTTAAGGCTCTGGTGCAGCATGGCTTTGTGCCTTTCATTGTTTCTCTGCTGCTGGCTGGAATCTCACTGCTTTGTGCCGCAGGTTTGAGATTATTTGCCTTCTCATAGCCTGATTTTGGAAGGAAGAAGGTCTGAGTTCCCTTCCTGCTGCTCTCATGAAGTTATGAGCACAAGCAGTAGGTGACAAGTTTTGCTCATTGCTGACAAGTGCAACATTTCATGCTGCATTTCCTAAATGCATGTGAGCTATTAGTTTAAAGAGCTGTGAAGAACGTAATCCTTCAGCTTACCCTCCTCTGTTTACTTCATTCCTTTGAATCCGCTGATAAATCCCAAACAGGAGGAATATTTGCACAGACTCCAAACTTGTGAAACTATTGCATGAGCTGAGAGAAGGGCAAGCAGGAAAAAACCTTTCAGCTTCTCTTCCCACCCCCAACTGCCCATGATTCATTTTAAACATCAGCCTTCTGGGGAAATAGAAAACAATCACATATACTAGGAAAAAAATTGGTTTTGTCTTTTCCGTAATGGTTTTCTCCTCTTTCAAAACCATGAAAAGTTAATTTTTTGATACAAAGCCAGAACAAAGAGAGGCTGCGGGGGTAGGAAGAGCATGAGATGGATTTTCTTGTTGCCTTCATCACTTACCCAGCTGCAGAAGCACCTGTAAGATCAGATCAAATTCACAAGCACAAAGCACTTGGTGAAGGTGGGGAGAAGTGACAGACAACTGTTATTTCATTTCCAGGATGCTTTTTATTGAGGTAACTGATAGACGTGCTTTTTTCTTTCAGTGTTTTCAGAGCACCACTTCAGTCATCTCTTCCATATTTATTAGCAGAAAGGAAAAGGAAAAAGAGGTGAAATTTATAGAACATGGCATTAATTACTGCTTACCTTTCTGTTTTGATGGCAGCAAGTGATGTATTTCTAACAGGCGTGCACCAGGCATGGTAAACAGGCAACAAGCCTGAATCAGAACCAGTGCTGGAGCAAAAACTGTCCCAACAAAACCCCCAGAAGGAGTTGCATTAGAAGTCAAATTCAATTTATTACCCACCATCTTTGCTCACCTTCACTGCTAAGGTCACCAGTTTTCCTTCAGCTGAGGGAGGCTGGTGGTATTGAGGTCCTGAGAGATGCTCACAGAAGCAATAGCTGAGTTATGCTGGGAGAGTTAAACCCCATCACAGAAGTGATCATGCAGGGAGAGGAAAATAAGAGGAAAAGGTAGCTGAAATTTGGGCCATGCATTTTTCAAGAGATAAAAGCTCAAATTTAAATGGATCCATTTAAAGGATCATTTGAGGACCATTTTTCCTCACCTTTTCAGCATCCCAACCACTGAAACAGAACAGATAAGTTCACCATCTTCACTTGGAGAATCCAAATAAATGGGAAACTTCTTTGGGGCTCTTCTGAAGAAGTAATTCCAGTTCATTGTTTGCTCTCACAAGGCAAAGAGGACTGTTGGAGTTGCTTATGCCAAGAGAGGTGGCTGCAGCACTGGCTCAGTACTGCAGAACCTTAAATACACTCAGACAAAGGGAGCATTTGTCCAAGGCTCAGCAGTGGGATCTGGGTTAAGCTGCTATAGGTATTATTGCCACAGCAAGCACTCAACAGGCCAACCCCCTACACATTCACTAAGCACTGGAAATAAATACCTTCTTTGGCAAGTGTAACTGACTTAAGACTGTTCTATCTATTGTGGCAACACAGTTGGGTGCTACTTCTCCAAGGCAGCTAACAGCTATTATAAGCAAGTAATACCAGTGTTAGCCTCCTTCTCAGTGCCTGGTTTCACTGGGATCTTTGGCAGGACAAGATAAGCCTGTCAGCATACCACTCTTCTGTTAACTCTGCACAATTTGCAATTGACAACTCCCTAGTTGTCTAGGTGAGTGTTTCTGTTGCCTCTTATTGGTGCTTTATGAATGCTGTAAGGTATTGTAATGCTATAATGTGATAGAAAGCACAGCAGTGATAGCAAGGTAGCAAATGAGGATAAGCCCAAATGGAGCAGCCATAGACACAGAAACAAAGAAAGAAAAACCCACTTACCCTTAGAAGGCCTCAGGTAGGCAGGGACCTCCAGTGAGATCCCCTCACCTTCACTGCCAGGCCTTAAATGAGGGCTGGGAAGGGGTGGATCCTGGCTCCATCACTTCCATCACTCAGTACATTGCATGCACCTGGGCTCCCCTGGGCTGGCCCTGCCTTCCCACCAGGTGCTCAGTCACTGTTTCAAGCTGTGTCTTAGCATTTCCCCTATAGATATTTAACAAAGATGTCACGCACATCCCTTTTTTACACATTCTGTAGTTCTGTTTTCCCTTCAGCTGTGCAGCAGGAGGTGGTGCAGTATGGGATGGAGTCACAGAGACATTTAGAACAAGGATTTCTTTGAGATGAGGCGCTTGCTCGGTTCTCTCCCTCATTCTTTTCTCCTGAATTCCCCAGAGATCTGTACCTACAAGCATGGAGTAGCTGAATTTGAGTTTCTGTGCTTCGTTTTTGGCATGCCCTCACTTTGTAAAATCTTATGTTGCTCTTGTGCTCTCACTCACATAGGTAGAAAGCGTGTGCTCTGCTTGGTGCCCTGTGCCAAACATCTCTCGTGGATCAGGACCTTGAGCAGAGCCAGGAAAGGACTGTAAGCATGAGAAGCTAGGTGTAATAAATGGGTTTTTTTGTTTCCCTGCAGAGGTTTTCCTCTTGCTTATTGTAGACCTGTGCAGCAAGTTACTGTACATACAGGTTGCTTGTACAAGTTACCAGCCAACTCTGGCATAACTCTGAAAATCTATTGGAGAATGGGAGCATGTGCTTTGCCCAGTGCTTTAAACAACTCCATATTACACTGGGATGAGCTTCATTGCTTTTTGGTAGTATAAAAACTGATCTTTTTCCTAACAGTCGGCTCTTAGACTTTATTATCTTTGTTTTCCCTGAAAACTGTGTGTTTGAGTGGTGTGAAATGCCATTTCTGGCACTTTGGTGTCTATGCTCAGGCAGTCCAAATTGTCTGGGCTTTTCCCTCTTGCTTCTTGTTCCATTATTTTTCACATTTTTGGTTCCATACCCTCTGCAATAAGCTCTGATTTCCTTTAGCAGAATCTTTCTGTCTCAGCCTCCAGTCCTTTAGAGTTCTTAACATCTGTGGTTTCTTGCTAAGTCTTCAGGAAAGCCAGCAAAACCTGGCATTTGTTATTTTATGTATCAGAATACGCTGAAAGAAAAAAAATGAAGTACTTTGCAGCTGCAATACAGCAGAGCTCAGTTAAATAGACAGGTTGTATTCATAACTATTAGCTTTTTGCAGTCGCCATCGTGCTGACCTACTGCATCTCTAAGAACCATTTCTGGTTTATGTAGGCAGCTTCGGCAACTGGATTTTTTCCAGATGTCTGTCCTCAGAGATTCTGTTCACAAAGCAGGCTGGTGCTACAGGCAGAAGAAAGGGATCGCGTCGGGTCTTCCTTCTATCTGCATATTTTCATGCAGTTATGTAGATTAATTTTTAAAGTTTAATATCTTGCTTCAGCGGTGAGGCAGCATGAATGGATGCAGGCTAGCATGGCCAGATTGCCCTGTGTGATGGGTGAGTTTAAGGGGTGCTGCTTGTTGGCAGGATTTTATCCTTCTGTGAAGCATCTTTTGAACCTCCAGCAGCTTGTTAGTTATGGGTTAGGCATACCCACAGTTACACGGTGGACATTTTTCTTCTTCTGTGCTGATGCTGAAAGTAAGATAAATGCTTTTAAAGGGTGGGTAATTAGGAGATGTATTGATGCAAATAGCAAGAAAATGTTCTTTGAGACAACAGGTACTTTATTGTCCAGGTGAAGGTGCAAGCAGATGTGAGACCTTCAGATGCAACTAGGAAGGTACTCCCATGGTCAGCTTTCTGTTTTTTCTTTTGGGGTGTACCTTGCTAAACTCTGTTTAAAAACTCCCTACAACATTTTCTTTGGGGACCTGGAGATTACAGCAAGCAAATGTTATCCTTATAGGTCATTAACAACCAAGGAACTCATTTTGCATCAGAAGAGGCAGCACACCAGATGGTGCTTCTAAGCACATGGTGAAAAACAGCTGCTTTGCTACTTATATATTTCTTTCCTTGCACAGCTAGCTGCTTTTGATTAAGGTATAGAAATATATATGCTGAAGCTATTTCAGTTCGTATTCTGTTGCAAGAGAAGCGTTGAGGTGCACCCCAAGCTTGTTAAACATGGCATTAGCAACGTCAATACAGCAACTGATGCTATTAAAGCATGCTGCTGTCCCTGCTTGCTGTCCACGGGTAAGCTGGTGGTGCATCTGTCAAGATGAGAGACAGCTGGGCAGAACGTTGAACTGTATCTTTCATAAAGGAAAGTGGTGAATAATAAAGACTAGAGTGAGCAGTTTACTCATTCCATTCTTTATGTGTCCAGCTAGAAATAGGATGAATTGTCTCATCCATGCTCAGTAGCAGCGTTTTTATTTCATAAACAGCAATTGGAGGGTTACACTCAGGGAACAGCAGCATAGCTACCTCAGGCATGGGAAGCTGACATTAAGTTTCAGGAGCACAGGCTGTTTGCTCATTAGCTTTCCTGGAAGATGGATTAGCCCTCCCTGCTTTTTGAAGGCAGGCTGGGATGCTGTAATGGGCTGGGATGCTTCTAGCACAGCCCCTGCAGCTCACTCACTGTCTTCACTGTCTTCGCCTAGAAGTCAGCTACTTGGTGGTTGTTTTCTCTGAATCTCCCAGAAGAATTTTTACCAGCTGGTTTCTTTAACAGAACAACACATTTCTAGGTGATTCACTCTTCAGTAGTGCAGACACACGCAGGTCAGTCTGTGACATGACCCACAGAGATGGCACACTGCTGCAGGAATCAAGTTGAAGGCCATTGGGCAGACTGTACATCCTTACCTTTTTTTTTCTGGAGGCAGCCCCACGGTAGCCAGACTGTAACCTGTTGGCTTCCTTGCTTCTCCTGCTCAGCAGGGAGCCCTCCTTGTTGTGTCATCATCTGCAGCTGAAGATAGGCTATAGCATCCCATTTCTCCTCCCTCCCTTAATGCCCTTTCACTTGTAGTCAACACTTCATTTGAGGCAATAAAACTAGCTTTTATTGACTTGCAGACATTAAAAATATACATAAAGCAATCAATTCTAGTAGCAAAACAAGAGCCCCTTGTTTACCAACCCTCCCACATCACACCCACTATTAACATGCATTTGTAAACATTTAGTGTTCTTACAAGGCATTTAGTTTGATAATACTAATGCACTAAGCTTGGTCTATCAGACAGAGCAAGTTATTAAAAGCAGGTGAAAGGAAGTCGAATAGTGGTGGGAAGCACCACAAAGATAGAAGTTTGTACACTGCACTTTTACATAGGTTCAGAAAGCAAGCTGTTAAAGACAAAGCCCAGTGAGCAACAGAAAAAGGCAAGTTCACAAGTTGGAGAGTTCCTTCCTAGGGGAACAGAGCCATCAGTTTTCCCTTTCTCTTACATGCAGATGGGATGCTCTCTGGCTGCAGCCAGAACGACACAGCAGACATACAGTTTGAAGATGACAAAATATTTTCTTTCTACTTTAATTCTTAGGCTTTTTTCTTCCCAGGAGACACTCAATAATCCTTTCATAGTTCATAGGAAGCCTCACGCTCGAGGAGGTAATTGCTTCAGTCCTGGCCTTACTTTTTCTCAGCAGAGGACTTGAGTTTCTTCAGCCACCTGCAGAGAGGACTTGGCTTGCACAGCCTACGGCTTGGTCTCTTGCACACCGCTGAGTGTTTTTCCACTGCTGCCTGGTTGATCATCACATCTTCTGCCTCTCCATCTCCTACCTCTCCAGCAGCCAGGAGAGCCAAGTCAGTTTTTGTCACTCCTGCATCTCGCTGAGCTGTTGCAGCTCTCTCCTGAGTTGCAGCACACTTCAGCATGTCAGGGCTCATGGTAGCAGGCTCACTTTCAGCCTCTTGTGGCTCCTGCACAGAGGGCTGAGTCTCACCACGGTCTTGAAGCTCCACGCTTTGCACTGCTGTCTGTGGCACAGACTTCTGCATGTGTTGCAGAGAAGATGAGGCTGGTTCACTTTCTTTGTTTTTGTTCTGCACCCCCACAGCAGCATCCTGTGATTTCTCCTTTAGAAGAGGATTCTCACTACTCCCCAGCAGAGACTCCTGGGCAGTAGAAAGATCACCTTCTGCCTTTTCTTGCTCAGCTGCTTGCCTTTCAGGCTTCCCAGACCTTCTGCAATACCTCTCATGGCTGATTTCATTTCCCATGATCAAGGTGTACAGCAATCCTGCTGGCAGCCTTCTCCAGAGAGCTGTTGGGCTTTAGGATACTGAGGAACTTCAGCAAAGCCTTCACTCAGAAGGAGACAGAGAACCAAGCTTCTTTCTTGTTGCTAAGCTGAGTGGTATATAACTCAAAGGGCAATTATCCACCTGCAAATTAGAAATTAATTAGGACCACACCCCATCCCTCTGTAAGGGCTTGATTGATTCTATGACCCAGTTTTCTGAGGGGGATAAGAAAGAATGCAAAACTTGCTGTGAGCTCTCTGGCAGTTCCCCAGGATTGGGCTGGACACAAGATTTATGATTTTAAAGCCTGTTTTAGTTCTAGAGCCTGTCTTTTTTTGGGTCTTTTGATATCGCTAGCAGCACTTGAGAAGTCAGTTGCTCACCACGACTCCCAGCCAATACTGCACTTTACAGCTATTAGTTTGTATTACCAAGATGAATAGTACTTAGGTCTCTTCTTGTTTCCTAGCCCATTAGTTAATTGTAGAAAGAAATTCACATTTAGCAGCTGTATATAGGCCTAGTAGGAATTGGAAGGAAGGAGGAATGAAAGGTAAAATGCCTCTTTGTTGAGAGATCAGAAATAGGTGGATTTCAGGCCCTTAGGTCATTATTTTATCAACCATTTACTCGGTTTTTAGAAAGCACAGCAGTGTTATCACTTCAAACTAAGGCAGTAATAAGGAACTGTACATTTCAAATGCAGAGAAAATTTTACCTCAAGTCACATTTATAGCGTTGTTGTAAAACCACAGGATCATTAGAAAACAGATTAAGTGCTTCGCAGAGAAAGAGGAGAGGAAAATGGTGTTGAAAAGGGAGAGAAGAACCCACATACAGCTTTGTCTATTAATTCCTTTTGAAATTTATCTCGTGCAGATTAGCTGCAGTTGCTAGAAAGAAGCAAACACAATTTAAACTCATGTTATAATTAAACAAGAATGAAACTGCCCCATTTCTGGCAGAGAAACTACAAAATAAGCATTTCTATTCAACCATTTCCAGCATCGCAATTTCTTGGCCTTTATTTCTTATTCAGGTTGATAAGGTATTGCTCTTGAGCAGGGTAGCTGATGACAGCAAACCATTTCCCCGCGAGTCCCACATCATTAGTCCTCTTAAACTGCTGTTCCACTGCAAATCCTGTGGCATTTTCTGTAGCTAAATATTTAAAGTAAAACAGAGCTACTGTGCAGCACGATATCATTACTGATGGCTGGGCAGAAGGTTTAGAATAACAGCAACCACAGAAAAACAGATCTATAATTTAGGGATGACGATTTCTAAAGTGAAGTTAATGGGTCCAGAGCAGTTTTGATGCACTGTTTGAGCTGCTTTTATGGATAGAATCTGTAGAAGTGAGTGATTCCATGCTACTTAGGCACTCTGCATGAACATAGCTGTAAGGATGGGAAAGCAGGAAAGACTAAGCAGCCGCTTTCATTATGGGAGAAAACAAAATATCAGAGGACAAAGAGATGCTATTTGATGCCAAAGGTAGACAGGGGACAAGATAGAAATGAATTAATATTTTGTGAGATTGACTGTTCAGAGAAAGCAATTGCTGTAACAACATCAGCAATTTGGTGTGAATGCTTATAGCAGCCAAGTGCTTCGTGTGATTTTGGAAGGACAGCATAATGCTTAGCCAGGAAAGGAAAGTAACAGTTTGTTCTGTGGTGTGTTTTTGTTGGTGGGGTGTTGCCATCACTACAGGAGCACTTAAAAATCTGAAGATTGCCAAATTCCACTGCTGTTGTCTCAAGAGAGGCATTATTTATAGAAAGTCATAGATCTATATTCATTACCATATGTGCAAAGGCACCGCTTATTTTTCACGTGTAGTAAAATTGTTTCTCCTTCCTGATCCTAATTTGGCCATTTCCTATTGTGAATGTTCATTCACTTTTCTGTTGCTAAGAGCAGGACCTTCCTTAGAGGAGGTGTCAGGAGGAAAACCATCAGAACAGACATCAGCATCCCTGAGTCCCTGTCCTGTGTGATCCCTGTCCTGAGCTCCAGCCCTAATGTGCATCCTCCATGACTTGTGAACTGAGTGTGACGATGTCCCCAAACTCCCTTGGGTGCACTGGAGGATGAGTTCTCAGATAGCAGCAAGCCAGAGGACAAGACCATTGCTGAGGATGAGAATAGTTAACTTATCCCATCCTTGCTCTGCTTTGAAAGGCAGAGATGGAAATCCTTTTTTTTTTTTTTTTCTTTTTTTGCAAATAATCAGAAAATGAGAGCAGTGTTTAAGGCATTACAGTCCTGCTGGTAGAAAGAAAGCATACACAGTTACTAGGTCAAAAAATTCCTATTCACCACTTTATGTCACTGTTTGGGATGTGTTTGAATTAAGGGAGCCAACCAATCTTCGATCACTGAAGGAGGTATCTGCACCACAGTCCCAAATATCAGAACTGTTTTCTGTATTTCTTGTTTGTTTGGACATTCCCCTGATTCGCTTTGTAAGTTTCTGTACATTTTTTCCTTTTTCCTCTCATAATGTTCATACAAAACTGAAGAGAAATGCGATGGGGTTTTCCACCTGCAAGTTGACAGTAATAACCAGTATCACGGGCTGAGCAACAGCAACACAGCAGGCTTTAGAGCTCAGGTGTTACACTTTGGTTCATAGGCACAATGCATCTTCCTGACACACAGGAACAGCAAATCTCAGGTGCTTTTCATCAGTTCCAACATGTTGCTGGCTGCTTGTTCTGCACCTGCAGCAGAGGAGGCAGAGCTGGTTGGGATTCTGCAATGGTATTTCTTGCTCTGGAGGAGTGCTTTCCTCCAGTGAGTGCAGGAGGGTTGTTTGAGCTGGCTTTTGTTTGTGAACTTGTTATGATTCCCATCCTGCTGTCAGATTGCTGACAGGTCTTGCAGCTTTAAACCTGGGCTCGCACCTTACCAAGGGAAAAGCGTGCAGAGAAGCAAGCAGAATATTCTGCTGCTGATGGCCAGGAGGAGATGTGCTGTTTAAGTGAAACAGAAGCGTTTGGCGTTGACAAAAAACCAGCAACAAGCAGCGATAGCTTTGGTTAAGGGAGGTGTTATTATTTTGGCCAGCTGTTTTCAGAACTCTCCACCAAGTTGTGTCAGTAGTTCAGTCAGTTTAAGAGAAACAGACCTGTTAGTACTGCTGGAATTGAGTGCTTCAGAAGGAAGGGAAACACGTTTTGCAGCTCCTGATAGCATGAGCAGATAGCAGATATTAAGCTCCTAAACATTCATTCCTGATTTGTTGATTTCTTGGGTGTTGCACAGTTGTATTTTCAGGGTTCCCTCTTGAATCACAAAAAAGCTTTGTTAAGTACAGATTCTTAACAGTGGAAGCCAAGATTTTCAGGGAGCAAAAGGTTATAACAGGACAGTTGTGTGAATTGGTGATGATGCTTCCGCTGCTCATTTGCAGTGATTCAATTTGCCAGTCAAAGAATTTGCTGCTAATCATCTTAAGAGGGCAGCCTAGAGCCTGGGAACAGAACTCACCTGTGCTCACACTGCTGGTTTATGAATGGATCCTGCAGTTAGAACTTGCCTAAAAAAGAAGGGACAAACTGCAGTGAAAGGTACAGCTTGCATTCACACAGCAGTGACAGTGGAGTTCAGTGCTCATGGAGCAGAGGCATGGAGGGGATATAGAGGGGCTGCTCTGGATGGTACAACTGTTCTGCTGATGCTGAACGGTCTGTCCTTTCTTTTCACAGGGCGGGAACAGGATTTTAAAAGCATTAAAGTGTTTTTGTAACTTCAGTCCTATTCTTCTCATAGGAATCATATTAGAAAGTTTGGAATCACATCTTTATTTTCAGCAGTTCAAAGTCAGTGAGCCCAATTATTTGCTCACCAGAAGACAAGCATCTTTCATTCTGAGGCCAGCAACGTCAATACTCAGCATTTTAGCCAAATAACGTGCAAAATGAAAAGGGCAAAAACATAAAATGTTGTCATTAGAGGCAGTGCAGGTATCAGAAATGTCAGGGTCCCTTCCATCACACAGTTCAAGCCATTGGAATTGCAAGAGCAAAATCTTCCCGAGTGTAATTTTGGGTAGGCTAAAGCAGGACAACACAATGGTTGGTGTCCAAGAGTAAAGCTCAGCTTTACAGTGCTTTGTGGCACATCTGAAGCAACCAAAGAGGCTGACAAAAACTGAAGGAAAACATCTGAACTGGAACAGATCTATCGTAAGCCAGTCTGATGTAGGCTTGAATTTAGGAATAGTGTTTGTGAAACTGTAGCCTGCAGTGTTATTCTATATGTTGGCATTGAAATTGACCCCAACCACCTGTTTGTTTTAGAATGTCAGCAACAGTGTCATGTAATCATAGCTTATGCTGTGATTCTAGGTTAGACTGATACCTTCAGTCTCAGCTGGGTAACAAAAAACAGTCATAATGGGAATGAATTGATGAATCACTGTTACATGGTTCCTTGTTGAGTGATGAGATGCAAGCATTAATTAAATCACAAGCATAAAATACAGTGACAAGCTTAGCTTGAAAATGAGTAATTGTTTAATGCGAGAAGGCAAACTTCTCATTCTTATTCTTCCCATACCAGAGGTCTTGTCTTCATGTTCTCTGAAATGCTTGCCCAAAGCCAGTGATGAAAGTCACCCAAGGAATCCTACATCACCATCACTTCCATTATCCTTTGCCAGCAGTACATACAAGCATGCCATCTACTTCACATTTTAATCTGTCCCTCTTAACTTCTTTCTTCCTGGTGCTTTGCATTTGCCCACCACAAGAAAAAAAAAAAACAACAAAACAACAAACTTTCTCTCTTAAAGCTGTGATTCTCATCCTGAACATTTCATTGCTTTCAGCATCTCTTTGCACTGCACTGTCAAACACATTGCTGCGAGTTCTCTCAGCAACCACAAAACAGAAGATGATTAATACCAACCTCTGACAATACTTGGCAGTTAATTATAGTTATGATCTAAGTACATAAGACACAGGCAGAACAACTCAGAAGCTTCTGTGGCTCTTTGCTTTGTTTCTTTTTCAGCATCAGCAAGGAGAAGCCTCCAGACCCACACATGTGTTGTTTAATTCTAAGTACAGAGGGCACATCCATTCTTTCAGACCAACCTAAGCAGCATTTTGTTAGATGTAACCAACCCAGGGCAGCTTGTAATGAACTGACATAGGGGCCTTCAGGATTTCACACAGCAGCCAAGGGGGGGGGGAAACATGCTCTGTGTTAAGTGAGAGTAAACTGACATTTCCATGAACATTGTCTCCATTCTGCTTTGGTCATAAGGGAAAATATTTTAAGGAGGGTTGGCTTGAACCAATAGACTTATGACTTACCAGCCTGGTCCCTTGATTTAAAAGAAATGCATGAAGATACACTATATTCTTGATGTGATTATGCACATAAAGACAGTAAAACCAGTCATCCTTTAAATAGATGCATGCCTTTCAAAATCCTCATATCCTGACTTGCCTTTAACTATTTTTCTCCCTCTTTGTGAATACAGCTATTATGGGAAGCACACAAGAACACAGTAGCTGGAAATGGTTTCCTTAGGGAAGATTAATCTCACTCTCCTATACATTCTGTCTCTCCAGCTTTCTGTCTAAGTACACTTACAATTCCCCATAAGCTATAGCAGAATGATTTGGCGCAGTCCTGTTATTTTTTGGTTGAAATTAAAGGAAACGATCTAGGCTGTGTTCTTTTTCCAGTTCTTTTCAGCACTGCATTGCTTTTGAAGTTCAGTAACAGCTGCCCAACTAATTATGTTTTACAAGAAGACTCCCTACGTTTAAGAACTACATTATTAGAGATCAGCATCATGCATGTGGAACCTGACATATTTATTGCAGCAAAGCAACCATCAGAAATCTCTCTTACTGCATTTTGGAAGCAACCACTTTCACTGAGCTCTTCTCCTGACTCTCACCTGCATTCAACTAACACAAACCATGGAGCAGCTGGACATGAAGAAACTCTCAACAAGCATTAAAACATGCCCATTTATTGCTTCCAGTTGCATTGCAGACCACACAGCAGTTCAACATAGCTTCAAACAGTGATGATCAGAGTGAGGTGCACAGACAAGTAGAATTATTATGCCTTTGTAGTTACACAGAGGGATAGAATTACAAGCTCCATAACCCTAGCTCAGGTATACATGCATGTGGAAAAAAAAGTAATTACATAAATATACTTCTTGTGCTGAAAAATAAGCGTGTCCCTTCACCACCCCCCTGCTAGGGAAAGAAGGGGGTTGGTGCCACCTATGGAAAGCTGTGCACCAACTTGCTGTTCAGTCCCACTTTCTAAAGCAGGCTCCATAAACAACCTGCCCACTGTGCCCTTTAGGATACAGACTCCCACTGGTTACTTGTCCATCCTAGCTCCTTGCAGGATCAAGGCAGCAGACTCTTCGCTTTCCTGCAGACAAACCCTCAGCCTGCTCAGTGGTTGCTGCACCAAGCTCCATGTGCTCTTTCAGCACTCCTCATCAGCAGGCTGTTTTCCCCCATTGCTAGCTTTGATCTCTTCCTTATCCTGCAGAGCAGCCTGGGTTCCTAGCAGGCAGCATGGTATCTCATTTGACATTTGTCCATCATCACCAACCTCAGTCTGTTCTTCAGCTTGCTCCAATTCAAAAGCATTTTCTTTCATAGAATCATAAAGAGGAACCTCTTTATCATGTTCCAACTGGGGATCAGGTGAGGCTTTAGCAGCAAAGTGTGCTGTCTCTTCTGCAGATTTCTGCACACTTGTGATGTCTTCTCTTGTCTCCATGGTCTTCAGAAGCAGCTCTGTCTCCTGCATTGTACACAAAGCAGCTGGGGACTCAGCTGCCTTCTCCACAGGCACTTCCCGATGATCCTTTCCCTCACAGGTTTCTTCTGAATCACACAGAGCTGTCGCATCTTCTTCTGCAGTAATTGACAGCCTGGACTCCATTCCAGCAGGCTGAACCTCACCTTGGGCTTCAGCACACATGTGGACTTCAGCCTTCACAGTTGTCTCTGTAAGAGGCCTCACTTCATCATCCCTGCAGCTGAGTTGCTCATGGGGTATCCATCCACCAGCAGGATGCTCATCAGCTTGAGCTTTACCCATCTCTTGTAGATTGCCTCTGGCAGATTGGGCTTCTTGTTTTGGCTGTTCAGCAAGTTCCTGGCTCTTCATCCCCTCTGTGCTGGGTTTGGTTTCAGGGTCTTGTGGCCCCTCACTATTGTCTGCATCACTAGAAGAGGCACAAAGTGGGGCCTCAGTATGTTGTATGTGCAGAGATGCAGCTCCATTGTCTTTTTTAGCTTGGGCAGCAGATTCAGCTTCAGGGGTGTTTAAGGACTCTGCAAGAAAAGGTTCAGGGGCTCTGGGGGTCCTCCCTTTGCGTGCTGAATAAAAATGGTTCTCCCCAGTCCACGTTGAAGCATCACAGGACGTACCTGCAGCCCCAGATGCCCTTTTCCCCTTGGTCTTACAAAAAATGACTTTCTTAGGGAACACACAGAGCCTCTTGTTCTTGCCAAGAAGACCACCCATTGCCAGAATGGAAAGGAACAGCCCAATTAATGCCTGCCTCCTGGAGCTGTAGGATGCACACAGACAGCAGATGAGCAGGAAACTCTCTTAAAGCAGCAGCTTCACACCTGGAAGACATGGATCCATTTGTAGGCATTAGTTATCATGTTTTCACATAACATCCTCCAGCTAATGTTATCAGAAGCTGCAGAAGATAAATACAGGTGGAGCTGCTGTACAGAAATGATTTTTAAATAAATAACAGTCTGGGGAGAAAGAAAACAAGCTACCTATCAGTCAAACCAGATCACTCTAAAAAATAGTTCCTCCTAGGCTTCTAGAAGCCATGCAGGCACTGCTGTTAGTTATCTTTCAGCAGATTGTAGTAGTGCCAGTAGGATTCCATTATGTTGCAGACTCGTGTAGTAAAGCTGCAGTTAGTTCAATGGGAGCACATCTAAAGTGCCTAGACTACTAGTAAGGACAACTACTAGTAATGGCAGAAGCAAGGCAGACTGGAAGAAGAGGAAAAAAAAAGGGTATAGCATGACTTATTCCTTAATACTGAGAGAAGATGAGTCACCTCCAAGAGGCACAAAGCAAGCCAAGAAAGCAACACCTCCCAGCACAAAGTAAATCTTGAGAACTGAATTGCAATCCCTTCCCTTATGCAAGGCAAGACCAAAAAACTGCTAGCGCTCAAAGAGACTCTGGCTATGAAAGAAAGAACCCATATTAAAAAATAAGTAAACGTGGAGCTCATAGCACTCACTCCATAGCCACTTCCTTACCAATGCAATCATCCTAATGAGCACCTGGGAGAGGAAGGCACCAGCCTTCTCTTAAATAGGAGGAGGTGGTCACACTCAATTTCTCCCCCATTTGGCTCTCACTGTTAGTTCCTGCAGGTTCTGAAGTTCCCCCCCTTCTTCTTCCTTGCTGTTTTCCCCAGTCATTTCATGGCCATTGTAAACAGCATATGGCTGCACACAGCAGGGGTTGGAAGTGGATGAGCATGGCTGATACAAGATTCGTTTGGTTATTGTTGTTTTGCAATGGTCATTGCCAATTAAAACTAAAGATTAAAACAGTGCAGTCATGGACAATGAGAACTGACCTCAATTTATAACTTCAAGTCTGCAGAAGCAGAAGAACAGATATATGGAATGCAGTCAGTGCTTTAACTTACAAATCATAGAATCATAGGATGGCCTCGGTTGAAAAGGAGCACGATGCTCATCCAGCTCCAACCCCCTGCTGTGTGCAGGTCACCAGCCAGCAGCCCAGGCTGCCCAGAGCCACATCCAGCCTGGCCTTGAATGCCTGCAGGAATGGGGCATCCACAGCCTCTGTGCAACCTGTTCCAGTGCCTCACCACCCTCTGGGTGAAAAAAAAACGATGTAAGTGAACCTGCAGTCTTTATATTATTTTATACTGGGCAGTTAGGAATGAAAAATTATCCCCCTTACTGCTTTTGTGCTGTCTTCAACTGACTGAGACAGGCAATGAGCTATTTTACAGTGGCTACAGATTGTTTTAATGTTTCCAGCCATAGCTGATCACCCTCTGTTGGCATTAATGTTACAGTATCACTCTGGTTGTGTTTACTTACTGGGAGTTATAAAGTTAAAGAGATCACATAGCCAAAAAACAAAAGCAAATATCCAGTAAATGGAAACTAAACCCAGAGACGTGGGCATAAAGGCAGATCCTAAATATGCACTGCCAGCAGCAATGGATCTGAACAGGAACAGGAGGGTCAGAGTAGCTGGATTCCAGGCTGTTTTTATATATTTTTAAGTGAACCTACTTCTTTTGATGGCAAATCTGGTTCAGCATCCTACACTTAGTCTAGTTATTGTGGTTCCACTGATACAGAAATGCAGCAGGAGTTCAGGTGAGGTTACTCCATGCATGCTGCCCATTGAACCATGAGGTACAGCGTCCATGTCTTGCTGTTTAAATGTGGAACTTTTGAGTTAATGTTTTTACCACATGCGAGAAGAAGAATTACTCCTGGCTACAAGTGTTGTGGGTACTCATTTCTGTATTTCATACAAGGGAAAAATGCTCAGTTGTCACCATTTCAACAAGTGCTGGACATCCTTCTGAGAAGGAATTTTTCCTTACCATTGTATTGTATTGAAATGAGACAGCCCAGCCTGGCTTTGAAACAATGCTGAAAATTTCTTACATGTGAGGCACTAAGGAAGATGGCAGTGTAACCCATGGGGGAGGAAAGAATGGTCAGAGCAGTCAGGTCTCTCTTGGCTAGATTTCACTTTTCTCCCAATAGCCTTTTCTGATCTCTGCTACTTCGATGCATTTAAAAGGCAGCTCTACAAAAACACAGACCTGATCCTCTGACAAATACAAATAGCCATAGACCTTAAGAGGAGCTTGGCTCAGGTGTCAGCTCAGGGTTGGGTTGAATGACTGAATGCCATGGAATGGTTACAAAGCCGTTCAGATGGCACCATCACTTGTAAGGAGAGTGCTGCTGTCAGTGCAGAGCACTGATCTCTGTGTTGGGTTTTTCGAGTTCAAGCTGTTCCTTCTTCCTAGAACTGTCTCTTCCTTGCTCTACACAGGGCAGGGCCTCTCCGCACATTAACTGTGGCATTTAGATATACTGGATGATCTGCCCAGGAGCATCTCTCATTCATTCATCATTCATGCTGACATTACAACTGAATGACAAGCTCTGTTTGAAGGATTTTCTGCTCAAAGAGCGAGAAGGGCGTTCGGAGAGTGAGCTCTGCAGCACCATTTGGATGCCAGCGCTGAGCTTTTCCCAACAGTTCCCAAAGTTTGGACAATTTCTGCTTTCCCCTTGTTCCCAGGCTAAGCAGCCACGCTCTTAAACCCTCAAACAGTGAGGAAACTTCTCATACAGTGCAGTAACTTATTATCCCCCTGCTTAACAGAATTAACTTATCAGCTCATAGGCAGGCATGAACGTGATTGAGTTTAATTTCTCTTGGGATTACCTACTCAAGCCTCTCTCCTGCCTGAAGTTTTATGTTACTGGGGCATATTTGGGGGGAGGTAGCAGTTATCTCACCCAGCTCCCTGCTGAGCAGCCCTTAGAAACAAGCTTTAGCAGTAAGGACTGCATGACTTTAGCAGAACAAATCAAGTAAGACAAGCAAGTTGGAGAATTTGAAAAGTTGAGCTTGCAGCAGGCTTTGCAGAAGAGTGCTTTTTGTAATGGCTCCATGCTTTTAGGTCTGAGAAACCTCTTGTTCATCATTGCTACGGAGATTGCCTACCTAAGCAAGAACTGCGGTTTATCAGCCTTTTAAGTAATAGAAAAACACTACAGGTGTCTCTCTCTTTGCGGCACACAGAATCTTAAGTAAGGGAGGATGTGTTTGGAAATCTGACTTATAGGGTGATTTGTCAGCTGTAGTGTGGTTGGAAGGAGGGAAGTCCAGGTGCTGAAGAAAGCTTATCCTACTCCCAAAGTACTTTCTTCAAAGTATGGAGTGGCATCCATCCCATGTCAACTCATTTAGCATATTCAGCTCTCAGCCCCTCAGCTACATGCAAGTAGAAATAAAATAAATCAGCGTGATATATTTTCTTTCAACTTTCTCCTCAGCATTCTTTAAAGTCCTGATCCTCAGGCACATTAGAAAACATGCAAGAGTTCCAGCATGCCTTCATAGCCCCCTCCCACATATACATCTGGGCACGTTAGTTCAGATGGTCATCAGGTTTTATAAAAGGACTTCCTGAGAAGACTGTCACCATTTATCACCTGAAGTGTGGACAGAAAAGTTAAGCTTAGTTTGCCTTTTTTTTTTTTTTTCCCCAACTAAGAAGGGCTCAACAATTAAAACACATTCAGCATGTTTTTGCCATGATCTTAAAATATTTTTATTGGTATTATGAAGTTATGAACATTAAAAGTCAGTAGATTTAAACTGCAATACACCGACTTATGCATTCTGATTAAGACTACATTTAAGTTCTGCACGAAGTACAAGTTGTATGAGCACTTCAACTATTACAAGAAATACAAAGAACAAACCAGAATATTATTCCATTGGCTTCAAATGAAAATTTGTTCAGTGCTTACAAAATAACAGTCACCAAATGTGTAAGTATAAAAGGAGGTAGTTGGAACGTTTGATTTAGAGGTGGCAGTGAGCCACAGAAGGCGTTTGACTGTGCAAGGTTAGAGGAGCTTTTGTCTGTTCTGTTCCCAGACTCTCAAGACTTTGAGCTGAAGCCTCATGTCATTATACTACACTGGGGGATGCAGTGCTCAGCATTTCTTTAGTGAAACCACTGTTGAAGTGAATCACTCCTCTCCCAGTAAAGCAAGATCTGAAAATCAGCCACTAAAAGTACAACCAAACTATAATCCAGGAGAATATCTAGAAACATCTATTGCACACCTCACACATCTCTTTAGCAAAGTCACTTTTGGAAGTCCAGAACACACTTGGAAAAAACAACACTGGGTCCAAAAGGCTGAGATAGCTCATTCCTTTTTGGCCAGGATTCCTAAAGGCACTGAACACCAATCCATTGATCCTCACATATCTCAAGCTTCAGCATTTTCAGCCTGTACATCTCCTTCACTCCCAGGTATGAAGTGCCCAGGCAGGAAGGATGCCACACTAAGACACTCTGCTTCTTCCTCTGCAGGCGCCTGGGCACAAAGCAGTTCTTCTGGAAGCTGCAGCATTTGTTGCACAACCCCCTCCTTTGGCTCTGCCTCATCTGCTGGAGTTTCTAGCTCGCATTCCCTGCTCTCCTCACTTCCCACTGTATCACTGAGGACTTGCTGGTCTTCATCACTTAAAACCTCACTCAATTCAGCAGACTCTGCACAGCTTCGGCTCTGCACCCCTTGTGCAGCTGGCACACCAGACTGAGTCTCTTGCTGTAAGAAGTCAAGCAGCTGGTTGGCTGACCCTTCTGGATATAGGGTTTCTTGTGGCACTGCAGAAGTAGTGTGCATCTCTGCCACAGCATTCACTATGGCTTCTGAAGGATCCACTACGTTCTCAGTCTCCTCTGCAGCCTGCACATTCATTAGAGAAGCAGCCTTTGCAGGAGATGGGATCTGGACACTCTCAGTGAGTTGAGTTCTTCCTTCAGCAAGGCCAGCCCTGCCTGCCTGCTCTGTGTGCCCAGCAGGAAGGTTGGTCTCAGCCTCTTTTGCCATCCTTTGCACAGCACAGAGCGGCGAGTTCCACCCTGTGAAACTCTCACCAGTCTCCACGGGAGGCTTGATCTCAAAGTCTTGAGCAGCTGCAGTTTTCCATGCGCTTTCCATGAGCTCAAGAATATTTATTTCTTGGGGAGTTATTCCAGCATACGGGCCATCCTCACTGCCAGCCCCAGCCTGTTCAGCAGGCTGTCCTATATCTGCAACAAGCTTCAGATCCTGAGCTGTGTGCATAGCCAGCTGGGCCTCATCATAAGGACTAAGTTGTATTTTCTCTTCTGCATTACATGCTTTCTCTCTTTCTTGCTTATCCAGAACTTCAGCCTCTTCTTTGGTCTCCCTGTCTGAGGATGCCACCAGGAAATCCACGGAGCTCTGGGCTGCCTTCTGTTCCTCAGTCATTCCCACAGGATCTGCAGGACAGCAGGTCTCCATGCTCTCCTCTGCAGTATCAGCTGACAGCTGTTGGTCCCTGCAGAATGACTGAGCTTCTTCAGAGATTTGTTCAGAGGCTTCCAGGGCTGGTGGGGAAGGTTGTGTATCAGTATGCATTGGTGTGTCCCCTGAGGTGTGCAGAATTGGCTTGGTCTCACTACTCTCTTCATTCACTTCCTCCTGCTTCTTATAACTCCCGCAGGTCCCACAGCAGGTCTGCATGCTGAAGTTGCTCCCCATGCTGTCACTCAACAGAACCTGCAGGAAAAAAGAAAACCTGTTTATTTTAACTGTTAGCTACACCAAAGGCTGCTTGGCTTAGCTCCTAGAGTGGTCTGTGTACACACTGTGAAGGCTATGAGGTCCTACATGACAGACCAAAACTGCAGTGTTCCTACACGAGGTCATCTCCATAGCACACCCTGAGCAAATACAGGTTTGATAGAAGGGCAGTGTTACTACGTTTATTGAGGGTAACAGATCTGCAGTGCTAACACAGTTCTGGTGCATCGTGCCTCTGCTCTTAATCAGGGATTCATGTCACCCACATTTATTAGTTGTGAGGTGGCAATCAACACCAGGTGATTTCTGGTGCTAATCCCAGGAGTAATGCAGTTCAGATGGAGTTTGTTTGCAGCAGCAACTCCTTCAGCCCTAATGGGAAGCTGAACTCATGCTTTCAGCTGGCGATCCTATAGAAGGAAAATAACAAGTCAGGGCCTTTGTTAAGGATGAGTGACTTTAACTGTGCACAGTTAGTCTCTGTCAACAAAAGTCTCTTGTTCTGATTGTAGCCATTTGGACTTGTTTTATTTCTATAAAGGCAGCATCAGACTGTGGGCTAAGGCTGCAGCCACACTATAATTCCTCAGCTATATCTTGCAGTAGGGTCCATTATTTCAGAGCACCATATTTTAGCAGCCATCCAACCTTCCCACCAGAAGCACAGGATCACATTTACAAAAAACATTTGAAAAATAAGGAACTGCAAGATATTTAAATTCAACAAAGCACATTCAAGTACTAAAAGCTTTCTGAAGCCAAAGCTTATCTTTTGGCTCTTACTGGATCACATTGCTTTTCTTAGACTTCCATTAGTCAGGTGGTTTCCTTCAACTCTCTGTGTTTGTGCTCATTTAGAATGAAAGGAAAAACAGATAGCTTTCTCAATAAATAAGTGCAACCTCTAAGTACTCCATTGGAAGTTAAACCATTGCATTAGAAGGAGCTGCAGGTTTCAATAACACTTCCAGCATCTAAAATCAAACTAAAAGCAACCAGCATAAAACCACGTGAGGACCTGCAGTTATCTAAAAGCCATCTAGGATGATCTCAACCTCTTCACATTTGCTTATATCCCCAATACATTTCTTCTAACAGCAGATACCATAATTAACTCCTTTGAAATAGAGAGTTGAAGAAAAATACAAAGCTTAGATGAAATTGAGAACTTACCAGCCTCTAACAGGTAAAAAAACAACAGAACACAACACAAACCTCCTAATTATCTTTTGGGCCTCAAACTCAGCTTATATAGTACTAAGGGGCCACACAAAACCAATCCCCCCAACTCCATGGGCAGCAATTCCCTGAATATTTCGTTCCCTTCCACTCTCATTCCCTTCTGGGAACAGCTGTTGTGGTTGCCTGCTTTATTTTACAGCTGAAGGTACTTTATTGGCAATTTTGTAGTTTGTTTTGTTTTGTTTTTTATCAGAGGGTAAAGTAAAACTAAAATGAAGTTTCTGTTTATTGCAAATGAGTGATCACTAGCAATATACTGTAACAACATGCTGTTGTAAAGCAAGGCAGGCAGAGGCATATTTGAGAGCATTTTTCAAGGATCAGGTTGTGTTGGGCAGTTAGGGTTAGGGTTAGGGTTAGGGTTAGGCTTTTCCTCAGCTCCACCTGCTATCTTCAAAGAAGGTGAGTTCAGATGTTCATTTACTTTGCTGTAGTGGAAGTGGGGCTGGGCATCTTTGAGGCTGATCTTCTCACATGCATCATTAGTAGGTTCAGATGTAGCAGAATGATGTTGCCTGTGTGAAATGGAAAGGCCAACTCTTGGACAACAGAAAGATATAGGAGCAGTGGGAGTCTTCATCATACACAAGGCCCAGCAGGTGATGCAGGAAGAATAAAGCTTTGCTTCTGGGTGTTAGTATTTCCTCAAGACTAAACGGGCAGAGGCTGGAAAGTACAGAGTTGATTCTTTCTTCTCCCCTCTTGTTTCTCAGAGCACTCCGACTCACTCAAACTGTTGTGGATTTGCTCAGGCTGATGTCATTGCTGGAGGACCAGGAATTACCCAGGTCACAGTCAGCATGGGGCATGGACTGCCACTGCTGAGAGGTGCATTGAGAATAGAAGTGAAGTCAGTGTGTTGACAGATCTCCCTTCACACAAAATTGCAGCTAAAATAATGGATATAAAGAAGGCATTTTATTTACGTTTCATCCTCCATCTTCAATAAGAAGACCGGGATGTGTTAAACAAATAGGAGAAAAAAAAACTAAGGTTTTCCTTATGAGATTTTGAGTGTTTCTTATTATTTTAGTTCTCACTGCCTCTAAGGGAGTCCTTAGTCTGCCTTCACTAATTTTCCCATTACTTTTACCACCTGTAAGGATGACAGAAGGTGTTTGGGCCCATAGCTCAGTACATTAATGAAACCTGCCTCAGCAAGCCTAATCTGAGAAAAAGATTGAGTCAAAACTGGATGAACAAGCTACTAAGCTTAAGAAGATCAAAGTTGCCTGTTTTACAGCTGTTCTCCTGTTCTCCATCTCTGGTTGACTTTAGAGGGGTGACATCAGTCCTGCAAGTACATGCATCATTGATCACAGCATTTGCCTGGTAGGGGTAGCTTACATCTTGCCCCACTTGACATTCAAAGCTGTGCCAGAGGCTGCACGTTTGATATGTAGTTTGCATATCTAAGTAAATACAAAATAGATACAAAACACTTTTATGCGGTGCTTTTCTAATAGGACAGCTTCAATTGAAATTGAGCAGTGATGTAAATATGGTTTAAAACAGCAGGAGGAAGCCCTGAAGTTACAGGATTGGAAGATCCTGTCCTTTGGTGAGGGCATCCCATTCTCAGTGTACAAGCTGATAGCATTGCCAGCGAGGAGAGCAGGTTTGAGTTGGATGTACCTGGAAAAGAATACTGTAGAGCTGCCAGAGGATGGATGTAGATGACAAAAGCTAGGTAATACTTTGTACTCAAAAACAGCACCTGATCTAAAGTGTTAGGTTATGGCAAAGCTGGGGTGAGTAACTGAAGCACTTAAGTCATATTTCACTTGGAAATGAGGGCAAATAAAGGTTACTTGTGAGTAGAGGCATCAAGAGGATATGTATCCTGTTTAATTGAAAAATAGCCAAGTGTGTATGTACCAGGTCTGATTACATATTTAGTAACATCTAAATGGTCATTGTCTTACAAGCACGTGTGTAAGCAGACAAAGATACATAGCTGCCAGTTTTGTGACAGTATTTTACTTCCTTATTGAATTCTGGATATGTGGAACATACATATGTGTACACAGACACCAAAGCACATTTAGACATGTTTTTTTTTCTTTTTTTTTAAATAAACTGCCATATTTTTGTTCCAGCATCAAGAACAAGCTTTAAGGCTTCTCAGTGCTGTTTTCGGTCTTGCAGCACACCTTCATCACCCTCTTCCTCATGCAGGGCAGCCTATCACGAGGCCCCTGGTGCTCATTTTCCCACTTCCTTGCACCCTGCAGCATCCTGGACTTCTGTAGTCTCCCCTTCAGCCAGTCAGCTCATCTCTGATTTTTATGTTGTTACAGTCAAGACATTGATTTTGAAAGGGAGAAGGAAGAACTAATATGAAGGATTATGTGTTTATTTATGTTTTGTTACACAAAAATAGAGCAAATGTTTCTGAGATAAAGCATGGACTTTCCCTTTGTAGGATAAACAACAGCATGTGAACTCACCTCCTGTAAGATCAAAATTGCTTTAGCAGGCTTTGAGAGCTTTCTGATAGGCAGTTAATCACAGCAATATATCAATAGGTGTTTACATTGCCCCTTCATTTTATTAGCAGGTGGTACAGGAACATAAACCATTCGCATCAAGGAGAACAACTCCACCACATCCTCCAGTAGAAGATAAGCACAGGGCAAAGCATTTAAGTATTACTGTTTCAATACTTCAGCTACCAGCCCCATCCCCAAAGCTTCACACGGTGCTTCTTCACGTGCAAATGAATATTAGTTCCATTACTCAGTTCCTCCTCACACCATTCTCTTTTGTATCACACAAAATGTTATTTAACACCACTTAAAATATTCTTAGATCGGTGCCTGTAACATTTTATTTGAATAACGTTGGTTTATGACTCTTGACAAAGCACATTAGAACAGGAAAAGGAGCAGAAGAGAAGCCTTATTTCGTGTGGATACTTTTGCATTTACAGCATTAGAAAAGAGCACACAGACCTACTATCAGAAAGGCTGTTACACTTCTCTTGCAAAAGCTTACTTATTTCACTTGACAGACCAACTTTAAAGGCATGCATGCACATGTCAGAGCACTCATAGCCCCACTCTGTTCATACAGCTACAGAAACCAAGTTGTTCTGCAGCTGGCCATAGGGAACAAGAGGTGCACAGCCCTGGTTACTGGTTGACAAGTACTCATCCTCTGCTTTGCCCACTGTCAAGTCCTGGTAAAATACAAGCTCACTGCCGCCTGGAAGCAAATCTGTTATAATAGCATCTTACAGGTGCAGATGGATTTGAGATCCCCAAGCAGGTCCCAGTCACCTATCAGTGAACTGCAGCTGAATCCCCCAGTATGGCAATGCACCAGGTTGCCTGTGGGCACTGTGAGGAGGATGCAGTGTGTTTATCAGCTCCCAGTGCCCAAACCATTTCCCAGCCTCTTCGTTCTATGTGTACGTGTGTACTGAATTTAATACTGTAACATCCCAGAGCCTGCCAAAAAAAAAAAATGGGGCTATTTCTTTCCTTGTAGCTGCTCATCACATCCCACTGCTAGCCTGGGTTTGACCTGTCTGCCCATCATGAGCTTAGCACTTGAGCTGTCTATTCATGCTAATAGGGAACAGGATTCTGGATTTTATATCAAATATAGTTTATATCAACACAAGTAAGCAAAACTAGCTCACTTAAGACTGAGCTAGCAGGTAATAAATCCTAGCATCTAGAGAAATGCCTTATGCTATCCCTATTCCTCATTATAGCAATACACTCTAGAAGAGAAGCATTTTGTACAGGCTTGCAGGACAGCTGAGTGTGTCTATAACTCACATTGAGCACCAGATGCTTGGAAGCCTACATTGACTGAAGGAAAAAGGCAGTGGTGAAAGGTGACCGTGTCTTTAGACCGTAGACATGATGTGAAAAAGATGCTTTTTGCTTCAGATACCTTAAATCACGTTCCCCACCTTAATCTGTACTGGACTGAGTAAAAATGGGGTTAGCAAAAAGATAGATCAAACAGCTTGAGACAACAGCATCATAAGTGAAAGCAGATGAAAAAATAATGAAGCTGCTTTCAACCCAAGTGAAACTTCAGAGGGGAGAGAGCACAGGTTTAGAAATGCTTTGAAGAGTCGTGTTGCAAACATCTCAGTTTTCTTTTCAAGTGTGAATTTCAAAACAGTCTGAACCTCAATTAGAGAGCAAGGCATTTCCACCTTATTACAGTTATGGCCAAGGACTTTGTTCTGTTACTGCAGCCTCAGAGCACAGCAACTGCAGGAGAGCTACGCTACCTCTGTTTTTAGGCTGAGGTCTTTTTGCCCAGCACAACTCTTAATCCAAAGAGATCCCTCAAGTCTAGGTAGAGCATTACCGAAAAGTTACTTCAGTGATAACTGGATGGCATCCAGGTTATAAACACTCAGGTTACAGAACACCCATTACAAAGCTCAGGTTTCTTCAGTTCCTGCATTTGCCTTCATTTTACTGAGACTACCTGCATCTCCCAAATAACTTCATTTGTGTTCAGGTTGCAAGACTGTAGAATTATCTGCGTCTTGAGTGAGCCTTGGTAGTACAGAGCTCAATGCATTCAGGAACCTCATTGATGCTATGTAATACTGCACATGAAGAACTCATTTTAAGCTCAGTATGTCACTAGATCATAACAGACAGCTTCTAGCAGGGTAACAGTTTCCTAAGAGGGTGTTGTACCTGGGTTGTATTTCATACATACATGGACCAGAGTCAGTATGGTTAAGATATGCACCTGCTAGGAGTAGGTATCTCAAGCCACAGGAGATCATCCAGCACAGGGAAAAGATGTCCATTTCCAAGTAAGGCTATTTCCTATGTTAAATACTTGAATATCTGCTGTTGTCCATTAACTAGTCCATGATGCAGTGTACAGAAGGACAGTTTTTATGAGCCGTTTCCTCCCCCACCTCCAGCACAGAGGACTTGCTCTTGGGTCACTCTTACAGTCTCTTGCTTGCATCTGGAGAATCCTGGCGGTGCTGACAGGTTCCCTTAGGCATCTCTTTGGCAGCATCCTGGAAGTCCTCAGACTTTGGAGGATGTGTTGCAGCAGCCTCTGGAACTTCTTTCTCCACCCGCTTGGATGTTTTTTTGTAAACCACAATGAAGGGCTCCTTACTGAGTTGCACTCCCATGTTCACAGGTGTCCCTGCAGGGAAGCAGTGCCTGCTCAGCAGCAGTGAGCTTCTTGCTGCCTCAGGAGCAGCCAACAGGCCTGTATAAAAAGGGGGAGTTAAAAATCACATTAGATGCATTTATCCTTGGGGCACAGTGGACAACAGTTTTCACTCACTAACTGCTCGGAGATCCTATATTATCCTAATGATTATATTACATACAGCTGACTCAGTATAGCCAGGATAGCCCCATAATTGAGAAGAAAAGCCACCTCTGGAGGACAATTGTAAATACCTATCAAGATCATCCTAATAGAAGTGAGTGATGTTGGCAGCAACGCAGACCACAACTCATCACTGCAGCTTCTCAATCTGTTAGGAGAGTATACATCCTACTGCTGACAATAACAGAACTGCAAAATGCAGTTGGGCTGTGTTATTGTCTCCCCCCCAGTTACACATGCCTTACTGATGGTTGCCCATCAGCAGTTGTTCATTCACTGTAGCATTTCATGATGCCAAGTCAGGCTGCAAAGTACCCGTGTGTTACAGAGCTCACTTTGTATAGGTTTCCTAGCATAATGTGAATGGTTGTATCTGTTAGTTAGTCTTACAGCTCTCAAGTTTGCTCTTAGTTTCCAAACCCAATAAAATCACATCTGTAATCAAGCAGAACATCACAGCAGGCTGTTAATTTAGGAGATAAAGCCTGTAGTGCTGTTCAGCATCCCAGGCCAACTGCCACATGAATGCAAGGCCAGTAAGTGATATATCCTGGCTATAATTTGAGCTTAGCTCCTTTATATTCACCACTCCATATCATTATGGAACTTCCAGGCACCATGCTGTGACCCGAAGATAATTGAGGTACATCCTCAGGGACAAAAGGGCTTTTGTGGCAGAGCACTGTTGGAAGGGCACAGAGGCTGAAGACGGCCACAATACCAAGCCTGGCCCCAAGGTTCAAACTGTTCTCCCCTTAACAGCTGTGAAGCCTCACTTGTGCACATAGCAGAACCAGTAGGGCTGCAAAGAAGTGTTTTCCATCAATTAAGCTGGTTTGAGTAGCTAGTAGAAAGGGAGGTCGTTACAAGATAACAAGCCTCAGACCAGGATTAACGTGATTAAAGTGGCATTAGGAAATAACTGCTTATAGTTCTGGATTTGGGGTGAAAAGCTGCAGGCTTCTTGGGAAGAAAACAAGTGCTGTCTTGACCTTCAGTTGTCACAGACATCACGAGCATCAGCTGATAATGCCATATGAGCTCACCTATCACCTTATTGCTTTCATTTGTGGGCTGAGAGTCAGCCTCTGCATGCCATGAGTACTGGCAAGTACACAAGCTACACCTTCCATTACATCTCTCTTTTCTGCAAGATGACAGACGTGTCCCTAAGCACATCTCCCTTCTCTCAGATTATTGAGGGACAGTCTTTCACTGAACCACTGCATTCCAATTTGAGATAGCAATAGAAGAGAAACCCTAAAAATCCAGTGAACACACAAGCACTCTGCACTCCAGCACCAGCAGTGCGTCTCAGCATTAAAATCACAGCACCCTCCTATTAGATTTTAAAACGTAAGCAGATTTAGGACTCAAGCATTAGTGCTCAAATGCATTAAGTTTAAGACCCTACACCTCATGCAGGGTCAGCACCTCCCTTCCCTTTGTCCCTTTCACCCAAAAGAGAGAACTTGCTGAAGAGTTCTCCATACCTACATCATGGTAGCAGCTACTTACAAAAGCTACAGAAAGTCCTCTGGAGAGCAGCTACACATCTCAAGATTGCATTTATAGGAGCAAGTAACACTTGCAGCAACACAACCATCATCCCAGGTAGCCCCTAATCCAATCAAGTCACAAGAACAGCACAAGCAGATTTTGTTTGCTTTGCTTTTCCCTGACTACAATTATTACTCTCAAATTACAGCACGCAGCACTTTGTCAGTGATTGATGGCTAAAGAGACCTCTATGGAACAAACTGAATTACACCAGCGAATATAAAATAAACAACAAAGAGTGCCTGCAAGCACCAAGACCTTTGAATTGCTTGAGTCCTGACCTGGTTACTCTTCGCCTACAATTATGCTGAAAAATGCATAATTTGTAATGGTTCTTTGTGCTACAGCTGCCTCATGCTGTATCAGTGAGTAAGAAGCTCACTTAACTGGACTCTGAGTTTAATTAAAGGCACCATCAAAACTCATCAAGGCCCAAACATTGCACAGCATGCATTCCTGAAACTATCACATTGCTAGAGCTGAGAAAAAAAAGTTGTCAAGCTCTTTAAAACCCAAATAAAGGCCCTTTCATTACTGTGAAAAAAGCAGCAAAAAAGGAATCAGAAAGCATTACTAACGTGAATCAAATGCAAAAAATAAAAGTGCCAGAAACATCACTGCAGCAAGGCCAACATTCACCAGGCAGGATCATGAATTTGCTGATAGAACATACCAGCAAAACCCAAAGCTCAGGGTCTTCTGCAGCACTGATTATACCTCCTGCACTCCAGGTACTGGTTTCAGTAACTGAAAAGGCCACAGCTGTGCCTCAAAAAGCAGAGCAGCCCCACAAGTGCTGCCACTCAGCATCAACCCCACAAAGCACAGGTGGAACAGAGGGGCACTGCTGCTTCCCTTATTTATAGCCATGCAGGGGGTGGGTATTTATAGTGTCCTCTCTGGAGCAGCGTTTGCAGGTGGTTGTGGGGTGAGGAGTTGGTGGGGGAGTCTTTGTGGAAGGGGGCTGTTTGTGGCTTGGCTTTTATGCTTTTTTCTTATTTTAATTTGCAGTATTGTTTTTTGCTTTCTGGAACTGAGAGCAGAGGAATAGGAGGCTTTTGAGCTGGTAGAGCATGCTTCTGAATTATGGTTGCTTATGCTTTTGTTGTTCAGCTTTGTGGGCTATCCCTGCACTCTTCATTTGCATTTTGGATTTGGAGCACATGTAAAAGTTTCTGCTTGCTTGAAGGTGGCTCAGGATCTTACTAACTGAATGAGCAGGTAGGTGGGTAAGGCAATTACTTACGTATCCCAAAATAAAGCTGGCAGCATGCTTGTAGCTTATTTGTTTTAACTAGGAGAACTCCTGGTGCTCTGTAAAGAGAGAAACTGAATAGATCTGGGCTTTTAAAATAAAAAAGTGTATGTCTGAAGGTAACTGGTAGCTAAAATGAGAAAAGGAATTCATTAGGAATCAGCAAGGAAGCTTGTGCATGAAAGTGTATTGTCCAGGTAATAGAAGTGATCTCCTTTTTCAGCTGTATGAGTCATAATTCTGGTTATGTTCCTATTGATTTTGTTTTCTTTCATTTTAGTGCAACTGTAGAGAGAACTTTACATGAAGGCAAAGTACAAAACCCTAACAAAGAACTGTAAGTATTTTAAAGATTTCTACTTTTGTTTGGAGCTGTTGGTGGTAGAATTGCATAAAAACCCAGGAGAGGAGGCTGGAGAAAGAGAAGAGGCTTTATGGGACAAAATCTTGTGAAACAGGGGAGGGTTAGTGACCTACTGCCTTGTTTGTGAGAATCTGATGTAGTGCAGTTCATATTGAGAGAATGGAAGGCTGAATGTATCTGAGGCATGAGTTTTGATACCTTAAAATTGATAGGTGCTGGGGGGAATACTTTGCTATCAGCATTATCTGGGACAGTGACTTTTTACAGTTTAACATTTTTTTGCCATTCCTGGCATTTACATGCCTTAAAAAGCTTGAATTGGTCTCTACTTGTAAGAAGGTTGAGGTGTGGTGCTTTGAACATGGCTTCTCCTCTTGGTTCATGTGGTCTCAGTGCCATGGAGTAGCTGTCTAAAATGGCTCATAAAGCAAACTTGCCATATATGTGTTTGTATGATGTGATTACCCAGATGAGTTAGGATCTGGGATTAGAGTTTTTTCCATCATAACGCCCCCTGCTCTCCTTGTAGTCCATAACTGAGGTTTATTTAGTGGAAGCTGAAAGCCCCTTTCTGTTCTGACTTTGAAACAACCATTAAAATGTATGCCCACGTGAAACTTAATGCTTCCGTGAGCCTCAGGTGTTTGTGCTTAGCACTACAGTGTGCAGACACAGAGCTTCATGCAGTGTAAGCAGTTGTTCTCTTAAAAAGAAGCGATTGATGTATCCAAAAGAGACCTTGCGTTTAATTAACATAGGCTGGCCAAGCCATACATCAACTTGAGAAATCAATACAGCCTGCAGGATAAGATGCCAGTACTGTCCTGTGCTTAAGCTAGCAAGAAAAACTGGGCTTCATCTTAAAGCTGTTGGTGGTGTGTTCCTAGACTAATGTAAGGAAATGTAGCAAACTACAGCTGGTACTGTGCAGAACCTGATTCCATCAGCTTCCAGCTGTAAGGCTTTGGGAAATGAGCTACTAACAGGTGTGAATGGATGAAAACTGAGGAGCTGCTGGTGGAGCTATAGGAGAAAGGGTAGTGAGGGATGGCTTGCTACTGAATGGGATATGTGAGGTGCTGGGGATTGCAAGGGTGGGTGTCTGTATGGGTAAGAAATGGGTTGTGAGGTGCTTTATTAAAGGCATTTTGTTCTGATGTACAGCAAAACTAAACTAGCTGAATGCAAAGGGTATGCTGTAACGTATGCAAGTACATAGAAAAAAACCTTTTCACTGCACCCCCAGTTGCTTTTTCTTACAAGGAGAAGGGAGCACAGGGGGAGGTCCTATTGCTAATGGAAGACATCAGCTGTAAGTGTTCAGCTCCTAATTGCACTGGCAACTGGAGTTCAGAAAGAGGTGTTGTTACTGAGGAGTCAGTTGCTCTTCACACACAGTCCAGGAAGCACATTATTTCTCAGGACGTGGGTAGGAATGTCCACTCAAGTGTGCAAGGAGCAAATCAGCTGCTGTGTGAGAGCAGTAGATGGGTGCAGTGGGTTACATGTTGTCTACAACTGCGCTGAATATTAAACTTCGGACAGCTGAATCTTTGGACGTGGCTCAGGTGAGAGTGCATCAAGTAGTGTGGAGGTCTTTGCGCACTCAGAACAGCCCTTTCCTCTGGACTGCTTTCATGCAGCGGGGGAGTTTTGGTTTTGTCACAGATTAGTGGCTGTGGGGCTGACAGGATTCTTGACTCTTGCTGAAGAGCTGCAGCCTTTTCCTAGGACAATTCTTATTCTGTGCCCCAAGCTGGAGCAGAACAGCAGTACCAAAATCACTGTTTGCTCAAGGTTTAAGTGTAGGACTGGGAGGTGACTGACCACAAAACTGCATATCTGGTGCTAAATACTCCTAGAGCTGCTGAGCCATTGTAGAAATGATTTTATGTTTATCTTACCACTGATGATAACATAATAGAGCAATTACTGGGTGAGGTATGCACTGGAGAGCAGTTACAACTATGTAGAAACATTGTCTTAATACCTACTCTTTCATGCTTGCAGGGACAGGAGCTGGTCTGCTGAGAAACCTGGCGAGGTGTTTCAAGCTTGTGTGCCAGGAGTGCAGAGCTCAGTTTGCTACAACTCTCCCCTCAATGGTAGAAGCTTCGTTTATGGATGCTGTGCTACAGAGGAAGGTAGGCAACAGTCCTACAGTCCTTAAGAGCTGTGTTCCAGCTACATGTGGGGGTACAGTAAAGCACTACTGTCTGTGGTAATGAAGGGCTGCCAAGTTTAACTTGATGGAGGCTTTTATCATGCAGACTGCCAATTCAAGGTAGTAGGCATACCTTCAGCTTGCCTCATATTCTCCCTTTCTACTCTTCTGAATTGTGGAGATGTTTCTTTGTAAATTTAACAAGGGTAGGGCTGTTGCTGTTAATGTATTTGCATGATGTGCTTTCAAAAATGTCAATTCCTACTTACACCTGCCGACTTCTGTTCTGAGATTGTTACAGGCTGTACTCTAGCACCCTTGTAGTGCAAAAACTATGCACTTAGGGTTGCATAATGTAGCAGCATTGTTTCTAGGCTGAGGAAGTACAGAGAGCAGGTTATTTTTTTTAGAAAAATGATGTCTTGTGTAAAGGTTTTGGGGATCGGGATGCAATTGATTGCATTTTGTATGGATGCAGTTGAAAATACCTGAGATGTTCTCAGCTGTGCTGAAAGACCTAATGCTTTGTCTCAGTATATGACTGGGGAAACTCCTTATCAGAGGTGTAAACCAACTGGTAACAGTGCTTTCAGAAGCCTCCAAACAAAATGCTTTAGACTATTAGTAATTTGCCTTTCAGGTGTCCTGTGTGAGTCAGAATTTCAGTGCTTCAATTAGAATTCAGAGCTCTAAATTCAAGTCCTCTAAGCAACAGTAAAGAACAGGGCTCATAGGGCAGAATTGCAGCTGTGAATGGAACTGATTCATTGAAATGAACGTTGCATAAAAATATGGCATTTATTGCTTGGCTGTTGAAGGACATTCCTGTACAGAGCTACGTTCTCCTTCAAGGTACTTCAAACCTAAATGTGTGCAAATATGGGGGCCATATACCTTAAGCAATCATTGCTTCACTAAGTGCACTGTATAGTTTATTCATCTGTGAGTAGTAATTGAGGCTTGGGCTGCTTTTACAGTGTTGAGTAATAAAACAACCATGATGTACAATAATGCTGGAGAGCTCCAAGGAGGCTCATTTACATGATAGCAGGGGAAACGGTCTTGCAAGGAATAAGAATTAAGAGGTTGGTATTGTGCAAGGTGGTGTTTCCTTCAGATGAAGCCTGACATGAAGGAAGTTGGGGGGGAAGGAGGTATAAAAAGCCATTTAAAATTCTAAGCTTGTTCTTTCATTTGAAATAGAGAAGAGAAATTAAATCTGGGGTAAATCCTCTTGGGGTAGTGCAGGAACAATAGAACAGGAGGTTTTCTGTTACCACATCAGAGATCAGATCTTTCCTTTTTTCCTTCAAGACAGAGGCTGATGTGTGTATGTGCTTCAGTGCTTCAGTTTTTGAAGTCAGTCTCCCTTTCAGTAGGTGGAATAACATTTGTCCTTGGACTGTCTTGCCCTATATTTTGTTTTTGAGGTGAGACTTCTGCTTTTCCTACTTTTTTTCCTGTTCTCTGTACTCTGGTTTGCTTTAGAACAGGATGAGTTCCACCTGCTATACAGTTTGAAGAGCTCCTAGTTCCTCAGTAGGCTTTGTCATCTGTAGCATGGCTGAGATTGGAGCCTCAAAGGAAGAGGGAGGATGTGTTGTATTGGTGCAGGAAAGAAATTGTTCTGTCTGAGCTTGTCTGTGTTGCACTGCTGAAAAGCTGAGCACTAAATGTGAAAAGCTGATTGTGAAACATATCTGTAGACATTGATGAACGGTGTAAGAAGAGCCTTTGGGAAGAGTGGTGCCTTCTTAGAGAGAAATAGAGACAAGGTGACTGTTTTCTCTTGAACTGAAGAATGATGGATGTTATCCTGCTGACCCTTCTGTTATTACCATTGAGATGATGTATATGTTAATTGTCCCTTAAAACATTGATGAACACAGCTCCGGCCTGGGGTGGTTCCAAGTACTCCAAGTTTCATTTAAAACTGGGGGGGAGAGAGGCTATTTACAGCTGCAGGCTTCCCATGAGTCTTATAGAAAATGATTTGTAGCAGTGCTGACGTGGCTTCTGTCTCTGACAGCAGAGATCCCAGCAATGGGCCTCCTTAGCTGACGTTAGCCTCTGTGAATGCTCCCAGAGGTATGCTGAGAAACTCCCAGCGTCTGCTTCACCATTTGTAAGGCATGCCAGGATTCTGTGTAAAAGATACTACTGGAAAGCAAAGTAGTGTTATTGTTGTCATAAAGCTGACATGAGTACATCTGTGTGTCCTGGGGGAACGCGCTGTATGAGCACAAAGTGACTTGGTAGTCTTCCCACCCTTAAAACACAGCAGCTTTTATAGCTGTACAGTCCTTGTTTATAAAATAGATTGATCCAGCAGCATCATAATCTGGAGATGTAACTTCTCTCATTAGGCAGAGACTGCAAGTTGCTGTAGCAATTTAATACAATTAGTGAATACAGGCAGAGGTAGGAAGAGGTGCCTGGTCTGGCAAGGGGCTGCTTGAAAGGCTTGTATGGACGTATCATAATGATGGAGGGTTGTGTGCTTGAGTCAGGGCTGCTTCTCCATGTGCACTTACATTAACTTGTGTCTGCAGAGTTTGTTTTACCTGGAGGAATCCACCTTTGCTGATGGCATGAGGCTGAAGATGTGGTGGCTGGCATCTTGGAGCTCTCCTTTGAGAAAGCTCTGTTCAGGTCCACTGCAGCCTCCTAATATCAGGAAAGATGCCTGAGGAATTTTGCCACTGCTTCTTTCAAAACTGTGCTTGAACCGAGAGGCTGTTTCATGTTGGAGTCACTAAATTCTTAGAAAGAGAGGCCACTTTCTCAATACCATTTCATGCTGTTGCTCTCATTGAAGGGGGGGTGTAAGCTCAAGCTTACAGATGGCCAAGGTGTTCTGTCTCCTCAGCAGATAGGCAGTGATGCAGTCATGTGTGCAAATCCTCTAGCAGCCTAGTGACTTTATTCATTTTTCACAGCTGCTTGTCACTCATAACAAATTTACATCATTGTCATCCTTTCAATTTTCCTAGTAGTAGGAAAGCAAGCAGCTGAAGGTAGGAGAGGGCAACTGTCTCATCTTACATTCACAGCAAGCTGCTGTAGAGGGTGAGGGAAAGATCTCGGTCACTTCACCTGTTTCTGTTGCCTGGTTTTAGCTAGTAACCCAGTCAAAAATTAGCAAGTTTGTACAGTGTACTTCTGCAGTTTGTTCTCTGCTCTGGTGGTATTAATGGCTGCTTGCCAGCCCTGACACCCTGCCAGGCAACTTGCATTACTGCTCCTGCTGCATGTTATGATGCATGTTAATGTGCCTGGTGTGGCAAGCACTTGTCTCTGTGGGAAAAGGTGAAGGAAATGTGGAAGGTCTGCTAAAATGAATAAAACAACATGGGTAATGCTGTGCAGGAAGAATTTATCTTTTAGCTTGGGCTGCAGTATGTGTAGAGTGTGTAGGTTAAAGTAACCCTGTTCTGCTTTGTACAGCTATGAATACATATGGATGGAAGTCTTAAGATGGGTCAGAACTGTTTCAGCTGCTGACATTGTGACACTGGACTTGCAAATGCAAACAGTGACAAGATTTATCCAAGATCCAAGTAGTCTGTGCCAGGAGGTGCTGGTTAATCTTTGTTTGCTGGCAGCTGGGGAGAATGCTACATGAGATTAAGTTCAACTTGCTGTGGGTATTCATACCTTGTCTTCCTTGCTTCTGTGTATGAAATACTTTGTGCTGCTATCAAAGCCTTTCTGAAGCAATAGATGCATTTGACTCTTTGTGATACCTGTTAACTGGGATGCTGTTTTGCTCGGACTTGTTGCTCACTGCATGCTCCAGCTGATACTTGATTTATTCTTGCTGGCTTCAGTTTTCATTCCACTTAAAACAGGTTGTGAGTGAGGTGTTCTGTTGGTTGCTTTCTCTGTCCCTTCAGGTGTGTGGAAACTTCTTATTGCCTTTGGGAGAGTCAGAATCAAAAGAGGAGGAAGGTAGTAACTTGGTTTTGAGTTGCTTATTTTCTGGAGCAGAGCTGACTTAAGCCAAGATTCTTTGTTGAAGCCTTGTATGTGTTCATTTAGATCTGGAAGAATTAATGAGCTTTTTATTAGAGGGCAAGGAGTGGTTTTGCAGAGATTGGTAGCATTGACTGTTGAAATGCTCATAAAATGTTGCAAGATCTGAAAAGCTATTCTCGTTGTTAGCTAGGTCAAGTGATTGCAAGCATTTTCCAGACACAAATGAAGAACTGCAGAAGCTACACCTGCATTATTATTCACCCATACCCGTCCTTCCTTCTGCTCAGCACGTAATGGTCTGGTAAGCAGGACAGCAGCATCCTACAAAGAAGGCACAGTCATCCCAGCCCTCTATTCTTTATGCTCTGCTGAAGTTTCTATTAATAGATGGGATGGTGGCTCCTGTTCCCTTGCTCTCTTATTAGTGAGGTTTTTAGTTTTCAGCAGAGCTGGCTGATGTGCTCATTGGACCTTGAAGGATTTGCTCCATGACAGATACAAGATATGAGTACAAATGCAAGACATGCTTTAAATTCATAGAGGAATTCTCATGGGGATGCTGGTGAAAAACAGCTCAAGATACATTGGTGTCCCTGCCTCACATATCAGAGGGACAGCCTTTCTCAGAGTGTTCTTGCTAGGATGCAGTAGTTATCCAGTGCTTCAGGCAGAATGGATGATGATCCTGTCCTTGTTCTCCCAGTGCCAATGGAGAAGCCTGCTGCTTGAGACCAGAGCAGCAGAAATGGTGAAGCCCTGTTCCAAAAACCAAGGCTGAAGGATGACTTGTGGCTTGTTTTTTTTCTACTTGAGGGGGAAGAGTTGTTCAATATGAGTAAAAATTAATGTGAGCACTTAAAAGTTCTGATCGTGATCCAAGGATCATAAAACATTATCTGAAGGTGAATTTGTAATACTGAGTTAGAGCTAGCTGAGGAGCTAGATGTAACATACCACGTTACCAGTGAAAGTACTGATAGTAGCACTAGATGTGGAGTGAGGTTAAGGACTGGCATGTTTGTCTCAGAACACTTAAGCCTCGTGTTCTACTTTCCATGTGCCCAATGCTGCTCAGAGCAGTGAAGGAATTAGGAAAATCGTGGCTTAGGTGAGAATTGGCATAAACTCTCTCCACTTGAAGGCTTCTGTTTAGGAATCTAAGATCTATATTGCCCATCTCTTGCTTTCATTTCTCCTCAGATGATTCGCATCTTACTCGTATTCTGATCTGTGTTATTTGTGCATTTTAGTAGAGAATGGCTTAAAATATACGGGTGGCTGGAAGGGGAACTGCAGCAGAATGAGTTTGGTTTTATTTGGGCTAAGTGAGGAAATGATTTTGAGGAAATGAGTTGGTTGTTACGTGGACAGTTCTGTTATCAGCAGGTTGGAGGGGATTGCTGGCCCACAGATGAGCAGATAAGCACCCTCTTACCAGTCTGTTTTCCTTCAGAGATGGACAACTTCTGTTTTTCCTCCTGTTTTGTGTTAAGGTTACATGTGAAAAGCACGGAATGTGTAAACAAGTACATCTCTTGCAGGGTAAGAGGATTATAGATGGAGATGCTTAGAAATCTTCTTAACCTGCTTAGAGGATATCGAATAAGTGCAGTCTCAGATTCAGCATTGTTTTGTACTTTCTTACCTGCCTCAGGTGGAGAGCTTTATAGGCCTGGGATTGCTTAGATGCTGAGGCTTTTGAAGCTTTGTTTTGGACAATTGGTTACTGGTGAGCAAAGTTCATGTACTCCAGATGAGAAATGAAGAGCTCAGTAGGCCTGTTCTATGAGACTCTGTGTTTTCCACGGTTTAACTTGCTGAGTGTAAGTTTCCCTCCTGCTCTGATTTGAGTTACAGTTAACCTCAGTAAAAATTACTTGGGGGAAGAAAGCCAAACCCAACACTTATTTTGTTCTCATTCCTTCTAAATCTACAGGGAAGCTGTGGATTAATAGTTCAGACTACAGACAGAGGTTTATCTCAGTAATAACCTTAGTTCAGCTGCAACCTGCTGTCAAGCTTCTGAGAAATAATAGGGCAGGAAAAGTGGCCATCCAGAAAGTACTGAAGTGTTGACTCCAGCTGTGACACTTCTGCTTAGGTTGTTCACTTTCTTCCTTTTGGCTTAAAATATGAATCAATGCATGTATTGCCAGCACCCTCCTAGCCTTCGAATATGGCACAAATTAAGGAATACTTCTGCAGAAGTGGATGGTGATCAAAGTGCTCCATAAATTTTTTTAAAACTGTATTTTGAGCTATCCAAATGATCATTATAATGCATTATTCAGTCAGAAGGAAGTGCTTCGCGAGATCGGTGAAATATATCTTCATTGTAAGTGCATCTGTTGTTCCTTGCAAATGATTAGCTGTTGCTGAGTTGTAAATTTTGCTCTTTTGTGTATGGCTAAGATGATTTTTTTCCTAATTAAGGACTGACAATAAGAAGATAGCTGCACCTAATATAGATAGGTCTCTTAGTCACTTGTTTACTGGGTCGTAAATGCAGCTGACAGCTTAAAACAGCACTGTTTTGTTGTGGCAGAGCCTGCAGTCCTACATGTGTGCTTGAGTATCATCATTCTGCAGGCTGGACTGATGGGTAATGGCACCAGCAGGCATTAGGCTTGGACACAGAGTGGGAGAGGACTTATTTTTAGGACTGGCCAATGTTTCTCACTGTCCTTTGGAAATGGGGAGGTTGGCAGCAGTGTTGAGGAATGGTTCTGTTGCTGAAGCCAGGAGCTGTGAAACCCCAGAGGTCGGCCGTTTCCCACTTGTATCCCTGGAAAGCAAAGAAGTCTTTTCCTCCAGAAATAACAGGGAGGCTGCAATAGGAGCTGTGTTGCTTCTGGTTTTGAAAAGTGAATAAATTTTCTTGAAGTATTTGGAAAGTGTTGAATTTCAGCGACCTCTCTAGCCTATGAAATTCCAATACTTTCTCAAAGAACATGGTAACTTCGTAGTGGGCTTTGAGATGTGACAGCTTGTGTGCTTTACCATGGAAATACGAACAAAACAAAAAGCTTGTCTTGTTCAGAGATCTGAGACGGCAGTATCTGACTATGGAGGAGAAGCTTCAGGAAGCGTGAGAGAATCTGGAGGAGTAAAACTTTCAGCTTCTGAGGGTGAGGTTTGCTTTAGGTTTGAGTGTATGTTGTGTAACAGGCATGAAGTGGGATGGTAGTGCTTGTTTGGCAGCCATGTGGTTGTTCATCCATCCATCAGCATGAAGCTTGCTGGAGAACTCATCTGATGTGAGAAGTGCAAGCAGTGGAATCCAGAAGCTCCTTGTCTCTGAGATGGGGCAGGTGTGCATTTGTTTGGGGTGTTCTGTGCTGAGTAATAATTCAGTGATAGCTCAAAACTGAGTTAGAAGGGGCCTCGTTCCATGTGGCCACAGGACTACATTGTACAAATACCTCTTCTGCTGTCAGACTTCTTGCTGCTGAGAGCATCGCTCAAAACTTGTCTGAGCAGGGAAGGAAAACTGAGTTTTAAGTATCTCAGCTGGGATGACAACTGGAGTGTTTATATAGGCATTTGTGCTGTGCAGATACTATGAGCACTTGGAGATCTCTGCAGGGCTAATTTATTTCTGAGCTAGCGAAAAGGCTTTTAAAGGTAGTAGCTGTCAACAAATAAGCAGGTAGCAATCAAAATAGGCTGCTGTAGGAGGTAACCTTGCTGCTTACTCCCTAGGGCTAACCTTTAGGAATGTGAAAATCTCTTTTGCACTCCAGGACAATAAGCAGCAAGGCCAGCTGTTGCACTTAAGAGTTGCCTTTTTTGCTTATAGCTGGGCCTTTTTGTTTGCACTTGGAAGTGGAACAGCTGGGAGGAAGCTTGCTGTAAGCTCTTCCATATTGTTTCTATGGAAACTGTTAGCTTTCCTGTAGGTTTTCAGTGGGTGCAAGCTGTGGGTGCCTCTGAGTAATTGTTGCATTAGACACTTCTGAACCTTATGCCTGGACACCAGTAGATCTCCAAAATGGTTTCCTAGGTGATGGCATTTTCCATGCTGGGGACAGGAATAGGTGTGTTAGCAATGCTTAAGCAGTGCTTTCTGTATCTTATTGCTGATGATGGAGTAGCAGCTTAAGTCTTTGGACCATAGGTGCCTGTCTGGGACTTTGTTATAAATGGGAACCTATTGGTCTGAGGCTGATAAATCCTAAGTGGATGGCTGGGCAGTGTGAGATGAGAAGCAGTGCTGAAGGCCATGTGCTTCACAGAGGACTGGTATTCGTCTGGGAGGCCTGGGAGCCTTCATCAATTGATGTGAGCATATCTTTTCTCCAGTTGAAGTGCCTGAGGGCAGCTTGCTCAGGGTAGTTTTCTTTTGGGGGAGTAGCAGAGGGTTCTGTGCTGTCGCTCTGCCTGCAAGGAAATGCCAAAATGCAGCACGTGCTGCTAATCAAGAACTGAGGCTCTCCTGGTGTGATAAGAACCTAGCAATAAAAATAAGGAATGACTATGACATGTTGCCAGATTACCCAATGTCTTGAAGCAGTCTGTATAAACAGTGCATGCTGGAATACTTAGCTCTGATACCAGGATGAAATGTGGAAACTATATCTAAGGAAGATGGTGCACCAGCTCCTGATAAAAGAGATTCTGCTAAAAACAATAGATAAAACTGATGTTCTAGGTATGTTCAGTGTTATGTTTTTGAGTTATTGCAGAGATAAGGAGCTGGAATGAGAGTTGCAGGAGATTAGAGTATCCTTTGAGGGGGAAAAAACAAGATATTTATAGAGATAAAATGTGTTACTAAAAGTAAATTGCTTTCAGAATTGGGTGGGAGTACAAGTATCTTAAATTGTGGTTGTGCTTTAAAATGCATAGAAGAATCACAAAATGCATACGGAAGATCAGTTTCTATTAAAAGGTATTGCTTTAATCACTGTGCAATCCTATTGAATTCCATATTGGCTGCTTTTCTAGGGCTCTGAGGAGCCTTCTGTAAAAGGCTATAAGATGACACAGTTAAACCACGTAACTGCTGTGTGGGATTTCAGCAAAGAGAGCTTTTGGTCAAGTGCTTAAATGCTGGGAGCTGAGGTTATCCAACAGAACATGAGTGTTCAGCCCAGGTCCTTCCTATTGCCTGTAAATATCTTGCACGAGTTGCAGGCTTGGTGCTATTAGCAGACAAGTCTTGCCCCCTGCATCCCCTGACTTCGCTGTGCAGTGGTGTCGATCCTTCACACGGCTGTAAATGGATGTGCTGCAGTGGCTATTAAACCTGGGTCAGAGAAGGGTATGTTTGCTGCCTTTATGTAACTTGGGTTTTTGTGTGGAGGAGAAACTCTTTACTCTTCCTATGGGCTCTGAGAAAGCCCTGTACTGGCAGGGCCCATTAATTTTTAATTTAGCCTTCTCCACACTGCACTGCTGTTTTGTTTTATGAGGACATTATGCTGAAATGAAGGCTTGTAAAACAGGACTTTAAAGTTTGAGAAAGGTGCAGTCATTATAATAATATGCATGCCAAAATGGAAATGAGTGGGTATTTACAGCTTGTTTAATATTAATTATATTTTATTGTGATGTCATCCTTGCAGGTCAACTGGATGGTGAGATGCAATGTAGACTGAAAATCCCTTGGCAGAGGACTGACTTGGGGGCCTCACAGAGTAGGGTGAGCTTTGCAGAGGCTGGGGGGGAAATAGCCCTTGTGTTTTGTTGTAGGTGGCTGGGTAATAGAGGCAGGGAGCTCTTGTTGCAGGAGGGCTGTTGAGTGGCAGCTTTGCTAGCTCTGCTCCAGGTGCTTCAGCTAGAGCTGTGTTTAAGCTGCTGGTGTGAGAAACGAGGCTCAGCTTCTGAGCAATTGGATAGTGCTTTTGCTTTGACCTGCAGAACACAAGAGCTATAGATAAATATTTTTTCCAAAGCTTAATCTACAGATTTGCAAGGTGAAGTGTTTCTCCCTTTGGAATTGGTGGCAGCTTACAGGACTTCAGCAGCCTGCGTAGAATAGTGTGAAATAAATTAATGAATAATAGAGAGCTGGTACAGAAATTAAGCAAACCCATTCTTCTGATCCAAAGAGATCCAATTTGGGTCAGATAAAGAACAAGGTGGGTTATTTCTTTGCCTCAACACAAATCTGTAGTTGATGAACACGAATAATGAGCAGAGGGAACAAAGCTTTAGGGACTGGGTTATGTAGTTGCTGGCAAGCTGTGGAACAGTTAAGTGAAATAATCTGTGACAAGACTTGTTCTGTCCTGTGTGCTACCTGAGGGGTTAAATATAAGAGCCAGCTGCAGCCAATTTTCTCTCTTGAAAAGGTGGCAGCCAGAGGGGTGATGGGGTGGGAAGGCTTCCCTTGTCTGAAAATTGAAGCATTCTAAATCCCTGAAGCTCCCATCCACCCTTAAAAAGAGAGAATAAGATAAAGGAAAGCTGAAGCACAGGAGGAAGCTTCTAGTCAGCAGACTGCAGTGGTGGTGAATAGGATTTTCACAGCTCACTAACCTCTTGAGTGTTTAATAAATCCCAGAGATCCATTCCAAGGATAAGGTGGCCCTGGTATCTAAGCAGGCAGCCATTGCCTGCTGTCATCTTGGTGACAAGTGACCCTGCACAGCAGGACCAATTACCCAGCTAACAAACTGGAGACAAGTGTCTCCTTCCCTGCTCTCCTGGCAGCTGGGCTGAAGGTGCCATGGTTGCCATGGCAATGATGCTTCAGGTGCTGACAGTGTGAGTGCTTGTGATGAAGTGACTGAGGATTGGGTTTGTAGGCTTTTCTTTCTTCCCCCCCCCATTGATTTCTTTGGTTCATCATGTGGCCTTGTGTTGACAGATTGAGGAATACTCTTTGTTGAGCTCTCAGATGCTGGTTCCTTGTAAGGCAAATTGGTGAGTTCAACGTGTAGTAGATCCTGAATCAGTGCTAGATGAGTTCCTGTGCTGGGTAAGATAGCTGTGTAGATGTATATGAAGCAAGAAATGGTTTTTTGCAGGCTGCATTGCAGGGGGGACAGCCTGGGATTTCCTGTGAGCTTGTCTTTTGAATGTTGGCGTGCCATCTCTGTGCAGGTGAGATGATTTTTGTCTCAGTCTTTGAGGAGTGGGACTGGCTTGCTCCTTAAGCAGTTGCTGCTGGTCACCAAACTGTAGATCTAAGCAAATGAAGAGTTACAAAGCTGTGGATGTTGCCAAGAAGGGTAACTGGGGAGCCAATCTAAGCAGACAATTGATGTCCTAATCAGCCAGCTGGTGGCAGAAGGCCCAGCTGGTGTCTCAGAAGTGATTTTGAGCTGCTGCTTCTCCAGCTAGGAGGCTCCCCATGGATCTGACCGCTTTTCTTTCAGAGGAGTTTGCTGTTTGGCCCTTTGGCTCACAACCCAGTGTTTAAAGTTGAGACCTGTTAGCTTGGCAAATAAAAAATATTGGACTAAAAGACGTGTCTGAAGTTCTCATACTGGTTTTTGCATCCTTGTTATATATATGACAAGTCAATAGACTTACCTCCTGTCAACTGGTATGCCATCAGGAACCCTGAAATGTGGTTCACTCTTGGCTTGAAAGTAACTGAGTGAAATTCCATTATGAAATAGTTCCACTTTGAAAATGAAAGCTGTATGTGTTCAAGGGGAGATTAGAGTGGCTAGAAACATTTGCAGATGTCAACTGGCGTGGCATAAATCTGTGTAAGTAGCTAGGCAGCCTGGATTTTCTTATTCCTAGATTGGTTTTGGTTATCAATGAGTAATGAGGTTGCTTACTGTCTTAAAAATAGAATTTGTTTCGGGAAGTGGCTGCGTTTTACGGTATTGAGTTACAAAAAGGCTGCCCACAGAAAACCAGCTGGAAACTGCATGCTGGGGTTTATTTTGGGGGATGGGAATAGGGAGAGGAAAGCAGGTAAATGTGGTGTTCCAGCAGAGCAGGTGAAATTTTAATACTGCCTTCTTTTGAAGCTGATATGCAGAACAAAAGGATGTAATGTGGGTTGGTGATGGCAAAAGACAGCGAGCCCAAAGTGCAGGAATCTAAGGAACTGCCTGCACCTCTGTAGCATTAGAACCAAAGTGATTATTAATTTCTCTTTCAGGAAAGACCGTTTGTGCTCTTCAGTGATGTGGAACGTAGCTGAATGTAGCTGTGTTAGGGCACGCACCTTGAGAGCCAGCAGGCAGGGTAGGGATTTGCATACAGAAGGCAAAAGCCTTTACACAGTGCCAATAATGCACATTGTAAAACAGTTACAATAACATTCACTGCAGCCATGAAAACAATTTTACAGCAGATTAAACACACTTAGAAAAAGGAAAAAGATGAGAGAGAAAGCAATACCAACACTAAATTAGGGTTTAGTCAGCAGAAAGAGCACGAGAATGAGAGTGTTCCAACTGTTCTCTACTGCATAGTTTCCTTTTTTTCAGGCCAACTATTCTGCTGTAATCTATTTTGTTGGTCTACTATTTGAATTGAGAAACTCTTTTCTGGAATAATGCCTGTTAGTGAAAATTACAAATCTGAGATGAGCATTAACTTAAATAGAGCTCGCAGAACCCATGGCTCCTCAGTTATTGCTGCTTTGTGGATCTCCAAACTGGAGTAAGAAGCATCCGAATGAGGTGGACCTTGCTGGTGGCTTGTTCCAATGTGGGGAAAGGGAAAATATGACTGTCCTCATGGGATGGAGAGCAGCTCTGTTTTGCGTGTAGTTTTGTTGTAGTTTTGGGCCTGAGATCTCAGGAAGAACTGAGAAGGGTTTACTTGTGTGTGATTTTATTTTCAGGCTTCATTATTTTGACACCTCTTGGCAATTTTCCTAAGTGCTTAAACTGCACATTACTGAGAAGAATGTTTTTAGGCAGCTACATTCTCAAATTGGGCGAAGTTTATTTACTGTTTGACTTCTGGCTCTGACATCTATTTCTCTAAACAATTTCCGCTAAATGAATTATTTTTCAATAAAATTGAGTGGGTTCCCACATTGCTTTTTTTCTGTTCAGTTTGCACTTTCTTTCCTTTGGTGCCACTCGCACCATTTCCTAGGTAAAGGATGCTTTTAAGAAGTCATGCATTGCTTGGTGCTGTGATTAAAGGAAGAACCAAAGACGATTGAAGAAAACCTTGCAGCTTTTAGCTGCTGAATGACTTATTTACTCATTGAGAGTAAGGGCTGTTACGTTTATTCTCCTGTCTTTAAGAAGTGAGTATTTATTGATGAGGCCAGAGGAGTTTGGGTTGGAATCAAACAGTTGTACCACTGTTACAATGAGACCAAGGTTTGGGTTGCTGTTCAGCACAGGCAGAAGTGTGAACCTAATAAGCAGTGCTTTTTAAAAATGGATGCAATAAAGCTAGCTTCAGTTCTGGGTGCTGTATTGTGAGCTTCAGTTAATAAATGGGTCACACTGGTTTAGCTGCCAATTAATTTCGAATGCTAAGTGAAAATTACTGCGCATCTCCCTCATTTCAGTGTAAGAGGGATGAGCTGCTGTTGAAGGCTTGTCTGTCTTGCTTTCTCCAGTGATAATCTCCTGCACAAACTTCCCCTTACATGAGTCCTGTCCCTGTTTGCATTCACTGTACTCTCTCAAACACTTAGAAAGCCATTATCAGGCTCAGAAACTTCTTGAGATAAGGTTGGGCCACTCAGGCGAGCTGATAGATAACATCCATCTGCCTCAGAATGAAATCCAGCTGACATCAATACTGACCCTGCGTCCCCTTTGGGGATATTATTGTCTGGCAGTAGCAAGGCACACTCTTTAGAATTGTAATTCTGATGAACCCTGTTTTGTATCATTGGCCTGAACATCCTTACAGCCCAGACACAGCTTGGCTGTGTTGCTTAGCAATGCATTTCTGCCAGAGTGTTGTACAGACCCAAGGCCTTTTAAAGTTTTCTAGGCCACTTTCTTGCTGCTGCAATTGAAACTTGAGCAAGAAAATGAGATAGCTTTCAAGAATCTCTCCAAATCCAAATTTTTTTTTTTTTCCTGAGGTTTATAGGGAGAGAACAGAAAGGTAGTTCAGAAGATTTCCAGGCAGGGGATGGGAAAGGTAGGAATGAGTGCAGTGCACTTTGTGCGGTGATGCTGCTGTGATTTGAAGCTTGCAGGCTGAGTGGTGTTGGTGGAACTCACCTGTCAGACCTCTGAAAACTGGTTCTGGCCTAGAGATGCTTTGAGTGCTCAGTGGGGCAGAGTCAGAGGAGCACAGCCACTGCCCTCATGGGATGAGTTTCTGTAGAGTGCTTTTACCATAATGAACTGCTTGGTGTCAGGTCTGCTGCTTTAAAAAAGAAAAAACACGCACAAAAATAAAAAATCCACCCTGAAATAGAAAACTCGTCTGGATCTGCAAGGAAATAGCACCAGGTGTAGGAAACTGCATTGCATCTGCTGAAGAAAGCCTGTGTGCAAAATTGATTGCCAGTACTTGTTTCCCAGGGGAGGTGCAGGTTTAGGGCCGTCATTCCTTGCAGATCGTGGGCTGAGGACCATCAGCTCTGACCTGTGAGTGCTGTTAGACCTGACCCTGTTGTCTCTGAGCTGAAGGGTCTCACTGAAGGTTGTCTCAAGGGCATACAACTGAAGTTCAGCTTCCAGGATTGCTTTGGTGTGTAATGACACCTTGCGTTTTGATAACATCAGGCTCCTAGATTGCATTACTACTGAATGTGACCCTTGTTTTCACCTATTCTTGCGTCACTTCGGTTTTGTAACGTTCTTCAAAATGCTTCTCTTCCCATTTCTGCTCTGATTTCTGCTCTGATGTGATGCTGCTTCCCTGCCTAGTGCTCCTCTAGGGTTCTTACATTAGTCTCATGATAGAGTAAAATGAAATGCAGTGCTAAAATCAGAGATGCCTGCTCTTAGGAAGCAATTTTCAGCTCTTGCTCACTTGGGTCCAGTGATTGTTGGACAAAAAATTGCCTCAGCTCTATAGCTTTGTCTCATTAAGAGTTATGCAAGTTTCATGGTGTGCTCACAGTTCTGATTTACATTTGGTAGAGCCACAATGCAGTGTTACAGAGACGTACATTGGGATCTTCTTGCTGTGTTACAGACCTGAGCTAGCTTTGCCAACTTATGATTTGTGTGTGTCAATTGAGATGCACAGTTGCAAAGAGGGGATTTATGGGCTGTTGTAGCCATTTGGGCTTCAGTTGGGACTCTAAAGGGATGCTGCTTCAAGATAACCTTGCGTAGCAGAAAGATATTCAAAGTAGAGTTTGGAGCTGCTGTACTAATGGGAAGTTTGCTTCCAAACAATCAATAACTAATCTATTCAAAGAGTTAATTGGTGATGCTTAGGAGAAATTAATAATGGATGTTTAAGTGATGGTTCCTTTTAACTTTGCAAGAACATTAAGACAAAGTAAACATCAGAGGAATTGCAGTAAAGCAGGCAAACTGGGGAAAATTAGGTATGCAAAATAGAGCTGTATAAATCTGCATGTAATTAACTGGGGGAGAGTTCCTGAAATTATCATACAGGCTGAATAAGTTGGTATAAGCACGAAAATGAAATGAAGAGACGCTGTGCTGGGAAGAAAGATGGTATGGTATATGGGAGGAACTGCTGTAGTCATCCTTCAAAGGACGGCTGAGCCGTCAGGACGGCTCCTAAGTGAAATATAAAATATTCACTGTTAGGTGTTATAATTGAGTACATAACTTCAAGTTGTTTGACAGCTCTGATCTTCATCAACCCAGCTGAGGAGGTTTTTATTTTTCATACAGCAGTACCAGTGGCAGCTCAGGAGCTTCCTGCGTCTTCTGTTCTTTATATTGCTTTCCTTCCTTTCTTCTCAAGGCACAAAGGTGTTTACTGAAATGCTCGAGGACTTGGATTTATTTCCAAGCCATCATTGTTGTGATAAACTTGCATTATTCATAAGGCAGCATTTTCCTATTTATCACTCGCAAATGGTGTGCTCCAACAGATGCATGTGGCGAGATACCCAGTAATGAAGCTATCATGCTTGGAATTACTTCCAGCTTGCTATTGTTAGTCTGCATGAAATTGGTCCTGCTGCAATTCTGGTGTGATGAAGTTGGGTGAGGGTGCAGTCTGACCCCCTCCCTCCCCCCCAGAGAGTCAGCAGAAGTGCTCTGTGTCACTGCTGGAAATAACTGAGCAGCTGGGCAGATCCAGGCTCTGCAGGCTGAAATTCAGCCTGGTTGCAACAAGTTTCCACCCTTATACATACGTGAAATGTGCTCTATCAGGTATAGGGCTGCACCTGCACGATGTAGGTGGTATAGTAGCAACACAGGATGTCCTGCAGGACTTCGAGATATTGCTGTAATCCAAATCCCTTTGCTGAAATGTCTGTTATTGTCCTGTGTAATCCATCCGTGGGCCCTTTGCTAGAGTTGGAACAAGGAAACAAAAGGCTTTCACCATTTGGTGTGCTGTTGCTGGTTCCCTTGTGACCTTACTGTAGCACCTAATGTGTTTGAAAAGAGAGCACTGATCTGGGGCTTGTTAATTAGTGTCCCTGCTTGATCAGAGTGGCTGGCCTTCTGCTTGTCAGGTCAGGTAGGCTGTAAAATCAAGCAGTAAATGCTGCCATCCTAATGAACTGTTTGAAATAAGTACCAATTAAAGCATTAAATAAGCTCTGTTCCTGAACCAGCCTTTTTTATTGGTGGTTATTAAATTACAGATTGCAACAAAAGAAAGCCATTAGCAGGGGCCATTTGTAGCAGCATTATTGCTCCTTGTTTGCATTTGCCAGAGTGGACAAGAGGAGATAATGGTTTGTGGGTTTGTTTGGGATGTGGGTTAGACAGCAGCAGAAGGGTGAATATCTGCCATGGAGGTACCTGGGGAAGGCAGTGTGATTGCTGAGATGGACACATATCAGCTGTATACAGCTGCATAAATGGTTATGGTGGAGGTGAGGCTTTTGAGGATGTGTGTCAGAGGAGTGGGGAGGGAGGAGTTCTGTGTTCCCTGCTGTTAGTTTTGTTAAATTTGTGGCAGAGTTGATGACTGCTCTGTAAGACCAGGTTGTGTGAAGCAAAACGTTAATGAAGCTCTTGGGTATAAAGGGAGATGGAAGCATCCAGGTGGAGCTGGGTGTGAAGGGGACAGTTCTGTCCGATGTGATCAGCTGGATGTGTAGTTCCATTATGTTCTCAGTTTAGGACTTAAGGCAGGAGAGAGCCCACCTAATGCAACTGATGTCATTACAGAGCAGCAAGGAGGTGACCGGACTCCAAGCTGCTGAATCGGAGCCTTCAACACCTCTGGGATAAAGGGTTGAAATGTTTGGGATTGGAGGGTAGAGCTGTACAGTTCTGGTGTTGTGTGGAGCCATGTGGAAATGGCATTATTTTATGCCTTGTTGTAAGGCTTAACGTTACTGGAATTTTATTTCCTGTTAGAAGGAAGCAGGCTCAATTGGAGGCTTTTTGTTTGCTTTTCAGTTCTTGGGGATGAGAAATAGGCTGTGAGGGGATGGTGGCATGCGGATGTCTCTTAAACTGAGTTAAAGCAGTTACCTGGCTTGTGAGCTGAGCCTGCCTGGGACGATAACAAAATGCTGTCTGCTGATGTCTAGATTAACTCAGTGGGTAAGGATTAGCTGAGCATTCTGTAGTGTTGATTTTTCAGCTTAGTGTGCTGTGTTATCTCATCTTGTAGGGAGCTGGCACTGTACTGTGTTCCTCTGCTATAGAGGAATAAATCCAGAGGTGAGAGCAGCTGGGGAGCCTTCATCCCCAGCCACAGTGCCCTCTTCACAGGAGCCACTGCTGGCAAGGCGGTCTGGTTATTTGTTACTCTCACAGCAAGTTGTTAACAAGTGTTGTGCTTGTCTTTAGGCTGTATTAATAAAACATAAACATTTCTCTAAGGCCACTGGTTGTTTAGATACTGAGTTGCTTTGATTTTTTTTTGTACTGTCAGTTGGCTTAAGAGGGAGAGATTCTGACAGTGAGCAAGCAAAACTGCTTGATTTGTAGCAGCTTGGATGCTTGGAAGTCTTGGCTATCTAAAGTAAACCATTTACATCAGTTATTTTACTCCTCACTTCTAGGCACAGTGCAGAAATCCTGATTTCTTTGTATGCATCTGTGGAGGCTAAGTACGTCTCTTCCCCCAAGTCCTGCTCTGTTCCCATCAAATTGCACAGTGAAATTTCAGATGAATTTGAATGAAACAGACCCCCAGTGCCTGGGAAGAGAATGCAGTTGAGGCTCACACTTTTATCATGAAATGTCATAGGGTTCTTTTGTAGTGAAAGCGGATGTGAAGTTGTCTGGTGCAGCAATTGAGCAGGAATTCCTTGTTTCAGGGAACGGTTCTTGATTTGTCTGTGAACCCGGTTGCTTGGAAAGGATTAACAAAGGCAAATGTTGCTTTAAGAAATATATTTTGTTTTGTTTTCCATTGTAACTTAACCTGAGAATCCATTGCTTGTGTTTGGATAACTTTTTTCTTTACCTTTTTTTCTAATCCATTCTTATTTGTGTAAAATCTTACAAATAAGTGCTTGTACTGAGAACAGAGCTGCAGGTGAATAACAAAACTAAGGTCTCCTTTTCATGTGCTGTAATTATGGACAGAGTGAATGGTACTGAAGCAGAATGCTTAGCTCAGGCTTCTAGTACTACAGGAATTGATTATTGTAATGTTTTGTTCTCAGAATTGCTCTAATTTGCTAACGCTGTTCCAAATTCAGTCCTGTGTCTGACTGCAAGAAGAAAATAATATTATTCAGCTTCCTTTAGTTGCCTCTTCACTGGTTACCAGCTTTTTTTGCAGTTGACTTTGCTAGTCCTTGCATTCTGTTCTTTGCAATTTTCCTTGACTGCCTGTTTTCTCATTTATCTGTGTGCATATTGCTGTAATACAAAACTCTGTTAGTCTGCAGGTGACTTTTCAGTTCTTTAGCAGTATTGGAATGCAAATTTCTTTCAAGGTGAGTCCTTCTCTGCCTCCCTTGCCCTACAGCCATTGAGATGTGCTTGAACCACCTGTTCAATATCAAACTAGTTGACAAATCCAGTAGTTGAATTGTTGCTGCTGTGGAGTTCCTTGAGGAAATTTAACTTCTTAATTTAGTCTTGTGCCCCTTAGTGCTCTTTCTCCCCCGTTTTTGATTAATTACTGTTTATTGCCTTAATGCGTTTCCATATGTGCTACTGCAGTCAGAAAACGGGGCATCTTCAGAAATCCTATCCCTGTCACTTAATTTAGAAAGCTTGGAATATAATTTTCTCTTTCTAGTGACTGATATCAACAGAGCTGTTGCTGCATCTCAGTGCTCAGTAGTAAACTAAAGAAAAAAAACCCTGCTTCATAGATGAGTCTCCTGTACTTCTTGTTAAATATATATTTCTCTTGGTCCTTCCCTTGCTAAGATTGCATGGGCTTCATTCTCAAACCTGTCCTTGCTGTTTGTCTCAGTGTAGAACTTCTTGTGCCATCAGTTTGCCTGCAGTTCAATTTTGTGGAGGGTCGCTCTTCCAACCTTCTGATGACTGCAGTGTCAAGAGGAAATCAGAGTATGAAAACAAGCCATTGGGAGCAAAAATTGCCGTGACAGCCCTGGCCATCTAGCTTTGAGGTTTTGCAAACAGAGGAAGGAATGGTATTTCCATTTGTTTCAATGTCTTCTCTTAACATTTAGTTAAAATTTTACAGGTGTCTGTAGCATTGGTAATGGCACAGCAGTGCATTTCTAGAGAGCAGCAAGTACCTGCACGAATCGACTTTTTGTCAGTTGGGTGACTCACACTGCCCTTATTTTTTTTTAATCTATTCCTCTAATATCAACAAACTGATTTTCTCCAAGTTCCTATCCATAAAGAGGGAAGTGGGATGACTTCCACCATTGCCTGGAAGTCTGAAAATCAATTTCCTTGCTGCATTGCAGATCTTCTGTATGATTTTGGCTGAGCTGTTTAATTACTTGTGTCTGTCTCCAGGGTGGGAAAGGGAGATGATAATGGTTTTCTAACCTGGGGATGTAATAACTTATTAATGTCATATGCTCTGGTGCTGTGGCATGAGAATAAGGTATATCATGTTAGCTGTAAAATTGCCTTCTTAATGACCTTTGCTCTTACGCAGCCTCTTCAGAGAGCTTTTCACATGTATGGATTCTTAATTTTTCAAAGGAGTGATGACTTATTGCTCCCAAAGTAAAATCTTGTGTTTTTGTAGGTCTATCAGAAGCAACTTGGAAATCAAGTTCTTGTTGCATTTCCTTGCGAATGGCATATAGGAAAGCTTTAAGTATATCTGGGGTGGGCTAATTTCAGGGGCACGAAATCTAATTTAAAGGAAAAATCAATTTTCTTTGTGGTTTTGACAATGAAATGTTTGTTGAAAGCCTACAGGAGGATCTAATACAGCTTTTATAAATCTGTTGCAACTTGTGAAGGCCAATTAAATTGAAAGAAAGGAGCAGAATAGTGCATGACTCATGTTGATCATAGAATCAAAGACCTTAAAGATCACACTTGTGGTGGTGTCCTCTTGAATGAGAAGGGAACCTAAAGCTGCGAGGTGAGGTGGCAGGCTTTTGTTGACACTGTTGCCATTGCATAGAGCAGTGAATGTAAAGCAAAGGGCTTCAGCTGCTGCTAAGTGAGCAAACTGGTGTTATTCAGGTCACAGAATCACAGAATTGTAGGGGTTGGAATGATGGGACCTCCAGAGCTCATCGAGTCCAACCCCCTGCCAAAGCAGGTTCCCTACAGCAGGTCGCACAGGTAGGCATCCAGGCAGGTCTTGAACATCTCCAGAGAAGGAGACTCCACCACCTCCCTGGGCAGCCTGTTCCAGTGCTCCGTCACCCAGGTCAGCTAGATGAAGTATCCTGTTGTTCTGCCACTGAGACTTGGGCTGTATCTGCACTATGTCACGCTCCTTGCATGTCTGCTAGCTTGTAGGGACTATCAGAGCTCTTCATGTTGTGGGCTAGACATGCCTACAGTATTCTAAGTGGCAACTTCAGGCCTGTATTTCAGGTTTTGCTTGAGCATCAGATGGGATCTGGTACTGAGGAAGAGGGAGAGAACCATGAGCCATCTCTCAGCGAGCTGCAGATGTCCCCTAAGAGGGCTGCTCTTGGAAATATCATGTACAAACAATAATTAAAGCAATGACTGTTCTGAATACGAATTGGTCGGAGCTGGCTTTGGAATGGTATTTTCTGCTGAATTTGGGGGGGGGATGGGAGAAGGAGAAAATGAAAGCCATCTTTTCACAGAATGTTTTGTAAATACTGTGGATTTCTAAAGGAAAACCGGCCATCCAAAACACAGGGTGGTTTGGGTGGAATTTCAAAACCCACTTTTCAAATGTAAATGATACATAAAAATCCAGAGGAAAAAAGGGATTTTGGTTCTGCAGTCTTTTCTCCCTACTGGTCGCTTCTGATCCAGTCAGATTTTAATCCCTGTAGGTATAAAACAAGCTTTTGCAATAGAATGTTTTCTTCCTAATGGTGAGCCATCAGTCATTCTATCATGTTGTATGCCAGTCTGCCCATTTTGTTTGGGATAAGCCAACCGACCTTAAGACCACGCAGGGACTAGTAAGAGGTGCCAAAACTGATGGGAGATGCTCAAGGCCTCGTGTTTGACACGACTAATGACACTGCTGATAATAGGGAAGCTGTGGTTTAGCATGGGCTTCCCAAAGAGCACATTGCCCAATGAAGGGGAAATGTTGCAGCAGAATTAATCGCTACCTGGGAAACAATTTCACGCTAGGCTAAACAGGAATTTAAACAGGGCTAGTTCACAACCCAAGCTTTGATTGTCAGGAACAACAAATAGGAAGAAAAGATGGTTAACTGAAGTTATGAGCACGTGTCTGGTCTGTAAATCAATAGTTGCCTGCTGATCATAATTCCATGAAGCACTTCGTGCAGCAGTTCTGTGTAAGTGTGCAACTGGAGCTGTGGGGAAGGTGGGGTAATCAAGTATCAAGAGGGAGTGAATGAGGGGATACATTGGCACCTTGCAGATGTAGGATGCAGCACAAGGCTGAATGTATCTCCAAAATACTCAGTTTATCTGCTTGCATCCCAAGGGCTTTGCAGAGCACTTCAGTCTGTGACAGATGTTCTTGATAATATCCTCGGTTATTTGGAGGAGCGCAGATGGAAGAAACTTCTTAAAATACATCGGTTCGATGGATCAGAAGTTCACACAGTACTGACTTTGGGACTATTTTGATGCTTGCTGAATCTGTACAGCTTATTTTTTTGGATTAGGCTGCTGTATGAATCTTGTGCAGTCAGCGACTGAAGCTGATATTGTGCAGATCTGTTTGGCTCTTGCTGAGGCAGAAGGAGGTCTTGAAGTTAGGGAGCTCAGCACTAAAAGAGGTCTGTGACAGTGTTATAGGACCCAGTGCAACAGCTGCTGCTTGTGGAGGGTTTATGGCCATGTTGTGAAGCAGGAGCTGTGCAACTCCAGGCTGTCATTCTGCACTTCAAGGCAAGTCCTCTGCACAAGTAGAAAATCTTTTTGGTGGGGAGGAAACCATCAGGCTATAATAGCATGTTTTAAACGGATGAATGGTTAGGTGCACACCTTGGCTAGCACAACAGGATGGTCCTTAAAGCTTCTTCTTAATATTTAAAGAGTACCTCAGCATCTCAAGAACATATTTGCTGTCCTTCCTTGTGTCATTAATGTGGGAGAGTACATCAGGCAACCAGTTCCTCTATTAAATGTGCCTCCACTTAGAGCTGTGTTCTGTGTTTGTATTTCCTTTTGAAAGACTAGATCTTTCAGGGGGGGAAAAAAAAAGTAGATGCACTTAGCAGTGCTATCTCCTGAATGAGGCAGAACAGAAGAGATGCTATTATGTGCCATGTACCTGTAGCTGAAAAGAATAGGTTATTTTAACAGTAACTTTAAAGCTAAGGCAAGTGAAGTTTAATCTCTTCTGTTCATTATAGCCAGATGGGATATAGCCCCAGAAACTGCTATATTCTCCTTAGTAATGTGGTTGAGATTCAGAAAGGCAATGGCAAAAGCTGGTCGATGTCGTTGCAAAGGAGAGGAGGGCTGATATTTCAACACTTGGAAGAAAGGAAATCTGCACAACTGCACACATCTTAAAATCTTCAAGCACTTTCTTCTTTATAGGTAAAGTTGTGGCACCTCTATGGGAAGTAACAGCAGAAAAGATGAAGTAGCTATTGAGGCATTTAAGCCTGTCAGAAATAATGGTTCTGAACTATTTCAGAGTCATTATTCTGGAGGGTGCATCAGTATTGTATGTAGAACTAGCATTATTTTCCTGCTCTTAGAGAATACTTCTGCTGCAGGGCATCTCTTCAGCTCCAACTTGCACAATATTGTTACACAATACAGCCTGTACATAACTTCCAGGGATAAATAGGCACCCAACCATCTCTGACTGGCAAAATAAGACTGAAAGGACCCTGAAACCAAGATCATGTTGTTGTTTTGACTCGTTTAAAGAGGCTAATGGCAGTATTTCTGGAGATGGATATAATGAAGCATAAATGTCTGTTTCTCCTGGTCTGAGGCAAGTAGTACAATAGGGCACAAATGCAGGAAGAAGCTAACAGTAGCGAAAGTTGCTATAGCTCATACTATGCCTTGGTAACTGTTTTCAGACTGCTCTTGCCACATCCACCTGTCAATACATGTGTCCTGGAAAGCCAGACTCTGTTCTGAACGCTGTGGAAGAGCAGATTAAATGTGCAGCACTTAGAATTGCTGGATTTCGTGTGTGAAGGAACAGTCTGGCACACAGGTGCGTTGCGGTGGTACTGTGAGCATCCTCAGCAAACCTTGTGCTGCCTGCAGGGCTGTAGCGTGTTCTGTCTCTGCACTCAGGTAACTACACTGTCTGTTTAATATTTAATGTTTTTTTGCCTTTCAGTTGAATTCCTGGTGGGGTATCACTAGTGTGAAGTCTCTGCTCCTGGCTGAGCAGGCACAGTGGCTTCGTCTGTCCTGTTAGAAGCCGTTCATCACTTTAATATCTGAATCTGAGGATTCCATTAGAATCATCAGATTTTGCCAGTACTTCACAGTGAAGAGCTGCAAACTCGCCGAGTGCCTCTGATGGGTCATATGAGGTCCCTTAATATAGCACTTTACAGCCTTTGATAGATTACCAGCCTGATGTTTTTGAAAGGCTGGGTTTTTTTTCCTTCCAAATGTCTTTTCACTCTATATTCTGCTGCTGGCGCTCACTGCAGTATTTTTTTTTTCCTAGGCTTTGACACTTGTGCTGCTACTTTGGCCTTGGAGACTTCTGACACAGCCCAGTTTCCTGAGCAGAGACCTGTTTGCAGGGCCTTGGCAGGGTTTGAAAGGCATTGCTTCTGCTCCTGTGTTGCAGGTTCAGCCTGGGTTTCAAGAGGATGCAAGAGGCTTCAGGAGGCTTCGTGGTTTCCTGAAGGGAAAGTGACAGGTGCCACATTTCTTTGTGCAAGTCTGTAACTGTGTCATGGCATTCCAGTACTTACCCCAAGATGAGTGATGATTGTACTAATTAAGAACTGAAGTGGAAGGATATGAGAAGGATGCAGTGTGGGGTGTTTTCTAATAAAACTGAACTACTTTGGCAGCAGCTGATGCTGCTTTTCTCATGGCAGCCTTTATTTCCCTTGTAAAACCTAGAACATTCTTTCCAAAGCAGCTCTGGTGCTGGGAGGAGCACTTGAAGTTAAGGCTTGCTCTGCACTGCATTTTGCTCTCTGTATCTTACAGAAATAGAAGCTTGGGCTCCTGTCCTTTGTTCCTCTGTGGTTTGCTGCATGCTTTTGAATCTGATACCCTGTCATAATTGTATTTACTGGGCGTCAGACTGCACTGTTACAGCATCTTATGCACATGCATGTAAAGAAGTGGGGGAACATCAGCTGCACTCAACAGCTGCTTGGATCTCTACTCGCTGCAGACTGGCATTAAGTGACCACATTTTCCTGTATGTGTCAGACTGTGTACGGGTCTTCCACTCCAGTTTTAGACATAAAGAAAAGCTTATCTGCAGGAACACATGAGCCCTATTGCAGCTGGGTGGTTGACAGCAGCATTCCGGAATGGCAGTGCTGCAGTTTTTCTTATAGTGGTGACACCTTTTATTTATTCCAAGAAACTATTTATTCACCTCTGCATCAGAGCTACAGCTGTGCTGTTACACCCCAGGTGTACTTTGCTCATATTTACATAACCCATCATTAACTCATCTACTGAATGAACCCTGATTTGAACACTGAGCACCATGCAGCTCTCCTCCTCCTCCTACTAGGAGTTGAATGGAGGTGTTTATTAGTCCTATCTTGCTTGTCCTCCTAGAAGTAACTGATTCTGAAGAGCTTCCTCAGGGATGGTTTTGGAGCCTGCATCACTTATTCTTTTGCCACTGTTTCCCATGCAAATTTGCAGTATTTTTAGGAAGTCTAAGCTGAATTGATTCCCCCCGTTTGCCAACAGATCAGTAATTGCTTTGGGGGAGGGTTGCTATTCACGGGGTCAGAAAACATTCCTCTGTTTTAAGTGAAGGAATATAAAATTAACGAGGCTGCACCCACTGGGAAAGTGACATGCCTGTTTGTTTTATTAACAGCAGACACAGTTTTATTAGAAAAAATCAAAGAGGAAAAAGATCTGCTGGGACAAACACACAAGCGTGACTCGAACAAGGTCAAATCTCTTATTATTCTGGTCTGATCGCACCAGAGCTGAAAGTGAGCTGTGCTGTTGGGATTCACACCTGATCCATTGGTTAGTCTGATGTTCAGCATTCTCCTGATCCTGTCCCAACTTATCAGCAGTGTTTGTTTTGTTCCACTGGCTGATCCTATACTAACACTTGGCTGCAGTTGTCTGGCTGTTAAAACCCTGATGCTTGCTGGCAGGAAATGCTTACTGTGATTCTTCTCTTAAACAAGAGATTGTGGAGGACTGGGGCCCTTGAAACTTTCTCAGGGAGAAGCCAAGCAATTCTTTCAGAGCATAGTGTGCAAACAGAACAATTTTGCCTTCTTTATGGAGAAATAGTAGGATCTTCCTGTACTGCTTTTCCAGAACGCTTTCTGTGCTGCCTGTAGGCATTGCTTTAGCCCACAGTGGAGCTGCAGCCAACCCTGCCTTCGTTACTGTGTGCACATTGTTTTCTCTCTTTGACAAGCTCTCTCCACATTTGCAGTGCTTCCTCTGGCCAATTTCAGCAGTAGGTTGGTGGGTAGCAAGTTCTGGTCTCTGCTTTTATTTTTCTGAAGTTGGGTTTGATTCACTGAGCTAACAAAGCAGTAGCACCAGGTCAACATCAGTGATTACACTTTTATTGTCTTAGCAATGATCAAAATATATCTGTTAACCCATCCCCCCCATACGCTTCCCAGACCCTGTTTAATACTGCAGTAGTGAAAACTTCAGAAGGTGACATCAGCTTTTCAAGGTGGTTTTGAATCTCTTTTTTGGTACCAAATCTGCAGTGATGGTCATCTGCCTCTGGAGATGGAAGGCAGCAAGGGCACTGTGGGAATTGAAGGGTTGTGGGCAGTGGGATTAAAAAGGCCTTTAGCCTTCCTAGCCCTCTCTTGCTAAGGGCAGTGCAACCAAATATGAGGTTTGGAGCACTGCCTCACCAGAATGAAATTTCTGTTAATTGTGATGCAATTATGTAATTTAACAAACGATGCCTGAAGTCTCTCAGAGTGCAGCTATCTAAGAAGGCCCGGACGGCTTCACATCTGGTGATGAAGCAGGCTTTATGAAATTTTGGAAGCCCTGTGATGATGTCCAGGAGCAGAACTGGACTGTTTCATAACTGTCTGTATGCCAGAGAAAATGGAAAGCCACGTGAGAGTGATGCAAGGGAAGGGTTGGTCTGTTCTGACCCAGCCCTTGTCATGGGCACAGTAGTGGGGAAATATGCTCTGGCACGGTGCAGCGTGTTCTGAGTTGGGTTTAGGGTGGGAAAATCTGTAGAAAATCCAGAATGTTTTGCTATTGATTTCTCTAGAGCTGGGGTTCTTCCCTCACTTTCTTCTTCTCTGCTTTTCCCTGCTCTGCTCTATGCTGCCCATATCCATTGGTTGCTTTCATTGGGGCCGTTGGAGGCTGTGTGAGGAAGCGGTGCTGCGTCTTAATCTAAATTTGCCTGGAGATCTTTCTGTTATTCTATGTTATAAGCGTTTAATTTCTCTTCTCTCTCTCGGAAGTTTATTGCCTTTGTAAATTCACCATTTAATTTTGTTAGTTTGGTAGGGATAAAGCTTAGCATGCAAAACAGCATGCAAGATAAAGCAGCGGTGCAATTTTACGCTGCTGTTTCACTGCTGTTGTTTCCTCCCAGAAGAGGAGAGTCTTTCATTTATCCACGAAGGATGGCTGAACGTTACGTGCGTGTTGGCACCTGACTGCAGTGGTGCATGCACAAATTTTGTGGTCCCTTGTTTAAACCTCACAGCTTGTCCTTCAGCACTAATAATAAGAAGAAAATAGGCTCTGTGTCACTGCAGCGCCTCTGAGAGCATCTGCAGCTCTGTGCTGAGGAGCATTAGTGCCTTGTGATGTTCTGCCCTGTGTTAGCAGGTGTTTGGGATTCAGGTGCAGTGGGGTGTTGCAGCCACCCATAAGCTGATGTGAATTATGGACGGTGTTTATTGGGATCATTAGGAGGGATTTGCAGAGTTTGGGGTTTTGTTTTAATAGTGTGTGTATAAATATGTGCATGCATTGATGTATGAAAGCTATGGCCCAGCTTTGTGGCTCTACAGGGGAAATATTAATGTATTAATCCTCAGGCATTTAAGTAGAACTATCTGTATAATAATAAGGGAAAAGGAAGTGGATGGGAGGGAGCTCCACCCTGAGCAATCCATGTCATTCCTGTCATTTTGTGAGACAAGTGGTGGCTTGGAGTAGAAAACTGCTTGTTTGTGTACAGGAACAAAACGCACTTTTTGATTTAAACTTGCAGATCTTTTCCTTTTGCATTAATGAGAAATCTCCTGAAGCTGTTGAAGAAGTCTTTTTTCTGTGTGTGTGTGTGTGCAAATGCAAGTAATGAAACCATTCTCCATGTGATTCCTGCTTCTTGCCTCTCCCCACAATTCTGAGCCCTTTGTGTCTCCCTTCCCCTCTCCCTTCCCCCCCTCCCCAAGAAGACGTGGTGTGAAATGAGATTTGCAATTTTGGGTATTTGTGTATTTTTCATTTAGAAAGGGGACATTTTATGAGGTTTGATGGCTGGGGGTGTGAAATGCTAACTAATTTCAGTGTAACTGATTGCACTTTTCAGCAAGGTGAGATGTCTTCCCTGATACTTTAGGTGAAGAACAGGTAGGCACACACACCCTTCCTGCTATAGGTAGGTAGTGATGCTTCTTACACATCCAGCAGTCAATTACTATTGGCAGTGAGCTGAGCAGGACTGATTTTTGGTGTTCCAGTCAAGAGAATCTGGGCCTTTCTGCTTTGTGAAGAGACCTCTAAGCTGAGTGGCTCCTTTAGGATTGACCCCACAGCTCCAGAAAGTTTGGAACTTGTTCAAAATGCAGTCATGTCTGCTGAAGCAATAGGAAGTTGTTGGTCTGGAGAGGATGAATACATTGGTGCTGGAAGCTGCATTAGTGTGTATCCCAAAGGAATGGCTGTGCCAATGCTTGCTAATCCTAAATGCACGCAGCTGAGAAAAGGACACACCTATTTATTTTCCTTGCTGGAGTCTCCTTCAGGTATTTGCACGTTGCTTCCAACAGCCCAGGTTTATAATTCAATCTGCATTTATTTGCTTCTTGACAGAAGAAGATAAAGTAATAGCAATGCTCTGTTTTCTTTCTAGCCAGGAATAGATAGCTGCAGCTTACCCTCTGGTATAAACTGTGCAGGGTTTCATGGTGCTTCAGATGAATGATGCTGCTGCTCTGTGAAAGTAAATCCTGGTGTCCTGGAGTGAGTCTCAGGTTGTGCTGCTGTTTGTTTCTGTAGCAGCCCAGGAAAGGAGTGCATCAAGCCTGATTTGTCTTCTTGCTGATGCCAGAAGTGGCTGTGGCAGAGACAGATGAAGTGGGCTGATTGGAAATTGATGCAGACCCAGCAGATGTCAGAATTTGGGTGGAGAGGTTTGGAGTTGAGAGCTGGGGAGCCTGGATGACGAGGTAGGACTTTGTGCTGTAGCAGTGAGTGACACACAGTGAGGTACTGACCCCTGCGAGCTCTGTTTCAGCAGGTCACAGGGAGCACTGACCACGTCTGAGCACCAAGTTTGTGTTCCATCCCCCAAACGAACCATCAGCCCTGCAGCAGATGCATTCTTTTCCTTTGTCTTGCAGTGGTTGTGTTACCTGTGCACGGATCCAAGAATTCCACAGTTAATTAGGGAAGTGAAAATGAAGCAGTGTGGGTCTTCCCAATTTTCTCTCCTTTTCTTCCTTCCATTGCATCTTCTGTCTTCTCTGAACTTTCTGAAGTACAGGGGGCAAGCAGGTCGAAAATGGGAAGAAAATTAGAAGCACTTGGCCTGGTGCCTGCCTTTACACTGTGTTGATTAGATTTTAATTGGCAATTCTTGCCTGTAATATAAGATAATTGCAGAGATTTCCAGGAATTGTTTGTAGAATAGGAAGAAACAGACATATCTGAGTTGTACTGGAGGAGCTTAATTAAAGACTTTATAAAGTGCAACAGATGGTGCTTTGCTAGTTAGAAAGACAGGCATGAGCCCTGTTTGTGAATGTTCTCCCACCATGGTTAGGGCTTAGTTTATTACCATCTTTTAAGGTTTTTTTGACAAAAGGGCTCCCCAATAATTCCATGTGAACCTACAGGCAGCCTCATTCTGGCTCTTGCCTGCTAGTGGAATTGCATCAGCAATGAAACTTGGAAGACAGAAGAGTATTTTTCCTTCTTTTGCCAGTAATCGATCTGTTTCCAAAGCCCTCGGTAGTATTGGGCTTCCAGGAGGTTCTCGAAGCAAAGAGAGGATATTGTGATTTATAGGGAGAAAAAGGATCTCTTTGCAGTTTCCACTGGAGCAGGTGCTGAATCTTGAATTTTTTATGTTACTTTTAAAAGTAGGAGAACACTTTTTAAAAACAAGGCTGCTCTGAAGTAGAGTGTGCATGAAATGGCTTCGGGATATGTTCTGCTTGTTTTGCTCTTGCTGCAGAGCTACAAGTTCTCTTTGCTCCCCAGCACTGCCAGTGCTTTCACAAAGTTTAGTTTTGTGTTTCATCAAAGGGTATTTCTTGGAACAGGAAAACTTAGCTAGAAGACAGTGTGTGTTACAAGGGAGAACGGAGTTTCAGGAAGAATTCACTTGGCTTTTTCAAATTCCAGGAAGAACCTGACATTGCAGAACAAACAGTTTGCAAGAAGGAAATATTTCATGTAGACACTGAAGAACAACTCTGTGACCCTGTGGGGTTATCTTTCTGAGCAGCCAGGCAGACGTGCAAGATGATGACAAAGAGACTTTCAATCTCCCTGCCCACGTGAAGGTATACATTATCTCTTGTTTAAATGAGTTTTCTCTTTTTAGCACTAGCACTGTAGGGTATTTTCCACTGTTGTACCTCTTGAGCCATCTCTCTGCTGTGTGGTGTTCATTTCACTCCAGGCTCTATTGGAAAGTGATTACGTGAGGGGGATTTGGTTACATTGGGCATCAGCAGAGGCAACACCAGATGTTCAAGAAATGTTTTCAGCATAACATCTGAGCGTTTCTTTAACAGTTGTTTACCAGCCCCATGGCTAATGCTTTGAGTTGGCTGATCTTGTTCTGTAGCCTTAGGACCTTCCTGACAGGTGAGTGGATAACTTTCTTATTCAGACAGACTTGTTGTTGTATTAGTGCTGACACTGTTACCTTCTGAAGGCTGTAAGGCATTAGAGATGACAGTTGTTTAGCTTGCTCTGGTTATAAACTCTTGGGTCTGGCTGCAGTTCTTTCAAAACCATGAGTGGTTTTTTTTTGTGTTTTGTTTTTAATTAATTCATGGGAGGAAACAGGCAGAGAAGGGGGGGATGCTTTCACCAAGAAGAGCTAATTCTTAAAACACAGGAAGGAATCAAATGTGACAGTTTTCAGGTAACAACACAAAGATGCTCATTTGAGTGCAGAACAGACAGCTTACTCTGAGAAAGAAATGAATGAATAAAAATAGAATAAATGAGATATATTTTCTTCTGCTTTCTTATAGGGACCTCTTCCCCCTCCCCAGAAAGCAATGTAGACTGCCAGGCCCAGTGTCTCATAGACTGCAAGCAGGGACATTACTACACAGCTGGCAACTGTTTGGAATGTCCTACAGGCTTCTAGTAAGTCTCCTTCCTTCCCCTTCTCTCAGTGCTTCTGCTCTTGCAAATAAGCAAGTTAAACTTTGGGGCATTTGCAGCATTCTGTTAGGCTGAAAAAATGCGGAGAGCTGTCTTGTAATGTATAAAGTGTAGTGCTAGTGCTCATAGAAATAATCAGCTGACCATGAAGACCACTGTCTTTGGAGCAGAGGTGCTTTGTGGGGCTTTCTGCAGTGATTGGAGCATTCACAGCTCCCCTTGTAATCAGTGATTGTTCTTCCTGGGAAGTGTCAGCTTGACAAAACCAAGTTCCAGTTGGAAAGCCATCCTAAACTACACTGTGTCATTGACTTGTGGTGGAATGCACTCCACCTTCCTCAGGAGAAAAACATGAAGGCTGCATTCTCTGCCACACCTGGCTCATTCAAATGCAAGTGGTGGTGGCCACCTCACAGTTGTCAGGTAAATCTCAGGCCAAGATTGCAAAAGGTAGGTTGACTTGAACCCTAAGTTTAGGTTGCTAGGTCTCCTGCTGCAAATTGTGCCTGTGGATGTGCAGTCCAAGCATTGCATCTTATCTCCTGGAAGACTAAAAGTGTATCGGCGCCCTTTGAGATTCTGGAATGATCTGATTTGAATTCATCATTCTCTGTTTGAGTAGATGGGGGTGGTCTTGTAGCTGCACAACACCATGTTGGCTTTTAGGAGGTGGAAGAGGTTGGTTTTAAAGCTCTCGTTATTTTTGTTCCAGTTGCCCTGGGGGTCAAAAAGCTCCAAGGAAATGCCCACTGGGAACAGCCAACAAACTTCCAGCTCAAGTGGACATCACAGCCTGCCAGGTAAGCAGATGAGCAGGGAAGGAAAGCAGGCAGGTGGAAGTAGTATTTTCCACATCTCTACATTTGCTGCCACATATTTTGAATCATCATATTTCGAGCTTCAAATCAGATTTTTCAATTTGGCTTGAGATTTTTGGGGATAGAAATGATATTTGGCTTTGTTTTGCTCAGAGCAAGCCACGTGTCCATCCACATGGACAGTGTGCAGCACTGCCTTGATTCCTTCTTTACAGTACTGATGGTGAAAAGTTGGGAACTCTCTGGGAATGCTGTAAACTGAAGGGTTTGTAGAAGAGTTCTGTGAAGCATTCTGTGAATCTTTGAACTCTTCACGGTGTGGAGGCCAGATGTTGAAAATGATCCAAGATCCTTTCTTTCTAACATTTGAGCTGCACGTGTTCACGAAAAGAATACGTTTGTCTGGATCTGATGCTGCTTGTGATTACACTGCAGGTCTGTCCTGAAGGCTATCTCAGCCTAGAGAGTGGAGCTGGATGTCGTGCGTGCCCAGATGGCTGTTCGTGTGATCCACGTAGTGGTGTGCAGAGGAGCTGCAGTCCTGGCCAGTATTCTCCAGAGGGAGAGTCAGAGTGCCTGGGATGTCCAGAGAACCATGTCTGCCCAGATGGAAGGAGCAGGCAGGTACAAAAACAAGCATGTTATTTTTCAAGGTCGACTTTTCTGAGAGGTGGGGCCTGAACATGAATGTCTTGTCAGGATGCACGTTTTTTATCTAAAATTGGAGATTGTAAGTGCTCAGATCTTCTGCTTTCCGTTAAAACCCTCGGCTGAGGACCCAAAGGAGCTTGGAGTGAGTTTGTTTCTAGAAATTAACCCTGAAGGATAGATCTGAGAGAGTGCTGGCAAGGAGGAGAAGGCAGAGAAGGAGGAAGCACAAGAAAGAATGCAGTACTGGTTCATGTCCTGACTCAGGTTTCCTTTGGACATAGCCTTGGGCATCAAGGGCCCATTGAGCCCATTGGTGTGTGCTTCTGTTTCTTCCCCTTAGAGCTGTTTGGCCGGGCAGGAGCCAGATCCAAGCCACACTCACTGTGTTACCTATGCTCGTGGTTCTGTCTCAGCTGAAGACACGCTGATATGCCAGCCCTGTCCAACAGGTGAGTGCATCTCATGAGCATCATCTTTAGTCATTAAGACAGAAATCGAAGGAGACTACCCGTTACCAGAAAGAGTTCTCTTCAACATTAACATCTGTCATGTCCTTTATACGTTCTAGAGAGTGAATACAAGCCTGCTGAGGATTTCCTAGCCTAAGGTTAGCTTTCTGTTGGGATCTTCTGTGAAAAGCGTGGGGCTTTGGTAGACCCTCAAGGGCCTCCACACAAATTCTATTCCATTCCTTTTTTGCAGTGCTTGGTAATAGGAAATATTTAGTGCTGCAGGTAGTGGTGCTATTACTGATAATTCCCTGCACGGAAATCAGGTTTTAATTCACATTTTCTACCCAACAGAACCCAAGAAATATGGGCTGACAGGGCCAGCCTGGTGTAGCTGTGATTTTGCAAAGGAATATTTAATGTCACTGCAGGGATGCTGTTCACAATCTGCAGTCCTACCAAGCCATCTCCTCCCCTCTAAGCCCTGTCTTGCATGTGAAGATGAAGTGTTTAATGAGCAGCTCCTCCTGCAGAGTCACTGAACCTAGTAACTTGATTCTTACATCTCTAATTAGAATCCTTTTTATTAAATAATGAAGAGTTCCTGTACTTTTGGATACCTTGCCTCCTAGTAGATGGAGAAATAGAATAGCTACAGAGATCATGCCAGACCAAAACCTCAGTAATTTATTAGATCCAGCTATAAAAATACACATGACAAAATAGAGGAGTTTGCTGTATTTCCAGTGTATGAGATTGTGTATGAAAATGTAGCAGATAAGTAAGCTGTTATACACAAGCTGTACAACAGCTTGTTGAGGGAAGTGATGATGTCTTTTTATCATATAATACTTAATTATTTTTATGGTGTCCTATAGAGAGTCAGGGAACTTATCCTGACTCCATTAAGAATAATCATCCAGGAAATGCTGTGTTCTTTTGACTTAAGGAACCATTTATAGACCATGCTTACTAGAATAAGAGCTGTGGGCATGTCAGTGCATGGATTTCACAGTGACAGATTTGCTGCTGTATTATTGTTTACGACACAAGATCAACCAAAGGCTGAGGTCAGATTTCAGCTGAAGTGTATCACCAGCAGAACCTGGAGAGAGCAAGTGAAAATCTCTCAGTAGATGATCGATGAGGTAAATAGATGCTGTGTATCCAATGCTGAAATTCAATGTTTTGGTGTTAAAATTAGTCCTGTGTGTTCTAATGGGCATGTTTTCCATCAGCTCTTGTAAATCAAAGTAAATGATCCAGGCTACTTGCAAAGATGATAAGGAGCTTCAGTGCCATCACAAGCCAGAGAGGCTTGAGGATTCTCAGCGTTCTTTTGCACGGTTTGACTGACTTTAATTATATATAATCTGTGTACTTAAGTGTTGCGTGCGTGTGAGTGAAGAGTCATTGCTGTGCTGATACATGGCAATATATTTCAACATAGCAGTGGCAGTTTTATTGCACAGTTAAATCCTTTTTTTTTTTAACGCTCTTCAGATGATCCATCTGGAGTTTAGTAAAGCATTTGATATCAAGTCTTACAAAATCTTACTTGGGAAAAAATAATTCATTCTAGCTGGGCACGAGCATTTCATCACCGAGTGCACAGCTGGCAGAAGGGTTTTAAGTGAGTTGTTCTAGAACACTGTTTCTAAACTACATGCTTTGTTCTTTTCTGTAGGTCACTTCTGTGCAGGCAGCCTTACAGACACTCCTCCGTGCCCAGCAGGGAACTACAAACCCAATGAGGAGATTCTCATGCCCAGCAGCAGCTCCTCGTTCTTACCTGGTGTGTGTCATAATATTTTGCAGTGGGAGTAATAATTCTTGCTCTAAATCACAGTGTGAAGTACATGTGTATGAAGGGATGATGGCTACAATGCTCATTTGGTAGGTTCTCTTTGAGGCTGTGCTAGAGCTGGATGGAAGGAACATGGAATCTCCTACAAATCACCAGACTGGCAGTGTAGCATCAATTAGTTATTAGTGTTTTACAAAATACAATATGTTTGGGTTGTAATTTCTTGGGAAGAGATTAACCATGAAAAACAAAAGTCTATTGAGAGAGGCTGCAAATAAACTGTGTCCTGCATGTGGGAGAGCTTTATTTATTGTCAGTAGCGCTGTCTTTTTATTGCTCAGCTGGCAATGTGCAACCACTGCCCTCATCTACTCAGTAGGGTGAGCAAATCCCTGGGGCTACTGCATTTATCAAAGCTAAAGACAGTTTATCTAGAGGTATCCAAGCTGTAAAGTTAACCTTTCACCTGTAGGACAGCGACAGCCAGGTTTGCAGCATCTTTTCTAGCATAGAGACTGAAAGGGTTTCAGAGTCTGTTTAGAGAGGTTCTGGAGAGAAATGTGCCACTGAAGGAATCGAGGTGAGACAGAAGGTGTACAGCTGGAGAGAGGAAAAGAAGGGTAGAAAAAAATGGCATGGTAAATATAACCCTTCTCTCCAGACACTCGTGTTGTAGTTGGGCCACTATGGAAGAATTTGCTGGTGCAGGGGGCTTACAAAAAACAGAGTGTTTGGCATAGAGCTCCTTTTAAAATAGTTTATTTAAAGGGGAGAAGAGACAGCGTATGTGTCTTGTCAGCATGCAAGATCACACCCAACACTGTGCACGAGTCATTGTGTGTACAGTGTTGTATGGGAAATCGGTTAGCTTGATTCAGTCTGCTGTGTCAAAGCTAAGCCCTCCAGCAAGCAGGTCACAGTTAGGAGTTTGTTTTTCTTGCTGTGTGAACATAAGGAGGGGTCCACAGCTGTCACTCAGCTGGCTGGATCCCACTGGATATCTGGTTCTTCCATATTTCTGCAGTACTCTTGCACTGAGGTCACTCCTGCAGTGACCCTCCAGTAATAAACAGGCTTATTTTATTCACCAGTGGCATCTGTTAGAATAGGAGATCAGTGATGCAGCCAGCAGCCTCTGTCATGACACTTGTCCTAATGAATGACACCTCTAAGTGAAAGAAGTCTTTCTGTTTTTAATGGAATGGACTGCATGAACAGCTGCCTGTGAAAGAGAGGACACCTTCATGAATGTGTGTGCAGCATGAGGACTGGGGGCCCAATCCAGCAAACTGTTGTTGGTTGGCAATTTATAAAGCATTGGTGAAAGTTTTTTGCTGTCTCAGTAAAATGTTTCAAGCTGACAGAGCTGGAAAGGGGATTTTTAGGGTCTGATCCCTTTTGCCTTTTGGTGCCAAACCTGAAGGATATCGTGCAGCTTTACTTTCTGTAAGAGACACAGCTGGCAGAATCAGGAACCAGATGGACTTTTCTTAAATAGAAATCCATCCCATATTAAAACATGACCTTCAAAAGTCCTGTTATTAGCAGAACTAAAGCTCGGAGTAGGTCTACAGAGCTGCTGCATCCACAGACGGTTACTGTCCACCTCATTGAACTCCTTGTGTGGATGTGGACCATAGCACTTACATGTCTACCCTGTGCAGAGATTTCTAAGAAGCTTCAGCAAAGAAAGAGGTGGTAATTGTACTTGCAATAGAAATAATTAAGAAGCAATCTGAAATTACGTGTTCAGTGTCATCCAGCAGGTCTGTTACAGAGTAATGTGGTAAAGTCAACCGAATGTCTTCCATTTTTGAAACAGATGCTCCATTTGTATGCATATGAATCAATCAAAATAATGTCAGCTCATTTTTGCAGCACGGTGAAATTGCACTACAGGTTAGTCAGAACTTTTTTTTTTCTTTTAACAATAAATAAACACTGCAGTTTAAACTTTCAGAAGCTGTAGGAGCCACAGGTGACGTTCTGATGTGTTTGCAAGGACATGGGCACAAGGCTTCCCCTGCAATTCTCACATGTTTCTTAGGCCAACTCTGATTTTGAACATTCTGGAGTACCTCAGGGTCTCTTTCAACAGTATAAAAGTGCTGCCCTGTTCTTAATGCTGCTGTACAAATGGGAAAATAGTGTTGCAGAGATTGGGAGGATGAACTCCATTACTAAAACAAGCTTTGGCCCAAGTCCAGAATGTTTTGTCCGGGGGCACAAATCACCAGGTGCACTGCCAGGAGTGGAAACCTGGAGTGTGGTTGCTCGATCTCACTTCACATTTGCTGTGCCCTGTGCCTCAGAGAGGTACGTGTGCTGAGGAAATAATTATCTCTTTCAATTCAAGCCCCCGTATTTTTCTATTTGATCGTTTCTTTTCTAGCGAATGACTCAGCTGCTAAAGCATCTTGACTGCTGAATGAGTTTTTTGCTCACCAGCTAAGGTTAGGAAATTGCTGCTTTCCACCCACTTCTGAAATTAAAAGCAGGATTGCATTTACGTGGAGCAGTGAGGAACAAACCTGGCATCTCATCAAGACAGCTAAATTCTAGAGACAGGGCCAGTGGCACCTGAGCAAACACTGTGGAAGATGTAAAGGAGATACGAGTTCAAAAACACTTCCAGTTTAATAATGTAAGCTGATATCCTATGCCTGTAGTACATTCTATAACGATGTTGTCAACTCTCCTAAGGAAAACTTGGCAAAAATGACACAGTGCTGTCTACAAAACAAACAGGGGGCATAAGAATTAACTCTGACATGCTGGAAGATATTTTGAGTCATATGGCAGTCTCAGTTTGTGTTCCCTGACTGCAGTACAGCACAGTCAGTGGGATGCACTCACCTTCCATTGGAGTTCAACCTGGAAGTGTTCTTGGGAGCCTCAATAGCACTGAGCCGTTGCATTCCCTTTACAGTCAGTATCACTGTGTTTGCTTTGTGCACTTGGCAGCTTTGACTCAGTGGATAGTAGATATTCCTGTGCTAAATGTGCTTCCTTTTCACTGAGTGAAACATCTGGGGACATCCTGTCATGAAATGCACTTTGTGAATGTGACAAAACCAGTAAGGAAGCATTGTTTCACTACCTATTGGTCTTGCCAGTGTTCCCTTTAAGTTGCAGTTCAGGATGTCTTAGCACACGTGATTTTAGAGACGCTCAGGTGGCTGCCATTCCCGGAGGCATCCATTCATTTTTATTGAGTCCATCTCCAGTCTGTGAAACTCATTCAATTCTTTCAGTATTCAGAGTACAAACATGGAAACAGCCCAGCTTTTGTGGAAACCCCAGGCTCCTCTGTGACTGAGGTTATTGAATCTACCTCCATCAGAGTGTGTTTTCAGGCTGATGTGTTTGCTTTTCAATGTGTCTTACTTCTCTTATTACCAACATAGTCCAGATGGTTCTACTGCTTCCAGGAGCCACTCAGTCACAGTAATAATCAGCTAATCCAATACCACCACCTTCTGGCTTTGCACTAACTTCATTGCTGTTATGAATAAACTTCCATTATGCTTTCTTGCTGTAGGTGATGGTAAAGGCATCACATTTTGTAGGACTCTGTTTTGTCAGCAAGTCGTGCTCCCTTTGGGACTCTAAATACCTTCTTTCTCTTTAGGAAATGGATTGTGTTTGAAGTGTCCTGCTGGGTATTTCTGTCCTGAGGGAGCAAGTCACCCAGCACCGTGCCAGCCAGGTACATACAATCCTCTCCAAGGACAGGATGAAGCCACTGACTGCAGAGCCTGCCCAGCAGGAAGAGCTTGCACCCAGGCTGGATTAGCCCAGCCTGACTCTGAGTGCTTACCAGGGTAAGCCTTGGTTGTTTTCTGTGCATTCCTATATGTCTGTACGTGTAGTTCATCTCCATTTGGTGTCATTGGTTCTTTGGGTTGGTTTTTTTTTTTTTTTGCATAGAGATTCCTCTGGAATGTTGAGGTTTTATTACAGTTTCTGGTAAATCCCTCTGACATGGGATGTGTTGGTAGAGGAATTTTCTGAAGTACAGCAGATGTGGCTGCTTTGTTTTTTTCCAGCTGCACTGTTTATCACGTTATATTGGCTGGGTTCAGAGTTTGCCTCCCTCTTGCATTGAACCATTGGCCCTGACCAACCTGCTGTGTTATTTCAGGTACGTGTGCCCAGTAGGATCGTCCAGCCCACATCTTCCCAGCAATGCCTGTCCTCCAGGAACAGTTGGCAGTGGCTTTGACCTCTTTGATAAGTCCCAGTGTGAGACGTGTCCTGCTGGGTATTTCTGTGTCAGAGGTACGTGGTTTTGTGGCAAAATGAATGGTGTTCTTTGGTACCTTGTGCCATGCATCCCCCAGTAACTGAGAGATCACTGAGTTATCAGTGATGGAAATGGGGAAAAAGGTGTCAGTTGTAGGGTTTGGCATTACTGCAGAGATTGCTGTACCTTCTGAACAGATTGAGTTTAATTCTAGTCTGAGGTTTTCCTTTGGTGATAACTGTTGTTGATATTATTGATATTACTGCTTTCACTTTATGAAATGGAAGCAGCCGTTTTTTACAGTATCCAAATACTTTGCACATTGATGGTCTCTTCAATTTAATGTCTGTCAGGTTTGGACACAGGCACCCTGCAGGGTTCTCAAGGCTGGAAATAATTGCTTTAGTAGCCAGTTCTGTGACAACCTCTTGTCAACAGAGGAAGTAATTATCGCATTTTGAATGGAGGAAAGGTGCAAAAGGAAAAGACTTGATGCAGCATCTTCCAGAGCTGAAAACAGACTAAGGGAATTAGATTGTCTGAAGCCAGTATGCTGCATAGTAGGCTACGTTTCATCTCTTTATGTTTACAGGAACAGGGGGAAGACAGAAGCCTCCTGCTCCATGTCCAGTTGGGCACTACTGTCCACCAGGCACAAAGCATGCAGTGCAGCACAAGTGTGCCCCGGGCACCTGGAGCAACAGGACAAGGCTGAAATCAGCAGAGGAATGCTTGCTGTGCCCTGCAGGCTGGTTTTGTGTAGGAGGATCTCATGTCCCTTCTGGCATGTGCAGCTCAGGGCACTACTGCCCTCAAGGTAGGCAGTTGTAGCCAGAAATGAAAGAAATTTCCATTATTTCTGTCCTTACAAATGCTGTGGACTCTGATAAAGGCAGCACGTGGCTTTCTTAGTTTATTTGCACCAAAGCATTTTGGTGTGTGGTTGGTTGTTCTGTGCAGCGAATACTTTAAGCTTGTACTGTTTGAACTGGGCATATCGGTATCATCAATTCCTCTCCCTTCATTTCCAAAGAATTAAGATGCCTAATGAAGTGTCTGGTATGAATACAGTCCTAAGATCTTCCTGCTAACGATTGGGCAGCATTTGCTAAACTGTGAATCTTTAAAAAATATTTCCTGGGTTGTGCTCAGAGCTGTGGTCAGTGATTTATATACATACATATGTGTGTATATATATTTACACACATGTATATGTCTGTACTTCAGTATATATGTGTGTATATATGCATGTACACACATACACTTATGTGCACGTAAGAAAATACATGGTTACATGTAACTCATGTAAGTACTTAACAACAACAAAGAGCCAAGGGCTTTATATTGCTTTCTCTTTTCAAAGCTTTAATAAGAATTAAGATGGTTGTTTGCTCTTTTTTTGGGGGAAGGTACATGGAGAGGCACACAGCACCCCTGCCCTGCAGGAACTTATGGCACCAGGCTGGGAAGCAGCAGAGTGGAAGATTGTACTGCCTGCCCTGCCGGGGCGTTCTGCCCCAGTGGGACCTCCAAGCCAGTTCTTTGCCCAAAGTAAGTACACTGCATGTGCTGGCATAGCTGTGGGTGATCCACGTGAGTGTTTCAGCACACTTTTTATAAGTAGCATCATTCTGCACCAGAAATATTTACAAACTCATTTCACCTTGCTTCTTGCTGGGCAGTCCAGGAAGGTTTTTCTCTGAATCACACAGTTTCTTCGCTCCAGAAATGGTAGAAATCCTCCATGTGAGAGGCTAAAAATGCAAACCAGAAACACACTGTCCTTTCGTTTGTCACTTTGCTACCATTGGTGACTCTTTCTACTGTTGTCTTTTCTCCTGTAGAGGAACTTACCGTGTGGAACATGGTGCAGGAGTGGCTGCAGACTGTGTCCCTTGCCCTGCAGGGTACTACTGCCCCAACCTTGGCACTGTTACACCTCGAACATGTGGTGCTGGCAACTTCTCAGTAAGCAGCAATAATTTTATCTTACCGTCTGTCCAATGTAGAAAGTGGATAATTTTGGTAAAAAGGGGAGCTAAAGGATATACCCCTCAAAGGAGGCGTTGGAACGAGGCAGTCTTCTTGCATTAGGAGTCTGGGTATTTGAGGAGATTGCATACAGTGCTTTAAACAATATTGTCCACCTGTGCTTGAGCCTTTAAATAATGAAAGTGCTAGTCTAGGAAATGCACTGGGAATGTTCCTCGTGTTTCTGAATGATCAGGCTTGGCACTGCTCCAGACATGATGCTGGAAGTGCATCACATGCAATGTTCTTCTTGCAGTCACTTCCACTCCTGGAGCTTGCAGTAGCAGTCTATCCCCTTCATCCATCACTCACCTGGCAGTGTGCTGTTGGATTTGGGTGATTTGTTTTAGTTTTCATTGTTGGTGTAAGCATTGCAGGGGAATGGCAGAGCAAACACCCATATTTAGTTCATGCTCTGAAAGAAGTATTGGATTGCAGTGCTGTTAAGCAGTCATTTGGCTGTAGAAGGTAAAACAGTGAGATGGAGCCCCACAAGGGAATGGTGGATGGCACAACTGCTTCTCACAAAGTGGAGCTGAGACTCATTTCTCTGCCCCTGAACTGTAATGAGTAATTTCAATGACAGTTGTTAGCTTTCACTATTGAAGGGGATATGTCGGTTTCTGACCATGCTATTTTTTTTATCACAGCACAAATTTTGTGGTTACCACTAGAACCATTCATTAAGATTGGAAGATAAATGATAAATGGGGATTTACTTACCTATATCAAATGGACCTTGATTATCTCTCATTTGCACTTTGCAGTTGAGTGTCAAGGGAACATGTTTGTTTTTCTCTGTTACTGCTGGCAAAAGGTGTTGGACTGACTGTTTTGAGGCTCAGAGCCTTTCACATGGATAACCTGCAGGAAGGACAGGGCCTGCTTCATACTGCCAAGCACTCTTGCCTGCAGGGTGAATAAATACACTGAATGACCTGCGGGTTGTTGTTTATAGGTTAGATTAGATGGAATTTTTAAAGGGACATCATTCTGCGTTGTAGGACCCAGGTTCTGCCTCCTGCTTGCCGTGCTCTGTTGGACATTACTGTGCTAGTGAGCACACCAGCCGGGAGGTGATGCTGCTGGCCATGGTTTGCCCAGCTGGTCTCCGATGCCCAGAAGGACAGGCTGTTGCTCCAGAGGCCAATGCAAACTCCTGCCCGAGGGGCTTCTACTGTCCCCAGGGAGATACTGTGAGTGCATCTGTTTTAGCCTTTGGGCTGCTTTTCTGTGTACATTCCCATTAATTGGAAAGGAGTATTCTTGTAGCTTCATCTGTTGCGTGTGGGCCTTACGGGATGTGGCAGTTCGTGTAAGACCTGTTTTTCTATTTTGTTTCAAGGGCTCAGATGCAAAGCCTTGCCCCAATGGGACCTATGGTAAACAGAAGGGACTCAGCAGTGCTGAGGAATGCTCTCTGTGCCCTGCAGGGAAGTACTGCTACAGAGCTGGGGCTGAGCCTTCAGGAATTCCCCATCCTGTAAGCACAGCTTCTCCCAACTTTTTTTTCCAGAGGCTGCGGCTGTGAATGAAGCCTCCTTAATACATATTTTCCATCTTTCCTCTACCTTTTGTCAGTCAGCACCTTCTATCTATCAGCTTTACTAATGAGATTATGAATTCCCTTTTTTCCCCTCTTTTTCTGCACCATTTTCTTGCAATAAAACTTTCAGGTTATTGAAATTGGTGATGAAGTTGGGATCTTTCTTTGCTGAACCTTAGCATATCTCACTTCCCTACCAGAGAAGAAGGACAAAGCCACACTCGCTGTCTTTTTTGCTTTCTAGACTGGAGATTGTCCACTTGGCTTCAACTGCCCTCCAGGAACTGGATTCCCTTTCTCCTTCCCCTGCACCCCTGGATTCTTCTGGGTTAATTCCAGTGCAGAGGATGAAGACAGGTGCAAACCGTGTCCAGCTGGGTACTATTGTGACTCTCCTGCCATGACAGAGCCCAAAGCTTGCCCAGTAGTGAGTTGTTTTTCAGTGGTTATCTAGTAGAAGAAGCTACATGTGGGGGATCTGTTAAATAGAAGAGTCCTGAATGTTGTATTAAGCTGACTTTGTCTTGCAGGGCTTTTACTGTGGTGAAGGCAGCTCTAGACCTGAGCCCTGCCCAGAAGGAACTTACAGTAACAAAAAGGGACTGTCTGGACCATCAGAATGCAACCCATGTGGCCGTGGTTTCTACTGTGCTGCTCCAGGGCAAACTGGGCCAAGTGGTCCCTGCAAGGCTGGGTTCTACTGCCAGGGCAGGGCCCTTACTGCAGTAAGTCAGGCTTTTCTCCTTACCTGTTTCTGTTACGTTGTGGTGGGGTGTTTTTGACCCAGTGACTTCAAGAGCTGCAGTTTTGCACTGCGCTCATCCGAGTTTTTAGCAGGAGGGCCACTCTGCTGCCCTCCGAGGGAGCATAACTATTTTAGAGCTTTCCCCTCTAAACCCTGCCATCACCTTAACTAAAAATGTAGCTAGGTTGAATATCCAGGTGAAAAGTTCAGTGGAGTGAATCACAGTGGGATTGCCAGTGTGAAGAAGGTCATCCTTATTTCTTCTTTCTGTGTGTTTACTACATTCCCCTTAAAGAAGCGTTATCTGTTCACTGTACAGCAGTGAAAGTCTCTATTTTTTTCTCCTTGGTGTTGCTTTTAGCCCAAATCAGTATGATGCCTTTAGTATTGTAACCCAGTTTTCTCCTTTCTTACGTGATGACTTTTTCAATTGCAGTTGCCTACAGATGGTGTGACAGGAGATGTGTGCCCTGCAGGGGCATACTGCCCACCTGGGTCCCCTTTACCCATCCCCTGTCCTCCAGGAACCTACAGCAATGTGAGCGGGCTGAGAAGCCTCGGTCAGTGCTTGGACTGCCCACCTGGGTGAGTGCACTGTTTGCTGATCATGGCTCAGTTCTGTCTCACTGCAAAAGAACTATTTAAACCTTACATTTGTTGCCCAGGCAGCACAGCCTTACCTCCAGCCCTTTTGCAGTTCCTTCTGTTCCCAACAAATGTGCTGCCAGCACTCTCCAGTGCTATATACCTGTATTAGATGCCTTCCAATAAAGAACTTGAACTCAGTTGCCCCCCAGCATTTGCTGTTCACTAGCATCTATCAAGACTCATTATGTCTGTAGTGCTGGATGGCCTGACCTAGCAACTCTTGCTTAAACATTCTCATTAGTACTGTTTGGATAGTCCTTTTGGATTATATAACTCACCACTATATTACATTCCTCTTAATGATGCCAGGATTACACATCTGATTCTGGAAGAAGAGGTGTGGATTTAGCATTGGCTTTCACCTCTCCATGAAATGCATGCAGATTGTTAGTGATGAGCAGTCTGCCTTTCAGGTGGCTTTATCTTCATGCTGCTGTGACAGAGCATGCAAGATCATCTGGGGCTGGGCAGCAAAAGAGCTGTAATTTTTGTGCTTTCCTGGGATGGAGTTGTAGGTCTCCATGGGATGAAGTACAATGAGCTGAGAGAATCCACATTTTCCTGTCTTTTTTTCTTCTTTTTCACTCCTTCTTTTCCCTGGAGATGTAGGCAAGAAAAATGTAGCATGAGACAGCTCTGGAATTCATATTCTGTCTAAAAGCTGAAGGGAATGCCCTCAGAGTTCCTGCTTTTCTATTAACACCTGTATATTTCTAGTCCAAAGATGCAGAGAAGACTTGAAGAAAACCAACATTTGGGTGTTTGTGTGATCTTTATTCAGATCACAACAAATATGCATATGCAGCTTTGTGATTGTACAAGGGGAAATCCTTTCCAGGTTAAAGCTGCTGTACCTGGTCTCTAAAAAGGATGCATGAGAAGTGATGTATATGCTCTGTAACTTCCTTTCAAGGCCTGTAAGTGATCAGGAATGGGGTCTCTGTGAGATCCCAGGTAGACTGAGAGGGATTTTTTGCATGGGCACTGTACTAACTAGTGACAAACTATTGCCACCCAAGATCTTTATTTTTCTCCCCACCATGCAAAGCCTTTATTGTGATGGGACCAATACCCGAGCTCCCTCGGGACCATGTGAGCCTGGATACTACTGTACAGGAGGTGCCAAAAGTGCTCTTCAGCATGTGGTCATGGAAGGGCATTATTCCTCAGCAGGAGCTTTCAAGCCAGAGCCATGTCCTCTTGGCAGCTTCCAGCCTGTAAGTATTAAAGTACTGTGCACTCTAAGATGCTTGTGTGGTCTTCAGAGCCATTGTACAAGGGTGTGAATAAGCATTTGTGAAGTGTTCATAAGTAGATAGCTTAAAAAAAGAGGGGTTTTCTGTTAAGCTGGGCAATCATTCCCATCCTTGCTTCTGCCTTGCAGCAGCAGAACTGTGCAGAGCTAGAAAGATTTGGGGGGGGAACACCAGATCCACCAGTTCAGCCTGGTTCCTTGAAGCTAATCAGGCTAAGTTCCTATGTTTTGTGTAGTGCTAATTCAGCAGTGAGCTGAGGAAGCTTTACTCTAGCATAGGTGAATTGCCACGTGCATAGTTGTGCAGCCCTTTACTGCCATGTTAGATACGGGCTGTGTCTACTGCTGCTTTACTGACACAGGATGCTTTTCAGATGCCACAAATCTTTTGTTTTTTGGACTGCTGTTCTAATGATTCAGGTTGTTTATTTTGCAGCAGGGGGTGTCTGGGAGCTGGTAGAATGTGCAAAGCTGCTTCGTTCACATTGTAAGCAATATCACTGCACACCCACAACGTTCTTTCTTACATCCCCTTTTTAGGACCGTGGTCAGTCTCATTGCAGGGGCTGTCCAGAGGGAACATTCTGCAATGCGATAGGCCTGGCTGAAACCCAGCCTTGTCCAAAAGGGCATTTTTGCTTGGCTGGAAGTTCCTTGCCTCTTCCTTGTCCAGTGGTAAGAATCCAATATCACTGTGTTCTTTAAATAGTAGTTTTCAGAAGGTTTCCAGTCCCTTGGAGGAGGGTATTCATTAGTTCTCTGTTTCTGTGCAGGGAATGTATACAGATGTGCTTGGGGCAGGTTCATGTAAGCCCTGCCCAGCAGGCAGGTACTGCAGCATGGCAGGTCTGACTGAGCCAGAAGGACCTTGCCAGCCTGGATATTATTGCAGCCAAGGATCCAGCAGCTCCTCACCTGTGAGTAACTCAATACCTTGTGTTGCTGCAGAGCGTTAGGCACTACAAAAGATTTCATGGACTGCATCAATCTCATTTCCTTTGCTTCAGGTTGGCCTTTCATTTGGAGATCTTTGTCAACCAGGATATTACTGCCCTGCTGGCACTACACACCCAAAAGAGATGGCATGTCCTGCTGGCACCTGGAATGGCCAGAGGGGAGCTCAGGATGCCACTTGGTGTCTTCCTTGTGCCCCTGGGTTCTTCTGCAGTATGTCTGGCCAAGATGCTCCCGTAGGACTTTGTGCACAAGGTGAGACAAAACCAGAACTTTTTAGCTACTCAGAAATTCAGGGGGATTTTCTGCACCACAGAGAAGACTTGTATGCTTTCTTCAAGGCTACTACTGCACAAGAGGGGCAAAGACTGCAAAGCCAGAGGATGGCGTCACAGGAGATATCTGTCCTCGAGGACATTTCTGCCCTGCAGGTTCAGCAGCTCCTTCTCCCTGCCCCAGTGGTGAATACAGCAATGCAACAGGTCAGGAAGTGGATCATTGCAGTCTCAGTGTGGCTTGGGAAAGCTAGAAGCTAATCCTGTTTTTTGTCTGCATCCAAGAATAGCAGTTGATACTGCTAACTGTTACAAGCAGTCAGTATTTTTCTTGGGGCCGAGGAAGGGATTCTTGGTTCGTTGGTTTTTTTCCTTCCTTTTATTCCTCTGATGTCATGTGGAGAATGCAATTCACCCCCATAGCACGCAGGTCAAATGGGGTTGTAGCAGTGACACTAAGTGAGCTATTAACCCAATTTCCTCACTGTTCTGCCTGCCACCTACCGGTGTGATGTGAGGTTACTGGGACTCGGGCTGGAGTGGATCTGAGAAACTTGCTGGATGGAAGTCACCAGTCATTCCCAGAGGGCTTGCAGAATAACTGTTGCATCCGCTGCTGCTTTAAGTGCACAGCCTGGTAGACGAAAGTTGTCTGTGTGGCATCTTCTTCCAGTTCACGATTTACTTCCTCTGTAGGTCAAGACAAATGTTTTCCATGTCCTGCTGGGTTCCACTGTCCTAAAGGACTGCGACGCCGCTGCCCTCCTGGCTTCTATTGCCCTCAGAGAACAGGAATCAGTTTTTATCCTTGTCCCCCTGGGACTTTCAACCCCTCTTATGGACTCAGCCAGGCTGAGAGGTGCCAGAAGTGCCCTGCAGGTGAGGAGATGGCTGAGTACACTTGTTGTCTACATGGAGCAGCATCAGAGGGTGATCTCTGTGTATCTCTTCTCCTGATCCACTGAGATATTTTTCCACTTGGAAAAGCAAGCATAATAATTCCCAGAATAGATTCCTTGTAGCACTGGTATTGTCCCCCAGTAAGCCAAATTTGGTGGCTTTTTTTATCCTTTGTAGGTAGGAGAATGGTTTGGTTTTACTCTCGGGGTTTCCCAGAGGAGTGTGATTTGAACTGGAATGCTGATGTTGAGGGATCAGCTCCCTCCAAGCCTTCCTCTTTGTCTTCCAATCAGTATATGCAGCACACCAGCCCTCCTGTTTTGTACTGATCCTCTTTTCCCTTTGTGGTCTTCCAGGAATGTTCTGTGGAGACTGGGGACTCTCCTCTCCAAGTGGACCCTGCTGGCCAGGGTTCTTCTGCACAGCAGGTATCAAATGTAATGCTCATAAGGGCCAAGGAGAAGTGAAAAAGTAGAAAGCTATTGTCTTTAGGAACAGTTTTAGACATTCTCTGTGCAATCTCTCCCTGGCTTTTCCTGCAGAGTGTGCCAGGATAGCCGCAAGGAATGTCAAATCAAAAACCTGCTTTCTGAGGCCAGTAGAAGGACTTGGGAAAAGAAGCAGTTATTCTCTTCCAGCTATAGAAATTATTCTTTAGGCGTGTGGGGCAAACTGGCCTACAGATAGCAGCCCATATCATTCAGGAAACCTTATGTCTATCTTCTTGATTTAGGAGCAAGTGTCCCAAACCCTGATGGAGCCACGAACACCAGCACTGGTGGCCCATGCCCACCTGGACACTTCTGCCCAGCTGGCACAAGTATCCCACAGCAGTGCCCTGTGGGCACTTACTCAGACAGGTGAGCTTCTGTATTTGCCTTTCCTTTTTGTTTTATCCTTCAGTCCCTACTGCTGACTGTCTGGTGCCTGCCTTACTTGCCCATGGAGTCCTTTACCCCATTAAGGTACAACTCAGTAATGCTCATTAAACACATCCTTGCGCTGATTATGAGAGGCTTATGGTTGTTTTCACTTGGCCAGGGGTATAAGCATCGAGAACTTGTACCCTTGCCAACAAAAAGCCTGCTTATGTCTCTCTACAGGCCATACATGTGGCAGGAATCCAGCTGCATGGCATGCCCATCTGGCCATTACTGCAGCTCTGCTGCCCTCACAGCACCCTCAGGGCACTGCTCAGCTGGGTTCTACTGCCTGGCTGGAGCTTCCTCTCCATCACCACCTGGTGAGTTGTACTGTGTGAACATCGGTGTCTTCACCTGCTTGTGTCCAATAATTAGCAACAAGACAGCTTTAAAAAAGCCTCCTTTTGCAGCAGTACTCCTGCATCTGCTTCTTCTTAGTCATTTAGGCAAATGAATTAGTTTTGTTTTGGAGTGCATACACTCCAACGATGAAAAAGTAGTCAGTCCACCAGTGTGTTACTGAATGAGACACTTCCATTGAACACTGGGAGAGGTCTGGCTACCAGCATACAATGCAAGTGGTCTGATTCCCACTTACCACTTTATTGTGCATAAGAAATAACAGTTTCTTAGAGAAGAGTTCCAGGTCCTTTATGGACAGCTAAATATTCTCCAGAATTCAGCTAAATGCTAGAAAGCTGATGTGCAAAAATACAGTTCACTGTGGCTTTTCCTTTGAAGCAAGGAGGAAAAGCACAAGGTGACACAGCACTGAACAACTCCAGAGCTGAGATACTGTAGTCTGTGTCATGGCCCCTTTTGATCTGTCAGATCCCAAAAGACATAACTGAGGAGATCCTCATCAGTTAGCTTCATCTGTTGGCGTTGTCCCTTGCTCAGGGGTTCCCTTTTTTTGCTTTGTCTTGTACTTCTGTGTTCTAGGTGTGTGGGAGGCAGGAGGCCCCTGTCCTGTGAGCCATTTCTGCCCAGAAGGAGCCAGCTTTCCCTTAGCCTGCCTTGCAGGGACTTACAACAACCTCACCAGACAAGCTGCGTGCTTCCCTTGTGCTGCAGGGTACTACTGCCCAGAAAATACTACCAGCTACAGTGTGAATCCTTGCCCAGCTGGCTTTTACTGCCCTAAAGGTGAGATGGGCACAGGGGATGAGGTTGTCCATTGGCCAGGCTGAAACATCTTCTTTTTAAAGGCAAGAAGTGGTCCCTGTGAAATAAAGCTTCAGGGGTCAATCTGGTTCTTCTGTGTAGAAGCACCCAAGCTCTTACACCATAGGCAGGGCTGTCATTTAAGCCCCTCCTTGGTATATTAAGCAGTGCACAGAGGTTGTCACAGCTGCAAAGGCCAAGCTGTGCATTGTGAAAGTCAGCACTGAGATAAATTGGCAACAGTATGACATAGAATTGTAGAATCCTTAGAAACATGAGGTAATGCTGTGGGATTAATAGCCAAGATATTACAATCTGTGAAAGATTCTCTCTTATTTCAAAGGAACCAGGTTTGCTACTGAGTTTCCCTGTCCCCGTGGCTACTTTAACCCTGATTTCATGACACAGAGCTTGGACAGCTGCTTGCCCTGCCCACCTGGGCACTACTGTGGGAAGGAGAACTTGACAGCTCCATCAGGCAAGTGTGATGCAGGTGAGTCTGGATCTGTTTGGCTGCTGTAGTGCACAGCACGTAGAGGCAGTGTCTTAGGATGCATCCATCAGCCTCTCCGTTTGCTTGAGTCACTTGGCTGTAGGTGTGTAGCACCACTGAAGGCACCCTGGGAATCCGCTTGGCTTTCAAATGGGTGCAGAATTCATGTAGGATGTATCTGGTAGCCATGAACAGTAATCTGTCTGCAATTCACAGCCTGTTCTGGCAGGAGAATTCAGCCCCCTGCCACATAGCAGTAGTACTGAACTCAAGGTTGTGAGACCATCTTGGCTGATATGGTGCCTCACAAAAGGATCACTATATGCACTTGTTTTCAGGTTGGTTTTGCATCTCTGCTGCTTGGACCTCACAGCCTTTTGATCTGGATAACTACACCAGTGCCAACTGCCTCTGCCCAGCTACTGCTACTGGAGGGAAGTGCATCGCTGGTTTCTACTGCCCTAGAGGAAGCCCAGAGCCTCTGCCCTGCCGTCCTGGGTTTTACTGCAATGCTTCAGGTTTGTGTCTGGTTTTGAAAAGGGAGCTGAAATGCAGACATATTTGTTACTTAGGAACTCAGTAGAAGACCTAAAGTTAAATCCTGATTGCAGGTGACAAACTCAACTTTGCCCAGAATTTTCTGCGTATCCTTAAGCTTCTGTGGCCACATTCCCATCCTCAGAGGAACAGTGCAAATGCATCTTTATAGGTTTGTAGACACAGAGGGCCAAGGTCCTCTGTCAGATTCCTCTATATTCTCTGAATCTGCAGAGCCTGCAGATACTGGGATGCAGACTGCTGGTTCATTTTCTTCTGTTTCTTTTCTGTCCTTTCAGTATTCTTTTGGTGTGTTAAATGTGATCTGTTTTTATCCTGATACATTCATAGAGCTGCAGAGGTGTTTGCAAGATGTCTTTGGTGTCTCTCTGGACTGGCACAGAACGGGGCTCAGGTGTTAGCTTGTCATGTTCACCCTGAGGGAAGCTCCAAGTTGGTTTTTCTCCTGCTTTTCTTCCTTTGTTCTCATGCTTGGGTTGCCATTACCCTCTCTGTCTTCCAGGTCTGTCTGTGCCTAGTGGGGAATGTACTGCTGGGTTTTACTGTAAAGGTGGAGCAGTTCTCCCTAATCCAACAGATGATGTGACTGGGAATATCTGCCCTGCGGGGACTTACTGCAGTAAGTATCCAGCATCAGTCAGGGACAGCAATTCCTTGGCATTTAATATCTGGAATCCTGATGGGTGGTTCTGGGAGTGTGATAGCCAACTTGCTGGGCTCTGATCAGGGTGCCCTGAGTCCCAGATTCTTCTCCTGGTTGCTTACCCATACTCTGAAAGTAGGGACATATTTGTCTCGTTGCTTGAAGCTGTCTGTCTTCAGGATGTGTTTAGCTTCACATCCATTACCCACTACAAAATAAAGTTAATATCTGTCCTCTTCCATGCAGTACTACTTCACTTCTGAGTGAAAATAAGATTCCACGGCTGCCCTTTCCATGCTGCATTGCACTCGTTCAGCCCCCAAATGCAACAATATTTGTTCTTTCACTATTCATTTCTTTCTGCCTTGTTTCTCTTCTCACAGCTGCAGGGTCAGCAGAACCCAAGCTGTGCCCAGCTGGCACCTTCTCCAGCCTGCCAGGGAGGAGAACACTTTCTGAGTGCCAGCCTTGTCCCTCTGGCTTCTACTGTGAGGGTCCTGGTCTCAGTGCCCCCAGTGGAGAGTGCTGGGAAGGTGAGGGAATTCACTGAGTGCTCTGCACCCTTTGTACAGGAGCTGCCTGCCTGTTTCTGGCTCTTGAGCTTTTTTACAGGTGAAAGTTTGGAACTCACTGCCTGGTTTTCTTCTCTTGACCAGAGAATAATTTGTGGCTCTGTGTGAAAAGACTGTTAGAGGTTCAGGCAACTCTGACATAAAAGCAGAAGCGGTGACTTCTCTGTATTTTGTCTGAACAACTGAAATACCACCAAGGGAAAACTCTCACAGCCAGTGGGAAGGTAATCCTTAACAAGTTTCAGTAACTGGAAGGAAGCAGAGCTCAGTGCTGCATCCCTACGTGTTTCCCCACACCACCCGTAGCTTTTATCCTGTGTATTGAAGATCACCAGATGTTAAATTTCCTTCTTATGAGCACCACAACTGGGAATGCTTTGATGTGGATTCGTCCCAGCACAGTTGTAGTTCTGATCAATAGAAAGTTAAGGTCAGCAATAGATTTATTTTCTCGAGTGGCCAGTGAGGTGCTTGGTGACCTGGGAGAACCTGCTAGGAGCTTTCACTTCCAAAGAGCAGCAGCTCGTGCCTAGTACATCTCAGTGACTAATTTGTCTTTCCCCTCTGTCTTCTCTGCAGGCTATTACTGCGACAACCAGCAAAGGCCAGTTACTGATTTTACCCTTTACCCCTGCCCTCAAGGCTTTTACTGCCCCCCAGGGACAAAGAGGAGCACTCAGTACAGCTGTCCAGTGGGAACGTTTGGCCCAAGGCAAAAACTGAAAACTGTCGAAGAATGTCAGAGCTGCCCACCAGGAAAATACTGTGAATTGTCTGGACTTGCTGCCCCCACAGGTATAGTGCTGTTCTGCATATGTTCACAACAACTGGAGTCCTGCTGACGGCTGTTGGCTGCTGCCAGAGATTGAAGTAAGGACAGTAGAGTTCTTTTCTCTGCTAAGATGATCTATTACTTGTTGAGAAGATTCTGAAAAGAAAAAACATCTCTTTTTCTATGCAAGAGTGGAGAGTGGGACTGCAGAGCTCAAAATGTGTGCTGAAGTACTTGCCCAAACACAGAGGCAGTGCTTGGTGTGAGCTCAGTGCTTCTGTGTAGGAGCTGTCAGTTTGTCATCTGTTACCAGTTCTGCACTCCATCCAGTTAGAAGCAGCTTCTCCCCTAATTGGCCATTTCATCGTTAATTTGTGGAGTATGCAGTGATGAAGTGCCTTGTCATGGCCTGTATTCCAATCTGTATTCAGAAATTTATATTTATGCACCTATTGAGTGCTTTTTGTGTGTTATTCTGTTTTTTAGGAGACTGTGCTGAGGGATTTTGGTGCAGAATTGGTGCCCGGGTAAGAAATCCTCAAGATGGAGAGTCAGGATTTCCTTGTCCTCCTGGTCATTACTGTCCAGAAGGTAATGTACTTCACTGAAGCATAGCTTTTCATTTTCTGTACAAAATATGAGGTGACGTTTCCTCTCTCTGGTGTAACTTATTTTGTCAGGTGCACCACATCCTTTAAAGTGTCCTCCTGGCACCTGGTCTGGCAGTGAAGGCAGGAGGAGTTTGCAGGACTGCCAGCCTTGTCCTGGAGGGCACTATTGCAACAGCTCTGGACAGAGAGCCCCCACAGGACACTGCAGCCCAGGGTAAGTAGAATATTGAACACATTTGTGTAGTCTGGAAGGAGAGATGTTCTACAGAAGGTCTTCTTAACCCTCTGGAAACAATGAGAGTGTGTTCCTGTATTTGCTGCTGCAGGTATTACTGTGTCAGTAGGGCCCAGACCCCAACGCCCACTGATGGACTCTCAGGAGCTCCATGTCCCCTGGGTCATTTTTGCCCTCTTGGATCCAGGAGTCCAGAACTGTGTCCTGCTGGCTCCTACATGTCACAGACCCATGGAGAGAAGTGCCATGCTTGCCCAGAGGGTGAATACTGTGTCCCTGGTGAGCAACCAGAGCCATGTCCCCAGGGTAAGTTAGGGTTTCCCTATTGGGCTTGATTTGCTGTAGTTTTTTCAGAGACTGCCAATTCTGATCAATTGTTTTTTTTCCCAGGGCATTTCTGTCCCAAGGGCACAGCTCTTCCAATGGCTTGTCCTGCAGGATCGTATAACCCCTCGCAAAGGCAAGCCAGCTGTCTTCCCTGTCCCCAAGGGTAAGAGTGAGAATGTGACATTAGTGTTGTATGTAGGAATAAAGTACTGTTGGAAGTAATGGTTTATCCAGTCACCTTGGCAGTGTGAGACCAAGCAAAGTCCTAAATCCATGTACAACTGCTCTGGAAGGGAATTTAGATGAGAGATCTGTTAAAAGCAAAGAAACCATTGGAATTAACTTCTTTCATGTCTTGCAGTAAGAGATGGCAGCTGTTCCCTTGGCAACAGGCAGGCATAGTCCTGATGTAGGGAAAGAGAGTCTTGTGTATCAACCTGATGCTGAGACTGGCGTGTCCTTAGGGGATTCATCTCCAATTACTAACTGGATTTGACCTTGATTAACTGTTACAAGCTGATGATTCACAGCCTGGATGTGTTATGACTCAAGTTAAGAAAATTATGTCTCTGTGGCTTTTGCAATTATGCCGTCAATTTGGTGTATGAGGAAACAAGTAAGAATGTGGTAATGTGCATGAGAGTGTTTTTTGTGGTCAGTACAGCACAGTGCAGCAGCCACATTAGATTGGCTGTTACCACCATTAAGTCGTTATTTGGGTATTTGTGGATAGAACATTGCTGGATTTCTTCCCCTCACTGTCCCTTTTCTTCTGTCTTTCAACCAGGTTCTTCTGTCCCAAAAATTCCTCTTCCTTTTTGGAGAATGAATGTTCAGCTGGCCACTACTGCCCTACCAGCACAGCTTCTGCCACTCAGTTTCCATGTCCCAAGGGCACTTACAACCCACAAAATGGGAGCAGCCTGGTCTCTCACTGTATCCCCTGTGAGCGAGGTAAATGGCAAATGAGAGTATCTCAGGATGGTGACTGGGCAGTCTGTGAAAATATATTTTGAATGTTCTTGAGGTTCAGCAGTAGCTTTAGCACGTTTCAGTAGATGAATAACAGGCTGCAGAATCTCATATGTCCAGAGCCCAGTATGTCATATGGAAGTGGAGACAGGCAGCTATTCAGTATTATATTATTGTTGATCTAAGGGCTTCTAAAGCTGTATTCTGAACAAGACTTGTGAGCACGAGGCAAGGCTCTTTGATTGGACTCAAGCATTTCAGAGAAAGTGTTACTTCTTGGCTCTGAAATGTACCTTAAGAGATGTGATATGGAAAAATGTGGAAGATGATATTACTCTGGAAGATTGTCATCTCCATGCTGTCACACATCTGTCATAGATACCTTATGGAGTGCTTCATAAACTTGAAAAATAAAGCCATCTTTATGAAAGAAACTTAGTAGGCAACGTTTCACATTGAGCACAGGTACTCAGATGAGAATCAGAAGCAGCATAGCTATAACATTGTGTCATATTGAGAATGAGCTTAAATTAAAGATTATTTTAATTGATTATGCTGTCTCCAGATCTTGAGCCAGTATTTGTATGCAGCACTGCATTGTTCAAATGCAGACATGATGTTGGCATGAGGTTTGTGCCACCTTTAGGTTGGCAAGTTCAGCAAAGCCCCTCAGCTAGGCTGTCTTGTCAGGGGAGGGGAGAGAGAGGTCAGATTATTCTTCTAGTGTAGGTGTCTGATGATGGTATGAATCACATCATGAGCCTAGAGTAATGACTTAGAACAATAATTTAACTTCATTAAAGCCTGCTGTCACTAGGCATTGTGTGCTGGTTGTTTGCCCAAATTAAGGGAAATCTTTTTGCACTTCATTGCACGTATTTACATGTTTGCAGCCTGTCCTCTGACGTATCTTTACACTGTTTTCTCCCAGGACTAATGGGTCTGCATTGCTTTCTCAGGGCACTACTGTGCACTCGCAGGGCAGGCACGTGTTACAGGGCCCTGTCTGGCTGGGTTCTACTGCAGTGGAGGCTCTTCTAATCCAACACCCACAGATGGTCTTCTGGGGGATGTGTGCCCAAAGGGAACTTACTGCCCTATGGGCACTGCCTTTCCACAGCCGTGTCCTCCTGGTCATTATAGCAACTCAACTGGGAATACTGGGATTGAGGACTGCCTTCTGTGTGACGCAGGTACAGTACTGAGAGAAAGGACTAAAGAGATTCCAGCCCAACACCAGCACTTGTAGGGCTCCTGAGAAACTTTGTGGTTCTGCAGCAGGTGATCATGCACATCTGTTTTCCTGGAGAGAGGTATGAAGTAAAGCATAGATGAAATCTGCCACTTAGCCCTGTAAGAGCGTGCTAACTTCTGTGCTATGATCTTCACTTTCCACCTTTCCTCTCGAAGTTTTCACACTCTGAGATACTGCATAGTGCTATTTGTTCAGACACGTAAGCTCTGTGCTGCAGCTGTTCCCAATAAAAACATTTTCAGGAGAATAGATGTGGGTGATATCAAACATGATGGTTGAGTGATTTTTTTTCCCCATTTATATTTTCCCATCTGTCTTGTTTGACCAATGTCGTTATGGTGCCATTGTGGTCCCTCCTTCAGGGTATTTCTGCAGTGGGACTGGACTTTTATCTCCAACTGGATTATGTGAAGGTGGATTCTACTGCAGTGGAGGAGCCATTTCTCCTAAACCTCCCAAGGTAAGTTGTTCTTGTGATGTAAATATGGCAAACATGGTATGTGAACTGAACACCATTAGGTTACTGTATTTCTTTTGCCCCAGCTCAGACTCTAAGTTACTGGTTTATTGATAGTGAGAAGGGCTAGGAATGCTAAATACACCTCACCAAAAACATCTCTATCTTTGCATATTGGTGCTGCAAAGCAGAGCACAATGCCATATCACATAAAAATTACAGAGGTCATTAGTGCATGGGTTAGAATAGAATTGCATCTGCCAGCCCTCCTCCTAGGCAGAATACATAGAACTCTTGCAGATCATAATGAGACAGTGGGTTTATGCAGTAGCTCTGTGAGACCACAGGTGAGGAGGAAAAGGTGATGCCAGCTTCCATGCAGTAGGACTTGTTACGTGCAGGGTTCTGATCTGTTAGCTTGGAAAAGGATGTGTGCAGCCTGCAAGATGACTAAGTGATGAATGCAGTCTTCCATGCTGTGTGTCTAGTGCTCTTCACCGTAAGAATCTGACCATCCTTCTTGTGAGGCTGCCCTCTGTTTGTGAACTGTGTAGAAAGACTTTCTGAAACAGTGGTGTTGTTCCTTAAAGATAACAGTCAGTGGAGGACCATGTCCACCTGGACACTACTGTGTAGCAGGGAGCAGCAGAGCCCAGCCTTGCCCTGCAGGGAGTTACAGCCCATCCTGGAGCACGGCGCAGTGTTTGGAGTGCCCAGAAGGTTTTTACTGTGAGACTGCTTCTACAAACTACACAGATTGCCCTGCAGGTGGGTCTGATGGTACCTACTTATTCATACAAGGATCAGCAGATGCTCTTAAAGCTGTCTGAAGTGGATTCAACATTGGACTCTGTTGCATGAATCACAACTCTCTTCTCCTGGACCTTGGTCAAAGCACTTAACCTCTTTGTGATTCATTTCCCCTGTCTGAGTAGACAGAGACTATGGAGACTTTTATAACGTACTTTGAGGTCTTATTAAAAAAGTGGTTGCTGTTAAAAGTATTCCTAATCCTCAACTCTGACCAACTTCATTTTATGCTGCTGATGTGACAAAGATGTCATCCAGTTGTGACAGATTGCAAGATGGGCCCACTGTCGTAGCTTGGCTCCAATCTTCCTCAGAAACAGATGAAGAGAATTCTGTGTGCACAGGTTGGGAGGTTCTTCTCAGGCTCTTACCTGCATGCACTGACCTTTTTGAAGCCTGCCTCTTCTCTCCTAGGTCACTACTGCCCCAGGAATACCAAATTTGCCACTCAGTATCCTTGTCCTCCTGGAACGTACAGTGATGCTTTAAATATCTGGGATGCTTCCAAGTGCCAGCTGTGTCCTCCTGGAATGGTCTGTTCCAAGCCAGGCCTAGCAAGACCAGATGGACTGTGCATGCCTGGATGGTTTTGTCCACCTGGATCCATATCAAGCAAGCCAATGTTTCCTGGAAATCACTCAGGTATAATAAAGTGTACAAATGATTATTATTGTAGCAGTGGTGGTGTGGAGTCACCTAGAGGACTCAGATGGCTTGCTTTCCTGTGCTGCTTTCTTTGATTGAGTGCTCCAGTTCTGTTCTTAGCTCTTTAGGTAAGATAGACCCCTTGCAATTTTTCTGCTTCAGCTCAGCCTCTGTTCTTTCCATCAGTGGACATGGCAGCTCCAGCTTCTGGATCTTTTGGGCAGTGCCAAGCAGGAACCTTTTGTCCTGTCGGTTCATTTCGTCCTATTCCGTGCACTCCAGGTAGGAAAAGCGTCTTTCTCCCTGCACAGATTGCTTTATTTTGTAGTACTGTCTTCAGTTCTGCCATGATCACTAGGCAATCCCAGTCTTGTGCTGTTTGTATTTGCATTCTCATGTCCCTCAAATGGAGGTCTTTGCTTCTGTCCCCTGCTTCAGGTATGTACTGTGCAACTCCAGAGCTATCAGCTCCATCAGGTCCCTGTGAGGCTGGCTTCTACTGCACAGGAGGCTCCATGCTGCCAAACCCCACGGATGGAGCAGTGGGGAACATTTGTCCTCAAGGCCACTTCTGTCCTGCAGGGAGTTCTTCTCCATCTCCTTGTCCCCGAGGTAGGTTTGACAGCAGCTGCTGCATGCCATCATTTCTCTTAGCACTGCCAAGTGAGCTGCTGAGCTCATCCGAGTCTGTGCCATTGTTTTGCAGCCCCTTGTTATTTTGCACTGAAGCGTGCCTTTATGCTCCCCAAGGGGCAGCTGCTGTCAGCATGAAATCTTAGCTGCTAATCTGCTGCTGTTGTATTAGAAGCATCAGTCCTAAATTCAGACAGTAATTGCACAGCTGCCTCTGGAGCCTCAGTCTGTGGTATAGATGCTGCTGTGCAGCTGTCGGGGGGATGCTCTTTGCTGAGCATTCCTGAAAGAAAGGTCACACAGCAGTGGTGAGCTGTGCACGTGTAAGAGTCTCTGCTGCCTTCTCTGCAGTCAGAGCTGTCCTTTAACATTGCCATTAATGATTCTACCAATTAAGTTGAATGAGAAAGGCTTTTAGATGATCGTTTCTTTCCTGGATAAAATCTACAGATACGTTGAGCAAGTGATTGTACTGCTCAGCCTAGACCAGGAAGAAATAGGAATTCACCTCAGCCAGCATCCATAAGCAGCCTCCCACAGACCTCCCTCTCAGGAGTACTGCCATCCACTAACCAGTGCACCAGTTACTCTGCGAAGACTTTGTATTTCTCTCCGTATCCACTTCCAACAGTGTTGAGGGTGATGGGAGCATGTGCTTTCAATGTCTTTCAGGCTCCTTTCTGGCTCATCGTGGTGGCCAGTCAGCACAGGACTGCCAGGCCTGCTTCCCAGGGTGGTTCTGTTCTGAGTGTGGTCAGAGCTCCCCAGAAGGTCCGTGTGAGGAAGGGTGGTTCTGCCCCGAGGGCTCTGTGTCTGGGCAGCATTCAGGTAGGAAATCTTGGAGGTCCTTCTTTATCTACAGGAGTTACAATAGGAAGATGGACTTAAAATCTGCTCCCCATAGGGCTGGAAGTTACTTCTATGAGTTTCTGGCTATTCACATTTCTAGAAAATGTTTTCCAAAAATTCCATCTAGTAATGCAGTTGAAGTAGTGGGTAACTATAAGAGGAGGATGGACCTTGTTTACTTGTTACAAAAACAAGCTGAATAAATGTCTCAAGAGGTGTTCATTCCTTGTTGTGTTTTCAGCTTTGCTAGAAAGAGCTGGTAAGTAAGAACATGATGTGAGGATGTCTGTTCTCCATTAGGTAAGGGTGATATGAGGATACATGCTAACTCAAACCCTGCTGTGTCAGGAGCATTCAGACAGCTCTGTGAAAAGCAGCAGTGAGGTTGCAACCAATTGAGCTTTCTAAAAGCTTTGAAGGGCAACAAGTCTGCAGAGCTGTTTGGTTAAAAGCCTGCTTTGGTGATATGTGATGGTGGTGTTCAGAGTGCACTGCTTCCACTGCTCAGATCTGCGTTTAGCAAAGCTTTTAACACAGGGCAAGGAGTTGATCTTTGTAAGTCTTTTTTTCCATGCCCTTTTCAGTGGTGCCCAGCAAGGCAGCAGGCACAGCTCCCTTCCAACCCTTACAATTCTGTGCATAAAACACTGGCAGTTCCATCTGCATACGTGCAAAATCTTTATCTTAAATCTTCCAGTTCTAGGTTTGTGGTGATGTTTCTTCCGATGACACTGGTCGTGAGCAGAGCAATTATATAAGTATTCCTTCCTTATTTTCCTCTAGATTATTTATGTCCTGTGGGTCACTATTGCCCCACTGGCAGCCCTGAGCCCATACCCTGCCCCTCTGGAAAATACCAGGACCAGGCTGGTAAAAGCCAGTGTGAAATGTGCCCAGCAGGAATGTAAGTGAAATCTGCTGCTTCATTTTGATGCTTTCCTTGTGAATTCGCATGTGTATTTCCATCTGCCTTAGGCAGCTGCACTGTGTCATTTCTTTTGATACACATGGCTGGGTTTTTTCTTCCTGTTTTTGTATTACCTTTCCCTTTATTATGGCGTTTTCTGTACTGTAACCTGTGTTACAGAAGATCCATCCTACTAGGTGAATCTGCTGGGAAAGACAGAATGTTCCTGACAGGTTCATCTCAGCTCTGTGTACCATTTCAAGTAATTTGCTTTCCTTTTCTTGTCATCTCAAACTATCACTATTGCATAGAAAGTGTTTCTTAGTCCCTTAGAACAAAGGGAGAGCGTGGACTGAGGCAGTACTTGGATTTCTTTTTTAGGTTCTGTGCCCTTGAAGGCCATCCATCCAGTCTCCATAACAGCTCAAGTGGAGTGATCAAACCAATGGTCTGTTTAGCAGGACATTACTGCCTCCTGGGCACAAAAGCTGGCAATCAGTACCCATGCCCAGCAGGGACTTACAGTAACAAAACTGGACTGAGAAACCCTAGGGAGTGCTTGCCTTGTCCTGGAGGCATGTTTTGTGCCAGTGCAGGTAAGGACCAGATGTGGGTTAAATACATTTCCTAGGCTGTGTTAGATCTAAATTTAAGTTCCACTAATAGATGAAGTTTTCATCTGTATGCGGTCCATATGACTTTCAAGGAGTGTTTGCAATCATCTCTGGGACCTGTTGAGTAATAATTGTTTATGGTCTTTGCAAAGATCTCTGCAAATCTTTCTTTTGCAAGTTTAAAGAGGTGGATTAAGGTGGATTTTTTGGAAAAGATTATTGAAACAAAAGCCAAGCTGCTTAGGCTCTAGGATTCATTTGGTTTTATCTTGGTGGAGAAATGGGCGCACAGTCTTGGTCAGCATCTTCTGTAAGGTGATCTAGACTGTTTAGGCCCTTAGCTGTCTGGTAGTGTGAGAAAATGTGCAGGCTGTAGATGCAGCTTTTAGATAACAAATGTAACCGCAAGCCAGTAGGCTCTGAATTCCTTGTGCTGACAAGGCTTGTCTGCTTTGTTTAGTCCAGAAGCTGTGAATTATGTAACACAGTAGCTTATTTGACTTCATATTCCTTTTCTTTAGGACTTGTTTCCCCGAGTGGTTCTTGTTTGCCTGGATATTACTGCACTTTAAAGGCACAGGTACCCAATCCTGCCAATGATGCCACTGGTGGCCTTTGCCCAGCAGGCCATTACTGCCCAGCAGGCAGCAGCGAGCCACAGCCGTGTCCCTCTGGCATGTTTTTGCCTCAGTCTGGGATGGCTTACCATAATGCCTGCCTGCCCTGCCCAGGAGGGAAGTTCTGCCAAGGAGATGGCTTGATGAGCATTTCTGGTGTGTATTGACTGGATTGAACATCTTTAATGTGGGTATTTTAGTGCTTTCTGGGTGCTCATCCCTAACACAGCAGCTTTTCTTTCTTGCAGGATCGTGTTCTGCTGGCTATTTTTGTGATGGTGAATCCACACGGCCAGACCATAAGCAGTGTCCCCCGGGCTTTTACTGTCCTGAAGGCTCTGAATCCCCAGTTCTTTGCAGCCCTGGTCACTTCAACTCTGAGAGAGGAAAGTGGCAGCCAGCAGACTGTCAGCTCTGCCCAGCTGGGTATTTCTGCAGTGGTGAGTGCTATGTATTTGAGAGCTGGGATTTGCACAGTGTAAAGTGGGGCGAGGTAGGTACATCTACAGCTTTATTCTGTACAGCTCATATAACATTCACCAAGCATCAACACCCTGTATTATTTCACTTCCAGTATTTCCGTGGGGTTTTTCATAGCACCCAAAACACCACTTGCTATTCTATGTCGTCTTTGTTCCTTGGCTCTGACACTTTTTGTAGATGCATCTTAAAGGAGTTCAGCCTCTCTGGGAAACAAAACAGCCTGGCAGACAGGTACTTGGTGCAGCTCTCAGCCAGGGTCTCTGCTCTGAGGCAGCTGCTCAGAGGTTCTCACAATCTGTTTGCACAATATATGTATTTACTCCCCCCACAACGCTGAAATATTTGAGGTCACACTGGTTGTAACAGATTCACCTGCCCCTTCCATAAGACAAAGCTTTTCCCCTTTCTCAGGTGGGAAACTGGAATAGGAGAGAAGGGAAAGCTTAACTTGCATGGGTTTGTAGCAGAGCTGGAACCACAAGTGAGCTTTCCAAAAGTACAATTGCACGTGGAAGCCCACGTTTCCTACATGCATATAATTCAAAAATTGCCTTTCCTTTGTACTAAGGTGTTCTTTGTCTGAGGCTGAAATTTGGGGAACACGTTCTTTCTGATATTGGTGACAGGTGAATGATGAAGGGGGTTGTGCTTTCAGGAGATAAAGATTTTCTTTTGTCTTTGATCTGAGAAAGGAAAGAGAAAGGCTGTGCTTTCAAAGTTGCAGGACTGGGCAAAATCACTTCCAAGGGAGCATGTTCTGCAGTTACTGCTGCCTGCCTGGCCAGGCTTCAGCTATTCCCACTCCCTATCACTGCTCATGAGGCTGCTGCTGTCCCAAGGGATCTGCCTTTCCTGTGCCCTGTGAGAATGGGACCTATCAGTCATGGGAGGAGAGGGATTTAGGGAGTCTAGCAAAAGTAGGGCTGTGTATTGTGATAAAAATTGATTTTGTGTCACTGAGAGCTGAGTCTCACTGAGACTTAGCAGGACAAAAAGGATTTTGAATTGCTTCCTTCTTTCTGTTAAGGTTCTACTAAGTCAGTGTTGGATGGGACTAGACAAACAGAAGCATCGGTATTTGCCAAGAGTGGAAGCCAAAACAGGCTTCTAAGAGTAAGAAGTTGTTGAAAGAGTAAGGAGAAGCCAAATCTTTCTCCTCTTTAGGGCAAAGAAACTTAATGCCCAGGAAAGGGAGCTTTTCCTGTCTAGCAGCTCGTGCATGCTACAAAAAAAAAAATCCACAAGAAATACAGCTGCACAGACGTGATTCTGTTCCCTAGACGGGATTACTCGAATAAAACTTCAGACAGCTCCTTTGTAGACATCTGTACCTGAGCTAATTTTTTGTACTCCTGTAGTCAGTGGCAAGAGGCACTTCAGGGCTGCAATTTGTCTCTCTTATTTTACTTGTCTGCCTTAGGATGAGATGAATTGCACTTGAAGTGCGGTTCCTCTAGAAGTGCTGTTTCTCTCCAGTTACTGCAACACGACTGTGAACAACTGCATCAGAAGTACACACAAAGGAACCCACGTCCTGGGTTTAGCTTGAATACGTTGATGGAGAATGACATTGCTTGTCGTGTCTTATAATGTTTCCTGAGCAAGATGCTGCTTTTTGGATCCTAGGTTCTGGAGCCCACACTCCTGAGCTGTGCCCTGCTGGGTACTTCTGTCTGCCAGGTACCAACTTCAGTACAGAGCATCCATGTCCAAAAGGTACCTTTGGCCCCAGGACTGGTGCCACCAGCAGCTCTGACTGTGAGCCCTGCCCAGCAGGTAAGCAGGGACTCGGCACAAAAAAAAAAAACCATGGAGGGCATAAATGGAAAGGTTGAATAAGAATATGACTTCCTTCAGGTTATTGACTCCTTCACCTATCTTCTGTGCTGGCCATTTCAGTGAGATCACTTTCCTGTTTATTTTAGGCATGTATTGCTCAGCACCAGGTCTTTCACAGCCCTCTGGATTTTGCTACTCAGGTTACCATTGTGCCAAGGGAGCCATCAGCCCAACCCCTTTTAAAAACAGGGTGAGTGAGCAAGAGTGTTTAAAAAGCAGAGTGAGTGTGCTGGCAAACAGCACAGTTAACCTTGCATCCTGAGAACAAGGACTGGGACCCTCACAATGTCGTGGCTTCTGGTGTTACATTTTCCAAGTCTTACTGCTTTGCACAGGGTTGCTCTTTCCCACTGCTGCTGCCCTTGGTAGCTGCTCAGATGAACTGACATGCTGCTCTTAATGTCTGCTGGAATATCTTGCAGCCTGCTAACAAGTAATGGCCAGACATCCATTTCTGTAGGTATCACTGGAGTGTGCCTGTCTCAGGTCTCTTCCGCACAATGAGAGCAGTGACTGGGTAGCTGTGGCTCAGCAACCAGCACTTCCAGTGCCCTTTTTGTGTCAGCTGTGGTCTGCATTTAGTTTCAGTGGCAGAAAACTTGAAGAATTCAGCCTATGTGTACCCTTTCCAGAACCTGTCTCTGTAGTATTTTGGGCCAAATCTCGTTTCGGTAACATTTTTTTTTTTCCCTCTGTTTCTGTTGGTTTGTTTCTTTTTCCTCACGCAGGTGGAATTTGCTGGCTCTGTGTTGCCTGGTAATGATATCTGTCCTGCAGGGCATTTCTGCCCCAATGGAACTGAGAATCCCATGCCTTGCCCTCCTGGGTCCTTCTCTGCTGTCAGGGGCCTGCAGGCAGAAGAGCAGTGCCAGCCCTGCCCTGCTGGCCGATATTGCAGCAGGGCAGGATTGTTTGATCTGGCTCAGACGTCGCTGTGTAATGCAGGGTGCGGTGAGACTGTCACTTGCTAGTGGGAAAATACAGCTGGCAGGATTGCTGTGTAGGCTGGAGCAGAGGGGCATCCAAACTAAACACTGGGCCTGAATATATCTTGCCCAGTCCCTTGTGTGCAAATATTTACAGTCAAAAATAACTAAACTGCAAAGCGTTTGCTCTGAGCTCTCTAGGTTACGTGCTGCTGTACAGCATCTGCTTGGTGGTCCTGGCATGTGCTTCAGAGCCAGTTCTCCCTATTTGTTTGCCTCACGTTCTGCCCCAGCCTTCTACACAGCCTTTTACTGTTTTTACTGTAGGCTTAATTAATGACAAGCCCTTTATTTACCATAAAACATGCTTGCTGTGAATTTGCATCCTTTTTCCCCTCTGTTTTCTCTCTGCTCCCACCAGGTGGTGCAATAAGCAGCGACAAGGAAGCAGTGCTGGCATCAGCCAAACAGCAAAGTGCTGTCAGCAGTATTTGCCCATCTCATGAGTGTGCCTTGTAGCAAAAGGCCACGGAAGCTCAGTTCCTTTAATCTGTGAAAGAAAAGCTCAGAAGTGAACTCAATACAGTGCATGTAACAGGATTTGGTAGGAAAAGATTTCTGATAGCTGACAGCTCTTGAATCTGTTCTCTTTTCTGAAGAAAATCATAACCGCTGCTCAGTATAGCAGGCCTTGATTCTGAGTGAACAACTGCTGACAGGCAGCTTTGCTGTCCTTTTGCTTGATGCTGCTCCTTTTAGCAGGCATTGCCTTAAGGACTATGAATTGCTTCTTCTCTAGAAGCTGCATCCACGGGATGCAGTGAGATCGTGGCTTTCAATTCCTTCCTGCTCAGTTTTCAGAAATGATAATTCTTTGTATTTCCTCATCCTTCTTGAGGGGAGTGGTAAAGGGAGACGTAGCATAGAAATAGGTGACATTAATGCAGAGGCCGATGAGAATATTGAAGATGAAGGGAAACTAATCAGAAACAGCAGGAGCTGAACACTTGGGCTTTGTGCTTTGAAATAGACAAAAAACTTAATTTTTCAAAGGCTTACCAGAATAATGAGAATACCTTCCAGACAGCTTAGTGAGGGATGGGGAAGAAGAAAAAAAAAGAGGATTCTACAAGGATTTACACATGGATATTAAATTGGCAGGTTAGGGCACGGGAGGAGCCCAACTGAAATAAAACACATCTTTAAGGAGTGTTTCTTAACTTGGTGACCTTTGGTTAGTACTCCACACATCTGCTTTTTCTGAACAGGGTTGTGGGCCTTTGGTTCCAGCACAGAATTTTCTTGTTATAGGTATGTTTGTCTGGAAGGAAGCTCTGCTCCCTGCCCTTCTGATGGGGTTTATGGATACAGATGTCCTAGTGGCTTCTACTGTCCTGCTGGCACTGGACTAGAACTGCCCTGTGAGCCTGGCACCTTCAGCCCTATGCCTGGGGCAAGTACTTGCCTCCCTTGCCCAGCTGGTATGGCCTGCAGCCATGCAGCCACTGCAGAGCCACTCAGCTGCCCCAGAGGTAAGCAATAATATGTGCCACAAAACCACTGGCATGCAATCAGAAGTGTGATGGGTGCCTGCACACCTGTTTCTGTCTGACCATAGCAGTATGGGAATGGGAGATTTGCAGTTGGGAGAAGCGAGATCAGCATTCCTGCTTATTCTTTCTTTATTTTCTGGGCAGTGCCTCATTCACCTCTCACTGTACAGGTTATTATTGTCCAGCTAGGACTGCTGCTCCCCTGCCATGCCCTGAAGGGACACTAAATACCATGGAGGGGGCATTGGCCCCCACTGCTTGCAAGCTGTGTCCAGTGGGGAGGTACTGCAGAGGAGATGCTAACTGGGAACCTGATGGTGAGTTTGATTCAGAGCTCTTCTTTCTGTCCATTTAAATACCTCCCTGGCCCTATTTCTTATGTTTGTGCAGAGTAGCTGTTGCTCGACTAAAATGCAAAGGTTAGGTATATGAGCAGAAGAAAAGCAGAACTCTTTCCACGAAAAGAAGTTTATCTACAGAATCTATGAACAAGTTTGAGTCTTAGGAATAGTTTAAGAAAAATAAATAAAAATACCAGATGAGGTCAGTGCATGTAAAGAGGGGAGGTGATAAAGGCCTCAGATGACGGAGGAGGAGGAGAAGCAAACCGAAGTTGAACAGTGCAGGATATCAGAAGAGCTGTAAAATGAGCCCAGGATGGGATTCAGCTTCTCTCCTACTTCTGAGGTTTTAAGGAGATGCTTCCATCCTTTCCAGTGACCATTTCATTACCCTCTCTGCTCTCCCGTGGCAGGTCTGTGTTCAGCTGGGTACTATTGTGAAGGAGGAGCCACTGATGCAGTTCCACGTGGGACACCAGCATTCCCTCTCAGTGGGCCCTGTCCACTTGGACATTATTGTCCTGAAGGCACTCCTTTCCCAGTTGCCTGCCCAGTTGGGACCCTGAACAACAGCACAGGTGTGACTTCACCAACAGGTTTCTCTTGTAGTCCACAGCAGTGGGGGGCTTTGTTGCTGGTGGCCAAGGTGATGGGTTTTCCCTTGGTCCCTGAAAGATAATTATACACTCAGTGAAGGCTGAGCCATGTCTATATGTTATCAGTGCAAATAGATGCTTACACCGCTGTGACTGATCTAAGGATGCTGTAGGGATGCTTCCATGTTTTCTGTCACTGAGCTGGAGTTCTGTTTTTGTTTTTAGGTGGTACCTCTCCAGAGAGCTGTGTGCCGTGCTATCCTGGGTCTTTCTGCGCTAGCATTGGTTTGAGTTCTCCAACAGGACCTTGTACTGAGGGATTTTACTGCCCAGCAAACTTCAGCTCCTTCAGCCCCACAGCATTTCTCTGCCCAAAGGTACTGCTCAGTGACATCAGGGCAGTGGAAGAGGTGGGTCAGCTCTGGGCAGGTGTTTTCCTCTGTGGTAAAGCCTCCTACAGGCCTAATTGAAATGGTGATTATATCCACAGGGAATATTGCTTTGGTAATGCTGGGGTTCACCCTTTACACAGAACCTAAGTTTACTGCAGTATCCGTGGAATCCTTTATCATTGTCAGGGTCACTTCTGCCAGTTAGGAGCAGCCCACCCAACACCATGCCCTGCTGGGGAGTACCAGCCAGCCAGGGGCTCTGCGTCCTGCATTCCATGCCAGAGAGGATTCTACTGCCAGGAGCTGGTGGCTGGAGACCCCAAGAGCTGCCCACCACATACTTACTGTCCTACAGGTATGCTGAAACTGGCACACCAGCTATGCCAAGGACTCAAACCTTGTGTGCCTCATTGTTGTGCCAGAGTTGTACAGACCCAGTGTCATCTTTATAGGCCAGGGAATGAGGAACTGGCAAAACTGGCAACAAACATTGTGTTGTGCTGCCTTGCTTCCTGGGAGGCATTTATTACTCTGATATGGTTGTAGGGTCATGTCAGATCATAAGGTCTTCCTAGGATGTTTTATTTTCTGTGTCAGGCACACAGTTTCCTCAGACGTGTCCTGAAGGCACCTTTACTCCTCCAAATACGACTGGCCTCTGGAATGAGAAGCAATGCCTGCCTTGCTTACCTGGTCACTACTGCAGGTAATGACCATTCATTTCTATCTGGCACTTTTTCTACTACCTCCTAAGCTGCTCAGCATCCTTGCTGATCAGTCAACACTAAATTCTTCCCAGCTTATCTACCATCTGTGTCTCAGAGAAAATAAGCATAACTCCAGATGCAGCTTTTGCATACAGAGCTGTGAACTTAGAGAGCTATTGCAAAGCAGTCTGACACTGTCATAGCATTATAAAGGAGCACCTAAAGGAGGTAAGTAGGCAATGGTTGTGAAAACATGGAAATAAGCCAGAAGGTTCAGCCCAGTGGAAGGTTGTTTGCAACTTTATCTAAAGCAATTTGCCCTCGCGTTCATGGAATTTGAACTTAAAATTGTTTAGTTTGCTTCAGTCATCTGTGGTTTTCTAAGTGGAAAAAATGGGTCTATTTTTATCTCTCTTATCAGTGTAATCACTGCTCTGCTTCTGCACCAAATCTTTATCAGCAGGTCTTATGTAAATTCTTCTGGTTCTCTCTGCTCCAGGCATGGACAGCTAGTGGGGAAATGTGCTGCTGGATACTTCTGCCTTGCTGGGAGCTCTCAGCCCACTCCACAGGGCCCTGGCTTTTCCTGGCGCTTTCTGTCTGGATGCCAATGGGGTCAGGCATGTGCTGGGCTGTGTCCTGCAGGTGAGAATCTTTGGAAGTGTCATAAGTGTATGTAGAGAGTTGCTTCTAACTAAGTAGAGAACATCTGTGGTCTTGCATAATATATGGTGATACCCACTTTGAGGTTGTCATGCTCATGTAAAAGCTCGTCTGCTTTTACATCTTTCAACCAAAGAAGTTTGCTCAATGAAAGATGCCACCTTAAATCTGTGGTGCCAGATTGCTGGTCCAGAGATGTCTGAAGGCTGTTGATTTGGCTGTCAGTAGGCACAGAATCCCAATAGCTGCATAGATGTTAATCCTATGACAGGAGATGCTTGCTGAATCATTTTTTTGCCCAGTAGAAGGCTTCTCTGTTCTACTTTCATCCCTTCCCCATCTATTTCTGCAGGTTTCTACTGCCTGGAGGGCTCTGAGTTACCTATACCATGTCCTGCCAATACTATTAGGGATGTTCCAGGAGCTGGGCAGAAGGAAGACTGCCTGCCCTGTCCACCAGGCCACTGGTGCAAAGCAGGTTGGAGTCTGGGATAATAGTGAGGGGAGGGAATGAGATTTTCTTTGTGCATATCCCTGACTGTTCAGACTAACTTTGGTATCAGACACTGCGCTTTGGATCAGTACCTGCCATGGGACGTGGTGTCTGTGATTCTGTAGTCAAAGCTAGTCTTCAAATAGCTCTGTGTTCCACCTGTCAGAAGAGGGATTTGAACTGTCTTTGTTTCTTGAATTGTGGCTGTAGATCATACTCTTACATACAGTGGTTTAGGAAGGACCCTGGTAGGATTCAGAAGAAAAAAAGGTGTTGCAACCACAGTGAAGAGGTAGCTCCTTAAAGCTGAATTTTCTGTTTGTTAGGAGACTCAGAGGCCTCTCCATGTCCCTCAGGACACTATTGCTTTGGAAGTAATGGCAGTGACCAAGACAGTCTGTTGGCACCTCAGAAATGCCCTCCACATACTTACCGCAAGCTCCCAGGAGCTCAGAGCCTGACAGATTGCCAACCATGTCCTCCAGGCTATCACTGCCCTCTGTCAGGTAAGCAACAGGTGAAATCAAATGCTTTCCCACCACTGGAGTTGATTACAAAACTCCCTGAGATGATATAGAAAGGGAGGGGTAACACTCACAGTGTGCTTACAGCTCCTCTCTTAACCCCCTCCTGGCCTTTCAGCCTCCCTTTCTTCATTTCTTTTCTTCTCTTCCTAACAGGTCTAACCAGTTTTGAGGATTATCCATGCCCGCTGGGATACTGGTGTCCTGGTAAAGGGGATGCTTTCTTTTGTCCACCTGGCACTTCCAGGGTACACCCTGGTGCAAAATCACTGGAAGAATGTGATCCCTGCTCAGCTGGCTACTACTGTCCAGACCCAGCACAGACAGGGCTGCCTAACACCCAAGGAGTACCTTGTGAACCTGGCTATGAATGCCCAGCAGGTGACATAATATGTTGTTTTATTTTATTTCTAGCTGTTTAAGCCCAGACGAGTGAAGAGTGCACAGCAGGCAGAGCTATGGCATATAGATGGCATAATGATCAGAGCCTCATCCTTGCAGCAGCCCTTGGTGGAAATGGCTCCTGATGGAGTGGCTTTAGAAGTGGATTGAGTAACCTGAAGCCTTTTCCTGGCTTTTGGCCTTTGAATTCCCATCTCCTCTTTTTCTGGCCTCCCTTCTTGTTCTCAGTTAGCTGGGATTCCAGAAGGAGGTGATCTGGGCCTAGAAAAGGAGCAGATATCTTTTGTTATCCAAGCCTTAGATATTCAGTTGTGTTAGCATTTCTTGCTTAACAGCAAATTGGTTCTGTGTGTCCTTTTGTGAGCAGTAGGAAAAGTAGAGTTTTTATGGACAGTAATATTTAACAGCCTTCTTGATCACTCTCTCCCCAACACGTTCTCTCCTGTTCTGAGAATGCCACATAAATCAATCGCTGATTCTTCTTTTTTCACCAGGTTCAGTCAATCCAAAGCCTTGCAGGCCTGGCTCATACTGCAGTGCTCGCACAGCCGTGCCCTCCATGTGCCCTGCTGGATATTACTGTCCTGAAGGCTCATCAACATACAATAGCCCTGAGCAGCTGTGAGTACTTAGCATGGCTGGTGGAGCCAGCTTTGTTTTAAACTCTTTGAGGGACTTGTTTTAAACACATTCTGTGTGCATTGTACAAAAGTAAAGGTATCTTCATAATCACACCTATGGATCTGGTGACTGCTAAGGCTGCTGTAGGATGGGTTATGAGTTGTATCAGTTAGCCTGAGCCTGGAGCCAGATGAGAATCGTTTTTAATTTTGCACTGGTGGTTGATTGCAGAAGTCAGAATGTTTTCAGAGATTTTTCTTCCCTTTTCTGCCTTCCAGATGTGTGTTTCCCTATTACTGTCCCCCAGGCAGTGCCCACCCACTGCCCTGTGAAGGAGGATACATGGCTCTCAGCTCGCCTGGGCCAAGGGATTCCTTTGAGAAGTTCTGCAGAATCTGTGATGCAGGCAGCTATCGTAATGACTCTTTCATCTCTGCTCCCTGTCAGCCCTGCCCAGCAGGCTTCATCTGCCCACAAGGTAAGTGTGGCTGCTATGGAGAAGTTGTGCAAGAAATAACTTCAGTGGTAACCAGAAAGCTCTGCGTGGGCAAAGCTCTCAATCCTCTACGGTTTTAAATCCCTGATGTGGGTTGTCATGTTGGTTGGTGGAGCATTTCTTTTGGTAGGTTGTTAGAAGTGAGAGAAATACATCGAATATGGTTTGGATCTTGTTGTTCTTTCTCTCGGGATGACTTTGGCCCCCACAAGCACTATTTTCTCTAATTTTGTGACTCAGCTGCAAGGCCAAGAGTTAATATGATGGAGTGTGAATGTAGGTGTTCAAACCTTGCTGTGTGACAGCCAGTGTTGCATGAATCCTGCTGGGTTAGGAGATAGGAGGAATCTGTGTACAAGCATTTGAAGGACTCCACTCATTGAGCTCCTCAGTAAAATGCAGTTGTGTGTGATCTGGTGCTGTAAAGCATGGGGGAAGATCGTGCCTGTCCACTTGAGCCTCTGGATTTGTCCAGTCAAATAACTGGGAGAAATGGATTTGGATGTTTGTATATGAATAGGTTAATTTGGAACGTATTGAACGTTGGATGATTTTACATATCCATGTGTATGTGTTTATATGTGTCTGCATGTACATCTATAAAGGTGTGTGTATAATTGGAACAGATGAGTGACTTTCTGCCTGTCCTAACACTTGCTCAGTTCCATAAGCAGTGTCTGTATCTGAGACAGCCCCACCACCTTCTCTAGGCAGTGAAACTTACCACAAGAAGCCTTGTCCTGTTGGCTATTACTGCCCTCCCCTGGCATCTGCCCCTCTTCCCTGTCCCCCGGGGACCCATGGGAGCAACAACTTGGCCAAGCATATAGAGGATTGTCAGGCCTGTCCTGCTGGCACCTTCAATCACCTTCCTGCTCAGGCTGCCTGCTTTCCCTGTGGCAGCTCCTCTTCATCACAGTCAGGTGAGTTGCTGTTTTTGAGCGAAGCTTTGCCTGCAGTTAAGAGAGAGCCTAACAAGAAAATTACCTACAAATGTGATTTTTTTTCACATGCTTCCCCAATGGACTGCGAGTTTTGGGATCCTCATGATGCTATGTGTGCTAACAGCGCCCACCTGCTCTTTTTCTGCCCTGCTTAGAGGATGGAAGATTCCATTTTCGAAGTTATATTTTGTTCTCCTGTACTCTGTCAGCCAAGGGGTTTTGATCTCAACTCTTTCAAAGGAAGGAAGAGATGAGCAACCCCACTAATTCTTGCTCTGTCATTGCCTTGAAAGCAGTGGAGTGCTTTTGCCTTGAGTTGCAGAACTTGCTATAAGTGCAGCTGTGATTTTGAGACAAAACTGGGCAGTGTAACCATGTCCAGCCGAGACTGATAAAGCAGGAAAAGACTGGAAAAGGAGAGGATGAGAAGCTAAGTATACAGTAGAGAGTGTAGTACTCTACCAACATTTCAAGTGAAGTGGATTTAATAGTGTTAAGGCACAAAGCCACTGCTAAGAGGGGCTCAGCAGCCTTGACTGACTGAGTCCTTATCCTATCTAGTGGCTTAACATATAAATTGGCGGAGTGTTTGTCAAAATGCCACTGCTGCAAATTCCTGGATGGGTCTTTCTGCCCTTCTTTCTAAATGAATACTTTGAAAATGGTGTAACGATTGTGTTGGTAGAGCAAAAGGTAGATTGGCTCAGTTCTGCTGTGACGGTGGGCAAGCAAACTCCAGGTGTGCCACTACAAGCAGTGTGATTTGGTCAGAGCACTCAGCACTGGAACTGCTCCTTTACTGTGGGCACAGATTTTGCCAGCTGTATTCCCTACCTTGATTTCCACTCCAAATCCATCTTCCTCTCAGGTGCTACCAGCTGTACCTGCCATGGGTTGAACCGGGCTTTCCAGCACTCAGATGCCTCCTGTATCTGCCAGGCAGGTTACATTTACTATGATGAGCGAGGCAAGGAAAACTCTGACAGCAACAGTGATCAGGACTGCCTACCTCAGGTAAACCTTGGCTTCGAAATGAAGTTGTTGCGTGACATGTGAGTGAGAGAGTAGTTCAGTGCTTTGGGCACTGCCTCAGCATCTGTGAGCAATCACAGCTCAGATCACTGAACTGCTGCAGACACAAGAAAGTGCTTTGGCTGCTTTGTTCGATAGGCATGACCCTTCCTTGTGATATAATGTCACTTGTCTCCTTTCATGGAATCTTGCAAGGCTAAATTCAGTAAGAGCCAGAGGCAAAAGATCTTTCTATGCAAAGACAATGGGGAGCAGCTAAAGCATCTCAGATGACTGATGCAGGAATTTAAGCCTCCGTGTTTTCAATACGGAATTCTTCATTAGGGCTGGTTGAGGAGTTTGGATGGGCAGTGAACTTGCCCTGATCTTTTTCAGTGCTTTTCAAGTTGCCCCTTAATGCCCCTTGTTGCATTGCCATTACGTTGTGTGTCAGTGACAAGTGGAGAATTTTAGGGGTGCTGCTTCTCTGCTGAAACACTTGAGCTTGTGTGACACGGATTGGATGTGCTGGTTTTCCAGGTGGACGAGCTCTGTGCTCCTGGAGAGATCCGTTTAGCATCTACACGCCGTTGTGTTTCTCCTGAGCAATATGACTGCTCTCCATCTTGTGGGCCTGCAGGTGGAGAGGTCAATGCAGAGCTGGGCATGTAAGTCTCAGCAGCCACTCATTAAGGAACGCTTCACAATGAGTTCTGACTGGCTACGTTACTGATCCCATGAGGTCATTTCAGGGTAGGACTTTGGGAGGTGCTTTTGAGAAACTTTCCATTGCTGGAGCTGCTCTGTGTGGAAATACTGGCCTTCAGACCTCGTTCGTTGGCCTCATTCCTCAACCTGTGTTTTGAAAATTACCTGGAGGTTTTTGTGTGTTTGGGTGGAGACAACAGAATGGACACAGAGTGATACGGTAGGGCTGGACAAAGTTCCCTGAAGGAGACTTTTCCTGCATACCTCAGGTTGAGCCCCCCTCGAGTTTTAGAGCAGAAATGAGTCCTAATCCCACCTTTTAGTGCTGACAGAAGCATTGAAACTAATGTTTGTCATACTCTTTTTCCCCTTTTTTATCCTCTTCCTGACATGGATAGCCCAGAAATCTAGTGGATTAAAATCATATTGTCACTTTCTACCAGTTTTTGAAAACAGAACTCTGGGAAGAATACATAACTCTGCTCCAGTACTGACACTGACTTCTATTAGAGGACAACAGAGGCTGTGTAGGAGAGTGGTGTATCACGTTTTGGCCTGTTGTGTGGTCCTTAGATTAAGGAAAAAGCATTGAAAAGCAGCTACAGTACTGGATGAGCTGAACTGTGAGTTTGGTCCACCTTATTTAACATGAATATAGAGTAGCCCATTCACTGTATGGATTGTAAGTGAGATTGAGGCTAGCTGGACCCTCAACATATTGTAGCTGTATACTTGTGGATTGTAAGTAATGAGAATCTTTTTGCTGTACAGATGTCACTGCAAGCAGTACATCTCTGCTGAGGAGCTCTGTGACCAAATGTGTTTGCTGAGAGCCCCACGGATCTCCTTGGGATTTGGCATCAAGAGAGAGCTGCTTCTGAGGGTGGACGATGGAGTCAGGGTAAGTGTGGATGAGGTACTGCTCTGTCACCTCTCTGTGAGCCTGTAAAGAGCATTTATTGATTGCATTTAGATAAAGGGACCCTGGGAACTGATGTTACAAAGCTGTGAGCAGAAAGAAAGAACAGAGTCTTACCACATCTCATAACCCAGAGTAGGGACTAGGCAAGAGATGGACACGTTAATGAGAAATGATGTTGTGGCAGAAAGCCTCGCTAGAGCAGTGTTGCACAGCTGATGGTAATGTTGATTACAAAGCAGGGTTTGAGTCCAGGGTTGCTTGTACCAGTGATCAGTGTTCCCTCCTGCTTTTAATAGGAAGTGACAAATGTTCTGGGCCCAGATGAACATGTGCAGAAGAGCCAGAGGGTGCATTTGGTTCTGTTTAATCCCAGTGGAGTGCTAGGTTTCATTGTCTCCAGCATGGATATCTTGGATGCATTTCTCTCAGGTAAGGCTTGAGAGCACCTTGAGATGAGCCTAATTCCCCGCAGGCTAAGCTGTCAACTCCCTTTCAAGTCATCACAACAAGTGGGCAGCAGTTTGGCACAAAGGGAATTCAGCATCAGACAGCCCAAACTATTTACAAAGTGGAGAGGGATCTCTTTCTTTCTGGGACTAAACAACAGGAGCCCTCACTGCTATATAGTTAGCTCTCTGGGAAAAAGGTCAAATTAAAATGATTTTGGCCTCCTAAGGAGCTAAAAGAAAACTCCCTTCAGTGGCTAATCCGTCAATTTGCATGTACTGGCTCTTGATTCCAATTGCTCCCAATGCATGGTAATGTCATTTAGAAATAGAACTCGGCCTTGTGAGCTCAAATCACTTACAGATACAAAATAAAAAGTTCTGCATTGCCAGGGGTTAGGAGCTTTCATATGCTGCTCCTTTACTTACTGTTTTTTTTCTGTTGCCTGTGGCAGGAGATTTTTCATCAGATCAGTTGGAGCAGAAAGGTCATCGAGTCCAGAGGGCTCTCTTCAAAGATATCCATGCCTTGCCCCTTGTCCCTAACCCAGTGGTATGTTTGGAAGCAGGAGACACAATCCTTTTTCAGCTTAGCATCAATTCTCACAGTGAGTGTTGTGTGGGTAAATACATAACAAATATAAAATGCTTTTTGCTGATGTATCTATGTGTCCAGACGTGTTTGCAGCAGTGACTGTGCATTTGGTAGTACTGCATGTACGAGCACATTCCTTCACCTCCCAGTCACCCTTGCCTTCAAGGGATTCATGATCTTTAGTCTGGCTCTGCCAGTGACTCATCTGACGTTTTTTACATTTTGGCTGGATTTCTGTAGACTACAGATAATACAGTTCCTCTGTCAGAAGAGCAGTGTGTTTGCTGGGGAGTAATGCACCCTTCAAATAAACGAGTTGACACTGTAGGGCTCTGTCAAATAAATCCAATTTGAAGCCAGCATCAGCTGTCCTAACTGAAGTGAGTCAGAGTTGCTGACATTGTGCCAAACTCTTCCCAGATCGTGCATCCAGCCACTACCCTGTTTATCAGAAGCAGCATCTTTATAACAGCAACCCTAGCTGGGATTATGGAGCCTTCCGAAGGCTGGACCACCTCATCCAGGAGACTCACCTCAACATCTCCTGGTAAAATCTGATATGACTGATAGTGTGTGTGCTAGGTGTAGAACTTGGGAGCAAGTCTTCCACAGAAGCACTAGGACCTTGGCATGTGAAAATGTAGAAGTATGGTGTGTTTAAGTCCATGTATTAGTTGTCATCTCTGCTGTAAGCTGAAGGACAATTGGATCAGTTGGTGCCTTCCTTCTCCCTTCTAGGTTTGCCCATGTTTTCCTGGAGTCTGGGACATTTGTATTCAGGGATAAGACCATTCAGGAGCACTTTCTGATTGTGACTGTGAACGAAGCAAATGTGGGCTGTGACCCCAGAGATGTGTCCTTCCAGCCCTCTTCTCTGTTCCAGCTGGCCAGACATGGGATTTTGAAGCAGCAGGAACTGAACTTAGCTCCTAACTGGGCTTCCATTATAGGTACAGCCAAAATGCTGTGATATGTTGAACTCTGATGCTTAGCTGTAGCCTTTATTGTACCTTCTTGGGTGTGTTTAAACCAGCATTTATTTAGAAATACCATCAAACCACTGTCTGTCATTTTTAATCCATTTCCTCTGTGGAGTTTCCCTTCCCAAAGGTTGCTGCTCTCTAGCCAAGAACCTGCTTGTGTAGGAGCCAAAGGGGGAGAGAAGGAGCAGTTACATTTCTACCCACACCCTGCTTGAAGAATTCAAGTAATTGAGAACTTTGTTTCCCTTGGCATGAAAGCAGAAAGTGTATGTTTCCGTGATAAACTAAACTGAAATTAAATGCATCATTGAAAAGTTCACTGAAGGCTAACCACAAGGGCAGTTAAGGTCTTTCCCAAAGCCCTATCTCTGTGTAAGTGCTCTGCCCATGCCAGTCTCTTGTCCTTCATTCAGAGGACAGCAAAACAGTAGAATTGATGTAATGGTTTGCAGGCATGAGCTTTGGTTCTGTCACCTTCAGATGCATGCACTGAAACTGCTTTGTCTCTCTCCTTGCTCACATGCAACACAGATCAAGGAGGGAAGGAGCAGAAGCCCGTGTCATGAAGATGAAAGTTGTTAAATGTCTGGTTTCTGTGGGAAGGAGAGCACTGAGTAAAAGTGTAAGGGGAGACTGCGCTGTTGATGCATGCTGCTTCCTGTGTTTTTCACTTCTTGCCATCCATCTTGGTTTTCCCAGCGGTGCTCTTCATTCTGGGCTTCCTAATTGTGCTGCTGACAACCCTGGCTATTGTGCTGCAGCCCACTGTTCCTGTCCTCAGTCCTCTGAGGAGCTGGAAGCCACGATGGAGGAGCCTGGGTGAGCCGCACATCCCACCAGAATACATCCTCCTTAAAGAAAGGTGAGCTGCCTTAGCATGGTGGATAATCAGGAGCTTGGACCTTGACAGTACAGTCATGTCCTCTTGCAGTTCCTGTGTGATATACCCAGTGCTGAACTCCTTGCAAGCACTGCACAGATTCAGTTTCTAACTGTGTGGAAAGTTCACAGTGTTTCCCAATAGTATTCCAGCTCTCTTCCAGCGTAGTGTATGACAGCTCTGTTGTGTCTTCTGCAAAGGATACTGCTCTAAGAATTGCCTGGCATTCTCTTCTTCTCTGTGTTTTGAATCTAGAGAAGTGGCACCTTCTGCTTGAACTGGGATAGCAGTCCTGCAGTGCCTGGTTTTAGTGAGGTGAATCTGTATGTCAGATACAGAGATGCTCTTCACCATCTTCTTTCATTGCCTCTAGCCTTCTGTACTATCAGATGCTTGGTCCTCGTGGTTCTGGAGGAGATGCTGCCTTTGGAGAAAAAGGAGCTGTGCGTAATGAAGGTGAGGTGTTGTACCAGTTCCAGGCTTCTCCCTTTGGCTTTTGTTACACTGGTATAATAATTTTGATTCCTGCTTCCCCAGAAACGTGCACATAAGTGGTCACTTTAACTGCTGTGCACTAGTATGCAGACATCTACATACACACAAGCACGTATTTCTATTTTAGATTCATTTAATCTCTTCATCTGAGGTCTGTAAGCTCCTGTTGTGGCGATGGATCAGTGTTTTCTTCTCTAGATGGTAGGAGGGCAAGTGAACAGCCCTGAAAAATCATTTAGAACACCAGTGTGTTCAGATGACTAGTGAAGAAAATTAAAATCGTTAAAACAATTCCCTGGGTTATTCTACTGCTTATTCTATTTTCTGAACACATGTGACTCGTGGGCCTTTTTAGCCTTCAAGGCATGACTTCATCTTTGGGATTTCTGGATGTTCACAGAGCATAGCAAACCCAGAGCCCAGCAGATGGCACTATGTATTGGTGCTGAGAGCATCTGGTGGATAAAGTACCGCTCAAAGCTGTAAATGCAGTACAGAAGTAGCACCCTGACAGCTTGCTGGGCAAGTTAGAGGTTGATAGTAACGCTTTGTCATCCTCCCCTTACTAAGGAATGAGACCTTCTCTTACACAGCATGCCTCAATTGTGTTGTGTTTGTGTTTCTTCACAGTACACAAAAAAAACTTGTTGCCTCCTATGGACAGTCATTGCCCCTAGGGAAATACCTTAGAATAGATCTGTGGCCAGTGGTCAATCATGAGGCTTACCTTGTGTTTCAGAAGGATGTTGTGCAGTGAAAGATCTGGAGGATTTCAGTGTTCGCACTCTGTACGATAAGTTGGAAGATCAGAATTTGCACCTGGCAGCTCAGCTGGCAAAGCACAGGAGGGATGTGTTGGTGTTTTACAATGGAATCAGCCAGCAGCTTCAAGGTCTCATGGTCAGTTTGAAGAAAGAACTGTGGGAAAGTGGGTCTTGAAACTGAAGCTTGCAAGTGGCAGTTTAGTGAACGATAGGTCTTGCTCCCTGCTGTCCCCTGTTTTGGTATAAAATAGTTTATGCTGATCTCTGGTTTAGTGTGAGAGACAGAAAGTGAAACGGATGGATTTTGAGGCTTTTAAAGAATAATTACTGCTTTGTTATAAACAGGACATGGTGCGAGCACTGGATGCTAAGGGCCTGAAAATCCTTACCAGGCAAAGGATTTGTGGGCATAAATCTGCAGACAGCAGCTGGGCAGCAGTGGGCATGGAGCAGTGTGAGGAGCACTGCAGCAGCAGCTTCCATGCAGCAGGGCAGGCAGGTAAGAGAAGCACCATGCAGAGCAAAAGAGAAGTGGAGTGTGAGGGAATGTTTAAAAACAGCTCATATCGATGAGATTGTGCCTTCATTCAGTAAGAGCTGACAGCCTGTCTTCACATGAGTTCAGTGAGGATACAAGCCTGCCAGCTTAGGAATGGGTGAGCAGAGAGTTACAGCACCCTCCCAAAATTACAGCAAAGCATAATGAATGCAGTGCTATCTGGTCACCTTCCCAGGAGGCGTTTTGGAGCCTTCTTATGGGATTTCCAAAGAAAGATGTCTGTTTTTAGATTTGCTCTGGTGGTGATAACAGTTTTTTGTGTGTTCCTGTAGCAATCCATTTGAATCACTTGTTGGGTTCCATTAGGTGCACTGCAGCAAGAGGCAATGGAATTGATGAAAGCATTGGAAATCCTGCTTGGGAGAGCTCAGCCTAAGAACACGAAACAAGAGATGGAGCAGCAGGTCCATGGACAGGACATGGTGTCAGTTCTACCCTCACTGCACAGTGAAAGTAAAGTAAAAGTAGTGGAAGGGCAGGTGAGCTGCAGGTGTTTGCTGTCGGGCCATCCTTCACCTTTATGCTTTTATTTTTTCCCCCACCTGCCCATTTCTTTAACTCTTAGGCCTTCTTTGTTCAGGGTTATAAGCTGCCTGAGCAAGAAGAGCTCTTCCGTAGGAGGGGTGATGTCTTCAGCTTCCCTGTGCATGAAGAATGCGGTAAGTGTGCCATGGTACTCTTCAAAGATGATGGTAGAAGACTGCCTCCTTGAAGCCTACAGGCTCCCTTACACCTCATTCTTAAGCAACCACTTGGAAGGAAGAGATGGAGTGTCAAGGAGTAAATTAGAGGTGACAGGCAGCTGTCCTGTGCAAGAGAGCAAGATGGAGCATCCAGCTGCATCACTTACCTCAACAGCTGTCATTTTCCTTTTCAGAGAAATGCTTAAGAGGCAGTTCCTCAGAGGATATGAGGAGTACCCTCATCCCCATGGATCCAGCCACTTTGTCACCTCACCAGTTTGTGGTGTACCGCTTTGGCTGTGCAGTGGTGCACCTGTTAACCAAGGCCTGCTCATGTCCTGCTTTGGTGCTCATGCTGGCTCAGTCCATTCCTGCCCAAAGTCCAGATCAAGCTCTTCTCCCAGGCTTTGGAGACTCCTACTACGATGCCATTAATAAGAACCTGTATGTGCATGCAGCAAGGCTGGAGGATGCTGGAGAGCTTATTGCTGTCCTGCTGAACACTGTGGCATGGATTGCAGCAGGTAGGGGTGTGGTGAGGAGAGTTCATCCCATGGGAGCAGCACTGTTTGGCCTTCACTGCTTTGCATGTGAGAAATGAGCTCTTGTATTGAGATACCCAATTAAATATCTGCTTTTCTTTTTTCCAGGGTCCTGTTCACAAAAGCAGGCAGGATTTTATGAATCCTGTGAGCACTGGATTTCCTCTTTGTAGCAGGAAATTTGTGCCTTGGATAAGGGTTATACTAGAATCTGTTATTCTGCAAGCACAGGAGAACTGTTCCTTCAGTGCTCTGACTTAAAACAGTTTTGCTGTCAACAAATGTGACTTATTCCTTTTGCTTTGCTTTAGGTTGTCCCTCAGCTGGCACTGCTCATTCCTGCTTTATGATGAAGCTCAACAGAGCTATTGTGGTTCTCGCCAATGCCTTCTTCCAGGTTTCATGGGGGATAGCAGACAAGGTATGTAAGGTGATTTCCTCTAATCAGTGACTACTCCTTGAGGTGTTTTGGGCAGAAATAGATTCTCTAGTTTATAAGGTGGATTTCTATTACTTTTTTTTTTCCTACTTCTACATCACTAGTGCAATTAGAGGTGTTAAGATTAGATAGATGTAATATGAAGCAGAAGTGGGGAAACTCTTCAGGTGTACAGAGTTTGAGTAATGCCTCCTTGAGAAGGGATTCATCTGCGCTGCTTGTGCACTGGCATCTTAAACAGTAAAGGATTTAAGATCTACAGCTAAGTCTGGCTTCCTAGGATAGTTGATGACCAGAATCTGTTCACTAGAAAGGAGCCAGCTTTTGTCAGTTTTACTTGTTAATTTGCCTGCAAAACTTAGCAGATGAGGTTTGGGGAGAATCATCTCTGGGATTGTGATGCTCTCTCTGTGCAGTGTTTGAATGTGTTGGGTTTCATGTGTTTTTTTGGCTCCAACTTCAGGACCCCTCAGGCTCATCAGATTTCTTTGACATTCAGAAAGTGCTCAAAGAACTTCTGAGCATCAGAGTAGCACCACATCCCCGTGTGAAGGGAAAAGCCCTGGGTGAAAGGTACAGTGGCTCAACACATTACTGCTAGTGAAATAAAAGCATCCACTTCATGTACAATGTACTTTGGACGGTGATGTGTTACTGTTCTGTTTTGGGTGACAACACGTTGTTTCTCTCAAAGTTTGCAAGGATGCAGGCTGCAACAGCCCCCTCTTCATCAGACCTTGGTAAAAAGTTTTTCACAGACTCAGAATTACTTGGAGATATAGGATGAGACCATTCACAATGCCATCCTGTACATTTTTCTTTTCAGAAAAGAAAGCGATAAAATATGGGGTGTACTTCTGTGAAATGCTCCCTTTCTTATTTCCAGAAATTTCTTCCTGAAATTCGTGTTGTTTCTCTTCCCATTAGGGTGTCTAGACTGCAAAAGTACCAGTGCCTTCATCTGCAACAGGGGACCCTAGACAGGATGGGAAATTCACAGAGAAGTGACTACAGCAGGAATTCAGACTCCTCTTCTGCTAAGGTCAGTCATTTCTATTTGCTTTTTCTTTTCTGACAGTTGTCCATCAACAGCTTTAGAACTATACCAAATGTTTTGAGTGCACAGGGAAAAACAGTCTAGTGTTTTAGGAAGTCGATAATGTCTGTTGTCTTTCAATTCTCGCCCTATACAAATTGGCAATAGTCATCAAATATCCCAAATTATGTCATGTCTCTATCTTCAGAGAGTCCTAATTCAGAAAGTATGAAGTTCTTATACTCTCGAGATGAACACCTGAACTTCAGATTAATTTTTGACAGTCTTATTCAACCTGAATCTGACACATTTCATTGATTGGCCCATGTTTGGAAAGGAGCATCACCTCTGCATCTCTCTCTGTTAAGGCACTGCTAAGGATTTGCTTTCAGTGAGACATCTCCATGACTTGCTGTTATGATATGACCTCTCCTCAGAGTTGGCATGCCTATCTGCCTACCCCTAGGAGTGACCCCTGCTAGAGGATGCTGCTGTTGTAGAATGTTTGCTGTTTTCCTGTTTTGTGTTCTCTAGCTGGAGGTTACACAACTGGAGGAGAGGCTGGATGAACTAAATGAGGCGTTTGTTGAATTGACAGTGCAGGCCATGAGTCTGCAAGAAGATGGGGATCTGTTGGAGAAAGAGCTGAGAACACAAGAGGAGTCACTTGTGGTATGAGTTGTCTTCTGCTGGGTCATCTTCCACCAGCCCCAGGGCAATGGCCACAGCTCCTCACCTTCATGTAGGTGTATGCCTGTGTGATTCAGCTTAGCGATACCGTAGAGGTGAAAAGGGTACACAAGAGAGTTGTTTGTGTTGATCAGTTACATGCACACCCAAAGCCCCACGAATTCCAATATCTTCAGTTGGAGGAGGCAGATTTTTCCCTTTAGCATAAAGGGTAACAAGAAGGAACAAACAGCTTGAATTAAATGATGCGCTTCATAGGCAGAACTTGGGAGCCAGGACTCCCCTGGCCTCATCTCCATGTGTGACACTGGATAATTGTGGTAAATTTTTTGTTCATTAGTCTCTCCACTTATTTTTTAAAATACACTGTGTAAGCTACAGTAATAAGCAAATTCATTGAGGCATATGAAGAATCCTAGAATCACCAAGGTTGGAAAAGACCTGCAGGATCACGCAGTCCAACTGTCCGCAGCAATGTGGTGGAAAGCAAAGGATTTGATTTAATTAGAGGAGGGTTGCATTATTTTGAAATTGATACAGTGGGCTTTGCAAAGGCCTAAGGGTGCTGTCAGCATGCACAGTGCAGCTCGTTCCATGCTCCTGTATAGGCAGTGCACAGTGCTGGCAGCAGTTGATTCTGTCCCAGATTTTTGCTCCTCAGTGGCATAGATATTGCTTGATGCTGTCCAATGAATTTACACCCTGCTTTTGTTTTGATTTTGTGTAATAGACTGCAAGCAAGAAAGAAGCGTGGGGAGCTCAGCGGTATTCTGAAATGTTAGATTCTTGGGCCACAAAGAGGGATGAAGCCTTGCTGCTGGAAGTAGAGAGGAACTGCATTGCTCAGAGGATCGAAGAGATAGAAGCCCAGCTATTGCATCTTCAAAGTACAGAAGCCAGCAGTTCACTTCCTTGAGGAACCTAATTTAAAAGGCAATGGCTACAGCATTGATGTGTATGTAATTAGAGAGGCACATGATCAGTTATCTTGTGGATAATTCATATTTGTTGTTTTTTTAGTTGATTGAAGTATACTAATGCTCAGCTATCAATAATGTGTAGGCATGAGTGATAAGCTGAGGTTTTTAACATTTTTCACTAATTTTAGAGTTTCTGTTTTAAGTCAGTAAAGCAGAAAAGATGTGAAACCACTAATGGCCCCTACTTAATGTGTTCTGTATAGCCTCTGACATCTGACATCAAGGGTATTTTTGAGGATCTTTTAGGTACAGTTTAGAGCCTTACTTCTAAGCCTTGCCCAGCAACTCCACACTGCTATGCATGTTTTCAGTGTAATCTTACTGATCTCAATGAGGTGTGAGTACACTTAAATTATTCCCTGTAGTGATGACTGCAGCAATTTGTGTAGCTTCTAGTATAGCTTCCTGCTCCATCTCTTTCTGCACAGCTTTCCTTAGTTCCAGGTGAAGTAGAACAACATAAAATTGCTTGACTGTGAGCCAGTACAATGCCTGGGCAAACCACACAGGTAGGCTTCAGCCAGCTATTTCCAACAACAAAGCCAGTTCTCTTTTCATTCTGCAGTATTTACTGAATTGCTTATGCGTGAAGAAACTTGTGTACCTGCTCTTTCCTGGTTCCTAAACACAAATCTGTCCTTACTCATTCTCCCTTAGCAGAGTGTATTAATTAGAGGGTGAGACTTCAGTGCCAAGGAGCCCAGACAGAAGCCCTTGACTCTGGTCTCACTTACTGGTGTCTCTGGTGGATCCAGAGGAACTTCATGTTCTTTTTCTCTCACCTTCTCATTTTGCTGTTTACAAGTTTTCTGAGCTTGCTCTCAGAAGCAGAAGGTTTGTTTTGGTTCCTTTGCAACCTCACCTTGGGAAAATTCAGTTATTTGCTGACACTTTGAAGGGCCTTTAAGGAAATGAGAGGATTTATGGAAGTCAAATATATACCTATTGGCAAACACTATGAAACAGCGGGATTTTCTTTCCTAGATTACAGCCGTGAAAAGGCTGCCATTGCTCTCCTCATTGCTTTCTTCTTTTAGGTTATCAGCAGATACTTTTATAACAGTACACTGCTGCCTCTGTACTATCCACAGGAAAACATCTAGATAGGTGGTAAAGTTACCTCTGCGTGCTCTGTGTGTTGTATTTTTAAAAGGCAGACTGGGAGGCATTAGCAAATAAAATGTGTCAGTTTTTCATTGCAGCAGTTTTCTCATGGAAATAACTTTCTGCTTTGGATTGAAGCAAATATACATGCGTAGAACTCTGCTGGAATTTTTCTCTTTTCCCCATTGTGGCTTTCTTAACAAACGCACTTCAGCTATAAGTGAACTGCTTTGGGCTTCAGAACGTGTTGGTTTTTTTCCCCCGCAAAATGAAAAAGTGTTAATGAAAAGTCCAGAGTTCCACATGATGTTACCTTTCATGTTCTGTTGGTAGTTACTAGAGGAAAAGAAGAAACAAATGAAATTGGACAAGGCTGAGTGCAAGATGCTGCACTTGGGTCAAGCTCATCCCAGGTAGGATTACAGACTGGGAGAACTCCTTGAGAGCAGCCCTGCAGAGAAGGAGCTTTGGGTCCTGATGGATAAAAGCGGGACATGAGGCAGCAGTGTGTGCCTGCAGCCCAGTAGGGGTGCTTTGGTACCCATAGAAGGGTTGTCCTTATCTGCAGTGCTGTGTTCAGGTCACGGGCCCCTGTACAGGAGGGATGTGGAGCTGGAGCAGGTCCTGGGGAGGGCCTCAAAGAACATCAAAGTCTGGAACATCTCTAGGAGCTCCAGAAAGGTTGAGGTAGTTGGGCTTGTTCAGCTTGGAGAAGAGAAGGCTCCCGGTAGACCTCATTGCAGTCTTCCATTAGGTGAAGGGAGCTTTAAGCAGGAGAGGGACCAACTTTTTTTACACAGTCTGACAGTGATAGGAAGAGGCTCTGAAGAATGGCTCTGAAGTAAAAGAGGGGGGATTTAGGTTAGGTGTTAGGAAGAAATCCTTTCCTCAGAGGGCGGTGAGGCACTGCTACCCAGAGAGCTGTGGGTGCCCCATCCCTGGAGGCACTCAAGGGTGGGATGGGGCCTTGGGCAGCCAGAGCTGGTGGGGGCAACCAGCCCTGCCTGGGCATTGGAACTGGTCCCCTCCAACCCAAGCCATTCTGTGATTCAGCGAAATACAAAGAGGAGTGGTGCACGCATGTATTTCATTCTTTCTTTGAAGTATTTACTGCTGGTAGCTCTTTTTCCAGCCCTCTCTGAAGTCTGGAAGTCAAGCACTTTCTGGAGTAGCTGTGAAGTCCCCCTCAGGTTTGGAAGGCTGCTGTTTCCCTGGGACTGCTGATAAGGCTGACGACTCCGTCAGGATCTTTTACCTTGAAAGAGAAGGTATGGTGAGATTCCTAAAAAGATCTCTTCAATTAATGGCTTTGTGTGGCTCTGAGTTCTGAAATAAGGCCTTGCCAATCTGGGTAGTATGTAAAGCTAGTCTCTCAGTTAACGAAGCCAGACAATATTAATGGTGGTGCTTGTTGCAGTGACTGAAGCCCTGCTTGGCTGTGCTCATATAGTTAACACTTGTTTCTCACTCATATAGAGCCAGAAACTTTGAAATACTGATGAAATGAAAGGTCCAACAAAAACATCTAATGAAAATGTCCACTGGGGCACCTGAAATTCAAGTTGCTTTTGGAAATGGTCAAATTGAAGCTAGGATTCCCTCTGTACAGAAAGGAGATTTCCTAGTCATCTCAGTTCCGACCTCAAAAAAAATGTTCTTTCAAAAGTTGCTGAGTTCATGACATGCTTTTATCTCTTCCAGGACCTGAAGGTCCCCATGTGGCTGTGCTCGTGCCACTGCTGAAAGACCATTGTCACTCCAGAGTTCCTGGGCTGATATGTGAGGTGAGTGTTTCTATAACCTTGTTCCTAAGCCTGAGAGAGTATTGTGCTGGTTTTGTTCTTCCAGAAGGAATAAAATCCTGAAAAGTTCTTAATTTATAGTCAGAATAGGAAGTCTTTCTTTCTAAAACTAAAAAGAAAAAAATGAAAATCCTTGTTAAATACTTTTTCATTTTGAAGTTCTGGACTTACAGCTTAGATGGAGTGTACCCTGGAAGTACCAGAATGTCACTTGATCTTTTCTTATCAGCTTTGTTTTCTCTGCTCTCTGCAGCTAAATTGGGAATGTGGGAAGATTGAGAAACGTCACCAAATACAGCAAACAAGCAACCTTGCTTTTTGAGGTTCCATCCACAGCAGGTGAGCCTCTGGCCTGAATGAGGTCTAATACTTTGGCTGTGCCCCCACTTCTGTCCATGAGCACGTTGTGTTTCTATTGCACATAAAAGGAGTCATTCACTTCAGGACAACAGGAATAGAAGTGGAGGTTCCCCTTCCAAACAAACTAGGTAACTATAATAGAGTCAAATGGAAGCTGTTGCTTGGCACTGAGGTTTTGGAGGGCGTCTGTATATTTGTTGGCTTATTTCTTGATGAAGTATCTAATTTGTTGGGATGTTCCCAGAAGCCTGACATAGTAAATGACTCATTTTTATGAGAAAAGAGTGGTCTTGCTAAGCTGGTTCATCAGCAAGTCCATTGGAAGCCAGATACATGCTTAATAGCTTTGCGCAATGAAGCCTTGATCCTTGCAGACACAGCTGTATGCTGAACTGCAGCAACTGGCAGGACAGACTGCACCCCTGCTGCTTTCAGGACCAGTCTTGTAATGGATTCATCTTTAACTTAGCTGTTCTCTAAAGCTGTTGAAGTAAACGTGTCCTTAGTGCCCTCAATTCAACTTTTACCTGTCCTCCCTGGTAAATAACTTTATCACTTGTCAGTGGGTCATAGCTGCATGGGATGGACCTTGTCCCATCTGTAAGGTTCTAGTAATCCTGCTGATGATCTGTGCTGAGTGCTTGTTTATACACTGCAAAATTAGAAACATATTAAAACTGCATATAATATTTAAGATAAACTTGCAAAAGTAAGAGATGAACCTTTCTTATTCAAGGTTCCTCTTTAAAAAACAGCTATAAAAGCTAATCAGTGAGAGCATAACTTCCCTCTGTAAAACACCCAGTGATACATTGATCTCAGAATAAGTTCACAAACAATTTCAGAATTGCAACGCTTGCTTTTGTGTTAATTATTTTGTTGCTGAAAATATTTCTGATGAAATGATCTCCAGAATGTATTTTTCTAATGGTGGCCCCCACAGGAAAAAAGAGATGTTGGGATGTACCATGTGAAGTGTGAACCATTGTGATGTACCACGTGAAGATTCCTTACATGTTGATGACTGTATGCTGAAAATCACTAGTGTTTATGTGAGCTCTGTATGATGGTCTTGGGTGTATTTAATAGTTGTTGTCCTGGAACCCATACCTGCCACAAGGCACTGGTGTTCACCCAGCAATTCCAACACCTGTTCCTGGCTTTGGAAGATAAAGCAACAACTCTTTTCCTTTAAAATCAAAGAGGAAATCTGTGGTTATGGTCACACAGTGTCATCTGGTTTCAACCCCCCATGTGTTATTTGTTCTGACTTATGTTAATGTATACTTCGTGCCCAGTGGGTAGCATTTCTTTTCTATAAGATGTGCAGAAGTTCTAAGGTGTGCTGTGATGATACAGGAAGGATCACTGCAGGTCACGTTGCTGACTTGCTGCGCTGTTGATGGCAGTTACCAAAGGTATGAAGTGATGGAGCTGCAAAAGCATATTCTGCTGGTATCAGGAAGGTACAAAGTAGTACCTGCTCTGGATTTGTGGACTGAAGTTTGTTGGAAAACAGCATTTCTGTATGGTAGCACCACAAACAGCAGTTACTTTGGGGTGAAGCTTCCCTGTTTTCTCTTGAATGTGCAGAATTCATGCTTAAGAAAACTCTGGAGAAATGGAAATCAGATCAAGGTAGCTGCTTCCTGGGGAAGAGCTCCTTCTTGAGGGAGGAGAAGCTTGGTTTCCCTTTTTGTCTGCTCCTTACTGGCAGTATAGAGGAGAAACCATAAAAAAATACACTCCTATCTACCAAAAGCAACAGACATCAATTCCCTATCTTCCTTCTCACCCATCTGTCAGTCAGTTAAGTTCTGAGAAACGAAAGCCTCAAAATAGCAGAGAAGATATGCTGTTCTCCATGAGAAATCTGCTGCAGCCCATCACCTATGAGCAACAAAGCAAACAACTTCATATTTCCTAGTTCTAAAGCTGTACCAGGTGTACACCTGTAGTGTTCTTGGAAAAATACCACAAGATTAGGAGAAAAGGTGCTAATAGGCCCGTTTCTTGGAGAAAATGTGCCAAACCAAACACAGATAAAATAAAGAAGGTTGCATTTTGAAAGCTGTTAGTTGCCAGGTGCCCAGCTCTTACGAAGTTGCACTGAAGGACCGTTGCATGTAGGGCTGATAGGTTGCCCTGTGTGAGTGGTGCCAGGGGAGATGCCAGCTGATCCCTGGGTTATGCTGAAGAAAACCTGAGTCTATGTGCTGTCCAAATCAGAGGCCTCTTGTAATGCTGGATATTGAGATCATGCACTTTTCAGTGGGTGTAAGAAACAGCATTTTTCCAGAGCAGTTTGTCTGAAGCACCCAGCTCATTGGGATCCACAGGCTGAGCTTTACTGCAGTGTCAGAAGGCAGGAGGTGAGAATCAGCAGAGTCCTGAGTGCAGATCCTGGGCTGAAGAGCTTTGTAGAAAAGTGCCAGATAACGAATGTGCTTACAAATAATGCCAGGGGGGAGATCACAAGAAAGAGTGAGTATTTGTGGTTGAAATTTATATTATGACACTTCTGAAGAAGTTAGAAAGGGGAGCAGTAAGAAGACAGGGTCCTCTCTTAATGCTCCTATGCAATTGCATTTATTCCACCTGCTGAAATGTCAGTGTGTTTATTTGCAGTAAATGAGGTCAGGACCTGTTTTGTTTCTTTGTCTCATCGGAGAAGCAAGCTAATTTTTTCTGCAGAAGCAGTGTGCTACACTGGGTGAGCAGTCTGAACTCTTTCCTGGATAAATAAATTTTAGATGTCAATACAATTTAATCCATATTAAGTCCCTCAGCAAATGTCCCCAATCAATGATTTACTACCCTAAACAGTTTCTTTGTAGTGCATTTGCCTGTGTTTTGTAGGTCAGCAGTAACTAAGAATGAGGAAGACTTTTGTGGTGTTATAAATCCTTTGCTTACCTTGGCTTCTCCACCCTCTGTTAGCAAACTGCAGTTTCAAAACTCCTAGCCAAGCTCAGAAAGGAAGTATTCATGCAGCAGAATTACTCCTGTTGGGTTTTATTCTTTCGTGACTTTTTTCTTCTGGCCACATTCACCTTCTGGACTGGGAGGGACCAGTCTTCAGACTTGGCTGTGCAGATCCTGGACTCAAGGAGAAATTCACCTTGTGGGAAAAGCTAATCTCAGCAACGAGCAAGCTGGATCCAGCTGCAATCTGAACAGGAGGCTGTGCAGCCAAGCAGCTCCTTACCCTTCCAGTTGCTATTCATACTTCATTGGGTGGTGCTAATGTGGGGGGGCAGTTCTCCTACACCCCAGTTGACCTGCCCTGGTGTGCACCCTGTAAAGAAAATTCAGTTCAAGCTGGCCAGCTGGGAGCTGGGAGGAGATTCGTCTTGGGAACATTCTGTCTGTTCAGGATGTAATGAACTTTCCTCCAAAATGGCTCCTATTTGGCTATTCCTGACAAAAGTGTAGAACGATTCAAGTCTAATCTAGCACAGTTGACTCGAGCCCCCTGAGAACTATAAACAAGATTCAGTTCATCCCCAGTAAAGAGAAGAGACTGGTTCTGGCCAGGGTTGTGTTGCTCCCAACGTGGCAAAATAGGGCAGGAAGTCAGAATGGGGGAAGCCCCCTATACATTTCCCAGAGTGACTGACCTGGATACCTGAAATGCAAATGTAGGAGTGCAGCATTGTGTTTCTGACCTGAAGACTTCCGTATTTTGATAGGGAAGATGCCACGAGTGGCTTCTTCCTCCAGTTCTGCTGGTAACTGAGATTTGGGTTAAATCTGTTAATGTTTGTGCTTCAGGAACCTGAGGTTGTGTAAACTAAAATCACGAGTAGGTCTGTGCTGTCCTTCTCTGCATTGTTTTATAGCGACAGCATTATAGCAGGCTTCTTAGTTCTAAGTCTTGAAAGAATTCAGGCTCTGATTCTAGAAAGAGCTTGGGCCTCCTTAGGCAAAAGGCCAAGTGCAGAGCATTGTCATGTGTTAGCAGTCTCCACATTGGCACATCCATTGAGTAGTTCTTTGTGTGACAGTACATTAAGGAATTTAGCAAAAGCCTTTGTGGTCTCCAAGTCATTTCCTGCAAAATGAGTATGAAGCCTACAGCAGAATAGTGACGTTCTCCAATGGAACGTGTTCTACTGATCTCTACTTAATTTATTTCAGAGAGGAACTAAGTGAAAATCTGAGATCAAGGACATTGTGATAACTCAAGTGTGTCCTTTTTTACGAGTCTTACCACCCAACCTGTGCCTTTGCTTTGTTGATGTGTGGTGTGCTAACAAGAAGCGTGTCAGTGTTGGTTACCTCTTCCATCTCATGGCTTGACATGGTGCAGGAGCTCTTAGCTCAGGCATGACAATAGATGTCACCACCTGGTTCTGGTTTTGTTCAGGTCCAAATGGTGTTATTTTCAAGGGTTTTATTATGATCATTCTGATCTGTTGCTGTGTACTTCTTGGGCTAGTTTGCCATTTCTTTGGCTGTTGCCCTTCCTCAGGTCTCCTTACATCACCTGTCTTCATAAAGCAGTACTTAGAAGTCAAATTCTCCTCTCACAAACGAGACTTCTTTCTTTTTTTGTTAAAAATGCAGAAAGCTGCAGAGGATTAGCACCCTGGGCATCTTTAAAAATAGCTGTATGTTCTTTTTCTACCTCTTTCTGTCACATAACTTCAGTGCATCTTTGTGTCTGCTTCCTCCTCCCAGCCCTCCCGGCAGGCAAGTAGCAGAACCAAGCTCAAAATAAATGATTGCAAGGCACTGCTGTGAGTGGTACCTGAACTTTAACCCTCCTCCTTCCCAGAAGAAATAAAGGTAGCTTCTTCAGGCTATGGGGCTTTTGGTTTTGGGAGAATTCCCTGTGCTTTGTCATATGGATCTCATCTGCTCTCTTACCTGGTAGGCTGTTTCAGATTTATTTGTGCAGAACTTGTGATGCACTGCTGATCCAATGAACACAGTTCATCCATTCTGCACATTTTTCCATCTCTCCTTCTGTCCCTCTTTCTTCCAAGGCCTTACTTTTAGGATTCATGGATCAGGACTGTTCCTGCTTAAGTGCATGCTCCTTATTTGCAGACCTTGGTTCACATCACTTTCCATGTCTTCCTGTTTCTCTTTTTCCTTCTGTATTTTTCTACTTCAGTTCTGGTTTTCAGCTTTTGATTGGAATTACCTTATCAAGTGTCTGTTGGCTGTAGCAGTTCTTCTATACTATTCTGTACTACAGTATACAGTGTTCTTCTGTTGAATCTCCTAGCTCCAACAAGCTGTATGAAGGCAAACAAATAGGTTTTGTGCTCATGCAAGTTTTTCAAAATTGCTCTGTGCAACTTCGTTGCCACTGAACTGCAGATCTGTGGCAGATTTGTAATGTTTTTGGGGTATTTGTCTCCTTGAGTTAGCAAAGATAGCATACACTGATGCTTTGTGTGAGGCAGAGCAGAGATTCCAGAGGAATGCAGCCCTGAAAGGGTATTAATGCTGCCTGTGGAAGAAAATTGCAGTAGTTTCTGAGTATGTAATGCAAACTGAGGTGCAGGTCTGAACAAGGCCAGCAGCAGAGATTATTGCAGCATAGGGAGCAACATGTGTAAGCATCGGCTGCCCCACTGAAAAGCCCTGTGCAGGACAGTAAAGCAGTTCTGCAGGCCTTCAGACCTGGCAAACTGACAGTATAGGAATTTCTGCCTAAGAGGATAGGCCTGTGCAGAACAATGTGGTTTTTCTTGTAGCTTCTCAGTTGCACAGCCTAAAAAGCTGTCTGTTTTCCAGTTTTACAAGAGTAGTGGCTGGAGAAGTATGGAGACTATGCAGGGCTGGAATGGTGGGACAAAACAAAAGTGCTGTATGGGTGAAAAATTCATAGGCTGGAAAAATAAATAGTGCAATTATTTGCAATGTTTTTATTGCCTGATGATTTTTCAGGTTGGGGCCCATCCTGACCCCTGACAAGAGGGGACTGATAAAGTACCATTTGTTTTTTGTATTGAGATTGGAACGAGCTTGGGCTGAATCTTATGAATCTAATAGTGGAGTTCCACTGCAGTGTACCAAAAGGGCAAGGGAAAGACTCTTTCCTGGGCTGATATTTGGAGGAGCCTTAGCAATAGTTACATTTTGTGAGAAGGTTCAAGAACGTGCTGTTTGCATTGTATTTAATATCAATTTTTTCTTTTCTGCTTGGAGAATCTGTTAAGTCAGAACTGAGCTGTGGCAGCATGGCAGCACGTGAGTTAGCTGACTTGCAGGTGAGAGATTTCACAGCACTCAAACCAACCTCATTCAGCAGAGATCTGCTGTCAGTTTAGCTGTTTTTCATCTCTTCTGCCTCTTCTACACCCTATTCTGTGTGTTTCTTGTCATGACAAACATCTATGGTGTTCATCTTATAAGCTATTGACAACAGAGAAAAGCTTCTACTTCATGCTTGTCAAGACTTGCCAGTGCACCAACTCTGGTTTTGTGCTTGCAAAGGGGCTTTAAATTAGGCAGGATGGACTTGAATTATTTCACCTGACATGTGCTTTACTGAGGTAGGGCATGCTTCCAGCCTTGCTTGCTAAAAATGAGGCTTTTCTTTCAATTGTTTCTCAGCTGAGTGCCTTCCATGTGCCCTCTGGCTACCCAGGATGCTAACGAACATTGAACTTTACCGCGTTAATTGTACCTGTCCAATGAATGCTATATTTTCAGAGTTAACAGCAATGGCTTTGGACCAAATTGACTGACTAAAAAAGGCAGCAATTAGTGTGGTGTTTTTTTTTTCCAAAGTGACTTTCTAAGGTCCTGAGGACTTTGACCCTTATGGTAACATAATTCTTAAGTTTGCTGAGAGGTGAGGGCTGAGCTTGCAAAGTAAGCAGTAACGTAGAGTTAGGAAGTAGACCTGATCTTTAGGTTTACCTCATTGGCAAAGACATGACCTGCACTTTTTGAAGTCAAATGAAGTAACAGTCCCTGTGGGACCCTGATTCATATCTCTGATGTGTAAAAACCCCTCTCTGTAGCAGAACTGGTGCATGTTTAGACCAGGTTTCTTCTTTCCTAGGCAATAGGCTTTCAGGGATTGATCTACTGGACAGAGCCATATGTCTCACTCACTGCATGAGTATCACTGACAGAGTTCAGCATCAGTGGATTTGCTTTATTTGGGGATCACCTGGCAACTGCCTTTCTGTTAAAGGAAAGTTCTTAAGGTTTTAGGAAATAATCCTTATCTGAAACAGGAACTGTGGTCTTCAAGTTGAGTCTGCTTTCAGGCATTAAAAAATAATCTCTTATCACAAAAATGCAGAGGCTGTGCATTCAAAACTGCAACATGAAGAGCTTTGTACCAGTTTCTCTGTGTTAAAAAGGGGCTATAAGAGCATGAATATTCAAATATTCTTTATCATTCCAAGTGTTCTATGGCATGTTGTATTCAAAACATCCAGCCACTTCCAAAAATCTGTCAGGTCAGAGGGAAGCTGTCTTTTAGTCTTTTCAGTCATTCCCTGCTGATTCATTTTGCTGCTAAGGTGGCATTAGATAGAAAACACAGTGGAGGTTCAGTGTAGGTTGTTAGAGAAAAGAGAGGGTTCCAGATTTTGGTGGTTTTTTTTGCTGCTTTGCTATACAGCTCTGCTAGAAACATTCACATTCAATCTTAAATACAACATACTGGGCTGCTGTGAAAGAGCTGCTGGGCATTCTGCTGGAAGTTCCTCAAGAATTCAGCTGCACCAAACTAGTTACAGTTGATTCCATTTAACTTTGTTTCCCAAATAGCACAATTAGTAATGGGAGCATTTAAATGATGCCCTATGAGCTTTTAAGATAGCATCTCATAGGTAACAAATGGTAGCTCGTGTTGCTGAACTGGAGCTCACATTGCTGTCGTGATTATGGTTCATCAGTGAGTCTGTTAGGCAGTGAGTGTTGGGGATAAATACCATTGCAACTACACTTCTGTGTTTATTTTTCATTTACGGCCTCAACTTCTGCACCTGCAGATTAAAGCTCTTCTGTCAGCTTAGAAATAAACTTCACAGTGTGAAGTTGAAGCAAACTTGCTTACTGTCTGAGTGAGGAATTGCGTGTCATTATGAATGCAAATTGCACTGTGTTTGCTGGTGCTGCTACCTGGAAGCTAGATGGGTTGAGTGATTATGGGGTGTGCAAAGCTGCCAGAAAATATCTGCTCCTGGGGGGTCTCTCGTGCTGGTGGGTCTGGACTAGTTTTCATTCACTGCAAAGTAATGATTGAGAAAAAGTTCATGAACTGATCTGGTTAGAGCAGGTATAGTAAGGCATGACTGAAGAGATGGTGGTTTTTCCTCTGTGAAAACATCTGGCATCAGAAGAAATGAGCACAGGCAGCACCATGCTGGGTGAGATGGGGTTGACACATACTGTTGGAGCCTGTGCAAATCAAGACTTCAGTGCTAAAGACGTGACTGAGATGCTGTCAAGGCCCAAGAATGGCACTGCAGTTGTACCCAATGGAGTGCAGCACTGCCTCTCTTCTTAAGGCTTACATGTGTTTGCATTCATTTACTTTGCATCTCAGATCAGCAGTAAGACCCTTGGGAGTTTCTTACCCTTCTGGGCAGCCAGTCCTGAGTTCTTTCTGTGGTTGTGCACCGGCAATAATCTCATCAGCTTCGAGATAAAATGGACAGAGAGCAGGGTGTGTGTGCATCCAGCATTCATTGAGATCATTTCTATTTTCAGTAAGCGTTGACACGGAGTGAGAACAGCAGTTGTCTGCAAATGTTTGCAGGAAGGAGATTAATTTCTGTGTTTTCCTTCCCCTTGTAGCAGAGATTGACATGGGCCAGCAGTGTTGTGGTGTTTGCTGGAAAAGATTCCTTGCTTTAGAGGTGGTGCCACAGGAAAGGTAACAACAACAATTTCCACTGTATAATTTGGCAGCATCTTTTGTTTAGAAATGTGAACCCTGCCTATGCTTTAGTGGCAGCAAAGGCATTTTCCACGCTGTAGAAATACAAGTCTTCGCTGTCTCCTTCCATTCTTCAATGAAATCTCAGCATCACAAGCTCTCTCAAACAACTTGTCAGATTGCATTATGTGGTTAAAAATGTACCACTGAGGATTCATAGTGATTAATAGCCTTGAGAGGGGACGAGCATCCTAGGTGGGGACTGGGAAATGGATTTACAGGGAAGGAGATGAGCGTACAGGAGTCACTAAAAAGACTGCATACTACAGATAGTGTGTTTCTCTTGGCTACTACTGCCAAAAAGCACTTTTGCATTTGAGTGTAGGGGAAAATTCAGACATGCTACACCTGAGAACTTCAGCTCTCACTCATTTAAAGCAGAGGGTATAAGTATTATTTGTTACCATCTTGAAGCTTGACCAATTCCAAGGCAAAGTACTCATGGCTACGTGATTCAAAAGCCACATGCTTGGAAGTATGATACTACAATATAAAGTATTCTTATGAGTAAATCTTCAGCAGCATACTAACAGGGCCAAGATACAGGCCTCACAGCAGAGAAATGAGCACAATTAGCCCAGCTGTGTACCTGTTACATACTTCATTGCACAGTGCTTGCTGTCATCCTTACATTCTCTGTCATTTGTTGAGGAGTAACGCTCTCTGCTTTCAGCTGGCTGCTGCTTGACCAGAGTGCAGGAATTGTCTGGTGGCATAGCACGTAGAAGGGGAAAGTTGTCAAGGCTTTTTTGGAGATGGGAGGTGGGGGTGGTGAGAGCTAGTTTAAACTAGAGAAAACTGCAGAGGAGATATTGCTAAGAGGGGGAGGTAAAGGAAAGCTGTGAAGTTCAGTGCAATCAATGGGGGCATCTGACCTGTCTAGTCTGGCTGAGGCTGGAGCAAGAAAGCACAGTTCTGTGTTCAAGAAAGATTTCTCATTTTTATGAGCTAGTAACTTAACTCTTGCATGCTTGCAACATAGATGGAGCCAGAAAAGAAGCAGCCTTCTTGTAGGTGTATTAACTTGCAGTTCAAAATCTGCTCTTCTGCTTTGCATATCTTTTGAGTTATTGCTACTTCCTTGACTGTGGGAGAGTGATGTTTATTCCTGTTGAAGCTACAGAGCTGGCTGATGGAATTTTAAAGGTTTGGATTTTGTTGGTTTTTTTTTTAAGCAAGAATTGAGTGTAGAAATTGTTTCCTTTCTTTTTTTTAATATTTACCATGGAAGTATTTATTGTGGTCAATGGCTCTGGTTCCTATATGTCTCCAGCCATCACATGAGAATCATAAGGGTAGTTTGTATGTGGTAGTAACCTACACAAGGCTGAAGATTCCTTGTAAAGAAAGGTTCTGCAAGACTAAATGAAAAAGCAGTGCATAGACCTGACCAGGAAAGCAGCTTATTTTCTTACCAACTCTAATACAGGGAGCAGTCCAGCTCTGTTTTTCATATTCTGAATTACAGTGTGTGTATCTTGAAAAAGTATAAAGAAGGATGACACAATAAATGATGAACCAGAAAGTGTAAAAATCAATGTGTGACCAAAATGTTGCTGTTTAAAAACCTATTATGGGACTGAAGGGAGGATACCTCTGTGCTTATTGAATTAACATCAGTTTGCAAATGGTTTGCATCCTTCTTTGTACTTGTTCTTGTGAATAGACACTCTTGGGTACAGCAGCATTCACTGGACTTAATTAAACGAGACCTTTGTGGACAATTCCATGTTCAGTTGCATCAGATACAGCAACCTCATGGCTTGTGTGTCAGTGGAGGATGGTTATACTGGACTGAGAGGTCCTACCTGCTGTTTACTGTTATGCAATGACCCATGTTGTCCAGTGCAGAAATTCCCAGACTTACAAGCTCTAACAGATGTTACGTATGCCAGTCAGTGAATGTAGGACTGACTCTTTCCACACCTTGGGGCTGTTTGTCCATTTTGCCTGAATGTATCTGACGTCTTACATAATACTGGAAAGTCTCTCAGATTTATAAACAGCAGGTTTTGCCTTTCCTGCCATCTGTTTTGGGATGCTTGCTTGTTGTCTTGGCTAACCTCCTTCATGGGCTGCTCTGTTCAGGCATTGATGCACTAAGACAAATAAATTGCTGAGTGCACCTTCTCCTCTCAGAGAAAATATTGGTGTGATGGAGTTACAAGCAGCCAAAGCATGGAGGGTATGTTTGGTGTCGTGCTGCTTGTAGCTTCTGAAGAGGGGTTTGCAATGCAGAAGAGTACTTGTTAAATGTAGAAATGACCCTATAGCTATGAGAGCAGACTGTTTCAGAATTATTTGCTGGCTTTGTAGATTTTGCTATAGACATTAAGCTGCTTTTTTTTTTTTTTTCCTCCTATTAATGATCTTCTAGAGGGTGGCTTTTTACCCTACTCCTCATGTGGGAAACGTGCCCTTACTCCTCCCCACTCCCTTTTGTACCAAGGGGATGTAAAGACATAAGTTGCTCGTTTTACAGATATTACTATGACAGAATTCTTTCACTTCCCTGTCAGGAGCATATGCCAATCCTTAAAACGGATATAACACACGTATCAGATTCATCTTCCAAGTTTTCCTCTAAGACCTCCTTTAGTTTGTTTTTTTTCTCTTCCTGTTTGAATTTGAAAGTGTTGTTTTGACTGAGTACAGCAAATCTATGGGTGGTGACAAGAGGGTTCTGTTGCTCCCCGTGTCATCTCTCTTCATATTTTTCCTGTCTTGTAAGCAGAAGAGAAAACAAATCCTTCCTGGCAGCTGGCAGATGACAAGGTGTTGAAATGAGGCTGCTTGGCACCTCACATACTTCTTGCTGGTGTGTTGCAGGGTTGCATCACCAACTGATAAGCAGCACACAAGGGCACGTATCTGGAATCCAGGCTCACCCTCATAATTCATAGTTTGCATGCTTATTTTTTGTCGCTCTTCCTTCTTCATTTGTATTTCCTCTTCTTTGAATCAGCATTTGAAAAACAGTGGCACCCACTCTGACACCCACTGTAATACCCACCTGGCTCTTATGGGGAGGAGCTCTGAGGAAGGGAGCTCACACACTGTAAAGTAGTTTCTAGCATGTTATGGAAGTGGAAATTGAGGAACAGACATGCTTTAAGCTGGCAAGCCCTCCCCGTTTTCCACTCCCTCAGTTCTGGTTTCTCATTTGTAATTCCTCTCTGCTTTTCCTGCAAAAGGTCTCCTGCTGTCCCCATTTCTTCTCTAATAAAAGTGCCCATATTGAAGACCTGGTCTCAGGCAGCCCTCTAACAGTGCCTACATTATGCATATGAAGGTCCACTTTGCCGTGGAGATGATGTCCCTTAGAAAATGAGTGTTGAGCATTCTACACTCACAGAATCACAAGGTGTTTAAATGGACTGGCTGTGCCTTGGCCTTCCAGATGCATTTCTCAATGTGTCCCTTTCCATTTCACTCTCTTGGTCTTTATCAGAAAATAAGGTGGAGAACTGTCTTCTGGAAAATACTTTTTATTATCAAATTTTTCCTATATAGTGTTATTACTCTCAGCAAGGTAATACAGATCTATGTACGCACTTGCTTAGAATTCAGTTGCACAAACAAAACAAAAAGAAAACAAGCAAACAACCCCTCTAGTGCAAATTAATGCCTTACATTAAGTTTTTCTGTTGTGTTTTTCTTTCTTTGTGTTTTCCTCTCTGAGTGCTCTCCAGGTTCATCCTTGGATGAGGGAAAGTCATTCTTTTTACAAAAATAGATGGCACTTCAATTTCAGACAAGCATCGTCTTTACAGTACAGCGGGAGGTTACTTGCCAGCCTCTTAAGTCCTTAATTCTTCATGAAATTCATGAAATTTCTTCATGGGGCGAGCCCAGTGTATACTTGGTATTGCACAGACAGGACATTGAAGCAGCAGAGGCTGTGTGAGGTGGAGGAGCAGCTCTCCGTGAGGAGGAAGAAGTCCAGTGATAAGGACGGATTCAGTAATACATGTTCTTATCCCACCAGCCTGCAAGAGGAGAGGATGAAAAAAGTGATGTTTGGAGCTCTGGGGGCAAATGGTCCATTTTGAGTTGTCTGTCAGTCAGGTGAGTGAGGGGCAGTGGAGGAAAGGACAGCTAAATGCAGGAAATCCTACTTACTTCCTGGGTATCTCCTGATAAACAGCTTACGGACCTCATCATAGACCCATATCAAGACAGCAAACGGTACAGCCACAAACCAGTACTGAAACCTGGGAGTGGGAGAAGAGATTCTCATTCAGAAGCATCTAAACACAAGCTGGATGTCTGAGGCCTCTCTCTACACTGTCTGACTTCACTAAAAGGAAATCTGGTGGTGTTTTCGTGGTGTTTCATTGCTTGTTTTTTTTTTTTTCCCCCTGTAACTTAAGCACTTAAATGATTAGAAATAAGATTAGGTGCCTGCAAGCTGCCCAAGTGCAAGTAGTTAACTGAATTAATTAATGAATTCCGGATACTATTCAGAAGGAAATGTTGCCTGCTGGCATTACAGTCTCTGAAGATGTCAGAAAAATGGAACATTTTTGACAGTGGTATGTTTAAAATAGAAGTTGCTTGCATAAAGTTAAGTAAAATGTTATATAATCTCACCAAAATGTTGGTGATGCTGGACAAAATGTGGGGGTTTGTTCTACACGAGAAGGTTTCTGCATTCTCTACAGTAAATTCAGTAGAAAAAAAAGTAATGTATTCTTTATAGAAGCTGTGAAAATAATTCCCTTTTTGGTCAAGAAATTGCCCATCCTGTTCTTCGAAATGAATATTCATAAATATTTATCCTAAAACTGTCCTGCTGGACAACTTTCTCCCATTTGTGGGTTCAGGCAGAACGGTAAGTCCCTGTCTGTTAGTTCGTGAAGGAAAGGGAAGCGTGCCAGCATCAGAGCTCACCTCAGAGGTGTGAAGTTCAGGGCTGTAACGTGTCCAAGACCATAGGTGAGAATCAGAGCAATTCCTATCTGGGAAAATATACCCACCCAGATGACTTTGTTCCTATAAGAAAATCACAGAGAAGTAGTTAAAGCTGATTTCACAGCACACTGCAAAGGCTGTGCCTTCCTGAGGCTCTGATCACTGGCTTGGACGGCCTGCATGAGATAGATGGGGATAAATGGGGATCAGTGTGGTGTGAGGGAGCTGGTGGGCTCTGTAGCATCGCCATGCATCTCATATTCCCATGTCTTTCTTGTTCCCATTCCTGACCTACGTAGAGCAGAGCTAGCTTTAGGCAGGCCTGCTGCCTTCGTTACTCATGTCTCCTACTTGCAATGTGAATGTGCTCATTGTGACTCAAATGCAAATGGAAGAAGGAAAAATACATAGGTGTAGGCTCTGTATCTGCAGATAGAGAAAGAAAACCTGTTTGCTTTCCTATCAGAAATACTCTGTCTAAATGCCAGCTTTCACATGCAGCCTCCATCCTTCTAGATGTTTTTAATTCCCTGGCTTTCATGGGATTTACAGGCACAGAGCCCTCTGCAAAGGGCAGCCAGCACTGTTGGACCAGCTGGTATCTCCTTACCTGGCAGGCTGAAGTTAGCTTGAAGTTCAAGTGACCTAAGTGCTGATAAGTAGATAAGAATTAAGAAAATAATCTGGGGAGGAAACTTCTTCATTGTAAACATTTTAACGAACGGAGTTTTTAGGCTGGTGTGTTTTCAGATTAAACAGAAGAAAGCCTTTACTTAAGGAAAACTCCTATCATGAGATAGAAGAGGGGGTGGCGAAGTGTGAGAAAATGTTTATGGCTTGAATCCATATTTAGTCTTTGTTCAGTGACTGAATGTGAGGGGGCAAATAAATCCTTCCACCTGTCAGGTAAAGGACCAGCAAAACCTACCGGAAAAGACCCTGCTGGAAAATGGAATTTCTTCTTGTTTTCCTGATAATCAAATCTGCAACTTGCTGAATGGTGATGCTGACAAAAAAGGCAGTGTAGCCAGTCCACTGCAGGTACGTCCTCTGGTATTTAGTCTGCAGAGCAAAGGGAAAAACAAACAGTTGTGTTATATCCAACACTCCTGTTTTGTGGAAGCAACTGTAAACCTTGGCAGGAAGATTTCCGTTACAAAGGGATAAACTCCGTTATTTCAGATTAAGGTGTGCAATGGTCAGATTTGGGCCAATGTTTACATTTAAGCCTCCCTTTTGTTTTCTTAATCTTGTATTTCAGAGGAGAGCATTGAATCTTAAAGACACAGAGCGAAGGTGTTCTGGTGCATCTTTACCCATTCCTGTCCATAAGAGTCCTCAAAGTCATTAATAGCATTGTTTTCCCAGTCGACTCGAACGCCAAGCAGTGTGGAAGGGAGGAAGCCTTGTTCTGCATATACTGTAAAATATGTCACAAAGGCTCCCACTGACTGCATGATACCTGTAAAATCAGAGAGGGAGAATCAGTTATATCAGAGAATCATAGAATGGCTTGGGTTGGAAGGGACCTCAAGGATCATCAAGCTCCAACCCCCCCCTGCTGCAGGCAGGGCCACCAACCTCCGTATCTCATACTAGACCAGAGAAATAGGGAAGAAGCAAAACATAGGAGTACTGGTTTAATTTCATGTTCCCCTTTTCTAAAAAGTGAAAGAGCTTGTTTTTATCTCGTTCTGCTGATGCAAGGTGGTGTTATGGAGAACAGGCCAACCTACCAATCTGCAGATAGGAGTATACAGCCAGCTGCTCGTTCACCAGCCTGTCTTTCTTCTTGTTTCGGGGTCTCCTGTTCATAATATCGCTTTCAGCTTTTTCATAGGCTAACGCAACAGAAGGGATCTGTAACAGAAACAAACCATCAGGGTGCCTGTACACCCAGCTTCTGTCGCTTGTGAGGATATTTCTCTATTCAGCTCTGAGGCAGCAGCTTACAATGTCTGTTCCCAGGTCAATGAATAGGATGGTGATGGTTCCGATGGGCATTGGAATGCTGGCAATAATGTAGATAAGAAAGGGACAGAGCTCAGCAATGTTCTTAGTCAGCGTGTAGGCAATTGTTTTCTTTAGGTTGTCAAAGATCAGGCGGCCTGGAGGAAAAGGAAACACTTCTGTAATGGCTGATTGCCAACAGTTTTCAGAAAAACAACCCAAAACCTTACTTTTTTAACTAACTTAAGTGAAAGCAGTAATGGCTTATGTGTGTTCTCCTCACGTACATTTTAAAGTGCTTTTTTTCCCCCAAAACATTAACCTACCTTCCCTTTGACCCTCCTGAAAATTCTAATTAAATTAAAAAGTCTCTTTCACTGAGAAAGGTGGAGGAAAGCTCCCATTCCTCAGCACGCTGTGGTCTTAATGCAAACCATGAGCACTTTGCAGCTGGAGAAGCAGAGTATGTTTGGATGTAGCACAGTGAGGACTCTGTGTGAGCAAGCAATAAGGTTAAAATGTAAAGAAAACAGCTTGTCTCTTTATGATGATAAAGACTGCATAGGAGCAAGATGAGAAATGCTTTTGTTTGGAGTTTGAACAAGCAGAGATAGCAAACCAGTGCCCTGCTTAGCAAGTATGTGCAAGAGAGGAATGATTTCCTTATTGTCTTTGTAGTGTCTTTGGATAGAAGCAGTTCCCATTTTTTTTCTCCAAATACCAAAAACCAAATCCAGGATGACAATAAGGGAGATATGAGATGAGCTGTCTGCAGAGAGGGGTGCAGGAGGGCAGGATCAGGAGGACTGACCAGCCAGTGCTGCGTGGCTGTCAGCTGCTTTCAGCTAAGAAAAGAGGTAGCAACATTTTTTTTTACCTTCTTCCACTCCTGTGACTATAGAAGCAAAGTTATCATCCAGCAGTACCATATCAGCTGCGTTTTTAGCTGCATCAGAACCAGCAATGCCCATAGCAATTCCAATATCTGCTTTTTTAAGAGCAGGGGAGTCATTGACTCCATCTCCAGTCACGGCAACGACTGCACCCTGCAACATACAGAAGGATCATAACGTGGGGTTGTAGAGGATGCGGTGCCTTCTTCCCCTGAGGACATTCAGCTCTCAGCACCCTTCCAGTCTCTAAGTCTCTAGAATTAATATGGTAGGCTCAGACTGTGTGCAGCAGATGGCTAAATTAGATGTCTGTGTGTTGTCTTGGTTGCCTCCATAGTCAGCAGAGATAACTGGGAAATTCAAGGATCCCACATGATCTGTCCTTTACTTTTGTGCAGTGCTTACAGACTCACTTGGTTTTAATCTTAATTGTAAATCGTGTCACTAATCACTAGAGACCCTTTGCATGCTGTCCCAACAACTCTGACCACTGATACGCCATGTTAGGAATCCAAAAGATGGAAAACTGATTATTCAGTTCAGCTCCTTTGTTATCTTCCAATGAAACCATCTACTGCAGAAAAGGGTCCTGTCCTGCTTGTTGCAAAAGCTCACAGCTGGGTAGCAACACAGTGTTCTGAGTGGGAAAAAGCCTGACAAACTGATTAAAGCAAATACCGAACGTCCTGTCCCTTTGGGGATTTAGCACAGTGTCACTACTGATAAATACTGCCATGGGCAGAAGAGCTTAGAGGCTCTCAGTGCTAAAGGCAGCATGTAGACTGAGTGGCTCAAGAGGGGGAAGGGAAGGGCGTTCCTCTGCATCCTTCTCCATCCACAGAGGGTGTGGGTGTCCAAGCAGTACAGAACACATTTACCCTCTGTCTGCCAAAGGGCATTAAAAAAACTTTAAATTAAAAATGAGATTTAACGGGAAGATTTTTATCCTTTTTTTTTTTTTTTTCCTCTCTCTTCTCTGACAGCAATTCAGGCTTACACTTGAAGAGCTGTTAATGCTGATTGGAAAGCTTAGTGCTGGCATAATTACAAAAATGAAATAATGGCTTGTGCTGGATCTCCATCCCTGTGAAGATCAGGCCTGGTGGTAGTGTAGTTTTTGATTTGCAGCATCTATTTGGAAGATGCATCGGGGGGAGAACCGTTGAATGACAATCTGCATCTTCTTCAGAATATATATATTCTTCGCTATATATGTAATTTCTTTCCTTGTGCCTCCTGTGCTGGCTGCACTCCATGCTCCCTTACATAATGCTGCCTGTGAGTGGGACAGTCCCTCTTTAAATCCTGCCTCAGATTCATGCTTACTGAGGGTTCTTGTGCAGTCTTTGAAAGTTATATAGATAAGGCTTGGTCACAGATAAATCATGCTATGACATTTTGTGGGATTCATATCTATCTTCTTGTCTAAACATTCCTGTGGGAGGGAAGTACATGGGTCTAAATGGCCACAAGAGATAAGACTAGAGGATGTGGTAATATGTAGCTTTGATCTGGGTTTAAAGAATTCCTGGGGGAAGGCTCCTTCCCAAAGAGTGTGCGTGCAGGTCTCTACCCAGGACGCTAGCTGTGCATCCCAGCAGCAGCTCCTCTGAATTACAACAAGCCTGTCAGACCCCTCAGCACGGCTCTAACGCATTCATGCTTTGGATAAGCTCATTTTGTCAGCAGGAGTTCAGAGTCTGTAGCAGGAATTCAAAGAACTTGGGTTCTGTCCAGAGAGGACAGTGCTTGTGGCAGTCTAGGATGCTGCTCTCGCACGGTGAGAGCGGTGTGAACAGAGCTGAGAGTGCACTGGAAATTGCCTTCCACTGTCAGCTGGGGGGTGATACCTGTGGAAATACACCAGAGCAGTGTCTGTGCAGAAGCTTGTACACCTCTTACCTGTCTTTGGCAGCCTTCCACTATGATCAGTTTCTGTTGGGGTGATGTCCGTGCAAAAACGATCTCCGAATGGTTGCACAAAATTTCATCCAGCTCCTGCAAGCTCATGTCCTTCAACTCCATCCCATTCACTACTGCTGCTGTAGCCTCCCTGTGAATAGCCATGGGTATGTCTCCAAATCAAAAGGCTTAGATAGCGAACAGTGCACTCGTAGAATGAATGCAGTTTAACAGTGAGGAAAGGCAGCAAATTGAGTTAATTTCAGAAGCGTTAGTTGTTAATCAGCAGGTGTTGAATGAAAGCCACTGCAGAAATCCAGACTGAATTAGTTACCTAGAGACAGAGGGAAGTAATCAGAGCTTCCTCCAGAGTAGGCTTAACAACAGAAAATGCATTTTAAAGAGTACTCTGAGGGTTGGGGGGGTGAGAGTGGGGGAGGAAGACATCTCTAAAAATCTTTAATGCTTTTCTTCTGGTTTCTTGTTTTAAGGGGGGGGGTATTTGTTGTTTTTGGGTTTTTTTTACAGTGGTGAAAGAGGAACTTGGAGTGGTGGTCAGGTCATCCTCCAGCACCACACAAGGTACTGAATTGTGGTTTTCAGTGTGCGTGTTTAGTCAGTTGTGCAGTGACAGCAAAGATCTGCAAAGTATTATTCGCCAGTGTTTTCCAATGGTGAGTGCAGGTGGGAGCCCTGGCCTAGGCACAGAATTATTCAGGTAGAGAGGCACGTTAGGTGGGCTTGGTGGCTGCAATGTAGAGTTTGGCTAAAAGCACTGTAGAAGAAGAAGGCATAGCTTTCAGAAAATGAAGGCAGTAGGTATCCCAGATGCTCTGCTGCTCTTACTGTCTATTGACTTGCTCAACAGGAATGTTGAGGCGCTTCGCAATGTCTTCCACCGTCTCACTGGTGGCTGAAATGATGCCCACACTTTTGGCAATGGCCTTGGCAGTGATTGGGTGATCACCAGTGACCATGATAACCTGAAGAAGGGACAAGTGCTAGGAGTGAGTGACAAACGTACATGCTGTGGATGCAGAGAGATTAGGTGAAATGTCTATTGTTCTAGACCAGGAAACAGTTTAGAATCTGAACTTGGAAAGCTATGCTATTTACTTAACAAAGACAGGTAGTGGCAATTAATTAGCTTTGTATTGATTTCAGTTCTCTACCTCTTGTTATTGGCACCATTTTATCAGAGCTGCAAAAAAAGCTTTGTTATGAGCAGTAAGGTTGGAACAACACAGAATAGAGGAACCTTTTTCTATGAGAACTCAAGTTACATACACTGAGGTTACAATCTGTAAGAATATTGTGAGATCCCTACCTTGATCCCAGCGCTGCGGCACTTTGAGACAGCATCTGGCACTGTGGAACGAGGTGGGTCAATCATAGATAGGAGCCCAACAAAGCATAGATTGGATGTGGGGAAATTCATGGAATCTGTGTCAAATGTGTAGGTGTCTGGAAACTCATTTTCAGGCAGGTACAGGTGACAGAAACCTAGAAGGAGATGTAGGTTGACAGAATATACAGGAAATAATGAAAGAGGAGAGCTTGCTAAAGCTTAGCATCAGATTTTCTCTTGCCTATAAAATTCTAGTGCATTTAACCATTTGCTTTCTTTAGAGGATTATTTAACCTGCCGTTGTAACTTTGTTTTGGCTGCACGTTGTTTCAGATTGACATCAGTATATAGCAGTAAGAGCATCCCTGCCACAGGGAGCTGGCAGCATGGCAGTGAGGTTTAGCAGTCTGCACAGAAGGCAGCACACTTCGTTTTTTACCCTTCACTGCAGGGGAAATGAAGTCCAGACACACTGTGCTCATTCCAGGATTTAAACTCCCCATTTTGCACTGCATTTCTCTTACAGTCCCTCTATTTAGGACTCACCAAGCACTCTTTCTCCCAGGCCTCCCAGCTCCATGTATGCTGTTTGGAAAGCTTCTGCCTTTTCACTGTCCAGTGGTTCTTCTTTCCCATTGATCATAATAGTGCTGCATCTCTCTAGGATCCTCTCTGGGGCACCTTTCATCACCAGCAGAAAGCGTTTGTCGTTGGGATCGTCAGTCTCGTGAATGGAGAGCTGTGTGCCACAATACAAAGTCATTTGAAGAAGCATATATGACCCTTATTTGTTTCCATTTTTGGTTACTTTGCACAGAAATAGTAATTATTCTCCTTTTCCACGTATCATTCTTTCCATCAAATGGAACGAACTGCAATTATTGGAGATTAAGTCTTCCCTGTCGTTGAATTCACCCATTAAAACTTCCAGGTCACCAACTGTTGCATTCGATATGCTGATAGAAACACTGAAAGCTGGAAGCAGTTTGGCCTGTTTCCAAAAAACTGAAACACACCTGGAATTTGTTGGTAGAGTTGAAGGGAATTTCAGCCACTTTCTTGTTCCGTGCTCGAATATTCATGACGTCACCCAGAACAACTTCTGCAAATTTCAGCAGAGCTGTTTCGGAGGCATCACCCACCACAACTCTCTGTATGGGTGAGAGAAGGGACAGTTGCTAGCACATCTGCACCTCTTTCAAGACATCTTAGTGCTTCTGTAAGATGTTCTGTGCTTGAGCAGCAGTGATAAAGCAGTAGTTGTCCCCAAAAAAGCCTTGTGCTAAAAATGTGCCTTAGATTTTTTAATGAGTTTATAGCCAACAGTGAGTTAGAAGCCTGGAGTGTTAAATGTAAGAGAAGACTGAAGCTAAATAGAACAGCTTGTATGTATTGCTCTTCCAAAGGAAGAGAAAGAAGTTGATGTGAAGCAGTACCTTCATTATTGGGAGATTCTCCTGTCCTGGTCTGAATTCTGCTCGGTTGCACAGAGTTACAATTTTTGATAGTGCTGTCCATGATGGAGAGCTTTGGTCAAAAGGCTGGGCTGAAAAGAAACAAAAGGAGTACAGCATCCATTAGCATAGTATGTGGTGGAAGTAAAAGCTCCAGTTTGGAACAACACGATTAAATTGTTTGCAGAATAAGGTTGTTCCTTTGATAGGTTTTGTTACAGAAAATCACTTCAACAGGAACCTTATGGCAATCAGCTAGCAGTTCTGGCCAAGTTACTTAGATAAAGTTTGTGTATTTATTTCCCTCCTAAATTCACTGTCAGTGAGTGCACTTGGAATTAGAACCTCCTCCAGGCTTATTTTCTGGTGATGGGAATTATTCTGTTCCCATCTCTGTGTGGCAAAGAAGGGATTTTCTTATTGCACGCTGCACTTGTGTGTGGCAGGGAGGTATATGTTTCATCTCTGAAAAGATATCCTCATTGACATCAGTTGGACAGACTGTAAGTGGGAAACATCCCACATAGCCACCCTTTTCTAGATCCCCCCACTGCCATATTTACTTGTTTGATCTTCACTGGTATCAGCTGAGTAGATTTGATTATCAAACCAGAGGTGGGCAACAGTCATCCTGTTCTGCGTGAGGGTCCCTGTCTTGTCAGAGCAGATGATGGAAGTAGAGCCAAGCGTTTCCACAGCTTCCAAGTTCTTCACCAAGCAGTTCTTCTTTGCCATCCGTTTGGCTGTCAGAGACAGGCTCACCTGGCAGAGGTAAAGCAAGAAGTTCAGCTTGCTGCCAGCGAGATACCACTAAAGAATGATGTAAGCAACCTACAGACTGCTACTTTTAACGTTGTTGCTTTTCTGAAAGAGAGCATTTTCTTCAAAGTCATCTTTTGGTGGCTGCAATTTTGCATTGCAAAAGCATTATTTAGCTCAGACGTGCAGCTGAAACTAAGAAAAAGTACATGTGTTAATGAGAGCAACCTGGTTGCTTGCTGATAGTGATGAGTGCTGTATCAGTTAAGAGGCTGTCTAAGATGGAAGAAGCTGCAATGTTGGGGGAATTCCCAATCTAATGAATCCTGAAGTGAAGCTCTTCGTACTGCAGTTCATTGTTAGTGTGCTTTAGGGCTAACAATGCTTAACAGTTCTGCTGCTTCTTAGCTGGGGATTGTAAAGACCATTTTTATGTATTAGTAAATGGAATTTTCATGCAACTTTTAGGGTACAGTGTCTTCCATTCCAAATAGGAACAGGTTGTGGAGAAATGACTCACATCATCATACTGTTAGCAACTGAGGCAGAACAGTATTTCAAAACCATTGTTCAGAGCTGAATTCTTGTGCTGAAGCTCAGATTAATAGCTCAGTTACGCCAGAATTCCTAAATGTTTGTCCTATCAGTTTCATGGAAAAAGAAACACCCCACCTCATCTCAAGTGAGGTAATCTGTTTTTTAGCGTTATGCTGTATTGAAGTTAAGGGAAATGAATTGTGGTAGTGACTGAAGCACTACGAGTGGCAGCTCAGACTCACTGTCACTGTGGCTAGCAGTCCCTCTGGCACGTTTGCCACGATGATGCCAATGAGAAAAATGATGGAGTCCAGAATCTTGTACCGCATTGATACAGAAATAATGAAGAAGAGGACACCGATGGAAATGGCCACTCCTGCCACCAGGTAGACAAAGTGTTCTATCTCAATAGCAATGGGTGTTTTCTCGTTTCCTACTCCTGATGCAAGAGAAGCAATCCGCCCAATGATCGTGCGGTCCCCAGTGTTGATTACAATGCCAGTAGCAGTGCCTGTAAAGAAATAAGTCCATCAGTTTCAGGCCTGTCTTCTCTACACAGTATTGATTAACAAAGACACCTTTCAGCCTTTACGTGGCTGAGACCTCACCCCAGAATTATTTATTTTCCTTTAGAAAGGGAAAGAAGGACAAAATCCATTTTCCTTAGCCTTTGCTGATGGTGTTGCAGTAGGAATGCAGCATTACCCAAGGCACAGTGCAATTTCCTAGCAGATAGTCTGTTAGTCTGTACACATGCCTTTTAGTTCTGATCACAGGAACAACACCTTCAAGTGTACAGAGCCCTTTCACAGAAGCATCCACAAGTACATAAAGGCTTCTGCAACTTGTCGTTTCTAAAGGTGATGATTGAAAGACCACAATAAAACTGCAATTAATGCTGGTTGCACCCATAACCAGTCTAGGTGTTAAAACAAAGGTCTCACTGGTTGACGTGGTGAATGACCAGCTCAGTGCTGCAGGCTTTATTTTGGTGTCCTTTGGAAACCATTTCTTATAGCAATCAAACCTTTCTGGAATTCCTTGAGGCTGAATAGTTCAAAATGAGTTAAAAATATTATTTGGCACTCTCTACAGGTGCCATTTCTGGAGGTCTTTGTTGCTACACACCTTCCACACAGGTGGTAGAGTAGAATGCAATATTCCTGGTCTCCAAGGGGTTCTCATGGGTGAAGTCACAGGAGCGGGACTGTGGCTCTGATTCCCCTGTGAGTGAAGAATTGTCCACCTTTAATGAAACGGAGATATGCCCATGTTAAAGTCAGTAACTTGCAGTTACATACAGCCCAGAAGGAAGGCTGCAGCACATTTAATAACAGGTGACAGGGCCATCATGTCTCAGTGCTGTTCTATGAGATGATTGCCACTGTCACTGTAGGAACGTATTTCAGCAGGAAATTGGTTCAGCCCATGCTATGTGTTTGTTGGTGGGATTTTCAGTGGCAGCCTGAAAGGAAAGGCAAAGACCTCACTGCAGGTCTCTGGAGGCACGTAATGCAGTGTTGCTACATCTGGTGCTGCCCTGGCAAGGAGTATTGCTAGAACATGCTATGGCCACAATGGCCTGTTCTGGTGTTCAGGAAGGGGGTCAGTATGTTAGTATGGCATGAGCTGGGCATCCCAGCAGAGCTTCTGCATTCTGTGACTTATATGTGGTCAAATTTTAAAGCTCTAATAACTCATATTAGGTGCGCAGAAGTAGTTCATGTCATGAATGCCTCTAAAGCACTCTTACACTGTGCTCTACAAAGCATTGCTTACCTTGCACCCCTGAGTAGTGATCAGACGAATGTCTGCTGGGATCCTGTCTCCTCCCTTTATCTCCACAATGTCTCCCACTACCAGCTGGTCTGCTGACATTTCCTTCTTTTCTGCATCTCTTATGACGAGAGCTTGCTGAAGGACAGAAGTATGACTGACATGAGCATGGTGCTACCTCTAAACACCCAACCGAGAGGTAGATTCAAGTTATGCTTATTGCTGATATGTAAGGTGCTTATATGTAAAGTTCCACTTCAGTCATTTTGAGGTGTTATCAGGGAAGAAATGCTTGTTATTCTTACCTGTGGAATCATTTTACTGAAGCTAGCCATGATGTTTGTGCTTTTTGCTTCCTGATAGTAAGCGAAGATACCAGTGAGGATGACGACCACTGCAAGGACTACACCAAGGTAGAGCTAATCAGTGAAAGAAATAATCCAGTTAGTTGAAAGTATATGCTAAGTAGTTCCTCTGATGGAGTAAATCATATCGTTCTGTATGGTTTCAAGAGACTTGAAGTGAAGTATTGAGGCAGACTAAAAGACAAATTAAAAGCTTTCAAGTTTTGCCTTGCTATCGATCAAGTAAAGCTGGGGTATAAAAAAAAGTTATAATGGTAAACGTCCTGTGTCTCTAAAAATCTTCTCTAAATCAAACCTGGCATGAACCTGAATCAGTTATATTCCTAGCAGAGAATCAAAGTCAAAGATTCCAGCATACTCAAGTATTGTGATTACAGGCAGTAGTTATAAAACCTTTGGACAGGCACTCTTAGAAGTGGTATGTCAGGTATTTAGCAGAAATGTTCAGTCGTAAAGGGAGAGTCCTGAAGAACAAAAGACCTCCTGGTTGTTACTGAGTAACTATGAAGTAGTATTCAAGTTACTTAGATTGTCAAAGGGTCGCATACTCACTTTGTACTTATTCAAACACTTACGTTGTCAAAGGCTGATTCAGCTCCCTGAGCCAACTGAATGCCAAATGAAATCCAGGAGAAGACAGCTCCTATCCATAAGAGGATGGAAAAACCTCCCACCATCTGCTTGAGGAACTTAACAATTTCAGGAGTGGCTTTGGGAGGAGTGAGCGAGTTGGGACCATCACGAGCCAGAATCTCTGCTGCTCTTGCGCTGGAGAGACCCTGCAAAAGTAAATGCCACGTTTATCATGGGGTCACAGAAAACAGCTTTTCAGCTCAGCTCAGGAAAAAGAAGTGTATGCTGCTTGTTTCTTAAATGTTGTTAGTGTTAACCTGCACCTTTGATTTCCAAAGGTAGTGATTTCAGGATAGTGATACTGCTAGGGAAAAATGACCTGTGGCGAACTTTGAATACCTTCAGAAAAGCTGTGGTCCTGATGAGAACGTGGTGGTCCAGTTTTGCATGGGGATTTTGGTTACAAAACAGAGGAATCCTTCAGACTATGGAGAAACTCCAGTTTAAAACCAGGACAGGGCCGTGCACTGAGATGCTGTTTGTTTGAGGCTTTACTGGGAGCTGGTGCTCCATGATTATGCAGGCACGCATCCATGAGTGCAGCTTTGTCAGTTTGCCAATTTGAATGCTTTCCCACTGCCTCTAAGCAGCTTTGGGTTAGCCAGAGGTGAAGGAAGGCATCTGAATCAGGAAGTTTTAATGATGCCCTATGGACTTACTTTGTCGATGCTTGTACCGTACTTTTCCTCCAGTTGTGAAGTGCTGAGTTTGTGGTCATCCTGGATTCCAAAAGAAAGAAAATGACAGTAAGCAGACCAGCAGACTTGTAAATTTTGTATCAGGATCTGGAAGTGGTTCAGAGTGCCTGGATCTGGAGCTATGGATCCAGTTGCTAGCATGACATCCCACTTCCACAAACAAACAGTGTAGTTGATCAGAAAAAGCACAAGTCTCCTCTTACATATTCACACCTCTGGCATTTGCTCCTATTTTACTATTTGCAGAGCATTTACAACACTTGTCTTCTGCTGGACGGAAATGGGTTTCACCATAAATGTCAGTGTTACGTGGAGTCGAGAAGCTTAACTGATAAAGTGACGAGGGAGTGAAATGATTTGCTGTGGTCTCATGGAAAGAGGCAGCAGGTTCTAAGCACAGTTAAGAAAGAGGCATGGGAGAGGGAAATCAGAAAGCTCTCCTCCTTTCCCTGCAGTGACAACGCTGTGCTATTGCTGACCCAATTACATCTTGTGGTGAACAGAGGTTTAGAAGCCAAGAATTTGTGAGTTCTCACCATTGTTTTCACAGCATGATTCATTGCTGCTCGGATGAGTCAATTAACTTGTCTGTGCTTTGATTTTTCTTTAGAAACATGAGAGTACTGTTACATCCCCGGTGGCAAAGATGAGATACATTGAGAATTATTTAGCTGGGACTGAATAGAGCTCAGAAAGATGATGGAGAAATTGATGGCTCGTTTGGGGATTTCCTTACCTTTGAAATACTGCCTAACCCATGCATTGCCTTTGCTGTGAGCTGTTCTTAAGGCAGTTCAGAAAAGAGGTCAGAATAATTAACTTCATGTTTCAGATTGGGAAACTGAAGCATGCATGGAGGAAGTGAGTTTTCCAAACCCAGCCAGCGGGTCCCTGGCAAGCCAGAAGGAAACGCAGGTTGCTTGAGCTTAGTGCTCTCTCCTTGAAGTACCTTGCAGGGAGAAAACTGTAAAGCTGAGCTGTGCTTCTAGATCTACTAGCAATCTCTGGAGCAAGATGTTTTGCTCCTCTCTTCCTTCTGCTTCCTGGCTGGCTGTGCAAATGGCAGCTGAGAGAAGGCAGCTTAATATTACATATTAATTCCATCTGGGAAAGTACAGACCTTGGTAGGGATGCACTGCTCTGTACCAACGGTGGCTTCATCAAGTCAGAATCATCCTTTCATTACAGATACTAATCCTGCACAGCTTTTTTTCAGGCGTACTACAGGGGTGTAAGGAAGCTTATTTCTCCCTGCTGGATTTTCAGCATTGGCACTTCCCTTCACCAGCATTCATTCAAACAGTGGTTGAGTCTGTCCTGCCAGCTGACATGGAGTTAGCAATACTCACCAGGTCCAGTTCTTTCTTCAGTTCTTCATTCTTTTTTTTCTTGTTGCCCTTCAGGTCTTTGCACTTTTCTTCCTCTCCAGTCTTTGTTTTTTCCAGATCTTTTAGCCCATTGATCTCAATTGAGTAAACATCAGACTTTTTCTGTGGAAGAAGGAAGGTTTTAGCTTTGTTCCATGCACCTGCACAAATCAGACTCTGACAAGTCCTTCTGTTTCTTTGCTAAGTTGGAATTGCTGCTGTTTCTTTCTCCCAGCAACTTTGAGTGCTATCCCTGTCCTTATATCCCTAGAGCAAGCACTGCAGCACTCACAATCAGGTCTTCAGCATCTGTCAATTACAGTGATTCCTTTAGAGAGCACAACGCTTCCAGTGTTTTATGATCTAACACAAAGTGTGGGAATGCTGCCCAGGACCTCAGCAAAATTAACATGGAGTGGAAAAGGCGAAAGAAGAAAAAGAAATTGAGAAGTTTTTTTCTTTGGCTGCTCCTACAGCTTTTTAGATCCATGACTTCACTGTTATTTTCACTTAAAATTACCATTCACACGTTTACACCAGATGACATAAAATGGAGGCAAACAGCTTATCGGGCTGCCAGGGAGAACCAAGCCTGTTGCTTCTTTCTTGTTTACCCATACTGGCCAATCTAGTAACAGGTAAGAAACCCAGGGATGCTGCCAAACCTCTGACGTTCTGCTTTATGGATAATGTAACTTCAGGAGGGTTGCATCCTCCTAACTCTACGTTAACACCGCGCTCTGAAGGGCAGACTTCCTGTGTTGCCCATTTGCCAGCTTCTATAATCATAACGTTCCAGATCCTAATTATCTTGTAAATTACATGCCATTCCTTGGAAGAACTATTGGTTGACCCCATTTCAGAGGCTTCCTTAGAGATTAGCCATCGGAGTCTCATGAGAGTCATGCTGGGTCTTATCTGATGGTGTGCTTTACTGGTGGGATGGATGTGCTGGTGTGCTGCTGATGGGTACACACACGTTTTGTAGGACATTTGTCATTTAGGTTGCCACAAAGGGAATATTTCAGGTGAGTGAAAGTGAATGTCCTGTATAAAGCCTAAATCAGACAGCTTAAGTGATGGAAACAACAAGGAAAGAATAGGTTTGGACATCCCATTGCTTGCTATTATTCTGAACTCCAAACTGACCTCCTGTCCTCAGATGCCCTTTAATTAAAGGAATGTTGAAATATTAACATTTTATCTTGAGGAAGGGAAAAGCTAAGAGCTGGTGAATGGTTCAGCCAATTACAAGCCTGAAGTCTTTCTCAAGCACTTCAGTTTGTTTGACAAATATCCCAGATACAGAACATCTCTATTACAGGACGTTCTAAATTTTGAATCACACCAAAGACACACAATCTGGTTTATCTACTGGGATTCTTCCTTTGCACTCCTACTCTTCCCTTCAACTATCCAACTCAAAGATCTGTTTGGCTTTTCAAATCTGCACAGAAACCAAGATAGAGAAAGCAACTGTCTATCATGACAACCTAGCAGGAAGAGAAAAGAAAATTAGTGAAGTTAGGAAATTCTGTTGGTTGCTGTGCATGATGTACATATAACCTCTAACCTGCAGATTTTCATAAAATCTCAGATTTTGGCATTTGCAAAAGTAAAAATCTTAATTACAATACTAGCCATTCCTGGAGGTGTTTTCTATCCAATCTCTTCGCATTTTAGGATTGGAAGTGCATACTTAGCTAGACTGACAACCTTAGTCATTAAGACTGGATGCCCAATAGTGTCTAGTATCAATTACATTTTTTTGCTTTGCTCATATTTCTGATACACATAGATTAAATGAGAGCTTGTTAGTAGGAAGAAACTCACATAGCAGCAGCAGTTTTGGTGAACAGTGTACTCACCTTTACCATCTTGGTGAGCTTATTCCTTTCCAGATGCAATGAAGCAGCCAAGCCAAAAGCTCCAGATGAAAAGCAAAAGCCCAACAGGAGAAAAGTGGAACTCAGAACACTTCTGCCTGTTGCAGTGCAAAAGCTCACAGGGGTGGTAGTTCCCTCTCAGTTGACAAGCAGATGTTAGCTGGAATCCTGCTTGCGTTTTGGCATCCTTCAGGCAGGACGAGTTCGTTGTCCAGAGCCTGTGGAGAAAGAGCACTGTTTGCTGGTGCTTTATAAATCAGCATCTTGTGCTGCCACTCCACCCCTCCCCTTCCAGGTCCAGCCCATCTTCTGTTTCACCTGTAGTAGGTGGAAAAATACCACAGTAATGGGCATGTGGGTTTCAGGTCAGATAGTTTCTAATTATTCCTTTGTAGTGTTTGCTCATGACTAGGGAACAGGTGTATTATTCATCTTGCTAGAAGCAAAGAGTTTCCTTCACAGGCTTTCCAGCACTGGACTCCCCTTTGCATATCCAGCTGTTACAGCAACGTCTGCTGGAGAAAAGGAAGTCTGTGCACGTGTTGTGCCTCCTAGCAGCTGGTGTGATGCTCTGTGTGCTGCCTAGGGTCCCTGGAAGCCAGATCCCTGCCCTGTATGTACTGGGGGTTTAGCGGAGCAATGGTCCATCAAGTTTCTTAACTTGGAGTTCACTCTTTATTTGTGGATTGCATTTGTTGTGTTTTTAACTTTCATGCATAACTGAAAGAAATAACTTCCAAGTGTGTTTTCAGTAAGAGCACTTAGCCAAATACTGCATGGAAATGCTCTTGTACCAATTACAAGCTTCCATATGGGAGTCATAAAGACTTACGACACACTTGATGCCTAGTGTATCTCATCAGTCAGAAGTAACATTAACCTTTTCTACATCCCTGCAATTTGACTGAATTAAAACGAAGTTATACACGTGGAAATATTCTCTATGCTTTAACATTACTTTGGGGAAGAGTGTCTTACATCTGCCTGGCAGAACTGGTCTCACAGCACAGCATAAGGTTGCAGCAGTTGGTGTTCTGCACTGCGTGATTCATGGGCTTAAAACTGCATCGTCTGAGATGCTGCGAGGTACCACAGTCCTTAGCAGGTGACTGAAATTGTGGTAAGAGATATGATGTGTTAAAAGTAAGTAACAGTGACCATTTCAAGCTAGATGAATAAGCAGTTGGTAGGGAAGACAAGCAAGAAACATCCCTTACTGCTTAAACAGCATAAACAAATCCACGTTCAAATTATGGATGGGCTCCAATAAGTAGTGTTGTACTTATCCTCCTTAAATGATTATCATATAAGTAAAGCTGTTTCTACTTTTCAGTTTACGTCTATTGGCCTTTTCCCATGGTATTCTCAATCTTAAGACGTTATGCAAGATACAGAAGTACACCTGGAAAGGTTTCACATTCAGTTTCTCCTGTTTATTTTATTGAGAATTGGATTGTATCCTGGAGCTTGAATAGAAACCTTTTCATACAATGTACAAGTATTTGAGATTTCATAATATGTGCCATATACAAGAACACACTGATTGCAGCCAGTGGTGCCCATTACCAAGGCACTGGAGCCACGAGGATCAAGAAGTGCGGTGAGCAGATTTGGCACCAAACTCACTGCTGATACTGGAAATGAGGGGCTTTCATAAGCAAACACATACTTGGAAATAGAGAAGTGCCATCCAGACATGTCGTTGTGTTGTCCATCAGATTTGTTAGCAAAGTCTGCAGGCTGGAGAATGTGGAAACAGGGCGGCATACTTGACTTGTTCACTGGCAATTTTTAACTGGGAACTTGGATTCACAATCCATCACTGAGGAATAACTGGTGGGTGGAACACAGGAACGTATATAGTATCCTGCTGTTAATTGACTTGTGGAAATAAGTAATAATTCATGATTTAGGATGTCATCTGGGTCATTTTGGCAGGTTTTGCATTTCTCTTCTCAAAGAGAAGACTTTTGCCTGAGGACAAATGTTAGAAATGCAGTTAGAGAAGTGTTTGGCAACAAAGCAGGCTGTATGCTTTGGTCTAGCTGCAGCATTTACACTGAACTATCTCTTACTAAAGGAAGTTCTTGTAGAAAATTAATTAAACTGGGAAAGCCCTATGACAGTGCCATAGTGTAACAGCATACAAGGTGTTGACCTGGGATCACCTTGCTAACAAATGGTCTGTTATGATTTGCCAAGCTAAAAATAAGAAACTGCTGGTTAAAAAGCTCAGTGGCAGGGGTTGTTATTAACTTTTGGAATGGTTGGTTCCCTTGTAAATTACGAAGTGCCAATGAGAAGTGCTATAAAAGGCAAATCCCACGTTATGAACCAACGTACTGTGGTTGGGCAGTGTAATATCCTTCTGTTGGGAGCACTGGTCTTGTTTTTTATTGTTTAGCCCTGCTGCAGAAGTAAATCAGAAATAAAGCCCAGGTGAGAAGCCAGGCTGCAGTTCTGGACAAGTGCATATAGACCTTTGAATTCTGGCAGTGAAGTGTTTTTCCCTTGGTTTGGCAAGATGTGACATGCATCGAGAGGGATGAAGCCTGTGTCTGTGCCAGAGAGCTGTAATCATCACGTGAGTTCCCAGCGTGTCTCAACACTCAGAGCTGAGCCCTGGTTTGAAGGTAAAATAAATGCGTGTTGTTCTGATTTCTAAATATTGGTCTAGGAAAATAGCAAGTGTCCTTTCTGAAATATTGTCTTATTTTGATCCTGTTCTAAGGTCATGTCTGCTAACAAGTGCTGCACAAGGACAAACGAGCATGTTTGGCTGTTTATCATGCTGAGATGTCTCTTGTACTGTGTGAAGGCTGCAGGCTTGCTGGTACAAGACCCAGGGTCTTGTATTTGTTCTGCTTGTGCAGAGAAGGGGAAAATGGTTTTAAAAGCTTTCTGAGTAAAGAGGCAGTAGAATGGATTTGCCTGCCTTTTTCTTCCTGCAGATGTTTACCTTTGGAAATATTAGTTGTATTTACATGTCTCCTGTGCCTGCATTTGCAAAATGGGCACTGTGCAGCTTTAGAAGCAGCCAGAGATGCAGGTTTGGGTGGTGGTAGATGTGTGCTCATTTGCTTTCCCGAAACTTGTTGCCTTTCCTCTGGGAGAGCAGCAGAGGGAGCACAGTGGCCTCTGTGCTCAGTGCTTTCCTTCTTCATGCACTGCTTTCACAGCAGCAAAAATATGGTTTTGGGGTACAGTGTGCACGTCTTGTTGCCTTACTACGTGCCTGTCTCTGGTTGTAGGGAGACGTGTTGTGTTGCTTTTTATCTTGCATTGTAAAGGTAAAACCAGTTCAGGCGAGCGTTTCGTTGTGCTAAAGTCATCTTTCAGAGGCAGGATGGGACTGCAGAGGGGTTAGGCATTGCTGGCAGATACGTGGATGTGCTGTGGGGTTGGGTTGTGCAGCCAGCTTCCTCCAGAGGCTGCTGGGCTGAGAACACCTTCTGGGTTCCTCCATTAGTAAAGGCAGAAAGCTGGGAGGATTCCCCTCTTCCTTACTCAGGGAGAGGAAGAGCCCTGAGCAGAGGGAAAAGCTGTTGTTAAATCTTCTTATTCTGAAGTCAAAGACGTTAAACTGCAATTCATAGGCTGCATGTGATGAACGTTGTACTTGTATTGACGCTGCCTATACCGTGCTCTGTGTCTGAATGCTTCAGTGCTCAAGAAATTGTGTTCTGTTTCATGTAGCACTGCATGGGGTTCATGGAAAGGTATATTTCTGTGCTCTTTCATAATTTGCTATCTTGTTTATCAGAGAGGAGTGTGGAATTATGAGGTGCTCAGCTTTTAAGATGGCACTTTAATGGAACTGTAGTCTGCCTCAATAGCAGTACTGTGTCGACCTTCTATCCCTAAAGACGCGGCACGGTCACTGCTGGCGTAGCCTGAGTGAAAGTTTTATCTCCATTCTATAAAAGGAATTGCTGCACCTCAATGGATTTTGGAGCTCATGCATTGTTGAGCTGATTCTTGTGTATCCACAAGCGATAGCACAGATAAAATGGATCGTTTCATGCATATATTTCAATACATCATTTATTTCTTCGCTCTATCCGAAGAAGAGGCAGGCACGGAAGAAGCGACTGGTCTTGTTATCTCTACTCCTTGCTTACAGAGTTTCTACTTAAAATCTACAACGATGCAGTCGTAGATATTGAGCTGCTTTCTAATGTGGAGAATTGCTCACTTGAGACCTTTTCAGGTGGATCGTGAAGAAGCCACGACTGTCTGCGCTACACCCAAAGTGCCTGTGGGTTGTGTGAAGCAGGGAGCTGCAGAGCTCTGCCTTTCACAGCGTGCTGCTGGCTGCTGAACTCGCTGCTCCTTGCCTTAAGGAAGTTCAAAAAGAGAAGTAAAACTTGCACATTTTTTTGGGTCGGGATGGGGTGCAGGGCTCAGCCAAGCCCCTTCACGTGCCTTTGACAAATACGAAGGGAGCAATCTGTTGAAACGTTACATTTCTGAGGGGGGGGAAAAAAATAGAAGCCACAGGTGAGGCACAAGATCTTGGACTTTCTTATCCTTCCTGCTTCTTAGCACTAGTGATACGAACCATTGCTCAAACCTTACTGAACGTGGTATTAAAGGAATTAGGAGAATGGAACTTCCTCCTCCTTACGACTGTCTGGTGCTGCCCGGAGGTTTGTTTAGGGCTGAAAGTTTTTCTTCTTTAACATTCTGGTGTTTTCAGTGTTTCATTTGAGATTATATGTAAATTATAGGAATTAAATAATTCCGGTCTTTTGTTATGTTTTGATACATTTTTCCTTCTAAAATGCTCTGTAATGTGCCAGTCAGGTATTCCAAACTAGTACATCTGGAGCTTGCACAGCTGACTTGTAGTTTGCAGTCTACATTCAGTCCTCTACAACAACATATCCAACCTCATTCCTGAGAGACGTCACAGCCCATCAAGTGACAGAGGCAAGGCAACTGTGCAATGGGGTGAAAATAAACAGTTAAGAGAAAGATGTGAATATAGACCCATGTGCAGCTGAAGTTGGGCACGTGGGAAGAGAAAATGGACGGTAATACAAAGTTATGTTTACCCTAAAGCACCTCTGTAAACGTAGGAAAGGAATCTTTGGGGCAGAGTTCCACTTGTAAAATATTTGGTGTGTGCAGAGCTTGTTTCTAAACCGTGATGTAAAGTGACAGCATTCTATGGTTAGTAAAGGTTTCCATACGCAGCTGCTGGAAGGATGTTTTCCATTATTAGGCCTGAAGTTCTTGCAAGAGCTCTTTGGTCTTGTGGCTCTTGCTATTTTTATAATGGAAAGCAGGTCATTGGACTAACGTGACTGTACAAGTAATTGAGAACCGATACGGCAGGACAAGATGTTGACTGTGAGATAATTCACATCGTAAGGCTGTTGAGGTGCCACAGCCAGATGTTTACTGGCTGGGTGACCTCTATTGGAAAGTGATTAAAAATGAATCAGTTGGTTGAATGTGGGTTGTTCAAACAGATGGATTTTTTTATTTATCTTTTTACCCCGTGATGGCCCTGCATTGATGTCACGTCACCCAAGAGCTCTGCTAAGAGAAAATGACGGTTTGTGAGCACTGAAGGGGTGAGTGTGTCAGCTGAGAATGCCAACATGCTGGCTCACAGCTTGCAACAGCTGCTGGCAGAGCAAGTCTGGATCTTTAGTCACAGTCTGCAAGGCCAAAGGCTGGGACTGACGAAGTGATGGCTCATGGTTTACAAGACCTGACAGCCAGTGACCATTGCATGGATGCAGGTTGACCTCTGCTTGGTATTCCCACCTGGGACTGTGCTTGCAGATTTGCAGGCAGGGAGCAAAGTTTACGTTTGCCAGTGGTTGGAGTGGGCATTGAGAAAGGTGGGCTTCAGCCTCAAAGAGGAGAGTGGAACGTGTTTTAAAATGGCTGTTTTTAAAATTATTTTTTCATTTTGCCTTTGCATCTGCATTCCCAGAAAACTGGATAGGTTGTAAAAGCAGTGGTAGGAATCAATTGAAGCATTTAATAGAGTGTGTTGTGTCCTTTTCTTCCCTTTATTTTCTCCCCACTTACATGTGGTATCATTGCAGTGGAATTCAGCAGGCTGCTTTAAATGGTGTGGATGGAAAGAGAGCTTTCTCTTCTCAATTATACCTTTAGAGATATTTCAGAGAACCTGTGTATATTTCATTTTTATTGTATTTCCTTCTGAGATTCTGCCATCTTCCAATAGCAGTCAGATTTATGTGCTGGAGTAAAACAGAGGCTTTCAGAGTGAGGGAAAATGGTCTTTGAAGTGGTTGTGGGGGTGACACAGCGGAGATGTTCGAGCTGCAATGTGAAGTTGAAAGCAGCATTTTGTCTGTGGAATTTAAAAACCACGTGGGTTCGTATGCAGCCCAGGGCAGTGTGAAACGTCACCCTTGTAGACCTTGCACTGAAAATGCTTAGGGTCAGGAAAAACTCGTTTCATATTTGTCGAAGGCACGTGAAGGGGCTCGGCTTGCTGTGGTCTCACATTGGTTTCCCTGCCCTTGGCTCCATCCAGTTTCACATGCAGAGATGGCCTTGAGGGGAGCAACTGGGGGCAGGGGAGGAGGAGGCTGTGCTCCTTCTGAGCTCCCCATGGACTGAGTGCATCCCCGTGCTCCATCCTGGGGCTGTCGGACCTTTCACCTGCTTTCCTCTTGGGAAAATGCCCTCAGCTTGGATTGACTCTGGGTATCGTTTGGCTGCTGCTCAAAACCAGTCCAACCGCCCGTTGGATGCAGATGGGTGCAAAGTCAGTTCCCTAAGAATTACAGTTATACGGTTGGGGCTTGGCTGGCAGGGCCACACAGCCACGTGTTTTCCAGAGGTAAAAGTGAACCAAAATGTTTTCCAGAGGACTGTATGGCCCAGGAATGACAGCAGCCACGCTCAGTGACCCATTGACTCTTACAGGAAGGGACAGACCCTCGTTTAGCACAATATTAATCAATTTTAAAGCAGTTCACATTTGAACGTTGTTTTGAACTGGGCCATAGCTGCTACATTCTGCTTTCTGACTTAGTGACATTAGTAACAGCCAGGCTTTTTCTTAAGGCATTTTTTTCATTCTTTCTCACCTCTAAAATAATTACGAATTGGATGGACAGAAGTTATTCTGATTAGGAATAATTAGTTGATATTTAATAAAGCCTCATGCTTTTGCTGTCACCCTGGCTTCTATACAAAGTCTGTTTCTGCACTCTTGCAACACTTGAGTTAGTGGAAGTTTGAGTCACTGTTGGGAGAGAAGATGGATTCTGTGCCTGATGGGCTGGAAACTTGGACATGATGTTGACAGCGTCTTTGAATTCGTGTCCCATTGTGGTCCATGCAGCTTTGGGATTGGCTCGAGGCAGCATGGTTAGTGTTGGAAAAGGCATTTCACAAAGGCTACCAAGTCTTGTTAGGTATGACATGTACACAGGTGTTTTGTAGTTTTGTTCTGGTGAAATGTTTGTATTGAACAGTTCCAAGGTATTGTATTCAGTAGAAAACGTCCACTGAGTTTAGCTTTTTCCCTGTAGATTTTCTCCTTTTGAACATCATTTCTGCAGTACTTCGTTATTTACTGTGCTCATTCCCAGAAAGGCCCCATAGGGTTGACCTTTTTAGTACCACCCTTCAAGGCTCAGCCCTGGGCATCTTGAGCATTTCCACTATGTGCCAGGGTTGTTTTTCCACCAGTGGATCAAAAGAGGTCAGGAGCATCATTGCCTCTTTATGGATGGAGAAACTGAGTCACAGAGGGGCAGCAACCTGCAGAAGAACCAGGAAATCTGCAGGCATCGTGGTCACAGTGTCACAGCTCTGTGATGTGCTGCTCTGTGGGGCTGTCAGTCTGCTCCAGGGTTTGCACAGCTGGCTGCCCCACAGCCTGAGTGCTCCCACAATGAAATGAATGGTAGTAGTGAGACCCGAGCTTTCTGCTTGCTTCATTTGTGTCCCTTTGCCATATAATTTGCTTGATGGCTGAGAAACATAATGGGATCCCCTAGTATAAAATTGCTTAGGATGAGATACGGCTCATCTAATTTAACTCTGAGGCTGTGCTAGTCACTCAGTTTGTCTTTATAGCCAAAGGGAAGAAAGAAGCACCTCCAGACAGCAATTCATCTCGTTTGTGTTAAGCATATATGAGATAATGATTACACTGTGGAGGCATGCTGCTCTCTGCCTGAACAGAGGAGGAGCCTGGAAGAATAATTTGGATGAAATCCCTGGCTTTTAGGGGAGGCGAGTCCTGTCCTGAGGAATAAATGCCTACAGATGAGCCCAGGTGACATGTTTTAAATGCCAAAACAAGCATTTTTGAAGGATATGGCATATTTTGATTTGGCTTTTGTGTTCAGACCTGTCATAAGGAGCCGCAGATGTGGGCACGTGTTGTCCTTGGGCTTCCAATGAACACATTTAGGCAGGAATTGATCTTCCGTCTGTCACATCCATGGGGAAGGATTTGCTGCTATTGCTGATTTTTACCAAGAAAGGTTCTGACAAGTCCCATCAAGTTCTGCTTCGAGAGTCAATTATCCTGAATGCATCTGGGCTGAGTGGATTTGTGAACAAACTAAGTGGGAAGGAGAGGTGCCTATGTGGCCAATGCCGTGCTCAGTATGAGAGCCCTACAAGTCAGCGGGGTGGTGGTTGAGGTCAGTCATGAGTTACATGCAAATAAGAATCGTGGTAATATAAGCAAGCAAACAAGCTGAAATAGCTTGGCAAGATCTCCGCTTTTGATGAGAGGGAGAACAAATTGAGTTGTCTTGGTTGTGGCTCTGCCCCAAGCGCTCCTCCTTGCTGCCGTGCAACCTGTCTGCACAAGCAATGCAGCAAGCACTGTGCTCCAGCTCATCTCCTTTTGGAGATCAGCACTGATGTTCCATGGTACCCCACTTCCAGGCACCTCCCAGGGCAGAGAGGGTCGGAGCACAGCTGCACCTTGCAACAGGGCAGCCACTGCTGGCATAGGAGCCAGCTGCAGAGCTGGAACAGCACAGCCCCATCAGCACTGTGCCCACCAGCATGAGCTGCATCACAGCAGTAATTGGTGTTTGCATATCGCTTTGCAAAGACGGAGAAATTGCTGAAATGCAAATGATAAATAGGTTGGCTTCCAGAGCCTCTGCATAGCTCACCCTCACAGCTAATTAAGCAGTTAGGAGATTGGCATGAATGTAAAATAAAAGATTGAGTCAGACAGCTTTTTTTTTTTTTCAGCTTGGTTGTGACTAGACAGCCTTATTCCTTCTCAAGTGTATTGATGAGCTGTGAAACCGACTGGGTTTAGAGATCTGTTGGTAGAGGAACGTGCAGCATTTTGCCATCTCCATTCCAGGGGGCATCTTAAAAGCCATCTCTCTTAATGTGAGAGCTGCTTGGTGATGAGATTTACAGTGCTTAGCGCCAGCGTGGTAATTTTACTTTAGAAGTTCTCATTCTTCTTGATGATGATGGGATTTTATATTTGGAAATGTGCATAACTTAGTTACTGACTTGGGGTTTCGTTGGCCACTCTCCACGTGCTTTTTAGCTGGCAATAGTAAACTTGGTCTTTGTCTGCTCTGTAATTCTTTTAAATTGTAGTGCAGTTTGGGCAGCCAGGACAATAGAGACAGATAATGATGGCTCAAAAAGTTCCAAAACGTATATTATTCCTCTCTCCTAAGGAAAATGTAATCGTGGCAAATTGAAATACATGAGTTAGTATTTGCTTCCTTGGAAGTGAAATCTGGTACTTTGATAGCTGATGTGGATATAATAATACCTCACTTACAGCTATTTCAGGGCCCTGAAAATTTCCTCTTGTTGGAAAAATGAGGCTTTGTAATCATAGCATGTAGAAATGGATGCTGCTGCATCGTTTGAAAATAAATTACTTTTTAATGTAATGTATTTGAAGATTAATAACTGAACATCCATTTAGGAAAGCTCTTTGGGCAAAGAACTGTGTTTATTGGGTTGGTACATAAAATCAGAAGTGCGTTCAAATATTTCTGTCTTGCAGATCATCCTGAAGTGTATTATTCAGCTGCTGAAGTGATACTACAAAATGAGTATCATTTTATATTAAAATGCATGCAAAGCTAAAGGGAAGGAAGAATTATGTGCTACATAATAGGAAAAGAAGACTAAAATACAACAGTGAAACAATTGAGAAGGCCTCAGAAAATGGGAAAGGGAAAATAGCATCGTAAGGAGAGGTGGTCGTAATGCAGTGCTGGTCCTGGGTGAGTTGTTTTGTACTCTGCAAAGTAATGTTGTGATTTCTCCTCACCAGAATGATGAGTGGGCTGAACCTGCCAAAGGTGACAGAAACTAAAAGCTCAGTGTTTCTGTTTGTGACCCGTTGTGAAGTTGGGTTCTCTAAGGAAGAGACAAAAATGAGCACACTTGCATTGGAATGACAGCACTTTGGTTTTGATCCATCAGAGGAAACTGGCATCACATCACAGAGCTGTGTCATCCCCAGGTAAGATCCTCACTTACGCCCTTTCCCCCAAATCCACCTCTGCTCCTGAGTCACTGAGCTGTGAAGTTAAACCCAAGCACTGTGGGCTTTCCCTCCAAGCAGGGCTTTGACCCATTGCATTCAGCTTCCTGCTGTGGGTTTCAGGCTGGGTTGCAGGGTTCTGTCTTTCCTACTGAACTCAATGATCTTGAAGGTCTTTCGAACCTGAGCAATTCTGTGATTGGACTTCATGAAACTGGGGTAAAGCAATAGAGTGCGTTTGACCCTCATGGTGGGCAGCTTGAAGTTGCTGGAGGTGAAGAGCATGCCTGCTGCTACTGCTGGCTGCTGCTGGTCAGCATTCTGTCCTGTCTGCCTTCAGACACATCCCTTCTTTGTTACCAGCTGCCACTGACAGATTTTGCTTTTGATTTACACCAACCCCATTACTCAGCAAGAGCAAGCTGTAAATTAGTGCTTGAGAAGTATGAAATGAATGAATGCCTGCTGTTAAAGGAAGCCATCCAGAGCATGTAAAGATCTGCCAGGTGCACTGCTCTGGACCCATATGTGATTTGCATGTGCTTCACTTCCTTGTGGAGATGAGTCAGAGATAAAAGAGTTTCAGTCCATTGAGGAACTGAGCATCTGCTTTAAGTAGCTGCATGTTCTTGATTTCTCTTGAGAGGGAGATAACAGGGGCTGTGATCCCTCCTGCAGTACCTTTGGGATGGGGAGTATCAGGAGAACAAAATGAACGCCTGTACTGCAGCAAGCCAACCAGACAGTGCCTGAGCATCCCCAAAGTAGCTGGACTCTGTCCTGCAGCCAGCACTGTCCCCATCCCTTTTGTGTAAGACATTCTTTTGTTTCCTTCAGACCATCCCTAAAGTTCCTTTGTTCATTCTTTGCATCCATTTGAGGTGCTCTGAGGCACTGCACTTCCTGGCACCGTTTCTCTCTGTATGTTTCTAAGCTGTTAAATGCATTTCAGCTGGAGGTTTTGCTCTGTAAACCATTCTGTCCGTGCAGTGCAATATGGACTGGGCTGTCAGCAGTTATTTAGGGTGTAAAAGCAAGTTTTGAATCTTCAGAATCTGCCCACCATGTGATCTGATGTTGAAAACTAGAGGTGCTGACTGTGTGCATCGTGTTTCTTGCAATTGAACGCCCAGCTGGGGCACACAGTGCTGTAAGCTCACAGCTGCTGTGATCTGTATTCACTGGGCACATTTTCCTGCAGACACATGGTGAGCATGAACATGGATCTTCTTATTTTATGTGCATTTTTCCTTGCTTTTCCCTTAAGAGGAGAGCCTGGCTGCAATACCAGCATAGTAGGCAGGAGAGGGAGCTTTCTCCTTTGGATGTCACATTGCTGGCTGTGATTAATTCCTTTGGTTTTGTGAGGGTGGGGTGTCATAGCATTATAAAGGGTGTTTATGGAGATAATCCACTTATCAGCCCAAGCACACATTCTCTCTCCACCAGAAAACAAATTGCTTCTGTCCTCACTGAGAGAGATTGTAAGGGCTATCCTAAACTAGAGGGACAGGGGAGGACATGGCACGAGGCTGATAACATCAGAAACAAAAGCAGAAGCAGGGGACAAATAAATGAATTTATTAAAGAACAGCTGCGAAATACAAGTGATCTACTTCAGCAACTCATTCATCAAGGGGGTTTGGCCTTGCCTCATTGTAATCTAAATTGAATCTAATTTAGATTCCAGGCAAGGGGTGGGAATCCTTTCCTGAACCAAAACAAGCCTTGCCACCTCCTACCTTTCCATTACTCATTCCTTAATTTGTTTGGGTTTGTTATGTAGGACACTCAGGAAGAATAGCTTAAAGCTGTGTGTGCCTGTGCTGGGTCTGATGTTGTAATCCCTGCTTTGCCATGCATTGGGCTCACTTTTTGGTGCAGAGACAGCACCCAGGGCTGGCAGCATGCCTCTGCCCAGGGCTCCAGCACCTCAGTGTGAACATCTCCCTCTCCTGAGCACTGGCTCTCTTGCTCTGCTGCTTCACGTAGTGTTTGGAAGCCCACTACACACTTGGGATCAAGCAGTTTCTGCTTTTTCTCTCTAAAAATCAGCTCTGCTGGTGCCTACACACATCCAGCCCACCCTAGGGACAGACATTGGCAGGTAGCTTCCTGCAGTTTTGAGATACCCCACTTGCTGACCTACTTTCTGTTCTGGCATTGTGTGTTGATAAACAGCAAAACTCAGCTTCATATCCTGTGTATGTCTGGAAAGACCCAAGGGCAGAACTCCTATCTTCATCTTCATGCTCATCAGTGCTGCATGCCCTATTTCTGTATTGGTAGCCAGCTTGTTCTTGCCAGCCTCCTTGCAGAAAGTGTTACAGGCCACGTGAGAGGTGGGTGATTAACTGCTTAGAGGCAACCAGCTGGCAATGGGAATGAGTGTGGGAATGCTGCTTCCTTCCCACTTCCGAGCACTGCACCAAAGATTGAGAACCTCTGTCACACATTGAGAACCTCTATCACACATGAACTGCATTCTAGACTGCTCCAGGGAAGGGCTGGGGAGTTTTGGTCAGGTTGAAGAAGGAAATTCCAGCTGAAGCCAAAATTGGGTTGGCCTCAATAGAGCAGGACACAGGTGGGAAAACATTTCCTTTTCTGAGATTCCTTGAATGAGTACTGGGATCTGCTGGGCAAGGCAGGCAGTTCTCCTGATCAGTAGCTGTGCTCTCTGCTTCACCAACCTGCTGTAGTGAAGCCCTGTGCTCTCCTCTTTCTCCCTGAAGGACTCCTGATGCTGCTCAACCCTCTGATACTGTTCAGCATCACTGTACCCTATGAAAAATCCCATGTTATTACATTATGAGCTGAAAGGAATTTGCAGTTTGGTGGCCAGGAATGTTGAAACACCTCCTGAGATAGTGTATAAAGTATATATCTTGGAGATAGCTGCTACTCACAGCAGGGTGTTTGCGTTGTATTTTCCAGGTGTAGTCAGAAGACTTCAGCCTGTCAAGCCCATTTTTTGGCTTTGAGGCTGGAACAACACTCAGGAAAATCTGTCTGCTGCAGGAAACATTCCTACCTGTCAGTCGTAGCCTGTCCTCAGAGTCGTGCAGTGGATTCCCAGGGTTGTGCTCAGGTCTGTGCTGTTGTGTGAAATGGATTAAGGTAAGAAGATGCTGTCATCTTCAGCAGGAGCAGCTGCTGGTACTGAAATGTTAGCGTGTGGGCATCCATGTGTTCCACGAGCAAGATGGGGAAAAGAAGGGACTGTAAAGCTTTGCCTGGAAAGGGAAATGAGTGAGAAGGTTTTGCTGAGCAAGCTGTGTCCAGGTTTGATCAACAGACCTGCGCATGATCATGGGGCAGCAATGAAGGTATGAATGCAATGAAGGGGTCAGTGGTGGGGCAGAGGCTGTGTAACCTGGTCATGGCAACAGGAAATAGGAAGGCAGGGGCCCTCGCCTCAGCCTGGCTTTAATCTGTGGCCTTCAGCAAAGTGCTTGGCCTCGGTCAGCCCCTGTGCCTCCTGTTGGGGTTGGTCCTCATGGGCTGCAGTGGTTGAGGGACTGATTCATTGGCAGCACCTCCAGAAATCAGGAGGTGATAGTTAAGGGATATTGAAAACCCAAATGTATTCAGCATCAGTTGTGTATGGAGTTTACCCCATGTATCTACATGGTCTTCCAAATTCTCCTTCTATGGACCCTAAAATAATTGGGGTGGAAAATTGGTACGTTTTGTGGTATTTTGGGTCAACTCAAATTAGCTGTTGTGTTTTAGATACTTGTTGATAGTTTGCTGTTAGTTTTTAAAGTGATTTTAGATTACAGTTCCTCTGAAAATGCAGTTTTCTTTCTTGCTTTCAGAGAATGAAAGAAGCTGCCCTGACACATCACAGAAAGCACGTTTCTTTCTAAATCAAAGTAAGCTTCCAGCATTCACTGAGGATGTGTGAAATCCTTATTTCTCCTTCAGAAATAGCTCCATGCTCGTGTGTGCTGCACTGAAGTGTGTCATCTCTTGGAGAGACAACCCGTGTTGATACTGGTTGTGTGTTGTTGTTCTTAGATGCTGGGAAAGGGCTCTCACGCCTGTGGTATGTGAGGGAAAAAAACCTATTTATAGAACAAACAGCTCCTTTGTTAGAATATGTCATCTGGTTTATGTCAGGATGGATGTAGGAGGAGGAAGGACTGTGGTAAAAGCAGTGGGAGTTGCCCTCTGCAGTGTGCAGCCCAAACCCACTGAGCACCTTTCTCTCTGGCACCCAGAGCTGTGCAGGGAGAGCAGTTATGCACTGGAGATGGGAATATAATCCCTACCAGGCAAAGGGGGGATGTTTAAATGATGCCAACTGGGAACATCTGTCAGGGTTGTGCTTTGGAATGCACAGCCTGGTTTTAATGTAATGAAATTTCTGGCATAAAACTTGTGTGTTTTTATAGAAAAAATATATATATATATTTCTCCCTTAGTGGTTTTGTTCAGAGTCTTCTGAAAAATCATGGGCATCCCATGATGTCTGTGGTATTCATTCAGGTGCATGAAGGTGGTGACCTCTGTGTCCTTCATTCTGCTGATCCTACCCATAAAAGCCCGTCGAAGGTCTTGAAAATAAAAGATCTTGGCTTTAGAATGAAAACTGTTCTTCCAAAAATGTTTTTAGATTGGAGGTTGTTTACATTGGAGGTAATAAGTAGCTGTTGGAGATGTACTGTGAGCATCCTGGGTGCTTGAATGATCAGAATTGAGGAACTCGGGTACTGTTAGCAGCTGTGTAGTGCCATTGGAATGGGAATGATCACACCACTCCTCACTGGGTCACTTGGGTACCCTTTCACCTCATTCCTACAGGGCTTTTGTGACACTATGGATGGCTTCCAGTACCCCAACTTCTATATAGAGGGACACATACAGTTGCCTCTTAGAGTGGCATACATGTGTATGGTGTTCTCTCCCTGATGCGATCTGCATGGCTTCTTATGCACAGCCTGTTGTTTTCATTGGGTGATTGTTATCTGGACAGGGATCCTGTGGGGCTGAATCTGTACAGATAGGAAAGAAAGAGACAAAAAGCACAGCAAGTGGTTTCTTGTTTTGATTATTCAAAAGTACACATAGTAATAGCAAGGAAAATGTATTGGAATACATAAGATAAAACTTGATTCTCTTATAACAGCAAGCTTCTCTCTCATTTATGAGTAATAATGAACACCCTTTTCTTTTAATAAGGAGTTCTTCCAATAGCAATGGCCTTCTGGAAGCAAGATGCTGGAATGCTGGATTTCTGCTGTGTGAGTGTGATTGGGGAGCATCCACCAACAGCATCCCATGTTCTTGAGTTGGAGGGCTTCACCTCTAGTGCTGGAAGGAAGCTGTCTCTCTTTCCAAAGTAAGTACCATCCAAAAAACTGGGTTTGGTTTCATTAGTATTGAGAGTGGACAAATAATAATGGCACCTTTAGGACCAAGAACACTCTTGGTTTCATCCTCAACGTGGTGCTGGCAGTTGACCCTGATTTTTAGCCTTGGCCAAAACACAGACTTGAGCTGATGACCTAGTTTAAGCTGACCTTGAAATATGCAACCACAGTGACCTCCAAGCAATTAATTATCTGACTCAGGTAGTTGGCCATCCATGGAACGTGATATAGGGGCACTTTTGTTCTGCTCTGTTCAAGGACTGCTGCTGGAATTGCATTATTCCCTGTTCCTGCCAGCCCGTCTGATTCCCCAGGTATCTTTAGTTTTTTGAATCACTTTATTTAGCTTAAGTGGCTGATATCTGGCTGGAGTGCACAGATATCTGTGTATGGTATCAGCAGTTACTGATTCATTCTTCTTAGAGCATCTTGTTTATTAATTATAGCCAACGCCAGTGTTTTTATACAGTCTGTATCTTCTTGATAAAAGTAGTGACTCACTGTAATTGGTCACTGCATGCAATAGAGTCTATTTTTGTGTAGTGCCCTCTTTGTTCAATGCAAAGCACGTGATCTGTGGAGGCACCATGGAGGAGAGAGCAACTGCCCATCTGCTGAGCAGTGACAGGGGCTGAGGGCAGACAGGGCTGCAGGTGAGCTGCAGGCAGGGCAGAATGACAGAGCAAATTGAGGGACGTGTAGGAGGCGCAGGGGTTGGCAGGGCAAAGAGGACAGCAAGAGGTGAAACAGGAGGAGTGAGGGCAAGGTGAGCGTGTGCATGGAGTTGGTGGTGCTGCATTCCAAGCTCAGGTCTGGGGAGGACTTTCTGCATCCCTCTTGCTTTTACTGCGTCGCAGAAATCTGAGGTCTTCATTAAGCATCACTTATGTCCTTTATGGCCAAATGCTTTTAGCCTTGGCAGGCATTGAACAAAGCTGGTCTATTTGTAGGGATTTTATGGTTTTGCTGTATCAGGAATTTCAGGTCTTTGGGGTGAAAGAGCCCTGTTCAGCCTCGCATATAAAGGGTTAAGTACTGCATTCTGCCTGACAGCCACCACATGCAGCTTTGACGTTGGTTTGTTTTTCATCTCAGAGAAGTAAAGTACTTCTGAAGAACTTCTCAGTAACTAGCAAAGGGCGTAAGCCAGGGTCTGTACGTGTACTCTATTTGTAGATAAGCTAAAGGAAATTTGCAGAGGTGAGATAGTGCGGGATTGCCCAGCTTGTTGGTAGAATACTAAGAAGAATCCAGGCCAGAAATGGAACATCACAGGTTTATGGGGTCCATTCTTTTTGTACAACTCATGGCTCTTCCGCAGTAAGTTTTGTTCTCAGTTGATTTTTAATTATTGACCAGCTGGGACCCTGGACAGCCTTGAGGACAGAAAGCCAGAAAGGCTCATCCGCTGAGCAAAGTGTCGTGCGTGCAAAGTGATGGGGACTCACTGAGGTGAACAGTTAACAACAAACACATCAGAGCAGAGCACGGGAGCCCACGAACGCAGTAAGTCTCCAGCTCTTAAGAAGCGCATTGCCGCCCTGTGCAGGGAGGAGCCGGGCTCTGCCTGAGCGCTCCGTAACGCAGAGAGAACAGCGCCCTCTGGCGGCCGTCAGCGGCACTGCAAACCCCGCCGGGCTGCGCGTAACCTCTCCTTTCCTACACAGAATTTGGATAGAAACCAGTGACTGCTCTCTCTCTTTTTTTTTTTTTAATGCTTGTTTCTTTGTGCAAAGTTAATAGAACGACTAAAACGCAGCGAGCTGTAGCAGAATACCTAGCCAGGAGAAGGGTGCTTGCTTGGGTGTTGAAGTTCCCTTTGAAAAAGATAGCTTTGAAAGCAAAAGAGACTTTTTACAGATTCAGAGCTCTGTGAAACTTGCATCACTTTACCCAGCAACTTTGAATTGGACCGAGAAGGCGTTTCTCACTGTCAAAAGCCCTTTCAGATTTGTCATATTGAGGCTGGGAAAACTGTTTTTCCTTTTTTTACATGTGATGTCTGATATACTACAAATGTGCTTGTTCTTTTAGCTGAAAGATGATGACAGTTGTGTTACTGGAAGAGAGAGCTGGAAACACGCAGATGGAAGGTACAGGACAAGGCCAAAAACTGAGAAAGTTTCTTTTTCACAATGGGGGACACAGCAGTGCAAGATAGTGAATATATGCAGCCACACATGTGCTGTGTTCCTGAATCCTTTGTATTCCCTGGTCAACAGAACAAATCACATTTGAGAAGCGGCATTCTAGGGGACTTGAAAAGGAGTTAATGATGTGTTTTCCTTGTTTAATGCCAGCTGTGGGGAGGTTCAGCCTTACCCTTTAAGGAAGAAAACTGCTTTGGTTTTCAATTCAATTCAGCCAAGGTAAGATGGTGCACCAGGTTTTATTTTACAGCAGAAGAGTCATTGCAAGGTGCTAAAATAATTGATGCAGCGGTGTATTTCAGTAGCAGTAAGAGTTTTAAGAGAAATTAAATGAGCAAATGTGAATGACTGCGTGTGGCAATCCGCTGCTAATGGATTTCCATCCACTGCTGAAATGAATGGGCTGAGGAGAGGCCTAAAAGCAAATCTGTGAAAGTGCCACCTTGTTAAATTGCAGATTGGTAAAACAGCACTTCAGTTACAGCACGCAAAGGCTTGCCTAAGTGCTTATACACTGCTTGATCTTCTTGGTGCTGAGGCTCAGAAAACAATATCTCAAAAGTACCTGCAGTGGCACCAGGGCTTAACTGACCACAAAGTGGTAGCAGTGTGGAAGAATGAATCTCAGTGCCAATTTCTCAGACATGGGGCAGTTTTTAACCCAGCCTTCACAGCACACCTGCTGCTTAGAGGGATCCAAGTACACAGGCTGTGTGTGTGCACAGGCCTGGGCTTATTTAGTGCTCTTCTGTGTTGGAAGAAGTATTTATCTGAGAGAGCACAGCTATGAAAGGCACTGAGGGCTCACAGATGGCTGGCCTGAGCCCTCTTGTTCAGATCTCCCTCTTTGTAGATCTGAAAGGAAAAGAATTCTAAGAACTAAGGAGGCATATTGAGCAGACTGTTTTCTCTGGGAGATAAGGATGGCACAGGGATGCTTTGTGTGTTGTCATTGAAAACAACAGAAAGGGAGAGCAGTTGGAGTTAAGAGGTCAGAATATCGCCCATCCAGGGGCCTTGGAGGTCTCTTCTTCAGCCACGAGCAGAGCTAGTTGAAGCTCTGGGAGCAGTAGTAAAGTGAGAACATGCACAGTCTGTTGTTGCACTGCTTTGGCTGCCTTGAGGCTGGGATGGCAAGGAGAAATTGGTGCCAGCAGTGGGTCTGTGTTGGCTCCTGATGGACAGGAAAGGGGCAAGGAACAAGCTTTGCTGATGTTTAGCTGCACAGCGAAGAGGACAGTTGTGCTGAAGTGAGCTGGCACGATTATTGCAGTGGCAGAGGAACTGCTGAGATGGGGCTGTCACGTGGAGGCCAGAGATGCAGGTTCTGTGCTCCCACTCCCATAGCCTGGCTCAGAGACCAGAAGACTGAGGCATTAATGGGGGTGGGGATGCTGAATTTATTTTTTATCTCCTCGTCCTGTTGTGCCTGTGCAGAAGTACCAGCCTTTTTTTTCCCCCTTTTTTCTTTTCTTTTTGCTGGTGAAGCATTAACTGGGTGGGTTGCCATAGCAACCCCTGCATGATAAGTTGGGCTGCTTCTTGCAGCTCTCAAGATTTCTCAACATTCATTTCCCTTCACCACGTCCCCTGAAGTGCTAAAATGGCCGAGGGCTTTGTGGCACTGAACATCCTTCGCCCTATGGGCTGTGCCTCTGCTCCAGCCTGCTCCCTGCAGGCATCAGAGCAAGGAGGAGAGGCTGTGCATCCTTAGAGTGGGTGGGTTATGAAGAATATGTGCTCTCCATCTCTCACGCAGCAAAGAAGCTTTCGGTATGACATCTTGTTTATTTGCAAGGTTTTCTGAAGGGGTCTGGGCAGCATTTGTCATCTGTTCAAAACAGGCACGTGGAGATGTTGGAGTGGTTCCCAGCCAAGCCCAGCTCAGAGCAAGAATTAAAGGATCTCACCCTTTCATTCTGAAAACACACAGCATACCCAAATAGTCAGGGAACACGTTCTGGACCAAGAGCATGCACTGCAAATCATCTTTGCCCCATCTCTGCAGGCATTCAAGGCCAGGCTGGATGTGGCTCTGGGCAGCCTGGTCTGGTGGTTGGCGACCCTGCATGTAGCAGGGGCTTGAAACTGGATGAGCACTGTGCTCCTTTTCATCCCAGGCCATTCTATGAAAATGCTTTGTCTGTAGTGCATGTCGAAGTGTGCTCTAGAGGGGGAGAGGATGTGATGTCTGCTTGCTTCTCTTCCCTGTGCCTTATCATGTTACAGTCCACCAAAACCCAAGCCCGGTTTCACCAGCGATTTTCTTCACCCCTGGGCCACATTTCCCATTTTTAAGTAGTAATTAGAACTCAGTCTGACCAGGATGAGTACTGTGTGCAGTGCTTCAGGTTGGCACATAAATGATCCTGAGGGAAAACTCATTACTGCTGAAGGATGTTTGTTTGTTGCTGTCATTTCAATTGGTTGTCAGATGACTTCTGGAGTGCCTGGGGTTAAAGGAGAAGAGGAAGAGCACCAAGACACCTGAGCAAGACTGTGATGAGGATGAAGGGTCAATTAGTGGCTGCTGAGCAAATCATAGAGCTGCTGCATCCTTGTAATCCTATAGACTTGGACCCTCTCTGCCAATCCTGGCAGTGCTCTCCGGAATAGATGTAAGTAGAGCAGCACAGCACAATGCAGCTCTGCTGATCCGTGTCCTGCAGCTCCTGGCAGTGCACCTGGCTGCCCAGGAACAGATGTGATTTCCACTGCACTTCATGAAACAGGTGCTTGTCAAATGAGATGGCTGTGAACATTGTTCAGTGCTTCCTGTGGCTATAAAAATACCCTTCACCAGCACTCAGGCTGGATTGTTCCGGAAAAGCTAGGAGCAAATCCTGTAGCTAAGCCTGCCTTTCCTTTTGTTGAGTTATGGAAACAGTGAGGGGCAATGGGAGGTGAGCATGTGGCTTTATGTATTATCATCTCTGGATATTGGGGGTGCTATTTTTGCTTCCTTCAGGGAAAAGTTAAATATTCTGATTCAGCCATTCACGACGGATGGCTTTTAAGGGAGAAAGTGGAAGGGTGTTGCTGACATCTGGTCTCTGCTCCTGGCTCCTGGAGATATATAGGTGTTTTCTTTGGGAAGTTTGATGGTAGCATGGTGGATAAAGCTGGAGAACCCCACGGGCAGAGGAGATAGAAGCTCCCATGGCTTCGGTCAGCCACTGCTGCAATATTTCAGGGTTGCAAAGGTTTCAGGTTCACAGCCTCTGCTACAAACAGTTGGATGATGTTTAGGAAGAGCATTCACTGTCTTTGTTCTATGCCTGCTTTGCTTATGCAGTGTAGGGACCAGATTGCATGCGTGTGCCCTCAGGACCAAGCTGCAGTGCTGGGAAGGTCCAGACTCAGCAGTGTAGTGCCCTGCTGGGGAGCCCACATCCAGCCAGAGGGCTGAAGCCAATGCTTTCAGATGGCTGCTGTTTTCTGTTGGGTGGTTCACATCTGTCCAAAACGCACGTCTGGGTTTTGGCACAGGGAGTTGCTCCCATGTCATTGTCTGATGGAATTGGCCAGGTTTCATTCAATAGATTGCGCTGTGCATTGAGCTGCCATCAGCACAGATGCTTTGTGAAGAGGGAGCCCATTTAACGAGCGCTTCGTTTCTCCCTCTCTGCCCACTGTGACCTTCAGAGTTGGAGCCTTTCTGGGTGCTGTGGCTCCAGTCCAAGCAGAGAAAGCCCAGCCTGCTGCTGGCACTGAGTTCCTGGGAGTCGGACTGGAACACGAGGAGAGGATTTCCCAGTATTTCCAGACGTGACCTTCAGAGCCGTACAAATGCTAGTATTAAACTCATTACAGGCAAAGCCCTCCCGGTGACCTCGCACGGATAACTCTCCCCCTCCTCTTTATCTGGCTTTATTTCCGAGACAGATAAACGATGCTAATAACCCCTCTCCAGCCAAAAGGGAAAAAGAGCACGGCCCCCTCCCCTGACTCCAACAGAACCCAGCAAGGAAACCTCGAGCTGCATCTCCACAACCGGGAGGAGCCCCGCGTTGGGGTTGGGGCCGGCGGTGAGGGAGGGCCCGCGCATGCCTGCCGTGAGCCGGGCCCCCCGCCCGGGCGAGGCTGAGCTCCGCGCAGCCGTTGCCGACCGTGGGGTTGCCGAGAGCCGGCGGAGCGCCGCTCGCTTTCTCCCGCAGCCACCTGCTGCTCCCGGAGCCGCCCCGCCTCGCCCCGGCCCTGTCCGTGGTGCTGCCGCCGGAGCGCGGATCCTCGGAGCATCCTGTTGCGTTGTACGGGAGGAGCTGAGCCCGACGGATGATGAGCTCCTCGCTCGGAACAATGGCTGCGCTGCCGAGGCTGCTCTGCGCTTCTTCGGCCGCTTTGGTCGTTTGGGGTAAGTGCTTCCATTGCCTGTTGTGTTTAGGAGGGTTCTTTCTCCCCACGCTGCGTGCTCGTAGGATGCTCTTTTCTCACGGGGTTCCTTTCAGGCTGTCACAAAAGCTTTGGAGCGGCTTTTTGTTTTGTTTGTGAGAGCAGAAGGAAATAACATCGGTGCGGAGTTAATAGCAACCTACTGGAGTTAATATGAGCAGAGAAATGTAATATTGCTGAGCGGACTTCTGGCAGAAAGCGTGCGCTTGCACACGCCTGCAAGTTCCTCGCTGTTTCCTGTTTGCTTTTGTTGTAAAATTTGCAGTGTAATTTAACGTGCAGTTTCCACAGAGAGGCCACATGAACCCATATGCAGCGCTGCTTTTCTGTGCGGGCAGCGTAACCTGAAGGAAACGTTTGGGTTTTATTGCCATTTCATCTGCAATCGGAAGATACGCCGTTAGTTTTGCTAACACAGCTCGGTTTAATGTGCATGGATACCTACAGCTCTGTTTGCATGTGTGTGTTTAATGTAACTGGAGTAGAGCACGAGCCAGTAGTCGTTTCTTTATTTCTCCCAGAAAACTGTTGCTATCCATAGAGGCGATGTGGGAGAAAAGGAACCGTTTCCAGGATAGGACCCAGGAAAATACAGGGCATGAGAGTGAGGGTTAATGGAATCTCAGAGGCTTGGGGAGGAGGGAGCAGCAGCAAAGTCAGCATCTCCACTGAGCTGCACTCAGAGACAGGGTGGGACAGACGGAACCCAGCATTGTTTAGCCCAGGGGACAAATGTCAGCAGAGATTTAGTCTTGAGATGTCGCGCTGGAGCATTGGGTTTCATATCAAGCATTTGCCTTCACAGACTCTGATTTTTGTCTCGTTTGAGAGAACTGTATTTTATAGCTGCCCATGTTTGCACAAATCTGATTGGAAGCGTTCTAAAGCGGAGTGCACGTAAAATCAATAACTCCCCCAGCTGCCAAATGCACTCAGGTCCAAGCCCTTGATTTCCAGGACTGCTTACGAAACCTAGAAACAGGAAGCATGGAGAATCTTAACCCTTTATTTTGAGCGGGCTGCCAGATGAAAACATCCACCTTCCAACTCGCACAAAGAGCGAGCTGTGCCTCCATGCTTGAATTCTGGGCTTTCTCTCATCCCAGCCTCTAATTGCTGCTGGAACGGGAGCATGCTCAGCATGTGGGAGAACGAATGAGCCATGCTTTCAAAACAGCATCAATTACTATGGGAAAAATTAAAAGTTGTAACAAAGCAGATGCTGGAGAGGTGAATCTGCATGAATTGATCACCTTCTGTTAATTATGAAGCACTGTTTATATCTCAGAGAAGGAAGAGAAGCAGAGGGTGCTAGTAATGAATCAAAGGGTTTTCCACTGTGTGCATGGATAACTGCTGTCTCTGTGTTTCTCTCCCATATCTTTGCTCACTTTTCTTCCACTGCTTTTTTCCTAGCTGGTTTTTGTTCTGCAGTATGTGTTGAAGTTCCATCAGAGACAGAGGCAGTCCAGGGGACAGACATGAAGCTGCTCTGCATCTCCTGCATGAAGAGGGAAGAGGTCACAGCCAGCACAGTGGTGGAATGGTTCTACAGGCCGGATGGTGGCAAAGATGAACCCGTATGTATGTTTGGGTAGCTGAGCCCTTGCTTTGGTTGGCCATGTTGGTCCAGAGAACTCATGGCAGAAGCCAAAAGATTTAATATGAAGAGTGTGAGTTTGTCTTGCCACAGATCCTTGATGAAGAGACCCAGACATGAAGACAAGGTTTATGCCATGTTTTCATTCAAAGTCTGTAGGAATGCCCAGCAGGCTGCTTTAATATCATGGAGGAGAGATGAGCTGGTAGCTAAATTCAGCTGCGAACCCTAGATCTTCAATTTGTGTGGTATTTTTACCTAAAGGTTCAGCTGAGCAGTAACTAAAGCATCTTTTCCTTGCTGAGCTGATGAGCTGAGCTGATTAGCACACAGCAGGTACCCATGGCAGGAAAAGCTGGAGTCTGTTGGTGAGTTCAGACATTTTGGGTTGCATGTACATGAATGTCAATTTCTAGTTTCTTTCTTTGAATGTCTATCATCCAGTATACAAGGGAATGGAGAAGGAAAGACAGAAGCATGGAATGGCACCAGCCATATTGGCCAACTCTTATTTTTTGGGATGCTTCTGAATTCTGAAACTGTTCTTTGGAGGTTAAATCAGGCTCTGCTAAATCTGTAGGACAGAACTTAATTCTTTTTTGCCACAAAGAAGCCAATGGTGTGCTGACTGTGGGAGGATCTGTGCGAGTTGCTTTTGGATTCCTGTCAGGAAAAGGTAAAATTAGTTTTCAGGGTGAATTAAAATGGGAGCCTTACAAGAATGGTTAATCTGAGAATAAGGTTTCAGTAGCTATTTTATCCAAGCGTGAAGAATTAGATCTGTGCCTTCATTTCATCATGATTAAGTAGGGCCAGGCAAGACAGCAAATAATCTCCTACTCTGAGAACGAAAGGAACCACACAAGGGAATGAGATGGGTGAGACCTGCTAGCAGCAGCCCAAAGGTTGGCCATGAGGGTGAGCTGGGCAGGCAGTGTGATGGCTGTGGCCAGCCAGAAACTTGCCAATGCCCAGGCTTGTGAAAGCCACCCAAGGTCTGTGCTTCTGATGCTGTTCTCACACTGTTGTCCTTTTACAACACCTCCACGTTAGCTGGATATCTCAGGGCTTACAGAAAAGGACTTTTTGTCTTGGCTGTGTTGTTTTCTGTGGTGCCTTCTGAAGATGACCCAGTGACTGACAGGCCAGTCACTAAGGCTACAGCATCCTAATTTTAGTTCAGTTGCTGATTTTTTTGCGTGTGTCATTGTCCATATGTCTCTCTACTGTTCTCTGCCTCTGTTTTTTTTACTTCCATGATGGAAATAATTCAGTTTTCTCTCATTGGTAAAGCAGGCTGAGATTGTGAGGTAAGGGATAACAAAGTATTATGTTGATGCCAGGAAGGGCATATCCCAGAACATGAAGCATGCAGCCAGAGGAGAGCAGAGTTCCTTGGATATGCTGTGTTGTTGTCTGAAATTGAAGTCAGCTGTTAATCAGAATATCCCTTCATGTTCCTTCGCAGATCTACGAGCACAGGAAAATGAATCACGAGTTTCCAAGCCGCTTCAGTGGTCGGATACAATGGAATGGAAGTAAAGACATGCAGGATGTATCCATCACTGTGTTAAATGTCACCTTGAATGATTCGGGTATCTACACCTGTAATATCACCCGGGAGTTTGAGTTTGAGATTCACCGGCCTCTCTTCACAAGCTCCAGATTGATCCACCTCACCGTGGTGGAGGAGGGTATGGAGGACTGGCAGAAATTGTGTCGTGTCCTAACTGGCCGTGGGTGTTTTACACAGGGACAGGATTTCTATTGCGTTGTAGGAGGGAGATGACTGAGCTGCCAGACAGTCGTGTCAAGCAGAGGTTTCCACTTTATCTGGTCGGAACCCTCACCTCTCCCCTGGTGGCTCAGGGATGCTACAACACAGATTTTGCCTGGCTGCCCACAGCTGCTCCCTCCTCACTTCCTCCCCCTCCCTCTCTGAACTCATTCTCCATTTTGATTTCAGTCTCTTGCATCCTCCTTTCCTTTGTACTGCTCTTCTGTCTTACTGTTACTCTTGTTTTTGCCCAGTTCTGTGCTGAGATCCTGGCTGTAGAAATCCTGCTGTCCACTCCAGAGTGGGACAGGTTTTACCCCCATCTTTTTATTTTGTGCCTTCCCTTCCTTTCTTCCCTGCCTGTTTTGATCTCTCTCCAAATCAGTGTTGGCACAGCATGCTCAAACAACTGCAGCAAGTAAGACACGTGAAGGAAAGGGCATGTGCAGCTGAGATAGGCTCATGGTGAGCAGTCTGTATGAATGTGTAGGTTGAAGAGAACACAAGACACAGGCAAGCCTATGCATCTTTGATACCAGTGGAAACATGCCCTGAAATTGCTGCTGGCGTGTTTTATTGGCAGCCTTACCTGTTTCTTGTCTTTTGACCCCTCACAGAGTAGTGGCAGTTGGGACTGTGTAATAAAGTGGGTTAGGAAAGAGAGGAGACGAGGGTGGGAAGGTCTGAATGGAGCTGCTGTGCTCCAACAGCTGTATGTAAATGACCAGAGACAATTTCATTTTCTTAACAGCTGGAGAAGACTTCACCTCAGTCATCTCTGAAATCATGATGTACATTCTGCTGGTCTTCCTCACCTTGTGGCTACTGATAGAAATGGTCTATTGCTACAGGAAAGTCTCTAAGGCAGAGGAGGCTGCCCAGGAAAATGCGTAAGTGTGAAATCTCTCCAGATGTCAGCTGTTCTACGAGGGGTCCTTCAGATGTCTCAGTCCAGGTCAGATTGCAAGAAGGCTGAACTTTGCTGTTGCACATTTCTTTGCTGTTGCACATTTCTAGTTGAGGTTTGCTGTGTGTGAAATCATTGCACTGGACGGGAGTACGCAAAGAGACAGTGCACTGGCAAGGGAGGGATGATGCACATGGTAGGGAGGATGGCCAAGGTGGGCAGGATTCCAAGGTGGCCCAATTTGAACCACATGGAAATGCTCTCCTGGAAGGCCCACTTCTAGAGATCTGACTCACAAGTCTGTAGCCTATACTGTGATAAAGCAGTAGAAGAGGGTAATTCTGGCAGTTGACAGAGCAGCAATGTTCCAGTTTTTATGCTGGCCCATTCCAGTCTTTTTTACATTCTCAGCTTAAGTAACAGTGATGGGAAAGCTGTATGCATAGGGTTTTACGGAAGGTAAGGCTCAGCATCTGCTTCTGGTTATGCCAAGGATCTTTTATGAATGATATTTGTTACCTTAGAGATCCTTCAGGGAATTCAGCATCTCTGAAAGAGTGAAAGGACTTGAGCTACACACTTCAGGTTATGCTTTCATCTTTTTTTCCAACTGCAGGACAGACTACCTTGCAATTCCATCGGAAAACAAGGAAAACTGTGCCGTGCCTGTAGAGGAATAACAGAGAGGTATCTGCAGAGTGCACAGCACCAGGGTAAGTGATGAGGGAGCAGTGAATTGCTGCTTGTGCCTGTCCACACTTCAGCCTTGCTGCTGTGGGTTAGGATTTGCGTGGTGCTGGAGAGATGGCACAGGAGAGATTCCTGGAGGTTTTGCCCCATGTCTGGAGCTTCCATAGTGACCTCAGAAGCAATTTAGGTATCACTGAATGGCGGCATTCAGGCCGTGATTTAATTACTGCTCTTTTACCTAATCCTCTGGAGTGGGAAATAGTGACTGTCCCCTGCAGACAGGGAGCTGTGCAGGAGGAATGACACTATCTCCAGAGGAAACAGCTGCTGTGGGAGGGCTTTGTGTGCAGAAGACTGGAATCTGGATCCCTGGAAGTCTTGTTCGTGTCCCTTCAGGCATTGTGCTGATTGTGGCGTGACCCTTACTTGAGTACATTCCAATGACTTGCACTCCATGGGGAATTCTCTCACTTGCAGGGGCTCTGAAGACAGAAGGATCACGTCATGCCAGCCAGGTTTGAGGGGGAGCTCTGCGCCATCAGGAGGAAATACGGGGAAGTGTAAATTCTCTTCCATTTGCCTTGGACTCTGTACAGCCTTGACTTTGGCCTCATGACTCCATTCTGAGCTGCCAGCCCATTTGTTACAGGACTCTCCTTTTGAAGCATGCTGAGCAAAGGGCACAGGGGGTGTGGGCAGCACGGCTCCTTCCCAAGTTTCAGTTCCATCATCACGTTAATGGCTTTGTAACTGTTAATGTCATTTCTTAGCTGCTATCACCACCACCTTTATTTGCAAAATATGCTAGTTCTCCATTGCAGACATAAAGGGTATGTGTATTGTTACTCTGACCTGCAGGACTGGGAATATCTTCATCTTAAGGTGATGATGTTCCACCACAGCCCAGGATGTGACTATAGGTGTTAAACAGGAAGAGTTTAATTAGTGTAGTTGTTGCTCAGTAAGTTCCTTTGGACTTTGGGCTGCCAGGGTAGATGCAGAGTAGCATGAGAACTATAAATGCATTCAGATAAAAATGTGTAGTAGAAAGATGAGTCCCTGTGCTATGGTCACACCTGCTTCTGAAGGAGGGAGCTGAGAATATAAATCCTGAAGTACTCCTAATTTGGGAGGCTGCATAACGTAAGTATAAGAATCCCCTGTCCCCTCCCTTTCACTTAGCAAGAGTTGAAATTCTTAGTTCCTTCCATTTGCCTTGTGCAGCAGGTTTACTCCTCCAGCTTACAGAGACACAGTGATAGGAATAACCTGTGGAGCCATGTTCAGCAACCACAGGGGAGCCAGTAAGACAAGGTATGTTAAAGAACATATTTCTGGGGGATGCTCTGAAAGGAAGAACAGGCAAGGAAAGTAACTAGGATGCACAGCCCTCTGTGGGCTATAATCCTTGCAATTGTGATGGTCATCTTATACTGTATTGCAGCACCACCCAGAGGAATAGAAAGAAAATGCTTATTTTTCCCTAGTCTGCAGTAATTCTGTTTTGTGATTAGTCACCGATTTGAGTAGTCAGTATTCATTGTAAATGACACATTTCTGCACAGGAAATACCCTGTAAATTCAATGGCACCTATGCAAATTTAGCTTCTAAGTCTTAGTGGCTTAAGCAGAGTGCAATTAGTTTGCTGGCTTCGAGTGTAGATCAGTTGAGCACAACCACCAGGATTATGAGGAGAAAAACAGGCAGAAATACTGGCCAGGGTAAAGTTGTACTTTAGGATGAAGTGGGGAAAGATTGAGGGGGTTTTTTTCGTGTGGGAGATGTTGTTACATCCCTGCTGCAATGGAGCCTTTATTGCTTGCAAGAGCTGACAAATTTTGCTACACCGACTGCTTCTAAGTACTCTGAAGTGCTTGTGAATCTCAAGGCATGCTCTGTACATACGGGATTTCCCCTGCTTATGTTCTGCTGCAGTTTGTGTTGCTAAAAACCATAGAAATGTCTCCATTTGTAAGTCAGGTCCAGGCCGGATTTCTAACTGGCCGTTGTTCAAAATTCCTTTTTTAAGAGCAAGTTTCAACTTCAGCCAGCTGTTACAATGCAGTTCACAGAGCTGAGTCTGGCAACCTGAGCACGTTTTGCAGCTGAATCACGCTTGTAGTCTGGGCACCTTAAACTCTAATACCCCCCAAATGCCTCCTCTTCTCATTCTGCTGGGTGTCTTCATTTTCCCTAGGCCATCTTGCCTGGCCTCAGGGCGTTTGGGGGCATAATTCTAACTCTAGATCCACAGAAACAGAGGAGCTGGCCCTGCAGTTTCCGTCGCTGATCATGGCACTAACACCCAGGGTGATTTTTAGGTAAGGCCATTAAACCCCTCTCCCACTTCAGCCGTGTTCCTCCCAGCCCTTATGAAGTGCTGATAACCTTCTGATGGTACAGCGTTGTGCCAAAAGAAAACCAAAAAAAGGAGTAAACAGTTTCTTGAGAGCTACCTCGGGTGGTAAGGGAGGGCTGTCCTGTAGTCCTGCACCTTGTGCTATTTTACACACATCTTCTTTAGATGCTTTTTTGGACACATCTTTCACTTTTCCAATTCCTGCATCTGACTATTGCCCTGTGTTGTCCTAGATGGGAAAATGGTGTCTAAATTTTGCTCAGGATTCCAACGGTGAAAAAAAAAAGGTTGGTGTATTTCAAGGGCAGCATTAAAGGCAGGTTATGTCCTGGGAGAGACGGTCCTGGTTGGGATCTGAAGAGACCTTCTCTGTGTATCTGGAAATGATAGAAAAGCCTAGAAAGCAGGCAGGACAATAAAAAGAACAAAGCACTCACAAGTCACACTGTGGTTTGATAGACTTTTTTGTTTAATTTATACCGTACTTCCATTGTTCTAGCTACTTACATGGAGTTTTGGCTGCATAGCCTTTACAGTTCCTAGGTTCTAGCAGGTAAGTTTCATCATCATTTTCTCGCGTTTTGCGCACAGCGCAAACCTGATGACAGTTAAACAACTCCTAAAACAAAACCACGGGTCCTCCCCCGGCCCACCCTGAAGTTCACATCACTGCTGCAGGCTGTGGCCAACAGCCTCTGCTTCCCGGGTGCTGATATCCAGAAGGGAAGCGCACACCCATGGGTGTCGGTGTGACCGTTCCCTCGCCTCGCTGACATGAGGAGATCCTCATTCATCTGCCATTAGGGCAGCAATTGGGGGTTGCAGGATCTGGGGCTCAGGTGGGCAGAACACACTCCAGGGTGTTTAGCAGCTTTACCCAGCCCTGGAGCGTGTGATGAGATGAACTGCTGTGAGAGTGACGACGTCCCAGAGGTGCCACAGCCACACAGTGCCAGTCCTGGTGGTCAGAGATGTACGCTGCGATGGTTCTGCTGCTCCTCCCTCTGCTCTGAGCTCGTCGGGCCAAGAGCCAGGTTAGTGCTGCTGTATCTGCTCTGCTAAGTGCTATTTCAAGGGAGGTGGGCTTGCAAAGACTGGAATGCACGTGTGTGGCGCAGGCTCCACCTCTTTGCTGGGTAGAGCTGTTTTGCAACAGCTGTTCTCCCACCTCCTAATGCTGCTGGGGCAGTTTGGGCCGAGACTGAGACACGACCAAGCAGCTGTAGAACCTGAGCTGCACATTTGTTTTATTCCCTACCGATTCTTGGAGTTTGGGTTGGGGAAGGGTGGCCATTTAACGTTAGCAATGGAATTGGCCTACATGAGTGAGGTAACAGAAACGGCCAGAGGAGGTTACCTCCCTGAGCCATGTGCAAATATCACTCCTTCCACAGAAGGAAGTCTTTTCCCTACTGAAAAATAAAATAAGGAAACAAACAAAACACATTCGCTTAAAGGGCAAACAGACAGCATCAAGGGAAGGCAAGCAGGGACAGCACCAGGTCAGTCCATCCATGACAAAGGGAATGATTGTCTGGCAGCAGAGGTGTATGGGGAGAGGGAAAAGCCATAGCAAGCGCTGCGAAAGGTGTGGGAGAGGGAAGCATGGCACACCAGGATCCATGCAGAGGTTGAAGCCCATGCTGTCTGGCTAGGTCAGGGAATAATCTCAGTCGGCAGTCAGTAAAGACATGAGGATATTATTTGGCCAGTGTGCACATCTAAAAAAGAAAGGTATTATGGCACAAAGAGACTCGTGCAGGGGAGGGTGCAAAGCACAGAGATCAGAGCATGCCTGGCAGAGGGAACGGGCCAAAAAGGCAGCACAGTTACACCTCAGCAACTACGCTGACAACGAATGTTTTGCAAGCTACTTACCTCGGGTGCTTTGGTTTGAGTCTCTGTTTTGAGTATTGTTTTTAAGCAAGCCCCTGCTGGATGTTTAAACTAGTGCTGAGACTGAAAAGACCAAGCCAGAATCTACACGACCCCACCACAAAACCCCTCAATGGCAGCAGACCCTGTGAGCACATACCTCAAAGTTTTGCCAACACAGTTCTGCCAGCTGCCCTGAGAAACGTGACAGAATTGCCCCTCCTGCCCCCAGCCAGCAGTGCTGCGAGCACCAAGCACTGCAGCTTCAGCTCTCTGCCACTTTCAGCATTCTGTGGAACCAGAAATTCCTAGCTTTTAAATTAGAAAGTCGTCAGCCTGTTGTTCTGGTTGGGAAAAGGAAACTTAGAGCTGCCTGGTTGTATGCTGGAAAATGGTTAGTTTGGTACGTACCTCACCTGGGAGCAAGCATGGGAATGCAACTAAGGATGTTCTTATAGAGAAGAAGAGCATGGCCTCTTCGCAGTGGTAGCAGAGTAGGACTCAGCATGTTAGTTAGCCACATGGTAAGAAGGAATACCTACTGGGGTCAGAGCCTCTTCCCAGGTCACTGCAATAGACCTGGAGACCAGCATTCACAGAGGGGTTTGTATACGTGTGAACTCGCATTCTAACTTGATGTAAATCAACTCTATGTAAATGAACCCAAGAGGAAGAAGAGTCCCAAAAGTTTTCCCACTCTTGAGTAGTATGGAGAGAACCACCTGAGCCTGGAGCTCTTTCCTGGTGCTGGGGGGGGTACGAGCTGCAGGCTGCTCTGTCTCCTCTATACAGGTGCTTCTGAAATACAGATCTGAGAAGGCAAAGCTAGCAGGAAAGGAAGAGGGATAAAGGCCATGTGACAAGGAAGGGCTGCACTCAGCACAGCCTGCACATATGCACTTCTGAGTAGCACTTCTTACATGCAGCCAAAATATGAGGCTTGCAGATGTTTCTTCTACTCAGCTTTAGTGTATTGCAGGCCTACCTGTCCCAGAAATCATTGCAGAGCATATCCAAAAGGTCTCATCTTAAGTACTGGCACTGTGTTCCCAGTTGTAAATTGGAAGGTGAACTTTCTACTGGCTCCTATGAAGGTGGGGAATAGCATATATGGGTAGGCTACATAGTTTTGTGCTGAGGGATGAGCAGGTTGAAGTCTGTCCCCATCTACATCCAAGTGAGCTCCTGAAACAAACGGCCTGTCTGATGGGGAAAGTGCTCAAATCCACCTTGAGCTCATCCCAGATGCCATAACCCAAACATTTCCTTTTAGCTAATCATTAAAAGGTATGTGTTTATTAAAATCCTATCAAGCTAGGATTAGTGATTTATTCTTCTCCTACAGAAGCAGGTGACATAGACAAACTGGCAAGTAGAGCTTCATCATCTCCCTCCTGCTGATAGGTAGCATCTTACTTGGCACAAATCAGGCCACTCTGTTGGCATGAATGCTCACATTTGGCTGGAGCCATGTTTCTTTGACAGTCTCTTTTGTAGCTGCCAAAATTCAGCACATCCAAACCAGCTCCACTTGCTGGACAGATTATTTATGTCAAACATGTTAAACTCAGTTTAATCTGCAGGTAAAATGAACAGTAGTGCTAATGAACAGCTGCCTGTGTGTAACATTAATTTGTCTTCAAGCCCAAGCCCAAGGAAGCTGTACCAGTGGGAACAGCCAGAGTCACCGCAGTCTGCGGAGATGCTGCAGAGAAAGGAGGATGCACCAATGAGCAAAGGGATTTCTTGCCTCCATAACTAGCAAGAGAATGTCAGATTTGGTAAGCAGGCAGCTCTAGCTACTGGCATTTATTTTGGACTCTTTCTGTTCTCTGCTGGGTTATGTTTGTGTATGTACAGAAGTTTGCTGGCCATGCTGCCGAGACCCCCATTCCAGGTTTCTTTCTCTTGCTTTTTCTTTTCTGGCTAGGCAGCAAACACAGGCCTTCCTCTCTCTTTATTTTTTCCTGCCCTATGGAATTAAATACTAAAAGAGGGCAAGATGGGCTGCAAAGCATTTTTCTGTGCTTTAGCAACTGGTGAAGGAGCATCTCAGCCAGTGTGGCAAGGCAGCAGCAGGGAACTGGGGCCCCCTGGTTCCAAGGTGAAGAGCAGCAGGATGCCCCTCTCAGGCTCTAGCAGCTCAGATTCATTGTATAGCAGCCATTTCAGCAGCATCCCTGGAAAAAGTCAGGGAGCATCACAGTAGTCAGCAGCATGAAATGAAACAGTCATAAATGCAAGTTACTCCCTAGTTCTCAAGGCATTGCCAGTTGTACCTTGCTTTCACAGTCTTTTGAGTGCATTCAATAACCTGTTTGTCAGTCTTCTTCTCTAGCTCATACTGTGTCTAGTGTTTGGTCATTAAATTATTAGGCAGGCTGGGAGAAATCAGCAGGTTACTTCAACAGAGGTACCTTGCCATTGGTTGGGCTCCATATGCTGGAGCTTGTGAGGGTTTTCTCCAGCTTTGTGGATTTGTGTTCCTGCTATACAAAGATGCAAAAAACACTCACCTTTGTCCCCTGCTCTTTCAGTGCCAATTAGAGCTAGAGACCAACGGACACATGAGACCTGCACCATTTCTTGTGGGGAACACACAGCTGACTCCTCCCTGCCATCTAAGAGGTGGACATGGCCTGGTTCTGAAGAGAGGTTCTGGACAAAGATGGAGAGTTGAGCACATCACCTAACCTACCAGGCTGGGTAAGATGAGAAGGCATTTATTAATTGCTTACTCCTGCAGCCCCCATCCTACCCAGAGCACAGTCCCTCTCCCCTCACGTGGCTGCTAATAGGAATCTGGAGAAATGCCCTAGGAGAAGTAAAAATGCATACTATTTTTTTAATGCAGGTTTGCCACCTGACTTGCTTAGAGAGCCAACGCAGTGCTGTCTAGCTTAGGAGAGATCCCAGTCACTACCTTACACTGTGGGTAACACCCAGGTCTATCTCACACTCCTTGGCTGTGCTTTTTCTGTCTTCTTTATTCCCTGGGGCCTTTCCTTATCTCTCCTAGGCTGACGGAGGCCCTGCAGCTGTAGATGCAGGCATGTAAGTATCAAAAGCAAAGATATCCTTTTGCTGTCACCGCTGAAGGAAAAGAATTTGTTTCCTACATAGCTCAGAAGTAAAGATGAGAGCGAAGAGGTACGAGCAAAAGGATCTCGCAGACCAGGAATGAGAGGTAAATCTACCAAGCAGGACAGCAAGAACAGTTCTGCTGCTTCCTTAGCTCTCCCACTCCACGTTGTGCTAATAGCACACAGCTTGGCAGGAAGGAGTGCTCACATATAAATACTCATTTTGGTTTTCTTTTGGAGTTGGGGCACTCTCCCCGTTGTGAGAAGTCCCACAGGCAGCCCTTATCAGCACCAATGTAGATCTTCAGCACAGGGATGGCTTAATGGCAGGGGCCCAAGCACACAGAAAGCAGAGAACCACAGCAAAAGTAAAGGGGACACTGTCAAAAGAAATGGAAGTGTGCTTTCTGCAGTGTGGCTCTCCTTCCTCCAAGCACCATGTGGGCAGATACTCCTGCTCCCTGCCCTCTCCTTGGCTGTTAATGCACTATCAATTACAGGAGGAGGCAAACTAAGTGTTTGGAGAAAGCATTTCAAGCTCATTTACATTCTGTGCTTTGCTCTCTGAACCAAGCTGGCCAGCATGGCAGCAAATTGCATTTCTGCTCCAAGAGACGTAGAAGATGATTGCCAGGGAGACCTGCTCTCCACAGACCTACAGCAATTCCTCTGGAGGCCTCCTCTCCAAATGGGGGATCATTTTGTAAGGGATCGACGGTGATTGCCAAAACCTCTCTGCCCTGAAGCCAGCAAGGTAAGAAAGTTGACAGTGTTCCCTTTATATGTGTAGATACAGATCGTCAGTCAGGGACCTTCATGCACAGGGAGGGGAGGGGCATTCACTCTGATGCTTCCCTTTGAAACGACAGAAACAAAACAGACAGACAAACAGCCAGGAATATTACAGAACAGTGGTGCAAACAGGCCCAGGGTAGCACACTTGGGTGCATCCCTAAGCGCACCTCAGTGCCAGGAGAGCACAGCCCTCCCATACACACACACACACGCACACACACACCCCACACTACCACTGAGACTCTCCATTTCAGCCAGTGTTGGAGGTCAGTCCTTCCTCTCGGTACATAGGCTTTTTTTTTTTTTTTTTTCCTCTTAAAATCTGTATATAATATATATATTTATATTCTGTATATATATTTATATATATATATATATTTATATATCCTATTTACACATATTGCACACCGTCCTCTGGCCTCCTGCATTCCTGCCTGTTAGTGGAAACGTTTCCGTTTCTCCTCTGGATCTGACCCGAAGTCCCGGGACCCGATGCCATTCTGGAGATTTATTAGGGAATCCTTCATCTGCAAGACAAGAAACGTCTCCAATGTGCTACCCTGAAGGTGACAGCACTTTGGGATTTCCTTCCTCATCGGTGCCTCCTCCATCCATGTAAGTATTGATACCATAAACATCTGTTTTTTGGGACTTGTGTAGCAGGGCTGGGCAACTGACAGGGCAATCAGGAGATGGGAGCCAGTGAGCTAACAAATAAGGGTCGAGCAGAGTGATGCACAGGGTAACAGGCACTCACCTTAGGGAACAGCAGTTTCTTTCATTTATGAACACCATTCCAAGCTGCCTGGTGTCTTAGCTGTTCTTGAGGGAATGGGTTCTAAAATGGCTGCATCTGTGCTGTGTAGGGCCTGTGCCTTTGTCCCTGTAAGCTACATACGACCCCAGAGTCAAGGAGAAAAATTCCGCATTGCAAAGTGTGCCAAGGTCTTTATAGCACCCTCTCAGATGCCAGAGACTAGATACAAGCTGTGTTGTCTAATATAAGGCTTTGGCCTTGCAGGATGTTCTCCTTGACTTGTCTGGATGCCTGTGAGATGGGTTCTCTATCTGAACAGCCCTTGGGACCTCCTGCCCAACCCAGTGTCAGAAGACTGACTTAAAGGGAGATGGGACAGAGGCAATGCACCTGATGGGCTGCAATGGTCTGTGTAAGGCTGAGGGATTGCAGGTGATGGGCTGGGAGGACACGGTGACTGTCTGCTCACAGTGCTGCTGGGATGTGTGGTCTCACCTGGTCTAGAAGCATCACAGACGATTTGATGATCTCACGCCATTTTTGTAGCTCTGAATCGTGATACTTCTGCTGAGATTCTAGTAACTGGGCCCATTCTGTCTGTGACTGGGGTAACCTGCCAAGCAGAATAGGAGCAGGAGTGAATCTGGGGAAACTACTTAGGCAAGGATGAGCAAAGTGGACCAGCAGGTGAGGGGGTGGTAGATAGCATCAGTGTCTGTTAAATCCTCACACCTGAAAGAAGTAAATTCTCTTAACATTTGCCTATCACTATTAACTTAACTGTGGTAATTACGAGCAAAGATGTCTTTTGCAGAAGAGCTGTAGTGTGTTGGAGCCAAATGCCTACGTGTCAGGGGGGCAGTGTGCTGTCACTGCCTGGGAGATGAGTACAGCAGGACGTAGCACCATGGCACTGATGGGGAATGCAATGTAGCACAGCTGGACAGGTAATCCTGAACAGTTTCCATATTTTGGGGGGTGGTTTTTTTTCTTGCTGTGTGAGTCTTAATGCCAGATATTCTTTATCTCTTAATTACTGTCTCCTCTTTTCAGGCCTAATCAATCCTCCAGATGCAAGCACTCAAGCTACTGATGAGATGATCCCCAGGACTGGCTGCCCTGAGCTGCAATTCAGGGGCTCAAGCAGGTGCAAGCAGTGTGCCTGGATAGCAGGTGGAGTTTGCCTGGGCTAAGATGAGGATAAATCTCCATGGAGCATAAAGATGTGAGGAGGAGCAGAGTCAAGACAGTTGCAGGAAGACTTCAGGGCATGTCAGGGCCCTTTTTGCACACTTTTCCCTGGAGAGGTACTTTGTTTTTGTATGCCCTCATCTAACTCTATTGCTTTGTCTTGGGCCTCACTGGTTTCTAAGGTAGTTAAGCTTGTAGATAAGCTTTTGTCTTCTGCTGGGTGTCTCTTCTTTATTCTCTTGGGCTTTGCTTGTCTGTAAAACAACTAAATCATTGCTTTGTCTTCAACTTACCTCTTAGAATCCCTCCTCTCTTAGCTATTGCCTATCTTATACCTCTTAAGCTTTACAGGATGTAGTGGAGATTTTCATGTGTCCTCCCTGGAAACTGAGTGGACAGCCTTCCTATGGCTATAACCTCTCAGATATGTTTGTTCTTTCTCCTAGTGCTATAATTTAACAGAGGTTCTTCTCTTAGCACCCACTGCTCATTTGCTATTGCTGACTGCTGTGTTAACTGCTTCAGGGATGCTCCTTGCCTTGCAGAGATTTATCCTTGCCTTGAGCCAGTCATGCTTCACCTACTTGCCTGGTGTGCTGCAGTCACTTGGTTGTGAGTAGCAACCTGTCCTGGTGATCTTTCCAGGACCTCAAGCTTCCCAGGAGTTTGAGTGCTTGCAACTGTCCTGCTCAAGCAGCTCCAAACGTGGATATAAAGCAATGACATTTCAAGTGTAACAATAAAAAGCTACTGCAATTTAAAAATGGATGCACTCTCAATCTCTAATAAATAGCAGTCTACTTCTAACAACTGTTGCTTTCTTTGTCTAAAGGAAGAGCATTGATTATACTTATATGTGGGATCACTCACTGTCCCTGCCAGCTGTAAGTCACACGGATACAAAGGAATGGGCAGGGGAGCCTCAGGGTGAGCATAGACTATTTCTGACCCAGCGGGTGGGTTTGGTGTAGGTCACAGCAACTACAGTTAAAACACAACAAAGTTGTGTGTACAGGGGCATAGAGCTAGCTGTAATATTGAACAGCATGTAAGTTAAATGCTATACTTAACTAGGGAGGGAAAGGGGGGAGGAAGAAAGAGAGAAGGGGAGGAAGAGAGACAGAAGGTGGGGAGGGAAGGAGAGAAAGAGGAAAGGAGAGGAAGAAAGAGGGGCTTTTCCCCAACAAGTAGCTGGAGCTAATTACCTGCTTCACCTATTACATGTTTCATCTATTACATACAAAAGAGAAACAATCTACCACATAGCCCTGAGCTTTGATGTCTCTAACACCAGCAGGAAACATGCAAGAAGATGTAAAAACAAAGGTGGTGTGACAGTACCTTTCCTGTAGCCGCAAGCCCTGCCATGCTGTGAGTGTCTGGGTGGTATACTCCAACATCCACAGTTTGTAGAACAGCATCATATTGAGAATGACCAGCAACACCAGGCTGCAAATAAAGAAAGCAGTCATTTACTGTGAGTGCTGCTACTCCACTGCCTGCCTGTCAGACCTGGGAAAACACCCAGGGCTTTCTCAAGGTTCCTGGGACCCAGGTCCACGCTGTGTGTCAGTGAGGATTTACTCTGAGTAAGGGCCAAGAAAGCAGAACCCAAAACTTCATCACATGAGGGAGATGTATAAGGAGGACAGATAGCAATGACTGATGCATCAGACTGAATGAGTGGACGTGCTGAATGTGGAGAAGGGGAGGGATACAGGAGAATAAGGAGGTTTAAAAGAAGAAAAAAAAAGAGAGAGAGAGAGAGACAGTACCTGAAACAGATCCTAATGGGAGCAGGGAAGAGAAAAGACGGAGTAGCTGCAGGTTAGAAACAGACTGACACAGAATAGGAGAAACTGGGCTGAGCAGAGAAGGCTCACAGACAGTACAGAAGATAAATAGCAGGGAGGAGGGCAGGAAGGAACAGTGGGAAGAGACTCAAGAGGGAAAGAACAAACTGTGGGCTTGCAATTACTGAACTTCAACCACAAAAAAAAGACAAGCTGTGTGGCTTTTACAGGCACCTATAAAGAGCATTCATGCAGGGCACTGCCACATAAAGGCACGCTGCAGCCAGCACTCCCCACTCTTGCTTTGTGCTGAAATGGGAATGCCACCACAGGATGTGCAAACCACTGCTTTCAGCACACAGGGTTAGCACATGGAGGGCTCTAAGCTAAGCTAGCAGCTTGCAAGAGAAAGTTTTTGTGCCTTGCCATTCACCTGTCTAACCACAGAAGGCAGCACCAGGTGCCTGCCCAAAACTGTCACAAAGGCCCATATTTCTCCAACAGCTCCGAGTTGTAGCTGTAAACTTCTGCAGCCTTCCTCCCCATAGGGAAAAAAATGCAGAAAAACTAACCCCAGTCTGCCAATCTCAGCCTCCTCACTAAAGGACGAGTGGATCCTATGAAAGAGTGACCACAAGTTCTGCTGTTCCTCCACAGTTTTAATATTATGCCTTCAGCTTCCTTAGCAATAAAAACACCTGCTGTACCTGGACTGCTGCTTTAATTTGTACTGCTTCTCAGCCCTGCCCAGCTACAGCTGCAGCACTAGCACATGAAAGCTACAGGCAGGCCAGGAGGCAGAGAAGCAATAACCACTCCTGCCCTTTCCACCTGAAGACTGAGTCATGGGAATATAAGGCTCACTCAAAGCACACATCCAGCAAGCCCAAGACTAGAAAGGTGGTGGCATAAAAAAAGACACAGACTGAATATGGTTTTTGCTGCTGATCTAGTGAGAACACTGACGGGAGCAGAGAACACCAGAAACATGAGAGGAAAAAATTAACGGCTGACTGTGAAGGCAGAGTTAAAATAAAAAACATCACTTACACAAAACTGATGACAAGGAGCAGCTTGGAAACGCTCTGCAGGTGGAAGCCACTGGGGCTCTCCTCAGGGATGTGCCGTGTCTGTGTGGAACCTGAGGAGACAGGTGTGTGTAGGCTATGAAATGCTGTCCCATGGAGAGGGCAGTGTTTTTCCTACGTTTTCCTACTACATGATCCTCTACCTTATTCAAAACAATACTCAGGGATCCACTGCTCTGGAAAGCCCAGGCTTTTCTCTCCATTAACTCTCCATGAGCAAACTTCCAGCTTGTCTCCAAGGCTTGTCCAGCTCTCCATCCCCAAGTGTGAGGGGTCTGTGGTTCCTTACCTGCCACGTGCTTGATTCGGTGAGCAACCTCCTCATCCGTGGGGGTGGTGACAGGACTCAGCACCTCCTCCAAGTGCGGCACCCGCAGATGGGCATGGGCCCGTTTCCTCCGGCGGACTGTTGATTGCTTGCTCACTTTCTCTTTGGGGGATTGTCTGTGGACCTCAGCCAGGTAGGTGCTCTCTGTTTTGGTCAGTTCACTTTCTGCAGTGACAACGAGGAGAGAAAGCATTTAATAGAAGCGGAACTAGCATTGCAATGATACAAACTCTGAGCTCTCTACTGGCACAGCAGCTGGATGGAATTCAGGTATTGACTGCTGGGGTATGAGATGACTGTGCCACAGTACACAGTACAGATCCCCCACACCTTCAGCCAAACCCTTACCCCACACTCATGTTAGAGAGGAGCTGATGATCAGCAGGTGCTGCCAGATGCTGGGCAGTAACTTTGGCTGACCCTATTTAAAAGCCTCTCTGAAGTCTAATCTGCAGGCCATTAGCAGCTACCACACCGTTACACTGCCTGCTTATAGGAGACATGCATAAGCTACTGAGAGTGCTGCTGTTGTTGCAGCAGCTCTGGTCACTGCCACCCTTACCTAAATGACGGAAATAATCTTCCAGGCCGCTCCAGAAATTCTTCTCAATGAAGGATTTTACCAGCCCCCAAGGCTGTTTCCTGTAACGTAACTCTGTGGAAACCCTGCAAGAAGGAGAAGTCACTCTCCATTTTCCTTCCAGAGGTTACATCAATTCCCAGTCCTTTGTCAATGTGTACATGAAAATCAATCATGCCCACGCTTATCTCTGGAATGGTTTCTTTCCTTTGTGTTTCCACATCAGAAACACCACATGAAAAGTCCTTCCAAAAGCAGGAAGGCTTCAAGAGAGCTTCCCCTGAGAGGATTCCCAACACCCCTGGCCATGTGCAGGCAGGCATATAGATTACTTAGCAGAGTGAAACACAAGCCCTACAGTTTTTCCTAATACCAAATTTCTGGTGCTTCACCGAGGCACAGCCTGCAAGTACGTCCTACTGCTTAGTGCATTCTGTTTGCTGCATATGGCAGCTGCTCCTGCAAACAACTGCTTCAAAGAATTCAATCTGCAGATCTCCCTGGCCCAACCACAAGTCCTCTGCAACAACTGTACTGTTTCCTCAGTGCTGCCACAACAGGCAGCTGCTCCATGCTAATTGTCTGCGACAGGAGTTTTCTGGCAATAAGGACACAAGGCTCAGTTCTCCCCATCCCTCCTAACGCACCAAGGGAAGCACTCCCACCCAAGGGTGACTTTTGATTGTCAGTAAAGCTGTTCATCCCACCAGAAGTGTACCTGAGTCGGCTTTTGTTTCTGGCAACACGAGTCAGTGTGTAGCGGTTAATGGTGTAGAAATAATCATGGTAGGGGACGTCGTGAGTTAGCACCTCTGCATCTATGACATAGCACTCGCTTTCTTGGCTGGCTTTGTACATTGTCTGCATAAAAGACAGCATGCAAGGCAACTATTAGTCTGGTTAGAACATGGCTTTGATAGATAGGCACCTTTACTAGCACTTCACAAACACAGCCCCGTGACAAATAGACCATGCCCATGCCCATGCCCAAGCCCCATCCAGCATTTTGCATCAGAGACAGTTCTCTGCCACATGAGGACCAATTCTGAGGGACCTTTGCAGCTGTTATCTCTTCTCACTGAACTAGTATCTAGCTTTTCATGTAGCAACCTGATCTAAAAGGAGAGCTGACCCTGCTTTGAACAGAGGTCCTTCAAATCTGAACACTGTAAGGATGCATCAGTCTATTTAATTGTTTCTGATCTGCTTCTTTATTTGTCTCCAAAAAGACCTCAAGGGGGAACAGACACAGTAACTGAAGACCCATAATAAAACTGTGGCTTTTCTTACAGACTCTTCCCACTTACCTCTGCGGTGAGGATACAGTAAAGTGCACCTCTGTGGCTGGCACCACATTCAGAATAAAATACCCCATGTCCTTGCTTGCCTGTAAGTGTGCCCTCTGCCCATCACGCTATCCTATCCTTTCTCTTACCTTCCCTGCACACAGTCCTTGCTTCTGCACAGCACACTTCTTCTCACCTTTGCAAGGTGGGATTCTCCTTCCCTGAAGCAGACTGCTGAGCCACCCCCATCTTTTCTTGATTCCCCTTAATATTCTCTCAAGCTAACTTACAGCTCTTATCCTTGATCACTTGAACACATCTCTGGACATGGGTGGAGGCTTTTGATCTCTGTAGCACCTACTGGATATAGGTAGCCCAGCTCTTCTAACGCACTGCAGATGCTCCCATTTTTTATTTTATTTTTTACCTTTTACAGCAGCCATCTAACTGTCCTCACCACTAAAAATCCTGATAGCTCTGTGCAGAGCTGTGAGACAGATGAGCTGACAGTATGTGACTGTTCTGTGCTGGGCAGCACAAAAACCACCACAACAGACAGAACCTGCTGCTTGGTGACCAACAGATCAGCTTTTGCTGGAAATATAACTGTCCTTTCCTTGCAGCACAAACCAGTGCGAGCTTAAGATCAGCTTTTCACATTTGTAGTGATACTGGGTAGCAAGTTAATACAAGAAAAATGTGTAAAGGAAAATGGATAGGGAGGATGCAAACGTGCAAAGCAGCATGCCTGAGGCAAGAAAGAAAATCACAGGTCTGTTTGTACAAAGCATTACACCAATGCTGCACTTTCACATACCTGTGTCTCAGTGACAGTGGCAGTTTTGGGAGCCAGAGGGTTGGTGAGGGTAATGGTGTACAAGATCACTCTGGTTTGATTGCCATTTTCTTCCTTCTTCCAGGGGTGAAAGATAATATCTGAGAGGAGAAAACAAGATTCCATCAAAGTAATTGAAAGGGATGCCAAGTCAGAAAAAAGGCATATCCAAATAATAACCAAGCTCAGGAGAGTATTTCCTTCCCCATGCAGAGCTCAGTTGCAGAAGCACTACAGTTCAAGTAAGTATGTAGGAGAGGTCTCCTGTACTAAATGTGATCACTGCAGGGACAAGGTGCGTCCTCTCCCAAGATTAGATGGGAATATTTCTGCCTGGAGCTGCTTTCAAGCAGCTCTGCCCTGAGCTTGCAGAGTCCTGCAAGTCTGCTAGTCTGAGGGCTAAGCAGAGCGGCTGCAGAAAGAGCCTCACTGCAGCATGGCTTCAGATTTAGACACCCACAAGGAACCACAAGTGTGAGGAATACTTTCCCCTCCTGCAGTGCAGGGAGAAGGGGTAGGCTGGAGTTGTTGCTCCTTTTGCTTCCTAGAGTTATAGGGAAAGGAGGACAGCAGTATGCCAAGGAATGCACTCTGTGCATCATCAGTCTGTGTGCTAGTGTCTGGTGTGGAGCTAGCTATTTTGTTGATTATTAGGCCTTGAACATAGGATCAGACCTTAGCTGACAGCAAAAAAAAACACAGATAAAGAATGTGATTCAACCATAAACTTACACATGGCTCTTAGACAATAAACCCACAGGGCTAAACAAGGCAGGTTCTGCTTGCTTTTGATTGACATCAGTACAGATTACAGCAGTCCCTCAGCAGCATTACCCAGTGCCTCTATCATCAGCCACACTGTGCTTCCAAGGGATGTGCTCTAGAGCTACACCATAAGACCCTGCTTCTATGCAGACCTCTGCAACTCACAGGGAGCACAGCCCTCATCAGCAGCTGGGCTTTGCCAGCAGCAGCTTACCAGAGAACCGGCGCTGTTCCATGAAGTCCCTCTGGAACTGGGAGTCCGTGAAAAGCAAGTCATACAGTTTGTCCACGCTGAAGTTGAACACTTCATTCACATACTGACGGCCGTTCAAGTCCTCATAAAATGCCTGGACTTCACCTGTGGGAAAACAGGCCCGCCAGCCCCACCTTGATCCTCTGTGCCAGCATCACAGGCTGTGCTTTTACAGGACAGTGCTTCACAGAATGGAATTGCTTTTATCCCTTTTTCTCCACTGATCCCAGGACAACAGCAGGGACATCAGGAGGGGTAATGGCAATTTTTAGGGACATTTTCCAAATACCCACCCCCCCATAATCACTTCCTGCAGTCTAGACCAAGAATTCTTTGCATCTGGAATTTAAGGTCCAGAAAAGGAATTCAGTATTTGCTGTCCCAGTCCCTCCATGGAAGAGACAAAGGAGAGCACTTATGGCACTGCATACCTTCATCATGGGTCTCAGACGAGTCGCTGAGCTCAGTGGGAATGTCTTCATTGTCATTGAAGTCCAGGGAAGGGGAGTTCACAGGGGCAATGATCTCTATCTTCTCTCCCATGATATTTGCAATGCCAAGGTCTTTTTCCACAGGACTCTCTGCTACCGCCTCCTCCTCTTCTGGTAGCACCCCATCAAACTGCAGCGAGGACAGAGCACAGTGAGGGCACCACCAGCAACTAGAAAGTGGGGATTATTTCTGACAACTATTCATATCTGCATATTGTTCATATATTATCACACCTTTGAACATTTGGCCTCTCCATGTCTGGAAATTAAATAATGGAGAGGTGAAAAGTTACCACGTGGTACTTGTATAAAGCACATGGGTGCATTAGATCACATCCTCTCAAAAAAAACACATGTAATTCAAGCTTGGGATATACACACTGCTTTTCATTTGTTCAGACAAGTGCACAAACAAGAGTTTTTGTGCTCCAGACAAGTACTACACCAGCTAGGAAAATCTGAGTTCAGGTTAGAGTTAAACAAGGTGCACCCTGCAGCTCTGCTAACAAAGTTGCCCACCACTTTCACCACGCTGCAGGCAGAGGAAGAATTGTAATTCCTTTATCTCCAATTCTCCATTTCTTTTAACCTAAAACTGTAAGTGGGGAAACAGCCTTGCTGCTGGGAGTGCAATGTATAGCTTTTAGGTCAGGCACAGCTTGCTTTCACCCCCTCATGCAAATGTCAGGAGCTCCAAAAGGATCTCACAAGGACTGTGGTTGCCAGTGAAATCCCAGAAAAAAGGACTAATGATGCCATTGCAGTGGAGGAAGACACTTACTGAGGCTGGTGCTTCACTGCTCCCTGTGGATGTCAGAGTGCTGGCAGTTACTGATTTCTTTGGCAGCTGAGGGCTAGCTTCTGGCTTGGCCTCCATGCTGCTTTTTGAGGAGCTGTCATTGACTTCATTCTCTTCCACGGGAATTTCTTCACAGTAGCTGAGACGCCACAGAGAACACAGGTTTTTATGTTTACACCTCTCTGTACAGCTACAACTGGACACACAGAGCAAGTAAGAATATTTCTGTGCAGTCTCTAGTCTGATTGGAAGAGCAGGGGAGATCAAGCCCAAACTATTCAAGTGTTTATACACAGACTGACAAGCATCAGCACTTTCTGACCACGCAACATGCTGACTAGCCCAGTGAATGGGACACTTTGGCACATTTACAGGATCGCTCATCTAACTCAGCAAATGGAGAAGCAACTCCTTTCAGCTCCTACCAGTTTCTAGGAGGAACTGGTACGCTTTCAGCTTTTTAGCCATTACACACCTACTGCCACAGAAATATTTGGCCAGAACCCAAAACCTCTCAGCAGGGACAAACAGCAGTTCGACATGAAATACTGAAGGACTTTTGCTCTCCTGAAGCCATCTTTTCTTCATCACAAACAGACACCATTCCCTCACTCACCCCATTGTGTTGAAATCATCATCTGGAGGCACATAATCTTCATCATCGCTGGTCAGACCCAGCTCATTCCCATAACACTGGTGGACAAAGTGCCAGAGCTCCTTTGGGCAGAGAGGCTAGAAGAGAGAACAGAGATTAGGGTACACTTTCAACCCAAACGACTAAACCATACTGAATACACCACGCTTACACTGGGACTCACACTGCCAAGTGCTAATTTAGCACTGTCTAAACAATTTTCATGTTTGACTCCTGTTGCAGGTAATGGCAGTGAGCAGCACTGAAGATTAGGATGCCCTTTTTCCCCAGCATGAGGCTACACCCAGAACAGCACAAGTAATGTGTTTTCCTGCTACTACAATGCTGTGCATGTAACCATGCAAGCAGTAAAACACTGCTTTCCTCCACATGCATTCTTCCTACCTCCTACCTCTTCTGCTCCAAATAATGTCTCCTGCTATGCCAAAGCCCAGTGCATTAGGAGATTTCCTTCCCTCCAAGTCTGCTTAAATAAAAGCCACCTGAAAACTACAGAAACCAGGAAAACTATCTAGAGAAACATTTTCTGCTGCAGTTTAAAATCAAGAGAAGTTACTACTGGGAAAAGCCTATATGTATCTCAAGTTAAAAACAGAAAAAGAGTTAACAAGACCATTCACAAAAGCCCAACTTTTCAGGGATGCAGGTCAGCCGACTGCCATATGACTGCATTCTGCAGCTCAAGAAAAGGGGCAGAACTCGTGATTTAAGTACGTGGGACATAAGTGAAAGAAAACAGATTTTCACATGTGAGAAATGTATGACCAATGACAAAGATTTCTTGGTAATGATGGAAAATAACCCTAGGGGACTTTTTCAGAATTGCTGGCTTGAACTTGTTCGCACAGTTACTGTACGTGGTAAGGCAGGACATTTTTAAACTAGTTCCTAAAAGTGGCCATCAAAAATGAGAAAAAAGACTCAAATGAGAAATTTTTATCCAGAATCAATTTCTCATTCTGTTTGACCTTCTTTTCACATACACTCTCTATAATTCACACGTCCTGTCAAGAAAACCACACTCGGCTCTGTCGCTCCCTCTCCTGCTAGGCACTGATCCCACACAGGGACAAAGCACTCTCTAAGTGTTTCCTGCCTTGATCACTCCATATCTCAGTTCCCATTCGCTATGACTTTGAAACCAAGGGCACTAAATTTTGTTATGAACTTCCAAAGGCTGATTAAATTACAGCATATGGTAGCAACAGAAGCTGCCTATTGCAAAGTGATCCCTTTGCACACTAGATACTACCCCAACCTCAGGACAGGGCATTCTGGTACACGACAGCTTCAGCCTTCAGTACAGTGTGAACTTAAGCCCAAACGTCTCCAAATGCTGGCAACCCTGTAAGATCAGCTCATAAGTCTTACTCGTGCAGTAAAGCCAGAAATACTCAATGGACAGTGGAACAGATACTCAGACCAAATATAGTATATACAGTGATTCTAGCACAGCAGGTGCATTTTCCCACTTTATTTTAAAATCCAACCCACTGAGCCTTTACTCAATGCACCCCGCACCATTCTCATTCTAACTGGGGATGCCCTTTACACTTCTGAAGCACAGACATACTAAGAACACTGTCTGTGTGCTGAGTTGTCTGTGTTACAGTTTGAACTGCTTTCTTCTGGGCTGTAATTTGATTACAGAGCTGAAAAACCCCTCCGAGGCTTCCACACCTCAGCAGGGTCAGAGAGACACCCACTGCATGTACAAGACATGCCTGTAGGTAGACAGAATTCAATGCAAAAAGAGATATTTGCACCCACAGCAATGTCCCTGCTTCATCTAAACACACGTGCTTGTTGCCATTACATCTTTTAGGTACACAATTAGTCCCAGGAATTGTGCTTCTGCATAAATACCCCAGCTGCCTTTCATTCCACCCCAATGCTGAGGTGCTGGCCTCAATACCTTGTCAAGGAGAGCGTTCTGCCAGAGTCTGAACATCATCATGTACGTCCTGTCTCGAGCCCCAAAGGAAGTAAAAAAGTGCTGAATGGGAAGAGATGGAAAGAAAAATCAGTTCAGAAAAGGCCCTCAAAGAGATGAAGAAAAACACCTCTTTGGATCACTTCTCAGAGACAGTGCACAGAAGGGCTGAGCAAGCCGTACAGCACTGCCACTTGGTTCTTGGGCACAGATACAAGTCCACAGAGCCTGCATGGCATGGCTGAGTGCCTGTCGACCAACAGAGCTGGTCTGAGCACAGAAAGAGCTCCATCAGCTAAGGTATACTGTATAACCCAGCTCTACTTCCACAACACTCTGTATAGGAGCTACATACATGAATTCCAGACTCAGCTGAAGCCCAAGGTCTGCAGAAGCTCTGCACCCAGCCCTTTTCCATTCGTGCTTTCTCCCATGCCCCATGAACCACCAGCAGTCCTTTCCATTCAGAAAACTCCCATGGAGGTGGTGCTAACTCCATTCCCCTGCCCGTGACACCCAGAAATTGTGGCCCCAGAGGTGGAGGCTTCCAGGAGGTACCTTTTCAGTGTCAGTGCAAACTTGGATGGCATTAGGAATGAGCCGTGCTGTTTTTTCCTTGGTCATCGAGCAGATATCCTTCAAGCGAACTGTCAGCTACAGTCAGAGCCATGCAGAAAGGGGAAGGCAGAAAAAGAAAGCAGGTAATGAGAGACACTGGTGAGAAGGACGACGGAAGGAGTGCTTTTAAAGTTGTCAGCAAATATACTGACGTAAAACACATGCTCAGTGTGCCAGTCAGAGAGCCTTACCAGCGTCTCCCAGCGGAAGATGTTGCTGTAAAAGCAGATCCAGTTTTCAGAGAGGTAGAGGCGGCCCTGCAGGAGAATGTCTCTTTGTAGCGCACATGAGTAATCTGCAGGTGAACAACAGATGGTAATTAAAGAGCATCGAGATGAGGAGGCAGGACAGCCTAAATGTGAGGCTAAGCAGCAGCACCAAGGGAAGTTACTCAACGTAATTCTGCAGAAAGTCAGTGCAAAGCCAGAAGGAGCTGGACCACAGCTGCTGCTCTGTCCACTGGGTTGCAGTTGCAGCACGCTGCAGACCATCTCTCTTAGTGACACACTGCCTTGCCCCATTAGCTGGCCATGTGGTAGCATTTTATGAAGTACTTCTAGATTTTAACCTGGGTTTTCCTTCTCACCTTCTAGTGTCGTTGCTTGTTTCTCTCCCAGTTTCAGCCTCCTCCTAAACAATTTCTAGTCCTCTGCTAGTACTGTGCATACTTGAGCAGTATGAGACATGGTATGAGATCATCAGTTACATAAGATAAAAGAACAGATGCAATGCAGCAGACAGTCACTAATCAACTGCAGGACCAAAGCCTAAATGTATTTAGGGAAGGCAGTGGTGTGTGAGTAGGGAGCACTGGAGACGTACAAAAGAGTTCAAAAAAAGGGAAGTTCAGCAGTGTGCACATTGAGACACACAACCCTGACCAATGGAGGAAAGAGCTCAGACACTAACAGTGAGATCTGGGGAGCACTATGGAGGAGAACACGCTCCTCAAACCATCAGGAGACAACACTGCAGCCGATACCAACCAGCTTTGCTTTCCGTGAGCCAAACAAATGACATCCATGGGAAAGAGTGAGGAGAGGGAATTGCCTGTGGACAGGAGACAACAGGCTTGCTCCATGGTGGCAGCCTCTTAGGACAGGGAAATGCTGCATGTACTTGTGCTGCTTTAATCCTAAAACCACAGGCCTGCACAAAAAAAGAGCACTGCACAAAGGGACTGTCCTTACCTACGATGAGGCGCTCCGTGTCAGGAAGATGTTTGAAGAGTTTCCTGAAATCTTCATTCCGTTGTTTGTAGGTCGGACTCAATACCTGCAAATAACAGAGAGCCTGTTAAAGAGAGGGGCAGGCATGAGCATGGAGAAATGGAGTGGGAAAACAGGAACACCTTGATAAGGAAAAGGGGGATCCGATGCACTTACAAAGCATGAGGCCAGGAGCTCCCATCACAGCAGACACAGATGGGAGGATGTGGGAATCATTGCATTAAGTGAGAGGAAGAGGAGAACCTGACTTGGAAGAATAAGTACAGCAGAGAAGGTCTATACTTTTGTCTGCAATGCAGAACTGCATGGGAGCTGTGACTGCAGAGAAAATCTCTTCCTGCCATCATACACTGTCCAAGGTATGATACATGCTCAGTTCTAATGCATCAGTTAGCTACCAGTGCCATGAACAGCAGAGCAACCCCAGACAATAGGAGCTTAAGTACAGCTGCAGCCCTGACACAGGAGCTTGAGTGACCAATGTCACCAACAGCTCCACAGTAACGCAGTCATTCCCTTTCTCCTCCCCATCAAGTGCTTCACCTGGCAGCCAGTGAACCCAGCGCTACCTGCTGGCAGAGGGGGAACGTGGTTGCAGAAGAGGTTTGTGTGGGGGCTCAACCACATTTTTCACTTATTCTGCAGACCTCATGGAAGGCACCAGAGGAGGCCGTGCTGCTGGCTGTGGGGAAATCAGGAGCTGGCTTCTCTCTGGTCTTTACTGAGCTTCATGCAAGTCTGTCCCTGGGCCTACAATTCTAGCCAAAGACCATCTCCTAACGCCATGCACACGCTGACAGCAGCTCAGAACAGCCAGAACATCTTCTGCAGGCAGAGCTGATTTAAATAAAGGCAGGTGCAATTTCAGGAGGACTGAGTATCTCATCAAATCTCTCATGCTTCATCCCACAAAGGAATGGCAGAGCAACCTGGGGAACCCTCCCTTTCCTCTCAACAATCCTTTCCTACCTCCTCCAGCTGCAAAATACAACTCTCCCAATGCAGAATGGTGGGCACACATCTGAGGGCTCCCCCAAATTAGTCTGATTATAGCAGATTCTGTTTGAGAAAAGGGGGAAAGAGGGCACATATAGTGGTGGGGGAAATACAAAGATTGCTTAGCACTACCCTCTCAAAACCATCAAATGGTGTCAAAGCCAAGACAGAACCACTCATAAACATTCCCTCTTCCACACACCAATTCAATGAATTAGAAACAGCATTGTTTCAACATTATTTTAGTACTTCAAATACATGCTCCAGCCCTGTGTGCCCAAAGGCACTTACTTTTGAATAAATAAAACCTACAAACCAGCAATTGACAGAAATACGATTTCACTCACCAAACTGCTAGCCTGAATATCTGGAAAAGACCTTGGACAGAGATGGGCTCCACCAAGAGCTTAAACCCAAGATTTCCTGGGACCAGCAGAGAGGATGTACAAAGGAGGTGCGAATAAGACTATAATCAGCCCTGAGCTTTGGGTTCATTGCATTATAGCAACCAGACTTAGCAGTATGGTCTCCATACGGAAGAGTGCTCCACTCCCTCTCCCACTGTCTGGGATGTTCTGACCTGTCCAAAGCCTGTAGACACTTCTGCTTAGCAGAACTTCTGGTACAAACACTTCAGTTTAGAGACACTCACAGCTGGAATTCCATCTGATCCATTGCAGAGAACCTCTTGGAGTAGGTCAGCAAGCCCCTCCAGGTCCCACTGCAGATATGGGAGTTCTTGATCCAGTATGGGATGCCAGAGAACCCCGCACTCCAGCAAGGAATCCATGGTGCTCCCTCAGCACTTGCACAGCTCCCCGTGTTCTCAGTCAAACTCTGCTTTTCCTGTTCCTGCTGTCACCACTTCTTGTTTAGATTCAATGTCGAAAGAGATTCAGCAGTTTGGCAGGAGTTTACGTGCCTTCCCCTGCTTCCCTGCTCACATTCAGGTCATCTGCCCCAGCGGCCTCTGCAGAACTGAAAGAGGACTCCTCCTCCAGAAGACTTCAATAAAGAGGCTCATGAGGATAAGCGTGGTAATGGTTGAGCTCCTCTCTTCCAGTCTTCCCAACTTGTTGCTGAGGGTATCCTCTGAAGAAGGGCTGTAAATATGCCGACAGCCCAAGCAGCTCTGTGCAATGCCTTGTCTGCAGCCCTGACGGCCAGCACTGCCAGAGCTGCTAACTAAAATAGTTCCAATTGCCAGCACCCTGCCAGCCCAGCAGTATTCACAGATCTAGCTGCAGTTCCAGGACGGTCAGCAGCTCAGAGACTTCAGCTCGTTGTTTGCTTTTTTTTCCCCTTTGAAAGCAGAAAAGCAGTTATTCCTCAGTGCCCACCGCAGGCTCTCCTCTCCTGTCCCTCTCGGCTCTGAAAAGCAGTTTCAGTCTCTGTTTCTGTAGGAAGGAGCGGGTGTGGAGATACCGAAACCACTCGCACATGCTTTAAGTTACTGTGGCTGGGTAATTCTGTGGGCCAATGCCCTGCAGTAACCCAGGCTGGGCCCTGCCTCCCAGCAGATGTTTCCTGTAATGGAAAGTTGCTGGACAGAGTGTGCTGGGGGAGGCGTGGGGGGGTGAGGGGGGCCGGGGTAAGGAAAGACCAGCCTGCAGAACATAGTCATGATGAAATCAGCCATCTGAGATGCACACAGTTAGGACTTCAGGGCTCAGCTGCTCCTGCATGCATTACTGAGCCCCTCCAAAATGGGTCTGGGTTCGGTGTCACCTCATCAGTTGGGTCACTTTGGGAATGAAGAGCAAGAGCTCCTTCGGGCACCAGCAATGAACTCCCTGCAGGTCACAGAATCACAGAATTGTAGGGGTTGGAAGGGACCTCCAGAGCTCATCGAGTCCAACCCCCTGCCAAAGCAGGTTCCCTACACCAGGTCGCACAGGTAGGCATCCAGGCAGGTCTTGAACATCTCCAGAGAAGGACTGCTGGAGCACAGCTCCCTGTATCCCTCTGCCCCTCACCTCCACCCTGTCCATCTCTTTACTCAGGCACAGAAACACAAAGGAAAAGTCCACACCAGCACTGCTCAACTGCAATGCTGTCTGTGGAAACAAGAGACAAGAATAAGGAAGAAACAGCCTCATTCTTCCAAATAACCTGTGCACACAGCTGTCTCCAAGCAAACTAACAAACCACTGGAAAGCCACAGTTTCAATGCAGGGCCAGCAAGTGCAGGCTGCCCACAGACAGGGAAAAGCACCAAGCTGCTCGGGTGCACTACAGAAGCACTGCTGGGGCCTGTCGCCATTAGAAGGGCACAACCATCAGTCACCCCAAGACACAGAGAGAGCAAAGCGATTCCTGCAGCCTAAAGAGGATGATGTACCAGCACTGCAGACAGCCACAAGCTATCTGCTTTGTTGCACCGGATGTCCCTCCTTGCTGCAAATGACTCACGGGATTACTTCTAGCAAACCCCTCAGATTACACACCCACCATCCCTGTGCCAGATCTGAATGGCACCAGTGATCAGATGAGCTAACCCGGAGGTGGGGACAGCAAACATTAACTCTTCTGCAAACAGAAAGAGACGGGACAGGATGGCACTGCGAAGGGTGGAGAGGAAGACTCAAGGGAGGAAAGGGGAGAACAGGGCACCCAGGGTCACATCTTGCTGATAATACACTGAGAAATACGTGGGAAATCTAAAGCAGCCACTGCTGGGGGATGGGACAGCACAGGGGAGTTTGACAGCGCAAGAACTGAGAAAGAAATGGTCTTGGTACAGCATGTGGCACAGAAAGCAGGTGGGTCAGGAGAGAGACGGCATGAGGCAGGGAGAAAAGGGGAAAGGAAAACCTTGACTGATCTGCATGAGTGATGGATTTGCACCTAACATTTAAGGAAGATTTACGTTGCTTCTGGACAGAACAGAAACACGACTGGAAAGGCCAGGATACACAGTGTGCCTGGGAGAGAGTTCCAACCCCAGTGACAGCAGGGCTGCTGTGCTGATGAATGCCAGCAGGGAAACTGACCACCTGTCCCACAGCTTCTCTTCTCAACCTGGTTTGCTCTCTGGGGCCTTTTTTCTTCTTTTTCTTCTTTTCTTTTAAAAGTGATTGAACAACACAGGGAGAAGCTTCAGAGTAACCAATGGCAGCTCGTGGTTAGGAAGTGAGTTTGAATCTATCACCCCATAAGCTCGCACCAGAAATTCATTGCAACTCAGTGCCACTACACCACAGCAGCCATGCTGGGCGCAGTGATCAATACATCATATCAAGGCTGAAGGGAATGGCCTGCAAAACCACCTGAAGGACAGTGAGTTAGCAGTGCTCCAGGAACAGCTGGATGTGCGGTGATGGAACCCAGAAGCTGACAGCACTGACAGAATGCACCTCACTCTCTCACCATCACGCCTGGATTTCTGCACTAAATCCTGCTGATAAGATCGCTGTTTCTGGTCAGACTCAGGCTTCCACCTGCCAGCTGGCCTTTTCCAATGTCTTACCTAAAATAGTGCTTACTTTTCTTTCCAGCAGCTGAGAATTCCCCTTCACTCTGCTATCTGTAAGGTCTCCAACAGGGCGCTGCTTTAAAGAAGTCAGCACACCGACTCCACCAAAGGCTGGTTTCTTACTGTGTTCAGCCCTGTGATCATCTGACGTAGTCACAGACAGACTGCACAGTCAGGTCAGCTCTTTACAAGACCACACTGAGGCTTGTCCCTCTGTTCAGCTGCTTCTCCTGCTGCCATTCCTCCTGCCTCCTTCACTTGCGTCCCTGCCTGTTGCAATCCTCAGTACAGACTGTGCTTTCCCAAAGACAACTTTTCAGACTTACTATTTAAGAACAGCTAAAAAAGGCAGTTAGTGTCTTCACACTGTAATTTTCCCATTCAGTGCCCTGGGATGGTCCTGCACATGGGTGGGGAGGGTGAGACTCAGGTTAGTTATAGGGAGAAGCTGTAAGAAGGCAAGAATGCAAGCCTGGTTGCAAAAGAGTAGGCAGGTGAAAGGGCTGGAAGTAGATAAACACAAAAGAAAGGAGTACAGACTAGGGCTGTCCTTGAGTTCTAAACATTAAACTGCGAACAAACCTTGTGGACATATATATACAAATAAATCTTCCATCTTCCCCAGCGTCAACTGTTTAACTTTCACAGTCATCTCATGCTCTTTTCTGGGGATGTTCTGTGCTAACTCTCCTAGCACACAGCAGCCCCAGATCTGGGAGCAGAGATGGGAACTTACAGAAGCAACTTTCGCTACAGAGGGGCAGACATGAAACCCAAGTGCTCCTCCTCCCCCAAAGCCCAGCAAGAGAAGGACAAAGAGACTATTTTCTCTGTCAATAAAACGTCTCCAATTTGCCTCTAATTTTAAGGACTTGTACTGAGGGAATGATTCTTTCTGGTGACTTGTGGAGCTCCTGCATCCCACACTGTCAGCACAGCCTCCTCCTCCATTTCACCAGGGAAAAGGGACGTGAACTCCCCACTGCTAAGCACGTCGGGTCTGCAGAATAAGTCACATCTCTGTTTCAGTAAACAAAATTACAGAGAAAACTTGTTTGGGAAGCTCTGTTCTTTCCTTAAAAACAGATTTAAAAACTCTCTTAAGAGTAATAAACCAATCAATGATAATTTGGCACGCAGACGACTCAAACTGCATCCTGATGGATGAGCACAGATGGGTGAGGCACTGCCAGGGAGCTGCAGTCTGCACGAAAGCAATTCCTCCAGGCCAGGGGCTCCATGTCTGACGTTCCCCACCAAAGGCAGGAGAAACACCTCAGCGACGTCTCCTTGCCACGGCTCAGCCAGCCCAGAGATGTTTGCTTTTCCACCATAAGGGCACAAACACAAAGCAAACCCATGGAAGTTGAGTGCATTCATTCCGGTGCTCCTTTTCTAAAATCTCACAGTGAACCTGACCAGCTCGTACTCATCTCTGGAAAGCAAAGAAGAGAAAGCACCAAGAGCACGGAAGGACAGGTCTCTTGCCACATCAACCCATGAGCTTGGTTCACTCCCTTTCTCCCACTTGTCAGTCTGGTAGGGATGCCAATCCCAAAAAGCACTGCTAGGATCAAGAGGAGAACACGCAAGGGCAGAAAAGTTGGTAACATATTAAGGAAAAAGTAGAAAAATAGGAATCTGGGAGAGAGAAAAGGAAAGCTTCCAATTGGCAAACAGGGGCATGGTGCTACAGAGACAAAAAGACCAGTTAAAAGCAGCAAAAACTGACGCTGGCATTCTGACCAGTGATGCTCTGGGGGGCTCTGAGGGCCGTTTGCTCTTTGAGGCAGGGTCTGTACCTTTGGTCTGGCACCCAGGGCCACCAAAGTGACACACGGAAAGCAGAGTGTTTGCTGCAAGAACACAGAACTTCTTGTACAATGGAAGCAAGGGCAAGTGAGATAAACAAAATGTTGAGGCTTCACAATGGGGCTGCCTCTACAGATTCATTTCTAGAGCTGCTCTCAGTATGGAAAATAAACAGAGGAATCAGACTGGTCCAAGTGCCAGAAAAATCCTGCTGGGAAGGAGCTGGCAAAGAAAAGAAACTCTATCGAGGAGAAACATTAGCAAATTTTTAATATTAATACTGCCAATAGGATTTAATGCCTTCCTGGAGTTTGCAGCCCATCTGCGTCTCCACATTGCTGCTTTTATCTGGCCAGAACGTCTCTACTCACTAGAACATGTTTTGTTTTCTAAAGGAAAATAATTGTGGGGCGAACCACAAAATATGCAGCCAGTGCTTACTCTCCGGATGTACTGTCTCTCATGCTGAAAATATATGGAGGAAAAACAAGAGAACAGAAAGATAAGATAGAGAGGACACAGAAAAACGAGAGACCCACAGAAGCAGACCACAGCAAAGCATCGTGCAGCAGGGTGTGCATCTCAGCAGCTACAGCCTGACTCAGCTCTTGTGCAACAGCAAAAGTCACCCTGAGCCATGGCCATGGCCTCCATGTGCCTGGCTGGGCTGCCTATGTGCCCCAGCTGCCTCTGACTGCCAATTCTCTGCCAACCTGCTCTCCTGTGTTTATCCTCCTCTCTTCATGCTATTGTCTCCATGCCACTATCTGTTTTTCTGAGGTCAACTCTTGCTTGTCTGTGCTGCTCTCTACCTTGCAATCTGATTATCCACCTTGGCTCTTCTTTCCAGCAAATGGAGTTTGCAGTGATGTTGCTGCCAAGAGGACAGCTGTTCTGTGTTCACACATCTCTCTCTCCCCACTGCAGCCCTCCCTACTAAATTTCCTTCTCTTTTTGAGGGAGGCCTGCCCACTTCCTACCAAGAGCACAAAGAATTCCCACATCAAACCAGATACATTTGACACTTGGAATAATCGGCAAATAGGATTTCACCCCAAAGACATAGCAGACTTATCACTTACTGAAGCAAAAGGAGTAAGGTGCAAAAAGAAGACAAAACCAACAAAGCACCTTCTCCTTTGCTGGTAGCAAAGAGCACGCTCCACCAGGAGCCCCTCTCTGATGTGTCTGTCCAGTGACTCAGACCCACAACCCCAGACAAACTAGAGCTGCTGTTAATGCTGACAAGACCTCAGCCTCCTGCCATAGTGCTTCCCAGCCAGGACACAAGATGCCACAACTACACAGCATGGTACCTAACCAGCCACACGAAGGACTTTCAGACAAGGCAGAGAAGGTGAAACATCCTGGTGGTGGTTATTTGAAGTCTGCCCCTCGTGCCTGTGTCAGATCTGAGCACATCACAGCAGCTAAAAGCCCTGATTCTCCTGTCTCATGCTGCAGAAAGGTGAGGATGCTGCAGAACGTGGAGTGACTGCTGCATTTTGCTGCAAAGGCACTGCGCTGCTGAAAGCTGCCCTGAAGAGCCTGAGGGTAGGGTTCAACCATGCAAGGTGATCGACTATGGGAATGTGCAAACCACCAGCTGTGTGCCTACAACACTGCTACTCATGCTCGCAGAACAAAAATAAGATTGAGGCAGAAGCAAAAGATAAACCATCTTTGCTTTTCTGTGAGATCAACAGAAGGTAATTCCTCTCTTGCCCCGCTCCACCCTGAGATGCAAAGGGTTTGCACGATGGCAGCTCTGCTTGTCACCACATCAAGACCAACTCTCATAGGGAACTGGAAGGTACAGGATGTAGAGAACATCAGAGGAGTGACTGGAAGGACGAAGCTTTTGCTCCTTGTCTCTGGCACCCTTTCCCTTAGGATGTCAGGTGTCCTTTGCCAGTTCTGAGCCATTTCCATCTTTTCAGAAATGGTCAGTATGCCCCACTGCCACTGCAAAGCCCCTTTGCACCTTCCCCCCCACCCAAGCACCCAGCCCACTTTCACCCAGGGACAAGAGAAACAGGAGTACTTACATTATACCAACTCTGGCTTTTCTGTAAGGACAAAATAAAAGAGAAGCATTAGTTAGCACAGAGATCTTAGGATCAAAAAGAAAGATGGACAGAGAAAGTAGGTCCAATCTGGCTTGCATAATTAGCGAAGTGAAAGTGAGATTAAACAGGAGATTTCAGTGAATTTCACAGCACGGTCTAACACAGCTATTTCCAGTTACAGAAACAAAGATCAAATCCAGGAGCAAGAATCTATAATAGGAAACAGTTCAGGCTAATGTGTGCATGTCCACATGCACGCACACGCACACAAACCTGCACACATGCTGCAATCCCTTTTGCAGAGCAGCAGCGCCCACTAGCAACAGAGGAGCTCATCATAATCACTGCCACACATCTCTGGTCGAGGCTTTATTTTCCAGGCCTGCTGCCTAGGTTGGGAATATCACATTGATGTGAACAGACCTGCTGCAAACAACAACCCTTGGAGAATTCTTGGAATGCAGGGAGACCTTTTTACTCACAGCAGCCATCAGCCAACGCTTTCGGTAGTATTTTAAATTTTAAAAGGGAGACACGTACAGAGACAAGAACATTGCTGAAGGAAAGCAATAGAAAAGCTGAACAGAAGAAAAAAAAAAGACTTATTTGCAAAATTTTAGCACACAGTGTTTTGCATCATCTGCACACGTACATTTTCGCCCTTATTACGGCATTTCAGATGGTTTCAGGACAGGCCACAAGTCACAGTGGAGCATCTGAAAAGGTTCACTCGGCTTGGAAAGTCACTCTTGGCCATTTTCAGCCAGAGGTGCAATTTTTCAGCACAGAGGGAGGAAGAAACGAGCCTCACACTCCCATTCCAGCAAAGCTGGCTTTCCAATGTCAGGACACAGAGCAGAAGCATCCCCACAGCTGGGGCAGATTTAGCCCAGAACAGCAAAGCATGGGGCACCGCAGCCTTATGCCATTAGCAGTGCTGAGCCATGGGGCACAGCATCAGCACTGCAGGTGCCAGCAGCCCCACAGCTCCACCTGTCCCTTCCTCCAACCCACAGCCACACGTCTGCATGGCACCCGGCCGAGTTCTGCTTAATGGACAAAGACAGAAGCAGTGTCTCACTGCACTTCTTTCTTTGAAGACACCTCGCTTCTGACTTTGGACTGGGAGTATTTTCCAGTTTTATACCCCATCCGGGCTACAAACAAACTCATCTCAGACTTTTAAGGGAGTTTGGGAAAGCTGCACTCAGAGAGCTAAGTTCCTACTGCCAGAAACACAGAAATCAGCTGTGCTGGGACAGCCCACAGCAGGAGCAAGGACATTCATCATGTTTTACCATAAGAAAGTAAGTGCAGAGCGTGAATGAGAACAGATTGGAACAGAGATTGCTATGAAGACATGCTTTGCCTACACTGCTCTCCACCCTGCTCACAGTTTCCTGTGCTCCCTGTACACCACTGCACCCAGCTAACCTCCCCAGCACCTGGATCCCACACCCAGCTGGCAGCCAACCCTTCCAAGGACTGCTTGCCACCTCGGGCACTTTGGCCAGCTGGGAAATCATCCTGTTTACTGCACTGATCTCCAGCGAAAATCCCCACAGTAACAGGAAATATGTCACAAAATAAGCCACAACAATTTGACACTTGAAAGAGCAGCACTCCTAAGGCCTCTCCCCAAACCCAGGGGAAAAGATATGAGCTGAAGAGCTGAATACACACTAAGGCACAGTAACTAACCTCAGGAACCTTCTCTTGCTTGCTACACTTCCCCACACTTGGCCATACCCTCCATTCATGAACTGTCAGCTGAAATTGTCCTTCTCTGCAGGGGGACAAGGAAAAGTCCCTCCAGTGATGGCTTCTCTGCAGCATCTTCCCTCTTCCACACCTTTAGATGGATACCCAAGCCTCATCTTTTGCTTCAAGTTTTCTAAATGTGAGGAGGTTCCTTCTTCCTGTCATCTACCTTTTACACGTAACAGACTACAGAGAGTCCAAAGAAGAGCAAAACTAAGGTTCTGTGATAATCTGACTTCTTAAATCCAACTTCAACTGCATTCAACTTTAAAAAGAAAAAAGGTTTATCACTGAGTGTCAGAATGTAGAGGGCTGCAAACTGTGAAAATCAAGAGACAGTACAGCAGAGGGGGGTGAAAAAGGAAAAACATATTCTTACTTTGAGCAGGTTAAGTCTGTCATACTGGAAAAAGAAACCATAAGCATTAGAACAGAAAAAAAAATGAAATAAAGCAGGAAGGGAGGAAGGGAGCTGCACACAAAAGTGGAAAAGATGTCACTGGTTTGCAGAGGTGATGCTGTGGGAGCAGACAGCAGAACGCAGAGTTACGTGGTGGCTGTAACCAGGAAGAACTTTGGAGAAGCTGAGAAAAATGGGGGATTTATGAGCCTCTAACGACTGTAAGGCTGCCCCTGAATCTTCATATGCTAATAATCCTGGATTTGCTTGGAAAGTTACAGCTTTACAGTGCAGATGGGAAGCGGTGGATCACATGAATGAAGTTTGGCTTGCTAGCTTGAAGCCAACAGAGTTTCCATCTTTTAGCACTACTGGGAGCAGGATCACAATCCCTCCTACATACTTCTGCTTCCAGAGGAACAGAAACATTCTGCCAAGTGAATGACATGCCATGGGCTATAGATGCATCACTAAGTCCATTTTATAACCAGGGAAATAGGGGCACAGAGACAAGGTGAGGGCACAGAACTCTGAATACATTCCACAGCCCTTCCTCCTGGTCTGCATACCTCCAGATCTACACTGTTCAACTCCCTTCTGTATCCCTGTATCTCAAATAAATTGATGCTCTTTATTCTCAGACTCCTCACCTCTGTTCAAAATGAGCAGAATACCTAAAGGAGGATTGTGCCACCCAGCAGGAGGATCAAATGGGAAGACACAGCCAAGCTCTTCTCAAAACTGACACTAAAAGGACAAGGTGCAACAGTTATATGCTGCAGTAGGGAAATTCTACTTGGATAAAGCCTGTTCACAGCAGGAGTGGTTAAGCACTGGAGCAGGGACCCAGCAAGGCTGTGATATCTCCATCCGAAATGCAGAGAAGTCTCTGGGCAACTCAGTCTAACCAAATCAATCCCATTTTGAACAGGATTTTGGACCAGAGACCTTCAGATAACCCCTCCCCACCTAAATGGCTCTACAGTCTTCTGAGTCTGCATTGCTACTAGGTATAGGCAGTAGGAAGAATATTGAAAGCTTTGCAACAGAGATGAAATCACTTTTTTCTTTATGCAAGAGCAAGAGAGTTAAAAATACGTTATCCCACAGTTGGCAGCAAGCAAAATCCCTTCATTCCTTGAGCCCAGAAAGCTGTTTCAGGAGCAGCAGTGTTCCCCCAAGGCTGAGACAGGCTTACAAATCATCTGGTCCACACCACGGTGGTGGGTGGCAAGGGAAAGCAGCTCCAGGAAAGGCCTCTTACAGATGCAATCCAGTGCTTAAAAACTCCTGGTGAAGCGCTCCCTCTGATGGCAGCACTGCAGCACGGCGATCAGCGCAACAGACAAAAGAGGGCAAGGGACTTCAAGCAGAGCTGTCAGCGGTTGTATAAACACAGCATCAAACTCATGGGCTCAAGCTGTTTCATTTCATCAGCGAGACAGGTTGGAAAATTAAACTCTTCTTCTTCTTGCAGAAGAAGGGGGGGGAGAGAAGAGACTGAGAAAGGAGATTTTACCACGTGCGCCCCTCCTTTCTTTGTTCCCAGCCTTTCCCCATCTTAAGCAGCTATCTTTGTCATGTGGGGAGAGACAGGGAGCTCACTGCACCTGATTCTCTCCTACCAAAAAGAGCTGCTTTGTGGAGCATGGGGTGAGATTCTGGCTGGGGCGGGGGGTCAGGGCAGCTTTGATTCAGGCTGGCGGAGCCCAGGACCCCCTTCTCTGCACCTGCTTTCCATGTACCAGCACTCACCTCGGCTCCATCTTCCTTTTGTTTCTCTAGCTGTTATAAAGCATTTCTTCTCTCTGCAAGCTTATCACAGCAGGAATACAAACACATTGCACACATCACTCCCTACCAAGGCTCTTCCCACCTCTCCTCTGCTTGGCTGAGCACCTCCAGCCCAGCCCAGCCTGCCCACATACTTCTACTCACCAGCAAGCCCTGCAGCTGTGCCACTCCACACCCATGTCTTCCATAGAACTGGTGTCACATCTCACCTCAAATCTTAGGCCCACAGTCCTCTTTAGTAGCACCCAAGCTACTGTCACCATGCAAAAGTCAACCTGTCTAAAGAAAAACATGAAGTTCCCAGCAGCCACCAGCAATCATGCAAGACAAGGCTGGCTAAAAGGGCATTCTGACCAAGGAAAAACAGTAAAATAGTACTGTAAACTTCACTGCTTACTAGGAGCTTGCCTAGAATTGAATCCAAGGTATTCAGCTGGGAAAAAGCCAAGACACTGATTTGGCAGATGATGAAGCCATCCAAGCCATTCTGATTTTAACTTCACTTGCATTCACATGTAGAAATGCCAACAGCCTGACACTTTGTCCAATAAGCATCCCAACAGCGTTTCTGATTTTTACACTCTTCTGAGGGTAGCAATGAGATTTGAGATCACATCTCAGATGAGCTTATCTCCAATCCAAGCACCCACAGAGGGATTTTCTACTTATTACCTTTCAGAGCGAGCCCATGAATTCTCACAATTCATTTGGGACAAATCTGTTCTACCAGGTGTAAGCTGGGTTCATTTGAAATCACTGATCTTTAATATTTACATCACACAGAAAAACGTGCAAGGTCAGTAAACTGAGATCAATGGCCTCAAATCAACTCTTCATCATTAGAAAAAAACAAAAAACAAACTAACAGTTAAGTTAGGGAGATCAACTCCTGTTTCCAAAAGGCATAAAGAAGAGAGGAAAGAGGATGGATTATGGTACAGTTCAGCCTACCAAAGCCAGAGGATCTCTCCCTGTAAAGACAACAACTCATTGTAAGGGAGAGGGAAAACAGATCTTAAAACAAAGCCTAAAATTACTTGGAAGTAATTGAAGGAGGGTGGGGAACAGGCCAGTTTTCACACCACGTGAGCAAATATTAATGAGATCCCAGTGATATAAGTGAAACCAGCTTCTCAGCTACAGGCATCGGGGTGAGCTCTTGCTGACATTCTCACAGCCACGCCAGGAGAATGCCTTACTGGAGTCACTGCTCAGTACCACGGGGTGGGTTTCTGCAGGATGAGACAATTCTACAGTGGGGCACAGGAGAGAAAAAAGAAGGCTTACTTTGGAGAGGCGCTTGTGTGACTTAATCGGAGAGAAAGCATGCAGGAATGAAAAGAGAGAAATTAAGGAAAGAAGAAAAATTACCTCATGATTCCAGAGAAGGAAAACCCACAAACCCAGCAGACAGCATCACATCCCTCCCAATTCCACTTCCTTTCCTTGTTAAAAGCACCATGAATTACTATTAAGCTATGCTATTAAGCTTCACTAGTCACTGTGTTGTCAAGAATCAGAATTCTGTGATTCTGTGATCACATTCCCGTGACCTTGAATCACAGCACATCACAGCCAGGGCAACTCATCTCAGGAACACCCTTTGCTGAGGATGCAATTGCCCTGGCAAACTGACCCCCAGCGTGGCAATGAACAGTGAGCATCCCGCCTCCTCCCACCTGCATGGCTTCCTTCTGGGGACAGACTGCCCATGCACACAGGCCTGACAGCACCATCACGCCCATGGGCATCCTCCTCCACCCTGGGGTGGTGGCTGAAGGTTATCAGGCACACAGGAAGCAAGTCTAACCTCAAGGGCAGCCCCAGAATTGCCTAGCCTCAAATGAATCGTCCCAAAAAATCCCTCCGTCCCATCTTTTCAACACACACCCTCCTTCCTTAGAGGTGAGAGAGCAATTCAGCCCAGGGAGTGTGGGCCAGTGGATCCTGTTTCTTCTGCTGATGGTGAATACCAAGAGGAGGGGATGAAGACTATTTATGCACGTGACACAATCCTGCAATAAGCTAGGCAAAGGACCCAACAGCTCATTTCCCACAAGCCAACATCTACGCCATACAGTCATCTGTGACACTGCGGAGTGGTTCAAGGTGAAATATTTCACTTCGCAAAATGAGTAAAATGCAAATGCTCCTGGCAGCTCCTACACCACTGACGTCAGCATTACTATCAAAGGTTACTCTTGGTTCCCACAGCACCCATCTGCTTCACCAAATCCCACTGCTCACAGAAAATCAAGAGTCCCTACACCTGAAACCCTCATCCTTCCAGTACAGCAAAGACACGGCTGATGTTGGCTCCAGTACTACCAAAAGACAGAGCCCTTCCTGAGGAAAAGCATCATCTGTCCAAGACTTCCATGGAGTTTGTCAGACACCTGTAATATTGCACCATTAAGACACACCGTGCAGAGGACTAGCAAACTGATTCTGTGCAGTCTGAACCTCATCTCAACATGGCTTGGCCAGGACTGGAGAGATGCGTGGGCTTTTTACAAGCTGTCTGCACAGAGGAATCTTCATGTGTTCCATGACCCTTTGTGATCTAATTGATAAAGAGCAATTGCAACAGCTGATTTTCAAGGTCTAATTCAAAAGCACAGAGCCTGCCAAGAAAACAGGGCCCTGACTGCAAAATGATTAGCCTACGAAAGCCAGTTTTGAGCCACAGTCCAAGCCATCAGCAATTCATGGGCTGAGTTCAATGAAAGGATGACAGAGGGTAGGTCTGACCTCCCCAGATGGCCTCCAGTTAGAGTTTTTAGAATCATGCTGGGGGAAGAAGGAGGGTTAGCCAGAGGTAAATAAAGAAGATAGCACTGGACAAAGCCAGTGCACCACATTACAGAGCTTAGAGCAGCAGATGCGTGTGCATCTTGACTGCAGTTATTTGCTCGCTCCTTACCTTGGAGTTCTTGGCCCCACTGCGGCCTGACTGAGAGGAACAGCTCCGCTGTACACCCTGCTCCGGCGTGGAAGGGGATTTGTCTGACGAGTGGTCTGAGCCTTTTTCCACCATGGTGTCTCCTTGGGAGTCCTGCGGTGTTGGGGACCGGGAGCGTTTGCGCAGGATGGGGGAGCAGGCAGGCGTGCTGCGGTTTGAGTTACTGGCAGTACTGCAAACAGAAACACAGAGCACAGATGTCAACTTTCTGCTCCAAGAGAAAGCAAATGCTTCACTGTCCCTTGAGGTGAAGCTTTACCCAGAGGTTTTCTCCAGTATCACAGCAGATAAAGCTGCCCAAAGCCACGCACCCACTGCCACACTTGGGACTGATCTCCCCCAGTGAAGTTAGGCAGCACACAGGTGTCATTCACTGAGAACGATTGGAACTTCAGCTGCCTGTCAGTGTCTTTTTCCACCCACTCTTCCACTGATCTATTCACAGAGAAGACAGGGGAAAATGAACTCATTTTGTCCTGTAAGCTCTGAGACTTGAAACCGATGAGCTGAGCTAACAAAACCTCAACTTGTGCTCAATAAGGGAGATGCCAGCACTCTCACCCTACCCCTCTATTTTTTATTTCAGCAGGAGTGCTCCTTCCCAACAGCGTGCACAAAAAAAGGAACCTTATCTTTTAGGAAATGCTCTATTAAAGTTCACCAAACCCCCTGGGGCACTGCGGGGGGACTGAAGGGGGTGTGCCATCACTCACAGATGATGCAGTCATGATTTCCTGCACCAAACCATCCTTTTCCCACACCAGTCAGAGTTAACATGAAAACGGTTCACCGGAACATAAAAGCTTTCACGACTTGAAAACATAAAAGCAGAAAAGGAAAGAGATTCACAGAAACAGTGAATCGTTGAGGGGAGTGGAACTTCTCATCCCATGCCTTCCGCCAATGCCTCAACACCTAAAGCAGAAAGCCAGTTCTGCATCTACACAGAGCTGAGCAGCAATCCCAGTGTAAGACAGGAAAACTCAGATTCCCCTCCGGTTCCTTCTCTGATGCCTTTTTTCCTGGCAGATTCCTCCAAACACCACATCTATTCTACGCTGCAGCACCGGCAGCAGTTCAGGTATATCATGAAGTCAAAACACTACCATCTTTTTGACTTATTAAAACACACTAAAGTACCAGATTTCTTTCCAGACTTTCAGCTGACCCAAGTCAAATGGGCATTGCACTCACTCTGCCCTCCCACTGCTACCTTTCCTGTTCAATTTAAGAAGCACCAATTATGATTTTTTTAACCCAACACAGCTGCATCTAAGTCCATCAGCCACAATCACCAGCTACATGCACAAGGTGCTGTGCAAAGGGCCCTGCATCCTGCACTTCATTAGAAGTGCTTCCAGAGACGGAAATGGTTTCAAATTGCCATTCCTATGCTTATTAATAATTCCAGATTCTGAGGCTGTATTGCTCCTGTTCACGCTGTGTAATTGCTTATCTGGCATTACAGCAAATTTCCTCAATCTTGCCTCAGCATGCTTGACTCAACGCAAACTGATTCGAGAGTCCCCTGAATTACAAGAGAGGAATTTGAATCGAGCGTTCCTGAATCACGTATCACTGTGCTGGATTGCTCTGAACAGACATCCTCATTTTCTGCTGCAGCCCAACAGAACTTGAGCCCCTCACACACCACCTCCTTTTCATTTTCAGCTCATGGGAGCTCACACACAGGTTTCACTTTGAGTTTCAACTTCAAGCAACTCTATAAAGACCAGGTCACATTCAGCCAAGGCTCTGCTCATTACAATTATGGCAGAGCACCGAATTCTGTCTGTTTCTAAAGTAAAGCATAGGGTAACCAGATGAAAAGCTGGGCAGAGAAGCATCACGCACACGTGAAACTCAGATGAAACCTGACAAAATGTAATCAAATGACAAATGAGACAGACTTTGCCTCCTGTGGGCTGCAATAACTTAATACTCATTTCTATGCACACTCACACAGACATGAAAAACACATTCTCTGCTCTCTCTCGTGTGCTTTAAGGCTGCTTGCAGCATGCCTGGCCCAGGCAGCGTGTGGCTGAGACGGCCAGCTCATGCTGATGGCTCAAGGACTTGCAGAGCTCCTCCAGTGGATTTTTTTGGCCATGCTTGAACAACCAAGCTCCACAGCAGCTGGCACATGGCTGCTCACCCAGCTCGGCGTGCCCTGCCTGTGCCAGTGCCAGCTCTGCCAAAAGGAACCTCTGAGAGCAGATTGGCCTCGGAATTTGCTTTCCACTCACTGAGCATCTTCTGTGTGCCCTAAAAAACTAAATCAGCTCTCTGCGCAGCCCCACAAACCTGCAGCCCTCTGTCCCAAGCCCCTCACAACCTTCTATGCCGCCACTGCTGCTGCAGCCCCAAGTTTGAACCCGGCCCAAGGCACAGCCATGACGAACGCTTGCTGCAGTTGCCATAGTGACCAAGGCCTGCAATTGAACCAGGAATCGGGCGCCTGAAACGCCAAAACGACTTGACCCACTTTGACAATAATAATAATAATAATAAAAAAATAATACTAATACATAATGCTTTGCAGAACTAATTGAGCAGAGAGCATTCAGGGCTCTCACACACACCGCTGCAGGGCAGCCTTCAGCGGATGCAACAGACCGAGCGAGGGACGGAACACCAACAAGCCCCCCCAGGATGCAGCCCCTTGTTGCTCCTGGATGCAACCCCCAGCCAACACAGCCCCCCATGGGCTGTATGCACCTGCTGAAGGGCTTCTGCCCACTGCCTCATGCAGCAGCCATGAGGTACAGCCATGCTGTGGGCACAGTGCTGGGCTCCTCGCAGGTAGCGATCAGCTGGGATTAACAGGACGCAACGCAAATCCATTTCAATCTTGCAGCTGCAGAATGTGAACTGGAACTCAGCCGGTCGTAATCGCCGTGTTAGGAGGGTACTGAAGGATTTGGAAGGAGGGCAGCTTGTGGGAACAAGGGGCAGCTTCACTCGCACAGCTCCCTGCCACCACCGGCTTCCCAGAAGGCAGACGCAGATCGGTGACACCATTTCCTGCTGCATATTTCTAACCCCCTCAGACTTCCTGAAGAAAGTCCTGATCCGGAAAGCTAATTGCAGCCTCCACCACCATCGCCATGTTTCCCAGAGGAACTTGCTTTGCCAGAACAGAGGTGCAAAAGTCGCATGCCCCCCCCCCGCAGCCCAGGGCACCCACCTGTCAGCATGCAACAGGGGCCCCAAATGGGGCAACGGGCAGCACTGCAATCGTCAGGCTTCATTCTGCACAGTGCTGAGTGCTACATCTGTGAAGAAGCAAAGAACTTAGGCAGGCATTTAGCTCTGTGTAGAGGCCCAATGAAATCTAGGCTGCAAACAAAGTCAGGCCTGTGCTTACACGCTTTCAAGGACGAAGGATATCCTCACACAAAACAGAAGTGTGCTGGTAAAGCCTTGAAAAGAGCAGGAAATAACACAAGGTCAAGAAGGCACCTCAAGCCTGGCTGTCTGACAAAAAGAGTTAATTCTCTTCAGCAGCAGACAGCAAGGGGGTTAATTAGACGCCCACAAAAATGCTTTTCACTGATACAGTCTGACATCACTGGAAAAAGATGAGGTTCAGAAACTCATTATGCAGCCCACCAAGCAGCAAGCAGATGGCAGCAACTTTTGGTCATCACCAACCTACACGGATTGATCATCTGAGAACGAAACCCTCCATGCATCCCTTGCCCTAAAGGCAATAACAGAACGCTATGCTTACATTGCATCTCCCAGCAAAAAAGATACAAAGAAAGCATTAAAGCATTAGGAGAGACAACTATAGAGCTATGCAGACACTAAGCAGTGTTGCATGACAACTGCTTTAAAAACAGTACTTAGAGTATACTTTCTGCATGCTTTTTAAGCAGTTATTTTTTAGCCATGTCCAAACATTTCCGAGATTATTTTGAAAGTTCACAGAATAGTTTCCTCCTCCTATGAAATTCAACAGCATGTTTACCTATTGACGAGATAAAATTAATGCAATTACTGTGCTTCAGGGGAGCAGCAAATCACTGCAGGCGTTAGGAAGGAATTTGCCTTCAGCACACATACAGCACCGTGAGGTTGGTCAAATGCATTATTAACACTGCCATTGTCTTTCTCTGAATCTGATACTGGTCACCACTGGAGACAGACTAGCAATTCCAATGGTCTCACATCATATGGAAATTCCCACTGTACTGCTCTTGAAACAATCCTCAATTTCCCAAGAAAAAGTCAGAATGTGTTTTCTAAATAGAACAAGAGAGATCTTAACAATAATGTCTGATACAGGCATATGCTAGAGAGGACCATTCATCTGCAGAGAACCAAAAATGTGTTATAAATTATATTCTAAACCGCTTAATCACCCACAAATTAATAGTTACATCTGCTCTGAAGGGAGGCAAACCACCTGGAACAAAGTGGGATGAATAATAAGATGAATTTTGGGCAGCAGTAAAGGGAGAACAACGCAAAATGATGCAAAGTAAGACTTCCATATCCCTGTGAAGCTCACTGTGTGCCTGCTTCACCCCCAGCCCTGCCACAGCCCCAGCTGTACCTCCAGAAGGGTTAATGGTAGAGGCTTTGTTTCCTCTCCTTCCCATCGCAATGGCTCTGCTGTAATTAACAGCAGGAACTGCAATATCTGACATTACCTTCAATGCCTTGCACATCTTCTCAACACAGAGTTTAAAAAAAATGCAATAATGCACTCAATAGTTAATGATCAACACCCAGACTGATTTTTGGATAGTTCCTGTGTTACCTCAAGGAGAGCACAAACCTCGTTCCTTCCAGCCCGCCTCACACCATAACCTCAGCAAAGCTGACAGAGGCCTTTATTCCCAGCACAGGTAGAATCCTCCTGAATGCAATCCAGTCGTGCAGCAAGAGTTTTATAAATCACAAATTACTCATCTAACAAAGCCTCACGTCATGCTTTGCCAGCAACAAGGTGCAGGTGTACAGAAACACCGTGCATCTCAGGACTGGAAGACAAAGCTGGAGTTCTACATCCTCCCACTCACTCCTGCCAGACATCACCATTAGCTTCCAGGGATTAATGAAAGATTCTCTGATCTTCAACCCTGACCAAATTGGTTTATTTCCCTCATCCCTCAGCGCTTCACCATTTTACCGTTCTAAAAACAACAATGCAACATCCTCCCACCCCCTCATCCCGACATCCTCCATGCCTCCATCCTCCTTTGCTCTAAACGTGCAGCAGCACTGTCCAGCTGAAAGTTAAAAATAGAGAGGGCCAAGGGCAGAAAACCATCACTCACATACAGTCTTTTGTCCTCAGGACCTGATTCAGCCTTGTCCGCACGTGGTATATTCTCTTGCTTCATCCAGCCTTCTGGTGTTCGGTGGCATGAGCAGTTGGGCATGAAGAATTATTGCACTTTAGCTTAAAACTTCCTTCTACTCTACTGAGACAAAGTCAGGAGCTCCATGGTAAATCTACCAGCTTCAAAAGGGGTTGTCCTGAAAATGCATGTGACTTACAGAGCAAAGACACAGGTATAGATTCTCTGTACTGAATCAGTAATTTCCACAACGGACAGGATGATGCTAGTCATCAATAATCTAAGGAAAGTAGTATTTTTAAGGAATAGGTATTCATCACATTCTCACTGTCCCTAGATTTGCACAGTGCAATGAGCCCTTGTTTCCTATTGCTATCCCCTGCCAAAAAATAAATAAATAGCCACCTGTATAGTGTTTGGAGGATGGAGCAGCACAAAACAAATCCTGTCTATCCCTGTCTCTGCAAATACATCAACGCTGACAGGAATGCAAAGCAGAACTGAGACAGCAGCGTGCATGCTCTGAGAGCTTTTAAGAGCATGGGAGCACATGGGCAAACAAAAACACCATCTTCCTGCAGCTGCTGCCTCCGGTGAGTTGCTGTGGGGCCAGACAGTGGGCTCAGCCCCTCCGGCCTCCCACTGCCCAGCGAGCAGAGCTGTCCCTTGGTGGTGGGGGTGGGAGGTGGGGGTGGGCAGCCGGCGTGACGGAAAAAGCAGGAGGGGTGCGGGGAGAGAAAGCTGCAAACAACAATCAGATTTGATCCTCGTTGTTTCAAACAATCGAAAAGGCTGCTCTGGCAATTCTGCTGCAGGAGAGGTAGGGCGCACGTATGGGGGAGAAAAAGGGAGAAAGGAATCGGGCTGGGGAAGGGGAAAGAAAAGAAGCATCTCTGCAACATGATGTCACGCTGTCTGCTTTCAAGTCCCCCGAACAGAAAGGAGCAGCAGCAATGGCAACCAACATGGACTCCAGATTTAATCTGCCTGGAAAGCGTACGTCTCGGACGGTAGATTTGCTCAGCAAACCTGTGCCCAGCGTGGCACACGCAGCCCTCGGGCTCCATCTTTCACACGCATATATGCACACATACACACGCAGGCACACACGTTCGGAGCCGGCAGACTGCACACACAGGCAGAGAGAGAGAGGAAGAGAGACACTGGCAACGGAACAGGAGAGGAACACTAACCTGGTAGCCATTAGGGACCGGAGCGCGGCGCGGAGCAGCTAAGAATTCATTCATTCATTCACTCGCATGTGGTGGGAGCAGAGCGCTGGGGGGGGAGGCAGCTCACCTCCAGCACCATCGCCAAGCCCGTGCTGAGGGGACAGGGGCAGGGGTCCTTCACGGACACCCCCAACCCTCTCTCCTGGCCTCTCCACACGCTGCCCGGGCTCCTGCCATGGTTCGGCCTCTCGCTCCCCCCGCTCCTCTCTTTGTGCTGCTGGTGATGCCGGGTGCCGCTCCCCGCACCGCCGGCTTTTTCACACCCGCACACACGCGTGCGCATGCACGCAGCCTGTGGGCTGCCGCTTTACATAACGCGAGCCCCTTAATGCCTGGGGATCCATCCCTGCCCACCAGAAGGGGGAGGGGGGAGCTCCTAGGATTTTTCCCAACGGCCCCCGATTACAATCTTGGCATTTCTGGGTGCCCTTCGTCGAGTTTGGCAAAGCCAAAGTGAGTGAAGATCCTGCAGGTTAAAAAAAATATATCCCTTCATCCTCCCTGTGCACACACCCATCCAGTCCTATGTGCGGGAGAAAGTTTCAAAACCTGCAAGCATGTCAATACAAGAACAGTCAGGAAAATTAAACCCTAATTAACAGGCAAAGTGGATTATCTAAACTGAATGAAACACCGTGAGGACACATTCCGAATTAAGGTGACCTCAACTCAATTTAGCTCACTCCATCCACAAAGCTAATGAGGTTTAATTTTTCATGCCTAGCCATGTATAAACAGGCCTGGGGATTTTTAAGAGTTGTATCATGGGAAGATGGTGACTTTGTAGCGTCAGTGAGGTGTCTGGAGGACACACACCTGCTCCCAGGCACCTTCAGGCCAAAGATGCTGCACCAGTTTGGCCACAGTGGTTTAAAAATGCATTCCTTCTCATCACCTATCAGGGATGTTTGCTGTAAGAGTTCCCTGTGGTGTCAATCGAGCCAGGAAGGCAACTCCAGAGCATGATTCAGGCTACCTAAGCAAGGCATCTGCAGCCAAATTTAGATGCTGCAAATGACCCCTTGGAGATGCACTGCTCCCACTGCTCCTTAAGTGATGTAAATATGCATTGCTCTGCCCTCCGCTTCCTTGTGTTGTATTTCATCCACTCCAGCCACTGAAACAGGGCTGACAATTTTCTCTTCTGAATCAGTCACCACTTTCAGCACTAACGTCCCAACAGACCGTCTCTCCAAAAGGCTGATCATCCAGCACCTCACTATAACCAAGAGCAGTGGGAGCAGGAGGTGCTTTGCTCCTATGAATCGATGATCTGCACCAGCCCACGTGCCCCCATGCAATTCAAATGCTGTGCATGATTTTAAATTGAAAAACACTCTCATCATACACCTACTCAGATTAGGATAGCAGAACAATAACAGCATTTTTTACCATTACTGAAAGAATGCACATACGTGCACATCCCTTCCCTGTGCATAAGCCATTGTTCTAACAAATGCATTGTGTATCATTAAGAGAACCATCAGCTCAATGCTAATTTTGTGACATCCTTCTTGTGGACATGCTTCCTTCTACAGCTTTTCCCATTACAACGCTGCCCATCACCAGCATCAAAACACAACAACCTCCCAAACATACTACTGGCTCACAAAACCTAATTTAATGAAAGCAAACCTGGTTTTATTCTCCTAATTCCATCAGTACGCATTCATTCAGGTTGTGTTTTCAAGGGTTTATCCCTACTTACAAGAAAAACTTCTGCTAAAAGGAGACAGTGATGTTTCTCAAATAATTACATGTTCACAATCATCTGAGATTTACAAAGAGCACCAAAAATAATCCATAACACCACAAGAGCTAACTGCCACTTCACCCATTAATGCCTGAATTCAGACTCCAACTCTGCAAGTCTGCCCTGGCTGCAGCAAAGCAAACTGCCAAGATGAAAGAGATGCATTTTTAGAAGTAACAGCACTAAAAACTGTACTTAATTCAAGGCTAGATTATCCTCCTTTGAAAAACAGTACCAAGAAAGGTTCCATGCTTTTCTAAATTCTGTTCTGTACCTCAAATAAGAATCAGTTTGGGCAAGTCTTATACTTCAAAGCAGGCAGCTGAATGACCCCATTCTGTTTCAGTCTGTGAATCTTTATTGTTTATTTCTGTATGACATTCGAAGTCATGCATGAAGAGCACATCAAGGCTCAAAGCAGGTCATAAAGTGGCAAGATAGGTCCAGCACCTGAGGTTAAGACCTTCCCATTCTTCAGAGAGACATCGGGCAAGATGAAAGATTTGTCTTGGTTTCTAAAAGCACCGTAAGAGCAGTTGTAAAAATGCAAGGCTTACCTGAAGAAAAGCTTCTTTGGCTTTGCTCGGGTGGTGTGCAGAAGGCAAAGTTATGGGTAACTCAAAAAAAATCACACGATAACTCAAGTGCTTTAAGAACTTAATTAGATTCTTCGAAATTCAACCAAGAACTCAACAGAGGGAGAAACATACTGGTATGTTTCTGGCTCTCTGGAGCACCATTCATGTCACTATGAAGACAGCTTGTTGAGATGTTTTGGTAACAGTGCACTGGGAAAAGGATCTTCACGCCCTTTAAGGAAGCTCTTAAAGTTTTCTTAAGCTACCAGTTCCTATACAGTTCAAGTTGCAGAACTCATTTTACATTGACCAGTTCTGCCTGCACATCATGCTCTCACTTCTTGCCATGGTGTTAGAAAACCAAGTCAAGCATCAGCACATGATTTCCTGTGAGGTTGGCTTGGGGAGGCCTTGACTGCTAACCTTCTCACGGCACGGCCTCACACCACTGCCCCAACACCACATTAGTGAGCCCCACAGTGGGGTGGAAGCTCCCACAACAGCAAGGAGCTCTGGTTCCAAGCACACACACCAGACAGCACTGCCCAGCCAAAACTCAAGTATGTTAATGCACACTGAACCTCAGGTGAGGGAAAATGATGCATTGGTCATGTAATTAAAGCCCAAAGCTGACAATGGATGCCCAAGAGACAGTCTGAACACACAAGGTCTCCAGAGGAAGGGGTGGATTTGAGGTGCACTCTGCATCCAAGGGGAGCAATCGTGCTCTCTGTGCAATCCACACCAGCAACAGGAATGAAACAAATCTGTCTGCAACGCGCGAAAACAGGTAAGATCTCTCACTGCTCCTTCCCCAACAACTCCTTGCTCGTTTTTAACGACCTTTTTTGAAAAACCGAAAGCCACTGAGTGAGTTTCACCCAACAGGTCAAATCTTCAGCTGAGTTCAGAACAGAACCAAGGACAGTTACACTCCCACAGCACTGCTGTCAGCCGCAGCAAAGCACAGCAGGCATCTCAGAATGCTTGTCCTCAGGGGATCCTCAGCAGAGCGCTACAACCTCAGGATCTGCAAGTAAGATTACTGTTAATGGGTAGCCGACTTATTTGGATGGTAATTAAAGTTTTGCTCGCGTCACTGTTGCAGCACAGAAGCTGCATTTCTCCATCACACCCTCTACTCTGCGACTGGGACGTGCAGTCGTGTTGGCTGCTTTCTGCCCACAGAACATCCAGCACGCAAAGTGGGTGCTGCACTTCAAACCCCAATATTCTCACTCTGTTAAGCAATAAAGAGAATTTCCAGAACCTTTTGCAAAAAAGAAAAAAAAAAAAAAGGGCTCCCAGAAGAAGTCAAAATCTTGTTGGAGTACTCAGAACTGACAACGTTTTCATGGATGCGATGGCTCCTAAGAGCACATGGGCTCCTCCAGCATAGGGGAGGAAAGAGGCATTCGTGTGCTCAAAGGCATGGGAAGGCTGAGGGGGGAGGAGGAGAACAAGGAGAAAGAGAACAAAGTGTCAACATCTTAACTGGGACACACAAAGAGCCAGTTCTTACTAAGAACTTAATCCAGGATTAACAAGAGGTCAGCTACCTCTGCAAGGAGACTGCACTAAAAGGAGCTAATTAGCTCTCCTTAATTGCACAAAAGGAACCACACACAATTCAAGGCATTCACAGGAGCAGATCCTACCTCACCCAGGAAACAGAGTCCTACCTGTCGGGATTGCACCATGCTCCAAACTGCACACGGAGAGCTCAGAGCAGGAAAGGTGACAGGACGTCACAACAGATGTCATGACAGTGTGTGGGGAGTGAGGGACAGCACCAAGGGGTAAGGCATGTGAGGGAGGGCTGGAGTCTCCTTCAAAGGGGACAAGTGACTTTAGTGTGCCCAGGATCTTTCCATGCAGTTTTATCATCAACCACTGCTATCACATGTGGAACTGCCCCAGAACTCTGCAGTGATGTTTTCATAAACTATTATCCATGAGGATACGCACTTGTAACCCTCTTTAAATCAGTGCAGTATCTGAAAATGAGGAGGGGGGACAGCAAAAGGAAAATCAGCCCATGTCTCTCCATAGGCCCAACACTGCTCTATGCACTGAAACCAAAACAGAGGCTGTGGATGCCCCGTCCCTGGAGGTGTTCAAGGTCAGGTTGGATGGGGCCCTCGGCAGTCTGGTCTAATATTAAATGTGGAGTTTGGTGGCCCTGCGTATTGCAGAAGGGCTGGAGATTCAAGATCCTTGAGGTCCCTTCCAACCCAGGCCATTCTGTGATTCTGTGAATCACATCCCTCCCTGGCATGGCATCCTGGTAAGGACAAATAGACAGAAGAAAGCAAATACCCAACTCAACACACAGATGCAACAGCTCCAGCCTGGAACCCACTGGTCTGGGATGACGCAGTGGAAAAGGCTGCCTGAGCTGACCTCCCACAGCCTGCCCTCAATTTCTAATGATACCTTCCAAAAATTATTTGCAAACTGTGTATTTGCAAGAGTGCACCAATTCCTGATGTGACAGAAGATATTTATATTCTACATTATGCAGCTATTACACTGCACCATCTCTTCCCATGCCAAATTCTGAACTTCTGATGGTTTGTGTGTTATCAAAGGCAGAACTGTAACTTCACAAACACTTGGATGAAAACTTTCATTGACACACTCCTGTATATGCTGACCACCTGCAGAATGGACTGAAGCGTCTCAGTGAAGGGATAACCATTCAAAACACTTGAAATACTGAACTTTTTCAAACTGAAGGCAGGTATAAAAGCAACGCACTTCTTAAAAAGTTCATTCCTGTAAGCCTCGCCTACATTGCTCTGTATTTATATTCCTTGCCAATTTTTGTTTGATATTAAGCCCATCTCATTTTTGCCTCTGAAGCCATCACATGCTCTGCCCCATGCACTCATGATAAGCTGTTGCATGTTTTTCTCCAGAAGCACTCATGCTGCACTGACAGATAATGCACACAGCAGTCGTTGTGCTTGGAAATGAAAATTAACCAGCCCATCAATAACAACAGCAGAAGTCTCACAGCTCCAGCACTAAATGTAACACCTGCATTTCTCTGTTAGCACTGTGCTGAGGGCTGGGCAGCTTGCAGACAGACAGAGCCCTCACCTCAAGGAGCTGGCAGTGCCAGCCTTCAACCCTGCAGTGAAGGGCATGGGGACAGCAGGCTGTGCTTGGTCCAAACCTCGCTGTGCTCAAGGAGATAGCTTCAACTGCAAGGTCTGAGGGCATCCTGGGTGCAGGAAGCGTGCCAAGTTTAAGAGAGGATGAAGGGAAAAGCAAAACAACGGGTTAACCACAGTAATAATCTCATACACACAGATAAATAGCAGTAGAAACAGGAGATCAGCCATTAATGACAAGCTCCTGCAGGATCATTACAAAACTGCCTCTGTAATCTGTGTGTTTCTTCTCTTACCCCTTCAGGATGGAGGTAAACATCACACACCACTGTATTTTCAGTTGTATTTTGACCAACATCAGAAAAGCAGCAGCAAAACATCACCTCAAACCCAAAGCACACCAATCCCATCCTTTGGACATCACTCAACATGAGAAAGCCACATCCACTCTTGCTCCAAATAGCAGGGAAGCAACCCTTATGTACACTGCCCTTAGGCAAGCCGAGCACAAAGGGAGAACTCCCTGCCATCTGGGTAAAGCTTCAATAGCTGCCATTGGAGAGAGCAGAATGTGCATCAGCTGCTCGGTGCCAGCGGCGGGCTACAACCAGCCTCCTGGTACAGCCATGCCCCACTGCTGCAGTCCTCTCTGCTCCCTGCCCCACACTTCACTGCACAGGAACAGCCCTGACCCACGAGTACATTTGTTTAAAGGGAAAAGGGCACTACAAGGGTGTCATCTTTTTCTTTAGCACTGCCTGGTGCAACATTCGCTTCTCCATCGTGTCATACAGCTGCAGTTACAGCAGCTGCTCCGTTTTTCGGGGCTGCTCAAATCTCTTTATTCCAGCCAAAATCAGCCTTTGAAAGCCTTCACCAATCACTGCTTTCAGACCCCCCTGAACCACCAGCGATCTTCTCTCCAGCCGCCCATTCAGACACAATGGATCCATCCCCACTCTCACTAATTGACTTTCTTAACCTTGTATGACCCTTTCCTTCCGGGATGGGCTCAGATTCCTGTAATCCTGCTGGCCTCACCCAGAAACCCACTGAGCAGTTACTCAGTGCAGCCCTTACTCTTGCACAGCGTGGACGCGCTGCTCTCTAAGAGCCTTGCCCAGCTTCTCCCCCACACCCCACACCCTTACATCCCAGCTTCCACTTTCCTGGCAACCCCCTGTGCCCCATCCCAGCCCCGCACTGCGTCAGGACATCTTCCCAAGGAACTGCCAGACCTCTGCACACACTCAAACACACAGAAACCTGCATCCACTGGGAGAGTCCTGCTGCCTGCTGGGGAGGTGAGCAATGAAGAGCTAACTGCTTGCATAGCCTGTTATCACATCGCTTTTCCCGAGGCACTGCACCGTGTCTTCCCTGCTCCTCTGCTCTCCAATTCTGAAACCTTTTAAACTGCAGACAGCAGCAGTTCTGCTGAGGGAGAGACCATTACAGCATGCGAGCTTCTCCCTGCTCCGATGCATTCTGTGTTCTCAAAAAGTAGTTGACATAAAGATTCCCTGCTCTGATAGCAGCCCAGCATAGTTGAAACAAAGCCTTCTTTGCAACGTGCCACCAGCCCTGGCATCTCAACTGGCTGCTGCCCACTGAAAAGAAACGCACCCACTGTCTCTTTAAGAATGCTCATATCCCACATCAGCAGGGCTTCCTTAACCCTGCCTGCTCCTTGCTCTCTTTGCTGGCCGCAGCTGCAGATGTCAGTTTCCTCACTGCACATCCCTGGCATCCCACGCCACGTGTGAGCTGTGCTTTTTAGCAAATATCCCAGTGCTCTGAAATGCAGGGAGGACTCCTATGACAACAAAGGAGTAGTCAGCACTGATGTAAGCATCTTAAATACCTCTAGATTCACCTCTCCTCACTTCCACAAGCCGTTCTTGTCTGAACACACCATCACTCCCACAGACAGCTGGAGTTCACCTTGCAGACCCTGGGTGCTGGGCAGCCCCTTACCCCACCAGGCACAGCCCAAGCTTTCCGCTTCCCTGAGACATCAGCAGGCAGCACAGCCAGCTGCAGGAGAAACACTTGCCCTCAACACAGGGGTGTTTCCAAATACAAGCTCTAGGAAAGGCCAGAAAGGTTATAAAACGCAGAAGGTAACAACGTGAGTCATACTGAAAGCATATATAAACATACATATAAAAGTCTATAAATAAATGTATATGAAAGCCTGTCTCATAAGAAAAATAAACAGGCTGTGATTGCTTCTCTTCCAGGCAAAGCATGAAGATAGCTATCCTCCCCCAGTCCTTTATTTTGTTCCTAGTCCATACAGGCATTACAGAGGCAACAGCAAAGCATGTACATCAAGCCAAGGAACTGAGAAAGCAAAGAATCAGCACAGCTCCACATTCCTGTACAGGAATAAGCTCAAAGGAAAGCAACAAAAACATCACATTATTCATGAGGCTCATTTATGAAAAGACACTTGAAGGTTAAACAAAGCAAAGTAGTCAACAAATATTTAAGGAATGCAAATGCCACGGAGAAAGAGCAGCTATATTAAAAGATTTTATAACAATGAGCAATGAGATGAAACTAAATTGAGGGGAGAAAAAACGAGGCTGAAGGCAAATCACTGCAGTCAGGAGAATCAGAGAAGTGGTACAGCCATGCTCATAAATAGCATTAGGTAACCATTAATAAGGGCAAAACGGGGAACCACGTGGCACCGTCAGGGGCACAGATCAATGACTCAATTCTATCAAGTCCTTTTCTCTCTCTCCATTCTGCTTCTCATCACTTTCCTAACAGGCAGCAGCCCAACCCAACAACTTTCTGGTTGCTGCTGTTGACTAGCACTGTGAGTCTCCTTAAACGTTTACGCTCAGCTGGATCAGTGTTACAGATCTTTGAGCATCACAGTTTAGAGTTACTCTGTGTTAGTGAATCACCTGCAAAGCTTTCATCTGATGTATTTAAGATTGTGAACCTTGAAAGAACAAATATCCTTACAGTCATACAGTTTTTTTAATTGTGAAGAACACACAGGTTGCTTTTGGGCAACGTGGGTTCAGCTTGCAACTCTGGCCATGTCAGCTATGAGAAATGGCAGTGATGTGGTAGGCTGGTTTGTCTCATCTGCAAACCAAGGTTATTATCATTTCATTTTCTCTACCCTTTGCCTGCATGGCCTGTAGTGGCTGGAAGTCCTCAGGACTCACACTGGCTCTTGTACATTAATCTCTCTTTGCATGGTGAAGAGCTATTTGCAAAACCTTCTCACTAAAAAAAAAAAAAAAAAAAAAATTCAGATCCATCTCCAAAACCACTCCTGCTATGACCCATCCTCAAAAAGAATCTCACAAGAGTCAAAGGGGAAAAAGCTTGAAAAAACAATATTGCGTGTATCTGCACTGATGACGCAGTTTCATTGCTTTGAAACAGCCACTGAATGCTGGCCAGAGTCCCTGAGCTGCAGCTGAGACACACGCAGACCATCCTCCAAGGCCTACAGCTAAGCAGCAGTTCACCTCCCAAACCTCATTCTTAAAACATACATCAGATTGAAGGCCACCACATCACCACACTGCTTCTTAATTACTGACAGATCTGAAAAAAATAAACTGCAGTACCGAGGGCTGCAAACCCACAACCCAATTTCCTCATAAACAAAGGATGCTTCTTTCAGAACTGCATAGCTGCTTTATTTCTATTCCTAACGGGTCAGAGAGACACCAAAATTACAGCCCTATCTTTCCAGGCTTTCTAAAATGCCTGTCCCCAGAGCAAACCTTTTAATTCACAGCACTTCATGCACCATCCCTCACTTGTGTACAGCTTCCAAACGACTCCCCTGGAATCCTTGGATTCTCTTCTTGCCATCATTTAAACCCAGGCTTGTTTGCTTAGTATTTCATTTAAAGAATACATCTAGTTAAAGAGAGAGCTGTTCTCTACACCAAAGGTAAACAAGTTGTTTTCTCTCCTCCCCCCGCAGCTAATTTGGTGCCTTATATCATGTAAATGTATATTTATTTTTTTTTACATAATCACATTTTTGCTACTCCTGACTGCACACCTCCTTCTTTTCTCCTACATCATTTCCACTCAACTCGTGTTCTCCATTTTTCTCCTTCTAGCTCCACAGTTAGGTGTGGCAAAACCACATTCATCCAAACCTGAGATTCCAAGTGGTTTAAAATCTCCCAAAATACCAAAACCCTGCCACCAAAAAACATCCTTCCATCTCTGCTCCCTTGCCACATGCATAGAGTGGCTGTGACTCCACCCAAGGAGGATGGCAGTGCTTCACATCCCATGTTTGCAAACAGAAAGCAGAACATCCATTGTCAGGCCTCTTGGCTAACCACAGAGAGCGTTCTGTCCAAGAGAAATGGTTATGGAGAGCAAACCACTGCACAAAGTGAAATGTAACCACCAGCACGGACCCAAAGCTGGCCAAAGGGAAAACTCCAGTAAAGGAGAAGCTTAGAGAACATTCCACCATCGTGCACTGAGCATGTGGCTCTGAAAGAGTAGCAGAAGGAAAAGCAACGAACTTATGCACAGCGTTTGTTTTGGTCTCAAGTACCCTTTTCTGAACTTGCTTATTTTATGCTTGGATAGTATTACTGCTATTATATCTCAATTTATATAATTTACTTTTCCAGACTCAAAATACTGAAAATTAACGGTTACTGTGCATAGTAAGCATCAATTATAAACATAACAGCAGCCTGATATTGAGCTACACTTCACAACCAGAACTGAAATGAGCAACAAGCAAAGGAAGACTCAAGAACAAGCACAGAGCTGCTAAACACAGCAAAGGAATGCATGGTGAGCTTGGAGTTGGGATTGAGGAGCTCTGCTCCCAAGGGAACTTTCAGTTGGCAAAAGCAATCAACCAAAAGAGATCTTGACCGGGATGCTGACTCTTGTGTAATGTGCCACAAGATCCCTGATGGCAATGGTTGGCTCTTTCAAGCTTTGACCTTGCCCACTTATTGAACAGAACAGCCCTGATTGAGCAAAAAGTTAAAACATGTGAGTGTTTCTGTTTACTTCAATAGAACCATTGATACACGTGGGGTGAATCGCACACACACTGCTGAACGCTGTTCTCCATCCCCTTCCTGCACATGCAAATACCAAATGGCTTCAGCAGGAGGGAGCACAAGGGAGAAGAGAGAGCACTGGCATCCCCCATTCTGCAGAGAAAGCAGCACAGAGGCAAGATTGTGGCCCATGTGGACAGACCTTGGCACTAAACTGGCATAAATGATCTCTTCCAATTCCCAGCTCCTGTAGCCTGGGCCTTGCTTCTCATTGGAAGGTACCCAGCAGTTAAACAGCACAAGCAGAGCCTCCACTCCAATTTATGCCTTGACAGAGATAACCAGTTCCTGATAAATCTTATCCACAACCACTTCTTCATTGTATTTACCTCTTTTCATGCTTTTACCCAAGGAGAGGAACCTCAGGAGGAGCCATGTTGCAGCCTCACTGCTCTCAGCTCTGAGCAAGCAGTGGCTGCAGGATGGCTCCAAGCAGTTTGCCCTTCACTTGACATTTGTGAGGCTGTTGAAGGACTACGTTGCCAGCAAGGTGATTTTACCATCCGATAAGCAGAGAAGGCAATTTTAGAAGGACGCAAATGATTGGGATTCAATCAGTCAAGATAATCTGCAGCCCAAGGAGAAATTTGGGGGACGGATGCTGGGGGCCGGCAGCACAGCTCTGCGCTGCCACAGTGTACGTCACGCTGTGCTCACTGAGCTCTCCATCACCACATGTGCATTACAGAACAAAACGTTGGCTGTTCGTCTCATTTGGAGTCAAAATCTGATGCCGAAAGCAAACCCCGTTGCAAACAAAATAACACCAAAGGGGAGTTCTACACGTCTGCCATCACACAGAACCAGAGCAAACCAAATCTCAGACCACGGGGCTCACAATGACTCAGTTTTTCTTCACGCAGTCTACTTCCACTGTATTTTTTTGTTCATTCTGAACTAAAAAAGTCCCTTCGATTGTACTGCATACCATATTAGCACTGAAGGTATTAATTCAACGTGCGGCCCAGGACAAAAACTGGAAATGAGCCGATCTCGGTTCTATTTGTGGCTGTTACTGCTGCTGAGCACAGCCTGGCCATGCGAATCGCATGCGAGGTTTTCCCTTCCCATCAGCACGCTTGGCCTGGGCTCCCAGCTGCTTGCTATCACTTCCCACTCCCTAAAAGCCCAGAGAAATTAGCACAAAACCTGCTGCTAATCGCTTGATCGTTCCGTGAAACCATTTACAAAATTAATCTAGCAACACCATTGCAAGTTCTTTCAGCCATTTGACACAACGTCGTAACATTTATTCCTGTTAAGAGAGAAAGCAGAGAGCCCATACCTGTCAGAGGTTCAGCCAAATACCCAGAATATTTTGGATGCAGAACATCATGCAGATTGCCCCACCAATGTGGTTCCTTCTTCCCACCACATCACAGCAAACGGGAACATTCTGGCTCCCCAGATCCGTGTGCAGAAGGTGTAAAGAGGGGAAGCACCTCATTTCCAAATGGTAGAGCCCCATTCAGAACTTACACGTATGTGGGTCATCTTTGATGGCTGTGAGGGGAGGATTGTCTAGCTCTATTCTATTCCTTTTGAACAAAAAGCACAGGGATAATAAAAAAAAAGATGTAGAGGCAAAAAGACCTGGTTAACACTGGGCACACTGACACAAATAACACTTTAACTCCTAACAGGAAGGTCAAACACAATACGCACAACTGCACAATTATGTAATTTCAGCTGAACTCTTTTGCTCCCCTCCTCCAACAAATCCGAGCAAGGACCAGTTTTAAAATCCATCTTTCATTTGCAATGCAACGGAACTAAGTTCATTTCCACCGCCCAGGGCAGCTCTTTAACTCTCTGCAGTGTGGAGGTGAAGCTAAAAATTATTTACGCCGCATCACTGTTTCACTGCGTAATTAAGGAAGTGTGAATCCTAGACACCACACACCCACACGTGTCACTTCACTGCATTACAGCAAGTCCACATCCTCTATATCGCATTCACAGAATCACAGGATTCTATGATTTCTGCTTTCCCTATTATTTCAGGCTTGGAAGAATTTGCAAGGCTGGACCGTAAGGATAAAGCTACACAGGAATAGTGTGATGCTGGTGGAGCCCCTCACTGCTCTCCTAAATACCTGTGACCCTGAGACCCTGTTAGGACCCTCTGTAAGGGCAGGTGCCTCTGACCAGCTCTGCATGCAAAAGAATCCTGCAGTCACTGCCTTACAGCACGCCTCACTGAAACCACCCCACGTTAATCTTCCCTGCTCCCTGACATCAAACAAGGGCTAATTTTAGCTCTGCTGTTCTGTAACCCTACCTAGTTCCCATCCCACCCCCACAACTATATAATAGATCCTTCCTTCACATAAGTAGGGTGTTGGAACATTCACAGTTTTTTTCTCACTCACAGGCACTTGGAGAAAAATGAATTGCAGGCTTATTTTTAGGCTGAGCCTTTGGCCTTTATTTTCTCCTTAAGTTCCATACAGTGGGTCCTGAGGTTGAGAAATACCCCCATCAACAAACGAGCCATGCAAGAGGAACAAGACAAGGAGGTAGAAGAGCTTTGCTCAGCATCCTATTTATGGGATGTGGAGCTCAGCTACCAGCTTGCTTTGGTCCCTGCAAGACTTCTTCAGTCATTTGCTTCGGCCCAGAAGCCTGAGGAAGGGAGCACAGCAGCAGCAAGCAGCAATGCCTGGGACTGAAGAGGAGAAAAAGCACAAGTCCTCTCACAGCATTAAAGCAGCACACTGTGACACAAAGACAACTTACCAAACCAGGACATGGGGCCTCAATGAGACAAATGCATGTTGTGGGGTGGTAATGAGCCACCGGGGAACTGCAGGATCATTTTGGATATCTGGATGCTGGACTGCAACAGTGAGACACAGTGCTGGTACTCCATGGCCTTGCATGGACACCGTGCTGTCACACTGCGATGTCACGAAGCTGTGATGGTTACACAGCAGGACTGTGCCGTGCTGCAGTGTGCTGTGACAGCCCAGTGACTCGACAGCACGCAGCTCTGACACGACACCAGATGGTGATGAGATCATTTTGGGCCAAATTAAGGCTGCAAAAAAATGCATGACATCGTCTCAGGGCTCAGCACGTGGTCCTGTGCCAAACCAATGCTCCCCCTGCGACACTGAGGTGGCCAAAGACACTCCAAGAAAATGCCCTGCAGCATCCTGAGCAGAGCAGGAGCACCAAACCAAGGGCTGGGCTGAAGGCAGGCGGGTGCACATCCTCGTGGTCAGGGAGGGCAGCTCCTGCTGACAGCACTCTGTCCCCGTGCTGCTGCCCTTCCTGGTACAGAAAGAAATCATGTGTCCTTTCAGAACTGTTCCATGCGGAAATCTGCATTAACCCCAGCAGTGCCGCCTCAAGTTGGAATCCCTGCTTCTAAAGCAAGGACCAAACCGTGTTTGAGGCACTTTTTTTTCACTCGAGACAAATGCTAAGCCTGCAAAGCAAGCTTATTATGAATATTTGAGGCCATCTGACCCGTGTGGAGGTATCCAAGGCACATCTGATGAGCAGCAGAGAACTCTGCGGTCTCTCTTGAGGTCTGTGCTCCTGGAACCACACTGACCAGCCCAGCATAGACACGCACATCTACATAGGTGACCCAGGACTTAAACAGCATCCTTAACACCCCCTTTGGTGCCTGGATAATGCTGAACAAATAAAGTAAATAAAACTGTGTGCAAACACAGACGTCCTTGAGGAGGAACATAACGACTGCTGCAGAGATTCAAAACGTTGCGGGCTTTTCTTAAACACAGTGAGCCATCAGAACAGCTCACCTGTTTCTCTTGGGATTCTGAGGAAGATGAAGGGGGTGCTGCAGTTTGGGCAGCACCCTCTAAGCGTTCCCAGGGAACAGCACAGGCCGTTTGCACAGCTCCCTGCTGTCCACACAGCCCCAGGGCAGCACTGTGCACCCAGCAGCTGGCCACAAGTGCTGGGCACACACAGCTCAGAGGAAAGAGCATCACCTGCTAAAACACCACGACCATTTCAGTAGTGCTGGAATGCCCCCAACCCAGCTCCTGCTCCTCCCCAGCACTGACTAAATTAACAGATTGGCTTCCATGCTAATCATGATAAACATTGCGATAGAACTGAGCGTGCAAAAGTGCTCCAGTTACACAACTAACAGGAACGGCCGGTGCTGCTCACGGATGGGCTGAGCCGAATGCAGCAGGGTGCCATGTTATTGCAGATCCACACCATCATGGCATTTCTAACACATGCTCAGCTTTACCCAGTAGTACGCTCAGCTATTATGCAACTCATCAGCCCAACTGCACACCACGTAGAGCAGCAAAAGGGGACAAAAAAGCTACACAGGCTATGCTTTTTGTATACTGTGCCTTAGGTATGGTCGTATGCGCGCAGGAAAACTCTAAAGGCTCTAGCTGCAATTAAATAAAAGGCAAAATTACAGAAATCAGAAGAGATGCCCTATTGAGTCATCCCTGGCTCCAGCCCGTCCCCTGGGGCCCAGCACAGGATGCTTCCTACTGCTGTGCCCTACTGCTTCTCTTCCACAGCAAAAATAATAATAATAAAAATAACCACAATAAATAAAATAACAAACGAAAAATAACTTTCCTGCTTTCTCACACTTTATGGGCAAGGATCTCAGAGTACTAAATTCAAACTGATGTGAAACTGCAGAGTTCAGCAAGAGGCCGTTATCCCTATGATTACTCCCTTTACCATCAGAGAGGAAGAGGATTAAGAAACAGGCCTTCGTTGCTCCTGTCATCCCCTCGGTGATTTCAATCCAAATTACAAAGTCACATTCCATCATTCCACGATGGAACCGTTCCCATCTGATAAAGTTGTAATTAAATTGATCTCATCTTTGTAATTCAAAGGCTATTTACTGCAGCTGGGTACTTTTGACATGCTCAAGATCTTATACAGATCTCTGCTAGCCGAGTTTTATTAGACACACCATATGCATAACTGCACTGTATATCCCCCACATATGTAGAACACCGACCTTAAAATCGCAATCAAAATGTTTACGTGCAAACATTTCAGATACACACCCAGCTTCCACCTCCACACCCATCCCTTCCGCTCCCCCCGGTGCAGCCCGGCTCGCTTCCCCGAACCCCCCGGAGCATCACGGCGTTCCGGAGCGCCGCGGTACCTGCAGGGCGCTGCCAACTCCCAGCCGTCCTTACGGAAAGATGTCGACAAGGTGCGTATATCCCCGAAAGCAGCTATTTAAAGGACAAGCCTAGCAGAAGCCATTCCACGCACGTAGGACGCAAGCCATATCCTCCACCTTTCTTCGGGGAAAAGCTTTCTTTTCTCTAGCTCAATACGTGCGCTCCAGGCGCTCAGGTGCGCGGATGCGATGTGCGCGCATCCAGGGATGCAAATTCATGCACAGCCCCGAAGAAAGCGCTCAGAGGAGGAGAAGCGGCGGCCCGGAGGCAGCGGATGCCCGGAGCAGAGGACGGCGCAGAGAGACGGAGACGCCCGAGCGGGAGGAAAAGCACCGCGGATTCGGTGGATGCCCGCAGGGCTGCTGCGGCGGAGCGGCGTTCGGGAGCGCTCCCCCCGCCCCCGTGGCTCCGCTTACCAGGCGAGCTTGAAGCCTTTCATCAGTACAGTCACGAGAAGCCGCTGCCCGCGTCCTCGCGTGCCCACCGCCAGCTCCGCAGCTCCCAGGACATATTGGAGCGGAGCCGGCCGCCGCGCTCCATCCACCGAACCCCCCAGCGGCGCGGCCCCGCCGCCTCCCGCCCCCGGCGCCCGCCCCGAGCGCGGCCGAGAGGCGCAGGGCCGCCCGCAGCCGCACCGCCGGCTCCCGAACCGCCCCGCCGCCTGCTGAGCATGTGCGGCACCGCACGGCCCGCCCCCGGCAACGGCCTGGGCTCCGCTTCTGTGCTCTGCTCCTGTGATGGGGGGCAGCGGTGGTGGCCGGTGCGAGCCGGAGCTGCAGGGCGACGAGTGACGCAGAAGGGGGAGAAGCGCCCGTTACCAATACCGGCTCCCTCCTTTCCTTCTCCTCACGCTTCGGGGTTGTGCGGTGTAGCCTGAAGGATGTATTTGGGAGGTGATTTTTTGTGACACCTTGAATGACAAACCTCACGGTCCAGGGGTGACGCCGCTATTAATGGCTGCAACACAGAATCCCCACCTGCAACAGCCTGAGCTCCATTCAGCTCCCCGGGTAGCAGCAGGGAGGACGAGTTCTTCACTTTTGGTTTAAAAAGCTTTCTGTGAAATTGGGCCTGAGTAGCCAGGAATCACTGGCACATCGTGCACATCAACCTTCACAAAGCACCAAACGTTCCTCCTCACCTCCACCTCATCCCACTCAAGAGCAGCACCGGACTTTTTTTTTTCCCCTGACTGATGCCCCCGAAGCACAAGCAGAAGCAAAGTTCTAGTTCTGATTTCAGCTAGAAATAGCTTCTGGCATTCAAAACCCACAGCTGAAAGGAAACTGGATTCTCAGCAGGGGGCAGAAGTTTCAGAAAGCACACGAGTGATGCTGAGAAGCCTTTCTCAGAAGTTGAATTGTAAAAGGAAAAAAGCAATTCGATGCTAACCCCATCCAGATGGCTTCCCCCAGGCTTGTGACAGGTTGCACTTTCTGTTTAAGCATTTAATACTGAGCTGTCTGCAGAAGGAAGCAATGAATGGGGAACTGCATCCTGCCCACAGCTGCCCTCTGCTCCCATCTGCAAAGGGCTGAGGAGAAGTGAGTGCCTCAGGAGAGCCATGCCAGGCAAAGGAGTTTGAGATAAAACTCCATTCTCAAGCAGTTAAAAGTTTGCTTGGAACATGAGCTTTTATTTCCAGACAAAACCCACTGACAACTTACACATGCGTTTCCAAATGTCACAAACAACATGGGAGAAACACTCAAATCTCAGCCCTCATTTGGTCCATCCTATATGAGCTGCCTGGCCTCAGCTCAGCTCCAGAGCTGCTTCTCACCATGAAATGCTGCACATCTGTGGCCCGCAGGTTGCAAGGAGGGAAGCAAATCACAATGCTGTAAAATGGGTCAGGAGACCTGCAAGCTTGGCAAATCTGGGACAGACTAATGCTGCAGTCACATGTTTAGAAATCAAAGCTCAGGCAAGAAAGGTATTAAGAGATAAGCAGTCATTTACTTTAAAAAATAGAAGAGTAACGTGATGGTTAGGAAATTATCAAAGGAAATAGATCACTTAGAAGTGGGAAGTATCTGTATGAGCAGACTGGCAGGCGCTGCCATCTCCATCACAGCTGCAGTCTGCTCTCTGCTCACAGCAGCAGCCTGAAGGAGAGAGGACTGCAGGTCACCATCCAAAGCAAACCCCATGCTCACAGGTGACCCTCTGTCACCTATGGTGGGGACAGTCCTTGAGCTGCTCCCTCTGTGGCAGTTTGAACTGCATGGGCAAACCCTTTCCTTTCTCCTCCTTCATCTGCAAAGCAATACTCAAGAGGAACAAGGAATATTAACATTTAAATAGGGTAACAAAAGAGCACGTGTACATATCAAGAGAGGTAGGCTCCGTGCAGCCACCCTGCCCACCTCCACAGTGCTAAGAATACTTAGAAGTCACAAGCAAGCTGAATTCCAGATAAATTATCTACCTACTCCATCCTGAGCATCCATCCCACAGAGCAGGAGAATGGGAAAGCAGAAAAGCATCGTGAGAACCGGGGCCTTCAGGGATCAAAAGCAGTTCTGGCTCTGCCATAAAGCTCTGGTTGGAAACTGGGCAAGCTGTGCGTGTCTTCTCATTGATGTGAGACTGCACTGCAAGGAGATGCTCCTCATGTTGTGATATAGAAGCTCCAAGGGCAGGCTGTGTGTTGTGTCAACGTGAACACAGATCATCTTTGATAATCACGTCCTGCATGCAAAAGAGCCCTCAAAAAATCTCCTTCTTTTGGGCAAAAACTTTTTCCACGTGAATGGCAAAAAAAAAAAAAAAAAAAAAAAAGTAACTGAAAATAAGAATGCAGCGTAAATGAGTTTTCACTTCTGTCTGTTGTGATGTTTCAGAAGAATGAGCGCAGTGGTTGAAAACAGAAGTGTTTCTGAGAGTGGGCGCCTATCCGGCAAGTGTTAACGATCACAAAATCCTGGTTCCTTCACATCTCACAGCAGTGGACTGGAAACAGTGAGAAGTGCCCTTCTGCTGAGGAAGGAAGTGGTGTCCAAAGTTCCAATGCTTAACCACAGCACTCAGATCACAACTCCACATCTTGTTCAGTGTCATGCTCTGTTCTCAGCTCCCGTTCACACACCAATCACCGCATCACCTTTTTTCCCCCCTCACTCAACTCCAATTTTGCATTATTTTGCCCCAGTCCACCCTCCTCTTTCTTCTTTCTATTTGTTTGCAGTCTACCTATTTTACATGGAGCCAGGTGGGTATTTGCACCGAGGACTGCCCTTCATACAGGATGTTAGATCAGATGCTCATCATCTCCCTTCTCATTGTAAAATATCTAAGGCAAATTATTTCCTTACTGCAGTAGAATTTTAGTTGTTTAGGAAAGGGATCCCATCTTTTTGATTGCAAAGTACTGTGTATGTAATTACTACTATGTACAGCAACTACCACCACAACAAACAGACACAGCATCCAACTCATCCCCTGTCCCTCCCCACAAGCGGAATTCCCATCAACTTCAATAGGGATTCAATAAGATAATTTGGATCCTGGCCTACAGCCAGCAGCATTTGGGAGATTTCTGATCCAGAGCAAGAACACCATGGACACAGCCTCCCCTTGGGGAGCACTGGTCAGGATGAGGAAGTCAAACAGCATACACACACTAAATACAGCAACAACATCAAAACATGCCCAGCTTTCCCAAACCAAGGACAGACTCAGGGATTCTGAGCAGCAGGAAAAGGGGGTTAGAAAAAAGAATGGGTGTTTTCCTGACCTGCAACAACAAACCTTTTAGAAGAGGCTGTAATACACAAAACTGAGCTGATTTTGTTTTCTGACCCCCACCTTGGATGAAAGAAGAACTAAATGCTTGTGTCCAGATGTGCTTGTGTCCAGCGCTGTGCCACCTCTGCAGTCAGGGCCCAGGTTGAACCAAAAGCACAGAGACCACTAATGAAAATCCTACCAGCCATTACTGTTTGGCAGTGCTTCACTCACAGAACCACAGAATGCCCTGGGTTGGAAAAGACCACAGCGTTCATCCAGTTCCAACCCCCTGCTGTGTGCAGGTCACCAACCAGCAGCCCAGGCTGCCCAGAGCCACATCCAGCCTGGCCTTGAATGCCTGCAGGGATGGGGCATCCACAGCCTCTGTGCAACCTGTTCCAGTGCCTCACCACCCTCTGTGTAAAAAACAAAAAAAACAGCAGCCAGTTATCCTGCGTTACTCCATCATCTTTCTCCCCTTACTCCCCTCAGCAGTCCCAGTCTCAGCAAGAGCCATCTAATAGAAGCCAACAAACGTCCCCACGCAGGAGCCCTGAGGTACTGCTAACAGGCATCTTTTCTCACTTCACTCATTGTTCGAGTTACAGCTCATAAGACAAACAGATTTCCTTCAAGACAGAACACGTAAATCAGGTGCTTAATTACCTCTGCACCACACCAGCAGCACTGAGGACTTGCTGTGCGCACACTTGCAGTGCAGAAACCTTCTGCTGTGAGGGGAATGAAAGCCATCTCTCTGACTTATATTCCACCTTTCCACTCACTGATTACCTGGAAGGTGATTCATGCTTTCCTGGGAAGCATTTGAGCATCACGTCAAGCCAATTTTCTTTGTTAATGGGTTAACTGCGTTACCCTCTGGTTCTCAGCAAGGGGCAGGAGAAAAAAAAAAAACACAACAGTGCTTCTACATTTATTGGGACAGTATAGAAGCCAAGTTGTGAGGTGATGGGACAGCGTGTCACAATCCCACTGCAGAGTGTCTCACAGCATGCACAGGGCAAGCAGTGTTTGATTGCAAGAGCAGTTCCAGAAAGCCTTATAACATGAGTGAATGATCACCCCAAGATTAAAGCCACAATCTTTAAGCTGCTCAAAGCTGTGCCTCTATTTTTGAAGCACTCAATGTGGGACCCTTCTCTGGCATGGCAGGAAATGCCAGTTCCTGAGATGCCCTGGAAGGTGTCCCAGCAGCAAAGGAAGCAGTGGTGCAATACAATGGAGAGCAACCATGGAAGTAAGCAACATCCTGTGCTACAGCCCTGGGATGCTCCCAGCACTCAGGCTGACAGAAATAAACCAGTTAAGCCTTCTCCTCCAATTCTTTGTGGGTATGCAGTGACAGGCAGCTGAAGTCTACGTAAACATGATAGTGAGAATGATTTTGCTTTTATAAAATTATGTTTACCCTGAAGCATTTCATAGAACTTATTAACTAATGCCACAAACTCAAATCCTATAGCTCAGTCCTGGGACTAAACAGGGCAGCTGTTCACAAGCATCACGCAGTCTTAAGGGAATTATGGCAATGTGAACTGGAAAATACACAGTATTCAGCAGAAATAAATGGGAAAAGGGAAAATAGTTACTTCACTTGAATTTTAACTAAGATATAGGACAAAGCCCTTTAATCTGGACAGCACCATGGGTTTTTGAACTGAGGACTACCTCCATGTGAAGCAGGTGCCTCCTGGAGCACAGACCACCAGATTGCCAGGCTTGAGCATCCAGTTCAGTGCAGGTGCTTTATAACCACTAATGACATTTCCCAATCTTTCCAAGCTCTGCCTTCTCAATCCTGCTCAGTGGCAAACGCTGCTGACACACAGCACACCAAGAGATGCCCACAGACAATCTGCACATTACTTTTGCTGCGATGCCAAGTGAAGCTGCAGGCTCGTGATAGAAAACCACCATTTGCTACGAAGACACCATCAACATCCCCTGCTATGATAGAGAGCCATCTAATAGTGAGCTGGCTTAATGCTTCCCAGTCCTCCCTGGAGGAGCATGCTGAAGCCATGTGTAGCATCCATCTCCCTCCTCTATCTCACCCTCTCCCCCTCCATCCCTACACATTTCCCATCTGCCAGCCCAGAGAGCAGAACCTACAGCCTGGGCAAAGCCAGCAGAGAAGCCTTGCACAAAAAGGGCGGATGCATCTACAAGCTCCAATTACTGCATCACTCAGGACTCCCCTGAGGTCCTTCCCTCCCCCCCTTTTCCCCCCCCTCCCCCCCCAAAAAAAAGAAAAAAAAAAAAAGAAGAAAATTAAGCTGCCAAAAGGCGTTTCTGCTCCACAAGACCGACTCGGTAGGAAGCCTTCCTCTTAAGCACCCTCTAGCGATCCCTTCTCATACAGCAGCAGTGCAGGCTGCAGCCAGCATCCCGGCTCTCTCCTCAGGTTTTCCTTTGGACAAAAGAAGCCCTGCCGCTGGCAGCAATGCAGACCCCCCCCATGTCTCTCCTATCCCCACATCAGCCTGGAGCATCGATATTTTAGGGCAGGAAGATTCTATCTGAAATCTTACATGCAAAGCACTGCGTGGCCCCAATACCAACTTCCTTCTGGAATGCAAACCCTGCTGCCAACCCCAGCACTAAAACCACTCCCAGCTTCAGAGAACAGGGTCTGGAGAAAGCAAAAAGGGTGAGAGAAATAAGAAGTTGCCAAGCAAAACCACTTACGCACAGTGAGGCCGGCAGCATTTCCATCCTACCTTTGCTGTCGCCATATCAGACGTCTCCATGTTTTCTGCTTGGCCTATCAGTAAACAAGGGCATTGAAGGAAAAGGGGGAGAGAAAAGGAGAGTCAAGAAAAGGAGGGTGAAGAGAGGACAGACAATTTGACAGGTGTCATGGAGGTCATGGAAGAGCTCACCATGCTGTCCCCAAACAAAGGAAAAGCATCTCAAGCTGATGGTCCCAATTTAGATTCCCAACTGAAGGCTGGCACAAAAATCCATGAAATTTGGCAGCCCTCCCTGCTGCTGGCCCCCCCCCCCAAATTATTGTAGGATGCTGGGGATCAGCCTGCCTCCTCCCCCTTGACTTCAAATCTGAGCTGCTGCAAGGAGCAGGCAGCGACCCACCCCTGCCTGGGGGTAAGAGGCCATGCTGCTCTTCCTCCTTCTTGCTCTATGGAAGGGGAGAGGGGCAACAAACCACTAACGTGGGTGCTTCAGAAATCAGGAGAAAGGAGAGTGGTGAGTGGGGCTTGGGCAGCGCAGTGGGTAAAGGAGGAGGGATGAGGTGAGATGAGGAGGAAGAGGAAAGGAAAGCGTGAGAGAAGACAGCCAGACAGGCAGAGAAGCAATGCTGCAAGAGAAGATAAGCTTAGCAGAGACCATTTAAAGAGAGATTAACACGTGCAGAGAAAAAAAAAAGGTGGAGGTTAGTCATCTGCACCCTACTGAGAGCACTCACCTCAGGATAACACACAGAAATGACTGGGCCTAAAACTAAGAACTCTGTGGTGCACACTGTCAGCTCAGACGCTGCAAATATCAAATCATCCTCTAAGCTGAATCTGTGCTGGCGTCAAAAGGCACCCGGAGCTGCTGAGGCAGTGATTGGTGGCACGGGGTGACTTCAGCCAGCCCCAACCATCACCCAGCCTCTCCCTCTCGCTCTTCCCAGTCTGCTCCAGACACAAAACCAGGCTGGAGCCGGTGAGCCAGCCAGGAGCTGCTGCATGCGAGTGGTCAGAGCATCCCAGTGCTGGCAGAGCAGAGAGACGTGAGCAATCCAGGCTGGGAGGGAGGGAGAGGAAGGCTGGAAAAAAACCACTGCAGAGCTCAGTCAAATTAAGAGCCTCTAAGGGCTAGAAACATCACTGCATGAAAGTGCTTATTCATAGAGCAGTGCAGCAAGCGGTGCTCCAGCACACGGCAGGCACTGCACACTACAGTACACAAAGCCCAGGGGGCAGCGCCATGTAATTTACAATGCACTCAACAGTTCACATGAATTCAAGGGCAGCTACCTATTTTCTGCAAAGCTGTGCTACTCATTTCTTGTGCAGAGGCATGCGTGCACACACCCCATAAAGCAATCTCATTGAGTTTTATTGAATTAAATGTACTACATTCTATATTCTATTAAATGCATATAAAAAGGGTGTATTTCTGGTGCCTTTCACGTAGTCACCTCCTCATAAAAAACAGTTTGCTTTTCAGAAAAAAAGCCCAGTTCCCACTCTGCACTGTCATTACAGCAGCTAATTCCAGCTCATGAACTTAAGAGCAAAACAGGAAACATCTCCTGAGGAAGTCCACTTTTCGGAAGCGAACAACCCAGTGTGACACACCGAGCTCTGGGTAAAGATCCAAAGCTCTATGAATAGATATACAGCACTGCATTACTTTGGGGTGTGAGCCTGCAAAGCCTCAAAGATCCCCACAAACCAAAACACGAGTGGTTTAGGTACCCACATGATGGATACAAAGCTTCTGTGGAATATGCAGGCAAGACAAAACCCTGTTAGTGACAGGGCTAGTGGGGGGGGAAGGGTAGGGAATAAATAAACAGTGAACATTAGGGGGAGAAAGAAAACTATGAAGTGCAGCTGAACATATGGAAGAGGTAGTTTGACTGTTCTGCACCTTAGCATTTAGGAAAACAAGCCAGATGGATAAATTCCCAATTCGTTCCCAAAGTCAGCAGCGTTCTGCAGCCCCACAGCCTCTGCTGTCAGACGCAATCACAGCATCTGCAAGCTAGGACACACCTCCATTTCCCAGGGAAAAAAACCTCAGAAGGGAGTTCCCTGTTTGCTGCAGCAGCTGGGAAGTCACGTGAGACTTCATTTCCAGAAATAAAATATGCATTTTGCACTCCTGGCATCATGGGAGGTGTAGTCACACCATATGCAGAACAGAAAGTGCACCTAAGCTGCTTCTTTCTATGCTAAGTGTGGTTTAGCAGGGCACGAAAACTACGTCTGAGGGTCTTGGAAGGGAGAGCAAGACTAAAGAGTATTGCAGCAGGAAAGAGAGAACTTTGGCTACCACAAAATAACATGAATAGAAGCTTCTCTCTGTACAGAGAAGAAAAGAAAGTAATTTCCTGTAAAGATTTAGAAAGGGAAGAATATTTTTCAAAAGGAGAAAGATGATCAGTATCAGCAGAGTAGGGAAAACAGGATGATTCAGAGCAATGCTGTAACGAAAGAGGCCTGGTGCTTTCACACAGTCTTCTGGCTCTTCTTCCCATCATTGTCTTGGAAGGTTAAGAGTTCAAACTTGCCTTTGCCTACAAAGGTGCAACAGCCCTTCCAAAAAAGGCTCATTCACTGTGGGAAGAGGCAGGCTAACAAAAGACAGCTTCAGGACTCACAGCATATGGATTATGCCTTGAAACTCCTTGCTCTCAATGTGTCAGGAAGTTGAAAAGCCATCTTTGAATTTTACCTTCCATTGCAAGTAACCTTGCAGCAAGCAACAGGAAGGCAGTAAGGCTTCATAGTTTGGGCACACGTGCTATGGACTGATCACCTTCCTTTTTGTTAGGTCAGGATACTTGAAGTAACTCATGGCATGGGATACATCATGCCCAAGCCTGACAACAGGATGAGTGTATAATGCTCAACACTCGATCTCTCAAAATCGGAGTGCTCTGAAATGCTTGACAGCCTGGATCCTTTGTAATAAGACAGCTTTCAGTTATGTCAAGCTAAATCTTTAAATAAGATATGAACTTTAGCCTTTGGGCTGGCACGGCTTAAAAAGATAATCCATAGAGGCACAGAGGTAGCACATCAGAGAAACAAAGCTGTCTGTACTGATCTGACCCATGCATCTAATGCAATATCTTCTCCCAGGCAAAAAAAAAAATAACTTCAGATGCTGCAGATAAAGGGGGGAGAAGTACTGCAGCAGGAACATGTGCACAGTGTGTTGACTTCAAGAATGAGCAACTAGAGAAATCACTGCAAAGTCTTGAAGGAAAAGAGCCCTCTTGTTTCTGAATCAGAGAAAGCAGCTGCTCCAGACACAGCTCTCAGACAAAAGCCTTCAACTTGCAGACAGAGGCATCTCAGCCCAAGCACACCATACTCCTACATGTTAGAGGGGCCTTCCAATAGAAGTGGCATCACCAAGGTGGAACAAAGGGTGACTGCTTGCAATTAGGGGTATGATACAGAGGATGACTTATCTCACTGTGTCACAGACCACAAAGCCACCCTTCATTCAGAAACCCAGAATGATTCTGAGCTTGAAGGCACTGATGCATGGCAGTTGTTGCACAGAAAAAGCAACACCTCTTAGGCTCAGGATAGGTAAGGAAATCTGAGCACCTCCATGTCTAAGCCTGAAGTGAAGCTACTCCTTATCCACAACAGAGAAATACCATCACCTTACCACACCTGAAACTCTGACAGACCAGCATCCCTCAAGCAAGGCCCATGCTTACACACGACCCTCTATCTAAACAAAAAGAAAAGGGTAAGGGAAAGAGCACAAAGGCATTCTACAACCAAAGAATTACAGTGGGGTACTTAAGAGGGAAGGGAGAACGAGCAGCAGAGAGGGCTTAAGGAAGAGTTCAGAGTGAAACTTGCAGGAGCACGAAGAAAAGCAGAGGTCCAGCAGAGGGGCTCAAGGACAGACCTTGGTTAGTACCCATGATAACAGCTGACCTTGTTACGATGCATGGCGCGGTGGGGAGACGCATGCTGCCATCTTATCACCGAAATGCACAACAAATACTCTGCAAAGGCCAAGAAAGAAACAGATGGGAAGATAAACAAGGAAGGAGGAGAAGGAAAGGAGGAAATGAGGTCGGTAAGCACTCACACGGTTACAGTCATCAGCATAGGGAGGTCTGTCCAAGTGCCATGTGCTCCCCAGAAACCTGAGCAAGTGTTGCTTCAGCAGCGAGGGAGTGAAGCGCTGTTTAGTCAGAAGATGGAATCCCAGCTGGCTTACACATACACACAGCAGTTTTGGGGAGAAAGAGGCACAGATTGGTGACCTCAGAGTCCACAGCAGAAAGATGTAATGTCACCATTAAGATGGCTCTGGGATGGCTTTCATCGATGCTATCCTAGTGGCTGCCGTTTGGCCCCAAAGGGAAGGAGCAGTGACCAGGCTGGTGAGAATGCAGAGCAATGGAGAAATCTCCAAAGAGCCTGCTCTGCGCAAGAGGCACTGGTTTCCTTTCTGTGCTCTCAGATTTCTTCTATCACAAGCGATTCAATTTTAAAGGCACAGCATCACTCAAACCTGCTACGGATGCTCCTGCTATGGGGGTGTCACACAGATGAGCTCCTCGTTGGGTTGAGCACTTTGCTAAATGGAGACAGGCTTTCTCTTCACTCTGAGATTCTATGAAAAGAGGCAACTAAAACCCAAAGTTGCAAGAACAGCTCTCTGTAAAGCACTTAATGCTTCACCGCCTCTTCCTTACATTATTTTTTGTGCACTGCATTTCCAAACAGTATCTTATTTCCAGCATTCATGGAATGCATCAAGAATCAAACACTGCAGAACTCCCAGGCAGCCCCAGTCTCATTTCTGCTTCTTTGTTTTGTATTATATGTTTTCAGTGCTTGGTATTTCCCCACTTAGGCAGCCAACTATGAAATGCAAATACGCACACATTTTCCAAGGTAAACATTGCAAATACTTCCATATGCCAAAGATAAACAGCACTAAAAGCATGAAAAAGGCCACAGTAAAGCAACAAGAACTCCATTAAAATTTTAAGAAGCTTCCAGTTTCTCCCCTCTGATATGTGCCAGTCCTGCCTGCTCATTTACTGGCTCAACAGATGGGTTTTAACCTGCTTAGCCTAGAATAGTTAACCCAGCTATTCTCTTGAGCAGTTATCTTCTTTTCCATGCCCACTGCACACCCAACAAGTCACTACAAATTAGCAGATATTTCTCATCTTCAAGGCTCTCAGGAAAAGCTTGAGAGCTTTGAGACCTTAACAGCAACCTAAGCAGATTTCAGTTGCAGCAGCTGAAGGGACTGACACCTCAAGGCACCCTTCTCACCTCACCCCTTGCCATTAATTACAAAGCACTGTACTATGGACAGCAGAAGAGGTGTTATGCACTTCCTTCAGACACAAGAAACAGTTCCATCTCCTTACTTGAATAGTCAGTTGTAGCTCAGCTGTAGCACAGTTGACTAACAGAACAGTCATCTCTCCCACTGAGATTTCTTTTGGGCAGCACAAGTTCATCTTTTATTAAGAAACATAAAAGCTTCACTTCCAGCTCTCAGGAAGCATTTGAAGAGGGAAACATCTTCAAATCTGGGGCTTTTTGGCTCCAAGCTTCTCCACCAAGAAGCTAAAGGACACATTCTGTTCCCTTTCTTCTGTACCATCCTCTCTACCAACTGTGTGTCTCGATGTACACCTAGAGATGGAGCTCCATGCAGGTAACACCTAAACAACACATCAGGGCCCTGGCTGCAACTGGGGACCTCAAGCACTGCTTTTTCCTGAGCTTCCTTCTCATCACAAGGAAGAACTGCTGTGAAGAAGGGACCTGGAGAGCTATGCATCATCTCTCTGCCCACTCCTCCCCTCCTTTATTTTAAATAACACCTTTGTTTTACTGCACTGCATTCATCCATCAATCATTCCACAAAATACAAAGGAAGAACATGCTTCCAGATCTTATCTCTGCAACAGGAGGGCCAAGTAAGCTCCCTACAGGACTTGCAAATGCACGGAGGTTTCTCATGAGATCTCAGTTAAAACACTTTCTGCAAAGGAAGGTGGGTTTCTCTGACAGTGAGACAGAAGCAATGCCTACACAGTGCTCTGAGAAAACCTTGTACTTCTACCACCACTTCATTTTTATGTGTTGAAAAGAAGAGATCCCTGGTACAGCCGCAACTCCTATAACCCACCTTTGCATACATGCAATATAATTGGAAGGATACATATGTAGACGTATCCCAGGTTATGCAGCTACCTATACAACAGAAGAGATGTGTTCCATAGCTTAAGAACTTCTGGCCTCCAGTTGTGAAGTAAAAAAGTCTAGTTCAGGTTATATAGCATCACTGTATGAACCTGGCCAACCACTATCTGAATTAAGTGTCAAGCTCCCTCAAAAAGCCTCACTCCCCTGCACTCAAAAGCCTGAGCTCTGGCTGTGAGAGACTAAAATCAATTAAGTCCTCTGAAACCCTCTGATGGCTGCTTCTATAGCAGTATTGCTCTAAGGCACAGTAAGTGCTCTGTTGCAAGGCGAATCTATGCAAGGGGCTTAGCAGCCGAAAGCATGCTGCATGTAAGCCTGCTGACAGCCTAGTGAACTGGAGCTCTGTGAAATGGGATGGTTTACAGCAATGCCAAAGGTTCCAGCCTGCCCCCCACCTCTGCATCCCTCAAGCTGTGATAGTCTGAATATCCCAATGCTCCCAGAGGATGCAGGGCTGATAGGGTGACCATTGCTGAAGGCCTCCAAGTGAAATACAGTTTCACAACTGAGCCCTCTGCTCTTGGGAACTGGCAGAAAAGCAGAGCAAAGAGTCTGCCCTGCATCACAGATAAGGGCGAAGAGACACATTAGAACCTCTCCTCCTCCTCCTGTTCCTGAGCATCACGAGTTGGTGACGCAGCCATATGAGGTCTGTCAGAACTCCTCTGCATTCAGAGATATGCAAGGCACAGCAGGGTTTTACCTAACAATAAAGCACTAGTCCAGTAGAGACAGAACTGATAAGGAAATTGAGATGCGAGATCCAAATCCTGCTCCACCCTGCTGTTACATCTGGTGTAAGATCACTCCTTTCCTTGTGAAGTTCCACTACTGATCTGCATGGATGCTCTCATGCTAAAAGCTTAGAGCTGACTGAGTTTTCAAAAGGGCAACAGGCAGATACCTTTGTGCCACAGCAGCTTGGAACAGAGGGCCAAATTTTAAGAATGATTTATTTTCAGTGATGGTTGGGACTCTGAATGTACTCTACCTACTGTCTGTACAAAAGCTGTGATATCAATCAAATTGCCTCTCACCAGCAGCCACCAGCTAACACTGAGAGGCAGGATGTGTTACATTACTATAGGAAGCATGAAATCACCCTGCTCTCAAGTTTGCCAATTGCTCTAAACTCTTCGAAGCTTCATACTGCCATGCTGAGCAGTGGCATCAACTGAGCACATGGGCACAAGAAAGCCAGTTCATCCTCTCAGGTCTCCTCCTGGTTGCTGGCCCCAGGCAGGCAGAGGAGGTGCCCGTGCTTCCACATCCCTCTGCCCTGAAGGAGGAAGCATAGGGTGGATTCCTCTTGCTTCAAAATCACAAAGTGCTCTCAAGATCAGTCTCCTTAAGATTAAGAGAGTAAGAATGGAAAACAAAACACATCCTTATCTTCACTGGCAGAACACCAGGATTTCAGGGAAAAGGGATGAAAGCTTTCCTCCCAAACTGCTTACCCCTCTACAGGGCAGAACCACTGAGCTGGCACCCAGGTGCAAAAGCGGCTTCTCAGCTAAACACAGAAAGAAGAAATTCATCTTATTCCATCTGCTTGGTAGCAGCCTGCCTTATCCACCAGAGCAGCTTCAAGCACACTGTAATTAACAACAGCCCATCTTCAAAGGAAGGAACAATGCTGGCGCATGAGGAACAGGGCAGCTGCTATTTCCATTCACAATAGCTCTGCTGACAGCAGCAAATCTGGCAGCCCAAGTGGAGGAGAGCTGCTCTTACACTGCTCTTCTTGTCTTCTGCAGCTCAGAATCAGTGCTGGGCCCAGCTATCAGCAGCAAGGAGGTGAGGAGGAGGGTTCAGGGAGGACATGAGCTCTGACTAAATGTTAACCATCTTTCCTGTGTGACAAAGGAGCTTTGTGCCATTCTGGTTAAGCTTCTACAAAGTTAGTCCATTTAACATCAAGTCCAACTGACTCAGCAGAGTTAATGGATGTCAACTAACAAAAGATGTCTGTCCTCCCTCCAATCTCTGCACAACTTCCTGCAAACTCAAATGGCAGAATTTCTTCAGCTTGTCTCATTCTTAAGCTGTTCTCTAATCCTTCTGCAAGTCCTCAATTTTGATCCATTGAGGAAACTCTTATTAAATTATGCAAAGGTAAAACAAGCCCCACAGCCCCAGAATTACCAGAATAAGTTACTGCACAGAGTAGGGGGCTAATTAAGACGCAGGGCATAAAAATCCAGGGCATTTTAGAAGTAGCTTTTCTCATTTCTTCCATTTTTATTAATAAGGCCCGTAAGAGGTGTACTGCTTCTTTTCTCCCACATCTGTGCCCTATTGTTCTCCATCCCCATACCTCCCACATTTATGCCTCCACTTTAGCATTTTCTCCCCTTAGATTACATACAAGGTTGAGGACTGATTTCCCCCCCAGCTCAGTAGCTGAAACTCTTCATTAAAGTATCTCTGCGCCCTAAAACTGATAGGCACCTCAATGCCACAAGGAAGAACAAGTCCTTGGTTCAAGCACAAGCAGGCTCATGACCTTAGACTTAATCCAGAGCTCAAGGCAACTCACATAGTTCCCTAATCATTGTCACAAGACAAGGATATGTGTATGTATACATCAAGGTCTCCAGCTGTCTCCATCCCAACCTTACCCACTCCAAATTACTTTAAGTTGCTCGTGGGAACAACTATTTGGACATCAACTCAGCTCTACCACTTCGTACTCCTATGGTTGTGGTGCTTCAGTACCTCAGCAACCCACCAGCTTAATCCAACATCTCTTATCCATCTCCTGTGAGGTAAGAAAATCTTCCTCCTTATTTCATAGGCAGCATCACTGAAATGATTCATCCAAACTCACCCAGGATCAGAGAGCAGGGAGTTGAGCTCCAAGCTCAGGCAAAAACTAAGTCTTCCTAGCTTCACTTTTCCCTTCCATAACTCCAGAAAATACCCACATATTTACCATAAAAATCAAATCTGTACAGGCTCCCTCCCAGCATTAGCAACCAGACATGATGCACATAACTTACATGATTTTGCAGAAGGAAAGCTTTTTCCTCAGAGAAGACACGTGCAGGTGACAGACCTGCCTCACTGCTGTGCTGCAGGACACCTTTTCAGGGTGTGGGTTCTGGACCATGGCTGTACTTCACAATTCACCAGCTGACAGACTGCTCACAACTCAAGAAATGGAGCCATTAGCCGACACTGAGCGCATCTGCCAGCAGAGCAAACACTGAGTCTTCTCTGGAAGAGCCCAGGGATTGGAGCACGATCCTTGGAATCCCATCACTGAGCAGTTAACTCCATGAGCAGCATTCCCTGGTACCATAATTCACAGTAAGAGCATGCAGGCTAAGATCTTGCTTATGCCTAGTCCACATATCAGTTATCTTCACCTATGCATTTCTCTCCATTTTTATTTTAAATCCCACAGTCCACATAGCAACTCAGCATCCTTTCATTCTGGCTGGAGTAGCTTCTTTCAGCCCTTTTCCAGGCAAACTCTTGTGGATGCTCTCTCTCTGCTCCTTGCAGTGCACCTGCCTGTGATGCAGAGGCAGCATGCCAAGAGAAGGTGCGCACTACAAGACTTCTTGTTCTTCCCTCTTCTGCCCTTCTCTTCAGCTTTTGTCAACACTTACAGGACTTATGAAACCTCTTAGTTATTTTTAGTTAGAGCTCCTATATCATCAATTAAACAAGCAGACACAGCTGCCTGTAGGCCTTCACCAGTGTAACACAGAGAAGAGGTGAAAGCTCATGGATGGAGGACCTTTGTTAGTGTTCAAGACCAGCACCTTAAAGAGTCTAGTACATTCACAGTGCTTCAGAAACAACCTTCAACTTTGCTAATAGGAATAATAGGTAGCAAGCTCTTGATAGTTTTGCTAGCTGAATTCACATCCAGCTTCGCATTTTACAAGAAACTACAAATGATTTTGAGATATCTTTAGCAAGTGACTTGAGCAAGAGCCTCTGCTATCCAAAGGGAGGCAGCAGCAGTGAAGCTGTTACTTTGTGAAGTGTAGCCATATGGGTCATTTTAGGATCAGTATTCTTCTGTGAAAGCAAAACTGACTTGAAATTAAACCCAGGCTGCAAGAACGTTGTAGGCTCACCATCACTCTGGTCTGATATCTGGCAGCGCTCCATCAAACGCGCATCTCCTCCAGCCACAAAGATGCTCTCAACACCAGGCTAAGGGTTCTGGTTTAATCTACATATGAAACCTGGGAACGATTTGGAAGTGCCTCTTCTTTCCATGCCCAGAAAACCCCCATCTGAGTGTTAAGGAAGCCTAACTCTACTAACCCTATGAAATCCCAGACCAGTTAGTACAGCAACATGCAATATTATATAGAAAGCCCAGGTATAATCTAGGTATCCATCTGCTTTGCTGTCAGATTCTTTATTTACCAGTTGCAAACACTGCTACCCACCAGTCAATTATGCCAGGCTCCAGAGCACCAGAGAGACTGATAATTGGAGGGAAGCATATGGAGGAGAAGGTTAGCCATGACTACCAAGTACTAATTCAGAGTCAAATTCTGCTGGGATATTAATTAGCTCTCCAGGGTTGGGATGTTCTCTCAAGTGAGAGATTCCTCAGATGCTTCCTTAGCTGATACTCAGTCCTTACTCAATCCATTGGTCTTTGACATCAGTGGGGAATCTGAGTTCACAAAGAGTTTGCCCTGCTGCAGTCAGAAAAAAAGGGCCTTTGGCCTCAAGGATAGCTTGGGTGGGTAACTGAGTAACAGAGCAGGAGCACAGCTCTTCTGACTGCACACATCGAGCACAAGCCACATTCAGATGCTTCTCATGAAGCACTACGCAGCAGCAGAAAGGCACCTCTCCCCAACTCCCAGCACATGCACTCCAGTCAGTTTTGCTGTGATCCACAATGGCAACATTAAAGAAAAATGCAACACAGTCACAGCATAAAAAAATAGTAGAATCTAGAACCTAGACCAGGGTGTTATTAGGGAAAAGAACCTGCAGGAGCCAACCCAGGACAGAAAGGCTCAGGGCACAGAAGGAAACGAAGCACTTTCAGGCTCACAAGATGAACTACAAGATACAGCAAAACCCTTAATCATAGGGCTCTGGGCAGAGTAACAATAATAAATCACACACCAAAATAAGCATTCATTTTTCAACAGCTTCCGTGCCAGTGCTGCAGCTTAAAGCAGTCATAAATCAACCCTAAGCACAAGAAACTTTTCTTCTTGAACATCACAGCTGCTACAAATGAGCTCAGATCACAGAACTGTTCGAGTTGGAAGGGACCCTCAAAGTGCTCAGAGCCCCATCCAGCCTGACCTTAGCTGTTGCAGGGATGGGACATCACTGCTGCTCTGGGCAACCTGTGCCAGTGCCTCACTGCCCTCATTGCAAAAAATACCCAAGAACTGTCCCAACACATCACAAGTAGAATAAAACAGCCAACGTTCACGTTATGCTGAAGAATTACATATGAAATTTCACCTGTGCATTTTCAAGGATCAGAGCTGCTTGCGATGCATTTGTCTCACACGTTCTGCTATTAACAACATGAAAATGCATCTTTTCAGACATCGCTAAGACCTGTTAAATCACATTTAAAAATGCAAGTGACTTTTTTTTTTTTTGCTAGATAACTCCAAGAACAAACTTAAGCGAGGTCTCAACCAGCCTGGCCCATCAGGATTGGTTGCAGAAACCCTCTGCAGTTCAGCTGCTGCCAGCCCTACCTGTCGTCACGTGTGTGAGGGCTCAAGAATCGGGACGAGTCGTCATCATGGCTGCTCTGCTGGCTGCTCTGCTGGCTGCTGCAATAGAAGACAAGAATTAAGACAGATTTCCCCATTAGACACTTCAAGTTTTACAGCTAGACCAAAAACACCGCAAGGTTCATCCTTCATCTCACTGGGGTTGCAAAGAGAAACCAAGGAAGTTCCTATCTGATGTACAACAGGCACGAGTGGTTTAAAGCCTCTTCATCTCATCTAGTAAAGCTTCCCTAAGTACTTCTGGAGATGCAGAAGTAACACTGCATGTTTCATCACACCACCCGAGAATGGTTTCATACAGCCTAACGTTCAACTACCAGCCTGCTGTGTGTTCACAGCCCCTGTGAGCTGTGTGCCCATGTCTGGGCAGCAAGGCAGCCGTGGAAGGGAGCCCCAGCTCAGGGCGAAGTGACCGCTGCGTTTTGGTGGAGAACTGCAAGTTGAGCCCACAAGATGTCACTCTTCCCCTGTAAACGGGTCGGGGGTTTCTGTAGTGCTTTGTGGATTTGCTTTTTTTTGGTGTTATTAGTTTTTGTAACAGCACTGTATGGAGTTGGTCTGATTCTCTACTAGCAACCCCCACTAGCACCAAGGCCTCAGAGCTCCTGCTGCTCATTTCTATAGCTTGTTTCTTATCAAAGCTTCCCTTCCAAGCCCTGAAGAGGGTCTGATTCTGCCTTCAGACAACAGGCTGCAGCACAAAGAGCAGTTGTCCCTGGGCTAGATTTCCTCTGCCAAACTTGAGAACCCACCTGTGAGCCAGGGCAGCACAGCCCTACCACAAACTGTGCAGTGCCACCCAGGACCCGGTGCTTTTCCCTGACACCAGGAGCTAGAAAATGCATCATCTGCCACCAATAACTACATGCTCTGGTATTAGACAGCATTTCTTCAGCAATTCTGTACAATAAGTGGCTCAACGAGCCCCCCTACTGATTTTAGGAATCTAAACCCCTCAAACCTGTCCGCTTCCACACAGTGAAAAAAATCATTTATTCTTAAGGTAGAAAGAACAACAAGAAAAACCAATCATTTGTGAAATCCTTGAGCAGAAATTGGTCTTTGAGATTGGACTTGGGATAAAAAGGTTACCCAAATTTGTGATGTTTGGCTGGAGGTTTAAACTGGGTGCTTACATACACACAAATGCATGCATTTCCATCCGTATGGTGGGGGGAGCATCACATCTATACACAACCTCTTAATCCCACAAAGAGCTCTTTTCTTGTTTCCCCACTGCACACAATGTGGTTTTTGTATCAGAGCCAAGGCAGGTAAACATTATGGCACACAGCAAGAGGGGAGAGACTGCACTTGCTGTTCCCACACCCACATACTCCATCATTCTTCTTTTCCCTTGCATCTCATAGCAGAAAGGACAACTCAAGAACAAGAACTCTTTATTGGCTTCAAGCTATGAAACAGCTTCTTACCAAGAACCATAACCAAGAACGTTGTCTAAACCAAGGGGTAGTTTTTTAGAAAGCCAACACTGGGTTATTACAGCACTGGGTGCATGGGGATCTCTCCACAAAGCACACCTCAGAGTTCAATGGCCCTCATTATACACATTTCACATACAAATATCCATAAAATTCCCACAGAATTCCCCATTCTGTACTCATTAAGTCCAACACTGCACCCTTATCTGTCACTCGAAAGATTCTTGCAAGGATGTTGAGATACACAGACAGCTCTTTAGGCCCTCTGTATCTATGGTTGCTCTTTGGGTCTCCCATCTCACACCAAGAGCTCTGCTCTCAACTGCATGGTGAATGGAGCACCCAGGGGTCTATTTGAGTAACAACAAAATTGTTTACATCTTTTAGCATCCAGCTGGGTGACAACAATATATCCTAAATCAGAAAGAAAACCTCTTCCCTGTACTTCTGAGCTTAACTATGGCTGACTAAACTACATACATTGGAAAGAGTGCAAGAAAAGACAGAATTCCGCTCTAAACTCCTAGGAAGTATCATCACCCTTTTGAAATTAAATTCATGGCAGGATCACATCCATAGCGTCTTAATTAGTCACAAATGAAAATCTTACCACAAACCTTTGCCACATCCATTTCTATTAAGCAGGCAATGGTACTTACCAGAAAGAGAAGTCCAATATAGCACAGCCCAACTACCACTCCTGCAATGCTGGCAGTCCCTGCTGAAGGTTTACTACAGTCATACAAGATGTACCTTTGACCCTTCCATGCTCATTCACTCAGCTCAAGAAGTCCCTCAGATCAAGGTTTAAAGTTTAATGGAATAGAGGTATTGTGACATCTTGCCCTCTTGTCACTGGCCAATGCTCAAGACAAGAAATTCAAGAAACTCAGTGTGGGAGAGGAAAAAACAACAAAATTCAGTTCCTTCCCCTCTCACCTACTTCATTGCAACAGGGTTTGGCATGGAAGTTTTCCATTCAAGTTTGGGAGCCCTTCACATGAAGAGAAAGTCATTTAAACATTCTGAATACTATAAAGTACAGCTATAGAATTCCCTAAGAAGTACAGAGTGGCTGAAATGCAGAGCTATTGTTTTATTATTATACTTCAGTCCATTGCAAACTGACCTGCTTTTAAGATGAGTGTTCCTCCGAGACGGTGGAACAACAAATTGCTGCTGTGATATTAAACATGATTATAAGGAGACTGAACAGCATTGAGAAGTAATATAAGGGGAAAGCTTTATACACAGACATTGCAATTTTATACTAGAAGTGGTTAAAGGTCTTAGGAAATCAGCAAACAGCTTCTCATTTCATTCCGAGGCACTGCAATGTTACAACTAGAATTCATAAAGTTGTTTCTCAAACCCCACACCAACACTGAGGCTCCAAACATCATCTAAAACTCTTCAGCACCTTCTCAAGCAATAAGTAAAGATGAACCATGTCTCTTAATGGTTAAATCTGCAGAGCCCACTTCCACTGCTCCTCCATCTCACCATTCCTTTACTTCCCACAGAGCAAGCTTGGCTGCCTGGACAATTTCCATAAGTCCAAAATATTTTTTCTTTCCACCATCTTAGAAACAGATGCTCTGGTGGAACAGAACCCACTTCATTCAAATCTTGAGACCAAAAACAGTTTTAAACCACTTGCAAGATGTTCTCTCTACCAGGATGACAAACAACAGACAGGGAGCACTGGTGAGAAGCTTCCTGCATCACTTAAGGAATCATTCAGTTACCCATACAGGCCCCTTGGAGTAATCCTGCTGTCTGGACCATCATGTTTTCAGGTCATGTCATCAGCCACAGGAAAAGCCCTGTCAGAAAACAGCTTCTTCCCACTGTTTCAGTGGTGTAGGCAGTGCTGGGCTCCTACATACACTCCCTTCTGTTTAACAAACAGCTGCTCGTTGACTCTCACTATCAACCACCAGTTTGCAGTCAGTAAACAACCATAAAAATTATACAGGCTACTAAAAACTACCCGGTGTCCTAAAATATTTTATAGAATGGAGTTTATTCACTCAGATGCTCACGGTCAGAGCTGCTGCTGTGGCTCAGGGCTGTGAGCAGTGCGTGCATCAGTGCAACACATCAGCTGGAGCACAGCTTGCTCTCAGCTAGCAGCTCTCTCTGGAGAGCCCTGCGGAAATCCGGCCATGTGATGGGGTACAGGCTGCTGGATTCCAAGATTATAATAATTAATTGCTGCACAGTATTCCTTTCTGCATTTAAACAGTGAAGTGACAACCAGTACCTGTTGCAAAGAAAAAAAACACACTCTGAAACAGCAGCAAGAAAGAGCTGAGTTATTAGGAATCCAGTGGCTCAGTGCACAGTGACCAAAACCATGTCAGGTTTTTCCCCTCTGGACTGGAAAGGGAAAAATACCATTTGAAAACATATGTGTTTTCCATTGTAAAGGGGCAGATTTGAAGCCTGCCACATTTGAAAGAAGGAGGTGCCATGCTGGCATTGGTATGCTAATGCCAACTAATCCATCAACTGATGGCTTTTTTCCAGTCGGCACTTCAAAAACATAACCAAGGTTAAGGCACAGATGCCTTTAAGAAGATGAGTAAGGAGTCGCTCAGCACAGCCATGCAAATACCACGTGTACACAGATTTACTGCTTTTTTACTTTTTTTTTATTATTATTTTTTATTTCCTGAACACATATACAAAGAACCCTATCTCACCTCTGCCTCAATCACTCACTATTGCTAAGCCCCAGTTCAAGTCCTTAGGTGAAGTTCAGAACTGAAAAGCTGTTCTCAGGTGAAATTCAGAACTTAATTTTGTGAATCTGACACTTCAGCATCCACCCCATGCATTGCCCTTCCCATCTTCCCAACACCATCACCTGTATCACTCCCTACATCACCACAGGTAGGTGAAAGAAGTCAGTAATATTCCTCAGCCAAGAAATGTTTTCCAAGGCTACTCTTCTGAGAGGGATTATTGAGGTTTTATGGCATGAGTTCACTTCCCTGAAATTTAAAAAAAGAAATGACTGGAAGCCAGAGCTTGCCAAAGGGAATTTCTGCAAGAAGAGTTACTGCATGCTCAGAGGGGAAAACAGTCCCTACATTCAGGCATAAAGCCATAGGCTGAAGGGAAAGACAAGTTAGCCCACACTAAGCTAGCATGAAGATTAATGAAGTGCTAACTTCCTGCAGAGAAAGCATGCTGTATTTTTCAGGCCCTTCATGACAGGTACATTGTTCCCCTCAGACACTAAAAGCAGAGTGAACGACACTGCATGATACAGGCACCAACCACACCTGCACAGTTCGATAAGGTAAATCTCCTTCTTCATGTCTATGCAGTAACTCACTGGGCATCCATTCTGCTGCACTGACAAGCCCTTGGGAGTCTTGGAATGATCCGTCCCCTGCTTTTGAGCCAAAGAACAGAGTAACTTTCAGGTCTGGAAAGAAGCCAGGAGTTGAATTCAGACATCTTGACACACATATCCACGGTGTCCATCCTCCCCTCCCTGACCCAATGCCAGCAAGTGAATGAAGAGCTCCAGAAACAATCTCAGGGGAAAGATTTGACCCATCATCACAGAAACAACCCAACAACAAGAAAACCCACACCAGCAAGGGTTCAGCATCACCACTCCCTGTCCAGGTAATCCCAGCTGAGATTCACTGTCCTTTCTCCTGAAGGTCTCCGCAGGACACCCCGCAGCAGTCAGTCCCACCACCCAATCTTTAAGCACAATTTCCCCCACTCAGACGAGTTCTTTTCACTTGACCTGCACTGTCTAGAAAAGATACAGGGAAGGCCACAATAAAGCACCGCAATGTCATTTTCAACATGCCCCACTGTTTGGGCATACAACAGTACCATCTGATCCACCATCACCAAGCCCAACCCATCGTATTACCCATTCCAACCACTGGGTGAGGACAAAGTGCTCTGGAGATCCACACCAAAAGCTCAGCAGGCCCTACCCACTGCCAGGGGCTGTTTGGGGAGCAGGGAAGGGAGACGGCCACCAACCTACCTGCTCTCACTGCACTCCTTCTTCTCTCTGACACGCAGCCACTTCCGCAGAAGGAAGCGCTTGCGGCGCGGGGAGGCACTGGGTGTGGAACAGTTGGACCAGGGAGTGTCCTCATCACTGGAGGGAGTGATCTCAATGGATGGGAGCTGCAGGTATTCCTTGCTGGAGGAAGGAGAATCCTGATAACTGCCGGCCTCCAGGCTCTGCTCCTGCACATTCTTCATCCGCCTCATCTTGAAGCGCTTCCTGCGCAGGGTGGGGGTGGATGAGCTGGACCAGGCACGGCTGCCCTCCACCACCTGCTGCTCTGGGACTTGCAGGGCAGGGAGCTGCAGGGTTTCTGTCATATTGGCAGCTGGCATCAGGTGCCCTTTCTCCTTCTGCTCCCACCCCCAGGCACGCTAGCTCTGATCTCAGTGTAAGCCACACCACAAAGCCACAAGTCGCCTTTCTGCTCCCTCACCCAGTCCAGCACCAGCCCTCCCTCTCACGCAGGCAATCTCGTGTTCCTCAGGTGCTTTCATTTAACGAGCAGGGGGTGGGGAGGGGGGGTTGTTCAGGACCGACATGCCACAAGGAAAGCCAGTTTCAAGTTTCTTTTGTCCTTCCCCTCTCCACCAAACAAGGTTCTTCCCCTCCTGGTCTCTGAAAGCAGCAGGTTTAGCACCAGGACTTGCTTGCAAAAGCTTGGCTCACTTTCAGATTCCCTCCCTCCCCCCCTCTCCCCTCCTTTTTTGCTTTCTGTCCTCTTTGCCTAAAGTTGGTTCATAAACTCTCCTGGTGCTGTGCTGGAAAACTCAGCTGTGGTCTTCTTAAGAGACGAAGCAAGTATGGAGCGACGTGGAGCTGTGAGGAGGTCAGAGAGAGACAAAGAAGGAGGGAAGAAATGATACTAGATAATATCAGGAGGAGGAGGAGCAGCAGCATGTTCTTTTTCTGTAGCAGATAAGACATGTGCAGGCAGCTGCTCCAAGCATCACCGCACTCATAATCCCAATGGACAGGGTTTATATTACCAAATATGCTGCTGCTGCAAATCAACCGAATGACAAGGGTACAAAGGAATAGTAACTTTCTGTAGAAGCCAATTGGACAGGCTTTCCCCTCGTCCCACCTTCCTGCTTGGACAGCCCACCCTGTGCAGGGAGGGAGCAAGCACACTCAGGCTTGCACAGCCTTTTTGCAAGGTGAGGATTTGTTGTCCCCATTAATTGCTCACAGAAAGGGCAGCGAAGGAGAGGGACTGAGGAGAAGCTTCAGAGGCAGTGGCAGCAAGTGGCACCAGAACTGCGAGGCTGGCTGGTTTTCTAGCTCAGATCCATGTGGGTGTAAGCTGACAAAAGGGAGCCGCTGTAGGGCGATGCTGCTTCCAAAATGGCACAGTGGGTGATGAACGGTCTCAAGGTCCAGGAACAAAGACACCACAAAGACAATGTGCAGGACAGATTCAGACCAGGATAAACATACATGCTATGTGGAAGATTCGAGTATGCTAAGGAGGCAAAAAACAGGGATCATGCACTGGGAGGAACAGCAGCATTGGGACCAGCCTTGCAAAATTCTGCTAATGAAACCAAATCAGTAAGAACAAACACCACAAGTGATTCACCATTCAGATCCCCTGGATCACCTATTATTCAAAAGCTCCTGGATGAAACTGCATTAAGATGGATTTTTAGGTGAGAGCGATAGAACTTAAGTACTTAAGGAGAGCAACTACAATTCAGCTGCATGAATTCTAAGCATGCTGTCAGAAAAAAATATCCCAATGAATCTGGCACAGCTTTAATTTTCACTCAACAGCTGGAACCTTTAAAAAACACATTGATTTCAGGTTAAAAAAAAAATATTTCTCTTGACCCAAACCAAAATATTTTGCTTTGCATGAGCTGCCTCAAAGTTCTGCTTGAAAATAAACCTCACATGAACCTGGAACATCAGAAACTGTGGAATCTGGGACATACCTAACTGAACATGTCAAAAAAGGGAAGACTTAGAATGTCAGGAGCAAAAGGGGGAGGAATCCCTAAATCCTACTTTGTAGCACTGCCTTTTTTGTGCTCCGCTTCTCCTTTAAGTTACTAGCTTGAGCAAAGCTTGAAATCAACATCCAGAACTTCGGCCACTTGGGTACCAATATACCAAGCACAATCAGAACATCTTCCACAAACATCCCGTTTAAATTAAAAATATGCAGGGAATAAAAGAGTTAAATCTGAGACTCAAATAGGGAGCAACCTGCAATCAAGTACTCCAGCCACCTGCTGCCACCTGTACATACAGAACATTATCAACCAGCTGTTAACTCACAGAAAACCCCCTTTCAGTGCATGGCCACACACCTGTGTCCAAAAGCACAAAATCATTGCTAAATCTTAACCAAGAGCAAATAACTGCAACTGGGGGGGCGATCTTTCCTGCTTCATTTCTCACATAAGGAAAAGATGGTAAGAACAGAAAGTGTTTTACCCTTAAATCCCACCCACATCCCATCCTCTAGAAGTACTTCCATTCCTCTCCAAATGCAGCAAGCAGATGAGCAGTCCTTTGCAGGCCATCCCAAAGAAGTTTTGTCCCATACACTGAGCTTGATTTCCAGTGGAATATTTAATCCAGTAAGCAAGATTTTAATACTTATTCACAGCTACTCAGCAATTAACAGGGTCAAAATGTTTGCAGTTTTGCATGCTTTCTTGCTTTAGTAATAATTCACACAGCGTATATTGCTGACCCTCAAAACCCCTACAAATGACAAATTAGTCAACCAGACTCACACTGTATTAATTTGGACCATTGCTTGGAACTGCTTCTTTGGCAAGGCTGAACCCTCACACTGATCTGCTTGTTAATTCCAGCAGTTTCTTCACCCTCTGCCTCACTGAACCCCACTGGAAACCTCCTCAAATGGGATCCATCCCCACTCCGCTCGCACACAAACACAAATAATCCCCTCTGGCAGTGCCAAGGGAACCTGGTTAGCACAGGGTACATGTACCCTTTAATTCCAAGTGCTTCACTGATTAGTAAGCAACACTTATTTGTTCTCAAGCATTCTCAGGATATTCTTATTGAGCAGAGAGGATGCCGACCACCTGTCCAGTTCTCTAAGAGAAAAACAGGAGCTATGTAATAGGAGAGACCACTCAAGCACCTGACCCACAAAGTGAGACGTAACACCCAGGATCAAGTGCTATTTCTGTGCAAATCACAATGGCAGCACTATTTAACTGCTTCCACGAGAGGCTCTGCTGCTGGAGCCGTACTCTGCCCAGAGCGAGCAAAGCAGCAAATGGCCGTCAGTCCTACAGCTTGATCAAGGAGATTGTGGATTACTGCTCACTTCCTACACAAGCATTCTGAACACGTTTCCAGTGTCTGTAGAACAGGACTGATAAGATGAATAAAGAAAAACATCCCCAGGAAAACTAAAAGTCTCTTTCCTGAGTTGAGAACACGAACTAATGCCAGCCTGTATTCTTTGGCAAGAAGAATGCCTCCTTCCCATGTGTCTTAAACAGAACATCATCCCCAGCAGATGAATACAGCATGTCAGTGCTATGAAAAAGATAAATATGTATCTGCATTTACTTTCCTATTTCAAGAGTTTTCTGCAAGAATAATCATACTAGTGACAGTACAGCATATCCCTACAGCAGGACTGACTGTGACATCCTCTGGCCTTGGTGTTTAAATGAGACATTTTACAACTTAACAAATGCCAGACTTGTGGATACATGCAAGGAACACCTACCAGCTGACCATTCTTGACTTCAGTGCCCTACAAATCTGTCCCTTTAAGTCACAACACACCAGCCAGCAGTTGCTCCCATCTGAACACATGCAGTCAATTTTATTTTGGATACGTGACATCAGACACTTGCATGTGTTGTTCTCTGAAACCCAGGCACTGCATTACAAGACAGATGCCACCAATTTCACAGGCTGCAGGGTGAGAAATGCCAGCAGCAGGCTGACCTCAGTGTATCACAAAGCAAGATGGAAGCAATCTTGTAGCCCAGTCACTCCCCAGTTCTCCCACCTCTGCTACAACATCCATTCAGGACATGCTGGCATCTCTTTCACAAGTGAGAAAGCAATTCTACACATTGTGTAATGATCACCAACCCTAATTACTTGGGTTGAAGATCTCTGCACCTCTTCATTTCCTAAAAACATGCTGGGAAAGGAAAGGACTGCATTTTTCACCTTCCATTCCACATGGCCAAATAAGAATTACTTAGAGTTTGACCACAGGTAACAGAATAGTTTCCAGCCATATTTCCACTAAAATAAAACAGTGGCTTTTGGATAAATTACATAAACTTCAGTGGCCAAAGACTTCAGCATGCCCCATCTCAGTCAGTAATTGTGCAGGTCAGTACCAAGGCAGGGAAACCAGTGTCTGTTACAATGGCCACAGAGCGATGGAAGGCATCATGTCCAATTTGAAATGACAAGCTCTGCCACAAGAAATATTGCACTATGACTGCAGCCTGGATTATTTGCTGCCAGACTTCACATTTCCTAAGTCTTTACCTTGTGCCAGGGCTTTGTCTCATTACACCACATATCTCAGTGTGAAGTGAAACACCTGGACTGCAAGTCAGCAAACTGATGGCCTTAGAAATTTAACAGTGGCACATACATCATTCTACCCCACACAAAGCACAGCCCGTATGTGCACTACCCATGGTTTACCTGATGCTGAAGTTCCATGCCCACCATTGCCTCATTTGCCATAAGCAGCCCACTTCTACCAGCAGCAGTAGAAATGAGCAATAACGTGGGTTGCAACAGGCTTAATTGCACTGTATCCCACCTCTCCTAAAAGAATCACATCTATAGAACTTCTGGGAGTTTTATGGCTTTATATACTGCTTGCAGGGGGTTGAAAGCGGTCTGATCCCCACGGTGCTTTCTGCTGAAAGTTACCTTGTACCCTTTTCTCTCTCACCTCCCAAAAGAAGCAATTCTAACAGCAACAGTAACTCTCAAAGACTCCTAGCTATTAATTATTGCTAATACAGTATCACACAACTGGAAGCATTCAAACACAGCCTTGTGCACAGCTGCAAACCCCAGGTTCTTCAGTCATCATCCAGAACACCAGCAACCACCATCCACAAACAGCACAGCACACCACCTATTTCTTCCAGCAGTGGGACAACTCTTTTCTAGCACTTTCCATCCAAACTGAAATGGATAGCTGAGCCAAAGGCCAGCAAGCAAAACACGTGAAATTGCTGTCATGACTTTGCAGTGATTCGTCAGAATATGGCAATGGAGCAAAGGATCAAGGGCCTTCTCCTCAGTTTTCTTTTCTATTAAGAACTGGAGCAGATTATAATTTTGCACTGCCTACTTACACTGCTGCATTATCACAAAAGCATCACCAAAGGCTCTCTCCTCCTCTAGCACAGGCTGAATGTGGTCCCACTCAAAGCACAGGTGATGGTTTGAATGAATCTGCATGGGAGCTTGGCATTTTTGCTTTGCATTGTATGCACAGTGCACAAATAAGTGACTCTGCCCAAATTCCTTGGATTTCCACTACCTGCTCAGCACTTTCCTAATGTGTCACAGCTCACAGCACACACCATTAATCACAGAACAAGCCTGTAAGTACAAAAGGTCTCTGAACAGTACATTCTTTCCTACTCAGCTAAAATATCTGCTTCACTAGCTCGAGTCAGTCCAGCTTGCTGTATTTAACCCAGACCCACACAAAAAGAAACATGGTAGAAGTTTCTCAGTGTGCATTTGGGAAGACATAAAACTGCCTACACAAATCCTCAAAGCCCTCTTTAAAAATAATAAGCATAGCTAAGTTTTATTTTCCTCCCCAAGAAAACCAACTGGATTTCAATAAATCCTTGCTTCCCTCTGTCAAGCCAGCTGCAATCTGCACCAGAAATCTCAGTTCCAAGACACACACCCTAGCGAGGGCTCAGCACAGCAGTAGTTGGGCTTGTCAATACATGAGCAACCCAACCAAGCCTCACAAACACAGCCTACAGAAGCAGAACTGACAGCAGGGGTGGACAGAAAGGCACAGAGCTGAGCATCAGACTGCACTGAATTTCCTCCCCATTTTACACAGATGCATTCACCTTGATTAAGCATCGTAAGCACCTACCCTCAGAACAAAAGCATGGTTTTATTGTGACACCATCACGAAATAGCCTCAATATGATCAATTCAATATGAACTCTTACCCCTCTTGGGTTTTAGACACCAAAAATGAGACAAAGATCAAGTTGAAGTGTTGGAACTGATCCTAAATGCTACTTGCAACTCATTCCTCTGTACCAACAGCATGGTTAACAGTGAAATGTTCTGAAGTATTTCTGCTCTGTCTTACATTGATGGCTACTGAAAGCAATCCTACCATGTAACAACCAAGTCCTGCCCCCCCACCCCCGTTGGAAGAGCAAAAAGCAGAATATTGCTTTGCCCTACAAAATATTGAGAAAAAGAATGCCTGCAGGAAAAGAAAGAAGTATTTTCCTCGGTCTTATTCTGTACAAAATCAAATGGAAACTCCAAAACTAGCTCTGAAATCCTAGTAGCCACTGAATGACGGAAGGACAGGAAAGGTTTTCTGCAGCTAGTCAACTCATTTTACAGCTAGTGTAGAGAGATTGCTTTAAAAATATCATTCCTGCCCATCACCTCAATTATCCCCAACTTCAGCAGCAAGGCTGTTAGAAGCTCATTTCCTCAATTAGACAAATGCCTGAGGAAAGCTGTCATTTCTCTTCACAGTTGTCAGAACTGAGCTATTTGGGAACTACTTCATACAATGCTGAAAAACGTCTCCTCCAGCTGACTTTGCCACTCACACTTCGAATCCTGCACTTCACTGCTGATGTAGAGACAAAGCAAGGCCATTCCCCGACACACACAGCACAAACCACAGCAGCATGTAATGCTGATAGAAATTCTCTCTCCACTTGGGTTATACGCCATGAAGTTGTTTGAGGCAAGGTATATTTACAACCACAAAATTAACTCATGTTTCTTGCTTGCATAACTGCAAGCACATCTGTAAGATGGTACATGCACCACCAGCAGGTAGCAAATACTTACAGTGAATGAACAGGGATGGTTCTACACAGATCAAAAGCACCATCACTGCAATGAATGTCACAGTGGAGATGCCACATTTATCACATATAAGCAGAATGCTTTGAATATGCCCCTCAGGCACAAGTTTCACCAGAGAATGCATGTGCAGGTGTGAAATCTCTGATAAACACCTCCACAATCCACTGGCAGGAATGCAGCTGATACCATACATCTTGAAACAGTCACTGCAGATCATTTGGAGACATGACAGATGCCATCCACCCTTTTACAGCAGCACCTTCCCAGCAGTGTTTTTGTCATTACACGTTCATTTGCTAAGATGCCTTGGTTGCAATTGTGGTTGTTACTGCTGTGGTTTAACCCAGCAGGCAACTGAGGTCTGAAATCAAGTCCATCCCAACCCAAACCATGGCAGTCAGTCACACCTACTGATCCAAGCTGGAAATAAGCTCATTTTTGTATATACACAGATGCAGAATGATGATACATACAAAGATGCAGGTACCACAGACTCTCTTGCTGACCTAGTTCCAAACAACAGCATCCAATGGTCATCCCTCAGTGAAGCAGCTTATAGCTGTCAGGTTATGTCCCACTTGCCAGGAATCTGCTTCCCATGTTTTCCTTCCCAGTACCATGCAGCTACACTCAGACTCTGCAGAAGCACTTGATCAAGGTCAGATCCGAGTGCTCTGGGGCAAAGCTCACACTAACAAAACCCTCAAAGTGCTCTTTTTCATTTGTCTGCATGGCTTCAAACACCAACAATCACAGTCAGCTAAAAGCCTGCTTACCGTTTTGTTTGCCTTTCAATATAGAAGTAGCAGCAGGATCAGGAAGGTGATACTGAGCTGGGTTTGTAAGTAATGCTGAACCACTGGAATTCCTATGCTTCTACACTGAGATCGTACCAAACACGTTGATGCTCATCAGTTGCTCTAACAGCACATTAGAGGCCAAAGAAAGGTTTGTACCACACATAAGCCCTACAAACAGATCCTACATGCGTTCCACCAGTGTTAATAGCACCAAGTGCTACTTAAAAAGCTTTTCCCTACTCACTGAATGCCAGGGAGATGAGGCTTAGGGCTGGACAGGACTGCTGCTGAGATTGGCTATCTGTGTTCCAGGGATACAATCCTATTGCTCTCATCTGTCCTTCAGAAAGAGCCATTCCACATTGGATCTCCATTTCCCTTAATGGAGATTAAGGTGGCTGTCTGATGCGTTGGAACTGAGCAAGGTTAATTTAGGGAAGTATGTAAATCACACGGCCATCCTTGAGACAAGCAAAGTGTATCCTGTATGCAGAGCTGAGCCCACCTGACCTAACAGAGCTGAAGGTTCTGTGGTCTGTCACCCACAGGAGTGACTGCAGTCCAAATCAAGGATCCACCTGAAGGATGGATACAGAAGATACAGTTCCTTTCTCTCTTGATGTCAGCATTGAAATCCCACTGCTCTTTCAGAGGACATCTGATTTGGTGAAAATTAAGAATCCATAAGTTTCCCAAACCCTGCTGACCTCTTCTTATTCATTAGGAAATTCAGTCTGAAGATTGCACTGTTTAATGAGTTGATATCTCAGCATCTCCAGCTTTATCATTACACAGTATGCTGATTTTTCTCCTACCACATCTGAACTCTGAGAAGCTGTGAATGAGAAGAAAATATTCTCAAATTAAGCATCACTCTGGCTGTTTTCATATGACCCCTCTGCTTTATTCACAGCTCCTACTGAGTTTCATAACCACTGCCACACATTTAATATAATCTTCTGTAAAGGACAAGTTACAAAACGGAAGGACATGAACCTATATTCAAAGCCCTTTCTAAACCAGGAGCCAAAATAAATGGCATGTGGTACCATTACATGGAGCACTGACAATGTGAAGAAAAAAACTAAGTAGTAAAGCTGCCATATCTAACAGCAGCAAATTACAAGCTACTTGCTAATGGGGCTGTCCTACCTTTTCCTTCATTTCCCCTAATAAATGCTTTATGTGCCACCCAATTCAGTTTAAAGAGGCAGCCTCTTAAGCTCACAGTGAGTCTGTTTTTCTGACCATCTCAGTAGTGAGGCACCTGCAGCAGACCTCTCACTCGCCCTGAGGTTTCTTGATGTCTCATGAGCCCCTGAAATAATATGCATTTTCACATTCAGTCTGGGTTCCTCCTCCTGCCTTCCCATGTCCACAGTCCAGCAGATTCTCTTTAGCTCAAACAGGGCAGCAGCACAACGCAGCTGCTGGGGGAACCTCTCCCAACAGGGCCCTGCTGCTCTCTAGTGGCTACAAAGCTGCAGGCAAGGTTACTGATTAGCTTCAGACACAGCCTGCATAGAACCTGCTTTAAGATGGTTCCTAGCCTCCAGCATCCTGCGTGGACATAGAAGATATTAATGCAATATTACAAGTGATCAACATCCTTAGCTGCTACAATTACCAGACTCTTTCACCTCTAGTCAAAGATATCTTACCCAGAGCCCACAGTCCCATCCACAAAAGACATCTCAACCCTTAACAAATCTGTCCATCAATTCATTGGACAAGAGCACAGATTCCTATGAGATCACTTGGAGCATCGAGTTATGGGCTGCCAAGTGTTCCAGACCCTACAAGCCACACACTGACATCTCCTTCTGCCAACAGCCACAGACAGCTACCACATTCCATGGAATAAGGGAACACTTGGCCAGTGCATGACAGATAACCCAATGCTCCACAGACATGGCTGTGTCTGCACAGGGGATGCAGAGAGGTCTTCAAGCCAGCCAGACATGCCTGCCAAAGTCAGTCTTTCTCCAAGAGCTGGGTCGTTAGCACTGTTCATAGTCTTTGGGAACTGACAAAAGAATTTTCCTGCCCTTACCAGGTTTGCTTTTCCTCGCACATTCCAGTTGCTCATCTGATATTCTTCGATATCAGCAGTTCTCATGCTCATACAGACACTAAGCTTTTCCCGTGGGTCTTGCTGCTGAGTACAAGATGTTCTTAAGTTATGCCAGGTTTGCTTCCAAAGGACAAATCTTAGAAGCGGGTGCTAACAGATCATGGACCGAATTGTCAGAGGAGGAGGAGATAAAAACAGCAGAACGTACATGACTACAACTGGGATTTTTTCCTTTTTTTTTCCCCTTTTTTTTTTTAAAAAAAAAAAAAAAAAAAAAGAGTTATTCTGAGGCAGCCTTAGGAAGAAAAAATCCTCCTCCTGGGCAGACATTTGTAGAGGAAGCTGAAGGATCTAGTTGTGTGCTGAAAGGTTTTGCTAGCCACGTGTGCAAGACTTGGTGCGTAGCATTTGCTGAGAAACAAACTAATTCCTGCTGTGAGGAAACAAAGTCGAAGAAATCACACCAGGAAAGACTGTTCTGGAGTTCATCCCCTTTCCTCACCACCTTCTGAAGAGCTGAAACCAACTGTCACCCAAAAATTGAATTATATAGGACAGGTTGGCCTTTCTTTTATACTTCTGCTAAGCAAAGGAGAACTAAAAGGCAAGATTTTGGTGGAATGTGAGAGCAATCACTGAGAGAAAGGAAAGGAAAACAAATCAGGACTTTGCCATCTGCCACTGACTGAGCTGCTTTGCAAGGTGAATCAGTACCTGCATCTCCCATTCTGCCCAGTCTATTGAACATACAAACCCAGAGCTTCTTCTGGGAGCAAACTGTTCCAGGATTTAAAATATTAAGCACTGCTGATTTTAGAAGTCTGTTTCAAGTAGGAGGGATGGGGATGCAGGCAAGACGTGTGAATGTGCGTAGGGAAAGCGTCATTCCAGATATTTCTAATTGGGACTCTTCACCTTTCTTAGAACTGTAGTTTCTCTACAGAAAGCCATTCAGTAGTTTTTAAAGGACAAGTTACAAGCAGAACAGCTTCTGTTCCTCAGTGCTGAATTCCACCTATGGTAGGATGAAAAAAAAAAAAAACCAAAAGCAACAATTCCAGCAAACAATGCCATCACATTTGGAAAAGAATCTGAAAGCAGGAATAGACAAAAAGCTCTGGACCATGAATTGGATTTCGTTTCCAAAGTTGACTCTTAGTTGGAAAATTATTCAGCCCACTGTCAGCATTTGAGTCAATAGTCTCTGCAGGAATGAATACTCGCAGCATCTATTCATTAGTTATAAATACACCTGCCATTCACTCTTGCCTGCACTCAGTTTTACTCCCACTTCTCAGCAAACCTGTATAAGTTTTAAGTGAACAATGACATTTATTAGATAAGAAAAGAAAAAAGCTATTTCAGGACCTCTCATCAGCATGCCTAGGGCTAACCTGTACAACAGTACCTTTTTAGAGGTGTCAGAAAGAGGCCCACGTCAAATGGCAAAGAAGAAAGCCCAGCAAGAGGAAGCGAGGCATGAGATAAATGTCTTTCTTTAATACACTGGGATCTGGCAATTATCTTCTTTGGATGAATCAGTGCGTCTGATGCGAATCACATCCAGTAATTAAATCTAAGGCACAGAGCTTATGTAAGTGCTTGATTTGGGTCTAAAATAACGAATGGACTTTATAATTACGCACAGTTTAAAGAGTACTGATAGCAGTAGCACGGCTGCCAATGGCCAAACAATTCCTGAATAGTTCTCAGAGTAAAGCATTTTGTTTAAATCCTAAATGTGTACTAAGAAGTAAATCTTTCTGTCTTTTGGAAGAGGGGACTATAGACCTGATAGCTGTCACTGCTCCCCAAAGAGAAGGGCCATAGATTTCTTTCCTTACTTAAGAGATGGCATCTGTTACATCTTTCACCTTTACACAAATGTGTCACATCCCTTTGGATTTAAGTTATGCCTTGGTTTAACCACTTTGGATAGCAACTGATGAGCATCAAGCATTTATCTAAATTACACAGAATTACCATCAGAATCTTACAGTACAGCACAAGTAATTAACACTTCTATCAACATTCATAGAACACAAATATGGCATGGGGCTGTGGGGAGGAATCTGTCTGTATTCATATGTTATTTCTGCAGTCACGGTTCAAGATGGCTCTGTTCTGATAATCCTTTTATAATACAGAACTGTATCTTCCAGCAATTTTCAATGGAATTTGTTCTGCTGCATCAAGTAGCTTTTATGATAAGAATTCCCAAAGCACCTTTCCCAAGGTGTTCAGGCTCAGTGGAAATCAAGTGCTCTGCAGAAGTTAGTGTTCCTTTACCCCCAAACTTAAAAGGACAGTCCAATCAAGTATACAAACAGCCATGCAGATGTCTGCCCATGATACAAAACCACTTCTAACAGCTCAGCTCACAACAATCTGCACTGCTTAAAGAACAGAGCACTTAGTGAGGCACAGCCAGATGGACAGCCAGGCTGGGCCTCTCCCCATCAGGAAACAAAGATTCAGCGACAGCATCTGCTCAAGAAATGCAGAAGGTTTCTGTCACACAAAGACAAGCATCATCCGACAGTCTCACATCTCACAAACCAATTCATGTGCAGGAAGGACTGAGATTCTGGAAGTCAGAAACTCTGCTCCTTCTCTGGAGGAGCTGCACCAAGCTTTTGAACACAGAAGTCAGCCCCCAGGAGCAGGAATCTACATGACATGTCATTTTTTTTTCCCCCCACGTCAGTGTATTTTAAGGCAGCGGCAGGAGTGAGGTATCTACTGAAGTGGGAACAGTATGAACACTTCCTAGCAGGTGCTTACAACAACTCCATTCTCAGATGAACCTACATGAAGAAACAACAAAACAAGGGAAAACCACAACTCACCTCAGAGGGCTTGTTTAGAATGACGCTTTTAGGAAAGGAATCAAGAGAAAAGAAATGAATGAAGATGTAAAATTAGAGCTCAGTGTTGCAGCGTCTGCCCAGTGACAGCAGCACAGCTGTTCAAACATTAATGCAAGCTGAGTCAGTGTTTGTCTCCTTCCATTACGACAGTGGACCTCAGTGATGCAAAGCCTGGAACCAGCACAGCCTCTGGTTCAAGTAGAATTGTTATTTGCTACCAAACAACTCCCCTTCATGTAGAGCAGTTTCCTCTGGTTATGCCATATACTCTCACAAGAGATTGACCAGCTGACATAGGAAAAAATGACAACTGAAATCCTAGCTCTTCAAAGACTGCCATCAACACCTGATGTCTGATGGCATAACACTTCCCTTAGCATCAATGTGATCTGCTAATTTTGGGTCAACATGACCACTGGAAGCAAACAACTCACCTCTAGCCCTGTATTGCCCATACCCTTGATCAAATCTTTGCCATACATCTATACAAAGACAAGGATACCTTCCAGCAAAGATCTTGGGGGGGGAATCTCAGACAAAACAAAACTCAAGCTAGGTGTAATTAGAAGTGAGACAGATCCATTTCATTCAAGCCACAGTTCCTCTAGAAGATGTGAACATTCCAGCAGCAATCAAACATATGAAGATCCTTGAGATCCTTTGTCATACTTTCCTGAGTATTTCCATCTGTCCAAGCAAGTTCTAATCACTCATCTTATTTTTTAAGGGTTGAAGAGCATCTAACAGTCATATAAATACAACTCTGATTCAAATCCCATATACACACCAAAGCATTTAAATAAACTCACCTAAGTATCACTTTGGTTAAGAACTCGTCATACAAAGTTGGCATGTGACATCAGAATGCTTTTCCTACAAACCACTTTGACACTAATTTCACTAGCAAACAACTCCTCATCCAACAGTTTCCTTTGCAATTACAAAGCCATTATTGCTCCATGCAGACCAGCATCCAAAAAACCCAACTACAACAAACAAACCTGGGTAACACCCACTGATGCATATCCTCTACTCGTGGTTTTCTCCCTTTTAATAGCTGATCCTTTCTGGACTAAAATTGTCTAAGTGCTCAATACAGCACACATTTGAAACAGCCAGTATGAAATGCAAATGGTGGTGCAGCACTTACAGGGTTAAGTGAACAGCAGGAAACATAGGCAGTCTTCCATGGCCATCTTCATCAGGGAAACCTCTAAAGCACAGCAGTGGGTTCATGTCAGCACCTTCCAGAGCTGCAGTGATGGAGTAAAGGCACACTGTGTGCAGACTTGCATGTGGCCAGGAAAGAGGGAGGTGGGGGAAAATGGAGCAGGAAGGATTGCAGGATCATAGGAAATCCTGCTGAATGGAGGATGAGTTTCAGACAGGATCTCCTGTGCCTCTCCATCCCTCCCCACCCCCCTCACTCCCACTACTATCCAAAGAGCAGTTTCAAAGCCAGAGGAAACAAATGACGAGGCTACGTCTAATAAAGTTCACATTTATAACACTGGCCCTAATCTGTCTGCGACTGCAGTGAGTTAACAGCCTGTTCTGGCATTTCAGCAAGCACAGAGAGAGCAACTGCAAGCACCAACTGCTGCTACACAGCTGCCACAGGGCTGGAAGGAAAGCAAGTGGCTGCAAAGCAGGACCAGGGCCTGCAGTACCCACTGGGTGAAGTTCTCCTCTCACACATTGCTCCCTCCTGCAAGCAACCTCTCTGCAGAGATCCCTTTCTATGAGAGAAGGCAGCACTAGCAAGAGATGTGCAGAAATATATTTTATATGAAGACAACCTTTTGTAGAGCACTAGGGATTTCATGCATCGTTTTTAGGGTCAGCAGTATGAGCTGATGTATAAGAAGTTACATTCCTGACTGCTCTTTCTCAAAAAGTAACTACTGGACTGCAGGATTTGGGCTCCTAAGCAAGTCTTCACTCACAGGTGCTGCTTATAAAATAAGCACACAGGTGAAATGCAGACTTGCAAACACAGCTGTCCTCTCTATTCTGCAGCTGGATCACTAATGTGCAAGCACATACACACAAGCAACTTTCCATATGCAGGCACAACCTTTCACATGCATTATGACAGAGCATGCAATGCTATCTAACTGAAGATCGACACTTGCATGAATCCCTCCCCATAGGAAACTATTTATTTGTGCTGTCAACCCACCAGCTTATGGTGGTGGCTTTTGAACTGGAATCCTCTGAAAGGATATTGCTGTTCTTAAAGAGGCAACGCTCTATTTCCCTTCCAGGGCAGTGCTTCTCTTCCACATGGGATCCGGATACCAACAAAGCCAAGCTCTTCTATTTATGCCTTTGACATAGGACCTGAGCAAACTCCAGTCCAGAAATGAAGTGACATGGGAGGCACAGACCATTCCCTCTCTGAAGCTCTCTGATGCTGCCTTCATACAGTACTCAGCACACAGGTTCTCTTCCAGTTAATACGAACTATTCAATCAGCTATAAAAAAAGAAGAACTGCAAGATTCTCCCTTCAAAATCCAGGCCATTTTTCCATAGGAGCACTCAGCACATGTAGGACTGTGCAAAGATCATTTAAAAGATTACAAATTATTCATGGGTCTAAGTTTAGTAGCCCAGGATAGCAAGTGACTGCACACAAAATAAAGGGAACTTGATCAAGAGATTCTCAAGCTTCTGCAGTGACAACACAAGGGAACAAAAAGTGAATTGAAGCCCATAGTGTGCAACAACAGCTGTTAGTAATCCAAGCAGCAAAAAGGCACAGGAATGTTCAACTGATTGCTTACCAGGACATACTCCATGTTAGTCACCTTCAATTCAAGAAAAGGCAAGCGACAAAAATACAAAGTGCTACAAGATTGAGTTTTTTGTTTGTTTGTAATAGAAGATTGAAGGCATCATTTTTCTTCTTCAAGCATTTCTGTAATGCAATAATTGAGAATCCACCTCCAGACACTCATAGCACTTCAGCCAAACTCAAACTTCCCACTGCCTTCCCTCTATTTATGAGTCATGAGTGGAGCCCTCCCGTCCTCCTCATGGTGAGCACCACTGAAATGCACTTCCCAGTTACTGAAGTGACACTTTTTTTTTTTTTGCATCTTTACCATCTCTAGAACTCTTCAAAGTATCTTTCTATACTAAAGTCACAGCATTTGATCTAAAAATCAGTCCAACCAACAAAACCTAATCAACTTAAGAGCAAATGGAATTGAACAAGTACAGCAGGCATACAAAGGATGTGCTTACTCTTGACCTAAGCAGCACAAACACAAGATCAGTAGTTTCTGTTAAAAATATATGATTCTTCTCAGACCAAATTGAGGTTACACAGGACCAGTATGGGGGGCAGGGAGATGAATGCAGCACAGTTGTTTCAGTCCACATAAGCTCCAACTCTACATCCTCCCTTGGGTCATTTCCCACACATCTCCCCTCCTCAGCTGTTTCTGACCCGTTCTATCATCCAGACCTTTTGCATCAACCCCATCACACGCAGCCCCTTGGATCAGAGCCTGCAATTTCAGCTCCACAGTCACTTCCTCATCTCTGTGCATCTCGTACCACCAGTGACCTCCACCTGTTGGCTCTCCTAAATTGCACAATGCTGCTGCCCCTGTTGACAGCTTCCCAACAACTCACAGTGAATGAGTTACCTCATTTCTCCCACTCTAATATTGAAAGCTTAAAAAAGAATTCTTATGGATCTATAGGATGCACTCCCACGTTTATAGAAGACCAACACGTGGAACGTGTTCAAAGGAGGGCAACAAAGCTGGTGAGGGGTCTGGAACACAGGCCATATGAGGAGAGGCTGAAGGAGCTGGGAATGTTCAGCCTGGAGAAGAGGAGGCTCAGGGCAGACCTCATTGCTCTCTATAACTTCCTGAATGGAGGTTGTAGTGAGCTGGGGGTCAGCCTCTTGTGTCATCAGTGATAGGACCAGAGGGAATGGCTTCAAGCTACGGCAGGGGAGATTCAGGCTGGACATCAGGAAGTATTACTTTTCAGAAAGGGTGGTCAGGCACTGCAATGGATGCCCAGGGAGGTGGTGGAGTCACTGAGCCTGGGGGTGTTCAAGGAAAGGCTGGATGTTGTGTTGAGGGACATGGTTTAGTGGGAGCTATTGGGAACAGGTGAACGGTTGGACTGGACGATCTTTTAGGTCTTTTCCAACCTTGGTGATTCTATGATTCTATGAACACTAGTTAAAAAAATGATATAATTTCATATCTCAAATGCACAACGCGACGCCATTAATTGCTAGAAATTCCTAGGATTTTTTTTTTAAATAAAAACTAACTTTCAGAGTTTGAGCTTAAGTCAGGCAGTGCCTGAGGCCTTTTTCAACATCCTTAACACAAGGTAGAATAACAAATCAGGCAGTGAACACTGCCATCATGTGTGTTAGGAGCACACATGGAGTTGATCAAGTTCTTAACTTGCTTAAAGATACCATGGGCCTTCCTTCAGAAGGTTTCCATGGAAACCTCAAATGATGTCTATAGGGGAACAGAAAAAAGGTTTCCTAAGGTATGGCTGGAACAGCTCCATGGAAACGAGCCCTGACTGTCAGAGGAGGTGAAGGAGGCGGTTGTGTGGGAAGGAACTGAGCTGACTGTCATCTGTGCAAAACAGGAGCCTTGCAGACCAGGTTAGCATCATCCAAACAGCTGCTGCCTTGCAGCTGCACCAAAACCTGGCAGCACAGAGCTCTAGGACAGCTTAAGGTCAGATGTTGCCATGCGCCCTGGAGGAGCACAGACATCTGCCCACAGTCACTGTAAGCACACCGTGCCACTGCTAAGTTTAGGAGAAACTTCCCAGAAATTCCCATTTTCTTCACAAATTGAGAGAAAAAAAATCACACCAATACATGTTGTTTTTGGATTGTAGTCAAGTCTCCACAGGTAAGACTTAACTGCAAAGAGCATCTGAATCTGATGCAGTTACTCCTACCATAAATATACCATCTCATGCTGAAATAAGCATTAGGATAGAAGCCAAAGCAAACATACTGAAACATCCTTAATCAGCACATGTCAGTCTACTAAACTCAGATATATTACTTAATGCTGTCTATTTGAAACTATCCAAGCAGCTGACTATCTGCTCCTTCATTCCCTAACTGCAAAACATGATCTCAGCCAAGACCCAAACCCTTACTTTAGCATTCGTGAGGGTAAGTGTAGTGCAGGAGGCACTGTAGAAACAACATTAAATAGTCTCAAATTCTCCACAGAAAAGTCAGAGTTTTCCCAACATCTGGCTGCTTTGTCCCCAATTTGAAAAGAAACATTTTGTGCAGTTATGAGAGGCACTGAATTAAAGAAACATGAAAACAGTCCCCCTTTTCCCCCCCCCCCCCCCCCCCCCTCCATTTCATTTCCCTTTTCCACTCCCTTTGATTATGTTTAACCAGAAGGAGTTTTGATTTCAAACAATCTTGGAGACTCGCTTTAATCCACACAGCTGTACCCTGAACTTGTGCAATGCTGAGGCATCCTCCAGCAAGAGCTCAGGGCAGGACAGACTACACACAAAGCACGCACAAAAGCTCTTCCTCCTTTTTATTGCATTAACACGCAGCAAGGCCTTTCTTAATAAGATCAGAGTTCCAAGGCACACAGCAGGTCTTGCCCTACACTGAGCTTTCCAGACCCTATTTTGTTTTTGCATCCCTTCGGGGCAATTCTCTGACCTCTTCCTGCCTTGCTCCATTTCACATTCCTCACACGGCTTGCCAAAACTTCACACTCTTCATGTTAAACTCCCTCATTACAGCTCAGGAAGAGCCTTCCCTGTCTATCTTGCAGTAAATCCCACTCTCTAAATCCTCTCCCCCACGCTTCGCAGCTTGCCCATTTACTGCTCTTCTGGAGAAGACATTCTCCATTGCAGGGATTTAAATCCAATCCACTGAAAAACACAGCATCAAAACCTCAGGTGAATGTCAGTTCGCTGGAACAGAGCCCAGAGGTCAGAGCTGAAAATCTGTTGTTTTCAATAAATGCTTTGAAAGAGAATCAAAGCTGAGACCTGGGCTGCCATTGTAGGGAGAACCAGTCCCAGCCTCAGCTCACAATTTGAAGTCTTGACTTTTTTGCAGCCTTTGGTTTCCATTCAAACAAACAACATCAGCAAAGAATTGCTGAAGTGAACAGGAAGAAATACACGAGTGAAAGAGATGAATTTTAAAAAGTAAACACTTTTCAAGTAAAATGATGCTGCATACAGCTTCCATGGACACCTGTACTCCTCTAATAACCACTTTCACATCTCAAAAGCACAAACAAGCCTTGCTCATTTTGGACTGCCAATCACACAGATTGTATAAATATGTATAAGACACCTGGACAGTCTGAAGTTAACTCAGCAGTGGGGCAATTATGCTTCTCTCCTTCCCAAAGATAACGGAAGCTAAATTACATTTTTATATGACAAATTGTGGGTATCTTCTGAATACATCTTCTGTCAGAGCTGTGCTGTCTTCTTGCCACACCAAGAAGCTCTGCAAAATCAGGGCACAATTAGTTCTTAATCAGTTTCCAAAGCTGCCAGCTTAGATTCTCCTCTGCTTTCCCTCCTCAGATCACTTCATTACTGCCCAACATGATGCATTCCCTTGCTCATATTCTCTTCAGTATATAGAAGCTGTGTTCTCACCCTTTAAAATGCCCTTTAAAAAAAAAAGCTTAAAAAAAAAAAAAAAAATAGGATCACTCCTCAATCCAAAACACTCATGTAAGCATAAGAGCTCACAGTTTAATTTCCTCCTCAGATGTGAGATCCAGCCAAGGAGAATCACCTAGCTGAATGAAACCCCTACGAATAAGATTATCTGAGGAATCCTGCTAACGACCAGAGGGTGCTAAAGAAAGGAACAACACAGTAACGATTAACAAGTTATTGAAGAGCTTTACCAGAACACACACAGATGGCACACAGACAGTCAAACACTACACATACATTTTCATGACATTTTGGAAGCAGCACATTTGGATTTGAATACGCCAAGCTGTTACTCAGAGCAGCTTACTTGCCACTGACAGAGCTCTACCCCATTCATTTTCGTATTTAAACACATCTGCAGCACACATCTTTGAGCATGCTTGTAGTAAAACTATTAACATGGATTTGCTATGTTGCTGTGATTAGTTTTCCGCTCAATTTTCAGTCTGGAGTCAGCCTGGAAGCAGCCAAAGGCAGAACAGTAACCCACACACTTAAAGGAACAGATACCTTCAGAACCTTTTCTTACTCCTGGATCACAAAAAGCAGTAATTCAAGTGGCCCTCAGATGCTTTGCCAATTTGTCAATGTTTTTTTTCTTATGAATTCCAAACCCACATGTGTTCTCTATCCACTACAGAGGCCGAAGAGGAGCATCTTTGCCATTCTCGTTCTCACAAACCAATGCAACAGATGCCCAGTTCCCATTTTAAAGCAGATCTAAACACCCTTTGGCAGTTTTCCAGTCAGCTGTCAACTACTGCAGCAGAATCCTTTTCCCTGGCACTAACACACTGGTCAGAAAGCCAAAGGATCCATGCAAACATGGGATACTGAAATGTTCTTACGAAGTGAAAGCCATTCAGCATTTCCTGTTGATGCTCATGGGGTTTGTTTGGACTTTTTGTTTGTTTTAAACAGGGAATTGGTAGAGAAGTGTGCAGTCACTGAGCCAATCACTATTGCCCATCTAAAGATAACAACCAACCCTGGAGATGCTGACCCCCAGGCTGCTGCTATAAACCCCAGGTTACCCTGAGGCTAATGGCAGAGTTACGCCACCAAACACACATTTGTTATTGATATGCTTCTAACAGTTCCTTTAACATTAAATTAAATACCCTTATGTGAAGTTTGTTCACATAGCAAATAGGGGAAGCAAAATGCTCTCCTGTGGACACAAACTACAAGTGTTGGCCTTAAGCAACCTCGTCTCAATTTCTGTTCACTCTTCAGGATGAAGGATCCAGAGAGTCAAGGGCACTAGAAAGCAGATCATCTCAGCAATAATTACACTTGACATTCAAATTACAGCCCAGAATAATTTCATTTAAGCTTTCACAAAGTAACAGGAAATAAATACATCAATAAACATCACAGAAGAATGACAGGCTGACATAACAGCACTGTCAAGCTCCTTGGATTCCTACACTTAAGATCCATGAATGGAGGAAAGAGATGCTAAAAAACAAAGCTAAAACCCCACTTGCTAAACTCAATTGCCTCTTAAAACTAATGGATTGAAGGAGGCACTGCAGCATCACATGAAAGCTATGCTACATTTCAGGATTAACAGAGAATAACTGTGCCACATTTCCTTGGAAAGGGTTTTCAAGGGGCTGGATGCTGACCCAGACTACCTCAAGGGATCAGCTTCTGTGAAAGGTTTTTTGTTAACTTTTCCTCCCCTTTTTAGTAATAAAAAAGTTTCTTTAGTTGCCTGAGATGCACAGACACTCTGAAGTCCTATACTCAGTGTTTCAGTAGAATCTTCACCCAATCCTTTTTCATGTCCAAGTTCAAGAAGATTTTCTCTTTGGTATTAATTGACATTTTGACGGTGAAGCCAAAGGAGACTGCTAACTGGAGAACAACACTAGATCTGTTAAAGAGATTTGCTTTCAAAGGCAATGCCAGCCACCAGAAAACAGAACAAGAACAATTATTTCTTCTCTGGATGACCCCTATCTCACATGCATTTCCCCATCTCCCACACACCAACTGGGCACTCACACCACCCAGCTCACTTTGTTCAGCCTCAGTTCCTTCTATTATTGGTCAGAGGACGCACTGACCCGATCTGCTCTTTCCAGCTGTAACACTGAGTGGCCTTTGAAATAGAGCAGACATTCCAGACCTCTGTGGGCTCCTTAGCTCATGGGCAGCACATGAATACAGAGCTCCTCCTGACTTGAGCTGCACAGACAGCTCTGAGAAGCTGCCAAAACCCACAGGAGACGGAGCGTCTCCTAGCAGAGCATGGGCAGAAACTCACCAATGCACACTGCTGCCTTCCAGAAGTTCCAAGAGAAAACCTTTAGGGCTGCCATCCCATTTTGCCCTCATCTGGCTTTTCTAAGTGACAGATCAGAACTGCCTTTGTCCCACAAAGTCTCATTATAAGGCAAGGAGCTTCTCTCTCATTGGACTACCAAGGTAGCCCAGAGCCTCCATGCACACTGGTCACACTTCACTCTCAGTCCTTTGTGCTACAAAGAAGTCTTTTGACAGACAATTCTAACACAAAACAGGATTTTTATTTTTTTTATTTCTTTCCTATCCAGCCTGGATCCCTAATGCTTTCTTTGGCAAAGGCGAGGAAGAGCAGATGCTCAGTTGAGAGAAGTTCATGACAAATATTACATACTGGTTTCCTATGCTGTACAATATAGAAATTAAAATGAAAGCCAATGAAGAAGGTGGCACAGATTTGATGACTAATTTTGCAACATAAGCAAACACACTGCTGAAGAAACAAGGCAACTTAGCCAAGTAGTAAGCGTCACAGAAACCACGTAACTCAGCAGTACAGATTCCCTTGAGCTGAGGAATTTGTTTCTCTAGCCTACTGATTTTTATCTCACCAGTCAAAGCTGAGCATTAAATACTGGTAGAAATATTGGGTACCCTCAGAGCCAGGGAAGTCCAAGTATCTGAAGGTAAGAGGAAACCTGGAGAAACAAAGAATGCTCCGAAAGAATCACCCAATTCATCAGTTTCTTCACTAGATTAATAAGTTTGAATGTGCACAACATGTTGGCTGGATGACAGCTATGGAGAGACTGCAATGACCCACAGTAGAACATCACACAACTCGAGCTGCTTAAAGAGGACTCCAGGGTGTGAAAGACAGAATAACAGGACAAAAATGAACAAAGGGAATTAAGCAGAGGTTTCCTTCAGCCATCACACAGCTGAACTTCAGGATGGAAAGGTAGGAGAGGGGTGTGGGTTGTAGCACAGTTAAGGATCAGGGTCATTTGTAAACTCTGTATCTAGATCCAGGTTGCAGTTTTCACCCTGGTGATCATAAACAGATTCTTCTACAACCATTTCCCAGCACAAAGGGTGGAACTGCTAACTGGAAACAGCAGCCTCTCCCATGCTTTTCGTTAACACTGAACACAACCATGGAAAACATCACCCTGAACAATCACACACCAGGAGTAATGCAGAGTTGCTGATTTTCTCCATCCTGCCTCCCACTTTCCCAAAAGGCTTCCTAAACCCTAAATTACTTGGCATGGTGAAAACACCAAGCCCTGAAATTTCTTCCCACACAACAGGTCCATTGGTAATCCTGCCCAGGTAGATTGGTGGGTTCTTTTTGAGTACAAAAGCTGACACAACTACTAGCAAGCCATTAAGCACAATCTCCACTAATCCACTAAATTCTTGCTCTTTAGTAGAGCAGCATTTATGCTCTGAATACTCAGGATGAGGTTACAGCAAGTCCCAATTCTATTCCCACTTCACCAGAATGACAGAACTAACAGTAAGGCAGGTAAGAATTACAAAACAGTTGTGCATGTGTCAAGGCATGACTCTGAAAGCATCCCATTTTCTAATATTTCAAATTGAAGTTCACTAGATTTTTTTTTATAACACCTTATAGGGATAGTGACCCAGGGGAATCCATAATCTAGTGAGAAAAGAACCCAGCTCTGGACACCCTAATGGGAAGCTAAAAGGAGCTGCAAGTGATGTAGAAGCAATACCTGGAAGTATCGACAAAAAGAGAATTCAAGTAATTTCTATAATCTTCCCTTTCAACTAATTCTTCCTCTCTCTACACTAGTTTCCTCACATGTTGCATAGAGAAAGTGTAAAAGCACTGAGGCTCACAGGCTAGAAAGAAGCACCAGGACAAAGCATCAACACTAAAAAAATCAACAGAGCAAGTCTAACAGAGCTCTCATTTCCCCCCCTAGAATGCATGTTTGCAGGGCAAACTCACAACACTGTGTTTTTTTTTTGTTTTTTTTTTTTTTAACATAGCAGGCAAACTCAGCACCAAGACTGGAAGTGCAAGGAATGGTGTGCCAACAAGACATACTGAAGATGAGGTTTAAGGGGGATATCAAGAAGAATTTCATCCCAGAAAGAGAGGTCAGGCATTGGAATTGGCTGCCAAGGGAGATGGTGTCACTATCCTTAGAGGTACTTTGGGGATATTTGGATGTGGCACTTAAGACATTATTTGGTGGTGGACTTGTAGTGTTTGGTAACAGTTGATTTCATTTTGTGAGTATCGGATGCTGTAATTCTAAAACTGAGAAAAGGAAGGAAAGACAGGGGTCAAGTGAAAAACACACCTTTGGCTAGGTTTCTCATCCTGTTTACTGGTAAGCACTTGATTTACTCAAGTCTCAGCACAGGAGGAGGGAACATGCAGGAAGTTTTCCTTGCTTTGATGCATGTCTGGATGCGAATATTTCACATCTCTTTTCAACTGCATCAGAAGATTTCAGACTTCCAAGCAACTGAGGGCTAAAGCCTGTTTGCTCCCCTGCTCACAGCAATATTTACTTGGCATAGAATCCTATTTTTAAGATCACAGACACCCTGTGCACCACCTCATCACATCACTGACTCCACAGTGCTTAGCAGGTGGAGATAAACTCAGGCTGGAGCTGATGCCTAGTTTAGGTGCTTATCAGCTCAAAAAAAAAAAAAAACAAGGTTTATCTGCCCTGTCAAAGCTCTACCACAAACACACTGCTGTCCTTTTAAGCCCCATAGTCACTGTTCCTCGCATATAAAAAACCACAGGTATTTAAATTACTGTTCCAAGGAAGTCAAGATGGAACAAGTCTCTCCCATCCACCTCCCTCCAGCTCCTGCTCTAGTTCAAACTCCTTGTCTTTGTAGCACCCACAAATACTCTGCAAGTATTCCCAAGTGAAAAGATCATGAATATTTGTAGGGAAAAAAAAAAAACCACCTTAATCCAGCAATGCCCTCTCCTAGGACCCAACTCAGCCAACTAATAAGACATTAGCTGGACTTGCTGTGGTTTTCCTCTCAAATCTCCAGCACAGAGCCACTCCTCAATCAATCACTTCAATTATCTAAGTGTATTTTCATCCCCTTACCCTGACACAGAGTTGGTGAGCTGTGTAAGGAAAGAGTAACAGAGTTCCAGGGGTGAGATTTTATTATCCAATAACCTAATACACATGTGAGCACACAAGTAACGTTTATTACTTACCTGAGACCCCTGCAGACTTTCTGCATGGGAGATGCTGAAAGGAAAGCTCATATTCACAGAAAGGGGACATGTGGCTATACTGCAGTCACCAGGCCTGCTAGCTAGGCACAGTTACTGTAAGTGACCTAGTTAGAAATGGAAATGTATGCAAGAAAGCTGCAGAAATCTCACACTGAATCAGCACTGCAGCCTACACCAGCACAAGAATTGGTTTCACTTCCCCACCCAGCTGTGCTCTGTCTTACCACAAGCTAAGATCTCTCTAAACAGCAGTTTCTCTTTCTGAGCCACCTGGTTGGTTCAGTATGAGACGAGCAAGGCACGTGGGAAGACATCTTCCCTCCCTGTGCATGCTCTGTTCCACATTTTATACAGTTAGCCTGAAAACCAGGCCTGTCAGATCAGGTAAACCATTCCTCTTGGGATGTGTTCCCTCTTTGCTGAAGGGGCCAGAAGGGCAGCAAGGTTCCACAGCTCGCAGGGCTTTGCCCTTTCCACTGTGTCATGTGTCACAATGATGAGCATGGCACCACAGGGGGAGACGACAGCTTGTTCTTTTACATTAAATTCTTTCAGATCACACCAGGGCTGAACACACTCATAATGATCTCAGAAGAGCGTTTTCAATCCCTCTTCATTCCAACACAGTACAGACAGGAGACAATGAGACCTACATGATCCATTTGTCTCACATGGAAAAGGTGCATTTATAGCATAGCAAAGTCCACCCAGCCCCAGCAACAAGCAGGGCTACCTCTTCCTTTTGAGTTTAAAGGCAAATCTTCCAGCCAGAAGCAGTAGTGGCATTGCAAGCTGTCTGAAAACATTCCAAGCTCAGGTACACAACATGGGACATCTTCGAGGCAGTCCCTGATCACACTATCACAAGCAGAACTGGTGACCTCTGAGAATTATATCTTGCACTCTGGAACAGAAAGATGAACTCTAATGCTAGCCAGAAATGATTAAAGCTAGCTTATTAACTACCCAAGATGTTCAACTAGCTCTTGTTACAACTACAGAATTTCTCCATCCTGTATTTAGCATTACAGCACCCTCTAGAATATATCACACTTGCTTTGCCTGCTGGAAGTCGAGGACCAGCAAGGCTAATACAATCCACAGTATTCAGACATTCATATCAGCATACTATTACAATGGCTGACCTCAAGTGACATGCTTAGTCACTCCAGAAGTCAGCAATAAAGCAGCGACAAAGCTCAAACCTCCAGGAATCCTATGCTAACTCTTTAAACCAGCCAATTGTTTCCTCTTTCAATGAGGCTTACAATGCAGATCCCACTGTTTCCAGGAGAACAGCAGGCTGGGCCATAGCTGTCATGCAAAGAGCTGGACTGCAGACTACAGGACTACTATATCAGGATCATCATCAATTTCACTCAATTTTAAGATAAGAAACACTGTGAAATCAGCATATACACCAAGTTACTGACTGCATGCAGGACCCAGGTTGGTCTGCTTACTGACTTCCATCATATAAAGAAGAAATTCAGGATTTAGCTTCAACTTTACCCTGCGTCTGCTCCCCCAATCAAGACTTACCAGAGCACAGAAAGAGTTCAAATACTGCATTTCATTTTGGTAGGAACTCACTGCAGTATGCAACACTGCTCTGAAACCTGAGACATTTCTGTTTCCAGTGTCATTTATCAGTAAACTCATGTTTATGTTGTGCACAAAGCAGTTTGAGACAGATGTGAAGTGGTGTAATGAGCTTTTGTATGTACTGGGATGGGAGGATGATAAAGACAGCCCACAAGTTCATGGGAAGGCAGCATGCATGACCTGAAGGTATATGAAACAGGAGGCATTCTGGCTCTGTAACACAGAAGAACAGCTGTTAAACATAATGCACAAGCATGCCAAATAAATGCATGTTGTCAAGAACAGCATTACAAACAGTCAACAAATTCAATCCAAAGAAAAAAAAACATGCCATGAAAACTCATGCATAGGATTACATTCCTCAGATCTGCTAGGATTAAGTTTAGTTTCTCCTGCTTTCCTGCAGAACCTTTTCCTGCTGCTGTTTTCCCTCACAACCCAATCCCAAATGAGATTAAGATTCTTCCTTAAGCAAGAATCCAGAATTCCAGCCCCTCTATCACATGGCATCTATCAGATTCGGCTGGACAAGGGAAAAGCTTGGCTTTAGAAGCCTGTTCATAAAATACATAAACTAGCAGAATAGGAATATAGTTTCCTGTAGTTTACAGTTTAAGACATGTTTATAGATTTCAAAAGATGAGAAACAGGTACTTTGAAAATACTAAGGAGCAATGTTGAACAAGTTGTGGAATTCATTGATGCTCACTTCCAACTCAGCCATGTTACCATCTAGTAAAGCACAGCACTTCAGACAATGGTCAACACTACGAATCCTTTGTCTTTTGTAAATGAAGCCTTTCAGGAAGTGCAGCCAAATACACACTAACAGCATTGACTATGAGGGGTTGCACCTCACATGCAGCCAAGATTGCCTTCAGGGAATGACGTGGTCACCTCCAAGATTCAGAATTCAAGATGGAAATTAATTGGAATAATGCATTTTCTGCCCTTCGGCAGCAAGCACAGTCCTTCCATAAATAGCAGTTAGCTGCAGAAGTCACTTGCTAGTAAGCATCCCATGGTGAGCATTACAGCTGGTACTGATCATCTAGGTCACAAACTACATTCTTGCTACAGTTCTTTAGTAGAATTCTTTTTTTCTTCATTAAATTCAAGCAAAACGAAGACTAAACCAAACAACTATAAGGCATGGTTTGATGTCTGAAGTCTGTATATTCAGCCCCAAAGGTTTAAGAGATTTTTCTTCAAGGTTGCTCTCCTCTGTGGAAAACACCCAGAAAAGAAGGGAATGCCTCCTAGACCTTAAGTCAAACCTCGGCCTGCTTTTGAGTTTGACATTTCAATCAGAATTGTGATGGGTTATGAAGTTTGTAACTTCTGCATTCACCCAACCCACAGAGCTGGTGGTATTCACATAACCACACAGGGCTGACGTTTCTAAAGTGTCCTCTACTTCCCCTCCACTTGAAAAGATTGGTCTAATATTGAGATGCCACAACCAGCTACCAACAGAGATGAACATTTTCACCATTTAAGGCCTAATATCTGCTTCTGAGAAAGGCATAAGTCTTACAAGCTGAGTGTATTCACCCAATAATCAGCATGGTCCAAATCTTTGCTTAGTTCTACTCATGCTCCCAGCCAAGGATTTGGGCAACTGCTCATTTACTGCTCTAAATAACGCCTGCTGTCATACATGTGTATAGAAATGAATTACACAGGATAAACACAACTTTGTTTCAGTTCATTCTAAGAGCTATCTGTGAAGGCTGATCCTTTCCTGTAAGAGCTTTTCTCAAAATGAGAGGGCTGGACTAACCTGCTGCATCCAGCAAGCTGCAAACTCACATTCAGCATGCTGCTTCTTGGGCAAACACCTGAATGTGCAGACTAAGAATACATGCTTAAAAGCTTTTAGGGTATAAATAAACTAAGTGAGGAAATGAGAGGGGAAATAAAAATATCTACAGAAATAAGAAGCATCAGAACAGAGAGGGGAGAGCTTGGTTTTAAAATTGAAGCACTATCTGCAGGAGTGTTTTGCAATATCCAGGAGGTCCAGAAAAATACCGTGTTGCTAAATATACTGTGTGAAAATATCATCCTTCCTGTGCAATGGGACACCACTTCCATTCTTATGTGGTGTTCAGTATTTTAAGACTGGGACTCCCAGAGATGCATCTCAGCCAGTTAAATCTCATTAAAAAATTAAATGAAAAGTAAGCAAATTTCTTATTCCTCTGAACATGAGCTGATCTCCCCCATCACAGCTTTTTCAACAGTCCATGTTAATAGCTTTACTATTGCTCCATTGCTCCAAGGAAGAAACACACCAAACAAAACGACACAAGATCCCCTCCTGGACACCTCCAGAGGAGAGAGATCCCCAAACACCTCTATTATTATTCCCCCCCACACGCATGCTAAACCATTAGCAATGAACCTGCTTCCCACAGACCACCACAACCCAGTACTGCCAGTGACTCCCAGCATCACCTGAGCCACACGGGGACAAGAGTAAGGCAACAGGAGCACGGCTCTTACCTGGCTCTGCTCAGAGGGCGCCCATTCATCAGCCGGCAGCCTCGCAGTGCTGGAGCCCGACGCGTCCGTGTGAGCAGACGATCCCCACGGAAGGGCAGGATGGGGGCTGGGGAGGAGGGGACCCTTCGCTGTGGAGGTGTGAGGTCAGTGACAGGCAGCCGGCAGAGCCGGGAGCTGCTCCGTGCCTCCCCTCGTGCTGTAGCCCATCTCTCGCTGCCAAGTATACGCTGCTCGCACAGGAGCGGTGTGCCTCGTTAACCCTCCTCTGGCTGCAGGGTAGGAAGCAGGAATGCCTCTCTGAAGGGATCTTCCTTCCCCTCTGCTTTCCGATCCATGCTCGGCGCTGCTCCTCTCCCAGATCAGGTGGGATTTTGCAACACGATCTTAAAGAGATTTAAAGGCACGACGATAAAGAGGCTGCAAAGCCAGCAGCATCCCCCTCACAAACAGAACGGCTAAACAGCTGCAGATGGGGAAACTACAAAGAAAACCTGGCATCAGCATAATAAAGGTTTGCTGTGCCATGAGGGTGTCTAAACAAGTTTAATCCCTCACTGTTACCTGGTTTGAATCATACTACAAAGGGACCTGAATGTTTATACTTCCTCCACTCACAGGTGGATTTAGAGGTGCTCAGATTTCATGCATGTTTCCCAATCACCTGCAGCACACCTACAGTTCTTTGGGAAAGCAAGTATTTGTTTCCAGAATCTGAAAGGTTAGAGTGCCAGGATTACATACCTGACATACACAAGACACAGATACTGATCTAGACCAGGTTAATGGGTAATCAGGTTTGTTCTAGCATAGGATCACCTCTGATTAGAGGTATCACTTATCCACCACAAGAAATAACACTCATAGCACTGATATACAATTCTCTTCTCCAATCACATTTCTTTGCTTTTGCACATCATTTTAATTCGATGACTACAGACCAAATTTCCCTTCCATAAAAACATGCCCCAGGGATTTGGACACCAAAGTTCTCATCAACTGCAATCAAGTCAAAATCTATGGTGCAGCCTGAAACTCTCACATGTCTGCGTCTTTTCACCACAGTCCACTACAGCACCCAATACACGAGCTCCAGTTCCATCAGAAATGCTCTGTCCTATCCTGACAAGTCTCCAGGGACAGACTGACTTGTTTGATCTGCATCAGAGAAAGCCAGTGAACTGTTTTTAGTAGGTCAACATAGCCCACCGTAATCAAAGAGGAAAAAAAAGGATAAGAGTAGCAAATATTCCCTTAGAACCATAATGCAAATAGACTATGGTCAGAGAATTGATGTGTAGCTTCCAGCACATGAAAGACCACAGATTATCAAAACCCACAACATCAACCCAGTGAACTCCTCAACTCATAACCCAGTTCAGAGCTCTGAGCTCCCACACCATTTGCTCTCAAAGCAAACCCCCACCTTCCTACCACCATTTTAAATCAACCATTGGCTAACCCCAGTGTTTGCTCTTTAACACCTGAGAGCACACAGCTGTCAGCAATCCCATTTCACATGATGTGGGCAGACTGCAGCCAGATGGCAAGCAGTGTTCTTGGGAACTATTTTACCTGGTATAAACGAGTAGAGCAGCAGCCAAAGCTGCAGCCAGGGACCAGAAGTTTGCCTACACTGCAGTACAGATAAGCCAGGTTATCTTGGATAGCAGACAATCCAAGCAGAGAGCAGCACACCCCACGCTGCACAGCCAGACTTCTTGGCTCATGTACACAGCAACAGACGCACAGCAGAAGTGTAAAACAGTTCTCTCTTAGTTCCTTCAAGCAGAAGGGACAGTTTTTTCCCCATGCCCAGTATAAAATCCCTCTTCTCATCTAGAGGGTACAGCTTATATGATCTGATCTGATGTAGAGTAGCAGCATTATGACATGCTATGGCACATCACTTCTGATTACTGATTCTGATGGTTGGGTTGTACAAAACTTATATACAAGATAGCAGCTGGCTACCAAGTTACACAGCCACCTCCCAACAACTTCAACCACTTTTCTAGAACAAAAATAAAGTTTTGCTCAAAGAACAGCTTGACTACACCTCCTTGGTCTTCAAATCCAGCCTGCTACATTACCCCATCTGCTTGTATTCCCATACAGTGTCCAAATGGGAAGTATTTTCTTGACCTTTTACATTAAATATGTTAATTAAATGGAATCATACTCCAGTGGTAAAGCTCTACCCTCATTCTGATTCTATTTTAGACTCTAGAAAATTGCAGCCTAGGTTACTGTCACATGAGGGGTCACTCCCTACACAGGGAATATTTTACATGTAACCACTGTAATACTGGGATATTATTTACTGAAGTTGGACTCAATCCTAGCTGATCCCTTGCAACTCTGTACATTGTATGGTTCTATGAAGTACTAATGATCCAAACACAGCCATCCCAGGACCATTAAAGCAAGGAAACTTTGTCTATAACTCCCTATCAGCTGTGCACAAGCAAACACAGAACCAAAATCAATGCTCTTCAGCAACAAAACAAACCTGTGGAGGGCAGAGTTCCCCAGTTCCCTCCAACCAGGCAGTTCTGCAGGCTGACAGCACAAAGCCAGCAGTGCTTAATCTGCAAGGAAGCATCCAGACATTTTGCAAACTTAACATTATAATCACTGTTTGGGGTTAGCCGACCTGGATTTGAAGGATTCTGTTCTCAGAAGCCAAAATACGGCTGCTATTCAGATACAGCCATTACTCAAGCAATTTTGTTATGTTGAGGCTATCTTAGTCCCCTGTTTTGAGTGTTCATCTATAAAAAGCAATGCTCACTCCTTCCAGAAGCCTACTACTACTCCACACATCACCCCATGTCTCAGAAAAGCATCCTTACAAACAGAGCTGTCAATGCACTGCTTAAAATACACTGAGGATGGCAAAGTTACACAGGGTTTTCCACAGGACTGATGGCAACTTCTGAAGGCAAATAAGTTAACAGCACTAAAAACACACTCCCTACACTTACAGTAGCTATACAGTTTTCAGGTACAAAGTCACATTCTGTTTCCTTCAGAGGGGAAAAAATTTGCACCACTATAGGCAGCTCTGCCATTTTACCTCCCATAGCCCCTTCTGCAAGGTTACAGTCAGCACAAAGCTAATCCAGTGCTTCAGAGAACACTGTTTGACCTCACGGACTTACAGAGATATTGATAAGTTACAGAAGAAGGGCAGCTTCACAAAGGAGAAACAAAACACTTAAAAGAACCCATGTAGGCATCACATTCCCATGCCATGGCACAGGAAAGAGGTTATTTTTCTGAGATACGCTGCCTCAATACAGAAGTAGATCCTGGGTTTTCATCTCATTTCTTCTCATGGTCTCCCCTGCTCTACATGAACAAGCGTTTCAAACAAAGGCAACAGAAAACTCCAAAGCTAAAAGGCATCTCAGTACCTGGGAGAGCTGAAGAAGAGAAAGCGCAGATGGACAGCAGAAGACTTGAAGCACGAGGCTTCCATTACCTCTACAACTATTTCTAGAATTTCTTGGTCTACAAGCCACTTACACCACAACTTGCCACTCCTTAAGCAACAAAAGTCAGACTAGATTAAGTACATACACTACAAGTATTTCTCTTCCATCAGCTTCCAGTTCAATACTCCCTGGCAGAAGTGCTCAACCATAGGATCTACGTTTCTACAACAAACCATTGTGAACCACACTTAAGTCATTTTTCCCTCAGAATACCCACTTACAAAAGGAATGAGAACATGCAGATGAGCAACATGAAACAAAACAAAGGAAAAACTATAGCCTCCAAAACCCTAATAATAGAATTGGGCAAAACAGACCAAGCAGCAAAGCATATGCCAGCTTCAAGATTTCTTTCCTGAGGAAAGAATCCCATTATCTAAGTCTTGCATGCAGCACAAAGACTCTGTAAGCTGTATCTGGTGGAGTTCTAGCAGAACCACAGAACAAAGGGCTTCACAGCTATTTTTTCCTGCTGCAATCCATAACAGTTTGATAAGGAGAGTTGCTCTGCTCACAGAAAGCAAAATTGCTTCTGACAGATCGTTAGCAATCCCAGGCAAAGAATTCACAGGTAGACCAACAGTTACATATGGAAAGAAGAGGTGAACTCACCCAACTGGTGAAGGGGTTCATCTGCCACGCAGCACTCCTTCTCAGAAAGCAGCCAAAGTCCAAGAGCTGCTCTCCCTTCAGTGGCTGGTCCTTATATGAGCTCAGAAGGGCTGCATTCTGGGTCCACTCGTTCTGGCCACCTGGGGAGCACAGGTGCAAACAATTTGCCTGTGCCCCCTGGGCAGCTGCACCCAGGTGCTCAATCAACCATTCCAGCATTGACTTAACAGGAGTGAACAAGATATTATGACGATCAAGTCCTCTTTGAAATGACAAAATGGCTTATTTACTGACCCTCAGCCAAGAGTAGAGTGTAAGAGCATGGACCAAGGAGCAAATCTTTGCTAGAGAAGCAGAAGCCATGATTGGAGACTTCCATTTGAAAGGCTAGAAGCCAAGCACAGGTCTTACTGCACCTTCAGCGTACTCCTTCCACTGCCCCCATCCAAATGGCCATTGCCATCAAGGCCAAGACAAGTGCATGTAGATTACATTAGAGACAGACAGACAAGCAATAGACAGCAATAATGCATACCAGAGAGTAAAGCTCATGAGGAAAAGCTGTGGCCTCGAGGCTTCTTTCAAGGACGGGGTGTTTAATAATGGATGTAAAAGGAATACAATTCTCAGCCCCACAGGCTGAAATTCAGGAAAAAGCAATTTTGAACCCATTTTATTGGTCATTTAGAATATTCACACTGTTCGTTTCCTACCAAGAAAAAACCCTATAAAGAAGCACTGCTCAAATTCAGTTCTTCAATTTTCTCCTTCTACCATATACGCACAGAACATTTTTCAAAATCTTTGAAGCAGCAAGCAAAGAGAACAACAAAGCCAGTGTAAAATCACCAGTGTAGCAAGGGCATCATTCCTGCCAAACTGTAAAACAGCTCTTCTTCAAAATCCTCTAATAAGAAAACTTCCAATCTGATGCTGGAAAAGAAATGGCATGGAGCATATGGGGAGAGCATCTGCCTTTGAAGCAGAAACTTTGCTAGTCTTTCAGGGATGAAAGTAACCAGAATAAACGTGGCCCAGCCTGACCTTGGGTACACTGAACACTACTGACTGTCCGTGGTTTAAACGGAGATGCCACAGCCCAACCCACCATGTTCAAAAAACCCCTTGTGCCTTAACTTCTCAGACACATTTAGACAAGAACCATCAGGTGTCTGAAGCTTTAGCATCTCTCCTTCAATCCTGGGGTTTCTGATATCTGTACAAACCATGCCAACCTCTGCACCGTGTGAAGAAGTCCAGAATTCCACAATGAAATTGGAGGAATGCAGCAACAAAGTCACAGCTGCTCCCATCTCTCAGTGGGATCCCTGAATCAACTCATTGTAATATTTTCAGTCAACTCCTGTGGCCCGTGCCGTGCGGATTTATTTAAACACGACTGTCCAAACACATACCTGCAGATTTAAAATGTTTGCACCTTAAAATATCTAAGGAGCGATGGCTTTTCTGCGTTTGTTGACTTTGGTGTCTATTTTTATTGCCCAAGTCATAACTCCAAATACCAAAGATACCCAGTTACCAGAAGGTCAATTCGGCACAAGTCTGGAGATTTGCACTGTTCAGCCTGGAGGCCCTGAGCATCCTTCACCCTCATCTTACAGGAGGCCCTCCTGCCTGCACAGAGGGAGCATTTTGGAGGAAGCAAATGGAAGTGATCCATCAGCTTTCCTGATTCTCCAATCTACTTTGAGTTGTCTTAAAAAACACCAGCTGCATTGGCTGGTAGAAGGGAGAAGGAAGCATTCTGCCTGCTGTGTAAGCTGGAGGAATCTGGCAGCCCGTTTCCATCAGGCTCCAGGACAACACAGTTTGAATTTTCAACTTCACCGTAGGAGAAAATTGCATGCAAATTCATTATTCCCATATTAGCCAAACAAAGCCCTCTGCATTAGGAATCTAGATCCAGATCATCTGAAACATGTCTGATCCAAGACCTGGGTTATTCGCTCATCGTTTGCTGAATAGAAAGCATTAATATTTCATAGTTTCCTGAGGTAGCACATTTTAGCCTGTTGAACAGCAAAGTAAAATATTCATAGCAATCGCTCTGTGCAAGATCTATCAGCAAATATCCTAGGGGAGGAAAAAGATGCAGCGTCATTTGCCAATATTCCACTGCAGTGCAACAAATCCATTCAGCAAAAACAGAAGAGAAAAGCCACAGAAGACATCCTAGCAACTTTTGGTTTTTTTACTCTCTACTTAATTAAAATTACTTCACTAGGTACCTTCTGCTTAATTTATGAAACTCCATTAATGATATTTTTGTACAACATTTGGGTCACGTTCACTGTGTTGTTTTCTTGTTTGTGTTTGTTGTTGGTTTAAGTCTGTTCTCTAAGGTTAAGTGCAATGAAAAAAACAAGCGTGAGCTGCCTATAGAGATGTACAGAATTGAGTTGGTCACTCAGAATTCTTGTTTTTGTATTTCATTCTTCTTGCAGCATTTGTTCCTGTGGGATACTGAGCAGTCTTCTGGCTAACTATGCTCAGAATCCATAGGAATATGCATAATGCATCTCCTAGAACTGAAAAGTAGACAAGTCCTCAAGCCAGTCTCCAGTAGGTATAAGAAAAACAGCAAATTTTGAGCCTTAAGGGATCAGATGTTGCAGCCAAGGCCAGCGGCTCACGGTCTGTCTGCCAAGGGGTTACGACAGCAGCAGGACTGCCAGACAGGAACAACCAAAATTATTTTTAGTACTACAGCAAATTATGGACTTTCATATGAAGATTTTATTCCAGACCGTTCTATTTATAGCTGCAGGCTTCATATCAAATTGTAGAAGAATCATTATCTTTTCCCTTGACTTATGTTCCTGCCGCAGCCTTTGCTTGCTTGGCTTTATTACACGACCACATCCAGTGTGCTCCCAGGGGCTACATTTCTCATTTGATAGCAGGCAGGAGCAGACAGCCCCAAAGCTGAGAACAGGGGAGGAAGAACTGCTATGAAGTGAGAGTATACATTACCCTGATAGGTTTCTGTCAGAGGCTTCAGCCCTTCGAGCCCCCTTCAGTAAATCCATGCCCAATATTTAAGCTTGCTGACAGACTAGGAAAAAGCATGAGTTTTGCTACACAGTGCCACGACACTGAACTTTTCAAATCAGGAGGCAAGAGAAGCACTGCAAACAAAAGGCTCTTGGGGGAAGTGCTCTCCTTAGCATACCAAGGTCTTAATATAAAATCAAACTGAGGTAGAGATCACCACCACAATGCAGGCTTACCACACAGGTAGGCTGTATCACCTACCCTGGCTTTGCTGATCCTCAGCTGTCTGGTGGCAGAACCACACTGCACTCAGAGGCGGCTGCCAATGTGCACAACAGGTTTGAGGTGCTTCTATCAAGAATTTTGGGGCTGTTTTTAGGTGATGGAACAGTCCAAACTTATCAGCACATCTCCAAATACCTCCTGTGCTTTCAGATCTGGTGATGTTGGGCCTCATTCCCTGTGTCTTCCTCTTGACCAAGAAAAGCTTGCTGAGAAAAGGAGGATTACAAAGCAATGATGGATCTCTCCTCACTCAAGCCTCACTCCAGACCAAACAAGCATTCTAGTTCATCTTGTTTGTGTCCATCATTTTCCAGCCTGGAAAGTAAGTTTCCTCACACATCCTGGCTTGCTGAGATAGGTTTTTCTCATGCTAACCCTACAAGCCACCTCATTTCAAAACAAGCCTTCAGCTTCTTTATTTCAGATGTTGCAGTCTGATATGTTCAGTCAACATTTTCAATGTAAATTCTGAATTGCTAACCCCTTGCAAGGCAGGCTGATTGCTACTGAGAACACTGATTACTGTAAAGCATCTGCTCTCTAGGGATGTCAGCAGGACTCCACTAACTGGGAAGCATTAAGTCAGAATTAAGGACTAAATGCAAAAGGCAACAGAACAGAGAAGGGAAATGGGCAGCATACCAATTAAGACACAACAGCACGATGCTTTAAGTATGGGCTCACACCATTGTGCAAGCACACATCCATTTCTGTGCAAAGCATTTGGTTAATGTTTAACCTGACACTGTCTAGACTACCTTCATAAACAAACGCCCTTGTTCAATTCTATTTGTCCTGTATAGCAAGGGCTCCATCTGCTGGGACACAGGACAGGCCTTGGGGTCTGGTGAGATTGCAACACAGCAGGTTAGGAGCTGGCAGGCAGTTCAGGCTCCTCTGAAAATCATGTAGAACTGTTTGGGTCGAAAGCAAGCCTAAAATGCCACCTGGTTCAATGCCCTTGCAACAAACAGGGACACTCACAGCTCCATCAGGTGCTCAGAGCCCCCTCCAGCCCAACTTTCCATCTGCTAAACCAAAATGGTGTTTGCTTCCTGGGGCATTGAGCTGAGAATGAAAGTAAAACAGGCAAGTGTGGCTTCCAGTCATAGCTATGAACCAGGTTTGAGCAGAGCTCCAGCTTCAAATCACAACAAACCACCTCCCAGCCAGCTTCCTCCTCCATTCTATTCCACTTCATACTTACCCATCCCTATAGCATTTGTAGTTTGTATGCTAAGTCTGTTTTCTGATGGACCCAAATCCCAGTCATGCAGTGCTTGTTCTACATATCAAGATAATCACTGTTAACATGTAAGAACTGCTGGCAGTCTCCCGCAGGAATACTTATTGTGAAATGAAAACAGAAGGGATGCTTCTGGTTTGCAGGCAACCCACAAGCTCATTTTACACACACTTGTTTCTTGTGACAGAAATCTGGTATTTCAGTGGCAGCATGAAATGACGAGCAGACATTTGTTCCCTCCCAACCCTATAATTTAAAGGGATGCTTTGCAAGATTCTGTAAGAATTTAGCTAACAAAAACGCAGCAACATTTCAGGGTGTATTTTCCTATTTAGAACCAGGCTGTTCTACCGTCAAACAGTGAGAAAAATAAAGTTACCAAGAAAATAAATGGCATCATGTCTAGATTAAAACTTCTTGTGCCATGAACTCTTTTGGTTAGTGTCTTTTGCAATAAGAACACAGCACACATAGAAATGACAGATTGCTACTGACTTTCTGCAGGAGGACCATATAGATTAAGCTTACAAACGTTCTGCACATATACCACATTCCCAGCACACAAGAGGCTCATCCTAACAAACCAAAGATAGATAAGGAATACAGGTAGAGATGTGAAGTGTCTGTTACTGGACTCACAGTACTGATGCTTCTCTGTACCAAGGAGGCTTTGGAGAGTTGAGGATGTGTTACACAGTGGCTGAAGAGCAACAATTTGATGTGTGTCAGCTGCTGTACAGCAGCCTAGTGGCTGAAGACATCCACCTGCTCCAGTTTAGGAGCTGAGTATGAGTGACCAAACAAGTCATATGCACGCTCATGTTCCCAAGTGGCCCTTTGTTGACCCAAGTTTGTTGGCTAAAACCCCTTTTCCAATCCATCCCTTTGAAAATAACCACAATAATATACATGGTTCTTTTCATGGCTGTGATCCCCCAAATTTAAAGCCATTACGCATAGGAACACTGAGACCAGGGGCTTGAGATCAAACGGTAAAGCATTCTGCCAGCAAGCAAAATGCATACATATAGCAAATGTGGATTCAATAAAATAAAACTTACAGATAGTCATTTTATGAAATTAGAGCATTTTTCTAATATTTCATTCTTAGAAAAAAACTGAGGAACACCTCATCCTAGCAGGAAGGAAGATGTGATATTCAACTGAGAACTTAAGAAATCCACACAGCTTCCCTCTGCCCTATTAGCAGATTTGCTTTCTTCTGCCCATCACTGTCACCAGCTATCACAGCACATCACAATTACAGTGCTGATGCTGCAGGCCAAAGTATTCCCCCAGCCACTCCCCGTCCTTTGGGAACACACATCTTCACTAAGGGAATGAAAGGCACAGCGATTCCTCTTCACACCAAATGACTTTCTGGGGTTTACTTCTTTTCTTTTTTAGGGACATGAGGATAGCACAGGAAAGTCTTTCTTCTGAAGGCCTCCCACCACCGTTGGGAAGTGGAATGCAATGCAAGCCACCATTGCACAGCCACCCTCCTTGCTACCCAGCGATCCCACACGGTGGCATCGTTACTAAACAAATAAAGGAAATGATGAATTTCCAGGCTCTGTCTCATAACTGATAGCCCAAGGAAGGAACCTGAGATTTGACTGCGTGGTTTGCTAACACATTTTCCAGAAAAGCATTGCCAAGTTTTCCTTTAGCCCAACAGAGAGGAAGAAATGACAATCAGGGACAGCGTTCTGTGTTTGTAGAGGATCTCATGTCAGTGTGCACAGTTCTGAACGAAGCCTTCCAACGCTGCTGTAACACATGATATTCAACTACCCCCTGTGTATCTAAGGGACAGGATAGAGAGACGTGCAGTCCTGCATCAGGGTAATTTTAATCTGAACGTCTCTGGACAGTAATTGTAATAAACCTATGTCTGACATACCCCCAAGCTTTCATCTTGCTGTGCATCTTCACTCCACTCCTAATTTTCATAACAATAGCATCAACAGAAGCATTCTCTCATCAGTTTCATCTGTTTTGACATATGCCTCAATATTTAATGACTAGAATAGACTGTTTTCCATTTATAGGTCCCTTGTTCCATTTTCATTTCAAGGTACTCTGAATTTTCCTATTTCACCTCAGACTGATGAACATACTTGCTTACCATATGCACTGCTGACATCCCTTGAAAATGCTGTGCCCAGCAATTGCTGAGAAATGTTGTGTTTCTGTTTAATTCACTGATACAGCTGTGCTTGTCCTCAGCAAAAAGCTATGCCATTTTTTTCCCCTTTCTCACATTACCAGGTTAATAAACACTCCTAAAAATGGCAATACCCACAAACTGCATACTATAGGCATATTTAGAAGGCAAAAATTGCATCCACTACAAGTTCTCTAGCTGGGGATCAAACTCTGATACCTTCATTCTCTATGTAGGCCACAGAATGAAGCAGCACATCAAGTTATGCTGCAAGACCCATTAATCTTCCCCTGTAGAAATGAAGTCAAATGGAGACGTCCCATGTTACACTCTTTCAGCAGCCCCAGAATTCAGTCTAGAATCACCTTAAAATCAACTGACACCTTCAAAACTCTTAGGTAACACACAGCTGAAATAAAAAATGCTAAAAATAAATACAAATCAGTGCTTGATTTTACCTCACTTGCCTGAGAATGGGGTGCAAGCAGCACCTGCTTTGTAGATGATTTCACCAAGACACAGAAGGCACAAAAGAGGGCATTCCTTAATACCAACCCTGGTTTACTGCCACATCAGTCAGAGCAAGAAACTGTCTTAAGCATGCAATCATGCAGAGCTTTAATCTTTCCTTAGGTAAAGAAATTTGACTGGAATGGCTGAGTGCTGGATATAGCAGTGATAAACCAGCCCACTGAGAACAGAAGGAAAGATCCTTGTCAAGAACAATCTAGCTTAGCACATGCTATCTACTAACCATCAGTGCTTTATCTATTCCTAATATCAGCTTCTAACACCTCTTTAAATTAAGAAATTTAAGGAGCTGTAGTTGGATGTAATTCAGCTCAAGGTCCAGCTCTGTTGGAAATTCACCATCAGGATGACCAATTTTTAGCATTTCCTGCAGAGCACAGAATCTGCAAGAAATCATGGGTTTCTGCTGCTAAAGATCATCCCATCCTTCTCTAAGATCACTGTAATCAATGTGACAGAGGAGAATCTGAAACGAGGAGACATTTTCTACTTCACTGTACAAAACAGAGTAGGAACAGGCTGCATTCCTAACTACCAGCAATCACAAGCATCTTGATGAATGAAGGAAAGAAAATTTACAGGAAGCTTGTAGCATCTTTAAGATTCCTTTCTTTCCTGGGTGTAATCCTGAGAATTGTTATGGATTTCATTATCCTTCCTTATTGAGCACTCACTTATACACTCATGGCAAAAGCAAGCTATTACTGAGACAAACATCTTCAACTGCAATCCTCAAATTCATGATCTGTTCAGCAAATAAGTTCTAGAAGAGGAAGCTGCTTCAACTCTTATGTCTCTCACTCTAGAATTCCAGCTTGCTTAGAAAACAGTGTTTGGTTACAGAATGCATCCTCATTGTTCTTGCAATTTGCTCCTCCATTTGCTTGTAGGACAATGCTGTGCTGCTGGAGAGAAATTAACACCACACCACAGTCACCAAGGTTTCAACACGATGAAGCTCCAGGAAATACAGCAATGTGGATGGGCATCTGCCCAGTTACAAGCACTAATCTTAACAGAGCAAGGGCTGTGAATTATTTATGAAACAACTCCTTTTTTTTTTTCCTTCTTGCAGTTCAACTCCAAAAAATCCACAACATGCTGGAAACATCTGGCTCTTTATCTGTAACAACTGATACGTCTGCTTGAAATACATTAACAGGTTCCTGGACATGGTTGATAGCAAATGCAGACCTTCTGCACTCAGGTGTCAGGAGACAGCTCACAAAAGGCCCACACAGCCTTGTGAGGAGCATGGCAGCCCAAAGAGCTGAGCAAGCATCATGGAAACCAATTGTTGAGGTACAAATCCTACCTTCAGCTCGCATCCCAATGCTGTCACGCCACTTTAGATCAGGTGCTAGCAAATATGCCAGCTTTTCTGCAGCCTTTGTCCACCTACTCTGTCCCACAGCCACATAGCATGGAACTCACCCACGTTAACAGTTGATGCAACACTTCTTTCCTTCTGAATGTCCACAAGAGCAAAGCTAAAGATTGATAACTGCACAGTTACTCAGTAAAGCGGCTAGTTTAGGAGATGGCTTGTTCTGTGCATCTGTTAAACCAGAAATATCCCCTTTTACATAACCCCAGCAACATCAGCAATGGAGCATCTGGTTTGCCCAGAGATGAACTTCTCAGTAAGTGATCTCATTGTTCTTTTGCCTCAGTATGAATGATGGGATGCAGCATAAGAGAAAAGCTCCATCTGCCTGCTCTGCAAGGGCTGGAACTTGCTTCCCCAGCCAGTAACAGCCAGACCACCCAGCATCTCCCAGCTCAGACAGCAGGCACAGCTTCCACAGTGTAGGCTCCAAAGAGCTTTTTGTGTTATCTTCCAGACATATTTTGTCTTCAGTTCCAAACAGACACACAGTGTACTTACAAAACAATATTTACATTTGAGAGCATTGCCATTACCCAGTTGTGTTGGTTTTTGTTTTTTGTTGTTTTTTTTCCTTTTTTCCTTTACTTTTGAAGGTCAGTCATAAATAATTCAGAGCTCCATGCTGAAGGAACATATAATGCTCAACCTTTTACATACACCAGGGTTACAGGACAACTTACCATCAACAGAAAAATCCCGGACGTGGTAATCTGTGCATTGTTACATACATTGTGTGAGTCTAAGCACAGGCATAAGCACAAAACCAGGAGGAGTTTCAAGGACTTCAGTCACCACCATGCACACATACTTCATACAGGATGCTGATAGGTCACCTTATCTCAACGTGTAGTTGGGAGCATAGCTAAGCATACACTGACCACATTAAAGCTTCAGACTGTTTACAATTTGTCATTTCTCAGCTACAGCCTGTGGCTCAAGGAGTCTTTAAGTTACTCCTTGCAAAAAAGCTAGGGTGGTGTAAAGGAGAAGATCCAACCGTGCTTGCCTGGTTCCTGTGCTCTACCATTACACCTCACTACCAACCAGCATCACACTGAAAACTCCATTTGCTGGGCTTCTACCCTGACCAAACTCAGTTGTTCTGTCTTCAGATTTTATCTTCCACAAGGCAGGGAGAATATTCTTGTGTTTCACAACCAGGACAAGATTCCTGAGTAGCTCTTCACCTGAAGCTTTGGCTGCCTTCAGCTCTCAGCAGCTGTCCTCTTTGGAGGAGGCTATTAAAACCATTTGTTTGTAATGCAGTCAAAGCAACAGCGTGGTTCACATTGCTGTCCCTTTACAACCTGTTTATGGAGATTCTCCTTAATTCTCACAGTAACACATCGTGACAGCTTGCTTAGAAGTTCACTAAAACATTTGCAACAAAAGCAACCAAAACTATTGCTCCAACAGAAAGAACTCATTCCTGCCTCTCCTCTTACAAACTTCCTGTCCTCAGGTTTCCAAAGACAGAGGAAGTAATTATAAGTTAAAAATCCAAGCACCGCAACACAGGAGATGCAATAACCTAAACCTCAACCCTCCTGTGTTTTCAGAACAGCAGTGTTGCCTAGTAATTCCAGTAACTGAACACCCCCACATTCAGTTTCCAGCTAGAAAAGGAAGGTGATGGTATAGATGCCTTCAAAAGATCTGCTCAGTCTTCCTTCAAAAGGAGGCAGTATTACTGAAGCCTGAATGTTTCATTGGATCCTTAAGCATCAATTACTGAATTCCTGTCCATCAACAAGATGTGAGGGATATAGGGATAGAAATACATCACAAGTCTTTATTCCAGAAGTCAAAGTATTTCCCTTGCTTATTCCATATTTTTTTAAAAAAGATTTTTTTACTTTAAACTCTCAGAATACCTAGAATGACAAAGGGACATCAGTGAACAGGGGGGCTGAAGCTTGATGGTCCTTGGGGTCCCTTCCAAACCAAGCCTTTCTATGATTCTATGAATATTACTATAAGAGAAAAAATAACCTCAAATTCAACTTTGCACAGGCTTTTAGCAGCTTGCTTGTGCTTCTAACATGGCTGTTGGTCATTGAACTGAAACTCTAGTCCTCAGCTAAGAATATATCACACTAAGAAACTCCACCTGCATAAGTAGTCAAAATTAGAAGCTGAAGCAGAAAAGGTATTTCATGAGGTATTTCAAGCTTTGGTATTCAGCCAATACAAACTGAAAGCAAAAAGGTGTAGCAGGTCACACAGCCTAATTGAACCAGAATAACTCACTTCAAACCTTCTTCTGTTGCAGAAATCCAAAGCTCAAACATCTGAAAGTTGTCTCTATCTAGTTCCTGTCCAGATACAAACAAGCAAAAGCTTCCTAAGGTATTGTACACGGATTCATTCCTCTGTTTGCAAACTGAGCAGGTTATTATGCAAAGTGGTTTCCTCCAAGCAATGAATACTCAATCCTCTTCCTACCCAGGGAGCAGGGATTCCACTTGCATGTCTCAAGCTCAGAGATTCAATGGTTTGCTTTCCTTTGTCTAAGAAAGCTGTAGTGGGAGGTGGGGAGGGAACAGCACCACTTCCTAGGTGCCAATTTCCACAGTACTTCAAAGCTCTCTGAAAGCAGAGGTTCCCAAGCTTTTCCCCGGTGTCTCCAATTACAATCTAAACGTAGTTGCATCACTTGTAGTCACAGCAGCCTAAGAGGAGGAACAAAGACCGCTATGCAGCTGACACACAGTAAGTGGTTGAAGGGTGGTATCTTCATTGCTTGCTTCAGTGAAGGCTGTGTCCTATCCAAGTCAGGCTGCAGGGTTGGTTAATTCCATGAAATGTATTGCCATGACAAAACATACAAGTGCCACTCAGGACAGATTTATCCTGTATCTGTCAGATCCAGGAAATGACTCACCAAAAGTTGAGATCTACTTTCCTGTAGCATCTATTCCTGACTTGATGGTCAACCACTACAGTGATGCAAGATACTGAGAATTAACCTGCATACAGGATAGAGGGCATCTGAATGTAACGCAGAAGAAGGTGCAGGTGCTAACCTAAGAAGGGACAGTAAAAGGAATGAACCAGTGAACAGTTTCCTCCACATCTTGAATGACAAAAAAAGGAAAATCCTGTTCCGTGTTCAGTGTTCCTGGCAAAGGCACAGTGTTCTAAATGACTGAACCAGCATGCAAGTGAGCATCCTCAGCTAACAGCACACCAATGAGATTTTCCCCCACATTGCTTCTAATTTCCATTTCTACCTTTAACCTTGTTGTCCTTCCCACTCCCTCACCTCCATCTTTTAAAAATATTTTGTATTTTAAGTTTGTTGCAGAAATACAGTTTGGAGCTTTTCCAGGTTGGAGCCTTCAAGTCCCTGTCAGCAGAAGCCTGTGAGTTAGAGAGAAATTTGCAAAAATCTGACACCTGCCACTTTCCATTGAGCTTTGGGTGGAAAATGTCCCTGGCTTCTTCCATTTTTAATGTCAGACTCAGCCTGGCGGAAGAGATTACCTCCAGGTAAAGTCATTCAGAACAGGAGTTTGTGTCTGCCAAGCCCCTCCTCTTTCACCACCCCGCTGATGCACCAGAACAGCAGCATGTACTTGGGCTGAGCATTGCTTTTCAGTGGCAATGTTTAATAGAGGAGGTGCACGCTGTCTGTAATTGAGGATTGCTGCCTCTCAGATTGTCTGTCTGAAGCTAGAGCTAATGATATCTGAATGATATTTTTCCTCCGCAGGAATGGAGCAAGCATGATAAAAATGATAAAGATCTGATCACCTCAAGGGACAGAAGAGATGCCACAAGTCAGCAGTTGGGGAACCTCCAGCTTCTCAGAAATGTAACAGCCCCCACATGTGTAGGAAAGGGGAGAATCTCAGCTGTGCAGTTTTGTTCCAGAGGTTATGGGATTATGCATTGTAGCTTTTCCCAGCCTGAGCTGTGTCTTAACCCAGCAAACATCCTCCTCCTATGCAATCTATCAGCACTTCCACAACTCTGTGCTGCAATTAGGAATGAAACAATCATTAAGAAGTTACAAGAATTTGCCAGAGTCTGTTGGGTGTATTCAGCATTAGCATGGATGTTGGTGAGCCTTAGATTTGAAAGTATTTCTGTAAGAAATGGAACTTTGAAACACTCAGATTTTTCTCCCCACATTCTCCAAGATCAAGGTCTCCATCCTAGTAGGGGGTACAGCATGGAAGAACTGGCAAACCTTTACACCTATTTCAATGGGAACTACATAATACTGTATTAGAGAGGTAATGACCTACTGTTGGACAGCATATAAAGTATGCAGATAGCTCCAAATAAAAAGGATCTGTCTTGGAGGTGATACGTTCAGACTAAGACTCAAGTAATAGCCTGTAGGTTGCCTACAGTTACCAGCCCTGACAGAATACTGAGATCCAGCAGCTCCCTTGCTTGCCTATATACACTTACTGGGGAACCTGACATTCCTCCAGGCCATCTCCAGCCCGAAGTCAAGCACTCAAATTCATCATCCATCTATCTCAGACACCTAAATGCCCAGTGGAGATGCTTGGGGAAGTCTTGCACATCTGTACATTCCCCACTGAGCTTAATGGATTCCTCCAGTAGAACACAAAGTAGATTTTTTAGTCACATCTTCAGAAACTTGCTTCAAGTGTCATTTTGAGCTGAATATTATAACCTGAATGTTCTAAAATAGAAGGAAATGGAAGTAAAGATGTCATTCTTTCCTCACTAATGTCGTAAGATACTGATGCTCTTTACTTATTGATGTTGTGCTCTCGCTCCAGCCTAGCAATCTCAACAACTTCATGAATATTTCTGTGTGCACAGGAAGGAAATTGTTATGCGTCTGTCCTTACTACAGGGACCTGAAGTTTTTTTCCTTAGAGATGCTGGGCTATTGTAATTCAGCTCTCAAGAAGCTTGAGCAAACCTGTCTTGTCCACCTGCTTTCCTTTCACTAAAACTAAAAGGAAGCAAGGGCTGCAACACAATAGTTTACAGAACAGAAGTCATCATAAAGAAACAAACAGCAAAGGAAAGAAATAGCACCATCATTACTGGCAGAAATGTAGTCAAAATCAAGAAAGAAAGAACACCCAAAATTGGCCTCTGTCTATGCTTTGGATGCTCCATTGCTTCAGCCCATCACTGTTCTCTTAACAGCAACCATACATTTCAATCTGTCAGCTTACTGATGGTACATTTTGTCCTATCATCCAGATCACCAACATGAATTTCAAAGCACCAACCCCAAGGACACCAAGGAACGCCACTCATTTAGTCCACAGGTAAAGAGCTGCTGTCTGAATTCAATAATACAGCTGTTGCCCATCCCTCTCATTGCTGACCCCTGCATTCCCTGTGTTCCCAGGCATGGCTATAATTTGATCAGTACATCAGGTAAAGCTGTGTCCTTTTATGTCATGCCAATTTATTGGAAGTCTCCCATCTGAATATTGCCCATGCAGTCTTAGGTGATGCAGTGACTCACTCTAATTGCCAAGATCTAGGTCTCGAGTTTGATTTGTGCCACTGAGACTGTCACAAAAGGTTTCCAGTTGAGCAGTAAGCCTTTCCAAGTGTCTTTTAGCCTTTGCAGAGACAGCATCAGAACATCAGTGACCACACTAGCATCTTAATAGGAGCTGAAAGAACAGGTCTTGGAACCTTCGCTCCTTACAGCTCACATTAAATTAGTAATATACATTAAATGATTATCTTAGATGGCATTATTTAAACATAACCTCACAGGACATTTGCCTCGAGCAAACTGCAAGAGAAAAGCTGAGCAATTATGCACCTCACATATGCATGAGCGTACAACAAGTTTGCACATGTAAGTGTGCTTGGGCAGCTTCACAGGCTTCAGCATTTTCAGAGCATATGGACACAGGGCAGCAACCCAAACCCATTAAGAATGCACTAAGCCAGCACTTTTAAACTGAAACAGTCATTTTTCAACAGACCAAAGTTCAATTTATCAGTGGGTACAACGCATACATGTAATCAGAAGAAAAATACCTGGTGGTACTCTCACCATAGGCACAGCACAGCAATTTGATGCCAACTACAGTGACCATAAGGCATGCAGACTGCCCTGAAACCATCCTAGATTTTTTGTTTCCTTATAACTGACTCCACACATTTGAGCCTGTCAGAACAGTTGTACACTGCACTATATTGATACAAGAGCAGAATAACAACAAAGAGAATATTTCAGCAATGCATTCAAGCTGTTCCAACCGAGAGGCAAAAACGCTGCTCAACCCAGTAAGACATCAAGACCACAGCACACAGTCATTAGAACTAAATACTGAGCAGTTTCAATAGAAGCATGCAGGCTTCAGCATTCATATTATTCTTGGGATCTTCTAATCTTGACTCTGTAGAACTGTATGTTCCATTTGGAATTGGTAAAAAATAGATTTATCCTTATGGCTTTGTAAATGTTTCCTGCAACACTGGATACCTAATGAAATTATTCTGTCATTCTAAACATCACATTTAGAAGATTTGACTGCTGAAAAGGAAAACACAACTCAAGTGCAACAATTGCAAACATGAGAAGGAAGAAACACATCATGCCAAACCAAAACACACACAACCTACAAACAACAGCCTTCATCTTATGGTATGAAATCATTTCTAAGCATCTCAGAAAGACCATTTTCAGATGGTTAGCAAAGTAACAGCTTGTTGACTCTCAGAGAAAAGAGCAGATTCCGATACTGTGGGTGTTCAAATCCAGCCACTTAATACCAATAGAACACAACTCCAGTTTATTGCTTCCCGTTGGTTATTCTTGAATAAATAGGCTTTTAACATTCCACATATTGCAAGCAAACTCTGTATTAGCAAGAACTAAACCAAAAGCCCCAGGGACAGAGGGCTTCTGCCTGGCCCCTCGCTTGCAGCAAACTGGCTGCCATTCAAAACCACATTACCCCCCTCTCATCTTCACTTCGCAGGACTTTTTAACCCTGACCTAGAAGAAAACAAATGTTTTTAGACAGCAAACCCACAAATCTCCACTGATGATTTTAATTCCAAACTTGTTGCCCCTGCTGTGACAGGTCGCTGTAACAGCATGGGGATTAGGACACCTATTGAGCAGTTGGGTGACGTTTTCAGATTTGTTTCCTGCAGTCCTGCAAGCAGCTGCTGCACATCACAAATCTTTGTCCACTTGTAAATTGAGTTAGGTGATCAGCAGCAGCCAACAGATTGGTTTTACACATGTCATGGTTACAAGTAATGAGATTAATAAATGAGAGATTTCTACAAATAAGACATTTCCTCGCCTTCTCTGGTTTGGAACAAATCTTCCTGTTTCCTTTTGGAGCCCAAAAACCTTATCCCACTGCTAACTGCTTTCGGGGGATTCAACCTCAATCCTCCTCTAATGTCTTTTTTTTCTTACACTGTATTTATTTGACACTCACTTCACATGCCCAAACCACATCCCTGCTCCAGAAGAAATTTATTTACTCTAAAAACATAATACAAAAAAAAAAAAAAGCCCCTCACAAATCCTAATTAAAAATGAGTATCTTACTACTTAGATACTCACTTGCTGCAGCCTCAGACTTTGCTGCTCTGCTGTCTTTGCTGTGCATTTCATTGCATTGCACAGAGCTTTCTGGGAAAATGGAATAATACCCAGCATTAGTTATTTGTTTTTTAATTTAGTCACATATGTGTGGCATGCTCTTCTACTTCATAGTGAGGGTGTATTCTTACAGGATAAATGCTTGGGAACTAAGCTGTGTGGCCTGAGATGCTTTAAGTCTAAGTAGAGCTTTAAGAAGCTTTTTAGTTGTTTGTTTCCCTATTGAAGATGCACTTACTGACAGCGAGTGCTAAGGCTTGTTGAAGTGAGACTTTTGACTAATATTAAATGACTAATGGTGCTTTTATGATCAATTATTGAAGACTGCATGGGAGAGGAGAGAATTCCAAACAACTGGTTTGTAAGTAAATGTTTAAGCACTGATGTGGTGCAAAGTAACCTTTCCAACAGCAGACTTGTGAAAGCTGTATGGAAGGTTTTATTTTCTGCCCTAGTATTCCTTCTTGTCTGCTCTGAGCTTTCCCATAAAGAGGCTGACTTATTTTCATGTCTTCCTTTGTCAAAGGATGTTTTGCCAAAGGCTGAACCTAGCAGAGCTTTGCTCAGCAGTCTCACCATGTTCTGTTGATTGTCCTTGTAGGTGGCACCTGTCTTTCTACTGCCTGCATCAAAAAGCTGCTTTGCTAACTTCATCTGAATGGAGTAACTTTCTACCCAGAATCTTGGAGGGCAGACAAAAAGAATAGATATAAGAGGGCTGGCTTCCAGTTGCCATGAACTAAGCTCCTAGAGGAAAACATAAAAAACAAAGGTGATAATAGAGCTGCATTGTTTGCTTTTTCTTTGCCTGAATGTGCAAGAAAGATGTATGTTTAGGTTTAGAAAGGAGCTGTCTACAAGCTTTCTGCTAGCTAAGGTGTAGGAATGAGCTAAGAAGGGCTGAGCAGGTTCTTGGGATGTATGGGTTTAGAAGTGCATTTTTCTTATGGGACTTAAAGCAGTGTGGAGGAGGCCGATGTTGATGTGGAAAGAACAGAAGAACAGGAGAAGCTGATGTGTGGCCCATGAGGGTTTCTACAGGTGTCAGCTATTTTAATCCAAACCTTAATTTTTCTTAGCATTTATGACAGCAACAGTTCATCTACTCTGCTCTTCCCCTGCTGAGAAATGTACGATATACCTTTTCCATGCTGTGCTGGTGTTGTATGAGAGGAGGAGAAATAATTTTCCTTGATCCTTGAGGTCCCTTCCAACCCGGGTGATTCTGTGATTCTGTGTAATTTATGAGCCTGCTGGAAGAATTAGCGCCTTCTGGGGATTAAAAAAAAAGAAAGTGTATTGTTGATAAGACCTACATAAGCCCCAAATATCCAGCAGAGGTCTTGAGGGAGGATGTGCTCTGTGAGTGGCATGTTTGTCCTAGCATACGCCTTCCCCAGCCCTTCCTGGGTGACACTGGAGGAACATCCCCTTGCCATTACAGGTATAAACGCCAGAGGGAGAATCCCCACTGAACCCCAAAGTGTGGTTTCCTCTCGAGGAGCTTACTAGAAGGACTGCAGCATGGGAGCAGGCTGAGGAATGGCTTGTTTGAGATGGTGGAGGAGATTCTACATGCGTGGTCTCTTCTGCTTCTCAGGCTCCTTCCCTGTTCTGCAGTCACCTCCCAGTTATCCCAGCTCTGTGTTTCTGTGGAGGATGGGCAGCTGGCACTGGGTGACACCACATCTCTCTCTTTGTTTCTGATGCATTTATTCTATGAAAGCAAAGCAGCATGCTGGGTATTTACAGCATTGCTTGGGACATCTTCTGTCAGACTTGTAATGCAGTGAGACAGGCACAGTGCTGCTTCTCTTCTGGAGGGGGTGGGAAAGGATTCAATGCACTTTTTTTCCATTGATTTATGTCTTACACTGAAAATTGATGATATTCCCTCAGATCCACTCAACCATTTGAAAGCAAGCAGCCTCTTTGATCAAGTGCGTGGGGAGAAGTTAGGAGGGTACCCAGCTCCCAGCTATGGTATGTGATGCTCTGTAGGAACTGTTCCATTCACCTGTGCTGTCAGGCTGTATTAGTCAAACACTGTCCATCAATTTTCTCACTGTTACAGAGAATAGATGTTGTGGAGAGGAATCATGGTTTTATTTCTATCTGTGAAGCAAGGAGGGGTAAAGGAAACTGCTTAAAACATGATATAGAAAGAAAATTTCCATCCACGTTACTTCTTTCAAACGGATCTACCTGTATCTCAGGTCCTACTTTGTTCGGGGTAGCAGTGTGTCCCATCTTCCAGTAAATGCTTGCAAAGCTCATACATTAATAAGGAGCTAAGGTAATTAAGTCCTATAGAGCTTCTTATAGCCCCAGTGTCTGTATAGCTGTGGTAAGAGATTGGCACAGAGCAGCTATCTGAACACTCAATCAGCTTCTTGGCTGCTTTCAGAGCTCCTGTGGGCTTCCAGGTGGCCAACATAACCCTTCTGTTCCTATCTGTGTGGGGAAGATGCAAGGTCTTGGTTTATCTGCACTGGAGATGTACCCTGGGGTACACAGGTAAAGGTGTGAGCATGCCCTGTGCGTGTGAAATACAACAGATCAGAGCAGGCATGTGTGTAAAACAACACCATTCCCATGGCCTTGCTGGAAGCAGTGAGATTTAAAAGCATTTTAGTGAAGCATTAAGAAGTTCAGTTCTGTTTGTTTCGGCTCAAAGGTGGACAGGACTGTCTGTGAACTCTGCTCCCTGTTAGATTGGATTCCTCTTATGGAAACTGTTTTGTCTTCACAGCAGAAAACCTGGTAAAGCTGAGCTAGTATTTCTTAGACATGCATGGTTTGATCAAATCTTGGGGTTTTTCTTCGTAGAGACTCAGATCTACTCAAAAAGGAAAAACAAAACAAAACAAAAAAACTAGATAAGAAGCAAGCCTTTAGAAAGTCCAAAAGCTTTAATTCTGGAGCTTATCCCACTACATACACATTGCATATATTGAATGTGTTCATGTGAATGTGTCTGTAGCTGCGAAGAGCATTTCTGCTTTTCCTGAGAGCCGCTAAGGGATGAATCTGGTTCTTTTTCCACACTGGATTTCTCTGCCTCCAAACTTAACCACTCCAACGCTCGTAAAATCCTTGCATCTCCTCCCGAGGTAAATCTCTGTATGTTACTGCTAGAAGTTAGCTCTACCTCACCCACATGACTGGTCTTCACTATTAATCCCAGCTGATGGCAGGGAGGGGCTCTTCTGGGAGGCAGCCATGTGGTGAACATTGAGCGCAGTGTTTTCCCCCCGCTTCTCTCCTTTCCTTTTCAGACGTGCAAAATCACTCCGTGCTGCTGTCGATGTGAACTCCTTGCTGCTCTGTCCCTTCTCTTCCAGAAACTCCAGGCCCTGAATTAGCAGCTACAGATCTGTGAGCTCTCGCTGTATCTGGACAGAATATGGAAAAGGAGATGAATATCAGAAGGGAAGAAAGAGTGAAGTTGGTTATTTCTCTGGCACATGGATGCAATTACTCTCGGCGCATTCCAGAGGCGTTCTTTTGAATCCTGTGCAGGTCTGCCTGCCGTTCCTGGGAGAGAGAAGGCAGAAGGGAGGAAAAGTCCCTTTCTCACACGGAGACGGAATGTCTGCACTTTCCATCCTCTTTTTAGGTAGGTTGGCTTTTTGGTGTTTAATCGAACTTCCATTTGCCCCTCTTGTGCGACTGAAATGCGTTTCTGATGAGCTATTCGGATCTGCGAAGGAAAAAACTTTTATGGCAAACTCCGTTTTCTGTGTTTGGGTTCAGTGCTTTTTGTGCTGCTTTACTTATTAGCAGGTTGATGGCCAGGAACCTTTTAATATCCAAATTTGTTATGGTTTTGTTTGTTTAGGAGTAATGGTCATACAGACCCCTCTCGGAATGTGTTTTTAGTTTAAAAAGGGCAGCGTTTTTGAGCAGCGTACCATGAAGGGGTTTGAAGCTCTTTGATAAAATAAGGTGAACAAAATGTCTTTGTTCCAGGCACAGTGTCAGATTTGTAGAACTGTTTTGCTTTGCTCAAATATTTAACATTCAGGTTTTTAGAATAAAAAAGGGTTATTGTTTCCAATTGATGCCTCTGATTAAAAACAGATGTGTTGAAGTGCGAGAGGGAGGAGTTAAGGGGGGAAAGAATGGTAGAAGGAGGGGGAACAAAAGGGAGACAGCAAGAAAAAGGGAGGGAAAAAGGCTGCTGAAATAAAGGGGAGGAAAAGGTATAAGTTAATGGTTGAATAGGAGCAGAGAACGGGAGAGGAGACTAAAGAAGGAGAATGGAAGCAGAAGGGCTGAACACGGCTGTTTGTCTTTACAGCCTATGGGGAAAGGGTTTGCAGTCCTGAGGTCTGTTGGGGAGCTTGCGTATGGGACTGACTCAGAAGCAGTCTGGGTATCTGCATCTCCAGAGGCACTGGGATGTGATGAGTGAGCTTGTGTCTTCATTCTGCTCACCACATAGTGCTGACAAGCAGACAGCTCTGAAATCTGTTGTGGTTGAGCAAATCTGTGATTCCTGGGTCCTCCTCCCCCCCAGAACCTCAGGTACTGGTGTGAATGGGGCACAGGTCTTTGATTCCCATGGAAGAGCCAAGTCCCACAGGGTGATGGGCTGATGTGTGGGTGGACACATAATAAAGGCTTCAGACAGGATGATAGGAGGAAATGCAATGGGGAACAGCCTTCATTCAGTCTCACAGATGTGAAACGTGGACCAGAGTTCTAAATATCCAGAAGGCAGGTGGGTTCTCATAGAGGCCACGTGTTGAAGGCTTGGAGCAGGAGGGATAAGATGCTGCCACAGGATGCGTGTTGTAGTGATAGAGTAACTCTCTTTTGTATGACTGCTGCTGGTTTTATCCGGGGGACACAATGGCCTTTAACCATTCTTCCTTCTTTGGGATCTCTGTAATGCTTACAAGGCAGAAGCCCAGCAGAGAAGACAAGCCATGCCTTGAAGAGCTTTTGCATCTAAGCAAACATCTGAGTTCCTCAGTTTCTCTAGTTGTTGTTCCAGCTGTGGCAAGGGAAGGATGAGCAGCTTTCCAAAGCTCACAGCCAAACCAGGAATGCCTCATTTCCTGGTGCTTTGTTAGTGTTGAACTGCCCTGTGATTTACCCTTGTTGTATTTGTGTTGTCAATGGGCAGCTTGGTCATCCAGCTTTGGATCCAGCTTCATTTACTGATATTGGAAGCATATTTTAGGGAACATGAAGTATTGCTGTGTTCCTGGCTTGTGCCTGGGAGAAAGCAAGGAGATAGGTGTCTCCTTTGCTAGCCTGAGAAAGTAGTGGAAAGGTGTACAAGTATCATTGAGCGTGTGCTTTTGGTCACTGCTGAAGTGAAGAATTGTGGAGTTAGAGTTTGAAGCCAAGGAAGCCTCAAAGGAAAGTTGCTGGTTCAGAACATTCTTATTGATAGTATATATATGGTCCTTGCCTTTGGTAAGGACCCTGTTTACCTACAGGGTAAGTAGGCAGCTGTGTGAGGAGACAGGGAAAAGGAGACAAAGAGTTGGAAGGAGGCTTTAAAAACATGACAAAATGAAGACTTTACTAAATGTGGGCTGGGCAAGACTGTAATCATAGCTCTGTAACAAGGGCAAGGTGGAGGGAGCAGAGATGAGCCAGAAATCTCCTTTGCCTTTTCCCACCACCCTGTCCAAGTCAATTTTGAGTATTTTTAACAAATCTTCTGCTAAAGATGTATCTGATTACAAGAAAATAAATATAGTTGTGTGATATCTGTACACCTTCTTTTGACTATGGTATTACATGTATCACTTATTGGCTAGTGTATGTGCTCTGCCTTTCAGAAAGCAAGGGGTTCAACATCCAAAACAGGAGATGTGCCAAACCAATGCAGGCATTCAGCTCTCACATGTCCTGCTACTGAGATGGGATCTTTGCATTAGAACATCAGGGGTTGCTCTCCACAGTGCCCTAATTGCTCCCTCTTGTCCATAGGAGTTCTCCTGCAGGAAAGAATGGCCAAGAGTCTTTTGTATCTTAGCTTCAGCCTCAGTATCTGCAAAGGGGCTGTCTTCATGTCTTCTCTAAAGCTGACTAGCCATTAGGATGTAAAGAAGCCAACCCTCTGTGATATAGCACAGATAGATGCCTTGGGAACCAAGGCTTTGCTCCCTCTCTATGTGGCATCTTTGGGAAAAGATGAGTAGGATTTAGTGACTGATGGTACAGGGAATTGTATGTACCACACTGAGGCTGATGGATGGGGTGCAGCTGGTAGCTCTGTGCACTTAGTCTGGCTTATGATATGGTGTGCTCAATGGGTAGGAACTGGTGTATTACACAGGAGTGATTCTGCTGAAGTGGATGCAGCTGTAATGGCAGAACTGCCTTCTGTGCAGGTGTAGCTGAGCTCTGTTCTCCCAGCTTTAAGGTCAGCGACTCTCTTACAGGGCTGTCCCAGAGGTGCACAGTTGCTGCACTGAACACCAAGACTTGATCGTCTCACTGTGCTGGGAAAGGTTATGGTGCAAATCCCTGTAGTGCTGTTGGCATGAGCAATTGGGTCTGACAGCATGCATTTGCCTAGGTATCCACCAGACTTCTAGCCTGAAAATCCTTGCTGAAATGGGAGCAGCTCTGCAGCATTTGGCAGTGGCAGGTCAGCCTGGGGCTGTGCTTTTCTACCTTGACTCTCAGACTTCTGAGACTTGCTTCCCCTCCTGCTTTAAGAGCACAGGCATCCTGAATGGTGCCCTGTCATGCTTCCTTAAAGCCTTTCTCCTGAAAACTGCAATATGTTCCAGAAAAGCCAAGAACCACTGCATTGTTCAAACAAACAAACAAACAAAAAACCAGCACTCCTGCTTCCAGCGGGGTTACTGAACTTTTTAATAGACTGCTTCTGCCTGAACTAGTAAAAAGCAAGGGAGATGTTTTAAGCAAATGGAATATTAAACTGATGGGTCTTATTTCTGCTGCTGCTCTGGGTACTTCCCAAATTTCTGAGGTTATGGATATAGGATACACTTGCAACCTCCTGGTTTTCTCATGGCTCTTTCTGTTGGCTTTATCTGTTTGTTTCATGGGGGTATTCAGGTGGGGCGAGGATTTTGTCCCATGTTTTAACAGCACTTAATTCCAAGCTTGGGATTGGAATAGGAAAACATAAATCTGTGGCTGTGAATAAGGCTTCTGTACAGGATTCTGCCATTGGATTTCATCTTTTCCTTCATTGGGTTATGAAGGAATGCAGGCGATCACTCTTGGTGCATCAAGCCTAAGAGGAGGCTGTTCTTCCAAAGTCGACTTCATAACAGCTGGTAATTGCAAGAGCTCATTTTTTTTTCAGCAGTCAACAAAACAGCAACTGGATGCAAGAGCTGTTGGGAGGTGTGAATTTAGCTCTAGGACAAGGCCAACAGCTCCCTTCTTTAACAAACCCTAGGGAAAGGGAGCAAAGAGAAGATGTGTGTCCATTTGCTGCCCCAGGGGGAATTCAAGGAGGCAAGACAGAATTGAGTGAGCTGCTATTTGATGGGATATCAGAGTTAACACTTCTTGTTGTGGGATGCAAATTCTTTTAAAGCCAGGGTGGGTTTGCATCACATTTCCTACCAGAGCACTCGATAAGAATGTCTTCTCTTTCCCAGCAGTGCTGTGTTTTACATGAAAGTGTTTGGATTTCTAGCATTTAGAAAACCTTAGCTTTACTTTGAGGCCTGGTTTTATCCCTATTTTTCTGTTTTACCATAAAAAGAAAAAGGGTGAACCTCTGGAGTGGGGGAAAGCAGCATGCCAAGTTAGGGTTGAAATACTGAAGTCTGATCTCTTAATCATGAGAAATAATGTTGCTGAGGGGAGGCAAGCTTTCTGAATTTCCCATGTGAAACAATTGGTGTTTGGTCACTGTGCCCACAGCAGGCCCTGTTTAAACAGAATTAGTGGTCTGTTTCTGTGGGGCACTTGGGGCCACTTCAGAGGGACGTTTTGTGTAACAGCAGAGCAGGCTTCCCAGCAATGCCTGTCATTGCACAACTGGCTTGGAGAGAGACCCTGATGTTTATCCCCTGGATCACAACAGATGCCCCTGTCTTCCTCAAGGCAAACACAGGACTTTATAGGGAATTTAACAGGTTTGCGGCCTGAGATTTGAGTTCTTAGGAACTGCCTGAAAAGAAATGTAAACAGTCACCTCCAACAAAGCACAGTGTGTATTTGCAAAACCCTGCTTTGTGTGGAAACAGATTGTTATGTGATGCAGAATGTGTGTGTTTAGTAGCAATGAAGAGAGGTGTTACAAACTGCTTTCTGTGCCTCTTCCCTGCAGAAATTGCTCCCAAAGCTTTAGTCCAAGGATGGTTCTGGTTTCCAGCTAAAGCACTCCCCTCTCTTAGCCAAGGCTTGTGTATGTTGCACAGTGCAGACCTGAGTTCTATACGTGTGCAAAGAAAACTTGGCTCTTGGGGATGTAATGTTGTGCATATTCCTTGCACCAATGTGTTACAAAACAGAGGCTGCTTTGGGTGCAGTGGGAACTTGGCCGTGCCTTGTCTGAAAGATGAATGGGTCTCCTTTTTTCCTCAAGCTGTTTCTTCATCTGTTTTTAGAAATGGTTATTTTACAGAAGCAGCCCAGCAAAAAGCCAAGGGTGAAGTCAGGTCATTGAGGTCTGTGAATAGATACTGAGAGCACAGGGTAGTGGAAGATGAGGAAATGGAGAAGAGCAGGAAGCACAGCAATGGCTAATGTGGCAAGTGATGGGAAGTCAACAGGGGGAAGGAGGATCCTTCAGTTTACTACTTCAGTATGCTTGAGTGGAATGAAAAGGCTGCTACCAACAGCCTACATCTCCAGCCTAGGCTTCAGACCCTGCCTAAGACATGCTTTTTACATGGTACAGTGTAAAAAGCAGAGTACAGAGAAGGAAAGTGTTGGCAATAATGCTCCATCTGTGGATTAGCACTCAAGATAGAGCTGGTCCTCTTTTCCAGAAGCTCACTGGGTACTGGAAAGAACAGCCAGGGATTGTGAGTAGGATGGAAGCTGCCCTGCCTCAACGTAACCACTGCTGGCTTTTCTGAAGTCCTTCTCCATGTTGTCTCAGTTTTCCATGTGACTAATTAGGCAAACCTACGTTTTCTAAGTTGCAAAGAGGACTGAGCAGTTGTGAAATGCATTGAAGATGATGAACAACATGAAACAGTCCTGACAAGTTTTTTCCTGTTCCTTTATCGTTGCATTGGTTCTAATTACATTTGCGGTTTTTTTCTCTTAATGGGCCAGGCAGTTCCATGATGTTGGAATTACTGTCCTTCGAGAATCAATATACATTACAAAGGGTATTTTCAGCCTGGCTTTTCTTCTGTGTATCTGACATCCCCATTTTAGTGGCTGCAAAATGAGTACGAAGCTTCAGTGTGACTTGTTCCTGACTGACTAGGTGGAAAGGTGAAAGTTCAGCTTAGTGCCTGCAGTTTAATTGCCTGTGGTAGGAAAAGGTCAGTGAGAATTTTGTTGTGCTTATAATATGCATTTGCAGAAAGGAGGCTGTTCTCCTGGAAACAGTCTTTTGAAATGGAGCGTGCACAGTTAGAGGCAACTGCTGGCACTGACAGTAGGCTGCGTGTGGTCTGCCATAGCACTGCTGCTTGTGTAGCATCCTTTGTGCTAAGTGCCCTGCATAAAGCTCTGGATTGCTCAGTCCAACCAGCCAATATTGGGTAGAGAATACCTAGGAGTTCCCAGTATTCCTACTCTTCTAATGGAGAAGGGAGTTAAGACACAGATGCGTGACATGACAAGGTAGCTGTATTGTTGTATGTCTTAAATCCTTGTGCTCTGATTCAAAACTATTTTCCTTTATGTGTGTCCTAAAACACAAGGAGAAGTGATCAGTGGCAAACGACTGAATCCATCAGCCATCATTTATCAAACAGTGTCCTGAGCAGTCATTGGGATGACTTCTAAGAGATGGGAAGGTTTGAGTTATCCCTACTTCACTAAAAAGAAGTGGGATAATGGATTTTATAGCACCAACGTGCTGAGAAACTCCATTCATAGTATGAATGTTACCAGAGGAGCCCTCACAAAAGAAATTGAGCTGCATGTGTTCAGTTCATGAATGAGTTTACCTTCTCCCAAGCGTAGAATGATCTCGTCTTGCTATTTATCATAGACCTGTGGAGCAGTTACAGCTCATTAAGCTGTTCCTTTGCATGGAGCTGCTTGGTAGAGAATGTGGAACCAGCTTTACTAGTTGAAGGCCTGGTGTCCCCCTGTCATTAACTGTGGCTTTTGGTGAAGGGGCACATCTTTAAGTCTCACAAAGCACGTGCACAGCAGCACTCCAGAACAGAGCTGCTCCCTGTGCTGCTGCAGTTAGGAGCAGTGGTGTGGGAACTGCAAAACAAGCAGCATGCAGTCAGTGGGTTTGCCTGTGAGTGGTGTGTTCTGCTGGAGTGCCTGAAGGTGAATCAAAAAGCAACAGCTAGGGAAGCACTGGGGCTACGAATCTGGATGCAGCTGTAGCTCATGGCAAATCGTACTGCTGGATCCCAGAGTTCTCCTTTTTTGACTGCATTGCCTACAACTTCCTTTGGCTTTTGGGGCTGTAAGGTTGTTTTCAGCAGGTGGGTCTCATTATGTGCTCAGGTGCTTTAGTGTAAGAGACTTCGTCAGAACCAGTGCACGAAACACCAAGTGGCCCTGTTCCCTTCCCCATGTGTGCCTCAGCAAAAAACAGCAGAACGAGGTGGTTTTCCAGTGCTCGCAATATTTATGAGATGCATGTTGGCTGACTCTCATTGCTCAGACTGCTTAGGCTATTTTTTGCTTTTTAAAGCCTTGATAAAATTTTAAAGGCCATACAAGTGTTTAATATGGATGTGAGGCTTTATCTGTAGGGTGGGGTGTTCGTGTGTGTGGGGGGGGGGGGGAACCTCTCGTGTAACACAGCAGGGCTTGACTATTGAACTAAAATAGCCAGACACTTCTTTTTCTGTTTCAAAAAAAAAAGAAAATAAAATTGAAGGGTTTTCAACCTTGAAGGCAAATCACTTTGTGACTTCATTGTTTAAATTTAGGTTTTGTTTTGCGGGAGGCAGGGGGGATCGTTAGACTCGAAGCAAAAGCCTTATAGCCCAGGGACTGTCACTTCTGATTACTTCCAGTGACACTTCCAATTATTTCCAATCACAATTCCAGGGACAAGAGGAAAAAACCACGTTCTCCAACATCAGGTCTTCCTTCCGAACAAAAGATGGCTTATCAAACCTCTGCAGTAAAAGGTACAATGCCAGATTTGGAAATCTCGTTCCAGTAGGGTAATTCCAGAGCAAATCTGATGAAGTGAGGCTCCAGGCCAGTGTCTGGCAGGGTGTTCTGCTGGGATCCTGCCTTCTTGGGTAATATTGGGGGATTGCTTCATTTTCTTCAGGCATTTACTGGAGCTTGGGCTCGCTTTGCAGCAGCAATATGCAGTTTCAGCAAATGTCTGTCTAATGCTCTGCGGGTCATAAACTATGAGCACGCGGAAGGACTGCTGATGGAAAGCCAACTTTTTTTTTTGTGCTCAAAATGGGAAACGTCTGCTGCTGGGACCCTGCTGATTTTTGGGTAACTTGCTGTGAAGATTTTGGTGCAGTGGTAAAAAGCTGCAAGTTGTTACACCCTTCAGAAAGCCCCTGGGACTGGAAGGCCGCAGGGAGGCAGTGGAATGACCCATGAGGAAGCAGGATTCCTCAGGGCTCGTGCCTTAAGGCCAAAGTTGACTGCTGCTGTTTCCAATGGCAGTGGCAGATGGAGGCTGGCCCCAGCTTATTGTAGGAACAGTATAAATCTTAAATATTTGGTGGCTTTTAGCTGTGTGGGCAGTAAAAGACCTTTCTCCCAGTTCAACTTTTGCTGTTAGTTCTGTGGCACTGTGCATCCATGTTTGTAGGTCTGTATTGCAGCAGGCATCCCTTGCAGCTCTGGCTGCTGTGTCCCACTGGAACGCTCAGTACCAGTGCCTCAGAATCCCAGCATTTCTCATAAGGAGCCGTTTTCCCACATCCATCTGATCTGGATTGATGTTTCCACAGTACTGCTTTGTCATGCTCTGATGTGGTCTGTGCTGTGGGCAAAACCTCTCTCTTTCCATTGTTTCCAGCTCTTGCTTGGAAACAATGGGGATTTTTGTAAGACAAAGCATAGCTTTTGTTTTAACAAATGCTGTGTTTTTTTTCTCATTTCTTTTCCAAAGGGGAATTTTAAGTAATAGGGAGTGCTGTCTGGTGAGAGCAGCATTCAGGATGTCTAGATTCCATTGCTGGTTTTGCCAGTAACTGCGATTTAAGTAATTGCAGGCTCCATTTTTAAGTGCCTTTTAGCTTTGAGTGTCTCTGTTTCAAGTGGTAAACTGCTTATAAAGGGCCAGTACTGGTGCAGATAGAAATGCAGAGTCTCATGAACTTGATGTGGTCACACTAACTATAGTAGGTGTTGGGATTTTGGGGTGCCGTTGAAAATGTTGGCTCCAGCTGCTGCGTGCTCCCTTGTGAGCACACAAATGAAGCAAACTTTCCCTTGTGAGATGTAAAACACTTTGAAGTCACTGTAGAAATGGTGCTGCAGAAGTCTGGAGTGATAGCCTGTTAAGACGCATCAGGCACTGGTTTAATGAGTGAGGATGAAGCTGCAGTTCAAGAGATTCCCCATCAGTGTCACTCAGTGTGGCAAATGCATCCCAGTGTATCTGGCTTTGTTAAAGCTGTTTCCATTTAGCCCAAGGCTACCCCTTGAGTAAACTAGGGAGACAATTCTGCAGCTGCTTGTTAATTCAGGCCCAATGTGACCTGGTACAACCAATGTACAAAGCTGAGCTCCTCTGCTCTGGAGTTAATGATCCTGCATTGCACAATTCTTTTTCCTCCAATTGAGCTCCCATCTTTTTCTTATTTAGTAATGCCCTGGGCATGTTGTTTCCATTGTGGGATGGTGATGAATACATACCCATTAGAAAAAGGCACTGAATGCAATGGAGGCATTTTTTTTTTTTAACTCGTCAGCAAGCATCTTTCCTTACCCCATGTCTTCTCTTCTGTGAAGTCACCAGGACAAAGGACAGAAGCCAAAATCAAAACGTGAATGGAACAAACCTTACTGTACCAGATGCAAGTATTCAGGATATTTTCTTGGTTGTAAGTGCTCTGTCACAGGGGCCATTTCCTTGCTTGTTTGCACTGTTGCTACAACACTGCACGCTTGAAAGCTTGCACAGCAAGCCAGGATGTCTTAAACTTAGTTTTCTTCCTGCTTGCTGTCTGACACCAGGCGCCAGGTTCACATCTGCTTGTGTGAAACCTATGCAAGGTAATTCTACGTCGTAATTCATACAATGACAAGGGAAGCTAGGAACCCAAGATGCTCAGAGAGCATCTGAAAAACTAGTTGAGGCTCTGGGGGTGCTCACTGAGGGACTTCTTTAAATCAGGTTTGGTTTTGGCCAGATCTCAAAGCAGCTTCTGTTAGCAAGCTTTACTTTGCTAAAGATTGAAGAAAGTGATGAGATTGATATGTACTCATCCACAGTGACAGAGGGTCTTTGAGTGATCTTGAAGAGAGAAATCAGTCCCTTTTCAGAGTTTGGGTAGAAGGAAATTGAGAGCAGCACTGAAAACTACTCGATTATACTGGAGGATGGAGAATGTGCTCTTGATCCTCATGTTCATCTTAAGGACTTGACTGAAGTCTTCTCCAGAAAGGTAGCCAGGTTTGATTTGAAGACCTCAAGGTGAAAAATCCCATCAAATTGTTGCCAAGATCATCTATATTATTAACTTAATTATATCTAGTTTGAATTTCTGTGATGTTTCTCTTCTCTACCGAGCTCTTGGTGCTTTTATTTAATGCTGACTTAGCTAATGGGTGATTTGTGGTAGGACAGAGCAGACCTGTGCTGCACCTGAAGGCTGCCAGGTCCCATACAGTGCTGCCAAGTGCACAGGGCTCCTGTAAGGCTTTATCTGTTAGGCTCTGTCAGAGGTCATCTGCAAAAACTGTTCTGAAAGTGCGGTCCCTGCATGTTTTCCAAATTATCCATTGAGTTTAATCAGTGCTTTTCTCTTAGAGACATTAAAATCTAGGAAATAATAAATGCAGTTCTCCAGGTATATTCTCACTTGGTGTTTTGTTTTGTTTTGTTTTTTTTCCTGCTCCTGGAAAAACCTGTGTACAAGTTTTTAAAAGGAATGAAAATCCAGCTTAAATTGGCATTCTTTCCTTCTTTGTCCCTCCCCTTCTCTTAAGACATCCACAGGCAAAAAGGTGGGGAGAGGGGTTTGTTACTTGTACATGTGGAAGGATTCTGTAACCAGCAAGGCAATATTGGCACTTCATGTTTTTCTCTCATATCAGTGCTCTTCTGAGGGCTCCTGAAGGCACGGAATGTCCTTTTGCTGCCTCTGAAATAAGAGGCCATCTGTTCTTTGTCTTCAGAAACCAAAGCGCTGATAAAAACTCATGCTTTGTTTTAAAGAAAACAATGCTGGTGTGCAGCACACCCTTCCCCAGCTCAGATATGTATTAAATGAACAATTAAAAAAGAGTTTGCTGCTTCAGTGATTGTATTTTGTACTTAAAAGCTGTGACTTCCTAGTGGCTGTGCTGGGCAGAGGCAAGTTGTCTGCCTATCTTCCTGCATGCAGAGCAGAATTGCAGCATCTCCCATACTGTGTGGTGCAAGACCATGTGCATTGCATTTTCTTTCTGGTTATTGCTCTTCTTTTCATCCCCGTCCTCAGAGCTCCCAGTACTTCCTATTGTGCGACCATGTGCATGGAAAACCTTCTGATCCCTGAAAGAGCAACTCCAATAGCTGCAGTTTCCTTTGTTCCAGTGCAGTGTTTTTTGGGTATGCTGCAGCCCTTTAAGCTCTAGATGTATATCTTGTGGTTTTGGGTTTCATAAGCCCTTGATGGAGCCCAGGATGTTTGCTGTAAATCCCCAGATTCTGGCAGTGTGTAGCAGCAGGGTGGGAAAGCTCTGCACCGAAAGCACTTGTGTGGTGACTTTGGCACAGGAACACCTTCCATCCTTGGGAGGGGGATGGATTTCCCGTTTCTGCTATGGGTGGAGGTGGTTCAAGGAGGAATTGGCACTGCTTTTCCATCCTTGCTGAGTTAAAGACCTCTATGACAGTCTGATATAAGCAGAAAGGGGGGGAAAATGCGAAATAAAATGGTAAATCTTCTTGTTCCTTTCCTGGAGGGGAAGATGGTTACCACCAGGTGTACATTCATGTGTTCCCACTGGATAAAGTCCAGGAGAAGACCGTCTTTAGAGTGGGTCTGAGTTGCAGGAGGCAATGATAGTTGGGTGCATGTAACTGGTCTTAGGGCAGCAGCCCTGCTCATTGCTTTAAATCATTCTAGAGCTTTATTTTTCTGTCTCGGCACTGTCAGAGCCTATAATCCTCAACCAAAGGAGGCCATCTTGCCCTACCAAGGGAAGGACTTAAAGTGAGGAATCCCCTTCAGCAAAGATGTAGCAAGCAGACTGATAATGTAAAGAAAAGGAAAAATATCCTGAACCCACTTGCATACAGCTAGGGCTTGATTATGATGTAGAAATGGAAACAAAACATGAAGAATTCCCTTCATATAGGGAACTGGTACAGCCCCACAACAGGCAGTGCTTATTGCCAAACCATGCATTATAACAACAGTAATTGAGCAGGTAATGATTATGCATGCTTTATAAACACACACCATCAGTTATGTTCAGTCTGCAGACAGGGAAGAGTTGATGTAGCAGATTGTTATTTCTGCATTTTAAATAGCAGTCACTGTTCATATCTCCTCTATGGCTACTTTCAATCCAAAAGAAAGTAGTGCATAATATATGAGTGTTGAGAGTAGATGCCAGGGAAAATGTCTTAGGCAGTTGGAAGAGATTAAACATTAGGTTTGCATCGGTCTTTGAGGTATGCTATGAAAGTTCAGAGAGTTTGTCCTGGGTGGGGGAACTCTGTTATCCAGCTTTCCTATCTCCTGGAAGATGGAGCAGAATGCTTAAGGTGAAAATAGTGACCTCCTGTACGAAGTACAGTGATTAATGCCTAAGAAATGGCATACATAGCTTTGTGCTATCTGTATTACAAGAGACTGGGCTGTCTGTCAGTCAAATAGATGGGGAGGCAGGAATCTGTGGCTCCATTTCCAGCTGCAGTGGTGACCTTATTTAATTGGACTGAAAGCTTTTCACTGATAAAATTGAAATCTGTTGGTTGTTAATTTGCCTGTCATCTCTGCTGTGATCCCAGCAGGTGGCTTTGAGTCCTTTTGGAGCTTTGGTTTCCCCATCTGTAAAAAGGGAAATGCCTTGTCCATTATATCATGTGGTTTATGGTCTTCAGATAAAACTATGCAGAGTATTGGTAAATAGTTTGATTATGTTTTGGTTGGTCTTTCCAAAGAGCTTGTAGGCTGCTGTCTGTTTTAATCTGTATTTCCTGCCTCTGCACTGTAACTGTGCTGTGACAGAGCCGAGTTCCTTCCTTGCATTTAGTGAAGATGAGCCACATAAGTCCTTATCTCAACTCTTCATAAATTTTGTAGGAAATATGCTCAGCCATACCTCTTAAAAGAGGAAATGCCCGAGTCCTGTCTCCTATGTTCAGAATATACAAAACCTATATACTTTAATCTAAAAAGAAAATGCTCTTTTGAGGATAAACAGCCTAAATAAAACATTTCTGAGCAACTCACAACAACTGCCCTCCCTTTGTACCATCCCCCAAAGAGCAGTTTCCATCCTGAAGGATGCCAGAAGCAGCTGGCTGCTAAGTTAGGGGGCTACATGAGATTGAGACTCCCCACAAATCAGTCCGTGCGTTGTGCCTGCTCCAGTGCTGCCACTACCTGTTATCAATCCAAATAAGCCTTTCGAGGATCAGTCTTTCTTACTTGGCTTATTCTGCATTAATGTCAAATGAGCCCCACTACCTGGCAGACAGATGCTCTGGGTTTGTTTCTAGATGTTAAGGAGGGCCAGACGTGGAGGCTTGTGTGGTCTGAGGCCAAGGAACTGCTGTTATCTCCAGCATGAGCACTTCATTTCTCCCTCTACTAAGCAAACTTGGGCAGGTTTCTACACTGTTATAAAGCTGCTAAAATGCTTCTATTTGAGCTGAAGAAACACAGGAAGCTGAGGCTGAGGGGTAAACTTAGACTTGAAGCTGGGAGATTGAGAGTGTGCAGCTCCTGTCAGTGCAGATAAGGCAACCAGAGAACAAATAGGCATATTAATTATCAGTGTGAGATTCACACATTAAAACTGTGCCCCAGACAGAATGCCAGCATCTAATATGCATGTGCTATAGAACAAGAGGTGCAATAAGGGTGAGGATACCCGCTTAGCCTGGTATGCTGCTTCTAGTAATTATTAGGTGCTATCTAAAGGGAAGAATACAGGAATGGGGTAAATATAAAGTGAACTCTTCCCCTGGCCAGGTGTTTATAGACATTAATATGTTAACAATGCTGTAGGGACTTTGATAAATTTTGATTTGATGCATTTGAGTGTGTTCTTTGGCATATTGTTCAGGATTCTTTCCTAGAGCACTGCAGCTTTTTTCCTTCTAAGCTGCATATTGTATTGGGCTGAAGAACCGGTGGTATTGAGCTGGTGTGGCCTGGTTGTATTTGATAACTGTGTATGAACCGCTCTGTTTGCGGCTGTCCTTTATCGCCTTCCTTACAAACTGCCCGTTATCTCATTTAAGACATGAGACCTGACTTGGCAATAGGCTCCTTTTACAACCTTGGGATAGTGCCACAATCCAAAACAGAACTGAGTACCAAACTTCCCAGGTCTAGCTGCAGAGATCCAATGAATTTCTAGGTGTTGCTTACACTAGGGGCATATAACTGCATACGCAGTTGCATCTCTGGCCAGCACATGTAGGGAGCAAGCCATAACGACATCTCTAACAGCAATCAGAAGCCTGGCAACTCAGAGGAAGATAAGACTTGCAGTGGGAAACATCTTTGTATAATTACACACACTTAGGCGAAGTTCACTGTGCATTCATTAGTGCAAAGTTCATCACTTTGCACTAGTTAACAGCTCAAGAACATTTAGCCATATTTTCCTCTGGCCCACAGGTTTGCTGTAGTTATTCATGCCCTGGATTCATTTCTGTGAGCTGTCACAATTGCATCAGCCCCTGCCTGCCAGATGCCTTGGAAACTCTGCAGCAACCCCCATGTATGAGTATTTCACTTTCTTGCTGAGACTGTCAGTGAGTCACACTCCTGCCTGGAAGCAAACATGAAAACAAGGAGCTAGGAAGTACTGGACCAGATTATGAATTGGTAGCTTAGGTAAAATATCAGTAAATTGGAGATCCTATGGGTTTTCTCCAGCCTAAGTGATTCTCTAAGTCCAACCACCATCTAGTGCCTGTAGTCCACTGCTCAATGGTGTATCACAGCACCACATACACATGTCTCTGAAGTATCTCCAGGGTCAGCAACACCACTGGTCCTCTGGGCAGTGCCTGACAACTCCTTCTGGGGAGAAATCCTTTCTGACATGTAATCCCAACTAAAATTCACTCCAGTGTGGCTTAATGTCAGGTGGAAATGGAAGAAAACTCACAGTATGCTGAATTGCAAGCTTACATGGGAAAGTTCTTGAATATTAGGCATTGAGGGAAAACCATATTTAGATATTTTAGGAAAAATAGCTCATGTAGCTTGATTTAAGTCTTTGAAACATATCTTCCTGAACAAAAGGTCAATGTTTTAAATGTCTTCTCTTGTAGCCAGATGCTTCATTTCCTAATGTGCATTCTTGAGGGAAACTGTTCTGCCTTTGCAAGTCTGTAACACTGTAATACTTGGTGCTTGACATCATGTCTTCTCACTAGATGTGAGTAGCCATAGAGGTAGCTGTTATCAGAAAAGGAAATATCTACCCCCGTGTGACTCCTCCTTACCAGATGTGGAGGGTGACAGTATGTTCCAAGGACTGCACTCAGTTCTCACTTCTGTTGTTCTAAGGTTGTGGGAAAGGGTTCATAATGTTCATAATAGTTTTTGAAGGTACAGCATATATATCATCACCTTACAAGCCTGCAAAAACACAAGGCTGTCTTCCAATGGGTTTTCAGTGTGTAGGCAATGAGCTTACGGGTCTGAAGTGAGTTTGAATTGTTTGCAATAGAGAAGGCAGGCAGAAGAATTTCTGATTGATAGAAAAGTTAAAAGCAAAAATAGGATTCCTGATGAGCCTTCTGGAGCTCTGAGCTTCCTAAGCCTCAGGTTGTGGTTTAGTGAAGCTGGAACACCAGGTCCCCCTGCAGCATTGCAGCCTGTTTGTGTCTGTCTGATTCAGGTCAGCAGAAGTGCATAAACAATTGGAATGTGATGCTTTGCTCAGGAGCTTGTGCCTGGAGAGCTGTTCCTAGTCTGGGTCGGAGTAAAGGTCCCTGCAGTAAACCCCTGGCACAAGGCTGTTCTTCAGCTTTCTGAAACAATGCAGCCAAGCACAATTTAGCTTGAGGAAGGAATGTGAATTGTTTAAGACTGGGAGATGACTCTGGGCTATGCTAGCTGTCAGATATATACAAAGCTCAGTCAGAATGTGCTGTCTTGTATCTCTTGGCGCCTCTGCACGTTTTACCTGATTACCTTGTATAGTAAATGTTGTTTTATACACACCAGTGTGTCCAGGCTGATGCAGACAGGAGGATGATGTGATAGATGCTCTGCCCACATCAACAGATGCTGTGACTGATACCCTAAAAAGAAAGAGAGAATTAAGCAACTCATCGTGTAAATCCCACCCTTGGTTCTGAGTGAGCCCTGGATCCTAATGCCAACCGACAGCTCAGGCTGGAGCCCAGGCTCAGGACAGCCCCTGCTCCAGGCACAGGAAACAACTCGGAGCAATAGAATGCAGGGAGGTGGCTGACTGGTCTTGCCTTGGTTTCAATGGATGAAAATGGCAAGCTTTGTAAAGGGCCTTTTTCTTTTATTATTGGAGATAATTCTTGTTCTGAAACTTGTTAGTGTAGCCTAAAGTCTGTCCTAGGCAGTTACCACCGTTATCTATATTTCTCCCTTCATTTCCTATAGGATAATCTTAATTGCCAAGTCTTTGCTCAGAGCGTGGCTTCAAACATCATGTCCAGCTTTGCTGAATGTTCCCAACTTCTTTTAAAGCAGATCCTCAACACAGAGTCTGCTCTAATGTCACTGCCTGCTGTCTCAGATGGCTCTTCCAACCAGCAGATCTTGGGTAAGAGCAGAGAAGGCTCAGGAATAACATTACCGTAGCTGAGAAATGAAAACCACACACAACTTAGTAGGATTAAAACCAGCCATAACGAAAGGCCTAACACAATAGCTCAGTCTGTAGTTTGTCTGTTCCCAAAAAATTCAGTTTATTTATACAGTGATGTTTCTTCCTACCCTTTCACTCAGCTTGCTGCAGTTGTCTGTATACATCATTATTTAACTGGCCGTAAAGGAAGAAGAAAAAAACAAAAACAACTGGCGTGCTGTTCATTCATTTTAAAAGAAAATGATATATTTTTTTAAATTAACCCCCAGACTTTTTCAGCAGGGTTGTGCTTCATCATTTTGCCCCCCGGCTTGTACTGACTGTGGGGGTTGTTGTGACCAAGCACTTGGCTTTGATGAACCTGACCAGGTCCTCTTGGGCTCACAGCTCAGCCTGTCTGGTCTCTGTGAATGGCATCCCACTGACTGCATCACACAGCTTGGTTTCATCTGCACTCCTGAGGATGCATTTGATCCTACTGTTGGTGTCATTGTTGAAGATATTAAAGAGTACTGAGGGACCATGCTTGTTGCTGAGCTCCATCTGGACACCGAGCCATTGGGTACGATTTTGCAGCCAGTTCCTTGTACATCAAACTGATCAAACCCATATCTTTCCAATTTGGAGAAAAGGATGTTGTGGGGGACCATACCAAAGGCCAAACTGAAGTCCAGTTATGAGACAGGATGAGAAATGTTATTCTCTACTTTGTGCAGCGTTGAAACAAAATATATTATCTGATGGCTTAGCTTAATATTAAGTAACATCAAGACATGTAACTAATGGACATCAACTAGTCAGATTATGTAGTCTGGAAAGCAGGCAAAGAAGCAAATTTTTGCTAAGTTGTAACTTGTCCCTGAACAGAAAAGCCTCAGATATATTCTGTTTTTCAACTGCCCCAGCCTTTGAAATGCAGTCAGATTTAACGTATCAAGAGCCTCACAATAGCAGGGAGGCACCAGTCTGCTGCTCGTGTTTGTTGCATTTATTTTTCTTGCTTTATTTATTTGATCTTAAATGTTCTTTGGGGGAATCTCTTATCAGCTCTAAAATGTGGTTGCACCAGTAAATAAGAAGCAGTGACATTAAAAGTAATTGACATTAAAATGTTGTGACATTAAAATTAATCATGTTTGATGGATGTTGGAGACGGAATCCGCAAGGCTCCCGGGTTTGTGTTTTAGCAAGTTCTGACATTCATTCTCCCCCTCAGTTCCTGCAGCTGTTACATAACTGCCTTCCCCTCCTGCTGTCCCCAATGCCTTGTGCAGGGAGGTGTCGTTGGTTCAGAAGCGAGAAGGGCTTTCTCAGCATTCACAGCAAAGGCTTAAAGTAAAAGGAGAATCCAGCTGGGCTGCTGGGTGAGGTTGATGAGGAAATGGACCGCTGGAAAGTTTACAGTGGAGCTGGTGGAGTTGCTCTGGAGTGCTTGCTTGCTGTGTTACAGCAGTTTGAGGCAGGAGAAGCCTTGCAAAACCCAGCTTTTGCAGTAAGAATTGTTTCTTTTTCTAATTCAGTAATAAAAGGGGAAATAGTTAAAACTGTGCTGGGGTCAGTAGGAATCGCTGCCAGCTCTGCTCATATGGCACAGTGCATGTCAAACAGAAACTGCAGTCTCTGTTCAGGACCTGGACTTTTTGGAGGAGCTGGAGGGGATGTGGTATAATGTGACACCCACGTTTTGCAGCCCAGTTCCTTAAAAATGTGAGTGCCAGGGATGGCTGATGTCTGTTCACTATTCCTGGGCTCCTGCTGTGCAGCCAGCATGGGGTGGAAATCACAGCTGTCAGCTTCTCCTTTGGGTGGTTGCAGATCTCCCAGAGATGTTTCCTCCAGGCAGGGAGCGAGAGGGAGATGCAGCACTTCTTGCTTTCGGTGTAACATTTTCCAGCTTCCTTTTTTGGCGATGTGAAGCTGAAGGGGCCTCAGAGAAACCAAGCGATGTGTTGGGCAGGAAGCCAGCTACCTCCTCACAGCTTGATCTCTGTGCTGGCTTTACTTTCTGTCCTATTCGAAAACTAGAAGTAATAAACTGACATAAGTCAATTTTTCTCATCCCTCAATGGACTGTGGTTGGCATATGGTGCCAGTCTCCTATTTCTGAAAGAAGAAGCTTACATGTGTTCCAGTGTAACTTCACTTTTACAAGAAGCAAAAACTCTGTGCCACAGGTTAATTTTGGTGATGTTGAGAAAGCTTGGCCTGCTGGTTAGGATCAACTGGGTGTTCAGCTTGAAATCGAACTTCCAAGCTGTAGAACTTAGTCCAGACTCTGCCCCTGTTTCTTTGTGACTTCAGTCAGCTTTGCTGTGTCCTCAGTTAGTCAAGGATGAGTTCAGTATTTGCTTTCTTTCCTTTGCAAACTGAAAATAACAGTACTTAGGAGTTTCTCTGTGGGAATGCAAAGCTCATTTAGCTAATGGCTGTGAAAAGAATATTGAGGTCTCAGTATGGGAGGATCAATGGGAGACTGATTTGGTCCTTTTAGTTGTACAATGTGCACTGGTGACTGCAGAGCATTAGTTGGGAGAAGTACTGTTAAGAAAGCTCCTGCAATATGAAACTAGCTATCTGAATGCCACTGGACACAGTCCACTGGGTTTAACATCAAGGTAAATAAGTGACAAAATGTTTTGGCATGTGCTTTCTTCTCTTGCTATGTTTTGGTAATATCCAGGTTCCTGAAGTGCAGTAGATAGGCTTGAGTGCTCACTGTTCCTAGAAGCATAGGGTAAAACAGAGAAATTACAGCTGGGATATGAGATGGTGCTTTGCAGAGGTGCTGAATACCTGCAGTTCTGAACGTATTCCATGAAGGGTATGAAGGTGAACTGCACCTTGGGGAGGCAGAGAGAGAGCAGAGTGCTCAGTTCAGACAAGCAGTGCTTTCGTCGTGTCTGCCTTCTGACTGAAAATGCCCTCTTAAAGAGGGGGGAGAGCTGTGTGTCAGTTTCTATTACAGAAACTTTTTTTTCTAGAGAAACAAAGCCAGCAGCACGAGCACTGCAGTGGCCAACCACGTGCTCTGCTGGCTGCTCGTTGTGGCAATTGTGGCTCGATGATGTTGGGAATTTTTGAAGGCAGTATTAAACCATTGGAGCACTGAATAGCAATGCTGTGAAAAGTTAATTTCAGCTTGGAGAAAAACAGATTTGGACATTTTTGTAAAGAGAGTATCTCTCTGAAGAGCTGTGTTACAGTGCGTTTCCACAGTCACCCATAGGGCATGGAGGCAAAGGAAGAGAACTGGAGTGTTCAAGCAACCTGGTTCTTGTTCTAGTTAGCAAGATCAGCACTGCTGGATAATGCAAACTACTCAGCAGATAATAATATTTTACCTTAGCAAATCTGCCTTGACCCTTTTTGCAACTTGCTGTGGTCAGTTAATGATGTACTCTTCTGACACTTAAAAGTAAATTTCAGCCCTTTCCAAGTAAATATTAGGAAGAACTCAATGCCAAATATACGTAAGCATTTACTTACAAGCTCATCCAATTAGGAAGCAATATCAGGTGATATATCTGATTAACTACAAGAGCTTGGATTTTACTGTCATGTGGAGAGAAATTTAAGCAAGAAAACAACTGGAACTGAAGTAAAGAAACTGCAGCCAACTGTGACCTGCTCACAGATACTGTCAGCAGTAAAAGAAGCTAAATTCATCAACTAAATTATGTGCTCAGCTATATCCCCACAGACCACACATGCTAGGAGAGCTGCAGTTTACTGTAAATGTGGCTGACAGATGGCTGCCAGACATTACAATGGACTTAATCATTGCAGAGCCCACCACCCTGGTCTGGCAGCTGTGTACACAGTACGTCATGGCTGCTGGGGCCAAACTGGGGTGCTCAGAAACCTCTCTGGAGCCAAGGCAGGAGAGCAGCATGGTGTGATTTACCAGGGTGGTCTGGAGGCTGTGGTGAAGCAGGAAATCCTAAAGTTTGGGGAGTGGTGCTTAAGTCTCCTGGGTCTCTCCCTGACCTGCTGCATGGATCAGAGCATGTATAAGGCAGGAGGGATTTGGGGAGGCCCCTGTGCCAGCTGTTAGCTCAAGGAAGGGTTGCCTTCCACCTGTAAGGATGTCAGTTTCATAGTCTGTGTGAGCCCCTGTGCCACTACTTGACCACCCTTGTGGTAATGCTTTTCCTAATACCTGACTGGAATTCACCTTTTCACAATCTGCTGTTGTCTCCCATCCATTCTTTGTATACCTCTGAGAAGAGTCTGGTTCAGATTTCTCTACAACCTTGTTATTCCTTCTGTAAGGTTTACTTATTCATCCCTGAGGCATGCAGGTACACTCACATAAATTTACAAGGACAGAAGTGAGGCACAGAAGCTGCAGCTTGTCTAGGAACCCTTCCATCAGTAGCAGAGCTTGAGGTCCTTTCCCAGAGTTCAAGCTTAGATGAGCTCCCTGAGAAATGCCCACTGCCAACTCTCCTAAATCATTCAGCAAAATTATTCAATCATTTCTCTTTGGACTGTACAGAGATCCTTGTTTCCATGAAATGCCTGTATTCTTGTACCAGCAGTGGAGATCTCATGTTCCCCAGTTTATATTCTTTCCACTTTGCAGAAAAAGCCCTTGGAGTGATGCACAAGGTGAAAATGAGCTGACAGTATGTACTCATGGCAAAGGCCAACAGCAACCTGGGCTGCACTGGGAAGGATGTGGCCATCAGGTGATGAAAGGTGATCTTTCCCATCTGCATAGCAGTGTTGGGACTGGGTTCAGTTTGGGGCTCCCCAGTATGAGATATGGATGTATAAGAAACAGATTAACAAATTCCAAAGTACAAGATGTCCACAAGATAGGAATAATGCAATAGTCTGCTTATTTTTTGTTCCAGGAATAGCCTTTAACGTTTCATGTTATTGCTTCAATATCTCCTGTTGTATGACAATATCTGCCTGATATGTGTTGAAGCTAAGGAAATGAGTTGGCCAAGTTCTGGTAGGACCTCAGTCTGATTAAGAATGAGGGAAAAGTTCTTTGCTTTTGGGTTGATGGTCAGATCTCCTACGAACATTGACTGTATGGAAATGGAGAGTCCCAGAGGTAGATTCAGCTGCCCATGTGTGCCACCCATTCCTCCTAGGCTTACTTCTCTATACTTCACCTGACCTTTACAGTCTGTTTCCTGATAAGATGCCTGACCTTTTCACTTCCAATTAGCGGACTCGTTCAACTGTTGCCTGAACCACATCTTGATCCTTCTTTCTTCTTTTCAGTATCTTGGAAATACTGTGCTTGTTCACTAGAGCTCGATGATGTATTGTAGCTCTTAGCCAGGCCTTCCTTGCTCTCCCAGGCTGCTGCCCAGATGCCAATTCTCTCTGCAGACACACTTGGGGCATCCCTCACTCCAGAGAAGGGACGTGTGCCGGAGGAGAACTAGATTACTCTTTTGTGCAAAGGTCACAGCAATATTTGGCAAGCACAATGCTTGCGTGTTCTCATTCAGGGTTTCCCCTAGCAATGGCCCAAGGCTTTTACAGACTTCCCTGCTCTGTGAAGCCCTTGGTATTTGCAAACATGCAAAATATATGTAACGTGCATTTCAGCTGCTGGCATGAGAGCCCTGTGGTGAGCGGAGAAAATCTGCTTCCCTCCCTCTCCCATTGCAGAAGCTGATATGAGTATTGGAAAGTAGCTGAGCATGGCTTAGCTCTGACAGATTCTGAGCTGTTTGACTCTGGAATAGGTTCCCTTTCTGTTGTCCCTCCCAGCAGTTTGCAGGTTTTATTTAGCTTAGGTGATGTTGAAGCTTTGTCTCTCAACTTGCACATCTGAAAGAGCCACTCAAAATGAGATTTAAACAAAAAAAAAATCAGTATTCTAAGGCTGCAGCTATTCATGAGGAAGAGAAATGGGGCTGATTTTAGTCGACATGCCTTTACCAAATATTTTAAATGCTAATTTAATTCTTTGAACTTCTGAAACAAGCCAAGGATGATGATAACCTACAGGAAGCTTAAAAAAATAATTGTGGATTTGCATAGAAAAACACAAGAAAGTTAGATTTTCCAAAAGTTTTCAGATTCAGAAGATTCCAAAGAAGCAAAAAGAAGTTCTTCATTTTCTTCCACTGCTTTTTAGGTTGCAGCAACAATGTGACCAACTGAACCAACGTGATTAATGTGACACTGTTGTATAGCCATGTCCTTTTTCGGGTGGCAGGCTGTTGTCATGTGGAATAGATCCAGAAGTCTGGGGAACATGGAGGTTTGGCCTTCAGCTCATAAACTACAATCCTGTGGGTGATGGAATCCTCCTGAGACCTCCCATCTCTGGCTATTGTCAGTGCACTAGAGTATCTTAGGTTCAGCTGTGCTTCTAGACATTGAAAAGCATATCAGCATGGCTTTTACCGTTATCATGCTTTTTATTTAGTGTTAAGCAACATTTTCTTACTTCCTGTCTAACTTGAGTCCTTGTAACTTCAGAATCAGTTGTAACAGCTGTGCTGTTTAGCTGTTAGAGTTATAATAGCTGCTGCACTCCACTTGGGAGATGTGTTCCTCTGAAGGGGGAATGCTTTCCAAATTCGTTTGTCCTCTTTTTTTCTTTTTAAAGTCAAAGTAAGTTCTCACCAGTGCAGCATTCAGCCTAGCCTTCTGTTCCTAAGTATCATAAGTACCATTCTGAACACAGAACCTTGCCAAAAGTAAGATGGGACGTAAGCACAACACAAACTAACACTCAGTGTATAGAGATCTAAGAACACGGTCCTTACTAAAGTTTTTTTTTTCTTACTAAAGCAAATGAGGACAAGGCTTGAGAGCTTTTCTAACCTCTAACCTACAGCTTAATTAATCCTCACTGCTGCTGGACTTGAGAAACAGAGTCTGCAGACTGCTAGGTAGAGAGTATCTGTAACCCAAACCCTTCTAGAGTTGCTGTTCTTGTTCCTGGCGCTACGCTCAGCCTGAAAGATTGCACCTCGTGTTCATCCCAGCAGTGCTGCAGAGTTCAACATCTTTCACAAGACTTATGGGGATGATGGGGAGGAGCTGCTGCTGCTGTTCATTTTCTGCCCTAGGCTAGGCTGTGGCTGAGTGTTTGAGATTGAGTGAGTATGAGAATATGAAAAGTGACAGAGTGCTAATACATTAGGCATTCATTCTGTATCATATTAGTAGCGCTTGTAGAGGATAAGTGAGATGTCATACCATGTTATGTGCAATTATGGGTGCAGAACTGAGCATCTCGCTGAAATAATGTGGATGTGCTGAACAGGGACTAAGACCTGCACCTTAAAGCCATACCCAACTTTGAAAATGCCTAAAATTCAGAAAAAGCATAAAGTTTCTGAGTACCTCTTAGTTTTCTTAGTACCTTTCTTGGCATACTTAAGAAGTTCAAGTTCTGTGACAAAGCAACAACAAAGCAGAATCAGTTCAGTGCTTTCTAGTTCCCCGTTAACGTTGAAGCTACAATGGGGAAGAATAATTCTTACTACAAGAAGGGCTTTCTTCAGTAATCTATTTCAACCTCTCTTTCTCTTGCATTCAGAGTTGTCAGCTGTTGCAACCAATTCCTTCATTTGAATGTCCATCAGAACCATCCAAGAGGCGTTGTCCTCTTGCTTTCCTCAGCACAAAGTTTTGTAAAGTGTGCAAAGCAGCCCAGAGATACTTGCAGAGAAAAGGAGTATCAGTCATCCTCAGGTGCTTCAGTCCCCCTGAGGACAAGCTGTGTGTAGGTCTAATCCACACAGCTGGAAGTCACCAGCTGCACCTCTGAAGCTTAGCTGAGCTGTGTGAACAGAAGACACCTCGACCATTTTACTGGTAGAATGCCTGGACTGAAGGCTGAGGGACTTCACACATTGCTCTGTACAAGCACTCTGTGAAGCATTAAATAGGAAGATGCAGTTCTGATGTCTTGTTTGCTGTTCTGTGTGGTCTCCGGGGATATAAACCCAAAACTGCCTACTTGCACTTTATTTTAAAATGCAAAAAGAAGGACAGCCACAGTACATACATAGCTCCTGGCTGTCTCTGGAGATCCTCAGGTAATTGAATGCTTCAATGTTTTTCCAATATTCCAGAGTTTCTGCAGGCTTTGGACTCAGTTGTGTGTTGGTATGGAAAGCAAACTTCCTGCTGGCTTTTCCAGAGATAATTTTACCTCTTGCTTCTAGAAATGTGCAAGTCAGAGCCTTAGCATGTATGTGGCCATAAGTACAGTGGGATTGGTCTTTTAACTGAACCTAATGAAGAAGCCCTGAGCTCTCCCAAGGAATGTTGTATCCTTGCTGCTAAAGCCACCTGAGAGACCCAGACTTGCACCTCATTCCTGCCTCAGGGCAGTGGGATACGCTGTGCTTGGAGCACTGATGTGCACACAGTGTGCTGGTAATGGCTACCTCAGATCAGGGACTGACTGGCTGCTTCCATACAGGGGAAGAATGGCCAACAAGGGCCTATGCCCCTACAGCTGTCAGTGTTTCTTTAGGTAAGGGTCTGCGTGTTACCTGCCAGGTTCTTGCCCCTCCTGCACTTCTTACTCTGTCCTTGCAAACCTCTAACAATCAGAGGCTCTGCTTTGTGCAATGCTGCTGCTTTCTCTTCTCTTCAGGCTCTCTTCCTAGCTCTGCAGTGGTTTCAATTCCAAAGGCTTCACGTCACCATTTGGAAACTCGGCAGCATGCCGGACTGCTCTTTGCTTTTGCTTAACAGCCTCCTCCAGCCTCAGCCCAAGCACATGTGGTTCCAATTACAGGGGACCTCTGCAATGCTCTGTGGATATGGATGAGGATAGGCCGACCTCTCTGCTTCTGACACAGCCAGCCTGTCCCTGCGGGAGCCTGACTGTGAGCTCACATTTTTCTTGTTTGAGACGCTTGTGCTTCACAACCAAATTCCTGAAATCAAAGGGAGGCGGAGGGGAGCGGGCTGCAGGCAGCGTGCTGGGGGGCAGCTCCTGGTCACTGGGAGCACGCGAGCTCTCGGGAGAAGGAGACCTCTGGCCTTTATGTCTCTGCCAGCCAAGGAATACAGAAAGCAGATGTCCCACAGCACAGCCCTGGCTGAGTTAATTATCCTTAGGAGACTTGCAGCCGCCCCCAGCTTTTCCTCCCTTGCCCAAAGAATGCAAAATAGCTGTCTGCAAGAAGACACCATTTTATGTTTATTCTGGCCTAAAATGCTGTCAGTGCAACTGGCTGTTAGGGCTAGCGTATGGCAATGGTGGACACAGGGTGTCAACCTTGTGGGTTCTCCTTATAGCTCAGGCACAACAAAGTGTGGCTATTTACTGGCTCAGTTATTTGCAGCAGAAACTCCAGGAGGCTTGGAAGGGGAGGTGAGATACAGGACTTGATGTGCAGGTCTGTCCTATCACTAATTATTGAGGGGGGGAAAAATGATCGGTTTCTCAGTGGAGAAAAACTGTAGAATTAGTGTCTGTAGTGTCATTGATCCTTAAATGATTGGAGCTTTGAAATCACTCAGGTGTGAGATTTTTTACTCCAGATACAATTCCATGGTCAGAAAAGCAGCCAGCATCCTATTTAAGCATGTAAAACTCCAAACCTGTCTGTTACAAAATGCTCCAGTTGCATTCCCTAGTGCTCTCACAAGCAGTGGATGGAGCGAGAGCTGGCTCTGGCTTTTCCATGGAGCAGCTTAGTAAATCTGTTCCTACAAGGCAGCAGCGAGATGGAACTCTAACAGATGGGAAGTCTTAAATTCCTGGCATGAAGGAGTGGTTCAAAGTTGCAACACTGCAGACCGAGCTGTGCTTTAACTCCCAGGCGTTGTTCTTGTATATATCTAGACAGATTTGTGAGTGGGATCATACAATCAGCACAGTTGGAGAAGACCTCCAAGATCATCCAGTCCAACCATCCACCTACCACCAGTACTTCCCCACTAAACCACATCCTCAGCACGACATGTAAGACACGTGTTTAGGATGTATGCGCAGGATCATTCAGCTAGAGAAATGCTTTCTGCCTGGATAATTCTGCAGGCACTTGCACTCTGCAGGGGTGGGAAAACTTATGCTGTTTAAGCAGAAATCCAGGCTTTGAAAACAGTGTGTTGCTCAAAACTTCCTTTATAAAAAGACCACATTTTGGGGTAGTGGGATCAGACCAAGGTGTGTAAATAATTCTTTTTAGAGGATCCCAAGGAGGACTCAAGGACTATAAAAGCATTGCCTACGTTTGAAACTAATTGTCTTTAGCAAACAGTTCTTCCTTTAGGAGTATGCACTGTGCTGGGGCAATGGTGGCCATTCACTGCTCCTGCTGCATCTTCTTCCAGGAAACACTGTGATGCTAATGGACAAAAGCAGATGAAGCACCTATTGCAGGTGGACTAGAAGTTGCCCAGGCAGTACCACAAAGTCCTTGCATGACAGCCTTCAGGACTGATGTCTCCAAAACAAGGTCAGGTTAGGTGACTGCCCTGGGATGACCCACAGCAAAGTGTTTTTACTTTTAAGGTTTGCATTTAGTAAAGCCCTTTTAAAACCTGGCTTAACTTAAGCGAGTGTTTACATCTCACCTCACCAACTTGAGCCTAAGGCATGGGAGTAGAAACACAACCTATAATTTTCCTCTGACTCAAGACATCATGTGCTAGAAGCAGACCAAGGATTCCTGCAGCTTCAGAGTTTCTTTGGAAAAGTTACAGTCACCAATTCAAGTTTGTCTTATTTGATTAAAAAAAGCCAAAATAAATCTAAAAAACAAAACAAAACAAAAAAGAAGTGTTAAGTTTAGCTGAAAAACGTGCTTCATCAGAGAAGTCCCAGCAGCAAGGATCCATTTTTAACACTGAGTGATCTCAGTGTAGGTGTGGTTGGGGCCAGGTTTGCAAAATGTCACTGTGAATTTCTTGTATCACAGTTCTCTGAAGCTTTTATGGGCGCTTCTTTTTAAGTGTAGCAGTTAGGTGATAAAGCATGGACTTCTACTTTTGAAAGTAACACCTATATTGAGCATTGCTCCCTAATTCATCTGCCTTCTGAAGCTAATGAAAGATTTAACTCTGGAAGCTTTTTAGCTTTTAGCACATGAACTCGCCTACAACTAATTTCAGCAAAACACGTATTTTCCATCTGACCCTGCGTGTCTGTTTCTGTGCCTGACATCTATGTATATTTGATATTATCAGATGCATGTGCATTTTTGTAGCTTTATGCATATACTTGTTAATGGATGGCCATGAAAATAAGTCTGGTTTCATGACAGTGTGCATGACTATTCAGCACAAAAGCACATCTTTGTGTGTTCACAATTCGGTGAGGTCTGCCAGCCCCCAGTTCCATCGAGCTTGGTATCTGCATTGCACTAGAGCTGGCCCACCTTTATCACAGAATCATAGAATGGCCTGCGTTGAAAAGGACCACTAGTTTCAACCCCCTGTTATGTGCAGGGTCACCAACCAGCAGACCAGGCTGCCCGGAGCCACATCCAGCCTGGCCTTGAATGAAATTTATATTCATTTTTCCTTTATGTATGCTTGCTTTGGCGTTGCTAACAATGCTTGTTGCTCTGGAGGCTGCTGGGTGAGTGAGCTATTGTCTTCTGAACAATGGTGCACTGCTGAAGCATGCTGATGATACAGGAGATTGCAGTGTGCCAGCAGACTGCCACTGCAGCCAGGCTCTTTGAGACCCACGAGCCAGTGCTTTGTGGTGATGCTGCTCTGCAAAAACAAACTGACCTCCCCGTGGTGTCATGCAGTGTGTCTGAGTAAGGCCTGAGTAAAGCTGAAGCAATTCCTGAATTCCTGTTCGTGGCACGGAGTCCTACACAGGATGTGGAAGAGGTTTTTTGGGGTGAGATCTGTGGAGCCTGCATACATATTGCCTTATTGAGCAAGAGAGTGGGTCTGACTTTTGGGAAAACCATCCGTTGTCTGTGCTGCATCCGTGGTCTGAGTGCAGGGAAGCTCTGGGTGTGCTCTGCCCTCGTGTGGCCCCACAGCTATGAGAGGGGCTGCTCTCATTTCTGCTGCAGTGATACCCCACTCTAAATGCTGTGAAGGTCTGTTCACTTCCAGTCCTTTTCAGATGTTGTGCTGGGCATTTCCACAACTGGTACCTTGTATTGAGCCGTGTTTCAAGCTTCCTTTTGACTTTGCACAGGTATAGGAGAACTTGGATTTCTTGCAGTTCATGGGCTTAGAAAACCATAAGGACTAAAGGGACAAGTTTTTTAAATAGGAATGTCAACTGTGTCATGGAAAAGCAGGCGAGCCCTGTGCCTGGTGGGCACTTCTTGCTGGGGCTCAGTTTGAATCTCAGAGCACATTAGCTGGGGGCAACAAGAACAGAATGAGATGTGAGCTCTCCTAAAAGCAGCCTGTTCAAGCCAGTTTGCTTATTGCTATTACACTCCATCAAAATGCAATATATGATCTTGACCTAGGCATCAAATGTAAAACCACATTTCAAAATCCAGAATACCTTGTGAGACGTACACAAAGCTTCAGAGCCCTGCTGGCACAGCCTTTGAAGCTGCTGCAAATGTTATGTGAATTGTGGCGCTTTAATTAAACTTATTGATCGGTCATCTAGTGAGTGTCAGCATGTTAATGAAGGCAGCCAGCAGCAGTGTGGCTGCAGGAGAAAGCAGGCATCTCCCTTAGCAGAAGGTATAATTGTATTTGGCAGATGGAGCTTTGAGCCCAGCGAACCCAGTGATAAACTGGATTAATTTTCCCTTTAAAGAAAGCAACTAATGTGGCTGAAAAGGAGCTTTCATAGCCATCAATTCATGCAGAGATGTGTGTAGAGGAGGAGAGTTTAATCCTTTGCAAGACACTTCTTGTCTTCTCTTCCTAGGCGTTTTTGTACATGTGCACATGTGTACATGTGTAGAAGCCTTTGGTACAAGCACTTAACAAGTATTGATTCAATATCAGGAGCTTGGGATGTGACAACCGAGAGGCAAATCTGAGGATGGGAGCAGGAGAGAGGAGTATTTTTAGACCAGTGCTACAGGAAACAGAAAAAGCCAACACAGTGTCTCTTTGGATGTCGTTTTTGCTGCTTTTTGTGCTTAAAAGTAAAGGCAAGGTTAAAAATCCACTGTTTGAATCCAAGTGCAGCCTGTGTAACTGCAGCTGTTGCCAGTAATCTTGCTTTGTAATCATGGCACTGTGCATTCAAATACACATGTGGAGCATCCTACTGCTGCCAGTTTTAATGAGTTTCATGTTAATTGGTCTAAGAACCAGGAGATTTCATGTGCTTCTTTTCATGAGAAAAAGCAGATTTGGGTGCTTTCTTCCTGCACAGCAGAACATAACACCCAAATGCACTCAGGCACAGAACACTAATGGCATTCACGCCACAGAAATCCACATGGATTGTCAATTGGAAAATGTTTTGCAGCAGATTTGAGGGTCCCTGACCTGAACACGGCAATTTTTTCTGTTCCTAGTTTCTCTTTGGGCCGCTTTGAATCGGGTTTGAGCTTACCAAAGCCCGCTGATTATCAAAACTGAGAGACGTGCAAAGCTAAGAAGCGGCCCTTGCTTCGGTCTGGTTTGAGCAGGAATGCGAAACAGAAAAAGGTTCCGATTTCTCAGCGCTGCTGCAGCGCGGTGCCGTTCCGGCGCGCCACCTCCTGCCTCCCGGATTCGGGGCTCTGGCTGCACTTGGGCTGCTACACTTAGCAACGTGTGAACGACTCGGCTTCCCTCTAGTGGTTCTCCTTAGCAATTTCTTTTTCTTCTCAGGCTATTTTTGACCATTTCTGTGCTGATGCACTCGTTCTCAGGCTGGTACCTCGTTCCCAGTGTTAGGAAAGAGACTCCAAGCATCATCAGGCTGAGATAGGAATAAAGCTTCGGGCTGGGAGAGTATTCCAGACTGAAATGCCACTTCTGAAGTAAGGGGATAAAAAGTGAGGGCAAAAACAAGGAGGTAATCTGAAACTCTGTAGATGCATAGATGAGCAAAACAATCATGTGACTTCAGCATCGACAGCTCTGGAGTGCAAAGCCATCTGTTCTTCGTGCTTCAATATTGGTGTGAAATGAACTTGTGTATGTATGAACGTCTCCTTGAATCAGCTGCAATCTGTGCAGGAAGCCAAGCTGTTGGGTTTTCTTTGATGCCATGAAGCAAACGAGGAAGAATGCAGCAAAATCAAAGTTGTGAGTGCAGAGATGGATCTCATCCTCTGACCACCAGCATTTGTCTTTCAGCTTCCTGTTCTGTCTGGCTGGCTGAGGCTCAGACAGAATTTAAAAGAGTGGCCGAAGAAAACGTGACGTTGCCTTGTCACCATCGCCTGGGCCTCCTGGAGCAAGGCAGCCTGGACATTGAGTGGCTGCTGCACACGTCTGAATCGGTGCAGAAAGCGGTAGGTTCATCCACAACCTGCTGGGAAAACAGCCCAACAGCCCTACTGCTGTGTTGGCATCAACAGCAGCCATCGGTTTAAAGAGATGTCTGTGAAGTCCTTTGCAATTTATACTGAGGAAGTAAGCAGAATGCCTAGTTGACGTGTTTGAAGTGTGTGAAAGTTAATTGATATTCATTTATCCTAGAATGAGGGGATAGTGATCTGTGCTTTCTTTAAATCAATTAAATTTGTAGCAACTGTGTTTTCTTTAAATCAGTGGTACTATTTAATCAGTCGTCTCCAGATAAACCTCAGAAGTGCCCTTCAGGCTTTTGGAAATTCTATTGCATAGGCATGGGCTTTGAAATCTTGGGGGGAAAAAAGATAGTCATGGAGTACTTGTAAAATCAGATCTGCAGTAACTTGAATTGGCTGGAATGACTGCGTTGCTCTTCTGGTTGAACCCAGCCACAATCGGTGGCTACTTGTGGCATCATCTGATGCCTATCTTGATGCTGGTACAAATGCTCAAATATGAACCTTTAGTGCAAATACAGTTCATGTATCAGCCAGATTTGAAATCCAGGTCTAATTTTCCACCTTGTTCTGGGCTTCCTGGGTGACCCCCAGGCACTTAGCTATGCAGGACCTTAGCCTGCAGCTTCTGGAAAGACTTTGTTTTGTTGTTCCATACAAAAGTAAAATTACAGCTGTCCATCTCTGCTCCTCAGGTGATCACCTACTCTGGAGGCCACGTTTACGATGACCTGAATGAAGAACAGAAGGGCCGTGTTTCATTCACCTCCAACTTCCGTGCTGGAGATGCATCCCTGCAGATCATCTCCCTGCAGTCCAGTGATGCAGGGAAGTACATATGCAAGGTGAAGAATGCTGGGCAGTACGAATGGGCTCACATCACCCTGAAGGTTGTAGGTAAGATCATTTTTATTGTTCTTTCAAAGACATATATATAGATATCTAGGCACATTTCCTGTAGAGAGATTTATTACATTAGGGTATAAACACACACAGACATCTCTTGATCAGGTTTCAATAAGTCTGTATCTGCCTTTGCATTTTTTGGCAAAGGACAGAACACAGGAAGAGTCCAGAGAACTATTTTGTGATAAGCTTACCCACTTGCAACATCTCGTTTCTAAATTGTCCTATGATCTCATCATGTAAACTAAAGTGATATCCTAGCAACCATCACTCTGTCCAGAACTCTCGCTGAGGACTCTGAGTTTGTGTCCCTGGAGCCCAGACTGATCCAAGTCAGTGAAGGTGATGGATAAGCCACTGGGGTTAGCATTTCTCTTCCCTGATTCCAGTTTATTGCTTGGCATTTAGCACCTACACTATCACCCCATGGAAGTCCTGCTGTGACCTGGCAGATCCTGTGGGGAGAAGGAAGAAATGGAGAAGCAGGGGGAGGGAAAGGATTTCAGGGAAAGGATATTCTCTAAATCGTGCCTAGAAGAATGCTTTGATACAGCTCCATTGGCACAAGTAGCCGTGAAGCAGACTGACTCAAAACAGAATGTGTTCTTTCTACTTCTTACACTATAAAGTTGCACAAGGTTGCAGTTCAAGTCCACTAACAAACATCACTAGTGTAACTAATAATTTTAAAAAAGGGTTTTCCACCAAGGAAATGATCTGCTGCGTGTGGATGACCTGTGCTCTGTATTCTACAGAGAAACCCTCCAAGCCCAAGTGCTGGCTGGAAGGAGAGCTGTCAGAAGGGAAAGACCTGTCCCTGCAGTGCCGTTCTTCCTCAGGCACTGCGCCCATCTCCTACCGGTGGCAGCGCATAAATGAGGAAGATGAGAAAGCTGACCATCTCCCACCTACGTCGAGAGTCAGTAAGTCACTTCCTCTTAGAGCTCTCCAAGTGTTGAAAGCCAGATAACCACCCACAGGCACGCTGTGTGTCCATCTTGTAACCAGGGAGAGCGTGCTGGCAGTGAGAGCAGTGCTTTACCAGAACTTGGCTACAGCAGGATGCTGTATTGTGCTCCACCCTGAGCAAGGAAGTGCACAAGTTCTCATGCTTTGCAAAAGGTTGACAAATGATCTTTCCTGAGTTATCGCTGATCTCGAACTGATTTTGATCTGCAAGTTCAGCGCTTGTTTTTTTGTTCCACCCGTCCGTTCTTAGTCTTTTTTTGATTAATCTGAGTGTTGTTTTTCCTATTTCAGACATTTCTAATCCAGGTCAAGTCTTACTGAAGAACCTCACTCAGATGAGTACAGGGTTGTACCAATGCATGGCCACCAACGAGGCCGGACAGGAGAGCTGTGTTGTTCAGGTGACAGTGCAGCGTGAGTATTGCACCTAATTGGTATTCTCACCTCTGTATAAGCAGTGTAGGTCCTCAGCTGACCCACTTCACTGGATGAACCCTTATCCACACCCTTGCCCTTTTGTACTCCAGTCACATGGAACACTTCTCACTTGCTCAGCAGTATTCCATATAGCCTGGAGTGGTAAATACAGCGTTTGGGCTCAAATGTTTTGGTCTGTTAGAAATGCTGATTTTGAGAATGGCCAACAGAGTAACAGGGAAAAAACAAACAGGTGAGACGGTTTGCCAAGCATCCAGCTGCTAGTTAGCTCAGGCTGGAAGGATTCTATGATTCTATGATTGCATGAGAATGTTGCTCAGTATAAAATCTCTGTGGACAGTCCAAATTCCCTGTTGCATCTGAGACAGCAAGCTATTTCCAGGCAGCCCAGAAAGGCTGACCAACAGGAAGTAATGTGCAAAGTGAAAAAGCAACTTTGGGTACAGTTTGGTTTTAATCCAGATTCAATATATTTGGCCCAAACAGTAGAGAATGAAATCGGTATGTATGTGATTAATCACATCAAAGGTGTGTAGGCATCTAGGTGTTATGTCTTTGCATATGAGTGCAAGGAAACGGGTGGAGTTCAGTACAGGCACTGACAGCAAATCCAAACAAACAATGCAGTTTGGAAGGCTTTTGTGTGTAAATCTCAGGAGAGATAAGAGGGAGCCTGAATTGTTGAAATAAAGGACTGCTGACAAAGATCTCTTCTATGGAGATTCCATGGCTTTGGAATGTATCTGCCAAGCCAGGCCTGAAGTAGCTGTGTTATGGTCTTGTAGCAAGGAAAACCTGCTCCCCTCAGGCACCTGAAGTGTCCTGGCAGCTTTTATGTCAATTGAACTGAATTGGTTTAAAACCTCATTTTGATTTGCTAAAGCCTCCGCAGGGACAAGCCCCAAGGAAACAACTCACAGCCAAACCCAACCTCACCACTCTTATCAAAAAGTTTCATGCAAGTTCAGCCAAGGGCTCAGACACACTGGGAAGTGTTGTTTCTTTAACTTCCCTATTTTGAATGACAAATGCCTTGTATTGGCACAGCACAATTTTCCCTTCTCCTGTTCTCTTTGTCCTCCTCCAGTCACTTTTTTCCCAAAAATTGAATAATTCATTCTGTAAGCAAACAGCGAACATTTCAGGATTCATACCTCATGGGGAAATATATGTAGTTCATTCTCTTGCCTTTAGAAAATTGTTTGGTACTTTTCTTGAGCGTGGGTTGTGCTGTCTGCCTCTATTATGCTTTTTGTGGTTCTGGGCTCTTACATAAGGATTTTTCCTCCCCATCTCAGATCTGACTCACAGCCGAAAGCACAGCTCCTGTGATCCCACCCTTCTATAAGTGAATTCCTTTCTCAGTATTGTCTCATGTTTAGAAACAATACTTAAGATAAATCTGCTCAACTGCGTTCAGATACTGAAGTAGTCTAAATTCTGATTTATAAATGATGTAACTTCTAGTGTGAAATAGAACGTGTCTATTTGGCCACTACTGAGAGCTTACCTGTTAATCTGTTTATTTTTTGGACAACAGATGCCCAAAATATTGGCATGATTGCTGGAGCGGTTTGCGGCGTCGTGGTGGGACTCTGCCTCCTGTTCCTGGTGGTGAGGCTGACAATAAGAAGGAAAGAAAAGAAGAGGTATGAGGAAGAGGAGGCCCCAAATGAAATCAGGTAACGCTTCTCCCTTACTCCCCTCCTGTCTTTCAGTCTCCTGTACACCCAGCATGCTCCAAATTAACGTCTCTTTTCGCTCCAGGTTGAAGTAACCCAAGCATTGGTTTCTTAAAAGATTGTTCTATAAAGCTTTTACAGTCTTCCTGAAACATCACTGACAAGTTTCACAACTGTTGATTTCTGTTGGGAATGCTCTGAGGTTCTCATGGTCTTTCCTGAGTCTTCTGAGCAACTGTGCTGCTGGACTTAGCTCAGGGTGAGAAACCCTTTAAACCTCTGCTTGCAGAGCTGCGAAGCCTCACCCCTGATCAGGTGTCCCAAGAATGCTGACACGTGTTCTTTGAACTCATCTGTGTGTGAGCTCTGCCACTCACTCCTCTTGGTCTTCAGCCAATTGAGCTCAGGGAGCAAAGTTATGGGAAAAATATATATATATATTTCCAGGAATGAGATTTAGCTGCTCCTGTCCCTAAAGAACCCCCTCACCTCGTTCCACCTTACTTCTGCCTGCCCTCATATGACACCTACATATGGTTGAGCAGGCATCTTTATAATCCATTCAGCAGCTGATTACTCTGCTGGTGGTCAGGTTGCTGGTATGGCCAGCAAGAAGGCAGTCTCTGCTCATTGCTTGCCTTGCATTTCTTGTTCTCTATGCTTTCAAACCTTGCACGCCTTTTCATTCTTATCTAAGCCTCTTCCGTCATCTCTTCACACCTCTCTGGGCTCAGTTACTGTGCTATTTTTACTACTCACATTTTTTAAACCAGCAGAACAGGTCTCTGCTAGTCTCTATAGGTAATCTGTCATTATGAATAAAGATAATAGAGCAGACAATTCAGTCTCAACTGTTTGCACTGATCCAGGGCATTTGTTCCACAGACTTCAAATCCACATTCAAAGAGCCAGTTGTACACACATGTATTCTAAATCCATTTGGCCAATAGCTCTGCAGAGCTACAGCAAATTCAATCTACAAAGTTACTTTGCACAGAATTTGGGAAACCCACTGCCTTGCTCAAACTTCTGGACAAATGTAGCTTGGTGACTTCAGCAGGCAACCATTGCAGCAGCAATTCAGGGTAGTAAAATGTGTAATTGTTTTTGTTCTTGTGGTATGTTTGCAGAGAAGACGCAGAGGCACCCAAAGCCCATCTTGTCAAGCCCAGCTCCTCATCCTCTGGTTCCAGGAGCTCACGCTCGGGTTCCTCCTCAACCAGGTCGACAGCCAACAGTGCCTCTCGCAGCCAGCGGACTTTGTCAACTGAAGCTACTCCCCATCTGACTCCTCCACAGTACAGCCAGAGGGAGGTGGGAGGAAAGGAAACAGAGCCAAAGAAAGTCGACTATGCCAACCTGATGAAAATGGGAGCCACGCTGGTCATGGTGCCTGCCCAGAGCCGAGCGTTCCAGACCGTGTGACTGCTCTGACTTCTGCCATCCAGAAACACGCCACGTACCACCAGCCACATAGGAGTTGTTAGATTAGCTAGTTACCTCCCTGGTCAGCTTAATTTTAGTCACCTGTGACAATCTGCACCACAAGAAGCCCTCCCACTCAACTCTTTCCCAGCACTTGAGGTTCTGAGATGGATTTTTTTTTTTTTTTGTTAAAAGAAAGATAAAATTGAGGGGAAAAGGGAGCCTTCTTTTTAAAGTACCTTTTTAGAAAATGGAACACTGAGCATTTTAAAACTACAGCTAAAAACAATGTCAGCTAAGCTCTGTACAAGAGAAATGAAGCCAAACCTCAGGATTTTTTTTAAAAGGGATCAACAGAAAGACATCTAATATTCCAGTGAGGTTTAGGGGGAAGGGGAAAGTCTCCTGTACTGTTTCTGGAGAAGTTTCTAGAAGAATGCATAGTCTTACCTGAAGACCTTGAGGCCATTTGTCTGCTGAGGGTACTCTTGTGGTCAACCTTGAAGGGAACTGACACACGCTTGCCTTTTCTGCATTCAGTCTTCTAGGGAAATACTTCTGGAAGCTGCAACTAAAGCAGAAAGGAAAGGTCAAGAGATACAGCACAAAGGTATGTGTCTGAGCTAACTTTTGTACCAAAGGGAAAGGAGCCCACATGTCAAGGAAGCAGAGATACTTCAATTGCTAGGATGAGATTAATGATACATCTAGAGAAATATGGCCAGGAGCCTGACTGCTTGTATGGACAGCAGTGAAAAGCTGCAGTAACTTCACCAGAGTTGCATCTGTGTCACATGAGCCTTAGTGAGATGAGAATTGAATGCTGAAGCCAAAATGAAGGCATGTCTCAAAAACTGAGGGCTGCTAACCAACCAAAAAGCCTGGAGGAACATTTGAAGATGTCTTTGCTACAGCCAGGTTGTGAATTCACCAGTTTAGGCTGAGCCATACGGACCTCAGAGAGCTTTTCCCTCAAGTGTATGAACAGCATTCCTGGACTGACCTTCACACATCCAGGTAAGATGGAGTGAAAGAACACGTCGTTAAGAAAATACACCAGGGACAGGTAAACTTTAAGTGCAATGCTAAGGGAAGGAAGGCGTACTGCCATACACCAACCTGTAGGCCATGCGCTATTCTCAAGGCTTAAACCTTAGCAGGACTCTTAAAAAAGCAGGAATCATGAAAATACTTTCTGTGATTGTTTGCCAGAATAGACGTTTTCAAGGGATACAGTCTTATTCCATCTGAAGGCCAATAAGAAATGATGGGAAATAGGGACAGGCTTCCTGTGGGGGCAGATAGCCCCAGAACTGTTTATACTTTCCTCTGAAGGACTTGACTCTGACCACTGCTACACAGAAGACACTGAGCTTGTAGGTTCTAAACTCTTTTCTGAGACCCATCATTCCATTTATTTGAGATCTTAGAAGGTCTGATTGAAATGAGGCCATGTTTGGGCCACTTCCCTATGAGAAATAGTTTTCAAATTTGCCCCGTGCTGAGAACTTCTGTTCCTAAAGCAATCACCATCACACGTACTGTTTGCTCTCTCTCCTGCAGTCAGCACAACCCCCCCTCAGAAGTCCAAAATACTGTTTGTTGTGGGGAGGGGCCTTGAGCCACCAATTGATAGAAGGGAATCAGCTGTTTGACAAGCTTTTACTTTCACCAGTTCTGCATACTGGGTCATTTTGCTGAGGCACCATTTCAGAGCCACGCTCCTGGGTCATCTGTGCTCTGGTGGATTTGGTTGGAGGTTGCAGCTGCTCAGTGGCTGTGGCTCCTTTTTTTGTAGGCCCTGAAGGCACAGGCACTGCTCCTATGTGCTTCCAAGACATTCCAGGACTTGTGAAGTTCGTGGCTTTTAAGTTTGCTGACTGCGATGTCACCTCAGCAGATTGTCTTTGACACCTATTCTATGCAGAGTAAACCAGGAGTGAATTTCTCAGCAAAGCAAACACCCCAAGCAACCGGTACCTCATTAACACAAAATGAGGTTAACAGTCCAAACAGTGGAGCTGGTTACAGCTTAAGTACCTAATACTGGAGGTTAGTTTGAGTCACAGGCCAGGCCTGCAATTAGCAAAGGGTGCTGTGCTCCATTGCAGCCTGGGGGCTGCTTGGTGCCAGCAAGCAGAATTCCCCCCAGCCTGTGCCCAACAGCCTCTTCCTTGGAGAAAGTTCATTTAAAAGGTATCCCATTTCCAAAGGGACATTTTCTGGGCTCCAAAATCAGGAGCTGCACAAGAGAAACAAATGAATCATAAGCCAAACTTGATTGTGTAGAATAGTGTGTTTTAAAGCATTTACTGTCATATACCAGTTATTACTAGTGTGATTAAATGCATACAATGTTATGTAGCTTTCTTATGTCTAAGCAGCTAAACTGAGCTTACATCTCTTCTACCTGCTATAATTGGTGTACTTGTACTGTGTCTGAACAACTCAGAGGAAAGCAAATATTTATTATTGATTCCTTCGAATCAATGATTTCATATTTTTTTTGGTTGTTTTGTAAATAAATGCGCTGCAGCTGAAGTGCTACAGCTCAACTAAACCCGTATCCACGCTCCATCTTCTGTGCTTAGATACACTGCATGCTGTCAAGTTGAATCAAAGGAAAAAAAAAAGATAAGAGGTAAAAATAGTATTTTTAAGCTAATGAGGACTATGTGTATATTTGTGTAAAAATTGGAGGAAAGCTGCAGGTTTTTTCCTGGCAATTTTTTCAGTCTACATTTTGCAACATGGCATGAATTGTGTGAAATCTTGGGTGTGTTGGGGTGAACTGAATTTGGACTTCCACTCAAGTACTTTACCTGAGATGTTATGGCTGAAGACAGTGGTGCTGCAGGCTAATGTGGTAAATACTGCCAGTGCAGACACAGCACTGATAAACATCTCCCAGCTCTCCTACTCCCACATACACCAGCTTGCTGCTGAACCACCCTGTGCCTTTCAGCTCCATCTTCTGAGCTGCGCATGAGATGGCGACGAAACCTTGAACAACCAAGAGAAGCATTTAGACAGCTGAGATCTTGACTGCAGATAAATACTTTGAACCAGCTAACAGGAATCTCCAGTCGCAGGGATGTGGGTGGAACTCAGGCTAACTCATTATGGCTCTGGTTCATTTCTCTTGCAGTGGTTTCAGCCTTCTTTCCCCTGGGGGCATTTTGCAAAGAGATCACACAGCATCAGCAATCTTCTCTACAGCAATCTGGGAGTAGAAGTTGCAACATAATTAGGCAGTATTTAAACCCTCGTGACAGCAGTGGTCTCATAGGTGTGTCCTTCTGTTTGTCCCTGATCGATGGGGAACGGCCATTCTGCTGCTTGCTCCTGAGTTGATGACGTCCCAAATCCTGATGACAGTTTGGAGTTGTGTGATTGCCTCCTTTTGTTCAGTATCAGGAATCTGGGGTTATTTTTATTTTATTTTTAGCCAAGATCACTTTGTACTGCTGCACAGGGGGGAAAGGGAAGGGCTGCATTAGAAATGCATCGTTTTCAAACTTCAGGGTGTGCAAATGTGAAGTAAAAACTGCCGTTATCACCAATAGGAAGCAAGTTTCTGACAGTCCCCACTGCCCGCTTCTCTGGAGCTGCAACAAACCAAACTGGCTTCAGAAAGCAACTTTGGGGTTCATCACTTGGGGAGGGAAAACATCATCATAGAATCATAGAATGGCCTGGGTTGAAAAGGGCCACAATGCTCATCCAGTTCCAACCCTCTGCTGTGTGCAGGTCACCAACCAGCAGCCCAGGCTGCCCAGAGCCACATCCAGCCTGGCCTTGAATGCCTCCAGGCATGGGGCATCCACAATCTCCTTGGGCAACCTGTTCCAATGCATCCAGACTGCAGGGCCTTGGTTTCTGCACTGTACTGTGGGCTATTTCAGGCTGCTAACAGCCTTTAATTTCTAACGCAGTGACTCATTGGCCGGAGCTCTCCTCCCTGCACTGACTCACCGCTGCTCCGGGCTGCCTTCCCCTGCCGTGCACCCATTGTGCAAAGCACGGTTGCGTATAGGAATGCCGTTGTTTAATTCCCAGGTGCCAGCAGGGCTATTCTTAGGTCCTACTGACGTTCTGCTCGTGCTTTAGAAAAAAGGAAAACCACAGAGCTGCCCATGCAGCCCCTGCAAGCCGGCAGAGGAGCTCAGCAGCAATCTGCTCTGGGTGGAGCGGCTGTTGCATCGCAGCCCTGCTCAACATGGGGAGGGCGATTCGTGCCCCTTATCTTTACAAGCACAGCCTTTGTGCTCCTAAATCCATCCCCAGCTACAAGCTGACGGCACGGCCGAGTGCTGCGCTCCTTCCCCCCCTTTCCCTGCAGGATCTCAGGTGTACTCCGTGGATTCGCAGCCCGCGGGCTCATTACGTTCACCCAGAATAAAGCCCGGCACGGCACTGCACAGGCTTGAGGCTGTTTTCCCCCAAACTCCACCTTCCGTGCTCGGGACCGCGACCCCCCCCCCACAGCCTGCCGCCGCCATTTTGCCTTCCCCTCCACACACAGCAAGCCGCGCGCCCTGCAAACGAGTAGCCGGCTCTGCGATCTCATTGGACGCCCGTACTGCAAGGCTCCTGCCCTCGCGCGCAAAATATGCAAACGATCCAGCGGTACTTTGCAGCCATTGGCTGCCACTTGCTCCCCCGCGCGCTCGCTCTGCCCCCTCCCGCTCCACCAGCCCACGCTAGGCGTTGTCGTCATCCGCATGCTGCCTTTAAGAGGCTCTCATTGGCTGCCGCCCGCAGGAAGCTCCGCCCTCTTCCGTTGCGGGTGGGGGCCGAGCCGAGCGGTTGAGGGGGGGACGAAGGGGAAAGCGCATGAAGGTTCGAGAATACCGGCCGGCCGACGGCCACGCCCCCTTTCCGCTACGCCACTGACGGTGCGTGTTCCGGTAGCCTGCCATTGGCTGGAAGGGCTGAGGAAGGAGCGAACGGATTGGCTGGAGACGAGAGAAGGGGCGGGCGCTTCTGGAAGGTTCTGAAGGGATATATAAAGGCGCCGGGGCGGGAGCCGATCGCTCTCATTCAGCAGCACTCTACCAGCAGCAGTCTTTGTGCGCGTCTGCCGCTGCCCGCGCCGCTCAGGTAGTGGGGCCTACTGGGAGGGGGGGGAGGGTAACTCAGGGAGCCCATGGACAGAGACGGTGGGGAAGGAGGAGAGAGGGGCTTGGGGAGTTGAAAGGGGAGAGCTGTTACCGCACTGGTGGCTGCTTTCAGCGTCTGCTTTGGGTTAACGGTTCTTCAGAGTTCCGTTCATCTGGCTTCTCGCTTCTGTCGCAACGGAACGCAACGGCTGCTCTCCGCTCCACTGCTTTCTGCCTGGGGGAATGGCAGGGGATCAGAGAACTGCACCGTGGGGGGGGGGAGAGAAGGGGACCGATTCTGCAGAGCTGTGGGGCAGGGGACCGTGCTTGCACTTTGTGCTGTTTCGAAGGAGGCTGGGGCTCTGCCAGGTCCGCGGCTGCCAAGCTCAGCCCACGAGAGGCGGCGGGTCTGTTGCCCCGCGGCCAAGATGGCCGCTACGACCACGTGACCGCCACGGGGCATGCTGGGAAATGGAGTCCATGGCCACGTGCGCTGAGCCGCATGGCGCCCGCGCAGAACCTGGGGCTGCCTGCGTTGGGCCTATGCGCTAGGGAGCGACTAGCGGCGAAGTGGAGCATAGCAGCGAGATACACATCCCTTTATTTTTCTGAGGGACTCTATGGTTTTAGTTTATTACACTAAGAGCAATGAGCAACTGAATTTATGATTCGATTTTTTTTTTTTTTTTTTTCCAGACAAGATGTCGAAGGGACCAGCTGTTGGTATCGATCTCGGAACCACCTATTCCTGTGTTGGTGTATTCCAACATGGGAAGGTGGAAATCATTGCCAATGACCAGGGTAACAGGACCACACCAAGCTACGTCGCTTTTACAGATACAGAGAGGTTGATTGGCGATGCTGCCAAGAACCAAGTTGCAATGAATCCCACCAACACAGTCTTTGGTAAGAAGGCTGCAGGGCTTACATAATAATTAGTATGTGCAGGGAATTAAGGTTGTGACACTGTTAGCTGTGGCGTGTTTTTTAAATTGTAGTTGAATTAGTGCTTTTCTTTCAAAATAAAAGCTTTGTATTTTATTCTCACTTCTGAAACTGGGCTAATTAGCCAAAGTTATTCTGAATATTTGGGTACTATGTGCTTTCTCACCGCACTGTTTTTGGCACTATGTTCAGTGGCCTTGGCTATTCGGCTACTGCTTATCAGTTGCTGTGTTTGCTATGAGAAAATATTGACAAAGCACATGCATCTCCAGGAGATAAGATCTCAGAATGCCTGTTCTGAGGCTTTGGCAGTTTGGTAACATCAGATAAAACACAACATTTGAGGCTTTTGTACAGTATTGTTAGAAGAGATGTTTTTATGTTGGGATTAATAAATTTTACACGATGAACTATTTTTGCAGATGCAAAACGGTTGATTGGACGTAGATTTGATGATTCTGTTGTCCAGTCTGATATGAAACACTGGCCTTTCACTGTGGTGAATGATGCTGGCAGGCCGAAAGTCCAGGTGGAATACAAAGGAGAGACGAAGAGCTTCTACCCAGAAGAAATTTCTTCCATGGTCCTAACCAAAATGAAGGAAATTGCAGAAGCATATCTTGGGAAGGTATGATCTGGATCTTCAGCCAAGTGTAATAAATAGCTGTAGGCCATTAACTTCAGATATGCACAGCTCAATCCTTTTCCTTGCTTTTTTGCAGACTGTAACTAATGCTGTAGTCACTGTACCAGCCTATTTTAATGACTCCCAGCGCCAGGCCACAAAAGATGCTGGAACCATTGCAGGGCTCAATGTACTGCGAATTATCAACGAGCCAACAGCTGCTGCTATAGCCTATGGTCTGGATAAGAAGGTATGTTATGGAGTGACAGTTATCTGATGTGGAACTAGTAAACCTGCCAGGTTAATCTTAACAATGGAATTGTGTTATGGAAATCAATGTGTGTTGGTTTTTATTTTCCAGGTTGGTGCTGAAAGGAACGTTCTTATTTTTGACCTTGGAGGTGGCACCTTTGATGTGTCAATTCTGACTATTGAAGATGGCATCTTTGAGGTGAAATCCACTGCAGGTGACACTCACTTGGGTGGAGAAGATTTTGACAACCGTATGGTCAACCACTTCATTGCTGAATTCAAGCGCAAGCACAAGAAAGACATCAGTGAGAACAAGAGAGCAGTTCGTCGCCTTCGTACTGCGTGTGAACGTGCAAAGCGTACCCTGTCATCAAGCACACAAGCCAGTATTGAAATCGATTCTCTCTATGAGGGTATTGACTTCTACACATCCATCACCAGAGCTCGTTTCGAGGAGCTGAATGCTGACCTGTTCCGTGGCACCCTGGATCCTGTGGAGAAGGCTCTGCGGGATGCCAAGCTGGACAAGTCACAGATCCATGACATCGTGCTGGTTGGGGGCTCTACTCGCATCCCAAAGATTCAGAAACTGCTGCAAGACTTCTTCAATGGCAAAGAGTTGAACAAGAGCATCAATCCTGATGAAGCCGTGGCTTATGGTGCAGGTAATTACAGCTGACAAAATGTGTTCTCTGTATTAGGGTGGGTTTCTCAGCGAGCAGGGCGCTGTCTGAACTGGTTTCAAAGCAGTGCAGGTCTGGTCTCTCCCACTTGGGTTGGTACTGCTTTTGAAAGCAATGAAACTTGGACTTGCAATGATGAATCAGATTCCAAAGCCATTCGTAGTTTCCACCAGAAGTCTACTGATGATGGCCAAAACCTTCCTTGGATGTCTGAGCGAGCTGTGAGGCCAGCTGTAGCACGTGGTCCCTCTGGTACAAGGTTCTTAATGTTCTGTTCTTCTTTCACAGCTGTTCAAGCTGCAATTCTGTCTGGAGACAAGTCTGAAAACGTCCAGGATCTGCTACTGTTGGATGTGACTCCTCTGTCTCTGGGTATTGAGACTGCTGGAGGTGTCATGACGGTCCTGATCAAGCGCAATACCACCATTCCCACCAAGCAGACTCAGACGTTCACTACTTACTCTGACAACCAGCCTGGTGTGCTGATTCAGGTAGGTGTGCAGCACTCGGATGATCTGACGGGGCATTTCACAATGATGCGTTGTACAATCTGCCAATAGCTGATACCTGACGTAAATTTTATGCAAGAGGTCTTGCAATTAGTTACCACTAATGAATATCTGGTTGCAGTGATGAAAGTGATTCCTAAGCCATTCGTAGTTTCCACCAGAAGTCGAAAGACTTGTGTTGGTCCAAGTACCTTCCTTGGATGTCTGAGCGACCAAAGCGCTTCAGTCTAATGGTGGTCTGTGATAACTGTGCATAGTCAAGGCTGATGCATTTGTTCCTGCTTGTACTGTAGGTGTATGAAGGAGAACGTGCTATGACTAAGGACAACAACTTGCTGGGCAAGTTTGAGCTGACTGGCATTCCCCCTGCTCCCAGAGGTGTACCTCAGATTGAAGTAACCTTTGATATTGATGCCAATGGCATCCTGAATGTGTCTGCTGTGGATAAGAGCACTGGCAAGGAGAACAAGATCACGATAACAAACGACAAAGGTAAATAACCGTGTGGTTCTGAGGGTGGAACTCTGGGCAAGGTCGCTTAAGGAAACTGAAGTGTCCAATTTGGTTTTGTACTGAGACTAGGTAATGATATATGTCCTCTGGTATATGGACGTGAGCCTTGGCTTTTAGTGAAGTAATCCTTAAGCTTATCAAAGCCTGTGAAGTCATTTCAGATAAAAGCACTTGAAAATCCTGAGTCTTGCATTCGTATCTTAAGTTAGTCTAGATAAATGTGTAATTCTGTACATATATAGCAGGTTAGTAATGCTCCACTAAAAATGGTTGACCAGGAAGTTGTAACATGAAATGTTCTGTGTTCTGCAGGCCGGCTGAGCAAGGAAGACATCGAGCGGATGGTTCAGGAAGCAGAGAAATACAAGGCAGAAGATGAGAAGCAGCGTGACAAAGTGTCTTCTAAGAACTCGCTGGAGTCCTATGCATTCAATATGAAAGCTACTGTTGAAGATGAGAAGCTCCAGGGCAAGATTTCTGATGAGGACAAACAGAAAATCCTGGACAAATGCAATGAAATCATCAACTGGCTGGACAAGAATCAGGTATGGTGCACTCTGTGTTTGGTCAGTGTTGGTCTCCAGCACTTCTTCCAAGTTGAAAGCCAGCTCCGAAGGAGGGATTGTTACTGGTTGCAGTGATGAAAGTGATTCCTAAGCCATTCGTAGTTTCCACCAGAAGTCGAAAGACTTGTGTTGGTCCAAGTACCTTCCTTGGATGTCTGAGCGACCACAGTTAGCAAGCACAGAGCTTTCTCCTCTCCTAATTGAGACTAGTAAGCAGAAAAGTCTCATCCTCTGTACTGCTTCATGAGTAGGCTGGCTTTATTGGGCAAAGTAGAAGGATTTTTGTTTTCATGCAAGTCTAGTTCAGGTCTAACTCTGGTTGTGTTGGGCAGCCTTGTTGCTGAGGCTGACTGGCACTAGATGGCTTTGTTTAGCTTGCAGTGTTCAGGCTGTGTCTGTCCACTTGCGGCAACAGCAGATGCTGAGCTCTCTGTCTCTTTCAGACTGCTGAGAAGGAAGAGTTCGAGCACCAGCAGAAAGAGCTGGAGAAGGTGTGCAACCCCATCATCACCAAGCTGTACCAGAGCGCAGGTGGGATGCCTGGAGGAATGCCTGGGGGCTTCCCTGGTGGTGGAGCTCCTCCCTCTGGTGGAGCTTCTTCTGGACCAACCATCGAGGAGGTGGATTAAAGATGCTGGGAAATGCATTCCACTAGCAGTTAGTGTTGGAGGACCCCTGCCTGGGGGTTAGATTGAAGGACCCAAACCTGTAGGCACATCTGGATATATTGCCAGATTAAAACTCCATAACTGAGCTGCTGTAAAGAAAAAAAATAAATAAAAATAAAATTAATTTTCTGGGCATTTTAGATACTTGAACATGTGCACAGGAGGGGAGGTGAATACCATTGCACTTTACAGTACTGTAAACAAGTGGAAATGCAATTCATGTCTTAAAGAATAAAAACTATTTAATGGGCATCACAATGTTTCTCTGTTGGATTCTTTGTATGTAAGGACTGAGGTGTCAAAACACTGCATAGAATTCTGTTCTTTGGGTCACTTTATTATAACTGAGTGAAAGCCTTCTCTGGCTCCAACAGCAAAGGCCAAATGTAAGCAGCCAGCTTTCTGAAGGAACTGGTTGTGCAGTAAATTGTAAATTACAAATTAGTAATTAGCAAAGGTGCTAAGTTGGTGATGAGGCATGTGAGAGCATCTCTACAAGTAAGCATAAGCTAAACTTCAGCTTCAAAGGCTCTAGGATCCCTCAGTATTGTTTTTAAAGCAAACCTTAAATACCTTTATGCAGTTGATCATTAATGCCTGATAGCAACTTTTCAGTATCTGAAGGGGGACTATGAGAAAGGAGCAGACTTTGGCAGGGTCTGTTGTGAATGGAGGAGAGGGGGTGGGTTTGAAGAAAAAAATAGTGTGGATTTGAGGGAGGTGTGGTTTTATCATTGCAAGATGTAAGGCAGTGAGACAGGTTCCCCATGGAGGTGGTGTTTGCAGGGACAGGGAGCCCAAGTCAGGCTGGGTGGGACTGCCAACCCGAAGATCAAATTGCCCAAAGCCTGATCTAACCTGGCCTTGGGTTACCTCCAGCCTTGGTCCCCCAGCGTGAGACAGGCACGGAGCAGATGTAGAGAAGGGCCACAAAGAGAAGCAGAGGTGTGGAGCACCTACATGAAGGGGAAGTGAGGGAGCTGTGCTTATTAGGCTTGGGGGAGGCTCTGAGGCTTGTAACAGCCTTCCAGTGCTCGAGGGAAAGCAGGAAATAGGCTGGCTTTACTCATCTGATAGCGATAGAACAAGGGTGAAGTGTTTAAACTAGAAGAGGTGAGGTTTAGGTTAGATGTTAGGTGGAAATTCTTACTCAGAAGGTGGCGAGGCCCTGGCAGTGCTGCCCAGAGAGCTGCAGTGCCCCATCCTGGAGGTGTTGAGGTGTGGGGCACCCAGCCTGTAGCATGAGGGTTGGAACTGGGTGGGCTTTAAGGTCCCTTCCAACCCAGTCATTCAGTGATTGCTTGACTTCTTTGTGTTAGGATTTGCTTAGTGATTGCAGATCAACTCCTGAAACTGCATGAGCTTCAGAATGAACTGCTCTTAGAGCTAGCTATGGTAAACCCACAGTAGCAAACATGCTTTTAAATATGGAGGGAAAAGTAAGCATTTACCAGCTCTAGGGTTCTGTACCCTGTGCTCCCTGGGGGAAGGTGAATTATCAGGGATTGCTTATCATCCATTGCTGAGCTGGGAGGTGGCTTTGTGCTGCCTACGAGTCACATCAGTGGGGAAGGGTGACGCACAGGCGCTGTGATAGGAAAATACGGTACTTAGTTACAGACTGCTATGCACCCTTGTATTAGAACTGCAGAGTTTGGGGCTGCACCCATTAGAACTGATCATTTTTTAACCTGGTTCTTGAGTGACAGCATTTTCCTCTCTTCCCTGGTCAACTTCTTTCTCAGTATGGGGAAAAGACTGAGCTCCTACAGCAGTGCTTAACCAAAGGGGGGAAAACGAAGGGCTGACAGCTTCACATTCCCACTCTGCCTCTGTAGGGCGTGCTCTCTGTCCAGGTGGATTTTCAGGGCTGCTGAAATGCTATGAGCTAAGAGCAGCAGAAGGCATTTCTAAAGGGTGCAAGTCTTCACTGGGCATCTCAGCAGGTGTTTAAATCCTGCACTTGTACGCACGTTAGATTCGAATTAGGGTTTCTGGTAGGAAAAGGCTGTGAAGGAGGCTGACAGCCCTGTTAGGGGTCCCAACACGAATCAGCTGTGGGGGAGGCTGCAGCCTGCCGACCCCCAGTGTCCTGCTGAGCTCCTGCCACCAGGGGCCACTCTCTGCCTGTGTAATCTCTGACAATCACTCATTTTCCAGGATTTCAAACCAAATCCCCCAAAAGTGTTCTTATTTAAGAGGTCTCAGCAGCATCTTTTTAAGGCATTCATGTCCTATTAAAAGCGTGCAATGCTTTCATTTCTGTAACAGAGGCTAAATGAAATCGGTCTGGGGAAAGTTTTATCTTTGCAAATGGTGGATGAGTAAAACCAGCACTGCTTTACGGTCAGAGCAGGGATTTACAACGAGCAATGTTGTCTGCTTGGGGAACGCTCACACCAATGACATGTAACCACAGGTAGATGCACGCAGGAGACACGAGGCAGGGAGAGAAAAAGGGCTGTGGGTGAAACTTGGGGTCACACCAACACTTGGACCAAAGTATGGGCAGACTGCATTAACACAAAGAGAGGCCAACCTGGGAACTTTTAGCACTCACAATAACAAGCTTAAGAACAAAGCTGCCCAAAGATTTTTTTTGTCTGCAAGATAGGGGAACTGTTTTTAGGTTAACGTATGGATAAACGAAGGAAACGCCACACAGGGCAATAAAGGCTATTTTTTCCCTTTTCTGTACAGGGTTTCTTAGGTGAATACTGAGGGATGGGTTTGAAGCCCTCCCAGGTGCAGCTGAGGAGCAGCAGAGCACCTGCAGGGCTGCTGCCTCGGGTGTGGGAGCTGAGGGAAGGAAAGCAGTGAGCTACATAGCTTTAATTTCTGCATTTCGTGAGAATTTGTGCTTCTTCAGAAGTGACAGCTTTATTTGCTGTATCAGTGAGGAAAATCTGTTGCTGTAGGTGAGAACAGAGGCAGCCGGAGCGTCTGTCGGTCACTGCAGGGCTCTGTGGAAGGCAGATCCCATGCTCACGTTCCAGCTTTCCTATCTAGAAAGTCTGGCAGCAGAGCTCCTATGGCAACAGCTGGATGTGTGCCCCTCAGCTCCTGTGCTCTGCAACACAGTGATTTCTCCTGGTAAGGTCAGAGCAGTTATTCCCCTGCCTTAAGGTCTGTGCCACGTGAGCCACCTCCTGTGATTGCTGCCTCATTGGAAAAGGCAAAATTAATTCCTGCTTTGCTCAGGGGGGGCTCAGGAAATGCTGGGTCTCATCTCCCTGGAAAGTCTGAAGGAACTGTTGTCTCCTAATGCTGCGAGGTTGCATTACACCCATGATGGTCTGTATCAAACTCTGGGCTCTGAGTGCTCTCTGCAAGCACCAGAGCACCTTTCAGCACACTTTGCTTTAATGCTGTAAAGGAATGGCCATTTGTTGTGCCTTTAGCACCGCAGTGCTGCTGGAACAGTGCTAAGTCTGTCTGCCTGGAACTGAAATGCTGAGGAAAGAGCTCTCCTACAGGTATGCAGGTTCTCAAATGCTTTAGAAAGAGACTTGCCAGTGCAGTAAAACGCAACTAAACTGACTCTTAGCACTAACCAGTGTTGGAGGCCTTAGAAAGCATAACAAACATTACAGTAAATGGACTGAGGGAAGTTTTTTGCTTGGTACTGCAGCAGTGGGGGCTGAATGTGGTTCTGCTGAGGAGAGGGAATCATAGAATCATAGAATCACCAAGGTTGGAAAAGACCTAAAAGCTCATCCAGTCCAACCGTTCACCTATTCCCAATAGCTCCCACTAAACCACGTCCCTCAACACAACATCCAGCCTTTCCTTGAACACCCCCAGGCTCGGTGACTCCACCACCTCCCTGGGCATCCATTGCAGTGCCTGACCACCCTTTCTGAAAAGTAATACTTCCTCATGTCCCCTGCACAGGGCAGGAGTTTGCTCCAGATTTGGGCTGCTGTGCTCTGAAAGCTGCTTGGACGCTGCTGAGGGCCTTCTGCATTCATTCCTTGGGGCAAATGAAATCTCTGCTCCTTGTCAAAGTGCTTAGCTGTTTGTGTAGGGGTTTGTTTTCTGAGATGCAGTGCTGTGGCTGCTTTGTAGAACAAGCAAGGAGGGCACTACTGTTTTTCCACTGAAAAATCTCCTATGTGTGGGGATTTTAACTCTTGAAAGCAACTGCACAGCAGCCAGCCTGAGATCTGGATCAAGGTACAGGCAAATCTGATGGGTAATCTCTGCCCCTTCGCTGGATATATTAATAACACTGCCTTTAATTAGAAAGAAATGGGTACTCGGCAGCCCTGCTGGCAGCTTTCCTCCTCCCCATGCACTTTCTCTGCTCTTCCTCCACCTTTCCACCTCACCATCACCATCCCTTTCCTGTTGACTTTCCAACAGCACCTAATTCTATTATTCGGAATGATTTCCCACCGGGCAGTAGTTTATTTCTGTCATCAAATCTCAGATGAAATCTTCAGACATGAAATATTTAGCCCGGTCCCAACAAATCGCACATAGTGTTAACGTGTCACAAGCTGCCTGGAGACAGCATTAGGCTGTAATTTGAAAGCGAGTGAAGTGATAATGCCATGCGCACTTCTTTTGTGAGCCTGCATTAATGTATCTCTTGCCAAGGCTGGCCATTGACAGCAAATCGACTCACACTAATAGTATGCAGGAGGGTGGCAAAATTGGGGGTGATGCAGAAAATAAAGCGTATTGACCAGCCAACTGCAGTGCCTCTGTAGCCTTTAATCTATTACTGCCCTTGATGGGGGTGTTTTAATGCAACTTTACCGTCAATCGCATTTATAGTCGCACGCTCTGCCTGCTGGGGAGCACTGTGAAAATGGCAGAACTTGGGTCATGCTGTTGCTTAGAGCTCATAGGTATCGATTGTGGCTGGGCTCAGGAGTTTGAGTTATAATTATTTCATTAAACCATTTAATGGTTATCAAATATGAACCCTTCTGCCGTTCCATTTAGCAAGTGCCGCGTGCTTTAAGTTTTATTGTTAATCCATGCTGATCTTATTTCTCTTAAATTGTCTGATGCTCCCAAGTGGTCCCCATCGCCCTGCCGAGGCTCTCGGCCATCGATCCCAGGAGAGCCGCACTCAGTGGCTGCTGCACGGCCCAGGCAGATGGAGCTGAGTGTGGGGCTGCAGTGAGCAAGCCTGGAGCATCACCCCAAATCACAGCCGGGCAGCCCAGGCCCCTCTCTGAGCTGGCTGTGTCGTGGTAGAGTCGTGCTTGCCCAGGGAGGTGGTGGAGTCTCCTTCTCTGGAGATGTTCAAGACCTGCCTGGATGCCTACCTGTGCAACCTGCTGTAGGGAACCTGCTTTGGCAGGGGGGTTGGACTCGATGATCTCTGGAGGTCCCTTCCAACCCCTACAATACAACCCCTACAATTCTGTGATTCTGTGATTCTGTGCTGTTTGGACAGGGCCTCAGTCTCCTACTTAATAGGGGATGAATTGTGCCTCAGTTTCCCCCTTTGCTTGAATGGACTTACCTGTTTTTCTTTTTTGCTCACTCATGTGAGGTTTGTGCAGATTCTGGGAACCAAAATCCTCCTGTTATTCAAAGTTCCTGTCTGTAACAGAAGGAGAATGTTCTCCTTCCAAAGCACTCCTGATTCTTTTAATGAGAGTGAGTACAATGCTGTTGTTTTCCTCACGTACCTGAAATGTGGCTGCATCGCACTTGTTCCCAAACACTTGAGGCAACCTTAACATCATGATGGGACAAACACAGCCCATTCCTGGCAGTGATATCCTCAGTTGTCTGTGCTGAAGGGAATTGGAAGTGGCTCAGGTTGCTGTGTTACTGCTGTAGGGCTGCAGGGCACCATAAGAACAGGCAGCTCTGGAGGAGGTTTGGTTCCTCCAAAAGCTCTGCAGGAACCACAAGAGCTGTAAAACTCCCAGAGATGCCATCACTGCTTTGGGTGCATCCTGTGCTCTCACACCCAAATGCCCTTATGGTTAAAGCATGGAAAAGCTGAGGGAAAGCTGCTCTATGGGGACAGGGAAGCATGGAGGCAATGTCTTGGTATGCATTTGTATTCCAGATCCATTGAGAGCCTGTGTTCGTTGGCACCTTGTCATTAAAACCTCTGGAAAAGCTATACCTTAATTTGAACAAACCGATTCCTTTTTTCTGCAGGCAGGAGATACAGTTCCTGCAGAGTCCTTTATCAGTATTCTGCGCTGCCTTCTGGCAGCTGCTCATTTTGTGTTGCCTCAACCTATGCTGACCTCATTTTCTATCACAGAGCAGTGAAGGATTTGGTAAAAATTAGTTATATTAGTAGCTCCCGATACAGCCAGTTTATTTGTGATATGACAAATATTTCAGCCATTAGGATCTTTCCGTCTCTTAGCAGCTTAAATGCACTCACTTATATTCCAAATCACTGCTTAATTTAAAAGCCTATTTGTTGAGATTGTTGCAGGCATGAAGGAAAATGCAGAATGCTCACCCCTGCAGATAGGACTGGAGCAGCACCGCGGCCGAGCTGGCGATTGGGTCCCCACTCTGTAACTTCACACCCAGCACAGTAATCACACAGCACCAGGCAGCAGCACAGCAATTCCACAGAGGAAGTAGGGATGTGAGATGCTGGGGGAGGCTGGGTGGCTTCTCCCTGCCATGGAGCTGTTTGCTGGCCCTGCCTCGGTTTCCCCGTTTGCCGCCATACGAGTTTATTTGGGGACAAACAGGCAGGAGGTGTTGTTTCGGTATGGGCAGGTGGTTCGTGTTTGCTGTGATCTGAGTATTTCTGAAAATCGAAGTCATGGTGATGCCTGATTTCTTCAGCCCTGTTTGCCTCTTCTTCATCCCAAGCTGAGGGAGGGAGGAGTTTGGGGCGCCCCATCAGCCAGGCTGATTCCTACAGTCAGAAGGCTTCATTTAGGGACTGCTCTCTTCTTGTTAGAGGTAACACTGGCAGGTAGCTCCAGGGTTGCTTTAGGAGACACCATTTTCCTTCCCAAGAGCCCAATTTGCTCTGCCCATCCATGTGTTCTCTGTGCCAGTGTCTCAGCTCTCCTCTGACTCACACCTCTCCCTAAAGGAGCAACACCTTCCTTTCTGGTGTCCCTGGGCCTGCAGAGCTGTAAGTGGAGCAGAGCTTTCTGTGCCTGGTGCCCCCCAGCTGCAGGAGCAGCTTTCTGCCCCTGTGATGCTGGTTCGCCAACAGATGTGCTCAAATTCACAGGCAGTAGCTGCTCAGATCTAGCAAAAGGGAGTGCCAACAGAGTCTGGGTTGGTTTTGTTAAGTATGAGTTTTCATGCAACCACTTTCACAGTGCCCCCCACCTAAAAGCTTCACCCTGATCCCATCAGGTGTATGGGCCATTTCCCTTGGACTTTTGGGAGGGGCAATCTGAGGCTGGAGCTCCCAGACAACGTGTGAGAAGGACCCACAGGTTGATGCGATTGCCTGCCTCACTCCACCAAAGGATCAATTCCTCACTCTGGGGCACCCAGAGTTTTGCAGGGCAGGTAGAGCACAAGCTTGTGAACTGCAGAGCAAAGAGAACTGGAGGAATTCACCAGCTCTTAAGATGCCATTGCAGGAGGTGCTGCTGCTCGGGAGGTTTTGCCCAGATTGCTGCTCCTATGGGCTCAGAGGCCATCGCCTCCTGCCAGCAGTTCTGCAGGGCAGGCTTTGTGGCTGTGAAGCAGAACCAAAAGGAGTCTATCAGCAAAATGCTGCAATCGCTGCTTCTGATCGTCTGCTGGGATGCGTGATATCTTCTCTGAAGGTGGGTTATCTCTAAGAATGTTTGCTACTTCTATAGCAGTTAACGGCAATGATTCTGACTGAAAATAATTACCCAAAGGCTATGCAGCCTTGAGAAACTCTCCTGCATATTTCACAATTAAGGAGCGATGATGGAAGTGTATTTAATAGCTAGAAAAACCCCGGCAAAGCAGGAGCAAACTGTAATTCCTGCTTAGTTTCACAGTTCAACTTGCAAGACTGTAGGAGTTCGAATGCTGATGGAAGTGGATCGATTTTCTCCTGTATTGAATGCATCCAAAAAAAAAAGAATCTCAACAAAAAGACCCAACCCACCTCCCATGATGCGAGTCCCATGGTTCCAATTAAAATCACCTGTTAACTTTAAAAGGTCTCTTTTTAAAAGGGGTTTCAAAGATTTTCATTTAATTGATTCAATGTAAAATGCCCTTTACAATTACCACTACAAACTACTCGTTTCCCACTGAGTAAGACCCAATTTGAGATGTTTATCAAGACTTTGCACTCTTTCCACTCTTCATACTGAGTTCTTAAGTTCCTTATTGACAGCCTGCATCTGTCAGCGATGGATATTTTTAGTTTGTTGCAAGAAAGCTTTTAAAAGGTTGGAATGGCTTGATTTTGTCTCGGTGGTCTCAAGCAATAAATCAGCTCTGAATGGCCTCGTGGGCAGTGCTGGCTGCCCTTTATTTCAGAACAGCAAAATGACAAGATTTAACACGTTTCTCTTTTTCCTCCTCTTAGTATCTCCACGAAGGCAGTGCTGTTTAGTGCAGAGATTACACCCTTCCTTATGGGGGGCTGTTTCATTTCCTTACGATGAACTTCACCACTCATAAACACTGTGGCATCGATTGGCTTCTCCTGAAGTCTCCACAGCTTAGTAACATAAATAAGGCTGAAAGAGCACAGAAATGACCCAGGAGGAAGAGAAAACGGTGGGGGAAAAGAGAAATGTCAGGGTAAGGGATGCAGAAATAGCAGCCCACCTCGCCGGGAAGTTTGAGGCAGCAAAGGAGCCTTACCCAGGAGAAGGCAGATCTGTCTGGGGGCAGCACTTGGGGCAACCCGAGAAGCGGAGTCACTCCGGAGCTCAGCGCAGCCCCAGCGCTACAGCCCTGCACCTTTCGCTGCGGGGCCGCCAGATGGAGCCCGGCCCGGCTGTGCCCCGCACACCGCATCTCTTCTGGGCTGGTGTTTGCTTGAGGAGGGCTGCTTCTCTGTTTGCTGTTCTCTTGTCAAAGAAAAGGAGCTGAAAGATCGCGTTGTCAGCTGCAGGGCAAACGCCACCGCAATGGTGATAGAGCTTTGAGGCAGGGCAGGCTGTAAGCAGGAGAAAAGTTGGAAAAGTGGCACCAGCCCTGCTGTGAGATGAGATGCTGTGCCCGTGTCCAGCTCACCCCACTGCAGTTCCTTTGGAGGATGCTGATGGCTTTGTGGCTCTCTTGGGTGCTCTCTTCCTTGACCCATCATGTTCATTCCCAGCCCAAGGATGAAGGGATGCAAGGGAGGACCTGGAGCAGCTGTAAGCTGAGCTTTTCCTTTCCTCCAGGTGGGCTGCGCTGGTTGATGTGGGCTCAGCACAGGCAGCAGGGGCTGGGGTGAGGAAGGGATGCTGTGGGAAATTCCTCAGCCTTGGAGCAGGCCAGGCAGGTGGGGAAACTGAGGCAGGAGGAGCTCTGCCTGTGGCTGCTTCAGGAATGCATCAACCTCAGGCCTGGGTCTGATTCTGCTCTGCCTCCTCAAACCCCTTTTGTTGGCATTGCTCAGAAGTTAATGCTGCACTTTCTCTTTATTAAAGTACACTTAGAGTCACTTTGTGTGCTAACACCCAGCCCAACTCACTAACCTGGCTTTGCTGTTAATAGGGTAGCCTCATAAATTACCCTAATTACAGTTTCACAAACAGAGAGTTTGTTTCCACACTTTCAATGAAAAATCTGGCCGGGCCAGAGAGATGTTAGCTTGCAGCCCCCGATGCAGACATGATGCTTACAAACCACAACAGGTTAAGGAGTCCAACACAAAGGTGATAAATATGGTGTAATTATGGGTTATTGTAGGAGCTTAATTAGGGTAGCTGTAATTAGCCTGTTTTTCCCTATCTTCATTTAGCAGCTAACAAAATCATACAGAAAATATTTTAATTTAAAAGGCCTCCTCAGCATAGAGTTACTAGAAGAGACTTAATTGCTCATTGATAACTATGAGGTGGAGAAATCACTCCTTTTGTGTCAGGAGCATTAAAAGGCGAGGATGTTAGCCAAAAAAAGTAATAATAATAACACCCAACAGATTTAACCATACGATACAGGCTTCAGTCCACACTAAAACCGAGGAGCCCTCACCTCTGGCTTGGTAAGGCTCCACTTGCCAGCTGGCACCTGAAGCTCTGGGCAGCTCTCCATCCCTCTCCTGGGCTCCAGGATCTCTGCAGTGGGGCTCTGAGTTGGGTTTTCCTCTTCCCTGAGGAGTTTTGAAGGAAGAAGAGAGAAACTTGGCAAGTTTCTGGCCATGGGTTTAGCAGCACGCAGGCATAAAAAGCAGTGGTTTTTAATTTGGGTGTTCAGGGTGCAATTAAGTCCTTCTGCTGTTTGTGTTTGAAATCTTGGTGCTGTTGGAACCTCCTAAAGGCCTTAAGAGCCCTGGCATGAGCAGCAGGCTGGCGGGAGAGTGAAAAGCTCCCTCGTGTGGGATCTGCAGCCTCTAACCAAGCAAAAAACACAGCATTACTGAGTTTCCTTCTGCTTAAACAAAATAACCAGCTCCCTGACTGCTGCTGGTTGGTAAAGGGTCATGGCTCACATTCAACATAGCAGGGTTTTGGGTTGGTACTGTTTTGAAAGAAGCCCCTCCTGCTAGCTTCTCTGTGGATTAGGTTGCTCATTTACTGGCTTGAAAACATTTTTCTGTTCACAAGCTGAACAGATGAGACTCGAAGATTCTTCTCTTTCTTGTTCACTTAGGGGTGAAAAATTGCCAACAAGAATTCAATTAGCATCATATCTGCTTAGCCTGGGCTGCACTGAGGATCTTCCTATCCCCATACTTTCGCCGCATCATCTTCACAATAGCAGCATCTGCTTTATTATGAGTTGCCTAATTGATTCTGACATGGCCAGTTATTATATGGTAACAATGTCCTCCAGGGTGAATAGTTGCAGGGAAAAGGAGGGGTGGTAACAAAGATGTTTTTCTTCTGTTTCTCGGTCCTCTTTTCAGAGTTAAAAGCTGGGGCTGACCTTGTTCACAGAAAGGCCTCTAACTTTTGGACCTAACTTACTTGCAAATGCAGGTGACAGATTTCCCTTGAAAAAGTATATGTATTTTATATATATATATATATATATATATATATATATATATATATTTAAACATTTATTTGAAAATGCATATTCAAGAATATCAGGAAGGCTTCCAATTGTTTGGAAAGGGATTGACATCGAGATAAAAACAAAATTTTCCTTTTTCATTTGTGGCAATCATGGAAGGGTTGGTAATGAAAGGCAGCAGGTTCATGAGCTGTATGTTGGTAATGAAAGGCAGCAGGTTCAGCAGCTGTAGCTCAGCTGGTACAGTTTGAAAACCTGAGTGCTCTTGGAAGCTCCTGAATCTTTTCTCAATAGCCACTGGCTCTTAAAGGGGGTGTGAGGTCAGAAGTAAGATGTTACTCTTCCATAGGAGTTGTAAAAATATCCTGGCTTTTCCTTCTAAGAAAACAGGGGTGCATTTAGGTGTGCAAAGCTTCTTATTGGGCTGGCATTGCTGCCTAGTTATGGAGCGCCTGTAAATCATGTTTGCTATGGGAGAGGGAACCAGAAGAAGTCAGGTGGCAGTCAGAGCTGTCAGGGGCAGGGAGGTGGTGAGATGAGCTCTGTAGCTGGCTGCCAGCCTGTCTTCATGCAGTGTTGTCTGCAAGGCTGGAGCATAATTTGGCTCCTAGCACTGAACAGTTTTACGAACTGGCTTGACTTCATTTGACTTTTCTGTGTGTAATATCAGCAGAAGCACTCTTGTTCTTGGTGTTTGTGGCTCTGAAAGCCTGTGTTGTGCTGGGTAACAGCAGACACATCCACAGGCCCTGTTTGCATTTCAGGCCATACCTGTCTATGCCCTGTGTTATTTCATATCGGTGCAAAGCAACAGGCAATGCACTGTGCCCTTATTTTTACTGCTGTAGAAAAGGGAGAAATCTTCCTGCTCCACATGCCTCCTTCTGCTTGCTGTTTCTCCTGTGTGATGCTGTAAGGGTCTCTATACTTTGTAAGCACCACCCAGGAAAAAAAAAGTGTCAGACAAGGAGAGAACTCATAGCAATGGAATGGCAGTTTCTTGCTGGGAAACACGATGTGTGTCGGTTATAGAAGCAGGTTGTTCCTGGAAGGCTGGTTCCTTACTGATGTGTGCCTGTGTTTCCTGTCTGCCATCACAGCAGCAGGTCCTCGCTCCAGAGCAGCATCCCTCATGGCCCTGCAATGGCTGTGGGTGAGCAGAGCCAATGCCAGACGGCTGCAGGCTGACGGCGAGGCCCAGCACAGCTCCAACTGCTTTCTGTCTCCATTGCTTCCCCAGGCTCACTGTGGGGCTGCACGTGGAGGCACTGAGAATTAACAGGGGCTCCAACCTCTCCAAGTTCACTTTGCTGACCTCCAGGCAATGACCTGTTACCGTGCACTGAATCTCCTGCACTAAGCTGCGTTCGGAGCCAAACCCTGAGCTGACACCGCAAAGCAGTGACACCACAACACCCAAAGCTGCAGCAGGATTTATCATGGCCCAAATCTGGGCCAGAATGCCCATCGAGGGCTGGCCTAGAGGCTCTTCACCACTGCTGGGGGTGAAAAGCAGAGGGAAGAAGCCAGCCTTGCTGTGTCTGCCCAACAGCAGAGCCAGGCGCAGCAGCGCCGCACGTCCCTCCAAGCCTTACTGACTGATGAGGGGGCATGAATAAAACTTGTTACCCTAATTGAAACAAATACTCCAATAAAAATCAAGGCTTCTGCCATCAACGATGTGCACACGGGTAACTCGGCCTCATGTCCTTTTCGGCTTGGATGGCAACAACCTCACAACGACGGCAGCTAAATTAGAGAAGATGGCTTTCCGTAATTTCTCCAAACAATCACTTAATGGGAGCGGTATAATTCCATGAAATAGGTGAATGGAGTACTGATCCATTTTATGGAACCATCAATAAAGTAAACCTTGCCTGCTTTTAAGATTAAACTGGGAAGAAAAAAAAAAACCACAAAAAAAAACTCCTACAAGCAGAGAAGGGAGAAAGAAAGAGTATTTATCTTTACACATAAAATTTATGTGCTAGTAAAGTGCAGGCAGTGACAGGAATTTCAATTATTTAATCAAAAAGAAAATGAAAGTGGCTTTAAGTGTTGTGATTTGAGCCAGTGAAATCTAATGTGGGCTCACATTGAATATGAGGAAAATGGGAAGAAAATTAAAGCTGCTCCTACTTAAATCATGTGGTTACAAATGGTAAATTAGTTTCTCGATGTTTTCATTTAAGTGTTTAAGTGGAAGGTTTTATTCTTAATGTAGTGTTGTGACACAGAATAAAAACCTTATCCATTTCTATAGCTTTTTTTCTTCCCCTCTCCGTGCTGCTGCCTTAGAAGGCAAAAGGGGAAAAAGCTGTAGCAATATTAGACTGCTTTTGTTAAAATTGGGAGGCAATATGCTTTCACCACAAGCTCATTAAGGTAATAGATGAATAATGTCTATTAAAAATGCACTAGGCTAAATGAATTTAATGTGTGTTGGGAGGGAAATTGCATTTGCCAGAGGATACAAACTGGAAAATTCTCCTTTTTGTACTTATTTTGAAACTCAAGCGCTGATCTCAGTTGGACAGAAATGCACAGAGATGCACACACAGCAGTGCACACACACAGCTCTTATTTGGGACCCTGTTAGGAAGACGTGCGTGCTTCCAACCTGCCGAAATGCCCCTCAGCTCTGAGGACGTTTTGTGTGAGATGCTGTTTCCCATAATCGTGCTGCTGTTTTCCTCCATTCAAGCTTATGGCTCTTGACCTGTTGGACTTTAAAGTTTAATTTTCCATGTATCATAACAAATGGTGAACTGGTTGGCCAAGGTGGCTGCATGCTGATGAATCCCCTTCAAGTCAACAGAAAACAAAAGCAGATTTTGGCAGAGAATGAATGCTTTGCATCTGTGCTGAGAATTTCTAACGTTAGCTTTGGAGAGTAGATGGTGTGTGTAAGACATAGGAGAGCCCATAACTCGTTATTCAAAACACCAAATGGGTGGAAGTTAAATCGACAACAAATCAAATTAATGCATCCTGATGTAAGCAGTCGTAGCACAGTTCTGTTTGTGCAGTTTTCCATTGCATTTCTCTTCTTAAAAAAAGGTCCTAACTCTGTTATTTAAGGATTTGTTCTTTTGCAAAATAGGAAAACCTTGAAAAACTCGTGGCATCCAAGCTGTGTGTTATCAGGAATGAGTTTAACCCCCCTTTGGGATTCTTCAGCATATGTGCAAGAAGCAAAACTGATCTCAGGACCCGGTGACATTTGTCAGAAAGCAACTGTTCCTCCTATAGGAGTACCTGTATGCTTTAAGGGCTGATGGAGGGGGATGCTCCAACACTGCCAGCATTCAGGAGACCCTGAGGTCAGCACTGAGGGCTGTGCTGGGTTAGGGAATGGAGCCCATGCAGCGCTAGCAATGTCACTCACCTCCATTCCACCACCTGGTTTGGAGACATTTTGGAAAAGTCTGTGTTAGAACTGCTGATTGTCCAACTAATCTGACTGAGCCTGGCTATTAAAACATCAGTGTGTTAAACTGAGAGAGGAGACACAGACGGGGATGTGCAACTCTTTTCTTTTAGAGGGAAATCATATTAAAATACCACAATGAGGAAGAGCTGAACTGAATCCAATGTTGCTAAACAAAATAAATGGAACACATTTTTGAAGTGTGGGAAAATGATGCAACTATTCACTTAGTAATGTATTACAAGACATCCATTTGCATCACTACTTGTTCTGGGTGATCAGGAGCATTTTAGTGTTTCCAGCTGAAAATAAGATCGACAAACATGGAAAGCATTTTTAACGTCAGGCAATGTTCTGTTCCATCCATCACCATTGGAATACTTCACCCTTGGAAACACAGAAAATGCCATTTCAAATGTAATTTTCGGTTTTAAAGCATTATTTGAAGATGCATTTGCAGGACGCTGGCTGGATTCTATCTTTTCTCCCCCAGACCTGTCATCCACTTCTGGAGTGCTTAAAATAAAGTGCACAGATACAGAGTAAGCTGAAACAGTCAAGAAGCAATATAATACAAAAATGTGGTGAGTAAAGTGTGTTACTCAGATCTCTCTAAAGTACATTTCTCCTTTATTCCGAAGGCCACAGCACGGACAGCTCTGACTAATGCAAGTAATGGAACCAATCTCTTCCTTTGAACATCAAAAAGGTTATCTTTTTTGTAAACCAGGTCCAACTAGTTTTGCAATCTGGTTGGAGCAAACATGAAAGAAAAAGGTTTAATTATCTTGCAAAGTGAAACGATTTCTTTTCTTTTAGTGAAATGATCTGCTGAGGCAGCATCAGTTTGTGGCCGTTACACAGTCTGTGGGTTACACACGCAGTGTGAGAGGTGTGTGTAGGATGTGGGGCTTGTCTGCATCTTGTTTATCCTGATGAACCGATACAACAGCAGGAAAAAAAAGCCATTATGCTGGGACTTGATCGAAATGATCTGCAAGATCTGCTGCCTAGAAGAGCTGGATCTTGCAAATGAAGTCTGCAAAAGCTTGGTGCTGCATGCAGATGCAGATTTTCATGGAGCTAGGCAGGATATAAAGACATAGGAGTGGAGATGCTTGCTGGAGATGTAGAGAAGAGAGAAAACTGCTTGTCCACTCTGTTTCCATGCAAGTATTTGCCATCTGCAGATCAAGATGGATCAAACATTGTTTTAAGAGTTAGACAACCGGTCTTTTTATCCCACCAGCTGTTGGGATGGAATGTGTTCCATGAGTGCCACAGGAGCTCCTGGATGAGGCTCTGGTGTGTGTGTGATTCAGGAGGTGTGTGCCAGGCTCCCTCTGACCTCACCATGCACCATTCGCGTGCTTCTTATTTGTAAGGCTTCAGAATGAGACGCTTTGCAGTTGGAAGTTGAAGAGTGGAATTGAAAAGCATTCAAGTATTTGCATCATTTCGCTTTATGTGCTGTTCCTTGCAGTTACTCCTGACTTACACAGGTCTGACGTCAGCCTCAGGATGACGTCCTTAAACAATTGCTTTAAGTAGAAAAAGCATTTGAGGTTTTTGTGAGGAACTTGGAGCTACAGAAACAGTATGGCAAATAATCATAGGAAAAAAACCATGAAGAACAGTGGGAACCTTTTTCTTTCATGTTACAAAGGGAGTAAAATAAAGGTTGAATGGAGAAGAAAGGGAAAAGAAGGATGAGGGTAAAAACAAGAAAGTGCACAGTTCATACACCATGAAATGAGAGAAACAAGGAGGGCTCTGAACCTTTAGTGCAAAAAAGTGAATCAAAACGTGGAGTTGTGCCCATGATTGTCACACAGCTGGAATGAAAGAAAACGAATGAGCATGAATGTGCTGAAGGCAACAGCGAAGCAGCAGCAACAGCGTCGAGAATGGATTGTTTAGAGAGCACAGGATTAGCTGAGATCCCAAAGTGCAGATGGTGCTGGATGAAATAATCACCTCGGTCTCGAGGGAGCGAGTGATGCCCGTGGGTTGGCCACACGATGAGGGAGAATTGCTGTGTAACCAAATGAAGAGAACACTAATTGAGAGCAGGTCCCAGGGAAACGTCCAAGCCTCTCTCCCAATTTCTGGCCAATAAAAGGAAAAGAGAAAGGGGGGGGGGGGGGGGGAAGAAACAAAAAGAAGAAAGAAAAGAATGGTCTTGCTGCGTTTTGGAGCAGTACAGATACGCAGCTGAAGTTGCATACGAGTTTGAGATAATTAAACAGGTTGCACAGATTCCAGCTCTTAGTAAGGGTCACAATTTTGGGCAAAGTGCTCAGATCTCTTCTGTCAATATTAATGTTTTCCTTCTCTTTATGGACGCTCTCTACATTCAGAAAATAGTCAGGTCCATCAGATGAGGCAGATTTTCAGAGTAAAGGCAAAATTCTGGATTTGGGAGCAGAATCCCTGAGCCCGTGCATTAATATTTGGGTTTGGGAGCTGCGTATGGGAGTCACGACCTGTAATTTAATGTCTAAAACAATTTCTTCCCGTGAGTGGCGTCATTTCTCTTCTTGTCCCTGCAATTCTGGGAGTTACTGGGGGTGACAGAAGCCTCAGCTGCTTCTCATCACTGTCACCTTGCACCAGCAGCCCTGTGCTGCTTTCCTAAAGCTGCAGCCCTGAAATCACCACGATGTTGGAGAGCTGCAGAGGAGAGCAGGCTGGGATGAAGGTGGGCTCTGTGTGGCTGCAGCCACATTGTCCCAAGGCCCGTGCAGAGGCTCTCAGGATGGGGAGGAACACCTTCCATTAAGCCACGCTTTGTGTTCAAAGCCCTCTCTGCATGTTATGTCTGTAGTTGCTCAAACTGAGCTCTTCAGACCTCTTCCCTGCAGCCAGGCTCCTGTTCTGAGCATATCAAGGCAGCCTGTTTTTAATTTAACCTTTCCTTTTTGAGTGGATTTGTCTTGAAAGTCATGAAAAGGCCGGGCTCCCAAGCTGCTCTGCCTCTTCAAGAGCTGCAGGAAGGTAAGTGTGTGTTTTTTTAAGCTGCACCAAATTTATCCCTAATGCAGCTTACCAAAATAAAGCCAACATCAGCGCTGCTACGGCAGCCTTTCCAATGACCCCTTAGGTCAAATAAATGTATGTTTCCTATGCAAAATTTCCCCACGACACCTTCAAATGATCTGAAGAGTTCAAATAATGGCAATTGACATTTGTGTAGGCACAGCCCTTGAGTGCAACATAATAAATCATGTGTGTTTGTATACATGTACTGGGGAGTGGAAGGGGGGGGGAGTATGTGTATCACCCACCACTGGAATGGCTTGAAACTCTTTAACCCTGCAGAAATAGTTTTATTTGATTGCAGAAACAACAAACCAGCTCCACAGCAGCACGGCTATTTGCTCTCGCAGAGCTGTGCCTCTGGAGGAGATGTGAATTATTTCAGGTTGCAGGCTGGGATGCTGCACACACCTCACGGTGCTTGGGGGGATGTGAGGATGCAGCACTGAGAAGCAGCTCTGGTCTGTACCCCCATGGAAAGGGAAGCAGGCAGTGAGCAAAGCAGGACTAAATGGGATTCTGGGGCTGCTCCCAGGGCTGGGGGTGTTGGTCTGGGAAAACCCTGCTGTGGGGAACTGTAAAAATGGATCCAAGTGGGGAAAAAACAGGAGCAAAGAGGCCACCTTGCCACCAGTGGCTGCTGAGGGTGTGAGGTGCCCGGCATGTACATCTGGCATAGAAAATCACAGAAGAGTTAATGTGAAAATCCCAGATGGTTGAGAATGCAGTGCAGAGAGGTTCTGTTCTGTGGGATCACTTTCTCTGGGGAGCTTTCCCACAGACAGAGCATTCCTGCCTCTGCTTTTGGTTTTGGAGTTAGGCCCAGAGGGAGGTGAAATCTGAGACCCGATCTGGCCCAAGTACCACACTTTAATCTTCCAGATCTTCTTTAGAAATAATAATAAATCCACACAAACATCACTGATGAGCAAAGCCCCAGCCATTGCAGAGAAGCAATCCCAGCTTATGAAACGGGCAGGCAAGCAGCTTACCCACCCCTGGCTGTGCTCCCTGCACCAACTTGGCCATGTGGCCCCTTTCCATCCTGCTACTAATGTATTTCCTTACTCATTTGCTCCTCAGAGAAACTTGTCAACCAGTTGTATTTTCAACTCTCCAGCTGAAACCCGGGCCTGATGTGAGGATTGGCAATGGAAGGGATGCTGCAGCACAATTTTGATTTTATCTCCCCACCCCGTGGTGGGAGGAGTTCAGCTTTCAGCTCAGCCCCCTCCCGGCACTGTTGCAGGCACCTATATATGTGTGTGTGTATATGCATATAAATGTGCATAAATATCTCACAAGTGTGTGATGAGAGCACTGTGCCTTCCGTGCACACATAGCACAACGTGTGCGTGTGGTTGGTGCGCGCACTGCCTGCCTGCACTGACCTTAAAGCAGAAATCCCACCTATAGGTGCAGCATGCAGCACGCAGACCCTCCGGCAGCCCCACGTGTGAGCTTTGACTAAACGCATCCAACCGATGCTGCATCCATACAGAATCACAGAACGATTCCGTTTACAAGGGACATTTAAATCAGATCCAGCTCAATTTTAACTGCTTTCACGGCATTCTAAGCGCTGTTTTCTTAAAGAAAAGCAGTGGGTCGGGGCCGGGGGCCGCCCGCACCCCGCACTGCCGTCCCTGCGCCCAGCCCCGCATCCTCGCACTTCCACCCAGCGGCCGCGGAGCGGAGACGGCAGAGCTGGAAAAGTCGGGCGCTCCGAACTGCAGCCTCGTTGTCACCCGACGGTCGCCTTTTCTATTCTTTTAAAGGTTTTTCTGGCTTTTTTTCTTTTTTCTTTTTTAGATTTTTTTTTCCCCCTCATCTATTTACCGTTTACCAGCTCATCCATATGGAAGACGTGGCTTACACTTCCTGGAGAACTGTACTTTTAGGACTAATTGATTCTGGTAATTAATTTGTTCTACCTGCTGGATCAGATGGAAACGCTGTCCGTGTGCCCAAGGATTAGCACTTGCCTTTCTAACATCTTTCTTAATTATCTAATAGCATGGGTTGTGCGAATTCTGGCTCTATTAGAACACTTTTACTATTAACGGTAGTGATTGGAATTGTGATGACAACTCGATTTCAACAAATTAGAGCTTAAAATCAGGAGATGAAGGAGAAGTGCCTTCTTTTAATTTCCCCGAGTTTAACATCAATAATTAGAGCAATTTTCTGAGATGCGAAGCGAAATTATCTCGGCTATGATGTGGTGTATCACCCTCATTTTAGCAAATTGACTCCGGGGAAATGAATGTTACAGATTAGGGGGGGTGGGGGGGAACACAAACAGAGGAAAGACCGAGGGGGGGTTGGGGGGGGGGGGTTGGATGTTGGCAGAACACGGAGTGGGGAATGGATGGGAACAAAACCCGCTGGGGTAACAAGTGGAACAACACACGTTGTGTGCGTGGGGACCGGTTAGGAGCGGAGCAGGGCACAGGTCGGGAAAGCGCAACTCATTTCTTATTATTTTTTTTTTTTTCCCCTTAAGTTTTGGCGCTTCAAGACAAACGGAGAACAAAACCAAAAGCTTTCGGAAGCCGCCCCCGGCCCGGCGCTGGGGAAGGGGCTGATGAGGGTGGGGGAAAACTGCTCGGAAGCGGAGCCGTTCCGCGTTTCCTCCGCGCCGCCCCCGCCCGCCCGTTTCGCCATTGGCTCTCGGAGCGCTGCCGGCCCCGCGCCTCAAAGCCGCGCATCGCCCCGCGCATCCCGCAGCTCCGCGTCCCCCGGCTCTCCCCGTTTTCCCTTCTGTCTGGGAGAATCGGGTTGTTTTTTTTTTTTTTAATGTCCCTTCTTATTGTTAATATCGCTTTGTTATTATTATTATTTATTAGCGCTCTTATTTATCGTTCCTCTTATTTCCCTTTCCATCTCCTCTCCCGGGACGCGCAGCCGGCCGTCCTTTCTCCTCCGGCCCCCAGCCCCGCTCTCTCCGTTCCCCGCAATCCGACGCGGGGCTCTCCGAGATGAACCTCAACTTCACCTCGCCGGTTCACCCGGTCCCCGCGCCCCGACCCACCTCCTTCTTCATCGAGGACATCCTGCTGCACAAGCCCAAGCCCCTGCGGGAGGTTCCAGCCGAGCACTTCGCCGGCTCCTTGGCCTCCCGCGTCCCGCTCTTGGACTATGGCTACCCCCTGATGCACGCCCCGACGCTGCTGGCTCCACACCCGCACCCGGCCCTGCACAAACCGGAGCACCATCACCACCACCACCCCTACTTCCTCACCACCTCGGGTAAGTGCGGGGCTTTGCGGGTGCAGCCCGAGATGGAGAAAGGCTCCTCAGCCTCGCGCAGGGTGTGGGTTTGCGTTTTGGAGCTTCGGGTCCCTGCCTTGCCGAGCCCTCGGCTTCGTCAGAGGGGATCGGAGATCTCAACCAGCCGAGATTTTGAGCCCAGCGACCCCAGGCTTTCCCTCTCCCCTTCTGCCCGTTTATTTCGTTTTGAACTCTTTTTATATTATGGTTCTGGAATGGGACCGGGTTTCACTTTTCCACGTCCATCAGCAGCGCTGGGGCCGTGCCGGACCGTCCCGGGGCGGGGGGAGACACCGCGCCCGTCCGTCCCCACGAACCCTTCCCAGGGCCGCTTCCTTCAAAGTTGCTCCTCGGGAGGCCGAAGTTTCTCTTCGTGTGGCCGCTCTCCCACTGCCTTCACTTCCCTCGGCTTTTCTCCCGTCTCTTGGGTGCATTTCGTTGGCTTTAATTGCTCTGAGGGTGATCGCTCCGTTTCCCCAGCACCTGCTGGGGAGGGTTCGGATGGGGTGTTTTCAGAGAAAAAAAAAAAAAAAAAAAAAAAAAAGTGAATAAAATAGAAATAAAGCAAAATAAAAAGAAAACAAAATAAAAACAAAGATTTCGAAAACGGAAAAAAAAAAAAACCCAAAACAAAAAAACCCAAAACGACCCATATATATCCAGGGGGGCAACGGCACGGGGAAAGCTCACGCAGAGCCGCTGCTGCCCGGCTCCGGTTGGCCGCAGCCCGGCTCCCCGCCGTGTGTCCCCGCAGGAGTGCCGGTGCCGGCTCTGTTCCCGCACCACGCTCACGCCGAGCTGCCCGGCAAGCACTGCCGCCGTCGCAAAGCCCGCACCGTCTTCTCCGACTCGCAGCTCTCCGGTTTGGAGAAACGCTTCGAGATCCAGCGTTATCTCTCCACGCCAGAACGGGTGGAGTTGGCCACGGCGCTCAGCCTCTCCGAGACGCAGGTACGGGGCCGCCGGGCTCCGTGCAGCCTCCTCCTCTTTGCTATACCTTTTTCTTTCCCGATTTTTCTTTTCTTCTTCTTCTTCTTTTTTTTTTTTTTTTTTTTTTTTTTTTGTTTTTTTTTTTTGTTTTACATTTTTCTTGATTTTTTTTTCTTCTCTTTTCTTTTCTTTTTTTTTTTTCTTTCTCCTCCAGGTGAAAACCTGGTTCCAGAACCGGCGGATGAAACACAAAAAACAGCTGCGGAAAAGCCAGGACGACCCAAAACACGAGGAGAACCGCGAGCAAAGCTCCCCCGAGCCGGACCTTCCTGAGCCGGCCGCAGCTGAGCCCCGAAAAATCCCCCCCGGCTCCTTCCTGCTGCAGGACCCCGAGGACGAGGTGGACATCCTGGAGGACGGGGATATCCTCGCCGCCCCGCACCGCCTTTAGGAGCTCTTAGGGCAGCGTTGAGCATCCCTACAGCTCTCCCCCAAGCCCGCGTTCTGCCGGGGTGCTAAGGTTTGGTGTCGGTACGGAGGGAAACAAAATCCCCCGGGTTCCTTTCGCCCCTTTGGCTTCATCCCAGCATCACCCCAAGCCTGAACTTTGCTTGGAAATCCAGCGAGGGAGAGCCAAACAAAAACAAATAGAACCAAACCAACCAACGAGCAGTTTCCTGTAAGTTCTCCCTTCCCTTTGAAACATCGGACTTTTCTCTATTCCCCGAAGTCCCCTCGGTTTTCAATAAAGGTGTTCCGTGTCTGGGTGGTGTGGTTACTGAACGGGTGCGCTGAGAGCGGCCGATGGGGCGGGGGGCATCGCTCAGCTGATTCCCATCTGGGAAAGGGGAGCAGCAGGAATAACCCCAGCCCTGCAGGGCTGCACGGAGAGAATCGCCCCGGCTGTTTGCAGCCGCGATTCCTCCGCAGCTCCAGGTGAGGGAAACCTGCAGGCTTCCCCTGCACGACTTTCGCTCTCGTTTGCTCTCCTCTTGCAACAGCCTCTGAGCTCCGCGCTGCAGCCGCCATCCGCGCTCGTTTCTCCTTTCCCTTTCTGCCGGGAAACGGGTTTAATTCCCAGGTAACTGAAGATTTATTCTTTCATTTTCCCTCGGATGAGTTGCGCCGGGGCACAGTGGGGGCTCCGCGTGTGCCGGGCTGCCCTCAGCACAGCCCTGGGGCAGAGGTTCTCTCTTCACTACTCCTTATTTTTTTATCTTTAATCTCTTAACGAGAAAGAGATGCGGGCTTTTTTTTTTTTGTGCCGCCGGCACTTCATGCGGTATTTTGGATCACAGGCCGTGCGGGTTTGTGCAGGGAAACTGTGACCCTGGTTAATACATGGAATAGAGGCTGACACACCTGCGTGCTTCCTTCCTCCCCGTGAATTTCCCTTGGTGGTTTTTCCATGTAAAATAATAAAGGAGGGGGAAAAATAACACTCAGCTTTCGGGATGGATAATAGCTAGGTGTCTTTTGCCTTGTATTTAGAAATAATTCAGATGGCTGTTTTTATCTATCTGCAAATGCACTGCGGTGCCACGCATCTCCGTCACACTTCAAAGAATGCAGCAGCTCCACCTGAGCGCTTTCCCCCCGCAGCCCTTAAAGCTTCGGATTCGGATGTGTTTATCCATCAAATGCTTGGAGATGAGCGATGGAAACACCTTCAGTTTAGTGGGAAAGAATTTAGGACGAGAGGGGTGAAAGAAATCCTCCGAAATTGCATCTGAATGGAAAAAAAGAGAAAAAAACCTGTTTCTGTACATTTGCGTGCGGTTCGTGGTGCAAAGAACAGTTCGTTAGCTGCTGTTGCTGCTCAATGAAGACACTGACAGCCATGGGAAAGGCATATAAAAATATTCGGATGGGGCAAGAACGCAAATTAAAAAGGCAGAGGGAGTTTCGGGGCACGCACAAGCGAAGGCAGCTTTGTCCTTTGGGTATTCGCACCAGTGCACCCAGCGCCCCAAAGTCGCTGCTTATCTCCTTTGCAGGGTCGGGGCGCGCGTTTCTCAACGTGCTCAGGCTGATGAAATGAAAACGTCCTCATCTCGAACCCTCCTCTTTCTTCCCCGCTATAACTAACGTTATAACCGCGCCTTGAAATCAAATCGCGTTTAAAACCAAAGCCGCTCCTTGCTAATAACCTCAGCCGCAAATCCGTACAAAACACGAACCGGCCGAGCCCGGGGAAATCGCCGTCCCGTGCGGGATGCGCACCGAGACCTGCAGATAATGGGGCGTTTGGGTACAAAAACGGGCTGAGATCGAGGCAGAGAAAGGAAAGGGTCAGAGCGAAGCAGCTCCTTGCAGACTGGCTGCAGCACTGCGATGGGATGCGGCATCTGAACGGCGTGGGTGAGAGTTTGGGAAGAGGTCACGGTGCGCTCGGGGAGGGGAGGCGGTCCTGGGAAGAAGGCAGCGCTGCGGAGCCGCCGTGTGTTCCTGTTGCTGAGGTTTGCTCCCAGGATCAGTGAAAAGAGGTTGTGCTCCTGTCCTATTCAGTGAGCACTGCGGGTTTTGCCCTGCCATGCCTTTGTGCCCCCCGAGGGTAGGAAGGAGGCTGTTTGGAAGTGGCTTTTTTTCTTTCTTTTTTTCTTTCACACATTACATTCTTGCTTGGGAAATGCCGGGTGGAAAGGCTTGCAGGAAATAATCGATCTTGGTGGTTCTCCTGTATTGCAAGATATTGACTGCTGTCTTGATTTTTAACACAGGATTCTTCTGTGTGTTTGTTTCTTAAATGAAATTGTTCCCTGTTAATCTAATTTACACTAAAGTGCTTAATGCTTGTGGTTGTTGTCATTAAACACAATGTAGATTGATCTATAAAATCTCCCCATTAACGTTTGTTTTATGTTCAACATTTCTCCCTCTGCTGCTTGTAACTTCTAAGGGAAGCTTTCCCAAGCCAGTTTTTTTCAGTCCATGTTCTGATCACACACATAATCAGGTATGTGGGCTGGATGGAGAATTATTTACCAAATCTTGCTGTGAAGCACAGGTGGTCTCAGTCACTCAGTGTATCAAAACCTGTGGCAGCACCCAGCGAGCGACCCAGGCACAGTGAGAGCAGTGTGAATTCCTTTTTACAACCTCCCCTCCTTCCTTCTCTCTGCTGGGCAATGTGCAGCATGATTTCTTTCCATTGGCAACACGAAGCTTCTGCAGGTGGTCCAGAAGAGGGCTGGGGGGGGGGGGGGGGTGAGCAGGATGCTGACCACAGCACTGCGAGCACAAAGCATTGCAGCCTCTTGAACTGATGGCGAGTTTGCTCCTCCTCTCCAGTCGCAGTAACAAACAGCATCACCCTAATTAACTGCAGGTTCCTGCTGGGATGGTCTTACTCAGCTTAGAGGTGGCTTATTTCTGTCTTGGATTTGTCTTGTTTCTGTACCATAATAAGCTTAGATGAAGCACCTGTAGCTCCACTGCTGCAACTGCTGTGGGGTGACAACAGCTGCCGATGTGCTCCGTGTTGCTGCAGCAGTAGCAATGTGTCGCACCTGGTGGGAAAGGCAGGTGGATATAGAGAGTATGATTAAGAGAGGGAAGGGTGAGCTCAGCAAGAACTGCAGTGTCCTTTCAGTCTGCAGGGTCTTTCAAGGCAGAAGTTGGTTTTAATTCTCTGATAGATGTTTCCAGGAGCAAATGCAGGCTGTCCAAATTCTGTGCTCCCCTTTGTTTGGCTTTTGCTGAGACAGCTCACCCGGCTCTCCTGAAGACTCCATGTTCTCCACCGTTGTGCAGCACAGTGGCTTTGCTGTCACTGCTGCAACAAGCCCTGAATTGCTCCTAGTGACACACAAAGCAGCTCCATGGTGTTACCTGCAGCTGCCCCATTACACGAAGCTCTTGCTGAGCTGCTGGATGCTTCTTTAGCACCTCCTCTGTCCAGGTTTTTGGCTCAGCATCACTTCTGCTCAAAGCAGGCTCTTGTGTAAGGCAGGCTGCTTTACCTCACCCTTGCCAGCTGTCACCAGAGGAGATTCCCTGTGTTCACCCATCACTGTGACTTTGTGCTTCTAGAGCTGTTCCTCCCACCATGGGGGCAGCCACCAAAACCAGTCCTTTCTTCACACCCCTGCCTCTTCTTGTGCACCTCCCAGCCTCCTTGTAAAGCCTGGAGCTCCCCTGAGCCCTTGCAGGGCCTCCCATAATTCAGAGAAGAGGGGGAACAAGGGAATCCAGAATTGCCTTTTATTGCAACCTTCATCTCAGAGTGATGTGTTTCGGAGAACAGACCCAAAAGCTCAGAAAGCTCAGACTTTTGTTTTCAGAAGGCTGACAGGTGATGCTACCCAGGGGTCTCTCATTTGGTATAGATATCACGAAAGCTTTGAATGATTCCACCCGTCAGAACTACCCAGTTTGCCTTCTTGACTTGAGGTGGAGTCAAATAATTGTTTTCTACACTTTCCCAATCTAAAACATTAAGGGATGGTGGCAAGTAGAAGAGGCCTGCCAAGTGAATGTTGAGAATTTCCACTGTATGGTGAACACAAATACACTTCTGCCCCTGTAAAGGCAGCCTGTGCTCGTGGTGAACAACACCAGGCTTTGCAAATAGCTGTGCTGCAGCCATGGGGCTACAGCAGGCAGGTTCTGCTCCAACTAAGTCTCTCTCTGAATACTTAATGCAAAATTCAAAGCCTATTTCTTATTTAAATTCCTCGCCTTCCTAATTTGAAAGACATTAAGTTTTGGCCTTTGCTTTTAAGCAGATGGATGCTCATCATTTACTTGTATGGTCTCTTTTTGTGCCACCATATCTGTTAGGTGCAGGAAGAATTTGCATTAGTATTGAGGTAGATCAAAAGATTTTCTTTGCACGTATGCTGCAAATAATGTCTTTTCCTGGAGGAAAAAAATACAGTGCTTTCCAAATGGTTTGTGAGATGATCATGATCAGACTTTAAAAAATATATACATATGTGTACACATGTATATATACACATATATATATATATATATATATCCCCCAAAAAAGCAGCATCATATAAATATGAACAGGTTTAGTATTTAAATATTTCTTCAAAGTTTGCTGTTTTATTTAAGAAAACAAAACCAAAACCCACACCACCTACCCACAAAGGTCATCCTAATTTATGGGAGCTCTAAGAGGTAGTGAGATGACAGACAGGGAGGAAGGTGATCAATTAAGACATTAAGCATTTTGCACCACATGGACGCATCTGCATGTCAGCCGAATAATAAGGCCATCAGCTCATTTTCAGGGAGCTGTTGCCTACTTCAACTCAATCCTCAGATCAAAGAGAAAATGTCTGCTTGCATTTTCTAATCAGAAAAGGGATGCTAATTTAGGTTCCTTAATGTGTGGTGGTAAGAGACTTCTTCAATTAACTGAATTCTATAGCTCAGAAAATAAAAAAAGGGGGATACAAAGGGAGTCAGGCTGGAAAGGCAGAAGTTCTCATTAAACCAAAGGTCCAATATTCATTACCTCCAGCATCTGGGGCTAAACACTAAACATGGAGATCATCAAAGGGGGTTTAATGGGTTAAATTGAGAATATAATCTAATTAAAATATTAGATACGGGTAAATAGCTCTTTGATATTCATCTGAAGGTTTCATTAAAATAGGTACTCGAGGTTTGTATTAAGGGGGGGATTATCACTTTTAAGCAGAAACAACACACTGAGGTTCTCTAACCAGAAATGATTCCAAGTGTTACTATTTAGTTAAAAAATGAAAGTAGAAAAGTAGGGAATGCATGGAACCAAGCAGCCTAGCTGGGTGGATTGTACCTCAGCACACAGGTGCCATCGAGGGGGGCCAAGTGCTGAAGATCCCAAAGGAGAGAAGGAAGTAGGCTGGGAAGGAAGAGGACAGTCCTGTCCCACAAGCTGCAAGGCAAATGTCCACAGCTGGACTTTGATATGCAAAACACTCCCTTCAACCTGACCTGCATTTCCCATATTCAAGGTGCTTCTTCTGCCAAGTTTCCCCCAAAGATGATGTACAACACAAATTTCTGCCTGCAAAGTCGAATCATAGAATTGCTCAGGTTGGAGAAGGCCTTCGAGTCCAAGCATAATTCAGAAAAGCACCTCAGCAAGGGAAAAAACCAGAAAACAGATGAGCACACTTAAAATGCTACCTATGTTACCATTTACTTCTTCAATATTTAGTAGAACTGATTCTAAAACTTTAAACTGAGGAAACTTCAAGCAATTTATATTTGAATGGAACGGCAAATCAGTGTGTGAATGTTATAGCTCATAATTAAACAGGTCCAATATTTTTGCCTTGCAGATATCCCTATCATTTTGAGATAATTATAAGATATGAAGGGTTCTGAAAGCAGCTACAACTTGCTTCTCCTTCTCGTGTCTGCTCTGTAAAGTTTCCAAAGGTGTAACTGGAGGTAAACTGTCTCTTTTTAAAGTTGATAGCAGAGCTCTTTCCTCTTTCACCTCTTCATCTGATTGCCTTGCTGTGAAAGGCTTCGGTTTAGGAATCTTCTTTGCATATTCCAGTGCCTAAAAACATGAAGATTGGGGAAAATGTGATTAAGAGAAAAGCTGTCCAACATTTCAAGAAAATGTGGTTGTTTCTTTGTTGAGTCAAATTAGAAGTTCCCCTAATTCCTGATCTTTTATTTTTGGCAGTGTTCCGCATCAGTTGTCTCAGCAGCAACTGCAAGAAGCCTCTGCTATAGGCAAAGTAATGCACCACAAGATTTGCTTCCTGACATTTACCACTGGAGGCTATCTTACATAAAGAAACATACTGGTTTTCCATTAAAAACATAAAGCAGCACTAGTCCAGTTGCTAAACATCACTTCTAATCTCATTAAGCTCTTGTTCTCAGCCATACATTGCAGGGTGTCCCATGGGTTAATGTGCCAAGGACAGAAACTGAGCATTCAAATGACAAATGTTAAGAAACCGATGTACTGAAAGGCCACAAATGATGAAAGAAGTGTTGGAATAAAGTCTTCTGAAGGAATCCAAAGCCCTTTTGACGTGTAGAGAGTGCAGTTTCACCTCTTTGTGGTTTACATGGTCTGAAAATGAATGCATGGAACTGAAGAATTCAACTGATAGTAAAATGAAAAACTTCTTTCTATGTGACAGTTGTCATTCGTCACCTCAGAGAAATATCTGCTCTGTTTTCAGCCCCTACCAGGGAGCTGCTGCAGACTGATCTGATAGAATACACACGATTTTCACAGCTTTATTACTTTCTGCAAGAGGGAGAAGGGACTCCCTTTGTTTGTTTGTGTATGCTATTGTCACACAGTCAGCTGTTGCACATTTAGGTTACTTCTGGAGGACAGTGAAGGCTAAAGTAATGTTGTATGGGCTTGAAAAATGAGGCCAATTACTGTAGCTATGCAACTGAAGTGCAAAGAGTTCTGATTGAGACTGACAGGCAGGTGGATAATAGACTAATAAGTGGATATCTGTGGTCCATCAGGAGAGTGCACTCAGCAGTAGCATGGCCTCTACCACTGATGTGAAGTTAAGAGTGTGCCGTGCTGGATAGTGTTCCTGTAGGGGTCTTGCTCTCCTTCATTTTTCATGCCTGCCTTTCTTTTTCTGTGTGTAAAGTCCAGAATCGTTCCCTGTGGACATTTGACAAGAACTCTGCCCTTACCTTCTGTCTTGACACTGATGATATGACCTGGGGCTTCGTAGGTAACCTCTGAACCAAAGCAATGTTTTTCATGTTGTGCTCCTTAATTCGCTGTGCATATTCCTTTTGTTGCTTTAACTTCTCCTTCTGACAAAAGAAACAAAGTGTATGATAAACATGGAGCCATCAGTGAAATACCTTTTTCCACTGGAGTCTTCTGTTTGTATCCCTGTTGCTATTTAAGCTGGCTGAGGTATTGATCATCCCTCAGCAGAACACAACAGGAAACCCTGATGAGTTTTTCAGTCATTCTTCACTTTTAAGAGCTTTTTCTTGGACAGTATTGAGGATAGAGCTCAACTGAAATGCAACATCTTTAGTCTAAATGCTTCAATGCATCAGTTCTGTTCTAAAATGGTTCTGCTAATATCTTCAGCTTTTGCAGAGACTTTCAAAACCTTGATTGGCTTTTGAGGCCCCGAATGACATTCATTTACTTAACTGATACTCTGTCTCTTTATGTTCCAGCAATTCATTATGCTCAAATTCAGCATTGTGTTCTACCTTGCCCCAGTTATCAGCCAATGTCAATGATTTCCTTTCATTGCAATAATACCACATCAGCACACCAGGCTCCACAAGCGTTATGGAGCTGTTAAGGACACACTGTGTCCCAGGCTCAGTCCATTCCAATCTGGGATCTCTAATCTCTCTCATTTATGGGAAGGCTGAGGAAATCATAGGAAATGACCCCAGAAGGACGATCATGTTATCATACTTGCTTCCTGCTGTCCTACAAGCTTTCTCTAGAAAAGGTCAAATAAAGCAACTGTTATCAGATTAATAGCCTCAAAGCATGGAGGATAGAGCTTGCAGCTCTTCAGATACATAGCTGCTAGCACAGGAAAACAGGTCAAATGATACCAACTGACACTTGCACCAAACCCTGTTTTCATTTCAACAGGGTAATAATGCCTGGCACTAGCTTAACAGTAAGTCAAGTTCACCCAGCTGTTTTCTTTTCATGTTTGCACTACTTATATCTTCTTTGACTTCCACTTTCAAGGTTAGGAAACACTGTCTATTACATTGGGAATGTCAGTGCAGCTCAGCCATGTGAGTATACGATGTCCAGCTACTCCTGTTGAACTAATGTCTGTTTCAGAGGGCTGAAAGGACCCACATTACAGTTATCTTTCCTTCCATTTGATATCTCTCTTTATGATCTTAAGCTAGAGCTAGAGTCACGCACACAGAGACAAACTCAAACTGTTTCTCAGTGAAAGCTTCTCTGTCGTTCTCCCCAGCCAAAGTTCACTTTGCTCAACTGAAAAGCAGAGTGTTAAGATGGGGGCCACTTACTTTTTCCTTGATTGCTTCATAGTCAGGTCCAAGGCCTCCAAGCTTTACATCGAGATTGATACAGGCTTTTGAGCTATATGGCTGCAAAACACACCTCAGTGACAGATTTTCCTTTATATATATACACATTGTTCCATTGATATAAAGCATAATTGAAACCAGTCTTGTAGTGGACACCAAACTCAACAGCAAGATTCAACTTGCAGTCACAATGTTACCTCTGCCATGTCTCATTTCAAGAATTCTAAGTGATCAAAACGACTGAGGTAACTGTGGAAATCAAATTATTCTGCGTTTCCTTTGAATCTGGGTGGGTAATTACCAATCATCCAAATTACAAAGCAATGCTTTCTCAGTCAAAAATGACATTTTGTGAGCTTTAAATGGGTGAAAGTGACCCATCTGACAGTTATCAGAACGAAATTGCAAAGAAACTTTTATAAGAGAAGCAGATAAAAATGCCTGACTTTGGTGGCAAAAAAAAAATTAGGCATCTATTATAGTAACCTTTCCTTGTTCTCAAACTGCAATGTAAAATTCTTGCTTGGCTGTTAAAAAATATATGTCTTGCAGCACAGGAAGTTCTACAAATGCACAGGGAAGACAAGTGATGCCATTTGAACCCTTTGAGACTTTATTACAGAGAATTTTTCAAGCTCTCTTTTGAGAAGGCTTGGTTAATTTTTTTAAGATTGAATGTATGTTAAGAAATTGTCAGGGAAAACTCATGATGGTCAGTCACACAGCAATGCAGAAAGAGTAAGAAATATCAGCATGTGAAAAAAATGTGCACACGTTCAAGTTAAACTCAACTGCAAAGAAACTAAACCCAAGCATTTAAACTTCTATTTGATGTGATGCTCGTATCAGCTGTTCCTTCTCTTCTGTGGTATGCCAACCTTTCACTTGAGGTGCTGTGAAGAGCTAATCATTTAGAGGTGAGTGAGCACTCTGTATTTTCAAAGCCAAAATGTGCATGCAATGAGTACGACTGCATTTGTTTATTACAAAAAAGCTCTGTGAGGCAGAGAGTTGTATTCTTGTGGCATTCCTCACACACAAAGTGTGAGAAAGCTACTGAAAATACAGGACCAAAACAATGTTTTGAACTCAGGGGATCAGAAAGGGAAGGAAATCTGCTCTTCAGTTCTGATTGTAGTCCAACTAATTCTTCTTAGAGGCATTCAAGCAGCAATACATGAATTGCCTGCTAGATGAAGCACATGAGTAATTACTCCAGCTTAGTTTGTCTGCCTTGAAATGTGGAGCTAACTTCTTAAACATTTAATTTGTCATGGATGCACAGGAATACCCCTATGCTGCTCCACTGCATCTGTGTAACTGGTTACAGTATGAAATCTGAACACGCAGGAAAAACAAAAGGAAGCAGGTTTTAATAAGGACCACAGTGGGATTGTCAGCAGACCTGTAATAATGTTTATGCTGTTAGCCTTACAAATCCTCTAAGTTTGGTCTTGTTCAGTTTGATTCCCTTGGAAACCAAGAGATTTGTGTTGGATAGCAAATGAGCATGACCAGGATAATGGTTTGTTCAGATCTGAAGCCTGGCTACCTGCTGCTTTATACAAACAGCTTTATTCTAAATCATTTTATCACTGGTTACCCAAAAGGACAAACACTGTTCTGTGTGTTCTTAGAGATAATCAAGTCTCAAAGTAATGGAGGGAGAGGTGGTGAACTACCTCGCTCTCTAGATTAGCATGATTTGGTCAGAAAAAAACACCAGTAAATGTCTTCATCTTCAGTGTCTGTTCCTACTTTTATTCCTTCTATCTTTATCCCTTCTACCTTTATTTTTAATGCTCTAAGCAAGCCATTGTACATTCATGTGTTTTCTCTCTGTAAGAATGAAAAAGTTCTCATTTCTCCTTCCCTTTTTTATTTTTAGAGAAAATCTTTAGATTACCAAGAAAAATAAAATATTAATCAGAGGAGAAAGTAGGAATGTACAGTTCTCTACATCTATTTGCTTACCTTCTTGCAGACTTTATGCTGTTTTTGCTTTTCTATTTGCATGAGATAGCCTTCAGAGTTGCTTCGACTTATTTTCACTTGATTTCCTTCACCTCTCTCTGGATCTACTTCTGAATCACTTTCTATGAGGGGTATTAGAGGTGGAAGTGGGCTGAACAAGTGCAAGTCATCAGCTTCTCTCAAACAAGACATTTCTTTGTGCTGTCGCTCCATGGTTTGTGGTAGCTGGAAGGCTGTACAAAAGGCTGCTGGTGAACTGTGAACAGAAGCTTGGGAAGGCCTCAAAAAAAGAAAAAAACATTATTTGTATACAGCAAATAGTATAATAAGTCATCTGTACGAAGAATGATCCTTGCTCACAGAAGCTAATGGGAACAAGAAAATGGACATGTGGGAATCTCACAGTGACTGACTTTGCTTGCATCCAAGTTCATAGAAACTGAGTCACATGAAGAGAAAAAAATCAGATGGGGAAATGTTCAGCCTTATGTAAAGCTAGCTTAAGTCAACAAAACCTGCCTTTAGAGGGCTTTGGATCATGCCTGCTGAGTATTGAAATAATTAATGCTTTGTCTGTCTGAAATTCTACATAGCTGATTTTAGGTTTTCAAGCTCTTTACCATGTCAGCACTGTCCAGTCTTTGTTTCCAGAACTTGTGCACAAAAATGATTAACTCCTACAGCAATCACCAAACTCTTAAAAATCAGCCAAAATGTGTCTGTCTATTCACGATGGCAAATAGGGACAACTTTCAAAACTTGTGTGACAGGCCAGAACTGGTGCTAGAATGACTCTACAGGGCAAGTTTTGATATAACTCTATGCAGGTAGTGCTAGACTTGAGTTTATGCACGGTATTCTTTGCCATCTGCTTTTCAAACTTCCCTCCTTAGCTTTTAGGGAAAAATGTTCAACTGTGGAAAATTCTGTGTGTAAGAGAGCATGAAGTCTAGAACTTCATACCCATAGAGAATCAACAGTTAGAATGAATCTGAAGTTAGTAGTAATCTATAGAGGTAGGTTTGAACCAAAGAATTTCATCTTTTGGACCTTAAAAAAACAAACAAACAAACAATTTTCTTTATCCAAGTGTTATCAGGACGTAGTTTCAGCACACATACTTACCATAAACTACTGGTGGCATAAATTTGTCTTTTGCAATCCTGAAGCAATACTTGATCCTTTGCCATTTCTTGATAGTTAGCATTAAAAGTAGATGAACTCTTCTTTTGATTTAAATGTGCTTGAGCACTGGCACTGCCATCTCTTGGGAAAAATGGCACAGTGGCGTGGTTGTATAAATGTTGCTGGCCATGTGCAAGTCCTTTTGGACGTTCATGCTGGCAATTCTTGTTGTTCTTGCTAGTACATGCTGAGAAATTAATTAAGCAAGTATCTGAATTTGCTGCTGTATAGGTGTCAGGGCCAACAGAAGGATTTGGGCACTTCTGCAGTGCATTGCTGTTGTCTTGTTCCACTGCCTGCAGAGGAGCAGTCTGAAATTCTGACATCTGGTGTTGCCTGTAGTGCCAAGACTTTGGTTTTGGTGGTCTTCCTGCCTGCTGATGGTTATCACTCCTTGAACAAGCCCTTCCCTCGAGATTCTGGTTGGACTTTACTTTGTTGCTTTGGGACCACTTGTTCTGGTGATCCTAAAACAGGTTATCAAAAGTGGAGTTGATTTCAGTGGTTGCTCTTTTATATGTTTATTATGATTGACAACATGCAAGTGCACAGATAATTTGCCTGTTACAATGCCCACAGTCTCAACCTGAAAGGAGTTACAGCAATGTTGTGTAGGGCTGAATGAATACCTGGGCGAAAATTAATGTTGAAAATGAACTTTTAGCATAAGGTGACATGTTAAAGGGTAAACATCTGTTTCCTAAGGTCCGGAATGGTAGGACAACAGTTTCACTTTGTGGTATTTGTAACGTTTTGGATTAAGGAAACACATCCTGATGGAAGGACCCTTAAAGAGACCTGGGTATAATTATGTAACCCTGACTCAGTCATTATGCTTGTGGCTATAACAGGTGATGGGCTGGCCAGACTTAATCCAAAATTTAAAAGAAGTATGCACCTCTATTGTGAACAGCACAATAAATGTCATTCAGGTGCTGAGGGACGATGCGTAATGCCACTTTAAAGCACTGCTTAGTGGTCTGAGACAAGTTCTGAAGCAGAGCACTGAAAAAAAAAGGGTTCTTACAGATGCAGAACATAGCTGAGAAACGATGCTCTGGTGAATACTGAGTGAGAGAACTTTATCTGAAGGAGGTGCAAAACCAGGTGCTCTTAAATAGACAGACTACTATTTTGAACCCTGTAGACAAGAGGTAGCTCACTGTCAGCCTCCTGGGGAAAACGTTTCAGAAATCAAATCAGCTCTTGTCTTTTAAAGTAAATTGCACCAAATTTCATAAAGATGGCTATATACACCCTGTTAGATTGATCCACAGCAGAAACAAACTTATGTCAATGATTTAAATGATTTCACTTCTAAACCAAGCACTCCTCCCTGCCTTGTGTCTTGAAAAACATTATCTAAATGGTAAGAAAAAAATTGAGAATTTAAGCACACCAGGGCTACTGTATTCAGCTAAACCAACACTCTCTAAAACTGGGGTTTATTCACTGCTTTCCAATTACAGCATCCCGTGTTGCCCATTTTGAGGAAAGGCATGGCTTTCCTTCTAGGTAATACACAAATCCATTCTCAGTCCATTTAATCTTTGTCAGCACTACAATCCTCCATTTCATCCTCCTGTCTCTCTAGGGTTCTTTTGTTAGCAACACTTGCAACTACTGCATAACGTATGCACTCAGAATAACTACTTAATGGTAGGTATTAAATCCACATACAGAGAAGCATGTTTTGGTGAAAGCTTTAGCACTGGGGAATCCTGACTCCTGGTGCCAAGATGATGATTTGTTAACTCGACCTCTGCTGCAATGATTAGCGCTCTGCCTTACTGTGCCAACGGTGGAAAGCATGAGCTACTGCCAAAATGAGACCAGGCCAATGTTTTCCCATTTAAATGGAATGAGGAGCCCTGTGAAATGCCTCTCATTCTGAAACTTCAAATTTAAAGCACGTCTCTTAATACAAACAGCAGCATAAAATCGTGTTTGCTCTTTATAAAAATTCAGCTTCAACTCTTAGGCGAACAGTGAGGAATTTGAACAGTCTGCTGAACTACTTCAAATTTAATGCAAGGACATTCACTAGGTTTGCTAACAATAATTCCAGTTAGTTTGAATTTCTGGTTCTGAAATCCTTGTTTTTTTCCCCACCGGTGATGACAACCTGGTCTCTTCACTGCTCCAAAGGCTATCCTGCCGTATTGGTTTGAAAGGCCAGTGTGAAATAGATCTATATGCTTCTGTGTATGCAGTAGGTTATTGCAGCTTCTACTTGTAATTTTACTCTTTATGGCCACCCCTTGATGTTTGCTGGGTGTTTATGGGACAAATAATGCAACAGCAGTTGAGTTCTAGCTCAGAATCCTCCCAACCGAGGAAATACAACAATATGCAGAGTAAGCAACATCCTTGTCACGATGTGCAGATTACACCTAAGAATTTAGTGTAATTAATTTGTACTCTCAAAGTAATGAGCTTACAGCTTGAAACAGTCAAACTTGCATGTTTTGGCAAATACATTTCTGAATTGAAATACAATTACTGTGTTCTATCAAAAAGGAACCTTGAGCCGCTGTGAATTCAGGTACCATTTGTCTTCGGGGTGCATTTTCATGTTTGGGTATGGCAAGGCACTCTGAACTGGCTCCTCATCAATAGTTTCAATATCTGCAACCTAAAAAAAATAGAATGTTTAAGGCCACATGCTAACATAGCCTAGTCAGAATAAAGGGTCTAAAAGTTTTGGAGGTGGATGAGAAACAACTTGACTCGTAGTGAAGCTCAAATAGTAAAGTTAGGTGTTATATAATAGATAACAAGAAAATGAAGGTTAAAAAAAAAAACAAACAAAAAGCAAGGGAAAAAAAATACACCATTAACAGTTGTAGGATAGCAGGGAGTATTCCTATACTTTTGGAGAGAAGAGAGGGAAAGAAAATTGCATTTTAGGAGTTGAGACACTGGGAGAACTAGAAAAAGGCAGGCGGGGTCTATTGCTGAGCTTTCAGATGAACTTGCTGCCCCAAATGTCTATGCAGATTCTTTTAGCTGTCACTAGATAAGTTAACAAATTGAAAGTTACCACACAGGTCTCCTGAACCGGGGATAGATGCAGCTTGGCAGTCAGCAAGAGGTTTTTGGTGGAACCGACTGCCTCACTGTACTGATGGTTTACTGGGCAGGTAAAGCATACTTCTACATTATCTCTTTGAAAGAGGAACAGGACATAACCTCTGCCAGCATTTTTTGTGAACTATTCTATTAATACCAATCAAATTGAGAAAATGATCAAATGAAATTGCATTTTGAGCATCATAAGCTGTGTAATGCCTATTCTGTTAAATTGAGGCCCATAATTGCTTCTCTACTGAAAAGATACAACAAAGACAGCAATCATGGCATGTCATTATCCCAGACTAGAAAACCGGCCTTTGCAGTGAGGACTTCAAAGGCTTGTGGTTCTCGAATTGCATTTGGCTGCTATTGTTGTAGCGCAGGCAATCTTGATTAGGTGTTTACACTGAGGTAAGGCGCAGTGCACAGAGAGTCTGAGTGCCTTGGTCTAGAGCCATTAAAAAATTGTACATTATGTTCCTTGCTTTGAAGTAAGGGGCTTGTAGGTAGGAAAGCAACTCATATTGAGTACAGCTGAGCTAGATTTGGCTGCTACTTCTCTCTGTCTGCCTCTCTCTCTCTCTCTCTTTCTCTCCCTCCCTGAAATTTATCATCAGGCAACACTGCAAAGAACTTGATGCTTTATAAAATGCTGTATAAATTAGGAAATATACGGATCAACAGACATTTATAGTATGTGTTGGTACATACAGCCTGCTGTCTGTATGCACAGAGGTAACATTGGTAAATTCTGCAAGAACAAGGCTGCAAATATTTTACGTGAAACTACATCAATTGAATAAACTTGTATGCAGTGCACTTATTTCAAGTGTCCACAACCATCATTTCCACAGTGCCTGATACCTAACAGCAGTTACACCAGTAAAAAAGCTTCAGAGTCCTTAAAAGCTCAACATAATCCAGTATAGGATAAAACTGCACTCAGAATGTGTTCCACGTTTCCAGAAGGCTGCACATGGTTTATTGGCTTCTCTTTGCAGAGAATAAAAATGCTGGTTTTGCATTTCTAATAGTTTTCCAGGTGAGGTGTCTGGCCTAATTGAGAAGACTTAATTGCTGAGTTGAGAATCACGAGCCTTGAGACAACGGACCAGCAACAAGATGCTCCTACCAGGCCTTCATGCACTCCTCCAACAAGATGAAGGAATGGATGCCCTGATTAAGAACAAGAAAGGTAAGTATTCCTTCCTGTGCGTTTAATCAATGAATATACAGATGTTATAATTAAAAAATATACAGGAAAGTTAGGCTAAGTGAGATTATTGCAACAGGAAGGTAAGAAATGGAAAATGCTTACCAATGTTGTAGGCTGACGGCTACCTCAGCAAGGTCATTTTGGCATTCAGTCCTGATTTTAGCAGTGCTGGGTTTGTTGTTGTTGTTGTTTTTTCCTACTACAAATCCTTCAGAAAGCATCTATGCTACAAAGTCCTGATCCCTGGCTCCAATACTTACATATGAATCATTTTAAGAATCCCCTATATAGTAAACATAATCATATCAATGCAACTTTAATTAGCAGCCATCTATGCTAATTATTTTTACCATCAAGTAAATTATAACTGAAAAAAACAAGTGCTTTTAACAGCTCTGAGAGAAAAGAGCGTGTCCACTGCTGCTTTCATTGTAATACAGTCGGCAGATGCCCTCTAGTGTTGTGTCAACCACTCATTAGCCACAAAAAAAAAACAACGTATCATAAGTTTCTAGCTTTGCAAGTGAATGATTTTCTGCCCTGTAACTCATAGAGTGATTCAGTGACTTCCATACTGTCATTATGCATAATGTGCAGCAAGTAAAAGCAACAGACTCTTGTATAATTGTTCATTAGGAACTGTTATTACATTTCCACTTAATCCTTAATGCAGTGTTTGACATTTCACAGTCAATCATAAGAAGGCCAAGCCCTTGCAACCCAATTACAACATATTACAAGTGCTTACTGATTGATTCCAAATAGCAGGTTTGGTCTGGGTGAGAAAGCAAGTAGGGTAATGGGTTGCCTGACCACTCAAATTCACATCTTTTCTGGATACTCCTAAATGTGTGACACTAAATAACAGTGCTAAGCCCTTGAAAGCAGTGTATTACCAAATTCATGTCAGCCAAGCTGAGGAAAATCTGATGCTCCTAAAAATAAGGTATGATGTAGAATCTATGGGAAAGAAGACAGCATTTCTTTCAGGAATATTGAAAGGTTGCCTCCATGACGATGCAGATGCTTCGTGGCCAGGAATATATGTAGCACCACTAGGTGAATCAGATTCTCATAGGAAATTGTTAAGTTCTAAGTTGCATGATAGCCTCATGCAAACCTGTACGACCATATACATACTCTATTTCAACAGCAGACTTTGGTTTATAGCAGTTAGAACTTGCCAAAGTTACCTACCTGCTCTTGAATAACTTCTTGCTTTTTGCCATGTAACTGAAGATAGGATTTGTTCTTGTCTGTACGCAATCCTAAAGTCCTCTTGTTTTTTTCCACAAAGTCTTTTTTTGCTCTTTGAGGTCGATCTTCTGGAATCCGAAGAGAAAAAGCACTGCTGTATGTACTAAGACTATCTTTGAAATAATAGCCATCTGAAGATTCATTCCCTCTGGTATGTAACCTAAAAGGTTCACTGGAGACGAAGGCATTTGGCTCATGAAAGCTCAGTAATTCTGTACCAAACTCAGACAATGACTCCTGAAACTTTGCCTCGTGTTGATTCTTTTCTCCTGAGGAGACACTGGAATGGAGGTAAAAGGAATCTTGGGGAAGGTCCACACTGCCTCCTTCAGCAACGTGGTGTGTTTTTTCTACTTCAGAAAATTCCACGGCTTCTTTTGTGTTCTTCCAGTTAGGATTGTACTTTAGGCTGAAATATTTGTCTGCAGGCTGCTGTTCCCTATTTAAAACAGAAATATAAAATTATCCATGTATAAATTGCATACATTCTACATTTCTCAGTGTACAATTTGAACCTGCAAGTGTTCTACAAACACAACCAACCACATCAGTTCAGTGCATGCAGTGGGGCCAACTGTGGGACCAGGACCAGGACAGTTTTATAAAACATGTTTGAGTATAAAATTTAGGCAGGACCTCCTTTTCATCTTTAATTTCCATTATCAGTGAATGATTAATCGGCCTAACATTCAGATCACTGTGGTAAACAACCTTGATCCTAAATCTGGCACGGATATTATAAGCACTAGCAGCATCAGCTAAAAGATAAAACAACTGCATCTTGTTGTTTCCATTCAGATGATGTCACCTACAAAACAGAGACTGCTTTGAAAAACAAAAATGATGTACATGCCAAGATTCCACTCTCAAATCTCAGCAGAACCAACGACTGCCTAAGCTGAATTCTCTTAACTGCAGCATAGCCAATCATATTAACGCTCCCACAAATCGTTTATTCCTTCTTTCTTAACTGGTTAAGTATATATCAATATTTCAAGAGGCTTCTAAGTAATAAAAAAATCTTTTTCTCTAGCAGTGCTTTTCATTTCAGGTAAGCATGATGGTATCCTGTATACTGGAAATGATTTACACCAGTGAAATTATTATTATTTGTAGTTGCCATACACTGCAGGTAAACAAAAATAGGTGGCTATATTTTGAAATGAATATAGAACTATTTGGTATAATTGTAATGATTCAAATAGCAGAGTATAATGCTAGAGAGTTCTATTGTGCTGAAATGTGTGCACAGCAGCTCAACAGGATTATGCAGGCCAGGTCACCGCACGGGAACAAAATGAGTGTGAAGAGCTCCTTCATCTCTAATCATCTGCAGACAAGAAGTGCACCTTTTATTCCTCCCCCCAACTTGATATAAAGGTTAGATGGACTCTGTACTCATCAACAAAAGTGTGGTACGTAGACAACAGATGCAGCATTTCCTCTTCAAATTCCGAGGTTAGTAATGGATGTAGAGAGGGGGGTTCATATGCATATGCTGTGATATTTGCTCTGGTTAATGGACTGTATTTGAGTACTTGCTAGGCTAAGTTCAAACAAAATAAAATCAAATTTCCATTTAATGAAGAGCCCCACATTCAGCATAGTATTCAGTCAAAAAAATTACTAAAAATTAGAGCATGTTTCTAGTACAATTAACATCATTTGCACTCACAATAAAATGTTCAGTAACTGGCCATTTTGCCTGTTGAGGACGTGAATAAAAGCATGCTATTAATCATTTAGTCTTCATTTGTTTGCCACTTTATTTTAAGTAGACAATTAAATTGAAACTGCACATTATTATTACTTGAGGTTTAATTTAATCCCCATAAACTTGAGAATTATTCCCAATTTACAGTGTTAAACCTTTCATGCATAAGACAGCAAATTTGATTTTATTTATGTAGCAAGTTAATGCTTTCCTAAAGAATGCTTAATGATGGTAACACTTAATTTTAGATTTATGCAGTTTTAAGAACAAAACTGTTTTATCAACCTATCAGCTTTTTCCTTTTCATTTTGTTACAGACAGTGACCTAGTTTGCTCAGCATGGATTTTTTTGCAGGAAATGAAAGGAGGATGTGTTTTCGCTGTGTTTTCTTTTCTTTCTCCCCAATCCTCTCTCCCATGTTCTCAAAAATGCCACACAAACCATTTGCCACTTCCTACCTTCCTGCTTGCCTGTTTTAGACAGAAATGAAAGGGTTTGCAGTATAAACATCTGTATGCAGTCTGTGAGGGATGTTTTCTCTCCATCTTAACCTCCTGCACTGGTGTTTTAGCCAACGTGATCGACAGCTGAGAAATGGGTATAATGATTATGAATGTGGATAAGACACAACAGTAGTTGTGCATATTACTTGGTCCTTGGGTGTCCATAATAGCACTTTGGTGATCTAAGTTGGTTTTGAAGAGGCAGTGTGTATCCCGAGGCTTTAAGGGGTTAGAACAACCACGCTCATCTACTGAAAACCTATGCCTTACCTTCCATCGCTCTCTTTCTTTCGTACTCTGTGTGTATACTGCACTGTGACATACTTAGCTCCTTCTTGCTCCTCTGAAATCACCTTCTCCAAGCTATCTTCTTCCTCTAAGCTGTCATTCTCCAGCTGCCCAGCACTCAGTCCTACCAGCTCGTCATTAGCACGAATCCATTGCTGGAGTTCTAACTGATACTGCCTTTCCAGAACAAGGCTTTCACAGTCGGAGTCCTGACAGTCACGCAGCTCTGAGCCAATGCTCCCTTCACTTGCAGGTGGCCTTTTCCAACTTGCAGAATGAAAGCTTGGTTGCGTGAGCTCACTCTGAGGGAAGCATTCATTACTCACGTGGAAAGTGTATGGAGAGGAAACTGTAACGTATTCCGTATCGGAGGCATTCATGCTGTGCTGGACACTGATGGTCTGCACCAACCCTGTGTTTGGAAAACAGGAAAGTGAACCAAAGAGGCCATACAGTCGGTGAAGATGTTTGTGCTAGTTAGGAGTTGGGGCAGTGATCTACAGTTAAAACATTTATCCTCACCCATGGCACGGGTGCTCCTTTAAGCGGTTAATACCAAGGAATGCGTGACTTTGTAATGAAATTTGCCTTAGAGTGATGTATTACTGGTAACAAAGCTAATCATGCACGAAACAGATCATGGAAAAGAAAGCAGAGCTAAAACAAAGCAAAACAAAGGCAAAGAGCCATCTGACAGCTGCAGAGCGGTACAAGAAGCGGTGCGTGCTCCCTTTACCCAACTCCTTAGGCTGGTGCAATGCAGTGAAAAGCACACGAACTCTTCTGGTTAATTTCCTTCCATTATGAGTGCATTAAAGCCTTCCTAAATCATCTGCAACCCTGGACCGGATACCGGAGTTAAGGGTGGGATGAGAGCAGCCCGTCTCCACGCTGCCCCCCCTCGCGGTCGCAGTGGGCTGGGCCGCGCCGTCGCTATGGTTACGGCGGAGGACGCGGCGCGGCAGCTACCAAGTGCTGGGCGGGGGGGGTGGGCAGCGCGGGAAATAAAATGAGCGTGCCCGGGGTGCGGACCCCAGGCTGGGGGAGCGAGAAGTCAGATCGTTCCCTGCAGTGAAATAAAAACACGTGAAAAGCCGACAGGTAGGCTGTGGTAAAATCAGGTTGGTTTATTAGAACGACGGTTGCCGCCCTGCTGAGGTGAAACGGTACCGCGGACGTTATCGAAGAGCGATGTGGCAGCGCGGGATTCGATTGCAGCGCGCGGGCGCGGGAACGCGGGGCGCTGAGGGGCGCTGAGGGGCGCAGCCGAAGGGCGGGCTGTGCTTCCTCCCTGTGCACAGATTGCCGTTTTTTCAGGACGTTTCATACGTGCAAAGCAAACATTTGATGTTGGTGCTTGTTCCTGGCCTGGGCTCTGCACGGTGAGCTGCCAGGTAGATCTGTGTTTGTATACAAAATGCTTCCCCTCCCCAGGTCCAAAATTACAGAATCATAGAATGGCCTGGGTTGAAAAGGACCACAATGATCATTTAATTCCAACCCCCTGCTATGTGCAGGGTCACCAACCAGCAGACCAGGCTGCCCAGATCCATATCCAGCCTGGCCTTGAATGCCTGCAGGGATGGGGCATCCACAACCTCCTGAAATGAAGTAATGTTTTCATTTTTTGCACATAAAAATGAAATATTTCTAGCAGTCGATTCAAGGGCATTTACTTAATTCGATATCCAAGACCAGTTTGCAGAATAAAGTCTGGCGAGGAATGACCATCCCTAATGAGAGGAATAAACACAACTTTCTCCTGTAGAACATTCCCTTTATTTCTGGAGCCTGGTTGTGCCTTACAGAACCACAGCACGAGGCTCCTGCAGAAGAAGAGCTTCCTGCTGACATCACTGTGTTGGTCTGCAGAGGGAATGTCCTGCTGCTTCTCACACCTTTCCCACCACACGCAAGTGCATTCACCCCTGGGTTGCAGAGTCCCACCGTGTGGTTCCTCTTCTCCTTTGTCATTTCAAGATTTCCATAGAAGACAGCCATGTTGTTTTTAAACGCCTCTGACATCAGGATGTTTGGGTAAATACAGCTGGGTGCCCAGGTTTGGTTGTCAGAATGAGATGTTGTTAGAAGTACCGATTGGTTTCCATCACCCAAAGTTTCCTGGTCAGTCCTGTGCTTACAGGGGAGGTGGCAGAAGTGCTGACTCTCTGCATATCCTGTGTCCCTTGGGACTAATTGCATATTCCCTTGCGAGGACCTTAATAGCAATTAGGGTGGATTGAGGACCTATATTTCTGGCAGTGATTGATTATCATGAAATCATAAAGGTTGGAAAGGATCATTAAAATCACATAGTCCAGCTGTGAATTAAATCCTTTGAGGACTGAGCTAAGTCGGTCTTCATATGTATGAACAGACATGTAGGAGCACTGTCCCTATCTACCAATCTTCAGACGAAAACAATCCAAATTGCCTTTGGGATTTCAGGCAACTGTTTGTATGTCTGCTCCCTGAAATCATACTGATTTGTGAATGCTGAAACATAAGTGCCAGAAAACAGTGGTGTTTCTGTACATTTTATAGGCTTGCCAGGAGGATCCCTTTGCTATACATCTGTTTCTTTTCCACATGCAAACTGTTCCTCAGGTATTGTAGTGTTTTTCTCGCTTGGATTCTTCTGTGTTGCTTCCACATATCCTTCTGTTACATACTGCATGTTGGACTTCTGATTGACAACTGAAAGACAAACACATATTTATTACTGATTTTATAAAGGGGGAAGCACCTGCATGAAATATATATTAATGATAGTGTTATAGAATGATGAAACACCCAGGATATTCAGGACTGTTTAACAATAGTTGAATTAAGTACCACTGATGATGTTTTGAACAGCATTCCATCACATTAAATTTAGATAAAACCACTGGGATTATCTGGTCAAAACTATTCAATAAAAAGGCAATAATTTGAATTTTGTACAGCTCTGTGTCACCCTTGCTGAAGCTGCAAGCTCTGTAGTAGGCCTCAGGATAGGAAAGGCTTAATTTTGCAATATTCCAGTTCACAGTGTGCAATTTGGAAGTGTCTCTGTGCAGTAAGGTGGGCAGCAATCTGCTTCTGCAGTAGTCAGCAGCAACACTTTATCTGGTAGAGATCAACTTATGTTGGTTTGAAACTTTTTACCTTGTCTGCTCTTCTCATGGCCTGGGCTTTCTTCGTTAGATCTGGATTTATAACTCTCCAAAGTCTGGTCTGAAGTATCATTTTCTGTGCAAAAATCAAATATGATTAAGATTTTCCCATGACTCTTCCTCACTCTCTTCCTTGAATCTAAAAATCCTGGTCTTTTGAGGGCAGAAAATGAAGATGCAGTAATTCTGGTCAGTCACGAGGGATGTGCTTAAGAAAAGAAAATGTAGTTGAGTCATGTAGGGTGAAGCTTGATGTGAGGCCATTGATTACATGGGAATCCTCAGCAGCTGTTTGCAACAAGTCACAGCTACTGTCTGTAGACAGATGTTTAAGACAGGGGAGCTGTGTCTTATCTCAGCTGTTCAGCCCCTCTGAAATAAAGCAGTTACTCAAACAGTGCCATCACTCACCTCTCTTCCAAACTCCATGAGCTTTCTTCAGCTTCCATGTAAAAAGCACTACAATGATGAGCAGCACGACAATGAGAACTGCCACCAGGAGTGGCAGCAGGAAATCCTTCTCCTTCTTACTCATGCCTTCAGATTTCACATCTTGCTCTGTAAAAGAGGCAGATGTATGCTTGGGTTGTTGCTTCTTGAGAGTTTCTAGTTATTAAAACAAGAATGATGTATCCTGGACCAGGCTGGATCGGCATGGTGGGAGAGCAGAATACACCTTGTTGGGCTCAGTTTTAAGACACAAGCTCAGTTGTTTTTCTAGTTGTATGAAAAACTAATTGAAGTCAGCAGACTTAGCCCTAGCACAACAAATGGTAACATTCAGCTTTTTTCTAGATGGTAAAAATGGTTGCATTTCTGTGGTCTCTCCCCAAAACTGCAAGTCAGTATTACTTTAGTGCACTGATGCTAGCTTTGGAGGTCAGGAAGAATCAGCTGGGTGTTAGGAAGCTTGCTGCATGTTTGGAAGCTGTCTCTGAAGAGTATTTAGGAGTTCTTACCAGAGGTGCTGTTGGAAATCAGAGTTACGTTTTTACTTGGGAAGGAGGTTTCTGTCCTGAAAAGTTGCTCTGTGACTGTGGCATTGAGTGCTGTTTCAGTGCCTGGACAGATGAAAAGGAGAATGGTATTTCTAAGAAGGGCTAAGGGATGCTTGAAAATCCTATGTTTTTCCAACAGGTTTGAAGTCCAGAACACCTGATAATGTAGCAGAAGGAGACTTCTGGTGCTCTTAACTCAAAAACTCCATGCTCACTTCCTTAACACAGTATTTCTTTTTAATATAAATACTACATAAGCTTTATGAACAGAAAATCCTCATAGTATCTTACTCAATAATTCTCACAGACAAATTAAAAGGAGGGTGAGCTTTGACTTCATTATTTTTTTGAACTTTTCCTCTCCCTAACTTTGCTTTGCCTGCTTGCAAATACAAGAATAGGCAGCTATTTTTTTCCTTAAAGCAGATATTTTCTTGTATTCCTATCTAAGATTAACTTTTGCTGTCTTTGTAGCTTTCAGAAGTGTGATCACCCAGCGTGAGAGAATGGCTGCCCTGGGGACATCAGCACAGCATCTGTGCTGTGATGTAACGTACTGTTAGGGAAGTGGTGAGCAGAGGTACCAGACAGCTCTCCTGCTGCAGCTGATGTCGTTGCTCCGGGCCCTGCAGAAACAAGAGAGGTGGGTTCTGACTTCCTTACACATGTAGGCAATATCTTTTGGTATCATTAACTTTGATTTGTGGAACTGAAACGGTAACGCGTGCTGTGTCTGCCAGAGCTTTACATTCATTTCCTTCCTTACCAGGTACATAAGTACACTGTGCTGTAAGATTCATGCTCCCTCTTACTACTCATAGAATTGTTTATCAACAGGATGCAGCTAGGCTGTGAAGTTTGTAACCACTGACATAGCACTTTTAAACAAATACAAAGAGTTCTTTCTAAAACAGTTGACTTTTCACTGCTTGCTCTGTAACACTAAGCAGATGTGGGTGCTGCTTTGGAGGGTTTGAGTCGAGCAACTTCTGTGGTACAGCTCTTCGTTCTCCTCCTAGAAACAGTTCTCCTGTAGAATAGCTTGTTTTCAGCCGTCTATATGCACTGATAATCTTTGTTGCACAGTGCCACCTAGTGCAACCATGGAGAGAAATCTCAGCTCTCACCGTGCCTTTCTGACACTCCAGGAGAGGCAATCTGGCTGCTGCCAACGGGAATGTAATTGTGCTGCATCTGATGGGAGAGAGCTCGCCTGCTTTTACGGCTGTGAAATGGAGGGCTTCCCTCACAAGCAAGAAATGCTGCTTTTCTGAGTCATATGTTTGTGTGTAAGATGGCTTATAGTGCTGTTCTCTAGTGTTTCTGCATTGGTTTGATAAATGAGTGCAGCTAAGTCTAAACTGACAAGTAAATGTGAGAGCTGGTTGGAGGTTTTACTGGGCTGTCGTCGATGCTGTGCTGCTAAATAATGCTAAATGGATTCTCTGGTACTGCAAAAGGGATAGTTGGTTTTTCAGATCCTGGAGGAAAACCCCTCAAACACATGATAAAAATCAGAAGTCACGCTTTGCCACTGAGCCCAGTCCATGGAAATGAAACCTGCTGTGGTATTCTTTGTGCTCTGGGCTGCTTGAGTCCCCTATCTTGAGCTGTGGTTAGATTTATGGTCCTTCCTTTCCACCTTTGGTTCCCCTGCCTTCTGAATATATTTAACACCATAAAATGTGTAAAAAATGAAAGTAAAACTCATACCATTATGTTGTGGGTAGGTTGGAGGGAAGTCTGTATTGCTGTTCAGATCTGACTCTGCTGTGGTCACTGGGGAAAAAACCAAAGTTCTTAATGCTGTGCAAAATATTCCTCAGTGCTAACAGCAACTTTTGCAGTCCAACCTCTACACAGAGACACTGCACAGTATTTCTTTGTGATAGATCTTATGGTTATCTGATCTGTGTAAAAAAAGGCCAAGCAGTTGGTGCCTACCTGTAGGCTGCACATACTCAGAGACGTATGTATCCACCTCTAGTGTAGTTGAGTCAGGGGTTGTGTTTGTCACTGAAAAACAACAGTGGGCTTTTAGGTATGTAGAAAAAGAAAAATAACTCACATAAAACCTTAGTTTGGAGCTCCACTTTTGCCCCAGTAGGCAAAACAAATTCCACACACGAGGTGGTAGACCACGTGTTTCAGTTTTGCATGACTTTCTCTACCTGAGTGCTCAAATGCAATAATTACTGTTCAAAGAGTGCTGTAGCACCTGTCCTGGCAACATCCTCAAACTGGAAAGGCACTGTCAGCTTCCCTCCTCTCAGTGCTTTGTGGTGAACGAGGCAGCTGGCTGTTGAGTTGGGTCCATATGCCAGGACTGTGAGGGTGCTGGTTGTGGTCCATTTCTTCCCGTTGGCTTCTAACTTGTGCCTGGTGTCACCTACACAGCCATGTGAAAAAACAACATTGAAGTGCTTTCTAGTCAAGAGCAATTTAATGAAAAACCTTCCAGGCACAATCTGCATTACTTCACTCTGTTAAAATAGTGCATGATTACTATGCACAAGTGGTTATTCTGTGGGGAAATTTCCCTGCTGCTGGGCTCATGCAGTCTATAGGACTGCAATGGGATGTCCCAACACCCAGCAGCACTTCTTCCCCTTACTGGACAGAATAAATCACCTACTTGTGGCTGTGGCCCTGATGCATAAGGACCTGCTGATTTGCAGCATGGTTGAGGTCTAAAAAAGACCCTCCCTCTGTTGGGAGAGGTGAAACACAAAGATAAATCACCATGGCATAATGAATTAAAGAGAGCTATGTGACATGTCTGGCATAGATCTCAGTCCTCCAGGTGTACTGACTTCTACTCATTTATATTGTACGGGATGATAAAGATGTATTTCATGTGACACAGAGACAAGTTTGAATTGCTCTGGTGGACTTTTTTTTTCAGATGTTTACCTTAAATGCCCACAGTGGTACAACAATGTTGACTGTCTGCTTCTATGATAGAGGATCTCTGGACAAAAAGCCTAATGCTTTCTCTTTATCTGTACTGTGGTAACTTCTTTATTTCTTAAATGAAAGAAATTCTTTCTTTCCAAATTAGCCTCTATGGATAATTTGTTGTATCACATGGACACAATGACTGGTATTTCTCAGCCCTCTTTTCTATCCCCCATAGGGTCAGATGAGAATTCAGAAGGATTTCAGAGTGTTTTTGCTAGAAAGGAAATAATCTTTAATTGTCAGCAACAGCTCAGAAATTACAGCTGGTTTGCCCCTGCTGTGCCCTGGTGGAACTGAGGCGCTGCCAGTAATTAAAATTTATTAGCTATTTTCTGATTAGTATAAATATTTGCAGTGAGTGATTCAAGCTGAGCACAGGATGGAGTTGGGTGTGGGGAGAAAAGAGTTTCTGCTCAAAGAAAAGTCACCTGCAAAAAGGGAAAAGCACATGCAGAAAGCTTGAGACACCCCGAATTAGAAGAGTTATTTTTCCATTCAAACATGAATTTGCATCAGCCACAAACAAGCTGGATGGTGAATCAGCACTTCTTCATGCAAATATCCCTTCATCTGAAACCACCTCTAAGTTAAACCAATCAAACAAACACAGTATAGCTCTTTGATGTTTAATTTCCCAGCTGCTTGCAGGACATGAGGCTGAAGGCCAGGTAGTTCTCACTGGTCTGATAGGTCCTAATGTCTTACTGGTGTTTGTGTTACAAGTCTCAAGATGCAAGTAGGACATGAAGGTAAGTGTAGGCTTTTATTGAACTAAATGGAAAGATGCTTAGTTGGCTGTGTATGTTGTGGAGGTTATCTGGTGTCTGTGTGGTGTGTTGGGCTGTTATAGGTTCTAGATTTCAACAGCTTTTCTTTCTTTTTTTTCCCCCCTCTCTCTAGTCTTGATTTCTAGCTTTATTCAGGCCAGCAGGCTTTTCTGTTTCTAATTTGAACTCTGTTCTGTGGGGAAAATCTTTTATGCTAAACTATGAAAATATTGCTTAATGATAGAAAATACAAATGAGTTTGTTAACATGCAAAAGAAAATACATTTGTACCTAGAGGTGTTTTCCTCACAGGTTGGTAGTGAGGTGCATTTCCTCTCCAGTGTGCAACAGTTACAGCTAATAAGGTAATAGCTATTGGATCACAGCCTTCAAAGCAGCTGTTTCTATTGTACACAAGTTAAATTGAGCTACCTATTATCCACTACTCTCATCTGTGTTCACCTAGATGTGTGCAGGTCTGTAGCTGTTGTAGGGGGCTGTGAGCTGTGTGTTTTTTGAGCTCTGTTTTTGCTTCTGCTAGTGACTTACCTGCCTCTGAACAGGTTAATGAGAAAAGAGCAGCTGATGTGGGTGTGAGCTGCTCAGCACGGCTGAGGAAAGCCTGTACCAGTCACAAAATGGAAGCAGTTATAATGGTTTTATTATCTGACTTTGTGTTTGGGCTTTGCAAATTGTGCCTTCGGAGTTTTGGTTTCATTTCATGTCAGTGGAATTTCACTCTGGATTCTCAGTGGATTTTGGTGCCAAGTTCTGCCATTCTTGCACTGAATACAAGCACATCAGGTGAGCCTTCTCCCCTGCACAGACTCCAGTATTTGGTGCTGACTTTCCTCCTAACCTGTACCACCAAGGCCTGAGTTGTATAAAATGAAGAGGATGAGCAGGAGTCTCATCTGGTGATGCGTTTCCCCCTTCAGTACTTTTAAATGTGAACACTTGGATAAGTAAGACTAATAAATAAGGCTGATAAATAGAAATTGTTATATTGCCTTAGCACTTACCGGGAAGCTGTATTCCATTATCCAACAGCCAGGTAACCTGGGGCTGTGGTTTACACCCTTGGGTATAGCAAGATAATGTAATGCTTCCTTCTGCGTCTCGGGATACTTGCAGTACAGGCTTAGAAGGAGCAGCTGCAGGAGGAAGGTTTAGAATCAGTTGCAGTAAGTACTTCTGTTTGGTTTTATGAGCAGCTGCATGTGCAGTGTTATTTGGGAGGGCTGAGCTGAGACTGGGACTGTGCTCAGTACTGTACAATTGTATGCAAAAAGGCAATCCTGGAGTTGAGGAGCTGGCTTTGTTATTCCATTCCTGTAGAATAGAGCAGGAAGAGAACTCACCTAACACCTCAACAGTTGTCATCTTGCTTTTGAACTGTGTGCTGTAGTAGAAGCATTTATATATGCCTTCATCATGCACCGTTACGTTAGAGAGTCTGACAGACAGTTCATCCTCTGAATAACGGGTAAGTTTGTACCTCGGATCTTTTAAGGCTGTAAGGAAAATAAAACTCAGCATGTTATGTGTGGTGGCACATACAAGGGTAATCAAAGCAGTGATGAGTGAGATTGGATTTGTCTACTGCATTTTTTTGTTTGTTTGCTCCTCAGCATTTGACATAACTGAGCAGTTCTAGCGTGAAGCGTTCCTAGCTGGTGCTGCACTAGCACAGAGACAGCAGTTAAATGATGAAGGTGAAGGGTACAAGCCCTGCCAATAGGGAAAACAGCATAAATATATATATATATATATATGTATATTTCACTTTTAAAACCTATTGTGATGTTCATTTTGGCAAGTGAAAGGTGAACCGCTCTCCATCCTTTAGAGCTGCCTCCTAGCCATTGCACAGCCAGGGAGTCTTAGTCCTACATTGTCAGGTCTTATGGTAACTGGGGTCTTGAAATCTTCAGACAGATAAATACAAGCAAACATTGGGGTGAGGACACAGTATATAGTCAGAACAATATGGCTCATGAATAAAGAACAAAGAGCAAAGATGCGTGACAAACTTTCCCTTCCTCATTCCCTATTTCTCAAGACTTACTCTTGCTTTGAAAAAATCACTTCCCCTCTTTGGGTGTATATTATGGTGTGTAAATGAACATCACGGTCAGCCTATACTTCTTCATTAATGGTTTATTAATTGACTGTTTCTCTTGCTCTATCCTTACTTAATTAGCTAGTTGAAACTGTCTATGAGACGACTGCGCTCTGCTGTGCAGTCCCATTTTTCTGTCTAGGTTTTCTTGCCTTTGCTTTGTTCCTCCTATGGGAGTCTTGGGGACAAGCCAGCAAGTCATGTGGGATACTGAAACTGGGGATGGGAATCAGTCATTAGAGATAAAAAGATCTCAAAAACTATCTTTATGTTTAAAGGTTTAGATGAGGTCTTTTGAAAATACAGAGCTGGGAGAATATCACAGCTGTGCTGTAATTCATGGTAGTGGTGAAATATAAAATGTAAGGATTGTAGACAACGAGAGCGGAAGAAACTGCTTCACAAAGTGGGTTTTGGGGAACCAGTGGGACAAAAGTTCACAGTGGTGATTCTGAATAAAAACTGAAAATGTCCATGCATAACTTGGTTCCTCTCTAAAGAAGGACTATTTTGTTTGTAAGAGGACTTTGCAAATTCTTTGCAAACTCCTATCTTTGTGGATGTTGTATCATGCATCTTGCTGAGGGATGGTCAAGGATATTGATGCTATGGGCAGAATCATCAGGTTTAAGACAGATACTGTTTTGTCTGCTTGAGCTACACTCTAATGCTATAGGTACTCACAGATCAGTTCCTTCCCTGACCTTGCTAAATTGCTGTGTCAGCTCAGCAAAACTTCAAGCAGAGAAAGGTGAGAGAGAGGGAATGGAAGGGAAGCCAGCAGTAGTATTTCTGGCTCTGTCAACACGTGCTAGAAACCATTGCTTATTTTCTAAACATTTCCCCTTGATACACTAAATGCAGCACTGTTGATGAGAAGAGGAGCGCCCAGAGCTTTCAGGCAGGTCTGCTCCTGTCTGTCTGAGGCAGCAGTGGGTGTTGTGCTAATCTGTTGGTGCTGGTGGTGAACGCAGTTCATTGCTAAAAGCTCTGCTGCCAGACCACTCTTGTGGGGGTTTCCATTTCATTGGCGTCTGCCAGAAAGGGGCTGGATGTCAAACCACCCCCAGCAGCGGCTGGGTGAGTCAGAGCCGCTCTGTGCCGGGGCTGGAAAACCCACTGCTGGCTGACCCTTCTGCTCTGCATGGAAACTTCTGCACTGGGGTTTCACACTTACCCCAACGATTGTCAAGGAAAATGGTAAACCCACGGGGGTTTAGCCACTGCCTGATGGCTCTGCTGTCACCGCTGAGGGTACAGCGGAGGTTCAGGTCCTCTCCTTCCTGTAGGGTTATGGTTTCACTGCCAGCTCCTGGAAAATCCCCTGCCACAGAGAGGGGGGAAAAGAAGACCCATTATAATGTGATGTGAAGTAAGGTGTCCATGTTTTACATGAAGCAATAAGTCAGCTTTCCTTTTCTCAAGTGCGTAAAGGTGAGGAAACTTGTCTGTACGATTGTACTGATTGAATTAATTCACAATCCTCAGATAGGTCACCACAATCACTAGGTAGGACCTGTACCAGCAGTCTATTGCCTCTGTCTGCCAGCAGAGCGAGATGTAGTTGCTACATGCTATTCCACATGAGTCAATGAAGAATTGATAGCACACCCCATAATGCATGTGTGCTCCCCATATGAATCAGTTTTTGCATTCCTTATTCTTTTCTGGAGCTGTTGAACCTAATTGGCAAGCGGGTGAACTGAGTGGGAGCTGTGAATGGTTGACAGCTCCGAGAACGAGGCTTTTTTTCTGCAGGAAAGGTAATGCTGCAGCTGCTTTGAAGGCAGGATGCACAAACCTGGTCTGGCATGGGTTACTGAAATGAAATTTCACTCACTCCTCCCAGTTCATTTTAGAGAGGAGCTCTGGAATGTGTTTTTCTCAGCTTATTCACAGATACATAATACACTTTGAAAATATTTGATGACCCGGAATGAATTGCTTTCTCCAGAGATAGCATGCCCTGGAGAAATGGCTGAGATTGGTGCCCTGGTCAGAGTTAAGAAAATAGGCAGTAAGATGGTTTTATTTTTCATTCCTGTTTTAATCTTATTTGTCAGGTAGCTGTCTGCTGTGAGTTCCTACTGCACACACGAGCACTGTGGTCTGGGGAAATGAATCCTCCTGGGCTTCAGGAAAGCTTTTCACTTTCTTAAAAACATTTTAAAATGTAACAACTATGAAGCCATTTTAGGGCATTCTTATTGGACCTGATCTTTGATGCTGAAAGCAGTTTCTCAGGTTGTTTCGCAGGGTGCGTGCAAGCAGTGAGAGTTTGCAAAAGGGAGATGGCCTTGCAGGGGTTCCATTTGTGAAGGCCTGTGTCACCAGCAGCGTGCTGGTAAAGGAACACAAAGGGCCTCGTGTGTGGTTTTCCACAGTGCTTTTCTATATTTTGCACAGTGGCTGCGTAGTGGCTCTTTCCTGTCGCTAGCAGCAATGTGGGGTCTTTCAAGTTGCACCTTTTGAGGTTAGAGAACAAGAAAAAATGGGGGAGGTTGCTTGCTCTTATTTAAAGAAGAAATGAGCAACCCCCAGAATGGAGCATGCATGTAATTTCCATTTGAGACTATGGCTTCATGCAGACCATGGCTCCCACATCAAATTTCTCTCCCCTTATGGAGCAGTTTGCATGTCTTCAAGCCACTACGCTCTCTGCAGTGCAGTCACTGCGGGGCAGGGGATGCTCCTGTGCCAGATCCAAAAGCCAGGTTTTTATGCCATGTGGATCCCAGTTGTCTTGAGTACCTGGAAAAATGTCTGCCATCAGGTGTGGCAATGCATCCATCCACCTTAGCAAGACAAGCCAGCAGTTTCTTGCTAGAAATTGCACAGTGCATCAGAGTGCAATGGTATGTGCCTCTGCTGTTATTTTAACCAGCAGAAAATACATGCACTGTTGCAGATGAACACTAACTCAATCATTTCAGTTATCTTTAACACTGTCGCCTATAGGGACATCCTGTTCAACCAGTTATTTCTGACCTGTGGCTGCTGATGTATGAATGGGAGTCTGAGCTTCTTCTTGAGGTGCTGTGACAGACAGCTGAGAGCAGCGAGCGGGGCTCAGCGGGTGCAAAGCTGTCATACAGCAGGCTCTGGAAGTGCTGGGGAAGAGGGGCTGTGCACCCAGAAAGAGGGTGCTGCTGGTTTGCAGCAAGCTGAAAGGGCATGGCAAGAACTATTTCAGCTGGAGTGTGACTGGCAGATTCTCAAGGCTCAAGTTCTGTTAACCACAATCAATGGTAATAAAATATTCCGAGTGTGCTGTGTTTAAAAAATGCTTTGTTGCTGTTTAGACAGACTGGATGTGGCCTCTGTAATAATGTCTTTGTGTGTGAGATTATTACTGTAGTATCAGCAATAGCACTGCTACAGTTTCTGCTTTAGCATTTAAGAAGGGAGAGACTATTAGGTGAGCGCCAGAGTTGTCATCCAGAGAATCCTGAGCTGTAGAAAGCTGTTTTGCCTCTTTCCTCACTGAAATCTTGAAATCTTTCCATATTTGACATGGTCAAACGTGAACCTCATGCACTCTCCCATGTATGAAAGAGATGAGAAAGGTAGGGATAAGATGCATCCTTGAGTTAGAGTGAAGAGGCTGAGCATTTAAAGTGCTATACCTTTTCAGAGTACTTTGTGAGTGCTTTCTAAATTACTCTGACTTATTATGTTAGCCTCTTTTTATAAAAATATGTGAGCAAGTGCATGTACAAATATACAAGCAATGGAAAGTAAGCTGTAATCTGCTGCTCATGTTTAAGGGAGACTCCTTCAATTTCCTATCCTGAGCATGCTACCAGCTGCTGGGGAGATGAGTTGGTCTCACTGATCCTGGGTTTAGGAATGAACTGAAGCTCAGCACCCTGTCTGCTCCACAGCTTTGGAAGCTGGGTGACAACACAACACTGTCAGTATGAAAACAACAGCAGCAAAGCTGTGTTGTGTGCAGTGCTCTACATATGGCTCTGTAGATGGAGTTCTCCAGGCTGGGTCCCTTAAGAAGAAAGAAAGGTAGAAGTGCATTGCTTACCTTGCAGCAGGAGCAGAGCTGTGACATGCAGCACAGTGGTGAAAGTCATGTTGTGGTGGTGGCGTGGACTGTCTGCAGACTTCCTCTCCCTGTCGGGTCCCTTTTCAGCACAGTGGGAGCAGATTTACCATGACTTCATCTCTGCCGGGATCTCTGCCTCCTCTCCTTTTTTTCTGCAGTTCCTTTTTCATGTTTCCTATGTGCTGATGACTGCTGAGAAACCAGTGACCTCATGGGTCCCTAAGTGAAACCGGTGGGTGACAGGAGTGGGGGCACTTCACTCTGCACAATTCAGCTCCATCTCATCAGCACCCATGCAGGGGAGAGGGGAGGAGCTGTGGCTTAGGGTGAAGATTGAAAGAAACACTGGCCTGGGTTAACCTGCTGCAGCTATCCTGTAGGGACACTGTGCAGGGCTTAACTCCAGTGGATGGGCAGGCCCCCAGCAAGGCAGAGCATCTTTGGTGGGTACTGCTGTAGTGCAACCATTGCAGGGTTGCTTGAAAACTCAGTTTGAATCTCTGGAAAAACAGTCTTGCTCTGCTTGCAGGAATGCTGACAAACAAGCAAGGTCATTTGCTGTGTGGTTTGTGGCTCCATGAGGAGCAAAGAGCATCGGTGAAGTGCCAGCAGGACACATGGATCACTGCTGAGCAGAGGCGTGGGGCAGGGCTGAATGCATTGAGGGCATCCAGAGGAGCAGTGGGTTTCCCAAGTCCCCTTGTTCCTTCTCAGGCAAGCTGGGGCATAGCAGAACTCTCTTTGTCTCCTAAGTGTGTGATGTGCAGGAAGAGCACAAGATTCACCCAAGCCTGCTGTAGGCAGACCTCCTTTCTGTGAAGGACTCGTGTGTGCTGCCTTTCAGCAAGGTTGCAGCACGTCTTCCTCTGGCAGCTTTCTGCAGCTGCCCAACGCTTTGCAAATGGTAAATACTGTCAAAGTGAGCTGGCTTTAATATGATATGAAACATGGTATAAAATCATTATGTGTTTGCAGGACATGGGTTTGAGCGAGCTGGACAAACTGGTTAATTAGAAATACATCATGCATTTCATTTTTAATTTATTAGAACCTACTTCCATTAAATTTTCAGGTGTGTGGAAGCGTTGCTCTGTTGGCATACGCTTGATAAAAGCTGTGGCTTTAACCTTGACATGATCAGTTCCATGAGAAAACAGAGCTGTATGCCATAAAACTCAAAGCAATTAGTTGATTTGAACGAAAAGTCTGAGTGGCTGATAACACTGCTGGATTAAGAGCTCCCAAAAGCGTATTATAGAGGTAGACACTGCCTTACAAAGTCGTGTTTCCAATGCCATGCATCCAAATTACGACAGTGAAGAAACTTTGAGGGGAAAAGCCACGGAGCAGTAGAGACGACACTGAGCCATCTGCCTCCTACCCGGAGGGAAAACCCGGTCCCTGTGCAGCAGGAAAAGACTTGAGAGGGTTTTGTGCCATCTGCTGTCAGATAAACAAACTTCATCTACAGTGAAGGGAGGGGAAAAGAGCTCACGTTCCCCTTTCTCTTCCATGTTTCAGCAGAGCAACGCTTAAATAGGAAGGGCAAGGTGCGGGAGCACATCTTTATTGAATCACCTACGAGCTGCTTTTGTTTGACTTCAGAGAAATCCATTTAATGAAATAAGCAAATTAAAATGCAATGGTTGTTTTAACAGTTGTTAGCACTTGAGATTAAAAACAACCAACCAACCCTCCTCCCCCCCCACCCCCCCAAAAATAAAAAAATACAGATGTCACAGGTAATTACAGCTATTTTTGGCAATACAATTATTGGTTTTTTAAACAGCAAACATTTTTCTCAAATAAATACGATCTGCTCACACTAGAAAACATAATAAACAGAATGGTACAATAGGTTTAAAATGGAAAAAAAAAAATATGTATCCACTGATAACATCAAGTTTTAAGAACTGTCCACAGAGAAACTTCAGAAAATACATTTTAATGGGAAGGAACAGAAAGGAGATGGCTGTGTTTTGTTGTGTCGTGTGGATGGGTCACCATTGTTCCCCATGTGTATCTGGGGAAGTGGTGAGAGCTAAGTGGCAATTTGGAGCCTATGCAACCGATCACAGGAACTGCTGTGTTCTTTTTTCATTCATTCACCATTTTAAGTGTGTTTGCTACCACCATCATTTCATGTCTGTATTTTAAGTCCAAATAATTTCCCCTCTGTTCAAGCGCTGGGCAGCAGCCTTCTAGCAGCTCTTCTCTCCTCTCTGTTTTGCAGAATTACTGCCCGTGTTGCTTTTGGGAAGAATAATTCCCACAGAAATCTCTAAACAACTGCTTCTCAGGTGATGTTAATTATCACTTGCCTAATAAAGCTGATACCAGCAGCTACCAACAGAGGGGAGAAGGCTCCTGCCATCAGCTGATCTTTCTGAAACTGAGCGAGCAAAAAGGGAGGATGCTTCTGTCTGATGGCATCACCTACACCCTCAGTTTGCATGAGTAGGCAAAGCTCTGTTGATGGGAGTACAGGGCATCAATTCACTTGCTGAGAACCTCTCCTTTTAGCTACCACTGCACTAAACGCAGGGAAAATTCATGGAACTTGAGACCTGGCACCTGCATTGAATGAGAAATGCAGAGCTCAAGGCAGCAGGTAGGGGCACACTGCAGTGGGTTCCCAGCCTCCTCAGCACAGGGAGACATCTTGTCCAGGGATACAGGCCCTGTGCAAAGCCTTGCTCAATTCCTCACTTGGTGAAACACACCAGTTTTCCCCCCCTAGTGCCATCCCATCAGCAACTGCTGCGCTAGAGCTTGATTCTGTGCTTTGATTCTTGTATTTTTCTAGCACAACCCTTGGATTATGCTTTATGGAAACACTGAAAGAGCCATGTTCTTGGCAGGTTGCCAGTTTCATTCCTTAATTGGGAAGAGTGGGAGAAATCTGGAAACTGCTGCCTGCCTTCTATACCCTAATTAAACTCCTGGGATCTGATGCAGCTCCCAGTGATGGCAAGGAGAAGACTTGCACCTGCTTTTGGTAGCTCAAGCCTAACGTTCTTCTGTGACAGAACACTGAAGCGACATTAAATACACATTAATGAGCAGCAATGGAGTGAAAGTGAAGCAGCAACTGTTCTGTATTCTTAACATTAATTAAAAATGGAAAATGAACATCTTTTTTTTTTTCTTTCTTCTCCCAATAAGCCTCATCAACATGACATTATTTAACACAAAGCCCCTACAAGAAATCAAAATGCTGGAAGAAAGTAAGATTTTCTTCCTGACATTCTTGACACCTGAAAAATCTAATGCGAGATAAGACTACAATTGTCAAAATACTTTCCCAAGCATCCAAAAATATAGTTTTTTAAGAAGAGAGTATTTTAACATATTTTACCTTCTCGAACAGAACACTTTTGTTTTGCATTACTTACTATATGCAAAGATCAGCTAGTACACTATTCAAATTGTGCATTCAGGTTTTGTTCCCTCTCTGTTCCACGCTTCTGTCTGAATAAACTCTGTAACATTGCTTAACTGCAGTAGGACTTCAGCAGCCTCCACTGCTTTGCATCACGCCTTGCTGACCAAACGCCATCCGGAGAATCACACGCTCATCAGTAACCAAATCAGCTGTCGTGTGATTGTCGCCTCTTCAGTTTTAAATAAACTCTTTGCAAATTTGCAGTGAGTAAGCTTGGAGGAAAACAAGCCAGAAACGCTCTTCAAAACGTCTGTACACAGCCCAGAAGAGTTTAAATTATAGTTAAAAACTCAAGTGACAGCAGTATAACTGCAGAGAAGCAGTTCTTTTCTGTCATCTCGTAAGTTATTTCCCTGACTTTTCAGTATACATCCCTGGTATCGTAATGCACTTATGAATGGCCAACCGTGTATTACAGTCATAAATGTATAAATAATAGATACTGATATGCATTGTGACAATGTACATATTGCACAGGATGAGCTCTCTGCTGAGTCAACATCTGTACAGCATCTGCTGTGTTTGCCCTGGCAAGCTCAGGATCAGCTCGTTAAAGTGGAGACAAAGCTGAGTTCAGCCCCTTAACATCCCTTACACCACAGCTGCAGAGCGTTTTACCTACTTTAGAAACAAGGTGTTGTTGCAATTTACCACTTCTTGTTTGTTCTGACTGCTGGAAGTGCAGCTACATCTTATCCAATGCAAGGTGAGACTACTCCTGCCCCAAAGAAACTTGCCCCAAACCAAGCTCTGATCTTATTATGAACTATAAGCCTTTGTTAAAGTTGGCCTCTATAAACTTCTGTGCAAATGTTTTAAATAAGGATATTAGTGCTTTCTATAGAGGGAAAACTGGGTAGAAGAGGGGTACCCTAGGATGCCAGAGTCTCTTTTCTGGTAAATATGATTGTATTTTATGGACATACTCTGAATAATGGTCCAAATGTAGCCAGCCCTGCAAACACAAGTGAAAGCAATTCACCTGTGAGACCAGAAGGTTCTACCCTCCCTAAGCCTCATTTAAGGGCTAGCTGCCCTAAGGGAAGGGTCTCTACCTGGGGATTCCCTCTTTTGGAGCATTTGGCAAGCTGTGATCTTTGGGACAGGTAAGCAAATCTTTTTTTCTTTGACTGGATTGTAGCAATCACCTTTTTGGGTAATTTAGGCCTGCTGTTATTTTTATCTACACCAAGGAAGGAGTGTGCTCAAGTCTTCTTTTGTCCCATGTAAGCATGTTTTCTGTACCTTCTCAAAGTAAGCTACACAAACATCTGTAGGAGCGTTCTGAAGACCTAGCTGATTAGCTTCAGAGCAGCTTTCTTTCGGTCAATTAGCATTATAAACTCTCCTCTGTGCGGTGTTGTAGCATTCTCTTGTGAAGTAGCTGGTGTTGCCATCTTGCAGGACAAGGCTGCTGCACTATGAGGACTGCAGCTCTGTTTGCTGCAGAACTTCCTGGGATTTCAAAAGCTGTAGGTCCAGATGGAAGCCCTTGCCTTCTCCCAAAAGCTAACTTTTCCCTTACTGGAATGTAGAACAAAGCATACTGCTCCTGAATTTCAGTGCCCTGATTTTTCAGCTCTGCTTTGTCTTAATGACAGATGGCACTTGGAAGGAGAGCAGACAGCAAAGGCTGAATTTCAGTGTTGTTTTGAGTTTGTTACTCTCTGCAGAAAGCTGCTTAGTGCAGAGCTTCACTAGGGCTGGCAGAAAGCCACTGCTGTGTAATGACCAGCACAGAAATCTCAGTAAAGGCAGAACCCCTTTTTCAGGGTCTTCTAAATGACAAAGACACAAATGCTTCATGCTAGGTCTGTGCACAAGAGTGGATTTCAATCCTCTAAATAAAGAGGGGAACAAAACCACTTCATAAATCTTCCATATTTGATTGGAAAAGGTTTATTCCATCTCCACTTAAAAGAAACAGTGCCTGGTCTTTGTTCACCATAGTGCCCTCTTCAGATGTGCAATCTTCATCAGTAAGTGCTGTGAAACTTAGCACTTCTCCTGATGCAGATCAGCATCCCACAGCCTTTGCATCAGCAGTGTGCCCAGCACAGCACCCAGCAGAGGGCTGGACCAGAGGAGAGGAGCATCTGGTGCTGCCTGTGAGTCAGCGCTGACCTCTTGTTCCCGGCTGGTGGTGGAGTGCCCTCTGAAAGGTGCCAAGAACCTGGGGGCTGTGAGTGAGGAGTGAGCACGTGGTCCTGAGCAAGCCTGCTACTGCTCTGCAGAAAATAGCAATGAAAAAGCCCCTCCTGAATGCTGGGCTTTCACACAGAGCTAGCTGTTACTGGTGTGGTGCGGGAGGCAGTGGAAGTTACTGGTGTGATCAGAGCTCCATTCATGGTGGAGAAATCTACCTGAGCTACTGACTGAACAGCCTCCCTGCGGTGCAAGAATTTCAACTTATATTTTAATATTTTCACCCCAATTGCTCCCTTTTGTGTTTGTACATGAGAATTTTGGCATGACTCTGGCCGTGTGAGATATGCTAGAACAGCTGTTTGTGTAATCCACGTAACGCTATGACTATTTTTCCACTGTCAATAAACACAAGAAAGAAGAGACATTCTCCAACGCTTGGAAAGGCCGTGGGTTTTCCTTGCTCGTGTAGCTTTGCTTATTCTTGTAGTAAGGTTTCTCTCCAGTTAAAGCCTCCAGTTGGTCCGTGTGTGAGAGGGAGGATGGGGGGATCTGTAAGCTGCCAGACACCTGTATCTCCTAGTTCTTCACATGAACAAAAACCCAAGTATGGAATCTGCATGAAGAGAGAAGGAAATGAAAGCAGTAAGCAGGGATCGAGCTGTGCAGGCTTAGAACAGCTGCACTTTGTGCCCAGCTATAGGTGAGCATCTGATCCCCCTGCTCTGTTACACATCAGATAAAGCCTCTTTAACCAATCTGCTTTACCCTCCTGACTTCTGAAGCAGGAAACTCAGGAATGGGCTGAATGATCAGGTGAGAGGAACAAAGTGTCCTCTGCCTGGCTAAGCAGGTTGCAAATCTCTCTTTTTTAAAGCCAGCGAGCTTCACCCCTTGCTGCTAATTACCTTTCGGACCATCTGTACAAAGTCCTTGGAGTTCTGTGGCGAGAGCCCTTGGAGCTGGCAGGTACAAGCCTCCAGGGAGGACGCGTGTGCCACTATCAGGATGTTGTTTCCTGAAACAGTGAGAAATGCAGGCTGAGGTGAGAGAGTGTCCCCAGCTCTAGGGACAGTGCCTGAGGTGGAGCTGACCATTAGAAATGTTCAGAGTGGGTCCTGTTCATTGTATGACAGCACGTTAAATTGGCGTATGCAGGGAAAGGCAGGGCTTATCAACATAGAGCACGTCTCAGTTTTTGGGATCAGTTAGCTCAGTGCTGTTTCATTTTGAAATGTCTGGTGAGATTCCAGCTGTCTTGCACATGCTTTTCTTCTAACTGAAACTTAATTCTGATTAAAGCACTTGGATGGATTTCCACCAATTACTTCAGGCTTCCATTTCCAAGACCCTTGACAACCAGCATCACACAGTGCTGCCAAGGCTTGTGGGCAAACACAAAAATAAAAGGTTGAGAGTGGAGCACTTACCTTTGCCTTTACATTCACTGATGATTTCTTTCGTTACTTGGTAGCTTCTACTTATGTATGTATCATAAGATTCAGAAACCACTAACTTGCTGACAGGAATATGAGGTCTGTGAGCAAAACAAGTATGGTAAATTAGAAGAAGCGTTAGAAGTGCTGCTTATGATTCATCTGAAAGTATATGTTCTTTTAACTCTTCCAATCCCCTGGGGACCCAGAGCTCAGTGTGAGGATTGCTGTGATGGATTTTCATGCTGTTACTCTAGGAAGGGAGCTAGCTGTTCCTTCATCCAGTGACCTGCTCTATCTGCAGGAATTACTGTGGTGATGGGAGGTGAACCAGGGGGCATCTCCCAGTCCCACACAAGAACAGGCTCTTCTCTCATGCTGAGAGCATTTGTCATTGTCTTTTTGGAAGGCAGGTGTGTTCTATAGCTGAGATTCCTGTGGTCCAGCTGTTCTGCTATATGGGAGCCATTTGCCACCTTCCCAGGGATAAATACAGTGTAGGGTCCTCTATTTAGATAGCCAGACGTGTTGGAATTCTAGCTGCAGACCAAAAGGACACAACACTGGTGATTTCATGGTATAATTAGGAATGAAAAATATCAGGGTGTTTCTGTTTTATTTTTGTTCTTGTTTTCTTTCTGTTGCTTTTTGCAGTTCCAGCTGCTTATTTCACTTGAACATCCTTACACAGTTGAGTGCGCTGGGACTCCGGGAAACACCAGCAGTTCTGGTGATATCATAACCACAAAAACCCAGAAACGACGTGTTTGTCACCAAGCCCATTTAGGTGGAACTCCTGCGTGTGCATGCTCTGCTATGAAGGTTTTGTTTCGATCTGAGGTTGCTCAGCCCATTATCAGGCTCATGCTAAAGTAGTGTGCCAAGCTCCAGCGATGCGGGTAGTGAGGTGCGGTAGAAGGCTGGAGCCCTGTGGCCTCTGGGGAGTTTCCTTCTTTGTGGGAGCTCTGTGAGCCCGGCTCATATAAAGGAATCCTAAATTTGAGAGTAGGAAGCCCAAACGGATGATCTTGTCTATTCTTTGCTGCATTATGATTTTTTTTTTGCTAGGTTTTATTTAGCCTTTCTCTGTGCAGTTTGGAGTAAAAAGCATTTGTGTATTGGGCTGGAGGGCACCGTGGTGGCAGAGTTATGTGGGCAGGAGCTGGGGATGTGGCATCAGGACTGAGCAGCATGAATGTCGGGGAAAGATCAGTGGTGTTTATTCATTTGCCATTCAAATGTGTTTTCAAGCAGATGGTTATTTTGTTTACTTTCAGCAATCACTTTTGGGGTTGAAAACTGAGAAGACTCAAGTCAGGACCGTGCAGAATTTTGCACTAAAAATATTTGAGATATAACTGCTGAGAAGCGATAACTGTTTTGTGTTCAAACTTTTTGGTGGCAGACCTCTGAATGCTGATGATGCAGGAGACCCTGAATTACTGACAGATGTGCACATGCTCCCCAGGATGATATGAAATTCACAGTTAAGATCCATCATCATGCTTATCAGGATAGACAGACAAGCAATTTTCCCTGGGAAAGGGCAGGCCAGGCATTGCTGAAGCTGTGATGCTATTCAGTCCATCAGTGAACTGAGCCAGCAAAACTACTTCTGCTGTTTCCCCCATACTCCAAAGGTAGGGCTGCATGGCTCTGCCTGAGCCTTAGCTTCTACATTTTAGGAAATGAATCAAAACAAACAGACTTTGAGGGTTTTCTGGTCACTGCCAGCCATGATTAAGTTTAGAAATGCAGCAGTGTCCCTCTTTGAAAACAAAACCAAAAAGCAACCCATGCCCCCCACCCCCCCTTGGTGCTACCTGTAGGTTGTATCAACGCTTAGAGTAGCTGCAGCTAAATCCATGGGGGGTATCCAAGCAGGTAGTGTGTTCCCCGAGACCCACTTGGTCCATTCAAACAAGCCTGGCTCTATCCGAATTTTCAGGTTGTTCTCTTGTTGCATACCTGGAAAAGGCAGAAAAGAAGCTCTGTATCATTGAAAGTGGCTGTGGAGGAGAGCAGCAAGACTGTGGCTCTAATGCTTAGGTTTGATTCTAAATAGCGGGTTTTCTTTTGACACTAAGTAGTCAGTTGATTAATAGTGATTCTGAAAAGAGGGAAGTAGTTGATCTACATACTTGGCATGTGATGTACAAAGGCATGTAAACTGCTGGCCAGCAATTACATGCAATATTCTGAACTTAGGCGTGCCTGCATTTTGGAGCTGTTTTTCAACTGTTTTCAATACCAGGAGGTCTCATGCCTCGTTGCTGTTTCCCTTCCTAGTTTCTGCAATGCTTTCCTCTTCCCGTGGCAGCAACTGCAGAAGCACCATGGCAGCACAGAGCTGAGCTGGATGCACCCCAAACACATTCCTGGCTTCTGCGTGGGGACAAAACCCACCCCAGACCTGTGCTGGCTGCGGGGCTTGCACCCCCCTTGCTGTACACTCATCCCACCCTGCAGAAAGAAGAGGGCTCCTTCCAGGTGGTGTTGCTCTGCTGCAAAGTACACTCCCACGGAAATAATCCTCACCCTAAACTACCATTTGTTTGGCTTTCCCATGCCACGTTGCCTTTTATCTGGTTGGCAATGTTTCTCCCAGAAAGCCAGAGGAATGCAGCCTTTCCTGCTCAATAGGTCCTTACCTTTCAGGATATTGTGTGCTGTCTGTACGCACCGAAGGGACGGGGAGCTGTAGATGTAGTCTACAATGGTGTTAGTTTCTAGCAAGGCTTCTCCTGCAAGCAGATTTTAAAGCCCGTGAATAAAAACTGACAAATGGCATGGTAGCAGCAACAGCAGCATGTAGGTATGTGCCACCCAGCTAGGAGCTGCAGGAGCTTCCCAGCTGCACTGCTTGTGTCTCAGGAAATGAATGTACCCATCATATTTTATTATTATTGCGTGCACAGCTGTGGAACTGGGACATTTTTCTGTGTTTGTTGTGCCATGTGCCTCTACGTACTTAACCAGTATGCAAAAAAAGCACAGCAGCTTTTGCTCTATTTCTTTTTCTCTTGTACTTAGCCAAAAAGTGAATAGTGCACTGAGGGGAAAAACTGTAGAGAGAGCTTGAATTTCATTTAATTTCATTTAAAAGTCATAAATCAGAATGATTCAACTTAATTCAAACCCAACTTAATTCAATTGGCTCGATTCTTTGCTAGTATAAATTACCATTTCATTACACAGGTGGAAGATCACTGAAAATGAGATAAGAATCAGCTCCACTCTTAGGGTTATTAATATTCTCACGAAGCCTAAGGGAACCAAATGAGAACAGGGCTCTGAGCATTGCACAGACCTGTGCTACGAGAGTCATGTTTTTGTTCCATTTGAAGAGGCAGGGCACAAAGGTGGGAGTAAGAAGGGGTTATTAACCTTGACTTCATGTGTTTAATGATGGCTGTAACCATGTCAAAGCAATCTCTAAATCTCTTGGGAGAAGTGGGCTAATTTAGAAAGAGCTGCATGTGTAGCAGCCTTCTGCCATGGGGCTGCTGCTCATTTGCTCAGTTGTGGGAGGAATTAGGGCTCCAGCAAGCACCAAGGTCAGGTCGGTGCTGCAGCAGCACAGGCAGCTGGATGGTGCCCTGTCACGTACACACTTGTGTGCTGGGATCATTTAATGATGGCAGCCAAGTGAGCTGCGATTGCTCCCAGATTTGCCTTCTGTTATGTGCATATTGCAAACCCTGATGCCATGTGGCCTGGAGAGCGCGCGTCCCGCTGCTGTGCGGTGATTTATTTTTGTTTAGAAAGCAAGTATAATTTTAGCTGCCCTACTTTGAATGTGACCAAAGTGCTGCGAAGGATCTGAATTGGAGAAAATGCAAAGTGCTGTTCTCTGTCCTTTGGGGAATCGGGCTCCCCTGGTCACCCGGCTTAATATTTGCTCCTTGATTACTGAATAATCATCTTTCTGTACACAAACTCACAGGATCAGGAGTCAGCGATGAGGATGGGTGAACCCTGGGAGTAATTTGGAGTGTGTTTTTGCAAACGTAAACCCAGATAGGCTGCTGAAAGTACATCGGTGTGGTGAACTGCAGATCACATTTTAAGATTGTCAAAATCAAGGCAAGACCACAGTCTGCATTCATTGCTGCATTTCTCAGTGACATTGGTAATAACACCATCTTCCAGTGCAGCACACTTACAGGGCAGTACTAAATGCACTGCTCATGGCTCATGTGATGTTATACCACAGCCTGGGGGTTTTTGCTTTGCCTTTCATTCAGCTGCAGCACCTGAATGAGGCAAGAAGGGGCTTGCCAGTAAGAGACTTCAGGAAGGTTCTTGAAGCACCGAAATGGTGTTAGTTTGGGGCCCGATTCATTCTTTCTGCTTCGTGCTTTCTCTTTCTGTGTCTGAGTGCGTGGGAGGGAGATAGCAAAGCTTCCTGGGCAAACTCAGGCCTGCCAGGGGCAACTCACCAACGAGCCTCGCCTGCGTACAGCCAAGCACAGTGATGGGCGCATCTTTTTCATAGTCCCTGAACCCGCCGCTCCTCTGAGGTAAGCTGTGAGGCATATTCAGGTTACTGCGCACGTACCTGCCTGCAAGGGAGAGGTCAGGAGCACTTGCTGGAGTTATTAGCTCAGAGAGACAGAAAGCATCGTGCCTATTTCCTCCCTCCTGCGCTGTAACGTCTGCACCTTGCAGGCACTGCCTAGACCTGGCTGCCAAGCAGTGTTTCCTATGTAAAACTAACAAGAACCTGACAAAAATAAGCTGTATTCATTCAAAATCTGCAAGGAATGTTCCTAATGCTTTCAAGTTATCTTTAGGGTTGCCAAAAAGAAAGTGATTTTCATGCCACAAAGACTGAAACACCAACTTGTACACTTCTACGGGGCGTAAAAATATCAGAGCTCTTCAAATGTGACTGGGAAAGAAGGTAACTGTAAAATCATCCCTTCAAATAGAAAAATATATTTTTTTAATAAATTTCCAAACAGCTCTAAAGCTGACAGTGCCTGAGATTATGGTCTGTAGCTGTAGTCTCTGTCTCAAGTGTATGTACATAAAGAAATATATCGGGGACTCGTGGCAGATCATAGTTTGCCTACAGTCATATTACTGGGTTGCCATCTCTAGTTTGCACCCTGAAAGGCACTCAAAATGTACCCTTTTACATTTAGGACCAAGAACAAATATACAAAGTTTTAACAGGTGTTTGCATTGGACATTGACTATCAGCATCACTTCCAAATGAAAATGCTCTTTAGGTGACGCTACTTTAATAGAATTTGTTCTTGCAGTATTTTTCTAAACATTAACAAGTGCAATATTTACTCCTTGGTTTTTGTTGCTGCCTCTGGTGCAGTCCTGTCACAATGTCAAAGCACCGCTTTGGAAACCAGAGTTTCCATCTCAGCTTTGCTCTGGGCAGCTGTTACTGTCCTTCCTTCACCTAAACCCAGAGCCTGAGGGACCCAAAGGAGCCCACTCACCTTTGGCATCAAAACACTGCGACAACCAGTACTTCCCAAAAACAACATCCATTCTCTCCCCATGCCTGCAGACGAAGAGGCAGCGCTTCTGAGGCCCTGGCTGGCTGCTTATTCTTAGTGGCTGAAAGAAAAAATGACAGCATGTTTGGCCTTTATGAAAGTGCAAGTGTTTTTCTGAGATCTGATTTGCTAATGGCACCCAGGGCCGGCCAGCTCTTGCTTTTAGCCTCATGCAGGTACAGGAAGCTCTCTGAAGTTGGTTATGCTGGTGTAAAAAGTCAAATTGAGCAGAGGATGAGGCCCTGCCACATGGCTGCAAAGAGCAGGGCTAGCAATAGTGAAGTCTTCTCTGCATGTGGTTTGTTGTGTCCTTCTAAAGCTTGTAGAGAATTGCAAGTGGAAGCTTCCAGCACAGGCAGTGAAAAGGGACCAGAGAATAAGAGCTGGGGAAATAAACAATTACTGGAAATTTGATGTTGAAAGTGTGTGTGATCTGTGTGTGTGAGGGTCCCTACCTGCACATTTTGGCAGATGATGGTGAGTGGCCCTGCGTCCCCAGGCCCTTGGTCTTCCTGCTGTCTTCTTTCCAGAGCTCCGTCAGTGAATGCTTGAAGGGAGGGGGAAGATGTGGTGTTCAGGATTGAGTAGGACCTGCCAGAAACAGAAAGGTGTTGGCTTTGGGAGTGCTTCAGGCTTTATGCCCTTGGGCCGCTGTCTGCAGGAACAGATGATAATTACTGTAGTTCACATTATTACTTTATTGTATTTTAGATCTGCCTAGAGAGCACCTTGCTAGGTAATATACACACACGAAGAGATGAACCTTGTCTTGATGGGCTTCTTGTTTCCTTAGGAACAGTTTCACTGAACAGCAGTGTGCAGGCGTTGGTCTGTGAGGCCGTCAGACCTTTAATGTTCTCATGGAAAATGCCAGGACATTTCTCACAGCCACAGGGCCAGCATCAGCCCCATCTGGGGACCTGCTGCATGTTACTCACCACGGCTTTGTGGACCAGTTTGGAAGCTAATTGCTACAGAGAAATTTCTCTTGCCTTAGTGGTGTGAGCTGCTGCTAGTTATATTTGTACAGTGCTTGGTATTTGGGCTGGTCAGTGGCTGTGCTACAAATGGGAAATACACATACTAGTTTGTTTACCAGTGTAGTGGATTGCTCTCTGGACCATTACCCATATTAAATAGAACTGGAATGTCCCTTTTGGTACTGGCAAGAAGCAAGCTGTAGGATGGAGAGTCAGCACACAGAATTGCTGGTTACAGCTGACTGCATCTCTCCTTTTGACTGGGAGGAGCAAGGAGAGCATCAGTGCTTTGCTGCTTAAGGGGTACAGTGGAAAGCTGGAGCACAGCCTTGCCTGTCATCCTGGGCACTTCTCATGGTTCCTGTGCACAAAACAGTTGTACTGCCTTGTAGAGAAATGACGTGTTCAGTCTGGGTGGTTGCATCCACATTTTTCAGTGCTGTCTATTCCATTTCCCATCTACAGTGGGAATTTATTCTCACCAGTGCTTCTTCCTGTGAAATGCGGCCAGAGGGACATAATAGATCCCATTCTCCCTCAAGATGCTTATCTGCTGACGCTCCCTCTGAGTACAGCTCTCATGCCCAGACATTCAAAGCCTGTGACCAAGACCCAGGGGAGCAAGCTGACAGGCAATTACAGAACCTGCAGTGACCCTCTGCTCATTCGCTTACATTGAATGGGCTGCACTTGCTTAGTCATTAAAAGGTTGTCATTTAATGCACGTGGTCATTTGCTTTGACAGAAATGGTTGCCTTTGCTTGCACTTTTCAGTGCCTTAAAAACATCAGAAGTTGCTTCCTGATGAGCACCTAGATAGGATAAAATCTCAGAGGAGCTTCTCACTGCTGTTAAAATAACACCCATGCTCCTACCAGTGGAACAAAAGTAGGTCATCTGCATTTTTGTAAAGAACCAATCTGCAAATTCAATCTGTCTTGTGCCAGTTTGAAGATGTAAAAAGTGCTACACTGTTGGTACTGATATTGGCCCCTTATCTGGTGGGAGTGGGGTGCAAGGATGAGTCGAGGTATCAGGCAGACCTTGAAAACCAGTTAAATGTAGGAGGAGATTTGGTGGATAAACTGTGAGAAATTTGACCAGGTGCCGGGGTGAGAAATCCTGTCTAACCCTGCTGTGCAGAGTACATCCATATGATGTATTGCAGGGAGATGCTCAGACTGTGCTTCCAGCTGGCAGGAGAAGGGCAGCTCTGATCCAGCAGCTCTGCGGTGCATCTGTGTGTGCCAAGCCCTGAGCAGGGAGCACAGGCCGGCATTCATCCCTGTGCTCAGTGGTCAGCCCATAGCACAGGCACAACCAGCTGCACATGGATATATCCTCACTAGCCCAGAAATGTGAACATCTCAGGGTGAGAAGGAGCTTAAGTTCTTAGGTAGGCCCATCTTGGTCTTTAGTTCAGTGTTGCAGCTCTCAGCCTCTTACTGCTTCGCCCACATTGCAGTCTTTCAGGAGCACCAGCCAGGAGAATACTGAGGGTTTGCTTCACTACTCCTCTTCCCGAGGAACTGCTGCACCATTTCTGAGACTAATTTTCTCCCTAAGCCCTTGCCGAAAGGCCATGGATGCTGTACTCCCTATAAATAGATGCTTGGATTCACTGCAAGTGGTGATGAGGCAAAGGCATCCTATCTCACTGTGCCTGGAGGAGAGCCACCCCCCTGCCTTCAGCCATGTCTCCTTTCCACTGCTGGAAAACAGAAACCACTGACACTATTTCAGCTTAGTCATCTTCTAAGCATAGGTCATTGTTTGGAAGCTTTTCCCAAAGCCTTGTGGTTCCTCCTCTTGGCACACAGAGACTGAAGCAGACAATAGCATCTACTGTCTTCTAGATGGCACGGGGGAGATGCTTTTCCTTCCTCGCTCCTGGTGACATTGCTGTGTTCTGGAGGCGATGTCATCCTGGCCAGAAACCCCTTGAAGAATGGAGGTGATGGAGGGAAGGTCTCCATCATGACACAATGCCATTAGTGCTCATTGTAGGAAAGGACTCCTCTGCCTTGTCACTCACTGCTATCAGGGTGAGAAGGATCTCCAGGGAAAGTAACCAGATATTGTTGCAGAATGGGAAGAAAACAGTGGAAAAAAAAAAAACCACTGAGGCACAAATAGCTTGAAAAATTAGGGCTCTTTTTCCTCCCCCTTCTACTTGTGCCAAGCCTGATTTCTCAGGCTTATTAAAGGGGCAAGGAATAGCTTTGGCCTCTCTCAGGGAGCCAAAATAGCCTGCTATGTAATATCTATAGTGCTGATATCCATTTGGGGGTGGAGGAGGTGACTATTTCTAGCTTTGCTGGTAATGGAAAAACAGTGCAGGGAATCGTCACAAGTTCTAGCTTTTGGATGGTGCTGGGTGCACAGATGCAAAGATGGCACTTTTTTTTTTCCCTACTGTATGCCATTAAATGTATATGCAAGAGACCTGTGGCATTGAATGCCTGGTTTTTGTGGCTTCTGTGGGGCAAGCCAATTTTTGTACCTTTGCTGGGTTTCCCACTTCCTTGGGGCTCTGTGTGCTGAGGGTGAAGTATTTCTCCTTTTGACTTGGCAGCCCCCTAATTCACAGGCACACAAGGTGGTGTAGAAAATACCCCACTGGGGAGGCTTTAAGGTATAGATGTATACGTGCACTACGCAGATGGGATTTATAGTTCAGATTCATTCCAAGCAGCTTCAGCTCACCAGTAGGTTGTGCTGCTACCAGAAGATTTCTACCTCGGAGCCACAAGGGGTAAAAAAAACCACCAACATTTTGTTTCCAACATAGCTGTGGCCAGGTGCCCTCCCAGGCTCAGTCAGAACAGATCTCCTAACATCGCTACAAATGCAGCCAGTTTTAGCCTAAAGGAGTGTTGAGCTCATTTCAGGAAGGTTATTTTTCACTTGCAGGATGCAGAACTAGCAGCAGAGCAGTCATGAAGTGTCCTTGACTTTCAGATCATAAGATTTAGAGCAAACAAGAACAAACATCAGGCTTCCCAAATGAGTGTTTCTGGCTCATGTATTTTGCTTTTTGAAGCTTTCCTCTTACAATTCTGGGAAAAAAAAAAACAGCTGTTCTTTTTGCATAACCACATAGCTAGTGCTGGGCCTGAAACTACTGCTAGATAACATGAAATTCTTAACACCATCACCCTTCCTGCAGGAATGGCAAGAAGGGGTTACGTAGGTTTAGGATTTAGGTGGGGTTGTATGGGATGCTGGAACAATTTGTCTGTAATTATTTTCCAGCTTATAGCACCAATCAGAGAACAAATATTCCCCCTACCAGACCCTAGCAGGTCCAGTCATGCCACAATGTGCCACAGCTGGCAGAGAAATGCACTTTAGATGCATGGCAAATCTTTGGGGTCTGCAGAATAGAAGCAATGCCATTCCTGTTTTAGGAGACAGGGAAAGGATTCAGACCTGAAGTCTCTCAAGACACAGTCTGGTTTAATGGACATTCTGCCCCATTCTGAAAGCAAAGCCTGTTCTGCCCTAAGAAACGGTTCATCAGATTCGTCTCTTAGTGATGGCAGCCAGTTGGTCTGCAGCTGAAGCACAACCTTCTCATAGGGCAGGGATGCCTTTTTGTTTTGTGTTTGTCTATGGAAGTTTGTGTGCTGGGCTGAGCTCTAGAGGCACAGTTTGGATATCAGCCCTAAAACTGTGTCCTGCAGAGGCCAGAATTCAGCTTCTGCATTGCTTGTGTAGTGCAACAGGGAAATCTTTTTCAGGAGAAATATTCCAAAACCAGTTAATCTGCAGACACAAGCAACCTTATGTTGCTGTATTAAGGATTTGCTCAAGTGTCTCAGAATAGCATTTTCCTTGCCATATCTGTTGCATGGTATTGCTATGGTGCTGCAGCCAGGAATGAGCTGTATTTTAGCAATGGTCTCAATAATGCATGATTTTCACTTGAAGAATGCAGTCTCTTGTGACTAGGAGGGAAAACTCAATGGCTGTTTTTTCTTTCTTCCTCTGCAGGAATAAAGCAGGACGTGGCTGTGTACACAGAGGCAGCACAAAGCACTGCTCACCACCAGCAGCCCCACTCCCAGCTCTGGGCATTGGTCCCACCTCCTCCATGTGGCAGCTCTGTGATCCCGGTGAGTAGTGCCATGCTTTCTTTCATGCCTATGAAATAAAGTTATCTGTGCTCCATTCTCATCTTACTGAGAGGATCTAATGGTGAACGTGTTGACCTGGATGGCAGTTGGACTTTGGTTGTGTTTGGCTTGCTATATTGTTTTGACCAAATGACATTCTGTAACCCAATATTCCCTGTGGGAAGCTGTTGTGTAAAATGAGATTGTTTCCGGGTATATAATAATGTTTTTGATAAATGCTTCATATTGCATGCTCTGGTTCATGATTTATAATCTTTAGCAGTAATCAGGGAAGGGGCATTTCCTTTCTTTGCTTGCCTTTCCTTGCTTGCCTGGAGACAAAGCAGTGCTGGAGTTAGAAAATGTTTGGCTTTCCTTTTAGCTGCAATAATAATTGCTCCCCGTGCTTGTCTCTCTTGGCCTCAAAATCCTTCCAGGTACTGTAAGAAAAAAAGCAGAGTGCAGAACAGGCTGCTGCAGTATTTGTGGATGTGAACCATTTTGGATGGGAACTTTTGGGGGAAGAAAAGACAATTTTTGCTGGATTGCAAATGGGAGGCCCTGGATTAAGTCCTGACTTGAGTCAGACTCGCTGATTGACTTTGTCCGTGTGCCTTGATTGTAATTTTGCTAAGCCCTGGCTACTGGAGGGTTTTTCTTTGCTTATAATGGAAGATGAGTTGAAGTTTGGCAACAGATGCGGGATAGATAGGACTGTTCTGTTTGGCTCACATATGAGTGGAAGCCCTTTATAAGTGGTGACCGTTTTTCACAGGGCAGGCAGAAAAAGAATGGATGGTTGTGACAGAAGGGATGAATGATCTCTTGTTGTGCTTGTCCCTGCCTGAAGGTCTTCTGGGTTGGGGAGGACTCAGGGTGAAACCAGGACTGGTTTACAGAAGCACAGAATGGTCACTGCCATCACATCTGGAAGTGAGCCTGGAAGCTACATTTGCCCTGTGTCTGCTCTCCATCTGTCGCTCACCATGACGTGTGTGTTAAGCTTGAAAAGTCACGAACAAAGAAAAAAAAGCTGGTTTTTTTTTCCTCTTTTGTTTCCTGCATTTTGCTTGGCTTGATGAGATGTTGGATTGATTTCTACTAAATGCTGAGTGAGGTCAGTGCTTGTCCTGTGCTGACAGGGGTGTCATGTGCTCCCTTTCTGCTCTGACACTCTCCCCACAAACCATGTTTGCCCACTGAAATTTGAGATATCAACTGTCTGCATCTCATTCTGTATCTCCATCCTCTCCCTCTGTAATCTGCTGTGTGACCATGCCCAAGCCTCTGCACCTGCCTCGGTTTATTGGACAGACAGCAGGCAGGAATGTGTCTTTCTGCTCTCCTTGTTATCGTGTGCTCTTACAGAGACACCACTCTCTATGCTCCTGTTGTGCCAAAGGTGTTTGGGTGCTTAGGGATGCAGACATCCCTGTGGGATTTGCCCAGACCCACAGTCCAGCAGTAGGCTTTTACTAGGTTTATCTAATTCCTATCAAAATCAAGAGGCATAAATTATAACCTTATTCAAAAGTCAAGGTCTTGATTCTCACTGAAGCAAATGGCAGGCAGGTGATAACTGCTCTGAATGTCTTGCAAAGTGTCTGAAGAAATCTTGCTGATCCAGACCTTTTTCCCATGGAATCATACACAACAATTTATGCACAAATTAATGCACAAATTCAAAGCTTTGTGACCCAGGTCCCACCACAGAGATGCCTTCACTGCAGTGTCTGTGCAGTGGCCATCTGCTCCAGCTCTATCAACCAGCAGCAGCCATCCTATGAGTAACAGTTGCTGTAACATCCTAGCTGAATAAATCGCATCATTCTCAAATCCCATGCATGGCGCCAGCACCTGCGCTTCCTTTGCTTACCAGATGGGGCTTGGTGTGCCAGAATGTTTCCCCCAAAGCCACCTTCTCAGCAGCCCTGAGGAAGTGAAGTGAGACTATTCGCTTACCCAGGTGAAATCTCAGCTGCTGAGCTCCCTTTTTGCAGTGACTAGAATTAGACTGAGCAGCTTTACGTACCCATGGAACACCCAGGTCCCACATTCATCCGCCTTCGTGATGTAATTTTCAGGCAGCAGCCCAGAACAGCCGGTTGCAAGGGAAATGCCATAAATCCAGCCCTCACTTGTACTGGTTTGTTCCACTGGGGACATGAAAATAAAGTCCCCAGGAACCAGTTCGAGTTCATCATCGTTCTGGGGAGTGTAAGGATAGATCACTTGTAGAGTCTGAGGAAGAAACAGAAGCACAAATGAATGAAAGGGTTGTTAATGGAAGGGAACTTCTAGCAGAGTGGGGCAGGGGCACTTCCACCCAGACCTTTAGCCTTTTCATGGTGTAAGCAGCTCTCCTTATCATGCATCTCTGTGCTTTATCCAGGGAAGTGTTACCTTGAGGGAATTCCTACTGTTTCCCACTCCTAGACTGCTGGAAAGCTCTTCTTCTCTCTGATTTCAGTCATGTCTTTGACAACCAGGAGGGGATGTTTTTTAGTGAGGGCAAAGACATGACTGCGTGCTTAAATGTCAGCTTTTGATTGAAATGGAACTGCACTCTTCTTGTGAGCTGCAGTTCACAGCAGTTCTGTGCTCAGTGGCCATTGCCAGTGTAACCACTTGCGCTTGACCTACAAGAGCAGTTCTCACTGCTATTGCTTTTGAAGTCAAGGCAGAAACAGAGCTGGGGCTGACAACAGATCTGAATCTGTGACATCCTGCTCTCAGAACTGTGTGCTAATAGCTGATGAGTAATACTGAGCTGTGACCACCTGCTTTTCTTTGTGCTTTCCAATGTGAGCAAGATAAAGTAAAAAAAAAAAAAGTGGGGTAAAGATCTGTAACTATAATTCTGTGATCTGTTCTGCTCTGGAGCATGAGGAATCCACATGTGTTGAATGTCTACCAGTGACTTTCCTTAGGAATGGCTGTGGCAGTCCTCACTGAAGGGGAGAACAGGCAAGCTGCTGGCCCTGGCAAGTCTGATTCCTTCAGTGGTATCATGCAAATAAAAAACAGGATCATCAGCTCTGATGCCCATTTGCTCATTAATCCTCCTAAATATCTGTGGTATCTTCAAAGGGAGTCAGCTAGTCACTGTCACCTGATAGCACAGGGCCAAAGCTCTGGCACATGGCTGCCTTCAGTTAGATAGGCACAGATGTGAGCTGGTTTTCAGCAGCAGCTCCCTTTGTGATTGGTGATAACATTGACTGCTTGCAGCTTCTAAAGGCCGAGTTGGCTCTTCACATAGGGAAGGAGGATGGTGCTCTTCCTGGACGTGTCTGTTTCACTGCACTGACTGCAAAGGGGGCCTCAAGTAGCTGGCTCAGACTTAGACATCTGACTTGGGGAAGCACACAGGAGATGAGACCAATCTCCTGTCTGTTTTCTCTGTACCCAAGGTCCCAATTTGCAGAATAGAAATACATAATTTTTTTTTCCATATATTGTGTTGGAGAACGATAACCATTTCTTTTTGGACTGAAACAAACTCTACAGCACGTACCTCGTGGTTAACAAAGCGTATGTCTCGGGAGAATATGGCAGCCACCCAGTCGCAGCCCAGCTTGACATCGATGTTCTGTGCCAGCTTCTCCAGCGTGGGCAGGTGGCTGGTGTGGAAGTGATAGGCCAGCGTCACGTGGAGCTGCTTCTTGTGGGGCTCCACGTGCACATCTGCAGCAGGAAGATGTCAGTTAGCAAGACAGGGCTGTTGAGATTAGCAGCTTTTCTGAGGTGGGAGAGCGGCTGTGGGCCACGAGCAGGAGGTGGTAGTGCAGCTTTTTAAGATAGCCTGAGCAGAAGATATTGGAGGTGAGTTTCTGAAAGGGCTTTGGGTAAATCAGACGTGGGCTCCCTGTGTGTGCTGTGCCTCGGATCGAGCCATGGGATTTGTGGTCTGATTCAGTTCTTAGTCACACCAGGGTGGTAGACCAAACATCCTTGCCAAACTGCCAGAAGTCATTTGAATTCAGAAAAGGGGCTCTTCTGGATGGTGTGATAACAACTGTTGTAATGCACACACACAGGCCTTCTGCTGAAAGAGACTTGCCCAGTGAGGAGCAGCCTTTCTGTCACTGGGAGCTGAGGATCTCCCCTAAATAAGCAAGTGAAACAGCATTATTTCTACTGTCCCTCCTCTCTCTTATGGTAGAAATTACAAATCCGTGTATCCATGGATATCCATATTCATGTAAATTGATTACATCTTTTTCATGTACTTTAGCTGGATTATTAGCTCACTCACTGAGGGAAAGGTGTTCCCAAATTGTGAAAGCAGAAATAGGTAAAATAATGATTCAAAGTGATCCTGCAAAAATAGAATCTAAATCAGGAAGAGATTCAGGGAAGCAGAAAGGTGGAAGTATGTGGAAAAACTGGGACTCTCCCAGTGGATGTGGAAATCATAGGATGCATTGTTTGCATGTAATTTACTTTTGCTTATTCAACTGAAAATTGCAATTAAATTTGACTGATTATTCAGTCAGAATTGCAGCTATTCATAGACTTGGCTGTAAATGCCAGCCAGGAGTAGCTTTGCAAGTTCATCCATCTTTTTTTTTTGTTTTTTGGATCAGTGAGAGACAACGTGCTCTGCGACTCCAAAGAAGCCCCACAGACTTCAGTGTGATAAACTGACCAGGCTGCACCCTGCAGTGCAGCAACTGGCTGCCCCTAAGAAAGAACTGATGGGTTGGGCTGGGCTGGAGGTTGGCTGGCACTGAGCAGGGCTGGTGGAAAGGCTCCTTTAAGGTTGTCAGGGCGCTCTGGGTCTTCCCTCAGAGCCCCACGTGCATCTCAGAAGTGCACAGCAGCCCTTCTGAGGCTGAGGAAGGTTTTGTGGCGGTGAGTGGAGCAGGAAATGCTCAGCCCTGCAGGCTGCAGTCTGTCTGAAAGGTTAAAGAACCGCCAAATGTCAACTTCCCTTTCAGGAGCAGCACTCGACACTAAGTGTGAGGTGATCTTTAAAGTGAAAACCTGCTGACAAACAAGGCTCCCGGAGGGGTGCTGCTCTCAGACCACCCTTGGTTCAGCTTACAGGTATCACTGCTCCCCTATGGGCAGCTCTGACATTTAAATTCCTGTTCATACTTTATATTAATTGGGCACTATCCCTTTGCCTGCGCATGGAAGACTGCCAGGTTAATGCAGAAGATGACCTCTGAAATGGCCACTATGGGAGAAGTGTGGGGTTTCATATGATGTAGTGTCACCCACCTGCTTTGGAGGCAGCCTCTGCAGCAAAGTCTGCAGCAAACTTCTTGAGCACCTCAGCACTTTCCTCCTTGACAAAAAGCCCGATGAAGTTGGAGGACGTGTAGAGCTCCAAGGGCAGAGGGGCAGGGAATTTGCATTTCCAGCGCATCACGGTGGCCTGCAGGGCTTCAGTGAGAGCATCGACCTTGCTGTCCTCGCACTGCCAAAGGAAACAGGACAAGCACTGCTCAGGTGGAGAGCTGATCCCTGTGCCTGCACTCAGCTCTGCTGTGCACTTGGTAGAGAAAGAGAGGCTCAAGTGGGTGAGTGTGAATGGTGTTGTATGTATGAATGGTCTGCCTCTGCTGGCACACAGTGAGAAAAAAGCAGGGGATCACAGAAACAGGCATCTTCAGAAGCCCTCTGCCCATCCCTTGTCCTCAAAGCGGGATCAGCTATCCCCAAATAACCTCCTGAGCCTCACCCCCCTGCACACACTCTTCTCATGCTAACAATCATTTGTGATTACGTGATTTTGGTCTGCTGCTCTTCCCTGAAAACAGCTCGTTTAGAACCCAATTACCTCCTCACCAAGCCCAGGCACTTCTTGTCATAACCCCTGAATTCCCTTCTGCAGCAACTGAATGAAGTGTGCAGCATCTCCAGCCTGAGCCTGACAAGGGCTGCTCATGCATGCATACATAAAGGCGGCAGAAAGAGGAGCTCTGGTTTACCATAAAGAACTGGCACAGGGTGATATGTGGGAAAATGTTGTGAGCTTTGTTCTTCCCGCAGATCTGCTTTGATTGCTGCCAGAACTCAGAGAGCTTCTGAGCCAGGGGGCCAGTGGGGCGCAGGTAGAGGACGTACTCCCGAGGCAGGGTGTCATCCAGGAATGGATCACCCACATGGGAGAACAGCCTGAGAGGGAGAAAGGAGGGTTAGATTGGCATAGAAAGGTGTTTTCTTCAGCAAAATCAGTTTCCCCTGTCCTTGCTCTGCTTCCATCTCCCTTTATAGAAAAAAATCAACTCTTGGGGGTCAGGCTGAGGGCTGCGCCATCTCTCTTGCAGCCCCTTACCACTACTAAGTAATACAGAAAATTGGATTTTAGTTTCAGACTGAGAGTCTGACGATGTATCCTCACTCACTGCCTCCGTCTTTCCGACATTCAGTGTGCATAACGTGGTGGGGAAAGCACTGAAAATGGCTCAGCATCTCTGAAAAGGCGGCTCTCAGTTTTCCCTTTGGGCATTGTGGTGCAGGGAGGACCGGTTCCTTTCTCTCCCCCTTTTTTGCTATTGCTGGAGATCTCCAACTGTCAGACAAGGCTTTTTTCTCCATTGTTTATTTACAGCCCTCAAACACTGGCTCTCTAATTGCAACTGTGTTTCAGGCCGTGTTCCTATCAAAACATCTGCAGTAACATTCTGCTTTCTAATGGCTAAAGTCTTAGCCACTAAAGCTGCTGATTTCTTGTACTCTTTTCTGTTTAACATGTATTACTTCATACCAACCAGTCGCATGCTGCTTGGACGCTTCTTCCACCTGTTGATGCCAGTGCTTTTTGTCTGAAGGGAAAGCAAAACAAAGAGAGCATTTCAGTGCTGGTGATATATGGATAAAGTCACATCTGCTTTCTGGCAAGATAGACATCATTAGCCCCACGTTAACTGCGACCTGAGTTCTGCCTGAATTCCCTCTAAGTAGGGTTACATGTTGTGCATACACACAGGAAAAACTAGGAGTCAAACTTTGGGAGTGAAGCTGAGGATAATTAAAAGTAATAATTGCAGCCGCACATCAAGCATGCAAATCATGGGCGTCCTGTGTTGCAATCTCGTCGTGCAATTATTTATCTTGGTCCTAGGACTGCTTTCTGCTGATGTGACCGTGGGTGAGGCTCAGCCCTGACGTGCAGGCATTGCAGCAGCGCTGAGGACAGGAGAGATGCAGTCGCCACCAGGGGGCACAAACCTGAGATTTTCCCGGTTAGAATAACCTGGCAAAATTTACTAGCTCCCTTCGTCCCTTGCTACGTGAATGTGCTCTTCTTTTGTTTATTTCCCTTCGGGGTGCCTGTATATCCCTTTGCACTCCAGCGAACAAGGCCGAAGTCTTCTGGTAAGCGAGTTTTTGGGTTGCAGAACAAACCCGTGTGGTGCTGCCTTTTTTCCCTGTAGTGTTTCCAAGTGCTCAGCACTGAAATGCAGCTGTGGATCAGCTCAGCTTTGTAATGCTTTGACTGCCAAAGTGAGGAATCCACCCAGAATCCAGAAGGCATAAATATTTAAGAAAAAAATATGAGTGAAGGAGGCAGAAAAGGATAGAAACGTTAAGAGTTTGGGGGCAGAAGTCAGACCTCAGCTGAGTGTCAGGAGGCCAATGCACCTTGAATTCATTTCAAAGCTTCCTGCTTAAAGGAAAAAGGGCGGCGTTGCTCTTAAGAGCTACAGATGTGGTAGGAAGGAGGTCAGACTGAAGGGGATGTTGGTTTAATCTAATTCACAACAGATAATCCCTCGGCACGCACTTGTGCAAAATGGTGTGGGAGGAGGAAGGGCTGAGGAGAACACAGCGTTGGCAGTGGGGTCAAAGGCAGCCCCCTCCAAAGACAGGGGAAGAGGAGGGATCCCATAGATGGCAGTGCCAGAAACAGATGGGGTGTCTCAGAGCTATTAATGACAAAATCTGGCTGAGGACAGAAAAACTTCCAGCTTACAGTGGCTGGCCTCAAGCAGTAACCTACTAAAAATGGTATGTTACAGTTTAATGATAATTCAGAAAGCTTGCTGACGTCGTGAAGCCAGAGGGAATGTGTCTGACCAAAGGGACAGGATCAGGGCACCAAGCACCCCATGTTATGTGCTGCAGGAGGGCTGGCTGTAGGAAATGGTCCAGGTGAGGGAAGAGGGTCATGATCCACGGCTCTAGGATTAGGGCAGTGGGGACCCTCCAGCATAGCAGCTTGTGCCCATAGGGCCACCTAAGACATTCATCTGCTTACCCGTTGCCCTTTCTGTCTGCAGTGATGACTTTTGCGGGTGCTCTGATAACCATGCAGCGATGTGAAATGTCACCCACTTGGTCACAGACGCGTGTTGTTGACTCAGCTGTGTTTCAGCTCTGCCACTGGCTTCCCCACCCCTTGAATATACGTATTTTTGTTCATTTTGAGAGTAAGAGGAAGGCAGAAAGATAATGCTGCAAAAAAGGGCTGTGTTGCAAATATGTGACTATGAAAATACTTCCTCCTGAAGCGCTCTGCTGCCCTTATCTGCCAGCGCTCATCTGAGATCCGCTAGTCCCAGCACCTGCCTCTGCAAGGACGGGCCAGCATCGCGGTTGGTTCTGTTCTGCCTGGCTGACCTTTGCCTAGGCTGGCACAGATGCATTTTGCACAGCAGCCTCTGCTTTGCTTGCAGTAGTTCTGCAGAAAGCTCTCCCTCTGCACAGCCTGCAGAGCTGTAAGGGAGGCCAGCTGCCTCTGCTGACCGCCTGTGGGTTTTCCTCACTGCGGTTCTATCCAACATTTCTGTTGTGTTGCTTTGCTTGTTTGACCTCCTCCTCTTGCTGAGGCTCTTTCCTACTAAATTCAACTCCCTAACCTTTGCTAGGGAACGCGTCTATCTGTGCTGTGTCCGAGGCAGCGAATTCAGAATGCCCTCCCAGAAAAGCTCTGGCTTGGAGATGAGCAGTTTCTCCTGCTGCAGAGTGCAGGCAGACAAGCTGCTCTCCCTATTTACTCTCTCCAGCCCCCAGAGCAGATCTCTGAAGGAATCTAGCAGGGCAGACGGCTCTGCCACCCACCCTTGTTAACTTGTTGGCTTCGTGAATTGATGTTGCCTTGGAAAGCTGCACAATGGAGCTCTGTTGGGTTTGACTGCGGCTCCCTCCTCACTGCCTTTGTACTCCCAGGACCCCAAAGGGTGTCAGAAGCACAAGGCTGGGCCCCACACACTTCTGTTCATGAGCAATTTCAGAAGGTGCCTATCTCATCCACGGGGACAATAAACTCCCTTTTCAAATTAATTTTCCGTGCAAGGAGGAAATACTGCATAAAGCAAACAAAAGGCAAGGTATATTTTTATCATGGGACCTGAAGCTGAGAAATGTTCTTTTTAATTTACTGCTAGGAATGCTGCCGATGACTGATAGCTCCTGGTTAGGGCAGGCACTGAATCTCTCCCAAGTGGCATTTTTTATAGTCAGGACCTGGAGAGGACCCTTCCTCTGGCTGCTCCTGCTCTGAGGCCCTGCTAGGATCTGCTTCTAAGAAGCTGAGTGCTCAAAACCCATCCCAGCTATGCTTGGCCACTTTGAGAATTGGCCTGATTTTCCCAGCTGCTGAGCGGGAGCTGGAAGACAAAACTCAGATCCTGAGAAAAAATCAGGTCGTTTAACTAGGTGACTAGCTGTGGCTTAGGTGCTCAGATTTACCCATGCTGGGTGGCAAGTGCTGGCTGCAGCACTGCAGCCAGGGATAAGAAGTGGTGTTGTGACACGAGAAAAGAAAAAAGCAAGAAAATAACTTGTTTTTCAGAGTCCATCCAACTGCCATCACACTGTGACCATTTCTGGTCATGTCAAAACTGCAGCTGGATTCAGAAAAGGTGAGAAGCCTTGTGCAGCATTAGTAGCCGCTCATCCTCCATATCTCAGCTGCTGCTGCCTCTGGAGACGAAGTACAGGATGCTCAATCAGCAATGCACAGTAGCACCAGACAGCAAATAGAAGAGAAAGGGAAGGAGATGCTACATCCAACTGCAGGTGTGCAGAGGGGGGATGCCAACAGCAGCACCTTCCAAGAGCGCTGCAGGGATTTTAGCTACTACAAAGAATCAGGTATTTTTATTGTTCAACCTCACTCTTCAGTGTCTAGTTGTAAGGAAAGTTTGGTTGAATGGCACTGAGGTACTGTTAGGAAGAGTCCCAGCTAAACAATTGGTCCCTTAGCCTGAGTCATATATAGTATCTACTCTGGAATGCATATTAATGTGTAAGTGGTGCCCGTTTTAATCCCAGCCCACTTAATGGGAGAGTGCAGAGCTCTGCATACAACAGAATTTAACTCATTATTGTTGAAGGATTTTTGGCTTCCTGCAATTTCAGGGTAGGAAAAAAAAGAGCAATGGAGTAATGTCAATTCAGCTAGGAAATATATATCAATAAACATAAAGTATAATGGCAAAATCCCATTTACTTCAGAGGAAATGGCTGTAATGGGGAATGATGCATTAACCATAAAGAGAGCCTTTGGTCTCAGTAGCACCACACAGAAATCCTTTGTAATTGCTCAGCTTTCTTATTCCAGTCCAATTTCAAAAAGTAGGGTGGCATTGCTGCCAGCAGTGCCTTGCACACAGGCTAACGAGCAGCAAAGTTAATGCAAATTGCACAAGAGAGGGACAGAGGGACGGGGGTGAACTATTAAGAGGTATTTAAATGCACGGGTTCCATTTTCTCCCTACTGTTGAGATGCAGAGGGCAGAGAGCAGCGGACGCACGGCTGTGCTGGGGGTGCACACAGTGCTGGGGGCAGGCAGTGAGCGGGGATCCCCATGCAGGGGCTGAGTCATGCAGTAGGGCTGAGCCCTTGGGTGCAGAGCAGCCATGTCTAATTCATAAGGAGTTGGCCTCTCTGGCTGCTGCCCGGGGCTGAATTTCCCCCTTCCTGTTGGCTCTCCTTTTGCTACGATAAGCAGAGATCCTAACCCTGCCATAGGCACAGCTGACCCTTTGGTTTGTAGGAAGGAGCCGGCCCTGTACACTGCTCACAAACGCCAGCAGCAGCCTCTACCTCAGATCCACCTACGAGCTGTCTGCCTACAGAGGCACCAGGGATTTGTGAATGAGCAATGGAAGGACGGAGGCAGCCTGTAAAAGAAAGGGAATGACTAAATCTTCCCTTTCATCGTGTACCTCAAACCTAGACAAACTTCTTATCCGTGAACAAAACCCCTCGGAGGGATGAATTCATCATTTCAAGTAGCCCCGAATCTTTGGCCCATAAAATATTTAGCTGTGTAAATAAAGATTTGCTGGAAACTGCATTAAATATGATGGAAGAACTTGGCTCTCTTCATCATTAGGTTCAGTTTGAAGCTGCCTGACATGATAAGATAGGAATTATGGATCGTAATTTATGCTAAAAGAGTTTGAAAGAGGAATGCTGCCCCACGGAACGTTTTTGTTAGGTTATAAAATAGCCAGTCTTATTTTTGCTTGTTTGTGTGTGCACATAGAATAGGCATTTATACAACCAAGTGTTCAAACAGGTGCGTGTAGCTGTTTCAACCCTGACATTTTTCAGTCTGTGTTGGTAGATGGTAAAGGAATAACAAATAAAATGCTGGCTTGATGGGAGGACACCGGGTATTTGCAGGATGGGGCTGCAGCTGCTGCTTGGAGCACGGCTGTCGGTGCAGAACAGGCTGTAAGGCCAGCACTTAGCGCCCATCAGCCTACCTGAATCTGTATCCTCTGTTATAGCACTAATTAAAGGGAAACAAATATAAATTCTTTGCAAACAATGAAATTCCCAGCTTTTCTGTCTTTGTTTTGTCTTTGCCCCTTCAGTGACATTTGCAGATCCCTTCGTTTTTTCAGTTTGCATCAATTGTTTGTACTGTTAACAGCACAGTAGTAGAAATGTGGCTATTTTGGACTTTCAATAAACAATTGCCCATTGAAGAACAACGTTGCAAGCAAAACTTCTGTCCATTTAATTACTTGATGATTTGTTGTAGGGGAAAACAGCCAAATTCCAAATAATTGACTGCTTGTCTGAAGATTTGCTTTGCTGTCCTACAAACAAAACCAGCCACGTCGAGGTGTTCTTTCCAAACGTTTTGTCTCATGGGTTATTCAAATGCGTTCCTCAGAATTCTCAATATTTCATTCAGTTGGTCACCAAAAATCATATGATACCGTTTCTGTTCTCATTCGAGTGACCTTACAGTTATAAATAGGGACGGGACAGGAAGATATCACTAGGGATCATGTTCCTGTTTATGGGGAGGGGGCGGGTAGGTTCCCTTTCTGCAGTTTGTGAGGAAAAAAGAAAAACCCGAGTGCTTTTGGAAGGAAGAAATCACTCTAACATAATAAGTGCGTGGCAGGAGTTATTTTTTCTTCCCTTCAGTCCTTCAGGCACTACCTCAGCTTTTCCTTCTGCTGCTTTCTGCACACGACAGAGGACATAAAGCCCTCGCTGTGTTTGACAGAGTTGCTCTCCTTGAAGCCACGTCCTCCCCAAGCTGCACACTGCGAACACGCGATTCGGCACAACACCCCAAGTGAGGTCAGCAGTGCTATAAGCAGATCACAGCCAGGCAGAGAACCAGGTCCTGTCTGAAAGATGGGAGCTCTGACAGGAGCTGCAGTGCTGCACGGTGGCTGCGGAGACTGCAAGACGTCAAACTGTGCTGTATCCTGTAGGTCGCATAAATATTTACAGAAGGTACCTGACAGCATGACAGGGCTCACTGGTTCTCTTCCTATTCCTTCCGGAGCAGTGGCTGCTTGCTCCCAGCTGGCCAACACTGAGTTTGGTTATAGGAAAGAGAGAGCAATGGGAAGCACCACCAAAAGGAAGGTCGGGAAAAGCACTGCTATGTAGTCCTAGTTTCCATCACTTAAACGTTCGTTTTTCAGAGGATGGTCCAGCTGGCAAGCTGCAGCCTGGCTGTACCATGATGACCATTACTTTTAAGTGCAAAGAATGAGGGCCTGGGTGTGTGTGTCTGCTTTGCGTGTTGGGTTTTTATGTTATATAAGATTTTGAAGGCGTTTTTTTCCCCTCCCGTAGCACATGTGTGCTAAGTCATTCCCTTAATCCTCAGCTTAGCCAGCTTGTTAAAGCAGAAGAAGAGGGAAGTACAGACTCGTAAAAAGTGTCCGGGATAAAGAAAGGAATGTAGCAGCCATTTAACATTTTAAAAGAGGTATACAGTTTAAAAAGGAAACAGGATATTATTTTCTTTCAAACAATCATAGCACAGCTTTTACGTGGGGCATGGGCTCAGATGTTGGAAGCCCAGTGCTCACTGCCACAGCCTCTCCATTGGGTCCTTGTGTGATGGAGAGATGGGGTGTGGGTACAAGCACATGTAGGGATGTACTGCTGCTGAAACAGAGCCTGGCAGTCTCTGAAAATAACACAAGTCCTGCAGCTGGATGTTTAAGAAAACGCCATCCCCGTGTTCTGTAACAAAGTCATGAGAGCTGGCAGCAGCTCAGCTGGATGATTCACAAAGGTTCAGCGTTTTGCTGCAGAGTGAGAGCTGGGAAAGGTGATAGGGATAATGACTGCGGCTGGTAAAGGGCTGCAGAATTCTGAGGATGTGCGAAACAATCAAATGCAGATCATACAAATCAATTCAGATGAAATAGTTGATAACTGAAGGCCTTTCAGCAGAGGCCTGTCCCATTCAAACACCTCATTTAATACCAGCCAGAGTGCTGCAGGATGACTTAAATGTCATTATTCAATACTCTGTGCAGCACAGGAGGGCAGGAACTTTCATCCCAGTGGCTTTCATACATTTCTAGCTAGCCAGGAGCCAAGTTAGTGGTTTAAGAATGCTGAGATGTATTATCTAGAATTTCAGATAGCTGGATAAGGGATTCTGGACGACCAGAAAGGGAAGCAGTTGTCATGCTGATTGGAAAGAAAGAAGTTCCCGTGCGTTGTTCAAGACAAGCACGATGCTTTCTTCCTTCTCACTACTGCTCTTCCTATATAGAAGTGAGCTGCAGAGAAACAGAGATTTGCCAATTCTCTTGTTTCCTGTCTCCTGGTTCTATCATTGCTGGGGCCTCCTCTCCCCATCCAAGTGGGTTTCCCAGGGTGGGATGGATGGAGCTGGGATGCTGTGTCCACCAGCACCTGCCCCACCATCTGCCACATCACCTCCTGCTTGGGCCACTGCTTGGTGACAGCACAGCAATGAACAGAGGGCTGTCAGAGGCTGGTGGTGGCACACAGCCTTCCTGCCCCTGTCCCCGCTCTCCTCCTCTCCGTGTAGAATTTGCTGGTGCTGTGTAGATCTTTAGGAAGAAGAAGAAGAAAAAAAAAAATGCCGCAACTAGCACTTTAAAGTGCCGGTGTTAACATTTTCCAGCTTCTTGGGGTTTCAAAACAGGAAGTTTGGGGGTGGTGCAGTTGCACAATTTGCCAGAAAGCTGCTGTTCTGTGAAGTCGGTGACACCGGGTCTACCAGGAACTGCCCTGCCAGCCGCCAAGCGCTGCGCTTTGGGGGATGGATCCCCAGTGCAGTGCTGGGAGGTCTGGATGTGCTGCTCCCAGGAGGTGGCTGTAGCCCCCAGTTAGAGCAGCGTTGGCTGGGTGTGTGCAGAGAGCACGGCCCGGAGCTAAGGAGAGATTTCCCAGCCCCACAGAGGGAAAGGGGTGGAGGTAACATACACCAACGTCAACACGATGTGGCTGAAGGCTGAAAGCAAGGCTTTGAGCAATGCAGTTTGGATCTTGTGATGAAGCTTCCTCAGAGGGAGAATGAACAATTTTCTGAACTTGCTCTGAGTTGACAGCGATGGAACTGTCATTATAATGTCAGACATCAAGGATGAGGCCCGTGTGGCCAAATCCAGTCCGTGTCAAACCCTCTCCACGTTGGTGGATGGAAGAGAATATACAACAAAATCCATCTGTGAGCTCCACAGTGAGGTTTTGTGGGCTTGTCTGGAATATAACATCGGTCACTGTGTGAGATGGAATTATTTTCTACCAAAAGAAAAGGCGACGGTTAATAGCAAAGCAGTGATATTTTGTGGTCGGTGTGCATACCTGTCTGCCTGAGATGGATGAGTTCAGACACTCATGTTTGACAGCTGGACTTAGCAACTTTGGCTGTGTATGTAGGCTTTGCATTTGGAAAAGCTCACTCCACCATCTTACTGCCTTCTGCAGTAGGTATTTTCTGTTCTTTCTAGGCAATGTCTGTTTATCTGTGAGGGACCTTAGACTCACAACTTTGCTGAAAAGGCAAAGCCCAGAGACAGAAAATGAGAAGTAGATGCCCAGGGAGAAGCTAACCATAATCTCACACCTAAAATAGACTCACAGAAAGCAACTAGAAGGAAGTCTAAGAAATTAAGGAAGGTGGAAGGAAGAAGGGTGGGGTGTTGAGATAGTTGGGTTAGAGGCAAGAAGAGGCTCTCAAAATAGCCTCTTGCTCTAGACAGCTCTGTTCAGGAATTATTTTAAGCCTCAGTTGTTTTCAGCAATACAACTATTTCACAATTTTTTATGTAAATCTTCTTTGCATACTGTTTCTTACCATCTAGGTAGGTCCAAGTTGTCCACCATTGCTACGGAGAAGGTGGGCAAGATGCCTGAAGTGCTGTAGGACACGGCGGACAGGAGGGTGAATGGAGCAGACAGCGAGGCAGACCTGACACCGACTCAGGGCTGAAACAGCCCCAGATAGTGCTGGGGGCTGGGAGCACCATGGTACTGGTCGTTAGGTGAGACATCACGTACAGGTCTTGGTCTTGTGTCTCAGAGATCTATGAAGTGTGTGGTTAAACCAGTAACTAAAGCTCATGTCAAAGTTTCCATTAGAAAACACAGCTAGTTAGCAAGCCCCGGTCTGAATTTCAGTGCATCAGTATTTGGTCTCATCGTTCTTTAGCCCTCAGCTACTGTGAGTCTTTGCCAGTTTTGGTGAACTCTCTAATATAACCTTGCAGACTGCGGCATTAGGAAAAGTGTAGATAAACGAAGCCGTAACAAATGCTTTGATGGAGATTTCTAAATGATTTCACCTTTAGTTTGCCTATTCTTGTTGCAAGAGGAATAAATTTAGGCAAATGTAGCTACTTCTGGGAGTCCTGCACGCTAAAGTAAGTTGGCTATCCAAACTGGAAAGAAGCACAGCTGTGTTGATGTCTGCCTTATCCCACCTGACCAACTTCTGATAGCATAACAACGCCTGGTATAATTATTTTCCTGTTACAAAATCAGTTGTTGCGGGAAGTCCCAAATTTCAGATTAAATTATCTGGCATTTGTATGTAAGGTCTGGCCAAAAGGCTCTGAAAGGTTTGAATGTCAGCTGTGGAAGGGTTAAAAAAAAAAAGCCACGTGAAGACACATAGAGATGTATGTATATATATATATATATATTTGAACTCTGAAAGGGAACAGGAAATGAAGAATTGTGATAAACTGAGAAATGCCGAGATAAAGAAGGATCTGAGAATGTAATGAGAAAACTTTATCTCACAGAGGGAGCATTTCCCTGCAAACTTATTGATTTTATATGGCCTGCCAGCTCTAACTCTATTCCTCTATCTGATCATATTCTTGCTGAATAAATAAGTGGATTACAAAGAAAGAAAATAGGAAGACCTTGATGATACCTGGATTTTGTAATCATCCCTACACCAAAGAGTAATTATGCATATATTAACTTCAAGCAGGTACTTACACACTTCAGTGAGATATAAGCAGACACCAGCTGCTCTTCTGCAAAGAAGAAAAAAAGCGAACAAAGAAGTTCGCTGAAAGGTTATTGCAAATCAAGCCTTTGGGTCTGTTCTTCCAGCAGAATTTCTAAGGATTTTAGTCAAAGTATTTGCCAAAATAGAAGGAACTCTTTTCAGTACACTGAGACCTAAAGATGTGATGCCAGCAAGTAACAAAGGGATGTGCATTTGCTGGAGCAGTACTGTATTTAACATACCCCAACTCGCTCCTCCAAAAAGCAAAACTCAACACCTTCCCAGAGCTGCATCCCCCAGCACTGCACAGCCCCACTGCCTCCTCCCACCATGGCATTCTCCTTGATCAGTTCCCTGCCTGCAGTGAAGGGCTCCCAAATCCAGCAGGTATTGGGATGCACTGGTCCCTTTAGTGTTCAGCTCTCCTGTTTGTAGGGAGTAACTTCAGTGGTTTGTGCTCTGAGGTGGCTGTTTGTCATCGCAAAGTGCTCCGTGCTGTTTTACATTCCTGCACATGTGAGGTGTCACCCAGCCCTTCCTCTGCCTCTGGTTTTGTGATGGGGCAACATGACCACTGACTTTCTGGGATTGCTCAGGTGTCTAAACGCTGGGAGATTTGGTTCTTCCCTTTAGCAAAGACTTTTGACCATAAAGGTTTTCAGACAAGATGTGCTGTCTGAGGCCGACGTGGTTTTCCTCACTGTTTTTCCTTTGCCATTCATTCACCAGAGCTGGCTGGCACCTCGCCTCAGCGCTTCACCAGAAGCCTCTCCCATGTGCAGGCACACCTCGTCCCAGTGCCAGGGCTGTGTGGGAGGCCGAGTCTCGGAGGCTTGCCTTGAAGACCTTGCTATCCAGATTGATCTTTTCAGGCAGGTATTGCTGAGCAGACAGACACAAACACGTTGGCATCATCTCCTTTCCGTAGCGTAGATCTCCCCCGCAATGGAGTATCAGAACTGATGTGGGGGTGTTTTTCTAAAATTATTCGTGATGCAAACCTTCTACAACCGAGCTCCATCTTATCTATTCTGTGTGTGCTTGATGTCTTGAAAGTGTGTTTTTCTTTGTAAGTGCAACGAATGTGGCAATAATATTTCAGTCTTTCCATCAGGCCAACAGGGCAAGGTTCTGTGCTGTATGTATGTGACAGGGCCTTAGACATCAGAAGATCCTCCCAGAAGCAAGCCCTAAGAAATGCTGCAGTCATCGGCCGTCAGGCAGACGTGCACAAAGTGTGGCCTTGGGAGTCCTGGCACTGCTGGAGCTGGATGCTCACAGACATCAGGGATCAAATGCATGCTCTGCACTTCTGAGCCATGGGTCCATGGGAGCAGGCAGGACTTTGGTCTGAAAACTGTTGTACAACAGTTGAGATTTGAAAGTGGATAAACTATTCCCAACAGAAGCACTTTTATATGGCTACAACTGTAGACATACTGGGAAAGTTTAGCAGAAGTGATTATCCCGGGGAAGCCGAAAGAGCAGAATGTGTTTTGACAAGACATATGTGTCTGGGGATCTCATGACTGGAGGAACTGAGGCGTAGAGAAAATCACCAACTTATTTCAGCGCTGCAGATCTGCAGCATCCTGTGCTCCCAGTGCTGGCAGCTGCTGCTCCACGCGTGCAGGCAGGTGAGGTGATACCAGCCTGGCCTCAGCCCTTCCCTATTCCTTGAGCTGGCCTGCTCCTGCTCACCACTCCTGCTCACCACCCCTGCCTCCCTCAGCCGTTACACAAAACCATTTGCATGTGGTGAGGCTGACGCGAGTATCTGGGCAAATTATTCAGTAGCAGACAGACTTCAGTACCTTTCCCTCCTCTTCTAAACTTATTCTTTCCTACGTTACGGTTTTGGGATATTTGGGGATGCTGAGCCCAGTTCTGCATGGATTCCTGCATGGCTGGAGCTGCATGGAGGTGACTCCATCCCGTGTGATGTGCTGAACTGCATCAGGAGCACGAGGCTTTCAGAAGAGCTCAGCGTTAGCCTAATTTGGCTCCCAGTGGTATCGAATGAGGCAGAATGAGGCTAGAGCTGAGCTTCTGAAAGCTGTATCCTATCTTCCTCGTGCTGTACTTGTCTAAAAATAAGGAGTCCAATTAAATCAACGGCAGTACAAAGTATGAGGGAATGCATAATTAATTAAAAAAAATCAAAGGCCGCCTTAAAGCACTGATCAGCATTTAGCAACCCTGCCACTTGCTCTCACTCTTTTCATTCTTCTTTTTGTCACTGATTGCCGTTGTATCTCTTCCCACTACAATCACATATTCTGATAGTACTGCAGCATGGCTGTCTTTGCTCCCTGACTTCTTTCCCTATTGCTACTGTTCTGTGCTCAACACTTCCAAATAATTTCTTTTTGTCCAGTCTACCCTGTGAGCAGAGGATGGCAAAAGATGTGAGTGCAGGGCTTTGTCACTTCCCCAGCAAGAGCTCCATGCTTTCAGCGCAGTGCAAAGGGAGCTGGAGAGGATGTGCTGCTCTCAGTTATCCTGGCAGCAGTCCCCAGAAGCTGTGCTGGATTCACAGCCAATCTGGAGTGGGAGCAGAACCCGGCTGATGGTTGGAGTGCCAGCAGTTAGTGGGAAACTAACACAGCATGGAAGGAGAATCGGTGCTGTTTGTTTCTGGGTGGTTCTCCACTGCTTTGCACATAGATTTCTTCATCTTCTCTTCTCCTGGCTGCATTTCCCATTGAATCTGTTTCTTTGTGGCAGTAAATGCAGACAGCTGAAAAGGCAGCTGAGACAGGAGAAGCAGAAGGGTGAACTTAAGCTTCAAGCAAAGGTTGAAGGGTTTTGCTCTGGAAAACAAACAACGCTGGCACCAATTGCGCTGGCACCAATTGCTCATTTGGTGGGTAGTTTCAGTGAAGTGAACAAATCTTTCCTTTGAAATACACCAATTCACTGTGTGGGTACCTGAGGGCAGGCATTTAAAATGGGTCAAATGGCTCATGCTGTAGAAGTGACTGTCCCCATTACCTGGAGGAAGAGTTGAGGCTACTGGCCCAGGCTGGGGCACTCAGGCATTGCCTGCTGGCATCTGAGGCACCTGGCTTTCTGTGCCCGTTCTCTGCCTCTCACAGTAGCCCATCATCCACCCCTATGTTTCAGCATAGCAGTACAGGTGAAGACAGAACCTCTGTCATTTGATAATTGGCTGGTACGGATGAATTCCTGCACACCACCCACATCACAAAATCACCATCAGTTTCCAAGAATTTTACCATGTTTGGTAGGAAAGGCAACAAATAGCCTCAACTTTCGATTGCGTTGTTAAAATCTGTTTGTGAGGACCCTATTTTGTTGCTTTTTGTTTTGCTTTCTATGGGTGCTGCTGCTTCACTTAACGAACCTAAGCCTGAATGCCTCTGGCGTTAATATTTCTAATTAAATGCGTGGGCATTTTGGATAAAATACCACACTATTGGTATAAACTTGGCTTAAAGTTAGTAATACCAATTGTAAAGTTCATTAAAATGGTAGAAAAACAAGCTGTATGTTGAAAAACAACAAGAAGGACTGAAGCGTTACGGCAGCTCTGCATTGTGGATGACACCTATAGGTAACTGAGCTGCTCTGTGCTGCTCCTCATTACAAAAAATTGAAAAATCCCCTTTGCCTTACAGTATATATAGAGGTAAAATAGGGATATGGAGGGGGGTGGCAAATAAATCTAAAGTGGGATGTTTTTCTTAATGTCGGAGGCAACATCAGCAGGTTTTTAAGCACGTAATTTGTAGGGGAAGTGACTCAAATGAAATGATGCACTTTAAAAAATCAGCAAAGTGCTGAGGGCATAATAACCTTAGAGAAAATGTAAGAGCTATTCCATATTCATAACACTGGAGTTCCTCACTCCTCTAATTTCGTTTCGCGTTTCTTTTTTCTTTAATGGCACGGCTCCTAATGTCGAGTGATTATTTCAGAATCAATGAGTTTCGTTAGAATACAGAGTGCCAATACATATGCTATCCTAAAATACTACAGACCATGAAGGAAAAATGCATTTTTAAGTTTTAGTGGTGCGCTTTTTAAATCCCACTGTCTCCTGATCTTCTCTTCTTAATCTTAAACCTTAATTTCTGCAGTCCTCTGTTGGAAGAGGTGTGGGATGGAAATGAAATGGGGTCAGAAATTCCAATTCTCCCCCTCAATCTGTGGCAGTTCCTCCCACGAATGAGAAATGGGTGGTAGTTGATGGTGGGGAGGTGGCTAATTATCATTATCCCTCCATCCTGTGCATTCATTAACAGGGAGACCCGCAAGAGCACTTTTGGATAACCCTCTATCATTTGAAGGTCTTTAAAATCCCCAGCATTTTCCTCCTCTCTTATCCCAAATCAGTGCAGCTTGAATGAATTCAGAGCTTCACACCTTGTCTGCGTCCATGAGGTTTAAGCATCCTATATGGCCTGAAAGCCAGCTTTTCCTTCTTTCTCTTTCTTTCCTTTAAGAACTACACGTTTGCAAACAAAATGTGTCACTGTTGAAAACTGCTGAAATTATTCTGCTTTCAAACCAGGATTTATTTTTAGGGGGTGGCTTTTCTGATGAAAATAGAAAATTCTGAGCTACTCTCTAGTGAGGAACTTCCTCCAGCCCTTTCTGTTCTCTCTGATAGAAGCGGTGGGCTGTTGGGGTGGTTCTGAAGGGTCACCTGGGTGCAGCTTAGTGACCTGCAGACCTGGTGGACCAAAGGTAACAAGCGCTACTGAACAACCCCCTCTGCAAACACTCTGCACGAAGGGGATGGAATTTGCTTCAAAAGAAGTCAAACAATAACCTTTCAATGGATTCCATCACTTCCGCAACAAACAAAACACGATTCGCTTTCATGCTTGTCTTTGTGCCAAGTTCTGTGCTTACAATACAATAGCTGTATTGTTCTTGCATGCTGCAGGCGAAAATGTATTTTGGTAACTGCCGCTCTTTGTAACACAATTGTCTGATGACAGTTTTTCTAGCAAACCATTAACTCCTTCAGCATGAGAGCACCTCTTCCAAGCAGAGCACGCAGCCTCGGGAGCCGGGTTCTCCCTCTAAGAACGTAGTATCAGCTCGGGACTCTCAGTGTTAGATAACATGAAAATTGTGGTGACTCATAGTGGAAAATCATACATAAAAATTACACAAAGACTTATTTAGCCACCGTCTCATGATCTTTTCCTGGTACACAAGTGTGTGAGATATGCTCACACACTCCTCCAGAATAATGCTACTATCTGTCCTGCTACCCCCAGCCCCCTGCAGCTGTCTTGGAAGATATGAGATACAGAGTAAAAATGGACATGTATATTCATATTCACATCACATTCCCTGTTTAGAAGTGAATGAACCCTGAAACAGTTACAATGACTGGTTGGTTTCTGGCAGATAGGCTCGTTCCCCCATTTCTGCTCTCACAAAAAGGCGTGCTGCTTTTCAGTGGCTGGGTGACGGATGGGATATTCCCATTCAGTAGATTGCAAAACAGGTATGGAGGTAAGAGACAAAAAGAAAGACTTTTCTGGAGCCCATCCAGGATCAGAGCCACGTTGTTCCCTCTAATAAGAATCCAGTGGGTGATCTTAGCAGTGAAAGACTGGAGGTGTTGGCTTCCCTCATGGAATTAAACTGCAGGAGCCATGCAAGCCTACACGGTCTGACTGGAGGGAAGGCCGGAGCAGGCAGAGTAGCTGGCTCTTCATGGCAGGAAACATTGAGAACAGTAGTGTGTTTTTTTTCAGTGTGTGCATGTGGTATTTTTGTAATTCAAGATGAAGTCACAGCCAAGCTGAAAACAAACCAAAGAGAAGAGCCAAATGTGTTAGCAAGAATCGGAGAACAATTTCAGCAGTGACTGGGAGTTTAGGAACAGGAGATATTTCATTCTGCATTGATAAAGCTCGTGCTAACATCCTGTCTGTGCTAAGGAGACATGCCAGAGAGGAGAGAGAAAATGGCTTTGCAAAAACAACAAAAACAAGGTTTTCATTTCTCATGAGCACAGGTTCATAAATAAAATGCCAGAAACCGTGCCTGGACTTCTTGAGAAGGACTGAAAAAGTGCATTATCTTGTAGAAAAGGCGTTTCCATATTACTCATCCTGCCCATCTCCCAGGCAGCGCACAACTGTTCCCAGCACTCCAGTCTCCTATGCTTCCTTCAGCTCAGCATTCAGAGGCTCACGGAACGAGGCCAGTGGACCTTACAATTAGCAATGCTCTGCCTAATATTCTGCTGCAGTTTGTCTTTGCTTATTTTCATGCATTAGCTTTTATGAACCGCACGAGGCAACCTTAATTGCATTCCCTTCTGACTGCTTAGGGAAGGACATTTTTCACATGGATGGAAGCCAGGGACCTCAGAGATGGAGCACAGAGCTTTGGCAGCCACAGCATGGGAGCACATCCACTGCCCAGTACAGCACAGGGCTGCCAGTCCTACACACCAACTGTTTTGCCAGGTGTGACCACGAGCTCCGTATTTGTCACTCAGCCAGCCAAGGTTTGATTCCTTCCATTCATTCATGGCAGCTTTTTACTCAGTTTCCATGCTTTATGAGTAGCCCTCTGCTGCACATCCTTCAGCAGAACAAAGGCCTTTCTCAGGGTGGGCCTGAGAAAACCCTCCAGTCAGAAGAAACTCTTGCAACCCCCCAGAAGTTTGATCAAAGTCTGTATCAGACACAGGAATTAAAAAGGAAAATGAAAGTGCTTGTGTAAAACCAGGGAGAAATGTAAAGGCTAAAGGCTGCTCTAACCACCAACTATCAACTTCAACTCCCACCCACCTCCCACACACAACTAGAAATAACTTTAAATAATTTATTTGTGCCTATATTGCAGTTACATATTTAATGACTTAAAGGGAGAGTGCTCCACTTAGGAAGATGTTGGGTTTTTCCATAATTCGGAGGTAAATGTTGCCCTTCTGTAGGAATTTCAGATTAAGCTTTGCACTGCCATCTCAGGCAGTCACTGCCCTCATTAATGGAGAGAAAGGCACGGCCTGAGCAGGATTACTAGCTGAACTTAGAACACATCAGATTCAGTAGGAGAACAAGGAAAAAGGGAATCCTCCCATCCTACTCGCTGAACATTAGAAGCAAAAAATCTTTCTCAGCTCCCATCCACTCCTTTTGTTTGCTGCATTTTGTTTTTCGAATCATCTTCACAATTAGTCTGTGCAGTCTTTCTGTGCAATTAGTCTGCGATGTCTTTCCATAGGTAATAATATTTCAGGGGCTCAAGGGGCAAAAATATAAGCAGGAATGTGGCAGGGGCAGGGTGATGGGGGGCATCACTTATAAAGGAAAGAAAATCAAGTGAAGCATCTGCAGTAACATTTCATGTTGGAGTTATCTAAACTCATTAGAGATGAAAACATTATCCAAGCTCATTAGAGATGAAAACATCCGACTGAGTCATGTTCTCAACTTTAAAAATAATGGTAAATAGTTCATGTCTCTGGCATTGCCTACCCTTTTTGTAAAGAGCATCACCTTGATAGCGATCGCTTTGGTCCAGATGCTTGCAGGAAATTCTGATGTCATGCATTAGGCATATCAGCAAAACAGCACATTTGTGGAGATTAATTTGCATCTTATCAGAGTGAGAAAACTGCTGGATGAGTTTATGGGTTCTCAGCCTTTTTCACCTTGCAAAGGCCTCTCACTGTGCAGGAGAGCTGTGAAACCAAGTCCTGACCTGTTTGCTTAAGCTCTACACTTAGATTAAGACTATTATGCAAGAATAAGTGCTGCTCTTGTTTGTAGGCCGAGAAAATACTCTGTATATCGTGGGTATTCCCACATGGACTTAATTCCCCCCTGGCCCTTTGGTCTGAGCACCGTGGGATGCTTCATGAGCCCTGCCTTGCTGAGTTGGCTAGGAAAATACTGGAGAACCACTTCCTGTTCCATTGATGGGGTGAGACGAGCGGTTCTGCTAGCTCTGCATTCATCTGAGCCCTGGAAGACTCAGCAAAGAGCAGGCAGCATGTGGCACGACCATTTTGTTAACAGAGGAAAGCTCATGATCTTTAAAGCACGGTTTTCCCCTGCTTAAATACATGGTACAGAAAAGCTAATTATAACCCCAAGGCTGACAATTACCGATGATAAACACAACCCCCCAAACAAACCCAACATCTACTCCTTTTCGAGGAGCTAAAGAAATGCTCTTTTAATGGCACAATACCTGGACTACTCGTTGGATTTCTTTTCCCCCCCGATGCTTTCCTAGAGCAAATCACTGCTTAGTGGGAGAGCAGAAAGCAAGGATGTTGCCAAACCCTGGCAGCCGTCTGCATCTCAAGCATCTTGCTTTAATTTCCCTTCCTTGGTGGCAGATGGTAGCTTTGCAGAGGTGTTAAATCTGCTTATAACTAATAGGGTGCTGTTTCTTCCAGTGCTCCATCTATTTCCACAGGAACAAACCATCAATTCTCACTCTAACACGGCACAGCCCAACAGCCAAGAAACTACGGTTTGACTGAAAAGAATAATAAAAAAAAGACCAAACCACCTACATCTCAAAGAAGCTCCTACTGAACAAATGGTGATAGCCCTGCCTTGTTTACTATACTTTCTCCCTTCTCAAGTATTGTTAGTTGCAGAGCTGAACCTGGAGTGCCGTCCTGCAGAGCACCTCAGGCATGCTGAGATATGCAGGCTGAGAGATGCTGTGACTTCCTTCAAGCCTGGAGCTGTTTGTTCAAAGGATGAGGTGCAAGCCCTGCCCTGACATGTGCAGCTTAAACAGAAAACGGGAGAGTGGAGTACACGTGGTCCCTGGCATCAAAGGAAAGGTTGGGTGGCTTGCAGTGGAGGAGGTGGTGGTTACAGACTGTCCAAAAGTGGGTGCTCGCAGGATTTTGAGCTTACCTCCAAAACTGAAGGTTTTTTTTTTTGCTGCTAAGAGGAAAATCGCCGGAGATCACAGCGAAGCAGCTTCCAAATACTGCTGAGCTTTGACCTGACCCATGTTTAGATCATCTTCTGCCTTCCCAGGGCCACAGGGAGAAGTTCCAGCTTTAATTGCAGCATCTGGCCTGCATTCGGTTGTAGAATAGAGATTCATTCATACTATATGGGCAGGTTTCAGTCTTCACTGTCCAAGTGCTTCCGCCCAAACTCATCTGGGAGTCCTTGTCCTGGTGGCCCCCAGCCTTTCGGCCTCTCCTACGCATTCTGCCCAGGGTCAACTTTTTCTTGCAGATGGAAGGAAAGCCCTCTTGCAGTTCAAGTCAGGTTCTGGAGACAGGGGGCTTTCCTTGAGCATGGCTTTTACAGCAATCCCTGGTACAGGGTGCCTGGCTGAATGGATAGAAGAAAGCCATAAATTAGGAGAAACAAGGAGTTTCTCACTGTCACAGTGAATACAGTGACACCTTCTTCTGCCATCAAAAGCTGCTTATTACAGGCAGTCACTTTTACAATGGAGAGGCCGTGACCTTTGTACACAGGTCTAAGGAAATTTAATGGCAGCGATCCTGGCGATTGCACAATTTGGCTCGTGTTCCAAATGTAGATTACGTTAACTCTGGGGCAGATTCTGAGGTCCTTCCAGTTTCTTGCTCAGTCTTTGCTTCCAGCTATTCCTGCGTGGCTTTCCCTGAAGCTCAGTCATCCCCCTAACAATAAACTCAGCTGTGAATCAATGAAATTAGGTGCCAGGATCTGCTTATATCACACCCTTACATGAACGGGTTTATAACTCTGTTCATCCCGGAGCTGCTCAGAGAAGAAACACATGGCTGCTTGTCTTGCTAATGGCTCACTCCTGGTCTTGCTCACAGACTTCTGGGCTTTTAACTGACCACTTCCATGGGATGCTTTTTTGCTTCCCAGTACAAGAAAACACAGCTTTAATAGCCACCAATGTCCATTTGTCTGGACTCTTGCGGTAACTTACATCCTCAGGGTCTCTCAATTTCCTTCAAAAAATCAATAAGACCAGTCTCATCCATACTGTATTAGCTGTGATTTGATTACAAGTCATAACTGTGCTCCCATTGATTTTTATGTGGCTTTGTGGCACTGCCTTTGAGACCTCTCCAAACCTGCTAGTGGCCTTGCTGTAGGATTTGGTGGGGTTACAGCAAGCACATCAGCTATGGAATTAAGGCTATGATCAAAACATATCTGACTCTGTACCTATTTTGTCAAAACCTGAGCTAAAAGTAATAGCTAAAGCTTTGCCAGAAGTGTTTAAAACAACTAAGAGTGTGCCAAGTCTGTGCTGTTTCCACGATCTGTCAGTCTTTTAAATAGACCAGCAGCACCCACCTTAGTGGCTTAGGTGTCTTTTTGGGTGAGCAGACATTAGCCTTCCAAAATTCAAAGTCCTCTCTGCTGAACTGTGTTTCTAAACTCAGGATGCTTCTCACATAACTGGGTAGAATGCCTAAAATAAAAGCTTAGGAACCTGGGGCATTCTCTGGAGTTGCTTGAGATGGTTATGTAGGGAACCCAAGACCTGAGCTTTGAAGTCAAGAGCACAGGCTGCCCAGGGAAGTGGTGCAGTCACCATTCCTGGAGGTGTTCAAGAAATGTGTGGATGTGGCACTAAGGAACAAGATTCAGTGGGCAGTATTGATGGTAGGTGAACGGTTCGACAAGATGATCTGAGAAGTCTTTTCCAACCTTTATGACTCTATGATTGTAAGGCTATTTGTGCTTGAAAAAATAAGCAAACAAACTGAGGTACTTTTAGGACAACGTGTTGTGGAGTGGTGGAGGCCAAAGCGTAAATAGTTTAAGAAGATGAAATATGAATTAGGATCGGCTTGGTGATGGCCATCAAGCATCGGAGGCCAAATGCAAAGTTTGGCTCACTGAATCTCCGAGTCGCTGCTTGGCACAGAGTAGGAAAAGAAGAGGAAGAGCTTTTTAGTGGCATATTAAGCCAGAGAAACATTTCATTTAATGGGCTGTGCAAGCCTGATGCTTTTATTTATGTGCGTGCATTAAAGGAAGGGCAAGCTGTTACTTCTTGCAGTGTGGAAGAATGACTTCTGGCATCCCATTCGTATCATAGCAGGCCAGGGCTGGTCGCTGAGCACAGGGTGATAACGGTGGCAGAGCCCTGCTGGCTGCAGGGCCTGGGACTGCTCATTTATCACCGTGCAAATGCGATCAGAATTAAGCCCATTCATTTCCTGAAACCACTGGCTCACATCCTGTACATGTTCAGCCATGCAGTGGTGTGCATCTTTTAAGTGAAACCACAGAAATGGGCCTTGCAGGGCCGTGTCTACACACCACTTTCCCCAAAGCTCTGTTCTTCTCCATAAGGGACTGAGGATGATTTGCTCAGCTTTGTGAGCTTTCATGCCCACAACAGCTCGCTCTTAATCCGGGCCACAATTTGCAAAGCATGAGTGTAACAAATGTAAGACACTGTGCAAACACAAGGCATTATTCGCCAGGCATTGCCTTGCTGTGGCTGTGTGCAGGAGGACATATCCACTCAGAGAAGCTGTCATGGGACAGGTTTGCACGTGCAGCAGCTGGACTCGCCCGCTAGCCCTGCAGCAACATGCAGCTCAGCTGCTGTAAGGCTCAGGCCATCCTACAGGTTCCTCTGTGAACCAACAGGCTCTCCTGGCTTCTGCTGCTAATTCTGATGGTTTGGTTTGTGTTATAGGGGAAAGGAAAGAAAAAGAAAAAAAAAAAGAGAAAGAAAACCACGCGTTGACCACATATTGCTGCACAGTGTCAAGTGTACATATCCTGCGTTGTTCATTGTATACATTATAGGAGTGCATGCTTGTGTATGCATACATAAATGTGTGCATAGGTGTGTACATACATATATAGTAGGTGTATGCATAAGTAGGCATATTTCTTGCCATATATTCTTACTATTAGCCCTAAAATTCTAGGAGGTCTTCAGCATTATAGAGTAAGTGCACTTCAGTAGGTCTGCAGTTGGGCTAAGATGTGTAACCTGGAGAGCTGCAGTAGGGTTACAGAAATGGAAGAAGCCCTCTCCTTTCTTTCCCAGATTCAGAAATACCTCTGGTACAGGAAACAAAACAGTGCCCCAGGGAAGGCAGAGCAGCATTTGGGTGGAGCAAGGGGCCTCTGTCTCCTGGATGCTTTGTGCTCCCGGTAAGGCCTGTGAAGGTTATGGAAATGGTAAAAGGAGGGGTGCTCCAGGGACTGCCCTGGTCTTGGTGAGACACCGTAAGAATAGGACTTATAGAAAGTCATAACAGGTTTAAATCTTGCAGACTTTTGGGAAGTTATTATTCCTCCCCTTTGAATGCATCATACATAGCAGGGGAGAGGAAGAGATTAAAATTCCGTATTTCAACATTTCTTTTCACCTAAGGTAGGGCAGTGGGAGGAAAGTCTCGCTGCACGTTTGCACTAATTAATGCCAAGTGACCTTTGCAGGGAGAGAGGTCGCCATGGCCACGTCTGTCTGCTCACAGAGACAAACCTCTGCAGAAATGCTAGCTGGCGTGGGAAGCTCAGGGGGCAAAAATGGCATAGAGGTGAGTGCTCAGCGTGACTCAGAACCCTTCTCTGGCAAAGCTTCTAGTTGCTGGGCTACTGTCTGAAGAGTATAAGCAGAATTGGTACAGCTCATTGCTTTCTGAAACCCAGAGGGTTGGATTTCCCACTGTCATTTCCTTCATGCAGCCATTTTAAGCAGACACAAAGCAGGCGAAAATATTGCTCTGACAGGCTGACCGCTCTGCTTAGCCTGCAGAGAGAGCAAAACCTTCCTGTACCTCTGTCCATCCCATCCATTGGGACCAATGGGATGTAAGCATCTGCTTAGGGCTTTCTTCAATGGGAAGCCAGTGTCCTCTGCATGTCTTAACAGAACCCATTCAGCCATCAGCACAAACTGTCACCCACCATTGCCAACACTGACATGTCTCAGCCTGGAGTTCTGACCTGGCACACTCTGGCAGGCTGATCACATTTCCTGGCTGAAGCTGGTTTATAGATTACTTGGATATCAGTAGCACATGAGTGAGGGAGGAAAATCGATGCTTACAATCCAATTCAAAGTCTACTGAATCCAAGGGAATGATTCCTCTTCAAGTCAATACTCTCTGAATGAGGCAGGACAAAGGAGAGCTTTGACAGCAATTGATTTTCGAGGGAAAGGAGCTGTGCCTTTCGCTAGGTTGGAAAATGACTTGTTGCAAAGTAAAGGCAGAATCCACGCTGAGTTGGGGAAGTGATTGGAGGCTGTGCAAAGTCTGCAGTGATGAGAGGCAGACCGGCTTCGGTCTCTAATGAAGGGAATTGAGAGGGGCTGTGTGTCACACACAGAAGTACTCTACTGTGAGAAGTGAGACGGTGAGAACTGATAATGAGAACGAAGAACTTCCTTTGATTATTGCTTCTCCTGTCCTACAATGCAATCTACGTCTTGAAAGAAAGCTCCTCGTTTAGATGTGAGATCCCCTTGCCTCTGCGTGCTTAGAAAAGCAAAAAGAAAGGTTAACCTGAGTGGGTACAGTGTGAGCCTCTTCTTTGTATTAAGCTCTGCACGGATGCAGTAGAACCACAGGTATGAGGGGCTAATTTGAGCTGCAGCAGGCAGGTGCTGCACAGACGTGCTGAGATGGGGCTGAGAGAACTGCTGAGCCCCAGCAGGCAGTGATGGTTGAGCCTTTCTGGGGCAGGACTGGGCACAGCAGCTAGAGCCAAATCATGGCACTGCACATCTCAGAACTAACGGGATGCACGCATACGCATTAAAATACCAAGAGGAAATGAAATCAGGGAGACGCCAATCCGGATAGCCCAACTGAGCACTTGTAAGGTGGAATGGCATTTAGCTACCTTAACAACAGCAGCGAAGGAATGGCTGCACAAATCTGCCCTGTGTCACAGCACTCAAAATCAGAATGGCTGCAAAGCCCCCGAGACAGCCATGCACTGGGTGATATCAATTAAAACCCCCAGCCCTCCTCCAGCAGCAGTAACAAATGTGCCCAGGGCTGCCTGGATGCTCCTGGAATTCACCACTTCTCACCCAGACCATCAATAACGATAGCAAATGAGTGAAAAAGAAGTATTTTTCGGGAATTTTTCTTCCAACTGAAAACTTGTCTCTGCTTTGACGTGTACCTTGAAGCAAAGGAACAATTATCTAGTCACAACACTCAATGCCATTTGCATAATGTCAACTAAATTGCTCAACTGCTTCGAATGCTTTTGTCATTAGAAAGATATTCCACAAATAAACTGACTGCATATCCCCGACACTCCAAACTAATGGGTTACAAGTAAGCGAAAGATAAAGCAGCATGCTACAAGAATTCTTCCCTTGCCATTACTTACACTCAACCTACGGAATCACAACATTTCATGGCTATTACTGAACTCATTTTTAGTGCCCCATTTCACTTCTGTATTCTGAGGCTGCATTCTGTAAAAGGTGTTTCAGATGAGCATCAGCAGCTTTGAGGCAGGAAGTGGTGGGAGTCAGAAAGAGACACTGACCACAAAGAGGGTCTCCATGGGAGGTGAGTTCCTCTATCCGAAGTGGCACCTGATGGACCTGTGTGGGACGCTGGATGACGAGATGGAGAATTTGTATAAATGCTGACATTTCCCTTAGCAAGCAGAACATTTTACTTCAGGGAGAAGAAAGAAAAAAAATGTGTGTGTATGTGTGTGTGTTTGATTTTCCTTTTGTGTAATGGCACTGCCTTTATCAAACCAAAGTGAGACTTTGAACAGCATCAGCTCTCCTGTGCTACTTCAGCTCAGTCTGTGTGATGGAGCTCTGTGGCCCAGCCTACCCCTGTAGCCCCAGTATAGAAGTGAAGGGAACCCAAAATTTCTGTTTTTCTTCCAGAGGCCTTGACAGTGATTCTTACTTGCACACGGGCTCCATCTGAAGGGTGTTAAGGCAGTATCTCCCTAAAGGAAGCTTTTGTAGGAATGGAAGTCAGGTTATGTCTGGGTGCAACCCTCAGTTGGTATGTAAGCATTGCTCCAACAAAGTCAATGCTGCTGGGCTGACTGATGCTACTGGAAGGCTTTGCCCTTTAGAATGTGAACGCATTTATGACGCAGCTCCTCTGTGGGGGGTTGAAGAGGCTGTGAAGGGAATATAAATGTGTCTCATAAGGTGCAGCTGTAATCACATTTATCCCAAGGCTTGCTTGTGTGGCCTGTGGACCAGAGTAAATATGAACCTGATCCAATTCTTGTTTAGTTTGAGATTTCTCTGAACTGCGCCTGGGAGAACTGACTGCAACTTATCCGTGGGTAATGCATTGTGATTTGACACTTGCTAAGAGTTGGCAGCCGCTCTCAGAAAGAAATATCGATTGCAACGAATAAATTCAATATCGTAGTGGAACAAGGGAGTGGGACATCATTGACACCACTTAGTCTGCAGTTTTGGAGCACCCTTTGTCTTGAGTGGATGGCAAGCATTCATTAAGGTGCCTTCTCTGGCATCAGGCTATATGGTCTCGTTTTCAATTCTGCTGTCTGTAGAGTAGGAACGATGCTTGTTTCAGAGCAGCTGTTCACAGCACTGGCATTCTTACACAGCTGTGAATGTCGCCCATCAGTCTAACTCGCTGTAAGCAGGGGTAACAACCAGGAGTAACAGAACTGGGGGCCATGCTGAGGCTGGTGCCTGGCAGCGGGAGGTGAGGATGGTGCTCTCGTCTTCCTCTCCCCATGCTCCTCTCTGGCAACATCTCCTCTCATAGCTCCAGTGTGTAATTTCTTTCTTTCTATTTGAACCAGAAAGCTCTCAGGTCCCGGCTGGATGCTGCCACATCTCTGCACCCAGCTCTGCTGGCTGTGCTCATCTTGGTTCCTTTGGGAATTTTTAGGGAAAAGGCTGAAGCTTCCTGGGGAGCGGAGGAGCAATGGCTCCAGGTGTGAGGGTGAGCATCACTTGGCTGCTTACCGTGAGTCATGGGGGGAGACCTTAAAAAGTGCCTTTTGCAGCTGGGACATATCAAGGCTTCAGGAAAAATACCGGAGGAATGCATGGGCAGAGCAGCACCTGTGTCTCATGAGCAAACAGAAGAGGTACAAAACATCTAAATACTGTTTTTGGAGCTTGTCAGTGGTTCTGTTGCTTTCAGCAATTCCCCCAACCTATCCTATTATTTCTTGCAGTTCCTTTTTTTTTCCTTCCAATTTACACCTCTCTCTAAATTCAGCCTTTGTGCAGGAGATGGCAGGGACAAAATAATGCCCAGGGAAGCCAAGGCCTATTCTTTTCAGGTCTGTTTATACAGTGGTGAGTAAAACACAAGCACCATGGTGCACCCCATTGTAATGCACAAAGCCTGCAGAGAGTCTTGGTGATGGAATCCAAAACGCTGTCAGCTGCTGAACTACAGCTCTTTTGATGACTCTGCTTGTTGAGGATAATTAGGCTGGTGCATTACAGACACACACACGGATGTCTCTATTCTTGTTGCAGTCACAGAACACACGCTGTGCATCCACTATGAGCACCAGTTAAACCTAGGGCAACATTTGCAAGCGCACACAGGACTTGGGAGGCCGGTTTACCATCAGAGGTGCCTTGAAAACACAAGCCTCAGAGAATCCAGCAGGGTTAGCAGCATTCAGAAGCATTCAATTTTGGTTTTGAAACTTTCGCTCGAAACCTCTCAGAGGATGGAATTTCCCCAGTGTCTGTCAGTGTGTCTGTGCAGCAGCTGGCTGTGCCGATGGAGCACGGCTCTCACATAGCAAACACCAGGAGAAATGGAAGGGTAAACTTCCAAACGGCTTTATCAGGAAGTACTGCAGAGTTTTGCAAGAACAGCCCAACCTGCCCTGTCACCGTGCCTCCCAGGGGAGGAATAATCAGCATTTTATGCAAGCAGGGCTTCATTCAAATCCCTTGTGTTGGGTGTCTGAAATCGCAAGTTTCTCTAGCGAGCTTCTGTCTTGAGAATCTCAGCAGTAGTTTGTGTGGTCTCCTGACAGTGACATTGAGTGTGAGAGTGGGAGAGAAAGGGACAGAAAGCGAAAAGGTAACAGCGATATCTTTATGTCACTCGGCAGCTGATATGCAGCTTGAAAGGGAACTGCATCTAAGGATGGAGTTATTAACGCGATGGGTTTTGATTCTGTGAGCTGAAGGTGACTCTGTGCCCTGTCCATGACCTGGGGATCTGCAGCTCCTGTCCTCTCTTGGGCAGGGCTGGGTCTGGGATGCGGTGTCATCACAGAGCCATGTCAACATGCAAAGTGTTTTGTATTTTAATACCAAAACCAACGATGTACTCGGGGCCCAGGAAGGTTTCTAACAACTCTGTCTGAAGTTAGGCAACCTGGAGAAGCACAGAACATGGGGATAGCTGTCCCCAGGCTGACTTGCCATGGAACCAGGAACTCATTGCATACAGTGATGCTACTTAGATGTGTGGCTGAAGGCACTGTAGGGTTCTTGTTTCTCCTCTTGAACGCATGCAAGTTTGCCTTCTGTGCAGTGAGTGCTGATGCAGCAGGCACTGCAGTGGTGTGCTGACCTTGGCTGCATCATGAGCAGTCTGTGTCCAGGGATGCTCTGCTCCTGAGCAGCTCTTAGTGTTGTGGCAGGAACATTTCTTTGATGATATCAGCCCTGAATATCTGACTGTTCTGCTCTCCCAGCTGTCAGATACGATTAATGGCAGTCATGGATCCCAAATGACTGAGGTGCTGTGGAGCACTGCTGCTGCCAGTACCTTTTTAGATTGAGACCTGATCGTGAAATGACTTCTTCAGCCACTGGTAAGAGAAGATCTCTCTCCATATGAAAACTTTATACAATGTCATGGAAATAGATGTTATATTGAGACCAGATACCCAAGCCTTGTGGTTAAGCTAATAGACAGAAACTGTGCAGACTGAGGTGCAAGTGCCAGCCTCACTATGGTTTCCAGCTTAACTCAGCTTCCAGAGGAACAGCAAACGTCAGGAGTGCTCTATGTTTTATCACTTAATATCTTTAAAGAAATGAGCAATCTGATGGAGATCTCCCTGCACCAAACACACGGAGTGCATAGCAGCCCAAACTCTGCGGAAATATTCTCTCAGTCCCACAGCAGAAATCTACAATAAAGCCAATGAAAAAAATCCATATGTAGAGCAGCCACGGGACCTGGTCCCAAACGCGTGTGCTCGAACTCTCCTCCAGCACACCTTCCTGGCAGCTGCTAACTCCATTCGTGTCCTCGGTGTGCTGCAGACCTGTTGGACCCCTTCCAGCACAGATGTACGATTGTTCAGAGACCTCAGTGCTGACCCAAAGAACTGCAATACACAACGAGAGCACTTAATTGCTCAAACTGTTGCTCAAGTTACAGTGCAGAATCTCATCCGTTAAACCCTGGCGTGGGCAGAGCTGTGAGTTCCCAGCTCCCCTGGAAGATTTCAGCAAGCACCAAGAGCAGGAGGGTGGCAGCAAGGAACAGAGGTCTCCTCTGAGCAGTGTTCCACAGTACATGGTACAGAGTTCACAAATGCTGCCTGTGAAGCATTTCCACTGCTCTGATGGCTGATCTGCAGCACTACAAAGAGAAGCCTTGCGATTCAATGGTGTGTGGCCCAGTGGCTCAGCCCAAAGCCACTGCCCTGTGAAAGATGAGCACAGAGGGCATTGGAGAAAGCTTCTTCCTCAGCCCCTGGGGCATCAACTCCCAAATCTTCTGTTTGGAAGCTGAAGATTTCTTCCAGCGCTGTTAACAAGCTTGGAAATGCACTTTTAGTGCAGCCTTCATAGCAGTGTGTTTTTGTGTCCGCTTCTTCGTGTGAGATGGAGTTCCCCTCCATCCCCCGGGCCAACACACGTCACTATGAATCATGAAAATGCCAAGGTTGGGCTTAACTGGAGCCTGTGTGATGCCAGTGTTTTGGGCTGGCCCTTTGTAGTAAGATGAATTTCAGCCAAGAGTATTTGCAGAATAACACCCTGAAGGAACAGAAGGAACAGAAACCACTTCAAAATCCAAAGATTATCTGCAGCACTTGTTTGCGTGTGCAGTATTTTCCCAAATCCAGCACAAACCCTGGAGGAGCGAGGGATTTCACAGCCTTTCCGTGCTGCAATACTGCTATGTTGCTAAGCCTGTTACTAGGCAAAACATGTTTGAGCAGCAGAGAAAACATTTTCAAAACACAGGAGAAGATATTAGCGTTTGTAAACTGGACTTGAACTTCTTTTCTTTGAGAATAATGAAATTGATACCCCTAAATTCTTGTAGTTACTGGGAAGTAAATCAGACTGGCTCTGTTCTGCTCGGGTCCAAGAAGATGCGGTGCAGCTCGGTGAGCTGATGCCTCTCATGCATGTGGGTGTGGAGTTACGCCCAGGTGATGTTCTGTGAGAGGGAGGAGGAAGGAAATATGTAACAGAGGGAAGTGGTGAAATGGGTTCCCTGGTAGCTCTGTCACATTCCTGGCTGTGTGAGCTTTGTGAGCGAGAAGTGTTTGCAGTCATGCCCAGCGCCTCAGATCTGCCCACTGTGCTGTGAGCCACAGCTATGGGCAGCCTGTCCACAGGGATGGCTGTGGTGCTTCAGGCTGAGATGATGGGAAGGAGCATCAGCTCAGTTCTGCAAAGTGTTGTCACTTGTGTCACTTATCTCTTACGCTTATCACAGAGCCTGGCAACCAAAACAGCACAAGGGCTGCAATTTCAGCGTTCCGTTTGTGGATGGTGATTTACCTAGCTTGAGTAATGACAGGGGCCTGACACTTATCTTCATTTCTCCACATCCAGTTCTCTTCTGAAACAGCACGTGGGGTTGTGGCTTGAATTCAGAACCACAAGTAACATTCTAAATGTTACATGTTTATATATACACGAAGCACTAAGACGCAGAAGGCAGGATTTCTCCTCATATTACATTTCTGACTTTCTGTTTCTGAGGATGGCTTGGAGGAGCTTCAGCTGTGACACAAAACTGCCACAACTACCGCCGAGCTCCCAGCTCCTGGCAGCACTGATCTCTGTGCTGTGCAGGACGGAGGATTTCAGCCTGCAGAAGCGGCCTCCACCTCTTAGATTTTCCCATGCTCAGCATTATACAGAGATATGAAATATGCAATAGATTTTTTTTTTTTTAATTATGCATACATGTGTGATAGTTTTGGTTGTTCCCCTGTGGTTTCAATGGCCTGTAAACTACGTAGTGCTTCCCTTGTGCTTGCTCTCAGGAAGGCTATCAGCACGTATAAGAGGACTAACATGCAGCAATGGGATGCCAGGCCAGGTCTGTGGGTGCGAGCACTGGCAGCAGACCCATAACAAATGAGTGCAACATCACAGGACTGTTGGGAAATGTATGAAATCTCTTTCTAAAGGAAGATGTTGTTGCATTGAGGGTCTTGAGACACTGAGGATCTGCTTGGATGGCGTGTGACCTTGGGTAGAATGTTTGTCTGAGTGCCCAAATTGCAAAATGGCAACGATAGCATCGCCTCTGCCCTCCTTCCTGGTTTAAGTCAGAAACTGTTTGGGATCAGGACAGTCTCCTTTGTGACTAGACAGTACGTAATGCAATGGGCTAATTACAAAATAAAAAAATAATGAACCTGTGCTCAGAGGAAAAGCCCAACAAATACTTCTCACAGTAACAGCCCGAAACGCTGGCATAGTGCTGTGGTTTCAGCAGCTGCCATCCAGAGGTGGTGTCCCCAGTTTTCACAGCACTGCACCACAGCTCACAGCAGCTCAGCTGAACTGCGGCTGTTGCTGGGAAAGAGGAAAAGAGACCAACAGAGAAGAGAAGCCTCAGGGTCTCATTCTGACCTGTGGTAGGAATTACCTGAAATTGCTGGAATTGGAAACTAAAGGTTAGGCACTGTGGGTGCTGGGCAGTGTCTCGGCATGCTTTCAGTACCAGGTGTCACCTGAAAGCAGCACTCATGCCATCTCCAGGCACCTCCCCTGGCCCAGCTGTGCCATGCAGCCCAGGGAGGTGCCAGCAGCGATGGCCCTCAGCATCACGCCTGGCAGACGAGTCTGACAGCTCGGAGCTCTGCTGTCACAAGGCTTTGGAGCAGATGGTCGCCCCTTTGCAGTGTCAGCCTGCCTTCTGCCCAGCACAGAGCTGCAGCCCCGCTTCACCTGGCTCCCTCTGCCTGCCGTTATCCCGGCTTTGAGATGCAGAGTGGCTGGGAGAACTTTGGGCCAAGACTCACCGGGGCTCTCTGCTAAGGCTGTTGTGCCACAGTGACTCTGGGGGGGGGATGGTGTTTTGCCTCTTTAGCAACTTGCCAATCTCCTTCATTTACACAGCACAGCAATGTGGCAGGAGTTAGAAGGCAGCAGAGCCCCTTGGGGCAGGTCCTGCTGCCTCACTGCCCGTCTCACGCTTCTGAGCGCACCCTCGGTGGCAGAGCCTGGTTGTCTGCTGTTATTTCTGTTTTGCTACTTATGTGAACTTCGGAGATGAACTATTTGCAGGATTTCCAGCAGGCTGGAACAGGGCACTACGAGCTCCTTCCGATGGGGAAAGCAGACCCGTCCCAGCAGACAGACACGTTGTCCAGCAGAGTTACAGCACAGTATCCTGGATTTCGTATCCAGACGGTTTACCCTGCTGCCTGGTGGCATTTCCAGTGAGCATTCCTTGCAGCAGGGGATATTTTGCCCCTCTCTCTGCTTTGCATTCTGTGTTTAAACTTTTCTATCCTATACACGTGAAGCTTCGGTTTCGTTTTTATCAAACGTTGGAGTTTTCTTAGGCAGGAATATAAACCACAGCACAGCTCCTCAGCACATGGAGAGGTGCAAGCAGGGCTGCCTGCCAGCTGTGACGGCACTGTTGCACAGGTAACAGCCACTTTCATTCACACTCAGCCTGCTTCTCCCTCCAGCTACTCTGGAAGCTGCACATCTGTTTTTTCCAACAAGCGCAGAGCATGAAGTCACCGGTTTTGTACTATCTTCATTTGCAGGCATTGTCTGTAAGTGCTGTACGTTGGTTTCTGTACATGACTACAGATCACTGACAGGGAGAAGGAGAGTAAGTAGGACAATGGAAAGCACACGGGACTTGATGGCTGTGCCAGCCGGTCCACAGCAGCCTGACATTTGTCCTTAGGACTGCATGTGTGCATCTCTGTATTTATGGACAAAAACCGCACAGGGATGTCTGAAAAAACCAACGAGTTCTGACTGGCATCAACAACAACAGGGAAACTTAAGCAGATCAAGGAAACGTCCAAATCCCCCCCGGACTCATTTCCATCCTAACGCACAGTCCCACTTTAGGAGTCACTATATTTAAACCGGGAGAATCATTAAGCTATCATTAGGTGCCGTCTCATTCATTTAAAGCACGAGCAGGAAAATTAGAGCGGGGCATCGCTAAATTAGACGAGAAAACCCTACCGCTTCGCACTACTGACATCTTCTCTTTCCTTTCTTGTGTGTAACGCCAGCGCTCAGGCAGCGCTCAGAGCGCAGGAACGGGCTCCGCTTTCAGCCAGGGGGAACCGAAGCATCGCTCCGCGGTGACCCCGAGCTTCCAGCGGCTCTGCCCCCAGCGGAGCCCACCTGCGCCCGGGACCCGCAGCGGCCCCACGGCTCCGCTCGGCCGCAGCATCCCCGCCCGGGCGGCCCGGAGAGCGGCGCAGCCCCCAGCCCGGCTCCGAGCGCACATCACCGCGGCGGGGAAAAACGAAAAGGGGGTGGGGGGGAGGAAGGGGCCGCGCGGAGACTTACGCCCGAGCTTTGGGGAAGCCCATTGACAGCAGGATTTCCAGCGACGAGCCGTGTTTGATGGTCCCCGCGCGGTGCTGCCGGTTCCGCCGGGGGATGACTTTGCTGTACAGCTCCTCTTTGGCAGCCATGGCGTGCGGTGCGGGCTGCCCGCGCTGGGCCATCACGCAGCCATCGCCGGCCGCGCAGGGCCATGCACACCGCAGCGCCCCGCCGGGGGCCGCGGCCGGGGCAGAGCCGAGGGGCTGCGCCCTCCTCCGCGCCTCCGCTCCGCGCTGCTCCGCGGCCCCGGGGCCACACGTGCGCGCCCGGCGGCCGCTCCGAAGCTCCGGGAGCCGAACGCCCGCGCCGCGGCCCCGCGCAGCCCGCCCCCGCTCTTAAAGCCGCCGCCCGGCGCCGCGGGCTCCGCTCGGGAATGGGAGAGGAGGGGGGGGGGGGGGAAGGAAGGGGGGTTCTCTTTCTGCTGGAAGAGCGCACGCAGCCTTGTGGAAAGCGGGGAAGGTGCGCGCTGTTATTTTTGTTTGCTTATTTATTTATTTTCCCGGAGGAAAGAGCTCTGCGCGATGCTGCCCTGAGCGCGCAGGAGAGGCGGCGGAGGGGGGAGGATGGAACTCTGGGGCTGTGGTGCTGTGTGGCTCCAGGGCTCGGAGCCGCTGGGTGAACTGTGGGAACACGGAGCTTTGAAGCGGGTCTAGTGAGAGGCAGCAGAATTGCGCTCCGATTTTTTCACCTCCATCCTCGGTTTCTGCATCCTTTGCAGCCCTCTCCGGGCCATTACATGCAGTATGTGGCCTCGGAGTTCCCCCCTGGAGGACTTTGCACCTCCGGTCAAGAGTTATCCTCTTTCCCTCCTCTCACCTCTCCTTTGCCTTTCTCCCACATCCCCTCCTGCCCCAGTTCGTCATCTGAAGGCAGCCGGGTCCACACTGCTGGGCACCCAGGAACGCAGGGAGCGGTGTGAGAGCGGAGCCCTGCACATAAATAAAAACAGTGAAGATGCTGTTCTATAAAGTGCAACAGTTTATGCTGGGAAAGGAAGCAGTGTTGGCAGTGACAGTCCTATCCCTATCATAGCTGGTTTGTAGCATCAATGAGGCATCAGTGAAACATCCTCCTTCCTGCAGAGGTGAGGTACCGACCCAGCCTTCACACCTCCCCAGAACCTTCCAGAATCCAATCAATATCCAGGAATTCACACCAACAGAACCTATGAGGGAGGAGAGCGTTGCTGTGTTTTGGCTTAACTCGATGTGCCTCATTTCTGCGTGCTTTTTTGCTCTCTCTGTATTACTCAGTCAGGAAGTAACAATAAAAATGCAATTTGTTATGGATGTGGCTTCCAGGGACTTTGCCCAGATGAGAATCCCTTCCCTCTGGCTGCTCCAGATTCATCCAATCAATTAAGAAATCACATAATACAGTGTTGAAATTCATAAGCCGTCGGTTCAAGTGGCTGCATAGCTGATTGGAATGGCTTTTCAGGCCTGCTGAAACAGCCTCAGGTCTTTGCAACTTCGGTGAGTGCCTCTGCATTGGATCAAGGTGAGGCTTTTTGCATTAGAATGCGTTCCTTGAAATAATACTTTTGTGTGTGTGTGTGTGATTGAAAGCTGAAAGTGAAAGTGTTTCAATGATCAAATAGGAAAGGGGAAAGAAAAATGAAAGGAAAGCAAACAGGAAAAGCAAAACAGCCGGAAAATTGTGTTTCAGTCCCCAAATGAATGAAAAAATGGGTACAGGTAAAGAAATTGTGGGTACGTGACACTGGGGATACACACTTCATGTTAAGATGCTGTCAGGTTTTCATGTGAGACCTTCCTCTTGTCTTTCACCTGGCACAAACACAGCACTCCATGTGTGTGCAGAACTCGGTGCTGATCATCATTGTCCCACCTTGTAGGCGCTGCTGCCTGGGCTCTGCTTTAGGAGTTCCTCTGTGAAACTCATACATGTTCCCTCCAACTCCAGGAAGATGCATTCTTGGGGGATGTTTTACATCACTTCCTTCAATGCTGGAAAAAAAAAGACAACACAGCATTAATTGGAGGGGGTGTAGGAATACCACGATGGACAGTGAGTGGGAGTGCTGCTGTGTGCTTCCATAGGAGGCGATCAGGCCCTAAGGAATCTGAGCCAAATTTCGCTGTCTCTCCAGCCTGATGCAGCCTCCTTGTGAGCACACAGCAAAGGGTCCATTCCCCAGCAACGGGAATACTCTGAAATAAACAGCACAACAGCAGGAAGCGGAGCAGAGGCTTTGCTTTCCTTCTCAGCTTCCCTCCCAGGAGCTCAATGCCATCAGAGAGCCCTGACCCAGGGCTGAGCTGCCGACATCTCCCAGCTGCACTGGGGCAGGAGGGAGAAGCAGCAAGGAATGGCTGTGCCTCCCCCCTGCCTGTCCCTGGAGAAGAGAAACACCGAGTAAAAGCTGCACAGAGCAGGGCACAGCAAGATCACTGCTCCCCAGCCTTCAGCCTGCTCTGGCAGTTATTTGCATGCTGAAGTCGTTTCACACACACGGATTGTCCCCATGGCCCATCTGCAGCTGCAGGAGGGTGACAGCCTCCCCCCTTATCTTGCTTTGGCACCCCCTGTGTTATCTGTGTCAGCTTTTGGGGCCGAGCATCTGAAAGCATTAAATAATTAAAAATTGAGTCTGCCCCAAGCACTTTTTCCCCTCTTATTTTGTCTCCGGCGTTCCCAAATGTCGAGAAACAGTGATTTATCACTGAGAAAAGTGAACAGCTGCCTTACCCTTGATTCAAAACAGCATGAAAACTGAGGCAAAATTATTATTCAGATTTCTGACCGAGTTGAGACGCTGCAGCAAACTTCAGCCCATTTCCTCTGCAGTTCACAGTTGCTCTGCGGCAGCGCTGGTGACTGCCGGGCTTTGTGTCCCAGAGGGCCACATTCCTGAGAGCAGATCAGTCTTAAAGCTTAAAACACCTTTCCCCAGGTGTTGTGCCTCCAGTAATGGAGCTGCTCGTAGCTGCAGCTCTGTCCCACAGGGGTGGTCCCCTCGCTTTGCTAAGCATCCATCTGCACAGGGAATGGGTGGGGGTGGAGGTGTGGGGATGCGTTGGGCCCTGGGGGGTCCCAGCACTGCTGGCTTCAGCAGAGAGCAGCTGGGCCTTTGGCCTGCCAAGCTGCCCACAGGGAATGGAGAATTGGCTTTTCCAGCTTGGATTTTCATCAAGTTTGGGGTGTATTTTCCTCATTACAAATAAAATCCACTTGGGTTTCACCATAATCCCTTCATTCGTGGAGTTGCGGAGTCAAGCTGGACTGTGCGGTGAAGCCAACAGGCAAGGCGTCCTTGGGATGCTCAACTGGAAGGCAGAGGGCAGGGGTGACATGGAGCCCCACTTCCCAGCCCTGTTCCCACTCAGAAGGAAGATGCAATAGCGTGTGTTTTGAAACACTCGGAGCTATTTGTAGTTAGAATGCAACAGGGGGTTCAGCATGAGGAAGGGCCCCCGGCTGGGTGTGTGCCCAGCCTCCCCCCGCCTCTATGGTCCTGTGCAGTGATGGTGCTGGGGGTGCAGGGGGGGACAGCAGCTTCCTTTGGCATGATGGACTTCCGCGGGTTGCACTGCTGGATGGGCAGTGAGCAGCTGAGGCCTTGCAAATTCAAAGTTTACCCATTGAGTTCTTCCATAGGTTGAGCAAATGGTTGCGTGCAGCAAATCTTCATTTCAGTTCCCCCTGATGACTTGCAGATGGGGAAGTGATGTATGTGGTGCTGTGCAAGAAGCTCTCAGGAGCTCTGCATTAGCACAGGTGGGATTTCAGAGGGACCTAAAGCCACCAATACACTGCCATAGTGGTACAAAACCCACTGGGGCATCATGGTCAGCTCGTGGTCTGCCCTGTGCAATCCTGGCCTCCGTTAGTAGAAGAGACGTTGAGCAAACAAAACACTGATGAGCTCTGAGCTTCTCACTTGCCCACGTCCAAGAAACATCTTGAACTATCTTATCCATTGGATTTCATGTCTGTTTCTGCTACACTTGTATGAATGTAGTTTATTGTGGTGATTATTTACTTGCTTGGGTATAAGCCAAGAAATAAGGAGATACAATAGAAAGCTGCTGGGATTTCCCCAACTCCCACACACAGTAAAGTATGCCGACGTGCTGGAGGTTGTACAGAATCTGCAGCGTTTCTGAAAAGGCCTTTCAGTTTGACTCTTCCTTTGGTGTAATTATTAATTTGGTCGTGATTTGCTTAGCTGCATTCCTATATAATTAAAGGGGATTTTGTCAGATTACTTCGAGCAAAAAAACGTGTTTGTTTGATTTGATATTGGCAAGGAAAGGAAGGGAGTGCTTATGATCACTTGAAATCTTCCTAATTCTAATTACTGAAAAAGATACAAAGTTGGTGGTTTGGTTTGTCTCATGGATAGCAATAATCCAGAAGAGGTGGAGGAGTGATTCTACGGATCATTACAGTTTCTTTTCTCATTTTTTTTCTTATTTTTGGTCTTAGCTTTCCTCTCTTTGGGCATTGCAATGGTCTTTGAGCGGAGGATGGAAGTGCATACGAGCAAACATGAAAGCGGCCGATCAGATTCCATGAAGGTCCTTGAAATGGGAAAAAGAGGGTGATAAAGCAGGGATGGTGGAAATAAGGAGAATTTGAAGAAGGTGTTTGTAATGCAGTGCTCAGAAATGCTAAGGAACATATGAGGGCAGTTTTTAATGCCTCTGGTAAGAATTTTATCTGGCAAACCGCCCCTTAATAGCGCATGTGTTTGTATGGCAGAAGAAGATTGTTGTACATGTTTGTGTATGTCCACTATTGACACATTTCTGTGCTTTGAGAGGGTCTTGAAGGTGTAATTTCAATGTGAGGGAACGTAATCCAACATCTTGCTTTGGCTGCAAGCGTTTGCAACTGCTTTCATATTTAAATCTTCATTAGGGACTGGTTAAAAGACAGGGGCTATTCTCTGTACATCGCATTATGCCCTGCATGGCTCTGTGTGGAACTCCTTGCAGTCAGGAGCCCGTCGCCTTCCTCCACATCACACCAGGAGGAACGTGCTGCCCTGTCGGGGCTCTGTGCGCTTGTTCCTCCAGCCCTGCTGGTGGGAAGTAGCGGTGTTATCCTACTTGTGTTTCTTGTTAGGATTTTGGGGGATAAACAAAACAAAGCAGGCAAACAAGGGAAGAAAAGAGTTCCTGTTTGCAAATAATTTCCCATCTGTTTCTCATTCTGTTTGACTCCGGGGAACATTTCTCCACTGTATACATCTCATTTTAACCAACACGAAGTCTGGACGAAGGCTTTGAGCTTCCTACTTCCCATCAGGATCCCTGGCTGTGAGTGGCTCCCACCCCAGGCACTGAGGATGGCTGCTGGTGCAGAAATCCTCTTTACAATCAAAAAATGACCCCAAAATTACAAAGTTGTGTTTAACCAGAGGGTTCTGGATCATTCTCTACCATCACAAAGAAGGAGAAGTGTTGTTCAAAGCACACTCTAAGAGCTTATCTCTATTAATCCTGCTGGGATCCTAAGCTACTGGATGCTGATTCCTATTCTTTTGCCCCTTTATGGGCATCCTGACAAGAGATATTAGATTATTCCTTGCATTTAGGCAAGGAAAGGTATGGATAATTACAACTGTACTTCTGAAAAACTGCGTGGCCTAATTGCATTGAACTGAGGGCCTCAACGGAGCATTTGCTGAAGATGTTGGAGGCTGTGGCTGCCCAGGTGCCTCGTGTCCACTGAAAAAGCAGCCTTGAAGCCGCAGAAAGGCAGTGAGACCTTTCATGGGTCTGGGCATCTGTGCAAGGGGAAGGGGAAAAGGCACAGCCGTGGGAAGATCCTCTTTTACAGCACAGGCCTTTGAGCTGAGCGTTGCTCGTAGCAGGCTGCATTTTGGTGCTGCACTTCCCTCTGGTGTTCATTTTTTTTTCTCAAGGCAGGAGCCCTATTTTCATCCTCTGAGTACAGCAATAGGATGCTGACCAGCTTGCATACCATATGGCTGAGGCCATGGGAAGAGAAGTTGCCCTGAGACAGAGACATTTTGTCTTTCTTCTGAAATCAATGTCCACGTGAGGGCTGATTCCTCCAGGAGGCAGAGATCCACCTGTCCTTTTGCCATGGGGAGCTGAGCAGCCCATAGGCAATACTGCAGAGCCAGAGTTTGGTCCCGGAGCTTTCAGGCTGAAGCGTGCTTGTGTCCCCCCTGCTTATTGCAGGCAAGAGGTGGAAGTGATGAGGTTTTCCATCAGCAGTTGTGTTCCAGCGGGTTTTTCTAACTTTTTGCTTTAAAGAACAGTCACGTGGCAGAAAAAGCCCCAAAACCACAGCGAATACAGCAAACTATTTCTCACCAGGATGGAAAAGAAGGGCAGAGATGCTCGGTGTCAGTGGGACTGATGCTTTTTTTCCCAGTCTTTGCTCAGAGGTTCACCTCAGCCCTGCCAATATGCCCGTAGAGATATTTTGAAAGGGTGGCACATATGCTTTATTTCTGCTTTATTTCTGAATGATTTCACTGCATTCTGCACAATATTTGAGTACTCTTCTGACAAATCTGAAAAACCCAACAACTGAAACACACAGTTGCAGCAGATGGGGAGCACAAGATGAGGCATCCTCATAACACACACAGGCAGATTGTATGCCTTCCTCCTCAGCTCTGGATCTGACACCACAGGGAAGGCACACATAGGAGTTACCATCAGCTTCCCTGATGTTACTATGCTGAAGGAGACTTCCAGCACTGAATACTGTACAGAAATATCTCCTAATTGTATCTTCACTCTGCTGAGAGTTGCTCTGCTGAAGTTTATTTGTCTCCACGGGGAGATACAGTTACCTGCTGGCCAAAAGTTCTGCTGGAGCATTTACACGTGGACTCGCTTTCTGTTGTTCCCATAGGAAGCAGCTCGGAGGTTCTCACAATGGCTCGGTGCTGTGTGGTACACACAGTGTGCACTGTGCTATTGATGTGAAGCAAGGCTGAAGAGGAAGTTTCCACAGGTCAGGTAGAGATGAGTGGCTGATTGCGATGCAGCCTCCGATGCCTCGTTTCCATCCATCCCCCTCCGTGAACAGCTGGTAGTTCATTACAAAATTATTCTTTACAAAACAGGTGTGAAAAAACATGAACCAAGCTTCTGCAGGCCAACAGGAGATGAGGACCTCAGACATGATGTGAGGACACTGAGCGAGGTGAAGGCTGTGATGCATGAGCTGCAGCACAGGCCCTGCTCAGATGTAGCCAGGAGTGGGCAGTCACTCCCTGCAGGCTGGGGCTGTTCTCTGCAAGCAGCCACAGGGACACAGCGATGGCTTTGGTGAATCAGATCATCCTGGCTTTGGGGTGGAAGAATGCAGTAATGCAAACTGAGGTTTGTTTTGCTGTACTTTGCTTTGTTGTTGTTTTTTTCTTTTTCTTTTCTTTTACGCCTGGAGATTTGTCAAGTGCAGTTTTATTTCTTGTAAATTAAAGCACAAAGATGAAAGGAGGCCTTATGAGGTGGTGGGAAAATGTCATTAATGAGCTGTTAGCTCTGGGTGTAGGCCGATGGCATTTGCTTTGGAGTGGAGACTGGCCATCAGGGCTGCTGGTGGGTGCTTGCAGCAGACACTGACATCGTGGTGTTGCTGATGGCTGCTCAGGTTGTTGCAGGACTTGCCAGGTGGAGAGATAAGGGTGGAGTGTGCCTGTGGGTGCTGAGCAAACTGCTGGGCTGCAGCTGCAGTGTGAGAGCAGCTGGCATTTCAGCTGTGAGCCTGCGAGGTGCCTTATTCCTGGACTTCATCCTGCAAGCCTTTCCAGGAGAGATCTTGGAGGAGATCCTCCCAGTGTGCAGGGAACCTTCATTGGCATTCTGAATAGCACATGGCAGATCGGTGGAAGCTTTCCCATAACTCTTATTCATTTTTAATGGACTTTGGATTCTGTGCTTTTGGCCTCCCCAGTGTCTGGTTTGCTAACATCACTGCGTGTCAATTCCTGCATCTTAGCAGTGTGAAAGCAGGAGGACGTGGCTGGCTTTGGCACTTTGCTGATGCTGGTGTACCTGAAATCACTCTGGTTAGGATTTGGTGCTCAGCCTGTGGAAGGTGAATTTCAGACATAGTCCTGATACCGAAGAGGGAGAAATATGACTTCTAGAGAAGTTATAAATCAGGTTTGTCCTCTCCTTTCTGTCCTGGGTTAGCACGCAAGCGCTTGCCCTGCCCTTCTCCCTGGTCGCAGAGGCCAGTGAAGTGCAGCAGGGAAAGCAGAGCCTGCAGAGATCTGTTTTTTGGAGGCAGAACAGAGCTTTTTGCCCCATCTAGTGGGTACGCGGTGTATTGAGTCTGGATTCCGTGCTAACAGTTTAATTCCAGACTCCTGCTTACCTAACGCAGTTCCCAGTGCCTGGTTTGAAGTTTGCCTCCTGGCTGTTTATGAGCACTACTCGTATTAAAGTGCTGGCACAAAGTTAACCCGGCTTCCTTAGCGATGCTGGAAGTGAATATAACGTCTGCAATCTCCCATCTGATCTCCAAATCCTTTTGTTTTGTTTCGTTTTTCCCATTACCATTACAGAACTGACACCCAAGACTCGAAGGCTCTTTCCCATCTTTCAGTGTCGCTGGCTGCTGCCAAACTTCTCTGTGAGGCTCACAATGGTCCTGAGCTCCAGAAAACCTCTGGCAGAGCCAAGCTGCAGCGGTGCCAGGATGTGCCATCTGCCAGGAGGGAGAATCATTCTCAGACCTCTTGAGGGAGAAGGATATTTCTTGCAAGAAATGCTGTTAATACATTTAGCTGCTGGGCCAGAGCTCAGTTTGTGCTATGAACTAACTTGAAGCCGAACAGCTGAGGGTGGGACTGCCGTAGAGGCAGCCAACAGAGGCACAACTTTGCTTCCAAAAATGTGTTAAGGTAACATGAACTGCAAGGCCTGGAGACCTTCTGAGAGCTGAACTGAAGCTCCTGGTTCAGCTGACACCGGCAACACTTTGCAGATGGGGCACATTTCCTACCCAGCAGTGCAGGCAGTGTTTGTCCTTCGCCCTTTGTCTCCTGATTCCACCAAGTGGGAATATTCCTACCTCACAGAGACTGAGTCCTAATGTAATACCTGTAAAACACTGTTGTAATTCTTGGATTCAAAGTCAGCGTGGTAAGAAGGGAACAATTATTATTTGATTTACTCTAATATGCTAAAACAGATTGTCTGCTTTCAGGCATACTTTAAATCTGGTTAAGTATTGGATGTGATTCACCAGGAGGGTGATACAAGAAGGAAGGAGCTTGAGAAATGAGGGCTTAGCATTACAAAGTGCAGTAACTCAGAATTTGTTCTGGTTATGTTAATTTCCCTTGCTTCTTAAGTCATTGCCTCCTCATCTTTAGGAAGCAGTAATTTGCTGACAATGACCCACAATAAGGATGACATTTTCAATCATTACCTAAAGGAACAAGGAACTGAAATAACAGTATTAGGTCTTTAGAGGATGAGAAGAATTTACACGCAGGCCCTGGCCACGTCCTGCTCTTCCCTTTCCTGATCCTTTCCTCAGTTTTCAGCTCCATAAAGGCTGCCTTCTTGGGCATGTAACATGCTGAGTGTGGAACCAGAGTGCAGGTCATTCATTGCAGCAGTGACACAAAACATGTGCTGCAAACATCTTTCTGGTCATAGAGCAGACAGCAAAGGCAGGATGAGCTGTGTTTTACAAGGACCCTTGCAAAGCAGCCTTGCAGTACTGGACATGGATTGTGCAGATTCTCCAGTGTGGACAGGGGACAAACCTCTGCTGTGCTGCTGCACTCAGTGGGACTGTTTCCATTTGGGAGTGTGGATGGTGAGAGGGACTCTGTCAGATTTCTTCCTTACCTGAATGTCCCATGTGGGGTTGGTGCATCTCTAGGCATGTCAAAGGAACTGTACTTTGGTTACTGAACTTGCAGGAGTGTGAGAGCAGCGATTAACAAACGACTTACAGTGCTATGAGAACTCCAGATAGAAGGAGCTGTAGCAATGCAAACTATTATTATTATTTTCTAGGTCAGAGGAAGAAAGCAATTAGTTGTAGACCAGTAATTTTCTTTTTCTATTTTATCCTGCAAATGAATGTGATTAGAAGACAGCAGTAATTACACTGATGGGATGGAAAAAGGCCTTCCAGCTTCTCTTGGACTGTTATTTTTTATTTTATATTAATTCTGGATTTCCTTTGAGCTGGCAAGAGCATTTTGTTTTTGGGAAGGGACCAAGCAAATCATTCTGGCAATACTGTAAGTCCAGTCAAGGGCAGCAACTCTTTGATAAGACATACTCCAAATAGCCTCCATACCAACCCAGCTACCTTCCTGCACTGGAATTTTGATACTGTATGAGGAGTGCTTAAGCTGCAGCTGCTGGCTTGCTGTGTTTTTAGGATGTGTTTATAAACTGTTCACATGTGGGTGGAATTGCAAACCATCATCTACCGGAGAAGATAATAAACATCTAGGGTTGGCTGGAAGTCAAGAATGACAGGTTGCTTAAAAAAGCTGGAGTTTTATCACTTTCTTCCATCCAGGTGTAAGGCTGAGCCGTGATTTTTAGAAAACCTTTGTAGGGAAATGAGACTCCTTGGGCAGAGCAGCTGCTGACCTGACAGGGAAGACTCTGATCTGCCATCTGGAAGGTTCCAGTCTGAGTCAGAAAAGAGATTCGAACCCAAGCATGACATTTTCCAAATAGGAGATTCAATCCCAAAGGTATTTGGCTAGATAGGCCTCAGTGTCTCTCTGAGACTATGGTCCATGCTGACCCAACAACCTTCACAGTTTGTTTTTCCTTCTCACAAGCTACTGTATCTCAATGAAAGTTGAAATAAAAAATTCAGGCCAGCTGCAATAGTGACTGCCAACCACTAATTGCTTGCTAGTTTTGTGAGGGACACAGATGCTAACAGCAAAATCCAGCAAGGGAACAGAGGCTTGAGAGTTGATTTGCATCGAGCTGGAGCCAGGGAAAGTCATTCTGGATTCAGACCAATTCTCATATGTTGGTGGACAATGGAATTTAAGTCACTACAGATATCTGTGGGGATTTGCCAAGTATTTGGTGCATCTTTGTATCCTGAGACATCCTTGCGAATCTGAGCCGTTGCTTCCAGCAGTTGCAGGGAGCATGAAACCAGATAGCAAAGCAGCTCACAATAGTAATAACAAAGCCCTCTCAGTTTCATAGTCTGATAAAACATACAAGACTCGCGGGACCTCTCTGGTCAAAGTTCAGTTCCTCACATTCACAGTCAATTCAAGGACTGAGGTGTAGTCAGAGGGCTCCATGGAACATCTGGTTCATTCCCCTTCGGTTGCAGAATATCCAGTAACAAGCTGCAGAGCTGCAGTGAAGGCATGGAAAGCCACGGTCATAAAGCACTGCACAAAAAAGCCAGCAGAGGAAAGCAGTTGTATTACAGGTGTCCTGAAGCTTGCCTGTTATAGAATCACAGAATGGTTTGGGTTGGAAGGGACCCTTAAGGGCCATCTGGTCCCAACCCTTGCAATGAACAGGGACACCCAAAGCTCCATCAGGTGCTCAGAGCCCCGTCCTGCCTGACCCTCAATGTCTCCAAGGATGGGGCACCCACCACCTCTCTGGGCATTGATGATGTACACCCTAATTAAATTTCCCAGATTATCACAAGAACTGGAGCATGCTCTGAGACAGAGGGTGAAACCAACCTGGCTGAAATTCCCTGACCTGTGAAGAAAACTCTCCCTTGGGCTGAAAATGGCAGGCAGCCTGAGAGCAGGATCTCCACGTGCCTGCACCTTGTCTTTAGCTCTCCTTGGATGCTGGTGCTTCAGAAATCCCATGTCCCCCAGGAGCCAGCTTAGGTGGGGTACATGAGCAGAAATAATCTCCTGGCTTCTGTCTGGGAACACAAGCCAGATGTCCCACTTTTTGGGTGCATGTAACACAAGCAAACTGACCGCCTCTTGTCTGTGCAAGAAGCTCTGCTGAAAGCCCACAGACTTGAAGGAAACAACAGAAACTGGAAAGGAAATGAATTCTCTGCCGCAGAGCACAACAGATGGGTCACCTCTGTTGTGGGTCATTTCTCATATTTGTGGCCAGCGTGAAGCAGACTTACAAATGTCAGTGTGAGGCAACTGCAGAAGTGTTGCACACAGCCTCAAATTCTTCTGTCACAAACGTTAGAGGCTTTCATTCCATCTGGGAAGATCCATCGTAACAGGTTTGCTTGCAGTACATAACAAGCAATATCGCGTGTTCTCCGGGAGGTGAATGCAGATAGCTGGAGAGCAGTGAGAGCCTTTGGTTGTGAGCAGAGGGATGAGGAGCAGAGGGGTGAGGGCTGCTTATGGAAGATCTGTCTGTGGGCACCTTGAAAAGGCAGACCTCTGGGATTGATTCAAGGTCGTGCAAGGAGCGCGAGGCAGAGCCAGGGCCGGCATCCACACCCGCGACTCAGCGTGATGCCTTAAGAAGAAAGGCTATCTTTCATCTAAATTAAAACCCCACCATTTTATAAAAGCTTCAGGGCCTCTGTCTAATCTATTCACACAGCATTCATCACCATGGCATCTAGGTGCCACTCTCGTCGTCTCTTAACCTTGCCAGCATCTATCATGAATATTCTGAGCATCTATCTGGGTTTCCAAATGAGATGAACGCGCTCTTCCACTTTCTGCATTGAGTTTTGCTGAGCACAGCCAGGCTTTGTGTCTGATAAACAGCCCATCCGTAACAGCCTCAGAAAAAAATAAAAGAATAAACACCACGAGGATGCCCAATTAGCAAATATCGCACTTAGCCATATTTTGGAGCTTCTCTTCTCCCTTTCCCATTCGAACTTATGCACTCTAACAACACAGGCCTGTGAGTCTGTCACCACACAGCCGCCAGCTGCATAAAATCAAGGCATTGGGATTTTAATTGAATGCATAATGAGTTGACTGACAGGTTTAATTAACAAAACTCATCCTGTGTGTGCACCTGGAGGTGAAAATAAGTTTAATCAAGAGGAGTTGGCAAGTGCCAACAGCTCTGTCATGGCTTTTTTTTTTTTTTTTTTTTTTAATTATTTTTATTTTTCTTACTTTGGTTGGTTCCATCTAGGCTTTATATTTGCAGAAATGGCTCTGGGTGTTGATTAATTATCTTTTGCCCGAGATTGATGAATTGTTGCAGTCTGCCTTGTAAGGAGGACTAACGTTCCTGCAAAAGCTGCTCTGAAGGCTTTAATAACCAGTGCCTTGGAGAAACCACTGATGGCAAACCTCCAACACGTCCCTTAACATTTGGAGACCTCATCTGTGTGAGGAAAATGTGCTCTTAAAATGTGTTGAATGATGTTACTGCTAAGATAAGATGGATTTCTGGTGAAGCTGGGGATGTGCAGCTTGCTAAGAAGGTGCGGGAATAAGACAGAAACCACCACAAATCCAATTGCTTAGGTTGAGTTCCTTCTGTTTTGAAACACCAACTGTAGCATCTTTGGTGGGACTTCTGTGTTGGATGCAGCTGCTATCTGGGAGGCGAGGGAATGCCTTCCTTGCTTCTGAAGGCAAGGCTGCAGGAGATGTCCTCATATCCAAGGTCAACCTGTGGCACCATTCCCTCTATCCACATGCTAGGGCACTCGGGCAGTCTCAGGCCTCCACTTTGGTCCTTGTGCATCCCAGCTTGAAGCATCCAGCTGGGAGCCTGGAGCTGGACTGATGCTCCCAAAGGTGCCCAAGGGCCATGCATGTTCCCTGCCTCCCAACAGCAGCCCTGGGGCCTCTGGAGCTGTCGAGTCCCAGTCTGCTCACCCAGCACACCAAAGATGTCTACCAAGTGAAGTTCTAGCAAAAGTTGTGGGCGTTCTACAGGGAGGTTAATGCATTCAAGCTGTCAAAATATTCTTCCTGCTATTCACCCAGTTAACATGCCCTCTCTTTCTTTTGCCTGAAAAGGCATTTGCTATGGTATTTTAATACATGGTCTGTGTTCAAGATGTTAGTGACAGCTGTTGTATGACTACAGGAAGGAAATTATGACTCCCTAATGATAACATGTCACGGCATGTCTCTTTGCTTTTCTTTTCCTTTAGATGTACATTTCTTCTGCCAATGTCTCCGTCACTGCACACATGCAGTTAATTGTGTATCGATGACATGTATACCGTGTGTTGGGAAGAGGGCTTTCAGGAAGAATCTGAGTGCTTCTACCTTGCCTTTAAGTGACGTGGAGTTGGCAGAGCAGATGCCCCATGTGGCAACGTGATCTTTTGTGCTTCGGGTTCTTCATATCTGGATATTGGTATTGCCATTGCTTTTTTCTGGGGTGATGGACCTACATTGAGCTCAGTGAAGGATCCAGCATTCAGGGATTGTCAGTTTAATGTCCTACATGACTTCAGTGGCTTCATATTCTGGAAGGGCTGACAGCTGGTGGGGACCCAGCACATGAAACACATGGAGGAGGATGGCCCACCATCGCCACTGCGTTTCAGCTGCAATCTCACACCTCCAGCCTTCGCAGGGCATCTTGGCACCGAGCTCTAATGAGAAGTGACCAAAAAAGTCTCTTGCATCTGCTTTAAGGAACTTTCTGGAGTGACACGCATGTTTAACCTAGTTTTGAATTCCCCCGGTGTGGGAAAGTTTCTGTGCCCAGGCAGAAGGCCCGGAAGGGTTATGCATCATTTAAAACCTCGTGTTCAAAATAAGGGGCAGGCTGGGGACGGGCAGGGAGTGGAAATGTAGGTTTGTAATTCTCAGCTCAGCAGGAGCCACTGTTTTGTGCAGGGGCAAAAAACCATCTGATTAACAGCTTCTGGCAAGGGCAGCAGCCCTTGGTTCCTCTTGCTTCTCACTGGCACAGCAGAAGAAGTGGCCTTTTGCTATGGCAATGCACTACTGTCAGCCAAGTGTACCTCTGCCCAGCTCCGACTCTGATCTGCAGCACCCCATCAGGTTTTGGGGTTACCTAAAGCAATCAAACAGCTTTAACTTTGCTCTCTGAAGCACAGCCCCTGCTGGTTTCCCATTGGCATCTCAGGCAATGGGAAATGTTTGTCTTTACAGGTGATGAGTTGCTACCATTCAGTATTAAGTCTTCTAATGCCAGGTTTTTTTTTTTTTTCTTTAGAGAATCCTCAAATGTTTGAATAGGAACAGCAGGACCAAAAGGCTTTTTGTGATATCTGGAGACAGGAGGTTCTGTGCACAGTCACACTGTGCTTCTTGGGGTGAGTGTGGCTCCCAGGGGTGCTGAGCATTCAGGGCAGTACCTGACAGGTGGCCGAGGCTGCATCACCCAATGGTTTTTGAGTAGGATTTGAGTTCTGGGAGTCTCCACCATGGTCATCTTTTAAATCATTCCAATTTGCTGCTTGATTGCTCCTGGGAGTTCTGAGCTTCACAGCCGGTCAGTGTGATTTTAGGGTGAAAATTTGTGGCCAGTCAGCGTTTGACCCCAGAGGGGATTTTCAGATTGCCTGTGGAGAAAGAGCACAGGTTTGCAGGAAGGATAAACGCAGAATGGAAGTTGTTTCAGCCCTTGCAAACTGTGACAGCCACAAACAAAACCAAATGCTGTCTTCCTACTCTGCTGCTTAGAGGAGTGGTACCAGTGGGAATGACTGGACATCCCTGCTTCCTTGCACCCCTCTCTGACACAAGGTGCCGTTTCCATTTCATTTTTTCCCACTAAACTAAACTAAACAAAACAAAACTAAACACTAAGTGGATTCCATCCATTTATAGATGAGTGCTGGACAATGCAGAGCTTGTTTTGGGAAAGACACGGCTGCGTCTCTGTGGAGGACCAGCTTTATCTCCTGAAGGTAGGTTTTGGTGTGGGACTGATGCCAGGAGCTGTACAGGCTTTCCTCCATCCTCCCACACGCAGAACGCAAAGCCAAAGCAGAGGGCTGTGCACAGAGTGGGGTTTTTCAGCCCCTTTTGCCCAGGAAACCCAAATAATCGCTCGGTGAGGGCAGGAGACGCTCCTGCTCTGCTCGGGTCGTGCCTGAGGAGCAGCAGCCACACGAGGTCAGTGTTGCACTGTGCAAATGGCTGCAAGAAGGCGGCACGGCCTTGGAGGAAAACTTGACCCAGAGAGAAGGGTTAATTCGTCGTGGGCACTTCTGCATGCTTTGCTGCCCGCTTTACCTCTGCGTTCCGCGAAGCCCTGTGCTAATGAGGAATTTGTTCCTGGAAGGAGATTTTGAGCCAGCGGGAAAGAAAAGCTGCCGGATGGGAGCAGTGCAGAGCTGGGTGCTGGCACCCTGATGGGATGGTTGGGTCAGAACCACCTTGGGGGCTGCAGACTTTCCCCATGCAGCCAGTTGGGTGGAGGTGCCAGCTGGGCAGGGGTGCCAGCAGCCTGGCTGCACACCGGTGCCTGCTCATCACAGCTCCAGTCCGCTTACTGGGGCTGAAAAGTCCCCTGCGCCTGCTTGCAGCTCCTCAGCCTGCAAAGTATCCTTCCAGGGTGGTCCGGGCAGGTTGGTGCAGGAGGGCTGCCTGCACGGGGTCGTGTCTGGCTGCTGATGGGGATTTGCATTCCAGCAGCTCCGGCCGCTGCCTCCCCAGGGGCTCAGGGCTCGCAGCCACACTCCAGGGCCCATTCCTGGGGAGCTCTGGCTGCTATTGATGTGGTCTCGCTGCTTTAAAGAGAATGGCTGGGACAGTGACAGAAGTGAAACTCATTCTCCAGTAGGCTCTGCGGTTCCTTTATTAAAAACAGACAGATAAACAAACAAATTACAGCCCCGTTCTGAGCACGTCCTTCGGTTCCTCTTCAAACAGCTTGATGCTGTTTTAAAAAAGCTTTAAATAAGAACACAGCCTCCTGAGTCTTGGCTGCAAACTATTGGATTTAGGCTTTCCCTGTGCCTCTAGGTCCGCTGCCTTTGCTGTCTGCTGTCTGGCTGATGGGAGCTTTTCATTCGTTTGGCTTTTCCTGGTGAGAGGCTTCAGAACGAGATTCCTTGTGTGCAGTCTTTGATGTTGTGCCACAAAGAATCTCCCCTCTTTCCTAATGCTCCGCTGAACCCCATTAAGGAAAAAAAAAAAAAAAAAGCAGTTTTATGTAACTGTGCTGAGAGGAAGTGGGGTGACCCATGCAAATAGTTTTTGTGTCACTTACAAAGGCCCAGATGCTACGGTGATGGGTTCAGCGAAAAGATCTGAACCCATTTAGCCAGGGCTGAGCTGGGCCGCCTTAGCATTGCACTGCCTGAAAGGCAGAGGATGTGCAGCTGGGGCTATGAAGGCATCCCTGCCCTGCTGGGTAATGCAGTCCGACTTCTCAGGGATGCTGTGCAGCACTTGCCAGCTTGCTGCCTTCTCTGCACACTCGTGATGTTCTTTGGTGATCCATGATTTGGTGAATGTGAGGAACCTCCAGATCTCAGTCTGGAGGTGAAAAGTGAGGTGAAACTACTGTGGACTCTTCCTCCTTCAGAAGCAGCTGAATAGCTGTTCTGTTTCATGTGACACTTAGTGGCTTCAGCTTTATTGCTTTGTTGACATCAGGCTCTGTCCTTGTTCTCCCTGTCTAATATCTTCCAGTACATTTGGTTGGGTATCTCTCATTCTTCCCATGCGTGGTATTCTTAAGGCTGAGGGAAAGGAGAAGGATTGCCTTCTTCATAGACCAGAAGAAAGCTCCTGGTTTTTAGGCTCAGTCTCTTTGCCCTGCAGTATGGGTTGGTTGCTGAGCAAGGCACAGCTCTCAGGGAGCATTTGCTTTGGGCCCCTGCCTGCAGCATAATAACAAAACAGGTTCCATCAGCATGCCTGAGAATCCCAGCCTTGTGAAAAGGCTTTGCTGGAAGAGTGTTTTTGGAGAAGAGAAACCTATGCACTGACCCTTTTCAGCATCATCTGATGCATGCACCGTGATTAGAAAGAGTAGAGGAAGTTAAAAATAACCTGTGGAGGAGGCATTCTAATGAGCAATTATCATTCCTTTCCATTGACTTTTGCAGCAAGGCTCTCCATGTGTTTAGTCTTCTCGAAAGAGCATGCCAGATGTTAGAGTGACTTGTTAAGTCCCTGAATACTGTTCTCACTGGTGTACTGAGCCATTGTCAGGGCTTTTTTTTTTATTATTTTTAATAACTATTAAAATAATTGGGCCCTGAACATTCTGACCTGATAACGCGAAGGAATCTTGGCTGGCTTTCCTAGGGGTCACGTTTGTGAATAGAAAACGCGAGGAGTGTTTGCCAGAACAAAGAAATGTTTCTGCATGTAAAGATCTTCAATAACTTAATCTGAGGTGGAATCATCTGGCTTCAGAAACTGTGCCTCCTGGCAAAAGCTGACTTTTGCATTTCAACATCCTGAACTTTAGTCTTCAAGGAAGCTTTTGTGCTTGTGGGGCTCTGCTGTTCTCCCCAAAGAGTTCTTTGCAGATGATTGACAACGGGGCCAATTCCACCTTTGCACGATTTTAATGTGGGGAAAGCGGCGAGGAAAGCAGGCGTCTCTTTACAAAGCGTCTGAAGCGCTTTGCTCACACGTAGGAATCTTAATTGGATTAAAATACAAACGTGCACGTTGTGATTTTGCATGCTATGGATCCCACCCTCTTGTTTTTAGCTGCATTGGCCAAACTCAGTGAAGTGCACGGTCAATGTTTTAGCTTTGCCTTTGGTGTCCCTCGGTTGGAGCTCATTAAGCATTCGGGGAATAATAATTCTGGGACTTGAACTTTGATCTGAGGAATCTGGGAAAGAAAGGGCCGGAAATTGCAGCAGCCTGATTAGCTACCCCAAGTTGATCAACTTCTCTGCCAGATGCAGGCAGAGCTCCCAGAGGCTGGGGGACAATAGCAGTGGTGCAGGAGAGGCTCCTCGCGTGCGGTGGCTGCGCTCCCATCACATCCCATTACCATCTCCCATGCAGATGGCAGCTCGAGCCGCTCGTGCACACCCAGCGCCGACCAGAACCCTCATACAAAACATCCACTTGGCAGATGACTGCGAGTGCTTTTAACCCTCTCTGTTTGTTTTGCTGATTTTCACACGTTTGGGAGTTGTGTGGTTTCAGCTGGGAGTGGAAACATCAAAATATCTTGAGAGGAGCTCGGCCGGAGCTCTGCTGGGAGGGCTGTCCCACGTCTGCTCCAAACCTGTGGGGATTCAGAGGTGCAGGGTGGGATTGCAGACCACGTGTGTCTGAGTTTTATCCTCTGAGCAGCACTCTGTTCCTCAGGAAGATATTTAGGCTGGGGTATAAAACCTGCAGCGCTTACATTCAGAACAAGGCAGAGTTTGTCACGTATTTTCGTCCCCCCTCCCCCTCCAAAATATCCTGAGAGTTTCGACTCCAATTCAGCTCTGTGTTTTGACAGCCTCAGTTTGATGACGAACCACCGCCGGCGCTCGGCTGTGTCAGCCTGGGGATGCTCTGACAACTCCCAGCTCTAATTGAGCAACAGGTTTGCTTCTCACACAGCGGAGTTTGTGACTCTGATCCCTTCCTCTTTGTGAAGCTACACCTGTCACTATTGGAATACCTTGAAAAGATGGGAATATTGAGCCCTCCATCTCCAGAAAGCTTTCCCCGTTGTCTTCATTTTTCCTCACAACTTTTTACACCTTCTCTTTCAGTCTGAGGCACAGCAAAGTTCTGCCTCAGTGTCAGAGAGCAGTAACCACAGGACTGTGCTTCTGCTGCCACAGGGGAAGGGGATGTGGAGTTTTTCCAGAAAAGCGTCTAAGGAAGACGTTTATTTTGTTCCTGCTAGAAATGAAACACAAAATATTGCAGCTGAAAACCTAAATGATGTATGTTCCAAAATGAGGACGCTGGGGTGTTTCATGGACTGTAATTCCAACGCTGGTTCTCTCTCCTTCTGTGGGAGATACTTGGCCCCTGTCCTACAGGGCAGCACTGGGCTGTCAGTCGGGATGCTCTTCAGGGGGAAAAGTAATCAGTCACTGAGGATAACATTTGAAAGAGACTTTCATTTTCGAATAAAAAATACCATTTCGGCACAGTCCCGTCTGCCTGCCCTTCTGCCTGCTCCATGTTGTGGTTTTGTGCAGCGTTAGGATCTATTTTTAATAGAACTTTGGGCACTCAATGTCAGGGAATGTTGGGGGTTGTGTGTCAGGCAGTCGGCTCTCTCTCCATTTTCATGGTGGAGGGGTGTTTTCCCATCCCTGTGTGAAGCTGAGTTTTATTTTGAGGCCGGAGGACTCAGGAACCGTTCCCCCATCCCAGCACATCCTAAAGCCTTCTCCTTTCCACTGGCTACTGTTGCAATAGCACCTTTTCACTGAATAAATTAATCAGAACGTAAGATTTGTTGCATGTGGGGAAATAAAAAAGGGCTGCACTTTGGTGAAGCTGCTGGTGGTTAGTCCTTATTTTTCCCTGTATGGGTGAAACGGTTACATGAACCTCCACTATTGTTGCAAGAAAAAGTGGCTTCCTGTGATATAAAGTAATTTTTTTAAATAGGAAACATATGGCTGGGCCCTAACAACAAAGTGATATTCAGGTGCTGATGGCATATGCCTCCAGTCGTATTGCAGGAAGCTATCTTGGAAATCTGGTGGCAGAGGCTTGCACACTAATGTTCAGGAAGTGCAGTGGGGGAGGGAATCTGAAACCAACATCAGAAATACATTTACATTTTTAATTTCACTGAAAGTCCTTTGCCATTCCTCTTTTCAAAGTCACTGAGATTCACTCCCAGTTGGCAGCAATGAACGGATGCTGAGTTGGGAGTGCACTGCTCCATTTAATGCTCATCTGAGGGAAAAAAGGAAAGGTTTTTGGAAGGAGAGCTGATCTCCAGACTGCTGTGACTTCACCTCCATAGCTGTGTTTGCACACTGCCTCCCTCCAACAGAGCTCTCTATGGGGAAGCAGGGTACTCTCCTGTGGAGCAGGATGGTGGAAGTATTTCTGATTCCAAGGGGTTCAGCCTGCAGGTGACCACCTGTGGCCTTAAGACACAAAGTCGGGGTGTTGCTGTAGCATCAGCTCTTGCACTTCCCTGCCTCTTTCGTGGCTTGCTGTAAGCTCAGAGGTGGTCGCTGCTGTGTGTGCAGAATGACACTGCTCCCGTGGTGCTTCTTGTATTACTGGAGCCAGGCATCAAGGAAAGAACTTGGCCTGAGCCATGGCTGGGACTTTTTTTCTTTCCTGTTGGCATTTCTGTCTACCTGCTTGTAATCACTGTTAATATTTACCTTTGTTTCCTTAGCTCTGTGAAAACTGAGCCAAACATCAAACTTTTTTATTTTCTGGCCTTTGGCTGAAAACTTCAGACGTGCTGTTCCATCACAGCCCCGACATTCAGGTCTGTTCTTACCTGCAGGCTTTGGTTGGGCGTGCGGCCCTGCGTGACGTTGGTCAGTGGGACCCAATGGAGCCAGAGATCTGCTCACTGTGGATGGCAGCTGTTGGAGGCACAGCTCCCCTTGGCTCTGTGAGAGCTGCCTGCGTTGGCTGCAGGACAGCATCAAGCCACAGAATTTGCTCATGGTTTTATCTTCAGTCACAGAACCCCACACTTGCAATTGTTGTCCTTGCACCATCCCTTGCTCCTGCTTTCATTACTGTCCCCTTACTCACACCTGCAGTGTCCTCATCTACAAATGTGCCCTTGCTTTAACCCTTCAGTGGGCCACAGCTGGGGAAATGTGAAGATGTGAGAAATTCCCAACGGTTCTGGATTTGTGATGAGTTCTGTGTAAAGAAGGGACGTTTGAATTTGTTTCATCCATGTCTTTTCACTGAAACAGATTGTCCAATGTGGTTGTGGATGCCCCCTCCCTGGAAGCATTCAAGGCCTGGCTGGATGGGGCTGTGAGCAAGCTGGTCTAATGGGAGGTGTCCCTGCCTGTAGCAGGGGGTTGGAACTGGCTGATCTTAAAGGTCCCTTCCAACCCAAACCATTCTGTGACTTTGGGAGCTGTCAGTGGAGCAAAGCTGGGAACGCTTTTTGTTTGGCAAAGAGCTGTAAGAAGATACAGGTGGCACAATGGAGTGCCTTAACTTTCAGCATGAGACAACACGTAGACAAGCAAGAATTCCAAGGTTTTCCAGTAGAAACCTTGAATCGTGGAGGAATTTTCATCAGAGGTGCACAAGGTGCAGAGAGCCCAAACAGCTCAGCAGGATTGACTGTGAGTGTATGGTGTGCAACCAAGGAGGTGCCACGGGAGATGAGAAATGAGGTCAAGTAGCACGTCTGCTAGAAACGTAGCCTTTCTGAATGGAAAAAAATGCATGCTGCAATTTATTGTCAATGAAGACCCATCAGCAGGAGAGAGTGAACCCCATTCATCCCGATTAATTAGGTGTGGGACTTAAGCCTCGGTCTTCCACAGCTCTAGCCACGGAGCCAGGCAGCATCTCCGAGGATTCCGACTACAAAATCTTAGAAAGAATTTTAATTGATTGGTTCCAATGTCTGCTGGAACAATAACAAATAAAGCCTTCTGAACGTGGGGATGCCACCGGTTTCCAGAGGGCGTTTTGCTGGGCATCATTTTCCTCAGCGTTTCCCTGCCTGCCCTGACCTGTGCAGCCTTGGTTTGAGGGAGGCACAAGAGCTGCCCTCGGGCAGAAGGCACAAAAGCTGCTTTTACGAGGCTGGGTGAGGCTGCTGTGTGCTGAAGGGATCCCTCCATGCTGCCACACGCTGGGAAAGGCAGCGTTTGCTGTGATGTCACCCCGCCAAGCAGCGCGGTCAGCTTGAGGCTGGGGGCGGAGGAGGGGGGGAAGGAGAGGGCTGGGGGAGCACAGAGGAGGGCGTCCCGGAGAGGGAATGCTTTTACAAAGAAAAGAACCAAAACACAAAGCTCTCCCTCCCCTGGCAGTCTGTCGGGTTGTGTGTGCAGTCTCCGGTCGCTTGTCCTACAGCAATGATTTGTTAGACAAGTAGAGCAGAGCTGAGAGCTGGGAGGGAGGGGGAGAGAAGGAGTCGGGTGGAGGGGGAACCTTGGAATGGAGTCAGGAATGAGTGATGGGCCGGGCTGCAAATGTTACCCGAGTGATACCTAATGGAGGGGGGCTGCGAGGGGAAGGGGGAGAGGGGAGGAGAGGCCAATGGAGATCGGGCTGTGCGCTGCAGCAGCACGGGGTTTTATTTTTCACTGCTAAATGCAAAATTGATTATTATTATTTTTTTTAGATGCAGAAAAAGAATTAAAAAACAAAAAGAAAAGAGCCTCTGCCTCTCTCTTACAGTTCCCAGACAAAGAAAGCTGCAGCAGACAGTCCAGACAATGGATGGTCCTTTATCTGCTAAGCATTTGCCTTTCTCAGCAGTTAAGGTTAAAAAAAAAGAAAGAAAGAAAGAAAGAAAAAAAAAAGAAAGAAAAAAAAAAAATCCACCACCCAAGAACCAAAAAAAAAAAACCAAAACCCTCCTCATTGAAGGAATGAATTAAAAAGATGACCCCGGAAAATGTGGCAGCCTTTTTATTTGATGAGGAATCAAGTTCATACAGCGTGTCAGCAGAGGTGCTGCGCTTTGGTCTTTTATTTGTTTCCTGGCAATAAGAACATTCCTTTTTAAGCTGATATCATCCTCTCATCTTCTCCCTCCCTCTGCCTTCCCCTCTCTTCCTCTTCTCGCATCCTTTTTCCTTCCTCCCCTTTCTCCCTCGCCCCTTTCTCCCTCGCATTCTCACATACATTACCCCTTCCTTTCATCTCGGGGCTGACCTGAAATGACCTTTTGCCTGGCACTAGACGTGACTTAACTGATAATAGCAGATACTCGGGGGCCTCAAGCGGTGGCTTGTCTGAGCACGTAGAGGGAGGGCAGAAAGAAAGATCCTTTTTTTTTTTTTTCCTTTTCTTTCCCCCCCTCCTTTCCTCATAGGCAAAACATGGATTTCTCTTTGTAGCAGCGTTTCCTGCAAGGTAGCAATTAATGACGCTTTGTGCCGCTCGTTGCCCGTTAGATAAAATCCTTCCAAAGCTTTCCCTGCGGTGTCTGTCCCAGCACACGAGGGAGGGGCAGGGAGGGGAAGTCCGTCTGCAAGCGGCCGGCAGCCCCGCACCATCGCTCGGCCGCCACCGGCTCCGCATTGCGTCTGCTGCCTTTGTGCTCCGGCTTCAGCCAAACCCACGTCGGAGCAGCACAAACGTCCTTCTGTCTTAAATAATCAACACTTCTAGGCGGCCCATCCGGCCACAAGGTTATTATTTTGCTCCTTAATGTCCCTCGAAGCCATCGCGGTAAAGATAAGATTGCAGGCGGACCCGCTGGGTTTTTATTTTATTATTTGATTTGATTTTTTTTTATAACGTTAACTATTTATTTGGATACTCGGCGAGGTTGGGTGAGTTACCACAGCAACGACTCTGCATCTTGAACATGAAAGGGCTCTTATTGTGCCATGTGGTGCCTCAGAGATACAGAGAAAGGAGGAGGCGGGGAGGAGAATTCCTCTTTAAAGAAACAATAGCCAAACATTATGTGAACTCGGGGGCTTTATAATAAAGTTGGGAGGCAAAAAAAAAAGAAAAAAGAAAAGAGAAGGGGCTGCAGCGGTCTGCGGTGAAAAAATGTGCTGACTTACAGAACTTTGGATAAAGAGGTGTGCGTGTTTATAGAAATATTAATTAATTAGCTGTTAAATAAAAGCTGAATATATATACACGTATTTCATTCTCTCAGCAGATCGTTTGCTGGTCAGGCTGTCAGACTGCCCAGGCAGATCAGAGCTGAGGGTCAGAGCCCAAGATATGGTTTTTATTTAATTTTATTTTATGAACTTTGTTCTGCTCTTTCTTTGGAGAGAAAGGAAAAGGGGTGGGTGTTAAAGCGTCCAGAAAGGAACCGCAGCACGGTCTGTTCCCCATTGTCCAAAATAATGGGGTGACTGAATCCCCAGACAATGAGGAAACCTGGATAATAGGGTTACTAAAGGATGCGGAGCAGAAGTACATGAATGGCTGCACGCAGAGCTGAGCGAGATCCAGGGGAGCTTGTTAGCTCAGATTTTCACTGTCCTGCTTGGACCCAGGCTGCGATGCACATTGTGCCACCTGCACGTCCCTGTGCTGGCACCCAGGGGGGTCTGTGTGCTGCAGAGCACATCCCTGCGCTCAGCCCTACGCTCAGGTTGAGCCCCACAGGCCTGCTGTGCTCTGCATGGGGCCAGCTGGAGGTTCCCTGCTCTGCCCCACACTCGGATGAGTGCACGTGTGCAGGCTTACCACTAATATCTGGGGATGGATTGAAGTTCTCAGACCGAGGAGCCTGTTAGGCTCAGTGCAGCTGTATGCAGAAATGGCTGCTGCTTGCAGTGACCACACCTTCTGTTGTTAGGATAAAGGCACCCTGCCCAGGTGTGCTGCATGTAGGAAATGGAGCCCTTCAATGCCCTGCAGGCCTTCCCTGGGAGGGTCTTTGGCCCAGGAAGCAGCCCTTTGCTTGGGTTACTGTGCTCTGTTTTCTCTTCTGCATCTTTGAGAATGCGTTGCAGAACTCACAAGCGCTTTGTTGCATGCTGTACCTCGCAGGTAATGCATTTCCTTTACTAAGATCCATTTGTAAACCAGTTCAGGTTGTTCTTCCAAGTATTTAGCTCAGCTCCATGCCTTGTCAGCATGTGGGTGAGGGTGGAGGGAGGGGATGGGCCAGCTCAGGAGGACATCTCAGCAGCCCTCTCTGCAGTTTCAGCTTGTTTTGCTTCACGTGGTTGGTAGCGAGGTGCTAACCATTGGGACAAGCCTCAAAGCACCATGTGAAACCTGGCCTTGTCTCCTATGCCTTCATACAATTTACGTGGGGGATCGTGCAGCCAGGTGGGGAACTTGTATGGTTTCCAGGCTTTGGTCAGACAGAGTTCTTGGAGTTCCCCCGAAATTTCATAGGAGTACCACCTTTTGACAATGGAAAATAAAAAGGAGTCCTGGGCTTCACTGAAAGTTAACATTAGCAACTTAAAATCCACCATGCATCATACGTTCAATACTTCCCGTTCCCCTTTGCTTTGGGATATGCAAATCTTAGTGTATGAATTAGTAATGCTTACTGAAAGCAGAAAGGTATAAAGATACGGCAGTGGGAGCCACAATCTCTTAGTGGAGTCTTTGGGGTGTTCAGCCTCATCATCTGCTTACACACTTGTGCTGTGCATGCACACAGTTTGCTGTCGGCACGCTTTTATAACAAGATTGTTTCTTCCCAGCCTTGAGAGCATCATGTTTAGAGACCTTACATTTTGAATAATATTGCATAACTACTTAGGATTACTTTCACTCTCCAATGCAGGTTCGAGCTCTGTTCTTAATTACCTGGGTTTCCAGCTCTTCTTTTTAGAGAACAGACTCTCAGTTGAGTGGGTTAAATGACTGTTGCAGGTGAAGGACAAGGCAAATCATGGTTTACTGCCTGAAAAGCGTGGCTATGTGAAGTGATGATTGTATTTTCCTGAGTGCGTTAAAGTGTCAGCTGTCTGAATGTCTGCGGTGGTGGCATCATAAAAGATTTCTGGTTTCTTTCATACTTAGTGGGCTGAGATCTGTCAAGGCAATATTGGCATTAAACCTGCCTCTAATTTTCAAAATATATGTGAATGGGAGAGTAAGAAAAGGAGCGGTGTTAAATCGCTGATCTCTTTATCAAGAAGAAAAAAAAATGATGCAGTGGAAGAAGTGAAGTGTATTTGCCTTTGATGGCTGCTCAGGTTAAGGAATAATGGCATATTATGGGTTAGCAGCCAATGGAGTTATGCTTGTAACTCAAGTCGCAGTGGCCTCTGCTGAGTGTTTCAGGTTCAAAGGCTCCTAATGGTGCACGGAGCAGCCACAGCCTGAGAACTGCACCCAGGAACAGCTGTGTGTGCAGTGTGGGGCTGCCCATTGCTAAGGCACACTCCAGGCTCAGGACCAGTGTTTGACTCTACACGTTGTTCCATACACTGCCATCACCTCTGTCTTCCTGCTCGTGTCCTTGTGGCTCTACTAAAGCCCACCTCCAGTCACCAGAGTGCCTTCTGCTGGCACAGGTTCCTCGGAACACCTGAGGCCAGCTGAGAGGTAAGATGAAACAGGAGGTGGATATGAGGCCATGTGAATATTGCTCTGCTCCAAAACCTTCTAATCTGCTTTTAATCCTGTATTTGGAGAGTATCTCTCACAGTGGGAACATTACAGATGTAGCTGTTCCTTAGCGATGGGACAGAGCACTGTGAAGGAGCACAGCGTCCTGGTGAGGTGGGAGGAGTCCAATTCGCTGTGCCTGGTGATGCTCCTCTGCCCCTCCATGGCCTCTGTGACCACAGAAAACCCACTGCTCCCCACTTGCTGGTATGGATAGGACCTCTCCTGGCAGTCCCAAGCTCATGGTGTATCAGGCACTCAGCAGGCAATTGTTTCCTCTGCAATCAGTGGCTTAACTCCTGTGTGTTAACAACACCAACAAAAAGTGATTGAGATAAGCTGAGCTTATTTGAAACTGTTGAGTACATTGAGCATGTGGGAATGGCTGCTAAAAGCATTTGTATTGCTTAGTAATTTGAAAGTAGAGAAACATAAAAAGGAAATGATGTCCACAGTGAGTTGGATGGTGTTCCTGCATCTGGGGAGACAAGAGCTGGAAACTGGAGTGTTACTTAAGAGTTTTGACCCCTGAAACTTGTGTCTCCTTCCAGCTGGCAAGTGAACAGTGCTAAGTGTGTAGTGGTGCAGGGAATGGCTCAGCGAGTCCTCCAGCAGAGCTCTGCTTTTGGGAGGGAAAGGGGAGAGGAAGCTGCAGACCTCTGCCTCTTTCTGCCCCACGTGTCCCGTTGTGCCCATGCGTGCTGCTGCTCCGAGGGGCCTGTGATGACTGGTGATGGAAACTGGGCAATGTTCCACGGTCTCACCTCTTCCATTAATTTCACCGCATAACCTTGGGCACGTAACCACAATCTCTCATCTGTGAGTGGGAGTGGAATCGCTCGGTATGCCTTGAAGTGAAGGCTCCCCACTGCCCGCGCATCGCTCTGCCCCAGCCCCCGGCACCTGAGCTCTGCTGAACCGCTGCAGGGAGCAGCAAAGTGCTGGAGGCACTGCTGGGTGACTTGGGACTGCCGTGCTGCAGGCGGTGACATTTCGGAGCTGATGCTCCACCAGCTCAGATGAGGGCAGGCAGCCAGGCTGAGCACTGCCAGGCATCAGGGCGTTGCATCTGCATGTGCTGTAATTAACCAGCAGGAGATGGCAGGCGCTCAGGAGAGGCTTTCTTAACTGATGCTCACTGGACAGGCTGACATCTGCAAATTTCAGACACAACTTGCACTGTACCCAATGGGCCTACATCCCTCAGTGCTGTGTTGGGCGTGTGGGCACAGGACAGAGGCACTCGGGTTGAAGAAGGCTCCCAGAGGAGGAAATTGTTTCCATTACAAGTTTCAAATAGAAAGGAAGTAAACTGCCTGAAGTGTTTTGAGGGGTCAGTGGGCTGATAAACAAAAAAACAGAGTGCAGCGTCTTCTCATCCCATGGAGCAGGGCAGCAGAGCACCTCCCGTTGCCCTTGCTTTGTTACAGTAACATTGCAGCTTAAGTAGCTGTGCTTTTCTCTCTTACGTACCAGCTGAGTTCGTAGGCAAGTTTCATTAATGATTATAATTTAATTGCATAAATTTCTTGCATGCTGATAGAAGAATAGGCCCCCTGCTTAAGTGTGCAAAGTGCTCTGGAGTGCTTTTTCCTCTCCTTCTCCTTGTGTTATGACTTGTTTCTCTAAATGTTGTTTTTGCATAATTATTTGTTTAAATGTCAGAAATGCTACAAATCCTGCAAACACCACTAGGTGTAGCACTCAATACCAGCAGTTTTAGTCCTGCTGACTTTTTTTTACAATTATGTGTTTATGGCAGAAGTACATTTTAAAGTGGTTTCCAAGTAAACACAAGACAAAACTGTTTGCATGGAAAGCTTTACTGAGACGTGCATGTATTGATTGCACTTACCTCTGTAACAAATGAGAGGCTTTCAGTCCCCTAGCAGTTACTGAAGTAGTTACTTGAAGGTCTGCAGTGATACAGAGGTACCTGAATGCACCCAGACACTTTAAAAACTACTAAATCCATACAGGATCTGATCAAAAGGAAACATGTAACGTGCAGCGGTGAGGTGCAGAGGTAAAACAATGGTGGCAGTCGCATAAATAGACAACAGTACTTGCAGGACAGGGCACTATTAAATTCATGGGATGTAAGACAAACACACCGTGGCACTCACTTTGACCCTGCAAACCACTTAAATGGGATCAGCTAAGACAAGTCACCATCTGCCCAAGAAGGGATGAGGGAGGTCTTAAGAAGAAAGGAGAGTGCTTCGAATCAATCAGCAATCAGTGGTCTGAAAGAGAGGAGGAACAACCAGCACAACAGATGTGTTCAGGTGAAAGTTAGAGGTGGATTGGTGCAAGCTGATGAAGGCTGCTTGGGACTTTCTGAATGAAGAATCGGCATGGGTATATCCCAAACCAGCCTTTTCATGGTGTCAGTTCTAATGATGCTTTCCATGAGCCTTTTCAGATGGCTTGATAAAGAATCTCGCCTTCTCTTCCTCAATCTTGGGAAATTAACTACCGAGGTCCCCAAATCACGGTGGTCACGCTTGAGGTTGTCCATCTTGCTGCTGGGGATGATTTGTGGCCACTGCAGAACTGCTGCTCTTTGGGATCCTCCTAAAGCATTGAGGCTCCTTGGGGGAGGCCTGCTGCCCTTCACCTTGCCCCACGTCTTTGCAAAGCATGTGGGAAAGCCTTAACAAAGCGATGGAATCCCCAGAAGGGAGCTGTTAGAATCCTTACAGGCTGCAAAATTCAGTACTGACAAAATCAAACATTGATAAGGAACAAAAACAAAGGAAGAAAAGTAAACTTTCACCTTTCTTCCCCTCTCCCCCGCGGACTGTCATGAGCTAAACACAGTGTTTTAGAAAGAAATGTAACATATAATCCCCAGGTAAAGCTTAATAATTCTCTCTGCTGCAAAATTTGCTTTATAAATGACTTTCCACTCCTCTCACCCCACTCTGATTCCGGAGCATTGCGCACGCTGGCAATGAAGACCTTTTTTGTTGGAGTGCCAAAGTTGAACTCACCAGCGACTTTAAGTGGAAAAAATGAAATGGATCCGTTTGTTGCATGGGGATGATGTGTATCCTGTGCAAAGCACCGGAGCAGGAATTTAAGGCAGACTGTACTGGCCTGTAGCTGAGGGAGATGACACGGGTATTACCGTCTTGTGTTGTAATGGCTTGACCCTGTTGTTGTGCATATTGACAGTTGTCATCCTCCTCTGAAATGTTTATGGACAAAATATGGAGCTTGCATTGCAGCTGGTTCCTGGAGGTGCTACATCTGCAGATTGGCAAGCAGGAACTCATAGGCTGAGCTCTGGCTAGCTGCTGGCTGGCCACATAGTAGGGTGTTTGACTTTGGTTGGAATGGTCCATACAGGAACATAGCAGTCACCATTCAAAGGAATCTTCCATCTTTGCTCAGGTTCTAAGCTCACAGAGAGCAGAAAAGCAAACCCTCGAGCACGTTTGGAATTTGTAGGACCTTCAGTCAGATTTTAGGGTCCAGTTCAATTCCTAAGGCACTGTGATGTCTGAGGAAGTCCTGCCTTTTGGCCTGTGCCTTGCAATGCATGGATGTGTATTATCTGCTCTTCATTTTCTTATGGCTGGATGCTGGTATTCACTGCACTGTGCACTGCTCAGCTGAAGTCTTTATCAGACTGCTGGCTTTGTTGGGATTAGGTACCAGCCAACTCATTAATCCTACAGAGGCTGATAGATGGTGAGTCTTCCTGTGCCGGCAAAAACTCCTTCAGGATGAGATAATGGCTTTTAGTTACACTTAATCAGAAACAAAACTCTGAATGTTTTACCTTCTATCAGAAATTACTAACAAATCTTGATTAAGGTAGACAAGCTTTTTTCCTTTTTTCATTTTTTGTCCTTTAAAGTATCATGTCTCATTGCAGCTTAGAGACAGCACAGATGATGTAGCACAATCCTTTCAGGAGAACTGCACTGCACCAACATCCTTCTGCAAATATTTATCATATATACCTCGCACAGAAAACATTTAGCCTTGAAACAACTCTCCTGTGAGAGGGGAAAAATGAAGTTCCCTGAGCTCAATGCTGTTGCTCATGCAGTTTGTCTTTCCTCCTCCCTCAATGAAATTTATTGTGCCTGGAATAGAAACCTTAGGTTGTCATAGGAAATACTTGCTGTTATTTATTATCCTGCAAGAAGACTCTGCTAAGCTAATTCATGCAATAGACTTAAAAAAAAGGTCAGGAGGAAACAAACAGCCCACATTTTTGGTGAGAAATCTCAAAAATACGTGAACCACAGCTCTGAATTGCTGTGAGATATGAGCGGATCAGCACTGGTCACTTTGACCTCACAGCATTGCACTGCTGAGCTCCATGGTGCAGGCAGTGCTCTGCTCTGCTGAAGCTACCACTGCCCTCCCCACGCTCTGCAACACTGGGTGGAAAGTGGTTTTGCTGCAAAATGTCCTGCAGTCAGCTCATTTCAGAGCGCAACAGGGGAGCGGTGTGAGGCTTGCCTTGTTTAAAGTGGAGTTTGAATCTCTGGTAAGATTGTGGCTGTGGCTTGATCTTTCCTGCATTATTTGTAGCCTTTTGCCAGTGCTGTCTCAGATTGATCGTAGTGATCTTTGTAATAATTACATCCAGTTCCTTTTGGGTACTATAAATCAGAGACATGATTTGCCCAAAGTTACGTGGAAGACCGGAGCAGATCTGGGAACTGCTGTACTTTCAATATCTGCTCTGTCATTCTGTCCTAGCAAAGCAAGGCCTTTAAAGTTAAAGCTTCTCGTGCTTTTATTTCTAGTACATTTAGATTACCTGCTGTATTCTGGGAAACCTGCCAGCTACTCATATTTAATATTTTATCAATAAATGAATGCATTAACGCCTCTAAAACAGATCCTAAGGTTGAAAGATAGACAGTTTGGTCAAATTTTTGTCCGTGATCGTAGAGTTTCACTCAGTTTCTTGCCTCTGAGCTCAGCTTCTTGGGTTTGATGAAAGAGGAGAGAGGGGCAAACCTACAGTGCTGCAGCTCCATCCCTTTGAGGCTGTGTACTCCCTGCTGGCAGCAGCCCTGAGGCTCCTCCTGCAGCACCCTTTGCTCTGCTGTCCAGGGGCAGGCTGTCCTAGAAGCAGCTCTCCCGGGGCCATTGGTGTCCCCATGGTGGTGGGGAACTGCTGCTGGCAGAGCTGAGGTGCCACGTTCCTTTGGTGGAGATGCTGTGACTGTGGGTCACTGCATGCACAGCCCACGTGGGGCTCAGACCCAGGGCTGCTGCAGTTCCAGCCCGATTCCTGCTGAAAATCAATGGAACAGAGGCTTCTGAGTCACGTAACTCCTTTTGAAAAGCTTCTCTATGGCCAAAAGCCAACTTGACTGTTGAGAGGACCAGAAATAGAGCCCCACCCTTTACAGTCTTTCTTTAATTTATCCTTTCCCACCGACAACTGAAGGATGGATGCATCTGAGCACCAGGAGCAAAGAAGATGAGAGCCAGCAGACAGCATCCCTTGGGAAGTCCTGTTCTTCTCTTTTGGTAGTGCTTGGAGTGGCCATGGGGAAGCACCGACAGGTAGTGCTGAGCTCGCCATGTCGTGGTGCTGGCACATGCAGCCATGCCTGCTGCTTGCATATGGTGGAAAAAGCACGATGCGGCTCCAATTCCTCCGGGCAAAGACGATGCTGTAAATAGCATGGCCAAGTTTCAAGCTCTCACAGTACAGTGGGAAGCGATCCAGGCTTTTCTGGTGTCAGGAAGGAGAGCAAAAATGTATTTTATGCATCCTAGGGGGAAAAGGGAAGCAAAGCTGCCCCAGCTGGAGTTGTGAGCTCTGGGAGGGGCAGCCATTTGGCTCTCATTAAGAGTGGCAACAATAGCTCCCCGTTGGATCTTGGTGAATGTGTGTTGGTGGGCTCTGTCGTTCATCCTGGAAAGGACTGATGCCATGCCAAAGTCTGTTTCAGGTCTGCGCCTTAGGGCACAGCTTTCTGGTTAGGATATGTAGGCATCATCCCAGAAATCAAGCAGTCCAAAGCTTGTGCAGCTCCCTGTAGGCTTTTCACTTATCTGGGCTTTTCCCAGTCCTTGTCCTGACTCACAGATGCCTGAAGGATGCAGTTCTCCCATTGCTGATGATCCATCTTGGAGTCACTTGTTGGCTTCTAGGCACAGCACAAGTCTTTCTCTGCTCCTTTTCAACCATGCCCAAATCTTTGCTATTCAGCAGCCCTAATTGCAGAGTCTGGAAGGAGTTTAAATGCCTCATTCCTGCTGAAATTCACTTTGGTCTGTCGTCCTGCAGTCCCAGCTCAAAGGCAGGTAGAGCTGGTCCCAGTTTCCCTCAGAGAAACCAGACTCAGTCCTGTGGCAGGACAGAATGTGCATAGCTAGGCTTGTCTTCACTGACAGACACTGTACCACTGGCATACAGTGCTCCAACGGTCTTCAAATGATTAACAGGAGAGCTCTGTGGACTCGAATGCCCCTACATGATTTTTCTTTCCAGAAGAAAACTGGAGGTAGAGCACTTTCCTTTTGGACACGGGATTCGTCTGAGCGCTGGGCCAACGCTGTGCTAAAGAAATGGTCGTGCCAACCTCTTATGGCTAATTAGGCATGAAGGGAATCAGCAGTCTGCTCCCTGTGCTGTGACTCACAGACGGCGGATTTGCAGCGTGCCTTCAGCTTGCAGGCCTGCAGTGCTGTGGCACAGGAAGGTGGATCCTGAGCATACAGCAGCCTCGAGGAGCTCGGTGGGAATGGCAGAGCCCTGCAGTGGCAGTGCGTGGTTGCAGCTTGGAGCATTTCATGCTGCTGTTCTATCAGGAGCACAGCAGGGAGGGTCTGGTTGTGGGCAGCTGTGGGATTTGTGTCACCGTGTCTCTCTAGCAGGTTACCAGCACTCTGACAAAGTTGCCATCATAAGGTCATGGCATGATGGTGTGCTCCTAAGATGCATTAGTGCTCTGTGCTTTGGTTTGGCTCCTGCTCCCAGCTGGAGCTCAGTGTAAGCTCTTGGGCTCCAGGCTGGAGCATACAGGCACTCCGTTCACCCAGGAGTGAGGCTGTGAGCAATGGGTGAAGACAAGGATGGCTCAGAGCACTACAACTGTTTGCTGAGTGAGCCTGTGTTTAAGCCCTGGGTTCATCACCTCTGAGCTTTAGGATCATTTTGGATTTGAGTAAGGTGCGCTGCCTGCCTGCTTTTGATGCCTCAGGCTTTATGAATCCAACAGATTTCATTCTCTTGTGCAGCTGAATGACAAGGCCATGAAAAGTGGCCGAGAGATGGTCCAGGGGGAAAAATCCAGTTGGGCTGACAGCTTGTTTTGTGCTGTTAGGGACTTCCCTGACCAAAGGAAAGCTTTGGGAGGCGAGATGGAGGCGAACCAAAGGGAAAAGCCTTTTGGTTGTTGTGCTGGGGATTGATCAGCCTTATGCGGCTGCTTCTGCACATCGACAGGAAACTTTCTTTCTCTGGGGATTTCCCAAACCTCAAGTTAAGCACATTAGAAATACAGCATGGTTGTTTTTGTTGTGCAGTTTGGGGACTTTTCCTTGTGTGATCCTGAAGGAAATGAGGAAGAGCAGATCTGTGTGGGCACTTCTTTTTATTATGACTTTGTTCAACCTTGGTTGCCCAACAGAGTGGTTCTGAACGTACCCATGTGAGTTCAGTCCCAATGTGCACTACTACCATTTGCAATCTAAATGGGGTCTAAATGGGACGTTTGGAATCCAGGGACTTGATTTTTGCCGTGGTCTGTCCCCCTTCAAACCCAGCCCCGGAGCCACGTGAGGTCTGCAGCTGCTCAGATGCAGAGGTCACAATCAAATTGCAACCTATTTTAAAGTGTGGTGTGATAGTCGTTATCTAAGAGGCCTTGGAAATGATGACAGCTTAGATTTTGATTAGTGCTCCTTACCTCACAATACCACAGCCCTTGTTATTCCATTGTAACTCATCGTATGCCGCCTGGTGTTTTTATGACACGGCACTCTGGGCCAGCATAGCCTTCATTACAAAAAATCTCCTGGTCCTATTGTGGGTGAGAATTGAGATGTGAGAGCTAAGTGTAACCTGACGGAAAAGAAATTGGCAAGCAGCTGAAAAGCTTGAAATATAATGAAAAGCTTTAAAAATAACACATGCGATTTTGTAGAATTGCTTTTCTTGAGCCACTCTTGCGGGCTTTGGAAGGAGGGAGACTTCTGCTGCACGGTGTTCAAACACTCAGACACAGCAATATTGTAAATTGCAAATTGAAGTGCCAGAACCAGTCTGTCCTGTACAGGTCACTGAAGTAGACACAGCTCTTGCCTGAAAGCATTTGAAATCTAAAACCGTGGTGTGATTCCCACTGAAGGTAATGACAAAACTGCGAGTGATTGCAAAGGGAACGGGATGGGGCTCTCACTAAAGGGAAGGGTCTGCATTTTTGCTTAGCAGATGCTCCTCACCTGGGACAAATCCCAACAACTTTTGTTCAGGAATCTCAGAATCGGAAGAACTTTTTTACGCGGTGCTCATTCCTCATTTTAAAGCAGGTTTGGGAAGACGAGATTTAAAGAGAATTCCCAGCTGTTATTGAAGCATTTAATCATCCTTTAAAAGCCGGTGCAGTTTTATTTTCTCTGGGGAGCGAGTAGCATTAGCTGAAGCATAAAGCAAACTATACCAAGTGTAGAAAAAACTCAGCCCGATGTCCTGTTTGACAAACTGACCTGCGGGTCACAACCTGGGTTTATTGATCTGTGGGGCCATGTCTGGGTGTCGGGCTTGTTTTCTGGACTTTGGTTTCAGCTGCATTCCTGACTTCTGAAAGAGTAGGGGGTGTGGATTTCTACTAGGAGTAACCACTGGGAAGGAAGTAATGTTCATTAAGTGTGCAGGCAGTGCAGGACTAAGCATGCTCAGTGAAAAAGCTTTTCTCCCTTGCCTGTCAAGCCCTGTGTTTGAACTCATTCCAGAATGCCGGATTTACTTTTCACGAAGAAGCAGTACCTGGCCAGACCGCATTTTTCTCGCTCTCCTTGGTCATGGGAAGATTGGAAACAATATTCTTTTGATGCTCAGTGCACTCAGCCTGCGTGCGTGTGCGGCTGTGGCAGTGGAGGAGGAGGACAAACTTTGCTACCTGTGAGACGAAGGCTGGTAGGTCGGTGGGGGGGTGCAGAGGAACTTTTGCAGCTCGTGGCTTTGGCTGACGCTGTGCTTTCTGCTCTCTGTCCCTTCCCATCTGCAGCAGAGCTGAACTTTCTGAAAGTTGAGCAGCTTTCTGATTGCTCAGCCGCTCTGAGAAGGTAAATTTGTTTGAAGTGAAAAACGTGCGAGCGTGTTTTGGGGATCCAAGCTTGGCTCTTGCAAACTGGTAGCACAGGGGTGTGTTTTCTTTTACTTTCCCTGCTCTTAATTCTTTTCAGTGGTTCCTATAAATGCAGTCCTTTCCTTCAAGTGTGTGTGCTGTAAAAGGCTGCTCCCCCTGCTCTCCCCACCCTCTCCTTTAAGGCTGAAAATGAGACTCATTCGTGAATAATGAACTCTGTATGTCATCAAGCAAATCTTGTGGCTGCTTCATGTGATCGCTCCCAGTCTCAGCAGAGATGTTATGCCTTTTAATACGTTCACAGCTTTTTATGGAAAATGAATTGCAAAACTGCTAGCAGAGGGGTGAGAGAAAGCAATTTGATTTGATAACAACATGTTTCAATGTAGCAGACTGTTGTGCTTTTACATTTTTAAGTGCTTTCTACTTGTTTTTTGTTTTGTTTTGGAGATGTGCTTAGAGGTCTTGAAACAACCTTAAAAAGAGGAAAAAGGGTCATTTTTCTTCTGCAACTCTGTGCTGCCTAATGGAGATTTTTCTGAGCATAGGCCACACGGCCAAGGAACAAAATGACCACAGAGTAAGAAGTGAAATGGACTCAAATAATTAGAAACTGTCTGTAGTTAATGATTGCTTGCAATAGGTCAGAAACATTTGGTTAGATTTTGTCCTCCAGTGTTGTTTAGGACGGTCGTATTGCTTATTAAAAGTGAGCATTTTGTTTTCTAAGTGTGAAAAGTGTATGCAGCCTTCAACATTCAAATCACATGGATTTTAGAGACTCGAGATAATGAAATAACCAGATATGCAAATGCAAAATCCTTGTGCTTACCGTTGGGTTATTTTAAGGTGGGAATCGATTGTCTTTGCAAAGGATCTCAGGAGGAGAAAGGGTAACAGGTCAGTCACGATGGTCCAGTCCTGGTTATGGGGCGGGAAGCGCACAATCCATGAGCAAAGTACAATAATGGGCTGTGCTGCTGCTCGCCACTCGCAGCATGGGAAAAAACCCCTCAGCATCTCTTCTTTGCAGAGGGTGAGGGTAGAGAACAAGGAGGAGTGCTGGGTTCTCTGGGCTTCGGGTTGGTTCCCACCAGGATTACCTGCTGCGTGCACACGGAGGGACGGGGAGCAGCTAGGCCAAGCAGAAGGAATCTGCAAATGACCAAAGCTGAAGCTCTCTGATCTTGCCTTACTCTTATCCCCTTGAGATCCTAGGAAGTTTTTTTGATGAGAGGAGGCTGGGAAAATTGCTTTGCCTTATTTCACTTCTTTGATTTAGCAACCTGCAGGGGATTATGGAGGCAGCAAGGGTTGTGCTGCAGATGGACACGGGCCCTGTGTGACCACAGCACGCTCTCTGCCTTCTTTGCATGCAGTCCCTCCATTTGCTTAGCTGTGCACTGGGGCGGGTGACCACGAGGGATTCCTGTGAGGCTCTTTGAGTATTTTCTGGCAGAAAAAATACCTTGTGTTGCAGGGAAGTGATAAGGCCAAGCTTCAAAAATGCACATCCAGATTTGGGTTCAGAAATGAACTTTGAGACCTCTCAAGTCCACAGATTCCAGCTTAAATCCTTTTAGTCACTGCAGGAAGGCAAAATAGCACCGTTATCCAGATGCAAACTGCACGGCCTGCCCCACACTATTGTTTGCTTTCAGGTGTCCAAATCCAGCAGTTCTGTATGGATCCACTTCACATGCAAAACATGATTAGGGACAGGAAATGTTTTTAAATTATTTCGTTTCCCCTCCCAAGGTTAAGATTTTGCAATTCATTGGCGTGCGGATGTTCCAAGTGGAAAGCAGCTCTTTGGACACGGAGCCCATATCTTAACACCCCTATCTGTGATCCATTACTGTAACATCTGCTGAATGGGTACCAGCCAGATCCACCCCCATCTCTGTTTTCATCCATCATCTTTCCAGGTATTCCCAAAGCAAATCCACACCTGCTCACTGATTGAATTTAAATCCCCGAGTATTTTAAACAAAGGGAAGGGGTCTGTGTACTTCTTGGAAAGGCCCAGGTGTTCCCAAGGTTTCATTGCGTCCAGAGTGAGCATTTCTTTGCCATGAAGGCATGTCCTCTGAAATCAGCCACAGTCGATAGGCAGAGGTGAAATCTGACAAGAGAAAGAGGAGGTGTGGGCATGGGATGTGCCCTGCAGCACTGAGCAGTGGGTCACAGCAGTTACCTCTGCTGGGAGTGTGCGTCAGCCCTGGGATGTGCAGAGCAGCAGCCTTAGGTTTTGGGAGCAGTTATTTGTGGCAGCTTCCTTGTTTCAGTGCTGACACAGAGATGCCCTTCTTTGAAGACGGGGAGTTGCTTGGAGCATTCTGAGTATCAGGATGTCAAGACCCATCTGAAACACCCTGGATAAGGCAATCAGCGAAGCAAGTCAGCTGGTATCCAGCTCTGCTGGAGGAAAGCAGGCGCCAATGGGTGTATCTCTGCTGGGTCATTCTTGACCTGCAGATGTTAAATGTGATCTCTTCAGATAATGTGCTTGTGGGATTATTGGAATGTTCTCCAAAGCTGGGCAGGACTTCACTTATCGCTGAACACGCTGAAGTGTAAAACAAACGGGGAATGATTTGTTTTGGCACAAGCTGCATTAGATGCATTGCATTGCTTTATTCAAAGCACAGAGTTTGTGCTGCATTTCAGAATGTGTGTGCAAATAAGGCTGTTTTTTTTTTTAAGGTCTAACATAAAAGCAGGTACCGCAGCAGTAGTTTAACCACAGCAGAACAGCAGGGCAAGTCATTGTAGGCCATTGTGTCTGATGTTTGTTTGGAGGAGCTGATCTTGGTCATCCCTGGGAAGATGCTGAACGTGCCTTTCATTTCCCGCTTTCTTTGTCCCCAAAACAGCCCACAGCTGTGGCTGCAGGGAGAGCCATGCACTCCAGCTGGAGCCATCGTGGCAAGTTGATAACAGCACTGATTTCCTCACCTGTAACTCCATGTGGAGGCTGCCCACCTACAGGTCACACTTCCCAAGGAGGGCTGTTGGGTCTTCTTTACAAAGGCTTTTAGCCTTTTCACCAGTGGAGTTTCCCCAGCTCCTCCCTGCCCCATCAGTCACCTCTTTCCTGTGGTTCAGCAGCAGGGCTGTGCTGGGGGTGTTCCCAGAGCGCCTGAATTAAGAGCTGAAATTGTGCCTTCTCCTCTCTGTAGACCAAAACTAAGCAATCTCTTCGCTGTCTGCACTGGTGGGTTTGAGGAACCATCCAAAGATGCAAAGGCCTTCAGAGCAAAAGCAGCAAAGCACAGCTGATTTCTGAGGCATGCTTTTCCTCAGGCATTGATTTTGTTTTTATTTATTTCCCCAGAACTCAGAGATATCTGCAGGTATTGCCACATCATTGCTACGTGCTGGAGACATAAGATGGGGCAGTGACTGTATGCAAAAGATAATCATTTAATGCAGCACTGGCATTAATGATGAATCCCCTCATTTATTGTTACAGGTAGCACTGGAAATGAAAAGAGTTCCATTTACGATGTTGTTCTCAGGCTCTGTAAATGTAAGTACCAATATAGTTCCAAATTGCACTGTGTTTCAACGTAGGCAGAAATGGGTGTCTTAATGATCAAAGAGCAATGCACGTGCTAACGTTGTGTGGGTTTTCAAAAGAACAAACAAATGAGGAGGGTAGGGAGAAGTTGTGCTGTTTGGCATTCCCTTGCTGGCTCTGCACAAAATCAGTGCTCGTTTGGGTTTGGATTCTGCTGTATTTGGGCCAGAGCTGTCTCTGGGGAAGTCTGGGAGGCGTAGAACAGGAGGAGAGGCTGTAGCTCTGCCCAGGGATGGATCTCCTGGGTAGTAATTTCACCAGCTCCTGAGGGACTGCGGAGTCTAAGTCCTGTTTTTAGCAGCATTGTGGAAGCTTAGATCAGGTTTAAAGCTTTTAGGAGCCTGGAAATGCAGGTAGGAACCCCATGGGATCTATGAAGTGTCTGCCAAGGTCGTGTGTCTCACTGAGAGCTCCTACCTAACTCAGCTGTTAGTGAAAGCCACTTCTGCATGAATCTTCATATAGCCCTTATCCTTGTGAGCCTGATATCGCCTTATTTCAGGGGATCTGTGACTCATAAATACCACAGCCTGCCTTTAAGGTGCTGAATGAATGTAGGTGATTTTGACTAAATTATCCACTGCTTTAAAACCAGAGGGGGAAATAATGAACGGAAGACAGAGCGGCGCTGCCTGGTGGTGCCCTCTGGATTTGTTTGTGTGTTCATTGAATCCTGTGGGAGTTTTCGGCTGCTGCTTCAACTTCTGCCACTCGAGGGGCTGCAGAGAGCTGCACCATTTCAGCCGGAGCTCCGTGTGCATTGGGAGCTCTGTAAAAGTTTGTGGGAGCTGCAGCTCGGGTTGGAATTCATCGTCCGGAGCTCCTCCCTGGGTGGAGCTGCAAACGAGCAGAATTTTCTGCATCGATATGCAAATTGCCCAAAGAAACAATTTCTGAATCGCCTCTGTGTTGCTGTTGGGGTTCAGGTGGTCGGAAAAACGAGCTTTGTGTTCACAAGGCAGCAGGGACGAGGGCTGCTCCAAAGTGCCTTTGTTTGAGTATATGTAAAGCTATCAATGCGTCATTCTTTCTGCTTCAGTTGCTAGAGACTCCCATCTTCTCTATTGATTTTACCCAGAATGCTTACTGCCCTTGAAGGTGTGACCTGTACCTCCGGCTAATTTATTTCTGTCATGGCTGCAGCATTTTTTAGAGGGCAGCGGGGGTAGGAGAGAGAACAATGAATTCAACATGGAATATAAATCCCAAGTCTGTAGCCTTCAGACATTCCAGCACGCAGCCCGCTCCATTCTCCCGTTTGGCATTCTGCACGGTCTTGGATTAAGGAAAAAAATAAAAGGCATTTGTATAACTAATCAGGTGAGCCATTCTGGGATAATCCCTTTGGTCACACTGCCATATATACCACGATTTCCTTGGGCTGCTGAACGTTTTTCAACGACATCCTCGTGTATGAGCCCGAATCAGAAGTCTCACCTTGATGGCCTTGAGTCGTTTCGGATCTGAGTGCTGTTGCTTTAACGTCTCTAAATTTGTAATGTGGAATGTGAAAGGACAAAAACTTTTTTGTGTGTGTGTTGGAAACTTGTTTTGGACTGCAGTGGTGCGATGGATCTTCTTTGTTTTGCTTTATTTTTGTTTTCATTTGTTTTTTTTTGCACTTAGTTGTTCCTGTTCAGGTTTTTATAGTGAAAAATAAGTGATGTGTAAGCACACGAGTTGAAACTCTCCACAAATAGTGAGATTAAGCACCTGGCCCCTTTCATTATTCTATTGAAATATGTGGTTTTTGCTCTCATGACCTGACTGTGTAGCTGAAGTCTTTCTCCCCTGCCCCATGCAGTTCATCAATAGTCCTGGATTTCTATAGGGCAAACATAGCGCCCTATAGAAATTGTGGAGGGCTTGGATGGAAAACTTTGTTGGTTTGGTGCTGTGCCTTGGGGATGCGTGCAAGGAATGGGGTAGAGCATGTGGTGCTTTATGCGTTGCTCCTCCCACCTTGCTTGGTTTCCACATCCATAGCCACAGAGCTCTCTGAAACTGGGGACAGAAAGGAGCAAAAAGGATCTGCAATGTAACGATGGTGATACTGAATCGTAGCCCAGGCAGACTGGCTGAAACTGCAGGTTGGTGCTGAGATTTGAGCTCATCGAGAGAGGTGACTTAAAGGAGCCATATGAAAACACGAGCTGCACATAAAGCAGAGTAACTGCCATCCTGGGGGATGCAGATCTCGTGGTGCAGAGCATTTACTGCAGGATGCCTACCTGGGGCTGCTGCTGCAGGTCAGGGCAGCTGGGGCCAGCTGGGAAGGTTGGGCTGCAGTGGAATGCACCGAGCTCTGCAGTCGAAGCATTGGAGATTTCCAGGTGCTGTGCTGAGATCCACTGTCACAGACAGCACTGAATTAGCCCCAGATAACTGAACTTAGTGAAACATCAACCAGTCTGGCCTGCATTCAGATTTTATAGATAAATCTTGCTGCTTGCCATGGGTTCCGAGTGGGTCTGTGCCACACAGCTGCAAATGTTTGGTTTGGTTTCCCCAAATATTTTCTGCAGTGAATCACTTGGAAACATTTCTGTAGCACTTACTGCTGTGGAGAAGAAAAGTGGAACAGAAGGGATCAATTTGGGGGAGAAATGGGAATAAAAAGGTTTGTGCTTCACGCAAGGTGCAGAAGGATGCTCTGCCACAGGAAACAAAAGGCTCTGTTGGTATAAAGTGAATCTTTTTGCACCTCCTCTTTCTGCATTGTGGTGGATGTCCACACATGACCTCTGTCAACATATGGGCTGTTACTCATGGAAGAAGGCAGCCAGGGCTGGGCGTTCAAGCATGCAGTCTCCTTGTTTCCTGGCATTTTTGTGTTTATGGGTCTCTCTCTTTTTTTCCTTTGCCCCTAATGGCAATAAAGTAAAACAAGATCCGGTCTTTTCATAGCATTGCCACTCTCCTAAAACAGAGGGAGGGAGGAAAAGAAAGGCATTTCCAGCACAGCAAAGACCCTGTGCTCCTGTAAAAGTGTTTTTGGGCCTCCTAGGTAAACCCGGTGGAGAGAGGGAGAAGCAGAAATGCGTAACTGCGAGGTGGTAGCAGGCACCCCTGTGATTTAGCACGTTGCCCTGAGGCCTCATTTATCTCTCACTGGTAACAGATTCAGACACTAACTCAGACTGGAGCTCAGCTCGTGTTATTCTGCAGCAAATCACCGGAAAAAGAGTTGCCTGTTTTTATTTCCTCATTTTTTTTCCACCCAGAAGCTGAATTTTCGGTCAAAAATGGAAAAATATCGAGTAGTTTATAACATGGAAGGGACACCCTGAAGATAGGATTTCAGTCTTCCTTCCACTCCTGTGTTGCCACCATCAAAAGGTGATATTTTGACTGAAAGTGCTTTTGTGCTCTGAGTGTAAATCAGCCATTTCAGCACTGAAACATGTCCAAATGCAGCCCCTGGTTGCTCTATGCCCACTTGCTGGTCCTGGTGCCCGGTGATTTTTCAGCTAAATGTGATATCTTTCTTCACTTTCTGTCCTAGGAAGGTATTTGTGTGCTCAGTAGAACCCCCGAGGCGACCTCACGTCCGTGTTGGGAGAACTGAATCCCAAGGCTAATGGCAGGAACAGGGTATGAGGATGTCAAAGAAACACTGCAGATAAGATGGATAAGGTGTAGTGGGAGATTCTAGGCATGAAAAGCATTCAAGTAATGCAACCGGGTGGTTATTATTTAATATCTTATAAACTGAAAACATCAGTCAACTTTTCCAGCGTGCAAATGAAGGAAAAATACCTAAAGGTGGGTTTGAGAGAGGTGCTTCACAAAATAATTTTATATATATATATATGAAAAGGCTTCTCATATGCTTCCCAGATGTACCAATCCCCTATGTGTGTTCTCTCAGGCTGATTATGGAATACATGCATTTATCCCTCAGAGCAAAGGGAGAATTGATTTCTTTCCAGAGCGGTGTGGATCGCTGTGCTCAAGACCATTAAGCATCAGGAGTGAGATGCACACATACAGGTCCACCCTGGTGCGTCAGCGTTGGAGGCTGCGGACGAAACTTTTGGACAAAAGTAGTGCAGATGTGAGAAGGTGTTGTGATGCTGGATGGCTCGAGGCTTTCATTTCAGTCCTGCAGGTATGTGTGGGAGCCTCCTGCAGCTGGAGGGGCTCTTTGCTGCTAACAGGCAAGGGCTGCACGCCTCTGAGCGCTTGGAGATCCAGGCCTGAGTGCAGCTCGCGTCGTGTGTTCGCTGTGGTGGCTCAGGAGGGCTCAACCTGGCCAGACAAAGGGATGTAAAGAACCGTGTGCTTGTTTGTATTGGATAGATAGAATTTAATTCATATTAAAGTAATGATGCATACTTAGAGTGCAACAGTTAAACTGCGCCAAACCCCTTTGTGGTCGATCTTGTTCACCATGAAAGTGATTTCTTTTCATTTCAGCTTGATTCGTGGCTTGGCTGAAGTTTGCTTTTGATTTTATCGTTGGTTTGTTGCAGTAGTTTGCGTTTATGTCTGAGCTGATTTCAGCTTTCAAGAAAGAAAAAAGTGTGTGGTTTGTTGCATGGAATGTCTTTGAGAATATTAACCCCAAAGGTGTCAATATCTGAATTTGAGTCGTATCGGACTAATTTTAAAGGTACACTTGCTTTAGAAAGTTCAGCTTTGCAAATGCTGAAGATTATTTGGTACCCTGGAGGGAGCGATGGATATTGAATTCTAGTCAGTGTTATAACTGAAAATCTAATCTCTGCAAAATCGAGCTCATGGCTTAGCACTGAATTACTCCGTGCATAGAGGGAAAGCAGCCTGGCTGGGAGAGATCCATGGTTAGGATGAAATTCAGTTAGGTGTGGGTCTGAACTTGCCCACATCCAGCTGTGACCCCAAAACGTGAGCACTCACACACAGAGCTGAGTCCTGAGGCTCTGGAAGGTGAGCTGAAAGGAAGAAATGGAGTGCATGACACGGCTTACTGTGCACAGAAGCTTTGCTCCTCACAGCATGCAGGGACTGGGCTACAGAAAGTGAATACATTACAGCCCCTTCCTGTTTGCACGTACCTCCAGCTTCAGTTTTTCTGCAGCGCTGTGGGCCCATTGCTGAGCTAACAGACTGCAGTGCAGACTGAAGGCACACAGGACGTGATGATGAGTTTTCCTAGACTGCAATTAAATTACAGAGATGTGTTAGGTCTGTAATGGATATCTGAAGTTTTGCTATTACTACTGTATTTGGAAACGGAGGCATTTGACAGACCTGTGATGGGTGGAAGTATAATTATTTTATATAGATTGGGACCCAGGAAAAACAGAAGTCTGTTGGGTTTCATTTCCACTTGTGTTGCTGGCTTGCTCTGTAAGCTGGAGGGGCAAGTAATTTAAGAGCTGTGCATCTCAGTTTCTTCACCTGTCAGCTGGGGGAATTACTTCACAGGGGATTGGAAGTATCATTATAATGATACTTGCAACGTGCTTTCATATGCTAGGTAGAAGAGTGGGAGCATTAACATGTACAAGAGAGAAAGAAAAAGTAGGTTAGCTTGTCTGAGCTTGTCATGCTTCTACTGTGTCAGCAAACTCAGGGAGACAAGAGAAAGGAGAGAAAGAGAGATCAAAAGAATACATTAAATTAAAAAGTAAACAGAGAAAGTTAAACTTAAAGTGGCAAGCGTGGAGATACGTCGGGCCTGCTCTGTGCTTTGCTGCATTAACTTTCCTTTTCCATCGTGTGCCAAGATCTTGGCCATCACCAACGTGCCCCCAAGGATCACGAGGCAATCCCTGCGCCTGCTGTGTGGCCATGAGCTCCTTCAGCTCTGCTGAGCTGGCCAAGCTGAGGCTGCTGCATGTGAATAAAGGCTTTGTGAGGAAAGCAGGGGAAGTTCAAAACCTGTGCTTCCCCCATCAGCAGGGATCCCTCTGCCTGGGCTCTGCTGGGAGCTCTCAGCACGTTGGGATGCAATGAGCTGCTGGCCCTTGGTGTGGCGGTGATGGCAACCCCTCATCCCACTGCACCTCTGGTTGTGGGGACATGGGTAAAAGCAGGGCTGTGTACCCTCCTATCTCCCAGCAATCCACAGTTAAGGGCTCATTAAACAAGGGGCTGCTTCAGGTGCCGCATGCTAATTTTGCCCTCTGTGTGCTCTGACTTAACTCACAGACACGGAAGAGTTAATTTACCTTTCTGTCCTTGCAGAGGTACTTCTGTGAAAGCTCCTACAGTAACACAAAGCAGCAGCATTTGGGAACAGCTTTCAGCCTTGATTGGTTTTGTCCCTCGTTGTTGCAGTGGGAGAGCAGAGTCTCTGGGTGGGATGGCTGTTTCCTCTGAGCTTTGTCAACACGTTCACACTAGGTTAGGCTTCTGCACAAATGTTTTCCTTTGCTTCAAAGTCCATGTGTGAAGAAGAAAGCTCTGTAATGTGGTGCTGCTGCGCATCGCGTTGCGGTCGAGGCGCTGCCTGTTGTCACAGGACAGATCAGCCAGATTGATTTGTTGCCTCCACATTGATGTTCCTACTGTGTGGATTCCTTTTTGGAAGCGCTGCTGCAGTCCTGCAGGGTCGCTGCTGTTCAGCATCTTACAGTGAAGAGGCAACTGAAGTGGTCTTAAAGCTGTTTGGACAGAAGGAAGAGAGGCTGTCCCTCCCACCTGCCCCTCTCCTTACCCTGTTTTGCAGGCACTCTCTCATGGGTAGGTGAGATGACCAGGCGTAGTTTGGAACTAGCTGTGCTCAGCTTGCTTCAATCTGTTCTGCCCGCTCGTGAAATGAGCACGAGGAGTCTTTGTGTGAAGATCCATAATGCAACAAATTTTTCCAAATAATGTAGACAGAGAGGAACAAAGAGTGAGGGAGAAGTCTTGACAGTCAATATATGAAGGGTTACTTATATTTCTTACAGAATTATAGGTCAGCCACCAGGCTGCTGAAAGTAATCATACCAGCTGTAATCTTCTTTAACAATATCCAGTCAGAAAAGATGAAAAATTGTTTTGCTTCCTTTGAAGAATGGGAATATCTCTTTCCTCATCCTCTTTGACCTGTTTTACTGTAACAGATTCTGGATCCACTCAGCTAAGTCATCATAAGCAGAGTTTGATGGAAACAAATTGCACCATAAAGCTTATCCTAAAAGTCTGTCTTTTGCACCTTCAGCAGCTGGCATGGCTTTGAAGAAAAACTGCTCAATCTGCATCCTAAACCTCCTCAGTCTGCCTTATCTGTGGCTAAACTGGACTGCTTGGAACCATAGCCTGCAAGGTATAATCTTATTTTTACACATGGTCCAACTGTTTTACTGTGTGTCATCTGAAATGCACCCTTCCTTTCTGAAACCCACAAGTAGCCACGAGCTTCCGCTGATGTGACAAGGAGCAGTAAATTCTCAAACGAACTGATGAGTGAATGGAAGTGTGGTAGGGATGCGGTAGCAGAAACCTCCTGCAAGACAAAGAGGACGATGGCATTTGTCAGAGATCTTATGGACACAAATGCCTATTCCTCATCCACTTAAAGTGAACAAAACCTATGCAGAGACAGCACAACCTGCAGGGGGGAAAGCCAGCCATATCACATGTGGAGGGCAGGACTTGAAGCACACACTTCTCAAAGATGTCAGGAACGGAGCACTGGAAAGTGTTGTTTGCTTTGTGACGTGCAAAATCTGGCAGTGGGGCTGGGCAGCAGAAGCATCAAGCTGCTTTGCAGCAGTCTCTGTGTCACTGGCAAAGAAATGGGGTATGGAAGGATAGACAGTTGTGTTTTAATGCAGATGGAACCACTTGTGGGCATAGCAGCAAGAGCAGCTCATTTGAGTAGCTCTGTTTGGTGTTCTTGAGGATCTGAATAAGGCTAGCACAGAGATACAATGAAGTAATGGGATCTCCTGCAAAAGGAGGTTATTTCAACCAAGATAATGTGACGTGGACATGAAGTCAGAGTCTTCCAAGTGCCTGAGGACCCTGCATGCTTCTTTAGAGCCACGAGACCTGATAGTTGATCGTCATCACAGGTACCAACAAAACAGGGATGTTGTGCAGCAGAGTTTTGTTCGTCTCCTTTACTTCTGTCCTAGCCATCATAAATAATGGTTTTAGAAGAGGAACTTGAGAAGGAGGTCATCCTGAGGAAAAGGCTCTAGGGAGATAAAGGCGACATATCACTTAATGCAAAACAGATGATTAATGGTGAGGATTGTAACTCCTACTTAGCAAGTTAGTGTTTAATGCAAATGTGAGCTATATCAGGGAAGATAATGATTTGGCTTTTAATTCAGAACTGCATATGGCAACTCAGTAATACCTACTGTATAAGCATAACATGGAATTATTGAGACACCCTCTCAGCTCTTTCTTCTATGAATGTGTTTATTGTGGTGCGGTTAGCTGGTTGACTGTTAGTGATGCTGTAAAATAGAAGCTGTCTCTGGTGTTTTCAGATTTATGCTTTTCATGCACAATCACATCTTTTCATGCTATCCTGATTGTGCTGTGTCTCTGCTTACCCTTCATGCCATCTTGTGAGGGTGTCCAATCATCATCAGCTGTGCAGACTGCTGCTTGTTCCTCTTCAAGACTTCTTTCTCATCGTTGCTTTTGTGCCAACCAAATAGCAGCCACTTTTCATTCAGTGGTGCTGGAAGGAAAGCTGGGCACCAGCCAGTTTACTGAAGTCTCCGGAATAATAGTTTGTTCTCCAGTGAATAGTCTGCCTTTAAACCTCTCCATTCAATTGTGGTGGCACACCTGAAGTTGACAGATACTCGTAAGACATAGGACATAGCTGGGTGTTAGTTCCATTGTTTTGTCCAGATAACATTCTAGTTACTTCTCCACTGTTTGAAGGAAGAAAAAAAAAGGCCAACAACAGGCATAGAAGTCCTTGGTTTTCTCCTGGTTGCCTCAGAATCCATTCAGAATCCAGCTCAGAATCCATCACTCTAGAATCCATTCTATGTGAGCAGTTTCCTTTGGTTCTACTCACAATTGACTGGGTTTGCTGCAAGCTGAGTATGAGCTGGAGGTGACATGCCATTAGAAATATGACATTGAAATGAGGTCCTTCAGCATTGAAAATACAAAACTGAGTAAGAGATCCATTATCAGAAGCGGTCACTGGAACAGAATCCTAAGTCTGGGTGGAGCAGCTTTTTCAAGGGGGAGGTTGGTGGCACCCAACGAGACATGGAAGTGAAGGTGGAGGGGAGGCCTGGGGGCTGAGATGCTGTAGGATGAAAGCTGAGGCTGTCAGGAGGAACTGAGGAACTGCCACAACAGCAGTGCACCCGGACTGCAGGTGAAGCCAGGAAGCCTGAGCCTGGAGAGTAACCCATGAGAAAGTCAGTGAAGCAAGGAGTTCTGTGGTCAGAGCACACCATGAAACTCATGGGAACATTTCCCACTGTAGATAAGAGGAGAGCATGCCTGAGATGGAGAGCTCTTAGCCCAGGGAAGTCATTAAGTGTCTGAATTCCTGGCGGCTGGCCTGAGGACATTGTTAAGAGAGGAATGAAGTCAAGCATGGACCCCCACTACGTCTTGGCGGAACAATATTTAATATTTAAGCCTTTTAAAGGGAAGAGAGCTGTGTAGGAGCACATCTTAAAGAAGAAGGAGCACAGTCCGTATTGATGAGCTGTGCACAGTTCCTCTGCTTTCTGTTCAAGATGACTCTAGTACCTTAGCTTAGCCTGAGAAGCAGCTTAGGAGAACTGACCATTTCCAGTTGGTTCACAAGTCCTAATTAATACTTCTATTTCCCAGTGAGTTTTTACCTTCTGTTTAGTTTTGGCTGGGAAGGACAGCATGGCAGTGTGTGGTGGCCCAGCATGAAGCTGGTCGAAAGCAAAACAATGCCTGGTTGGTTGGTTTTCTTCAGTAGTGTTTCTGCCTGCTGGAGGAGGAAGCATTCCATGTGATTCTTGTTAGGAAAGCAAAGGAGTGGAAAAGGTAAGGGGCATGTCTTAAGGCACTCAGCTAAGTGGTGGCAGAGTCAGAAATGGAGGCAAGGTTTCCTCCTGATGGAGAGAAATTGTGAGGCCACAGCATTTTCTCCATGGTACGGCATGGAAAGTCTATTTCAGAGATTGGTCCCGTTAGGAATGAGACAGTATTGAAAATGGGAGGTTATTTTGTAAGGAAACAAAGCCCTGATCCAAAGATGACTTGAAGTCACTGGAATTCTTTCCATTGATTTCCATGGGCACGAATGTTTATTTAACAGGAAGATAATGGGCAAGATGAACTGTTTCCCATCTCTGACTGCAATAAATACAGCTTTTAGAGCATGGTCAGCCGTTACATTTCCATGCACAGGGTGGCTGATTGTCTTCTATTTGAAGAGGGAGGGAAGGAGAAGAAATGGAGGTGAGAGGAAATTGCAGCAACAGGCAGCGCAGAAGGGAAAGAAAGAGGAAGCAGGGCATATTTTGCTCTCACCTGCTACAAATTATCCCACAGCACAATGGCAGCAGAAGGCAGAGAGGAGGAGGAGGAGGAGGAGTGCAGGGCCGGGCGGTGCAGCCGGCTGCTGCGAACAAAAGGCTTTTCTGTCTTGGAACGCGGTGTGCCGAGGTGGCAGCTCTGCGCTCGCACTGCTTTGTGCTCCTTTGGGTTTGGTTTCAGCAGACAGACACCTACCTGGGAAGGGCTGCCCTGCAGTCTGGGAGAGCTTTTGCTCCCTGCAGCTGGCAGCGTTGTGTCCTGCTATTGCTGGTCAGTGTTTTGCTGGCAGGCTGATGTTACAGTTGTAGCAGAACTGGTTCCATATTGGCGTTTGATCCTGGGAGAACGGGAAAAATCTGGTCAATGAGGTTTTCATTAGCCAAAAAAAAAAAACCAAAAACTGTAGCATGCTGGAGTCATTAGTAGTTTGTTGATTGAGTTAACCGTGCAAGGCGGGCTGCAATTGATCATCTGCATTCTCATTAAATATGCCGCTGTCTAGGAGGTTTGTTATAAAACTGCTTGGAGGACGCGAGGAGTCTTGAATTCAGCCAAGAGCATCGGATTCAAAATATATTTGGCTCAAACTTTCAAACTGTGTAATTAGTATCAGAGATGGAACTGAGGTGTAACGCACAAGTAATCTTCTGGAAGTGTGGCTGCGCCGGGTCTGGTTTCAGCCCTGCATGGGGAGAGAGATCATGGCTGAAACTTGAATCCAAAGCAAAACTTTTGTGGTGCTGCAGCGTTTCCATGCAGGGCTGTCCAGGAGGTGTAGGGGAGGGAAGGAAGCATTGCTGCGCTTCATTTAAAGATAACGAGCTATTGTAAACCCTAACCTAAAGCCAAATCCACACCTTTGCGTTGCTCGTAAGGCAGACAATCAGTTAAAAAGATGCATACAGGGAGAGGTGGTATAATTTTGCTTTCAAGAAACGGGTGAACGGGAGTTGCTGAAAAGTGTTACCTTGAAAATATATCATGATCACTTTAAGCCTTGTCTACGTCTTTCAGCTTTTGAAATGCTGAAGATCACATCTTGAGGGAATTTGTTAGAGCCTTTGAAGTATTTTTATGTTAGGCCCCTATGGCAGAAGATTGCACAGATCAAGAAAGTACCGAGTAGATTTATTCACAGAAAATGCATTTAAATTACCCAGCTATACGGGCACACATTCTTCAATTATAGCCCGGTGTCTGGTCTCTGAAATCCTCCCAAGAATTGAGGTCGTAGAATTTGAAAATGAGCTTCTGTACGCCATACTTCTGGCCTTTCAGATGTAATGTAGCCTGTACTGTGTGCTAAATTGGATGGAATTCAGAGAAGAGCAACAAAAACGATTAAGGGAGCAGAGGAACTGACTTACATGGGAAGATTAAAGGCATTACAAATTTGTGGCTTGGTTAAGCAAAGACTACTGCAAGTCATTGGAAGTTTCTGGAGGCAGGAATGCAGCTTGAGAATCCCCGGTCTTGTCTGAACCTGTTTTTGTTTGTGTGTTTGTTTTAAAGCAAAAAAGCTTCTTTAGAGCAATATCTTCATCTGGTACAACTTAGTACAGTTCCAGTGAAAACAATGGAGCTGAGGGATCTGTGCCAAATTAGGCTGTCTGAAAATGTGGCCCATACACTTTTTTTTTTAAAGAGGCAGAACCAGGAGGTTAGGGAGGCAAGTGGTGGTTTGGATACTGCAAGTTAATTCCTGGTACGTTCAGAAGACAGAGTGGTGAAATGCAGAAAACACATTGACTCCTGCTCTTGTTGCCTTTGCTGATGCCTGATCTGGGGTAACGGTGCTGTGGTCTCGGAAAGGGGAGCGGTGGAAGCCCTGATGCTTGGGATGTGGTCCTTCTCCTAAGGATGGAGGCTAACTGATTGCATACAACCAGATTTTAACCATCAAGTTAATTTCTGGCTGCCTTCATGCTCCTCATTCCATTTGGGTGAGGAGTTATTCTGTTCCTGGGCTGGAGTGCATTGGCTGCACCTGGAATTCAGGAGCTGCCACCTCTGTAAGTGGCTGCTCTTTGGAGACGGGTGAAGCTGCCAGAGAGCAGAGGAAGGAGACTGGAGCACGGAAGCTTCTGAATGTATATTCCTGCAGATGTCATTTCCCATTGTAATTCGTTGGTGATCATGACTGAGAGATAGCAGAAACCAAACCACTAGAACATGATTTGGACTCGTTTTCATTGCACCAAAAAGGCCCAGCACTAAGAGGGCCTGTGGAGACTGTGCTGCCATTTTGTCTGCATCCTGATTCTGCTGGGTCAGGATTGGCACAACGACCTGCCAGATATCTCAGCATCCCTGCAATATCCAGCTCAATGGATGGACAGAAGAAAAAGAAAGCATAGCCCAAGTGAAATGAGTGTTTGGAAGATGAGGATTTGAGTGTGCGAATGAGACAGGCAGGAATACCAAATGTGGACCGAAGATGCCAGGGGAATTGTTTCCATAGAAACACAGCTAAGGAGGCTCACATGGCTCCCCAGCTCAGACTTACAAATTCATATGATTATCTTAATGGTCAACATAATGGATTGAAAAGAGATAGGTGATTAGTAAAATTTGATCCGAGTTTGTTGCAGATGTAGGAGCATTGTGCTGAAGTCTCTGATTACAGCTTAGAATGGCTCAGATGCGGAGTGCGGATCGCTCTGATTTGATGCAGTAAATCAGGATTAACTCCCGAGCAGTGAATGGTGCCCTAATGGTGTCAAACAAAGGGAATCAGACCTAGCTTCTTTTAATTAACTTGAAGAAGAAAAGTCCATGCTTGGTTTCTTGACGCATTGTTCGTCCACCTTTGTTATCCAGTCTTTTTGCATGGCTGCAAGCATAATCTTTTGCATGTAAATCAATACCATTCAGAATGCCTCAGGAAATATTGTTCTGAAATGTGCTCAATGGAAGCACATGCCTTTCAGTGCCAGAATTTATGAGGGGCCCTGGGAGCCTGCTTTCCTTACTTTGTTCTTGGAGATATTTCTCCTCAGAAAATCCAAGATGTGTAGGACTCATTTCAGAGTCTTAAAGACTCTTAAAGTTCTCTTAAAGAACCCAATACCCAAAAGAGGCCATTTGGCATTGCATTGGTGGGCTTCCAAGAGCAAGCTGGATGATTCTGCATTTAACTGAGTAAGCATTGGTGATGTTCACAAGGAGTGTTTAACGTTCACTTGCATGACATGAGGCTGGTCTAGGCTCATATGGGTGGTGTTTCTAGGAAGATGGGATTGAAGCATTTAGTCTCAGTCTGAACAGCCCTAAATGGAACCCAAAGGCTTCAGATGCAGTGCAGATGTGTGGCTTGGGCTCCTCTCTGTGATGCCCGTGGTGGCCTGGCCATGTCCTGTGAGGCTGTGTTTGAAGCTGGTTTGGTCTGTCTGATTTTTAAAGCACCAAAACAAGCCACAAGCTTCATCTCTAATGATAGTCGTTTGTACTCTTTTTTGGAAGAGGATCTGTGTGGAGGAAGCGGAGATGGGACAGTTTTGGACACCATTTCCAGTAACTGATGTTTGTGAGCAACTGTCCCAGTATACAAGAAAGAAACATCTCTACAGCCAGAAAAATATGTGTTGTTATCCTTCTGGAAGCATGTGGGGGGGAAAGCAAAATAAAGGCTGAAATTATGGGGAAAATGGTTCCCAGCTTTGCTGAGCTTCCCAGAATTGTCAAAGAGTTGCCGAAGACCCTCAAAACCTTCCTAGCAGCCCAGCTCCCAGGCGGGGCTCCAGATGAGCGTCCCCAGTGCTCCCACAGCTCCGAGAGGAAAACATCCGAGGTTTGGGAAGGGTCAGCCAGAAACGACATAACTGCAAACATGGAAGGAAATCAAAGAGCTGCAGGGTTCCGCCCAGCAGAGAGGAGGGCGCGAGAGGCGGCTGGGCCAGCCAGCACCAGCACAGCGCTAAGAGGAAGAGACGCCCAGCGAGGAGCATTTCTCCTTTCCAGCCACATTCAGGGCTAACCTCGACCCGTGCTTGGAGTTGCCTTGTTTTGAAATGCCCTCTCTTGAAGCAGGTTGCTCTCCCACAGCTCCTCGCTTGCTTGCTTCTGTGGTGGGTTGAGTCTGATGTTTTCTGTAAGGACCTGCGCTGTACAGTGACATCATGGGACTGTAATTTCTATCCCTTCGTTTCTCTGAGTTCCTTTTCTGTACTGTGATCTTCTAGGACTCTTCTCATGCATTGCTGAGAGTGGGGCAGCATTTACAAAAGCACCTAAATAACTTGGGACCCCAAGTCCTATTTAAGAAAAAGGGCTTAAGGGCCAGAATCGGAAAGGTATTCAGTTGACAAGGAGAGGGGTAGGTTGAAAATGAGACAAAAGACAGACAGCAAAGGAAAGACTTACTCCCTTGAAGTAAATAGGAATGTAGCATTTCAGTATTGCTGAAAATTCAGTGAGGTTCTATCCTGTAGAGCCCAAAATGAATTAGAGTGCTGCTGTCTTGTGACCTACGTAAGCATTCCAGGCTTTTTCTATCGTGTCCCTTAAGGCAGTGTTCTTAACTCAAAGAGTTTGGACAGGAGTGCCGCTGTTGTGCTCAGAGTGTGCAGCTGCCAACAAAGTGGGCATTGAAGCTCCTGCTGCAGCACGGCTGGCACTTATTGGGGACATGTTGAGGAGGTGCATGTTCTGCCCTGCATTGCGAACGCTATCATTAAGTGGAACGTTGTTAAGCTTTACTGATGCTTCCCGTGCCCTCAATTAATGGGGAGTGCAGCGTGGATTGACTTTGTCAAGCTGTTCATCTGGGGAGACTTTGGGTTGCTGAAGTGCCTCTGTCTGCAAAATGAAATTGGTTGTCAGCTCACACTTCCCCATCCGTCCCGTTTCCAAAGCTGTTTTGTTTGCCTGTGTTGAGTGATCTCTCTGAAATTATTTCTTGATTTTTATCTGAAATCCATTGATAATGGTTATTTAAGCTCTTTCTGTGCTATCTGGTTGTTTTAATTTCAGAGAACGCATCAAGGAGTTTAAGTATGTATTAGTTATCATATTGATGGATCAGCCAAGCAAGGAGCGTTTGGAAATTCACATATTCCTTTTTGTTGACCTATGGTATTTGAAATATAAGCTCCTCGCACGCCGTTAGCAGTTTGAACATCTATAAACATTTCTCAGTATGTTTAGATTTTGTTTTGGAGTACTTTGAATATATACACGTGGATTTTTCCTTTAATCCATCCAAGAATATTAATTGCCCATTTGGTTTGTTGTTTGCCATTTATTTAAGGCTCTTCCTTCACAGTGGTGTTAGTGTAATTTGTGCTAAATCCAGTGCAGGAGCGAAAGCTGTAAGCTCTGCAGTGCTGGAAATTGAGAGCTATTGTGGTCTGTGTGTGACACAGCCGTGATTTATGTCCTGGGTCACATTATACACCTCTGCATCTCACTTCACTCAACTGTAAAAGGCAAAAGTAGCACCTCCCCCTCCTGAATGCCTTAAGATGTCTGTAGTACTGGTACAGTATGGTGGTGAAACTGTGGTGCTTGTGTTTTATTCATGGCAGAGCTTGGTGCGCTTCAGAGGTGCATACATTCAAATGTATGAATTATTTTTGACAGTTTCCTCCTGCACATTCCTTGTTAGAATCGTTACAAAATCTTCCCCCTTGTCATTAATTGCTGATGGGTGTTAAAAAATTTCCTCCTCTAACTTGATGCAGGTCAGTGCAAACAGTCACTGTGTTTCCATGAGCTGTTCGTAGGACTGGTGCAGGGCATCCAGGTACCTCCCAGACTTGTTTGGATGAAAGCCTTACGTCCTCATGAGTCCCCAGAATATTCCAGGGTGTCTGCAGGAGAAAGAGGAGGCTTCTCCCAAGTCCAAAGTTTCTTTTCTTGGATGAGAATATGCCTATAGAACCATCACTTTGTTTAAACTTGCACCAACATTTAGGCCAGGGGATTATTTGTGGTAGTGATTCCCTTCTTCTTCTGGCCCCTACTCACCTGAAATCTGGACGTACCAGCCTGGGTGGGATCACACAGTGCAGACACAGAGTTGCACCTGTTCTGTGAGTCCCATACATGGCTTGGGGGCTGGATGGGAACCTGGGCTTCAATGAAGCCAAGTGGGGCCATCTGGTATGAGTTGCTTTGATTCATTGGCATCTCTGACATTTGTGCCTTACCCTGTTGAGTCTGGATGCTTGATCAACCTTTAAGTATCAGCAGCAGGCAGAACTGGTTTGAAGGGCTGTGCTGAGGTTGATAACTACTCAGCTAAAGACCTTCTGCAAGGCTCCTGCTGCCTGTTACCAGAGGGCAGATTGGCACATCAGCCATCACAGCATTGGTTTGTGTGGCTCCCCTGGCTGAAGGTGAGGGTATGCATTCACAGACTGAATATCTCTGCTGCTTGGAGGTATGACATGCTATTTTGTCCCTTTCCCTTCCCTTCCCTTCCCTTCCCTTCCCTTCCCTTCCCTTCCCTTCCCTTCCCTTCCCTTCCCTTCCCTTCCCTTCCCTTCCCTTCCCTTCCCTTCCCTTCCCTTCCCTTCCCTTCCCTTCCCTTCCCTTCCCTTCCCTTCCCTTCCCTTCCCTTCCCTTCCCTTCCCTTCCCTTCCCTTCCCTTCCCTTCCCTTCCCTTCCCTTCCCTTCCCTTCCCTTCCCTTCCCTTCCCCTCTACCTATCTTCAACAGCCAAGTGGCTCAGTTCCTGCCTTTGCTTATTAATTACAGATATATACACTAATGTTACTTTCTACAATCTGATGAGCTGTTTAGTATCTGATGATCCTTTAGCAGAGACTTTATTTTCAGTACACGTGATTTTCACCCCAACTTCTTTCAGCTGCAGCTCTGCTAAAATCAATTGAAACTGGTTAAAACCTGTTAATTTGGTAACACATAAAAATCCAAGGAGATCTTTTCAGTCTTTAACCTAGGTGATCCAAAAGAATCAATAGAATTACATTTACGTCCTCTCCAGGACTGTTATGGGCCTTAATTAACAAAGCATTTAAGTCACTTTGTGATCCTTTGATTAAAAAAATAAAATAAAATAAAATGCAAGGGCACAGAGCTGAAGGAGTGGTAAAGGATATCCTTCTCTTGGAAATCTCACAGGTCTGTCCCTCACTGCCCCTCTAGATCCCAGTAGCTGCTCTGGGGGTTGGATTGGCCCTTGGGCAGAGAATTCATCTGGACCCGTCTTACAAAACACATCTCTCAAGTGAAACTTTTGCCTATATTTTTCCCAGAAGATTCTTCTCTTTCAGTCCAGAATTTTATCAGCAATTCTTATGCTAACAGGGGTCAGGAGATGAGATGTTTCTCACGTTACACTTGAAGCTTCTCATGAATAATGGCCTGTATCACCTCTATTGTCTGTCCAAAACATAAGCAACCAGACATAAGGCCAGAGGAGAAACTTAAAGAGTGCTGAATGAGCCAGCAGGGCAGACCAAGAGCTGAGACAGTCGGAGAGGGAAACAAATACAAGGTAGAGCAGATGGTTATTTGGGGAAATAACTGAGCAGATTAACTACCAGGCAGCTAGAGAATGAGTCAGTCCCTAGTTAAAAAGTGCCCTGAAATCTTCAGAGTGAGATTAACAGAAGCGCAGATGAAGATCGCTGTAGCCAAAATAAATTAAAGGTCATTATTCCCAAGTGAATTTTCTTAAGTGTGAAGTAGAGCACATCAGGCTTTTCACAGACATCTGAGGGGGGTGGCCGTGCTTAAGACCATCGCTTGCTCCTTGTGTGGGGGCAATCTGCCCGTTCAGAGGCAATTTATTCCTGTCGGTATTGTCTTCCTTTCTGAAATTCATTTCTTTGCCTTTATTATTATTATTATTTTTTGGTCTTATATATCTTTATAAATATGTGTATTACGTATGGGAGGAAAAAAATAGCTGCAATTTGAGCCGGATGATAATCCTAAAATACGTGGCTTTTGAAAGGCACTGTGGAAATTTTTGTTTCCCTGCCCCCCCAGTCTTTTTGTTTTTCCTTGGTAAGACTGCAGCTGCCATCTGATTTGTATTTATATACGCTCTTTATAGATATTAATGCAATAACAGATTAAACCTAAAGTAACTGTTACTACACAGAGAAATCTCAGGGCCTGATCTTGCAAACACCAATGCCTCTGAATAACTTTAATCTTGTGCATTGTATATTTGAATTTAATGGGGTCTCTTACACGTCAAAGTTTCTCACATATGCGAATGTTTGCTGCAACTTCAGACTTTCTCCATATGTTGATGTCAATTTGTTTTTGCAACCTCAATACGGTTTAGAAACCTAAGGCTCCGATCGTGGTTTGTATATGCTTTTTCAGTTCTGTTGGCTTCATTGTACCATGCTTCCAATCAAAAAAGTGGGCTGAGAGCTCAGAACTGTGCATGGATCCACACCTGCTTACATCGGGCTGTGTGGTTTGCAGGGATTCTCCTGGCATTTCCTTTGGGGCAGAGCAAGTTCAGTGGCACCACAAGAACCAGTGAAGGCTCTGCGTTCTCATCTTCTCATCACACGTTCTGAAAGCAAATTGCTGAAAAAAAAAATGGACTTTAACACTTGGAAAATCATACAATAGCCAAACGTCCAATTTAATGATTGCATAAATAGCAGAAAGCGTCCAGGAAATGGGTGGTGGAACTGTATCCACCTCCGCTGGTGTTGTTGGCCTCTGGGTTTCTTATAAAGGCTTAAGGTAAATGACGAGAGTTTGGACTCGCTGTGTTTGTTCTGTAGGGTCATCTTTTCTGAACCACTTACAAGACTGTAGTTCAATCAAATTTGTTTTAGAATATATAGTTCAAATAAATCCATTTCAGACCAAAGGGAATCGTAGAATATCCCGAGTTGGAAGAGCCCCACAGGGATCGTGGAGCCCAGCTCCTGGGTCCCTGAACAGTTCAGAGGGAATCAAAAATCTGTTTCTCTAACATACTCTAACACTAACATACAGGTATTTAAACTCACACAAATCCTTCAGCAAGCCAAAGCAGTACATCATGCTTGCCTTCTGCCTTGGAAGATATGAATCACATGCACAGCACACGGCCAGCCTGTTGTACTCTGCTGCTGAGCTGAAACACCAGTGGTTAGTTTTGAGCTGGATAATAATTGTAATTTTACAGGCTAATATAAGGGTAATAAAGTCTTCCATCAGGCATACTGTGACCATGAGGAAAGTTTTATTCCTCTAGGTTCAACTGTTTACATGTGACTAATGTACTCCCGGAGGAGAGGTGACGTCCCTTTAAAGCATGCAGCAGCTGACTTGCAGAGCAGTGATACATCTGTGTTTGCAGTTAAGGCTCCGTAAGCATTGGCATAAATCTGATACGCATCTGATAGTACCTCAAATTATCTCACTTCTCAGCTTTTGAGTCAATAAGGCTTATTTATCAGCCCACGGAAGTGTAAATAGGTTATCTCCATATCTGTTGAGACAAAATATATGTGTGAGTACATGAGCACAAGTGTAATAGGGACAGAACTGCAATAAGAAGGTGAGAATCAAGGCAACACACAAGGAAATTATTAAGCACTTGAAATTAGTATGGGATTTGCTTCAGTAGCCTATGCAACATTGTCCATAACCTCTTTCTTAGAAAGTTCCTCTCCTGAGATGTTGGAGGAAGGTACGAGAGATACCAGTTTGTGCATCAGAAACTCACGTGGAGCAGCTGAAATACTGGTGAGAGTTTGTGAAGGGCGTTGTTTTCAAATGACATTGAATCTCCATGACTTTCATCAATTGAAGGCTGCTGCATCCCTGTAGGAGATCTCAGTGTTACTTACACAAGAGCTGGGTGCTTTGGAGAAGATTCACCTTGTTGTTAAAGGTCTATTTGTAGTTCAAGATGATGCTGGTCCATTAGGCTCCCTATATAGCCAGTGGAGAGGAGAAGGCACGTTCAAGTTGGGAATGATGCTGGCTGCTTTAAGAAGTCATCTGTCTGCTGGAGGCGCTGCTCTTTCAGTTCTTTACTGAAGGTGACTGCAGAACTGATTTCTGATGTCAAAGCTTGTATTCGTAGTTTCAGTCCTAAATGCATAATGCTGTCATTTGTTTAGTTGGGAAAAGGAAGCAAAGAATACCAGCAACAAAAAAGAGGTCTCATTGTTCTTTAAAAGCAAATTGGCACTAGTGAAGTATTAACGTTAATTAAACAACTAAGGAAACAGAACACCCCTGGTGTTTGCTCAGGTCTGGGTGACGATGCGTCCGACCTGGGTGTGTAGGGTGACTCTTCTCACTCTCCTCCATGGAGCAGCCTCCAAATTCCACTGGCAGCAGCCTGGAGCTGTGCTGTGGCTCTGCCTTCTCCTGTACGGCGGGCGTCCCAGCGCTGTGCCTCCAGGATGAGCAGCAGAAAAGTTCATCGGTCGGAGAAGCTGTCCTTGCCAAGCCCTGTGCTATGAGCAGAGATCCCAGCAGGGAGATCAGGAGGCTGATGATGAACTCCTTTCTGGGCCGGCTCCCTCTGTGTGTGTTCTTCTCCTGTTTCACATGGGCCCCAGGACTGGGGCTTGTCCTCAGAACACCACGCATACTACTAGAAGCTGCATTTTTGTATAAATTGGGAACAGAACTGGTCACCAGAGATTGAAAATCTGGCAGGCAGAGCTGATTAGACATGCTCAGAAGAACTTGCAGTTTCACTGCCGCGTGCTTTGGGCTTGCAGTGAAAAACAAGGCTGAATGCTGAGTGCCAATATTTGTATATGTGATTCCATTGTTTTATCTGAGGATGAGATCAGATGGGGGAGAGAGCCCAGAACAAAACTGAAGTGCTCCTTTTTATTCTGCAGCATCATGAGGAATGTGAAACTGGGGTCACCCCCCACCCCACCCTGCAGGGATCTGTATGGCTCCTAACCCTGTGCTCCTCAATCTTTTTCCATTCCAGCAGCAACTACCACCCTTTTAAAGGTCCCTGTGCTTCTCTGGCTCATTTAGGTGTGTAGAAAATGCAGAATTGTCCCAGTAGAGTCCTTACCTCCTTTGGAAATCCCCTGTCTTGACAACACAGCTATTGGTTGTTGATTGCTAGACAGAGCTGGTCTTGAATTGAACCTGCGAGGGTTATCATCTTCTGTCCTCAGTGAAGCTTAAGGATGCTGAAAGATGTCTGTCAGGTGCAGCTTTGGATGGGGCAGTCAGACCTAACCTGGACATTGTGAGTCAAGCGTGATGGAGCTCTGCTACTGAAGAGCTGAGGCCTGGGTTGTTTCTACTGGGAACTCAGAAATTGCTTTTCTGGATTAGAATGGCAATTTCTGTTTGGTTGAGTAGATGAATCCTGAGCAAAGCCTGTTTTTCTCTAAAGCAAACTTGGGTCACGTAAGAGGACAGTTACTGGAACAGTTGGGAACTTGGTCTTTTTTGTCTGGAAACTGTTGGATTGTTTGAATCCCAGAGCCTGAAGGTCAAGGTTTCTTATGAAGATACTTTTCTTATTCTTTGCTTGTTGGATTCCTATTCTCATTGCGCTTCCCTTTAGTTTTCCTTTAGTACTCTTTTATACCTTTTAATAGTACTGCACTGCCAGATAGTTATTTGTAAAATGCAGGTACTTGCCTTTATTTCTATGGAAGGCAGTGATGGCGGTGCTGTGGTTGGATGGAGCTTTGGAGAAGGCCAAGGGTGGGATCCCAGGACGGGGAGGAGATGGGAGTTTTGCATAGATGGTGGCTGAATTGCTGAATTGATTGTTTTAATGCTGAAATTTAATTGTAGTATTAACCATGTGCCAGAGCACCAGGAGCCCTGTGAAGGTGTCTGTTTAGTTACTATTTCAGCAGAAGGAAGCAAATTGAATAATGACGTTATTTAAATGTTACGATCAGTGGGGACTGAACCCAGGACCCTGCTAGCTGCAGCTCTGTGTTCCTGTAGCTAAATTGCCCAAAATTCATCGCAGCAGTGAGACAGGGTCTGGTTCCCAAGGCTTTGCTGCTGGCTTGGACCATCCCGGTGCGTTTTTCCTGTCTGTGCTGCAGGCAGAGGTTTTCTGGCTTTCCTCTTGATAGGAGCCAACAGAGGCCCCAAAGCTGTTGCAGACAGATGCATTACCACAAGGCCAGATGCTGCCTCTGCCCCAACCACTGAGCAAGACAAACAATTAGAGAAGCCATCTCTTTATCAAATTCATTTACAGCAGTTTCTCCCAGTGCTCTTTTCAGAGAGATGAGGGAAAGAATCCAGTGAATACCTACTGAAAGCTCTGTCCAAACTCATTTAAAAAGAAAAAAGAGAAATAAAATATCAGTGCATAAGTCTGTCTGCAGCTACAGAGGAGGGAAGCAGATGTAAGCAAGCCTGCCTGCATCTTCTGAAGTGCTGTGTGTTGCTGGAAGGCAGCCAGGGCTGGAAAAATGGCTGGAGGCAGCACCCCTTCTCTCTCCCTGACCTGCCAGCAGACGTTTTGACACTGGGGAGCTGTGGAGCACAGACTGTGCTTTGCAACTGGACACTGTGCAGAGCTGTAAATCTCTGGTCACATATTCACTGTGAGACGTTTGTGTGTAAAGCCAGAGATCCTCAGACTCCTGCAGCTCACCTGGGCTCCTGCACATTGCAGTGGGTGTGCTCTGCAGTTTGCTTTGCTGAAACGTGCTGAGCTCTGGAGGATGGTTTGTACTCCGTGGGGTGGGGAGAAGGCATAGTGACACTGAACACGAGCATCTTGCCTCCTAACCAAAGCTGCCTTTCTGTTTCACGAGTCTCTCTGCCTAGATCTTTTCTTCTTTAGCCTACATTCACCTCTCACGTTTTGGTCTCAATGAGCAGCCTTTGCTTCTGCAATTTATTTATTGTTATTTTGCTGCCCAGCTCATGGGCAGTGTCCTCCTGCCCTACTGCCGTGGTGCTGGCAGTTCCCCTGGCTGTGCACAACCACACTGAGGTGTGACTGCATCCCTGCAGGCCCGTGACCGAGGGCTCACTGGGAGGTGCTGCTGAGATGTGAAATTGCTGAGATGTGACTGTGGAGGATGCCAAGAGGGACGGCCAGAAGTGATCCTTTAAAAGTGCACTTCGATGGTGGAAGGGATTGGTGAAGTGAACCTTAAAAGCCTCCGTTGCTCAGTGTTGTTCCATTTCTCATTTTCTCATGTAAGGATTTCTTTTCCCTTTCTGAAGACTTCCAAAGTCCACAACCTCACTGAAAGCCTATTGCTCCCCAAAGGATGTCTTTCTGTAGGCGTTGTCCCGGCTCTATCTCCTATTACAGCTGCAGCTTCTTTCCTTTGAGGCAAAGCCAAAGCTGCTGCAATAAGTATCAGCGCTGGAGATCTGAGCTCTGTCTGATCCAGAGGATGGGGTTAAGGTTGTTGGGCAGTTCTTGTCCTGTTTCCCACTCCATCGTGTGGGTGAGAGGCGTCCCATCACCTGCTGCACCCTGAGCTCTTCCAGCTCCTGCCCAGGGGCCCATTGGTGAAGGCCTTTGGGGACCCAGCGTCACCCAAGGAGAAGGGAATCAGGAGCTATTTGGACACTGCATCGCATTCAAAGAGAACATTTGGTAACTTGGGCATTTTACGGCTGCAAAGCTACCTTTTAATGAAATGACAATTCCAAGTGCAATCCCTTGAATAAACTCAATGTTGTGGTTAATTGCAGTTTTCTTTCCCATAGTGTTCAGCTCCTCCAGACAGTATCCACACCATGTGCTGTGAGGGGACTGAAAGGCGCTTGGCAGCTCTGCTCTGCGCAGCCTCCATCATTTCTGTCATTGACCCAAATCTTACGGCAGTTCCCGACGTGAGGTGTCTCCCATCCCATCCCACGGCTGCTGCTGGACTGCCATGTCCGCCTGCCCAGCTCTGCCCCACTTCATTTGGTTGGAGGTTCATCACTGTGTGGTGTAGCTCCATCCTTAGCATGCTCTGTGAGTTGGAAATTTGGTCTCTAATTGCTGCCATCGTGCTGGAGAAGGGTCTGCAGTCCTGCCCTGTATTGCTGGCACGGCTTGGCTCACACAGGGTGCTCACACGACTGGCTGGGGGGGAAATAGGGAAAATGGGCTCCTTGGTGTCAGACAGAGCCTTTTCCTTAGTGCTGTGCGTGCTCAGCAGCAGCAGAATGAGAAATACCTGTCTGGGAAGGAGACAGCCCTGCTGTTAGCCAAAAAAGAAACCCAAGGTGATTTTCTTCTTTGAGCACTCAGGGCTTGGGCTGAGACAGGAATGTAGAACGGAGGCTTGTACAGAATGGCTTAAACATCCCCCAAAATCTTGCTAGGAGGATGAAATTTTCTTTTCTTTTCCCTTTCTGGTCACGTTTTAGCACTGGAGTTACTCAGCGAATTAATAGGTATAGAAATGCAAAGCTCTTTTCTTATTACACGCCATCGATCTGATTGCAGTGTCATTAATTGAAAGACTCGGGAAATGTGATGGATGGTTCAGTTCAGGATTCCACATTCGTTTTGGCATAGCCCTGCAGGAGAAAAGCTGCATGAAGCTGATTGAAGGGCTCTTTTTGTCTGACATGAATTATTCTTTCATTGTCAAACCTTGTAACAGCATTCAGACATAGGGAGATTTACAACGTGAAATCCTAAATGGGGTCTATTCTTAAAATAAAATTAGAAAAAAAAAAGAGAGCTTTATCTCACAACGTTGAAAATAGCTACGTTAAAAAAAAAAAACCCACCACTATTTCTACAAATTAAATCTCTGCTGCAAAACCCAAGGGGCTGATGTTTCCCACTTAATTTTAAATTATTCCAATGGTAAGGCCCTAAATGAAAAAAAAAACAACTGCTTTAATCACGTAACTGTTGTCAACATTTTTATTGCATTCAGAGATATTTGTTTGTAGGGGAGGGCTTGTTTGTTTTTCCAACTGCTGTCATTTACCTCGCAGAGCGATTTGTCCTTAATGGGAGGAATCCTGCTTGCCCTGGAAAATGAGGCGAGGTGTCTTTTTCTTTGGGGAAAACCCAAGAAGATGCTGTTTAGAAGCCTGTTTTTTGTGGCTGATCCTGGGCCGTTCTGTTGTTAAATCCCTGTTGATCTTTGGTGGGTTTAAAAATTTGCGCTGTGCTCTGGGAATTGGCCGCAATATTCCAAAATGCATCAATTAAAACACAGCAGAGAGGTTAGGGTCGGTTCGCTTTGCACACAGCGTCACTTAGAAAGTTGATAGAGAGTTTGGAATGCAAAGCAGCCACTCAACTTGGAGTCTTGTTGGAGACCAGAACAGCAAAATAACATAGGAGACCCGAATCGATGGCGTGGCTTTGTGGTGGGTGCTGGTGGGATGACGATGTTACAGAGCAGACAGATCAGGTGAAGGAGAGCGTTTGATTACATTACATCCCATTTGTGCTGTCTGTTCAACTGATTTCTTTCTGAAAGAAAGTGGCGTTGTGTCGGAATGCGGTGCGCTGGGTTGGAGGTCTGGGACAGGCGCTGGAGGAGCGCAGAGCTGTCCATAGCGGTGTGAGCACACAGCCACCCCGTGACCTTTCTTGGCCCGTTCCGCTATTTTTCACCCCCAGATAAGCATCGAGCGATGAGTTTGCATCCGAACTCCCGAGAAACGCTCCCTTCCACCTGCGCTGTGCATTCGCAGGCAGCGGAACAGAGATGAGTAATTCGCATTAAAGTGAGAAAGCGCCTTTTCAGCGCCGCAAAATAAAACGCCTCGATGGGAAACGTTCTCGCCACCCCCCCCCTACTCCTCCCCCTGCCTGTTCTGCATGTAATACCCCTGCACGTACATTTTAAGGTCCCATTGTTCAGCGAAGGGCGCGATTATTTGGTAGTTTTGGTGACTCTCACCCGGAGCTCAGCACCGCTCCGTGGGACGCACCGTCTCCATAGCGCCCGCACATCCCAGCAGCGCGGTTGGGACGCGGAGCCGCATGGCAGGCAGTGCTGCGCCCGCAGAGCCTTCAGAGCCGTGTTCTGCAGGGACGCTGCGTTGTTTTCCTGCAGCGCTGCCTCTCCGCGAGCACCTGCTGTACGCATAGCAGTCTGCTAGGTGAGGGAGCTGGGCATTGATTTCCCGAAGGAGGTATTTCTGTTGTTTTAATCGGAAGATTTTTTATTGTTATTATTCTTATTTTAATTGTTATTCTTTTTGTCGCTTCTAAAGCTAAATAAACTTGGCAGGTTCTCAGAGCCCAACACTGGGAAGAACGCTTTTCCTTTGGTGTCACTAATGAGCCTCCCAAGGAAGCTGGTAGGAGTAGGAAGCGAGCTCCCGGCAGAGGGTCAGGCAGTGCATCCCTGCAGCCCTGCCCGCACGCTGTACGTGGGGAGAAGCTCAGCACCAAACCATCCCTCTCACACTGCTTAATTCTCAGACTTCCCCGCACTTTGCCACGCGGGATATAATTTCTGCAAATTAAATTACGGGTTGGAGCCGTTGTCGCTCTTATCAAATCTGTGTAAATAACGTTGTCCACAGAATCCATTGCCACCTCTGAAATGCTGCCTGCTCACGGATAGCAGCCGCGCTCTGCTCGTCTCGTGCTGCACTCAGGGTGCTGCTGGATCGTGGAGCGTCTCTATTTTATCGCTTTGCTCTTTCATTCAGGTTTTTTTTTTTTTTTTTCCTTTCTTTTTCTTTTTTTTCCTAATTTTCTTTTTTTAAAGTCCATTTTACCTCTGACCATTTTTAAGGGTAATCCTCTTTTTTTTTTTTTTTCTTTTTTTTTTTTTTCTTTTTTTTTTTGAGGTTAAGAAGAAGGAGAGAGTGAAAGGTACCGTATCTTTCTTCTTAATTGTTTGGCTTACGTCTAAAACATCGGAGAAAACACCCTTTAAATGTTCTTAAAAGTAACAGTCGCTTAATTAAAAAAGATAGTAACAGATTGAGTGTACCCTTTTTATGGACTTAACTTCAGGAAATCAGGCGTCCTCTCTGTCTCCTCCGGAATAATCAGTTTCTTATCTAATATATATGAAATGTCCAAATACATCTACTTCATTTGCATCTTTAACTCAAGAACAATTGATCAAAAAATGGAAGCACTCTGCCGCAGATCAGAGAATCTTTTCGTTTAAAGCCTTTAAGTCACCATTTATTTCCATCTAGTTAAGCTTAATTTCCTTTTACTGTGTTGTTCAAATGAAAATATACAATGCCATGTCTAATTGTGTTACTATTCACATTAATAAGCTGTAACTTTACATAACAATGAGCAAGAAGCATCGAAAAGGCAGAAACAGATGCAATTATTTGTTGCTAGCTAAGTTACTGTACGTGACCCAGGTGCTGTAGTACTATTTGCATGTGTTTCTCACCTTTGTTCACCCAGACACATGGGGATCTCAAGCTATTGCTGACTAATTGATAGTTGTAGTAACTGCTATAGGCTCCTTAGATTAGAAATGCATGCAGACGTGTGTCTTGATTCAAACATTAAGGAACACACACTCTCACTTACTTACATGGGCAGAAAGTCTTCATACTATTAGAGGTGTGTGATGGAGATAGCAGGACATAAAACAGAAGAGAGAGAGACACAGAGAGAGAGAGAGAGACAGAGACAGAGAGATGGCATGCAGCATATATACCCCTACAAATAGTTCTAAAATGCGTTTGCAAATGCAGAAGTCTTCAGAACCATCCAACAGTTCAGCACACCCTTTTTATCTCTTCTCTGCGGGACGTCTCCATCCAGATTACTCGAAAAAAAGCGGAAAAGGTGAGAGCTCTGCCATCTTAGCTCTGAATTCATCTGATTTCCTTTTTTTTTTTTTTTTTTTTTTTTTTTTTTTTTTTTTTTTTTTATCCCCCCTCTCCCTTGTATTCCTCATGCCATTGTCCATTCCTATGATGGCAGCCGCCCTTGCTCTTGAATGCAAGTGTCACAGCGGGAGCAAGAAGGGTTCAGGGCTGCATTGTCAAAGCCATGGTTGCCTATTGTTTCTTAGCCTTTCACCGCTCTGCTTTTCCGAGCCTCTTTCCCTATCAGTGGCCCCTGTCAAGGGGAGGAGTAGGGAGAAAATTGCAAGAGTTACTCGTCCTTTTTATTGCACACTGTTATGATAAACAGCCCAGCAATGCATCCCACAAAATTAGGAATTATAACGATGGGACGGGGGGGGGGGGAAATTCTTTGTAGGTTTGCGTTTTGTCGCTGCCCTTGTTCCAAAAGCTTGGTTTCTTAGGACAGACTTTTGTGTTGGTGCTTTGCCCAGCAAAAAATAGAGGCAGCTGCAAAGTGAACAGTGAGCTTTTTAGCCACAAGGTAAAAATTTCCTGTTGCTATTTGGATACCGATGCTTTTCAATTTTAAGGGTTGGGGGGGAAGCATGACTGAAAGCATTTTTCTGGCTGTCCATCCATTCATCCATCCATCTCTATTTTGTGTTTTAAAGCAATTGAAAATGATTTTTAAAAAGGCCAGAGAGACTTTTTGCAGCGTGGTTTTGTTCGAAAAGATCTCAGTGCAGAAGGAGGTTTGTGTTTCAGCTGATTAAATCTTGTACTGGGAAATGGAGGGGAAATGACTGCCCTGCTCGTGCCAGGAGTGCTGGTTTGTCAGGTCATCTGAAAGTAAAATCCGGTCACGATTTCGTCCTTTCAGGGGGGAGAAATGCAGGCAGGATGTTATGGCCATTTGGGTTTGTGTTTGATGGCCGTGCGGGCGCAGGCCGGCTGCTGCAGCCACCCAAACTTTGGGGAGGTGACAAAGTCACGGCCTCAGGAGTTTCTTGTTTTGCTCTGCTTGATGTGAAATTGTTTAGGGGGAAAAAAAAAAAAAAAAAGATTTCTAAAAATACAGATTCCAAGAAGAGTACAACCTTATTTCCATATTCCAATGGTAAATCATCCCGTTATTTCACTGTCTGTATTTTATTGTCTGGGAAATCTAACAAAGTAGGAGAGAAGTGGATGCTATTTAGTTTATGCTGTTAGCTGATTTTATAAATATGAGCATCTTTTCGAACCTTAAATTTATGCTTATTCTCATAACTAATGTATGCTCAGCAGTGTTCAGGTTTCATTTTTAGGAGTTTCTTATTACGTTCTTCAGGCCATTCAAATCTATGTTTCTCAAGTCTAGCTATTTAAGTGCTAAACAATTTTACTGTGCCTAATAATAACAGGCAGAATGCTTTCAGAGGCGTAAATACGGTTCGAATTGTAAAGGAGCGTGCTGAGAAATCCTCCTAAAGCTGCCGTGCAGTGCTGCTGTTCTGGTGGTGCTTCAGCACACCGAGCTGCCTGCGCCTCCCAAATGATGAACGACTGCCGCGGATTTACTTTGAAAGAGAAGGGAGAAGATATTTCACCTGAATTCACTCTTAACCCTCAGAACGCTGAGATAGAAGTGATCTGATGAAGAAATTCTCTTGGTCCATCTCGCAGACAACTTGCTTTGCCTTTCATCCCCGGTACTGGTGTTTTCACATGCACACATTGTCCTGCATTGCCAAGTTCTAGGTCAAGTGTGTGTCAGTTTGGAATATCTTTAGAACTGAAACTTTTTGAAGAAATGATGAAAGAACTCTGGCCTTGTTTTAAATCAAGCTCTGAATGCGTCCGAGGCCACCCTGAGAGCACAATGTTTAATTTCCATTCGACATCTGCCTTATATTTACCGCTGCAGACCGATGTCTGCAGGCGAGGAGCACTTATCGCCGATAAAAGTTTGCTATCTCTTTTGTCAGAGGTTGGCATTTCTGTTCTCTCAATCTGGACTGTCATTTTGCAAAAATCTTTTGTCACCGGAGCTGAATGGAAAACCTGGAGTGTGCAAGAGATTAAAGATACGGGGAAGAGGATTCAAATATGTAGAGCAATTCTGCTCGTTGACTCTTTGAGACAGATGGTGCCTAATCCTGATTTTCCTTACTCCAGCGTAAGGACCGAACTGCCCCACTGCAAGCACCGCTGAATACTGATGCAGCGTCAGGATCAGGCCTGGCTCATTTCTTTCCTTTTTACAGAGCTTTGTGCATGCAAAGCTCTCCCTTTACACTTGTGATGATAGATGCCCACCGAGTGACTTCACGCTGGCGGCAGACACAGGGGTGCAGCGCCCGAACTTCAGTCGTTACTCCAACCTTACTCCTGTGGAAGCGAGGTCAGAGCCTGACCTTTCCTGTCTAGCAACAAATGTTTGAATAAGTTGATGGTTTTTTTTCTTCAGCTAGGTCTGGGCAGGGAAACGTTATCCCCTCTGAAGAGCTGGGGTGGAATTTGGAGTGTCTGGACTTTCCACAGTATCAGAGAGAACTGTTGATGCTTGAGATGTTGGATTGACTTGGGGGAAAAAGAAGTTTAGCCAGAGCAGAGGCAGCATTTGGCCCCAAAGAAGTGTTTTGCTACAAATAAAGAAGGTGTTTCAGAGGGACTGAGTGGAGAACTGATACAGCCATGGGATAAAGGCTGAGAGAACTGTTGTGGGTAGAGGAGGAGAAGGTTGGCTGTATTCTTCATTTTCTAAACAAATGTTATGTCCTTATTCATTTAGGTAACTCTGTTCATGTTGCTTTCAAAATTCAAAAAAAACCTGCAACAACAAAGGGTCTTTCTTGTCCCAGAGCCTGAAGTTGTGCAGAGTATCAGCTCCTGACCCAGACTCCTATTTTACTTTTCTGCGTGGGATTGCAGCAAAGCACAACCCTTACAGTCCTGCTCTACAGAAGAATACATTTTTTCTTTTCTTTTTCTTTAGGAATGCCTTGATGACTTCATTGGGAATTCCTCATGGACAAGAAGGAGAAAGGGTCATCTGAGTTCTCCTGAAGGTGGGAGGCAGGGCCAGACAGGCCCCAGCAACGTTCCTAAGGCACAGAATGTCACCTGCTGCCTCTTCTCCTCCTACAGTTCCACACCGAGGTTCAGGTAAGCATGGCTTTTCTCCCACTGGAACTTCTCTTAGCAGTCCTTAGAAATGCTTGTTCTTCTCACCCATATAAACCTGCTCAGTGAGGCTTTGTAGTGGATCAGAAGGCAGTTCTTGTATTCGTTCACACCCTGCCAATGGCCTTCATGGCATCACGTGGTCATGAATATGGCAGGTTTTAAAGTGCAAGAAGACCTAACCTTAATAAATCAGGTCAGGAAAATCTCAATCAAACTTTTACTAATTTCAAATCCATATGCTGTTACCACCGAGACATTCATAGGTAACACAATACCACTTCCAGGCACTGATTATAGAACCCATTACTCTTGCCAACCTTTTGAGTTTTGCAAGTCATCAGGACACATTTTGTGTCCAGATAAACTTTGCTTATCATGGGTAGCATCTTCCTCAGGGAATGTCACTGGTTTCTGTATGGTTGGAGGTAGCATTAGGTATTATTCAGTAGGAGCAAAGTGATTTCAGCTTAGTAGACAGAAAAATAGGTTGGTTAATACCTACTGAAAGAGGAAGCATCTAAAATAAGACATGGAAGAATATATGAACTTCCATTGGGAAAAGCCTGCTTGAAGGGACTCATTAAGCCATGGAAAGCTGGGCGAGAGGTGTGGAGTGAAAGACCAGCCAGACAATTATTCTGCTAATGGATAAGATTATGTTGGTTTTCAGTAAATCAGCACAGCTCTGTGGTTAACTGTGTCTGTTGAAACAGTTGTAAATACAGAGAGTTGTAAATACAACAGAGAGTTGTATTTACAGAGAGTAAATACAGAGAGGGAAAACTGATGAAAACTGCCACAATGTTCAACATCAGTTGGAAATCTGCTTCAGTTGCAAGATGTAAGGCAGATGGAAGTTCCTGTCCAAAACAATTAGGGACTCTGTCCTGCTTGGTCTGGTCTTCCCCGAGGTTGAGAGTTTTGTGCTGGTAAATTTCATTCTTCCTTATTCAAAACATGTGATGTGATTTAACAAAGACAGAGCTTTGACAGCCGTTACTCTGTAAGCACAACAGAAGACTTTCATGTGACAGTATTGGGCAAGAAGGAGAGAAGGATTTTTTAACAGTCGTTGCTTTCTTTCTACTTCAGGGCAATGGCTCTATTTTCATATTGTGTCAGGACTGCCTCATATGTTCAGTTCAGTCTTAACTCAGATTTCAGAGCATCATTTTTGGTGCCACAAGTTGATTTTGGAAAGAAAATCATTTGTAGCATAACTTCAGTTTCATTTGTATGCTTGAAATGTAGTCAAGTGCTCGCTTCAGCATTTGTATGGAAGTCCCACTTCAAGTAAATAGCTTGTTCTGATCTCAACTAGTCAGTGTGGAAATGTGCCTGTGCTGAAAATCATGGACACTTACTTTGTTTCTTGACATCGACTTTGGCTATAATGGTATCTTGGTTTGGATATGTTTTAGGCTTAAAAAGGGCAATACATGAGTTGTGTTTCTAACTGCCACTTGCTCCTTTGGTTTTGCAACATTTTTCATCCATTGTTTGAGGAGAGAATGAGGTCTAATGGAAGACACTTGTCACCTTGTAGGTCCTGGCCTGTTTTTTTCTGTTCCTACTGAGCGTGCAGTCATCTTTCTAAAGTTCAGAGGCCTGTTCAAGCTTTTCTCAAAGCAAAAACAAGCCTGTGTACCATTAATAGTTTTCTGGTCCCTCACAGGTTTTCATTGTCTTGTCCAGCTTCATCCTGCATGACTTGGCCAAAGGAGAGGGAACAAGATTATGAGACTACATACTGTTCTGTGTGGGGAGACGATACCCTCAGTTGAGAGAGCAGTGGAAGCAGATGTAATCTGGCTCCAAGTGTCTAAGGAATGTGCCTACATTAAGTTTAAATTCTGAGAGCACAGTTAAGTCACTTGGAAGTCATGTTCTTTCTACATAATTTACTTCAGGCTTTGTTTCTGGTTATATCTTCCTCCATGCTACCAGTGATACCTGCCTTGATATCCATCTCTGGTTCACAGTCCTGCCTGCGCGTTGGAAACCCTTCCACTCTTTGCCCAGTTATTATCTTCTAGACATACAAGTCCCACCTCAAAGCTCACTTCTTCAGCATGGAACACAAAAAATGATTTTTTTTCTTGCCTACAAGGCTGTAGGTAGATTAGCTAAACAGTGGCCACGTGTCTGCATAAACTGCTGTGGTGTGGTTCTTCTTCCCTCATTTAACTTTCTTGTTTCATCTGATTTGTTGAGAAATAAGCTGATTAACTGCTTGGGTTAGAACTTTGTGTCAAGTGATTTCATTTGTCTTTGTTGTACATGTTGAATTCTGCATAAATAATAGGTGAATGGTGAAAAATAATAATTCAGATACAAGCTGCAGCTCAGAAAAATGCTCAGTTGGCATTAAGATTCAGCGACGCCCAGTGAGCGATGGAAATCAAATGGTGGTGATGATTACCAGCAGAGGATTGTGTCTTGCTGAAAACAATGGGGTGGACAAGAAACTGAATCAAGTCTTGAGTAACGTGGCTTGATCACAAAGCTGTGTTGAGCAGGAGGTTGGATTGGAGACCTCCTGAGGTCTCATCCACCTAAACTATCCTATGAGTAGTAATTAGTCCAGTCTATAGTTTTATAGTTATCATGTTGTGAGTGCTCAGCAGTTAAATGTGCACAGACAGGTAACACATCACATAGCATATACCCTCTGCCCTTTGTGCAAGTGAATGAGCTGGGTGCTTTCGGTCATTGAGACAACATACTTGCTTTGAGGACGCAGGTCTCCAGCTTGGAAGCCTCCTTCCAGAAGGTGACAGTGAAATCTAAACCTTGGTAAATGATCGTTTGGGCCATCTGCCTCTTACTTGTTTAAAGAGCTGCGTTCATAGAATGGAGCAGGCAAGGGGCTCGGTGACAAACCTTCATTGTTCTGAGGTTTAAAATAAACTTGTTGCGGCTGAAGATGACAGTGTTAGTTTCCCAGAATGCATGTTGTCATTTCAGTGCAGTACGCTTTGTCAACCAAGCTGTGATTAATTGCAGCAGGGCTGCTTACAATTTGAAACAGACATCAAATGCTAATTTCTCCCTTAATGTATGGATCATATGGGGGCTGGCTGTGCACCCAATTAGTCCGTAATGCTGCAGATAGTTCTGCACTGGTGTGCTGTGCTGATGAGGATGGTCTGGTTGAAGTTGCTGAAATCACATATGAGTCGAGCTCTGTAAACATGTGTTTGTGTAACCCACTGGTATGTGTCTGATGTATGTCCCGATTTACTGGCAACTTAATAAGTGCTGCTGACCTGTGTCCTGCCCTTTCACGCTCTTAAGCAGGCGCACAGAAATACTAGTCTGGCTGGCCTGTTGATCAGCCAGCCTCCCCAGGGACCAGATTTTCTGCCTCATGAACTGGATCTGGCCCCTGAACTCACCAGCTGGCTACTCCGCTCAGTGGGTATCGCTAATGTAAGGAGAACAAACTGCAGACAGGCTAGTTCACATACTCAAAGCAGGACCAGCCTGGCTGGTGCAGGGGGTAATTAGGCCACGTGAAAGTGGCTTTTGAGGACCTGAGCTGATCTCTCTCCCTGGAGCGGTGCTGAGATATATAGGCATAGCAGTTCTTTTGGAGTTAGCTCAGATATGTGACACAGTGCTGCTAATGGAGACTTGCCCCAAATCCCCCATTTCTAGATGAAGCTATAATTACCTGTGCGTTCTGGCCGACGTTGTAGTCACCACAATTAGTGAAAGGTGAACTGTGATGCCCCAAGCCAGAGTCTGCTGTGTGCAGTGTGTTGGTCAGTGTGTGTTGTGCGTCCCTTGAGTGCCCAAATCTCACAGCAATGGGGTCTGTCTTGGCTGTTGGTCTTGCACCCCACAGACCACACTGTACAGAATGGTTGGGTTACTTTTGGAGATCCCAAGTACAGTCCCAGCTATGACAGATTAGCGAGCACCAAAGTCTCAAGATGCACATTTGTAGATGAAAAGCTTATGAGCTGCTAACATTATTCCATTCCTGTGCCATTACAGGCTGACATAAGAAGAAAAGTGACTTCACATGTGTTCACTATTAATATGGGCATCGATTATGATGCTAACTTTTTTATGACAAGAAAATAGGAACAGTAAACCTGATTCTTATCTCTCACTGCTTTGTTCCCCACTGTAATATCATTCCCATTCAGTGGGATTCTCTATTACAGAGTATAAATCAAGATTATCGGTCTGATTGGAAAGGAATATATGATGCCCCATTCCCCCATCCAAGTTCTGAGAATATGTTAGGGAACTGGAAAATAAGATGGGAATCAAAAAGCAGAGATAACTGAGCAAACTGGTGTTTGCCTAAGGCAGTGGGTTTCACATTTGTGCTCTTCCAACAAGCAGGAGTTTTAGAAATACATTCTTCATTGTGCTATTACAAAGTCCTTCACCTAAAGGGCAGCCTCCAGATTTTGCTCTTCGGTTTAGATGGCTATGCTTGCCACAAGAACTGTTGAACAAAACATAAGATGCTCAGGCTATGAATTTACTACAAGTTGTGAGTGTGTTCTTGAAGTCCTCTGGATGGGTTTCAGAGCAGCCTGGAGCTTAATGTGTTTGTTGGGAAATGATTTTGGCTTTATTAAAAGATTGACTGACACTGGCCAGAAGTGCAAGCCTGTTGTAAGCAAAGGCAGATTTGTGTCGAGGTCTTTGTAAGGTGCCAGTAATGGAGCCACGATGCTTTGAAAGGATTGCATAGTTTGTGGCAAAGCATCGGTACCTTTACACTGTAAGAGTTGGGCTGAACCCTCACTCGGGACAGCAGAGGGGGTGTTGGGGGAAAACAGCTCCACTTTTGTATGCTGAGAAGGTTGTTCTGGATAAAATAACAGCTGGTGGGATTTAGTAACTTGTACACCAGTCGAATCTTGGTCAAATGCAGTTTGCTCCGTAAGAGGCAATCTTCACTTGGGGAAAAAGAAATTCCCTCCAAAGAGTCTTAAATGAGAGGGGTTTATCTTCTGGAGGCTGATCCAACAGCCAGCAAGCTGTAGGAGTCTTTCAGGGAACTCCAGTGGAATTTGGATCAAGCTCTTCCTAATGTGTGGATTATCCCATATCTACTTATTTACAGTGGGGTTTTCACCCTCTAAACAAGAAGCTGCTGGCTGGAATCAGCCACCAAATGGCACGGCAGATAGACAAAAGTGAGCTCACTGTGATAATCTCATTATTTTAAAACCCACTGCACTCATTGGAATAGTACTCAGTAAACTGATACTGCATTTTGCATCACTCTTAGTCAGTAAGCCTATTTCAGCTATGCCAGGAAAGTCATTATCAGGTCAACAGCATTCATTAACCACTGAGTTTTCCTAGAGAGTGGAACCACGTTTTGGTTTAGGCTTCAAGTCTGGTCACAGGAAGAAATACAGGAGTTCCTCAGCGTGTTCCCCAAGTTAGCCTGGTCCAGGCAGAGGGTGGTTAATTCACTTAGCACTCTGCTGAAGTTATGAAGGGCTTTCTTATTATTTTATTTAGTTGACAGAATAATCTCAGTGGAGATAATCCCCTGAGCTTAGGGATGGGGCTGATTTGAGCTAAAGCCCTTGAGCACCACAAATATCCCTCCTTTCCTTTCTCACTTTCTTCTAATGCTCTCCTGGTCCCTTTCGCTCAGTAGCTTCCATATCCTTCAGGATGACAAACTGGCCTCACTGCTTTATTTCCCTTCTTCAGTATCACTGAGGAGGATTAGAGCAGCCTGTTTAAAAGTCAGAGATGGAGAAGGAACCCAAAAGCAGAATTTGCTCTTCATCAACTTGCATATCTCTTCTTTTTCTCTGATAAGCAGGAGACTTTCTCTATAACCATAACAGAAGATACGTATTCACCATAATATTTATAATATAATTTATATTCTCATTATATTCCACATTAAAAAATGAAGATTTTGAGAAAAGGCCTTAACTAATCAATAATTATGCTATTTTGCAGTCATTTGATAGCCTTAAAAATGATAAAATGAGCTGGTTCTTCCTTTTCCATGATTTCAGCCTCAGTCCAGGACCTTTGCTCTTGTTCCCAAGGTTGGAGTTGCAGCACTCAGGCTCTGGGCATGGTAGCACTGGCTTTTCTCTGGGACTGCAGGAAAATCTCTGAAAGCAACATTTTGAGAAGAGGATTTAGGAACCTACTTTGTTCTTAAAGACAAATATATGCTTTAGCTCAGAAGGTGATTTTAATTACTGGCAGTTAATTCCCGTTACTTTCCAAGCTGATCAGAGCTCAGTAAATGAGCATCCAGTCATGCTTGGTGCCTCCCACATTTGCAGTAGCAGCGATAATAAACCCCAGGTATTTATGGAGCAGATCACAGGGACACTGTGGTGATTTTGCAGGCCATGCTCATCACCTGCACTGCATTTTGTTCAGGCAGAAATAAAAGGATAAAGCCTTTGCTGTCGCCAGGGCTGCTGTGTTGCATGTGGTACCAGAGCTCCTTGACTTCCCTTTGTTTGCTGCTACAGCAGCAAGTTAATTGTTCTCCCTGTATGACCTGATGTCAAGGAGGAACCAGCTTGGGCTCAGAAACGGCATTGCTCTTTTAGTGCAGAACTGTCTGAATTGCTCAATCCTCACTCATTTCAGTGTGTTTTTTAATCTCGTTTGGAGCTCCTGACCAACTTTTCTCCACCCACAGTTTACAGGGCTGTCAGTGAGCTGGAATTTGCACTGTCCTCAGCTGCCCAATGAGCGTATGCTCAAAGTCCTCATGGACACTGGTGGACACCGGCCCAGCAAACTCCTCCTGGACCCATTGACCACAGCAGAGCATCCCAGAAGGTCACTGAGAATTTGTTCCAACAATATCAGTGGAGATTTTAAGAAGAGAAGTTCACAAAAATTCCTGTGCACAAGGCCTGGGAGAGGAGGAGGACCCCCATTCTGCTGGCACTGCTTGAGCTCTGTTTTGGTGGTCAGGTATTTCCCACTGCAGAAGTGGAAGGGGCTGAGAACAGAACTGGAATAATATTTTCCTTTGCTCCGAGGGCAGAGACAGAGGGGTTATTCACTCTGATATGCATCCAAGTTGTGTCTGTTTGCACATATTAACTGGCTATGGTTGTTATTTTAGGTCGGTGCTGTCTTCAGATATAAAATGGTAATTTATATATAGATGGAAGGCATAACAGTGTCTGTGGGAATGAGCAGATCCTGGTTCCTGCCGAGTGATAGCAGCCTCACCATTTGTAGCCCTGACTCCTGCCACATGAAGTGCTCTTACCAGCACTCCTGCGTGTCTCACCCTTATTATACACTGTATTAGTGCTGGTGGAATTGGGCCCACAACATTATGTCACAAAATAGAAAACACACGACCCTGCACCAGCTGTAATAGCGTAATAGGATAAGTGCAAGGGAGAAACAGCAGGATATAATAGGTACTCGGCTGCTTCAGAGATGGGGCACGTGTATTTACCTAGATAGAAGAAAACTGGAAAACTAGGGCAGCCTAAGAATGGAGCGACAGTATAAGTGCTCCAGGAGGTGGTTGTTGGTGAATTGAAAATGCAGCGATCTGGGCTGTTATATAATAAATAATAACAATAATATCCATGCTTGGTCCTGTTCATCCTTCACCCAGCTGCTTTGCAGAGCTACAAGTAGCACTGGGGCCTCTTTGGTATTGGTTTTCCTAATTCCTTCCCTTCTCCTGCTGTATAAAAGCCTCTGTGTGGTGTTCTGTGCTTTGTTATGTCTGCAGTGTGGAGAGGCATTCATGTGCTTTCCTCAACCTGCACGTCCTGGATTGCAGCTGTTCCTGGAATGGAGGGCTGTGTGTGAACGACCAAGGCCAGCAGCGCTCTGTGATATTTGAGAGGATGGGGAAATAGGAATCAAATGGGGGAAATCCCAGCGCTTCCTGCCCCTTCCTCATGGCAGCAGCGCTCCATCACCACCCGCCCTCTCGCACAGAGGCTTTTGCTGCAGGTTGCAGAGATCTGTGTCTCAGTGCCCTGATGGCAGCAGGGCTGTGCATTGGGCTGGGAGCTCCTTGCAGCCCAGGCCTGACTTTCTGCCTCAGTAACCTCACACGTGTTTTTCTGCTCCATTTTTTTTAATGTGTACTCCTCTTTACTCATGGTTTTGTTGCTTATCTAAGTTACTGCAGTTCCTTCTATTTGCTGACTTGGATTCTGAGCCTCCTATTAAGTGATGAGTCATTTTTACTTGCATAAAAATTTGCATTTTCCTCCACAGCAGCACTTAGGAGCAGGTTAGATGAACCACTCAGATGGCTGTGAGAGAGAAACCAGAGAAAGTGGAGATGTGTGCTGTGATGCCATTTTGTTGCTCTTTGATTCAGATTACTTCTATTCAGTTACTTTCTTAGATGTGGATTGCAGAGGAGTGCTGCCTTCCTTTGCATCGCCTCCCATTCCTGTATTTCTTGATCTGAGTTGGGCAGAATTCATTTCATGTGTGTTGGATTGTGGTTTTCCCTAAGGGCTGTGCCATTCAACCTCCTACACTCACACTGTGCTGCAGCCCAGGAGGTTTCTGGAACTGATGGAGACTCAAGTAGTTCTCCTTGTGTTGTAATACAGCTACTTGTCTCCCAGAATTTATAAAGGAAATGAACAATAAAATTCACATTATAGTTCCAGGAACAGCTGAACGTGGCCAGAAAGATTCACGCTGCAGTCTTTGCTAATAGAAGCAGTTTTGTTAAAAAAACAGAAACTGAAGCTTTTAAACATTGTATTCTTTGCAGTTTTCTCATCTGGGTCGAGTGTTCTTAGAAGGAAAATCTAGTTTAAAAGCCCCAAAATGTGAAACTTAATAAACTTTAGAAATAATTCCACAGCTTTGTGAGATTCAATAAGGGAAAATCAATGTTAATTTTTTTCAATATACAGAAGTGCAATCGTTGTGCTGAGTAATAGGCAGTCAGAGAAGGTACTGGGGAGGGAGCTGAGCTTTGCTTCCCAGAGGGGTGTCCTCTCCACTTGGAATCAAAGAAAGAGGGGATGTTGGTGTTTGTGTCAGCTCTGAGGACAGCGATGCCTCCTGCCCATCCAGCATGAGAGATGGAAACTAGTGAGCCATTCTGTGTCATGGTGGTGCACAGTCACCTGTGTGCCCAGCCTGCCTTGGAAAAGAAGGATCTTTGAAATATCAGCTAACATCAACTGATGTACTTTCTTGAGTTGCAGATAACTTTGAGTAAATGATGGTTAATAACTGGGTTAAGCCATGTAATAATTCTTCTCACGTAAATGTAGGCTCTGCCTGGCCTATATTGCTTTCATATCAGGGAGTGTCCTATTTTTGACTGCTTTGTTCTCACAGCATCCCCAAAGTGGAATGAAGTTCCTGTTTGACAAATGGGAAACTGAGGCACAGAGGGGCCGGGTGACGTGGCTCAAAGTCAGACGAAGTGCAGTGGTGCTCAGGGATGTCACAGAGTCACAGAATGGTTTGGGTTGGAAGGGACCTTACAGCCCACCCAGTTCCAACCCTCTGCTGTAGGCAGGGACACTTCCAAGCAGACCAGCTTGCCCAGAGCCCCATCCAGGCTGATCTCCAGGGATGGGGCATCCACCTTCTGAGTGAAGAATTTCCTCCTAACACCTATCTAAATCTCCCCTCTTCAGTTTAAAACTGCCTCCCCTTGTCCTATCACTTGCTGCCCATGTAAAAAGTTGCGCTCCCAACCGAAATGGCGACCTGCCCAAGTTTTAGGCTCAGACCTTCCTCATGGTTTCTGCTCCTAACATCTGCCCTGTGGGGCTGCTTGTTGCTGGACAGTTTAGGTGAGCGCGCATTTCTTTGTGTGTTCCGCTCATACAAATGCACAGACGGCGTTTGGAAGCTGGGATGCACTTTAACGGTGAGGAGGTGGTTGGGAAGTGGGGTTTGTTATTAAACAGCCTCTTTGCGTGGGTGATGTGTATGTGTTTTTAAAACCCCAGTGCCTCCCCTCTCTCCTCCCATTTCAGCGCTCTAAAAAAAGACGGATAACAAACCCCTATTCAAACCTGCCCTGTGCACGCATGGAGCCAGCAGAGACATTTTGCTGCAGCTGTGGGAACCTCGGGCCGTGTCACATGATGGGCTTCAATCACATCTCGGTCTGCGCTGTGCAGAGCACGCAGCACGTTTTAACTGCATTTGCACTGATTTGCTTCAAACAGAAGAGGCTGAGTTATTTAGCATTATTGATTCCTCTTGACTTATTGGGTGCATTAGTTGCCGTTGACCCTGGCATCTTGCTGGAACAGACTGGCGCGTCATGTGATACCGTCTGGCTTTGTCCTTGCTCCCAGTCAATTCCTGTTTTACTCAGCAGATGTCTTTTGTTCCTGACAAAGATTGCTCATCCGATTGTTTGGGGTTAGTTGGGTGTGCCCCGTCCTGCCCTGGCTCCCTGCTGCCTGCCCCAGTGCTCCCAGCACCGCTGGCTTTGCCCTTCCTCCCCTGCACCCCAGGGGTCTGTCTGGGTTTGGTCTGATAGCAGCTTCTTTCTCCAGCAGAAGTGTCCCTTCTAACCCCTGCAATTCTGTGATATGGTGAAAGCAGGGCTTGGTTTTGGGAGGTCTTGGGAAGCAGGTGGGCTTTGCCTTGAGTAAAGCAGCATAATTCCCTCCTTGGTTTTCATTTGTATCAGCAGAGAATCAGCCCATAATGTATGAAGAGTTTACGTTTGGGGCATAGAGGTGTGCTGCATTGCTAGGTAAGGGGAAGCAGCTAAGGATTATGACAGAAATTTGCATGGCAGCCTATGGGATTCAGGTTCCCAATCCACCTCACCTATGCCAGTCTCCCCTAGACTGTGCATTCTTGCTCTTCTAACAGTATGCATCACTGTAAACCAGCATGGAAAACCCTCTGTGTCAATCTGATTGCAACTCTTCAGATGTCTTTAGTGGGTGTGTCACCATAGTGAATATTTTGGGATGTTTTAATAGCAGGGATTGGGCTGCTTTGGTGTCCTGGCATGTGTGGGCTGGGGGAATGGGAGCAGGTCAGGTGGGGGCAGGCAGTGCAGGAGAGGCTGAAGGCATCTCTGTTGTGTGCTGGTGGCTTTTCTTATAGAGCTCAGGGGTTGTGCTGGTGCAGCACGGTTTCTTTAGGCTCTGATTGTGTATTGCAAGAGTTTGGCTACTTGTGGGGTTGGTGGGGTCCCCACTTGAGGTGGTAATGGCACGGTTTCTGCTCGGTGCCTTCCATGTGCTGGATTGCTGCTCTCTCCAGAAAATGAAGAGTGAGATCACTGTCTGATCTCTGCCCCTGTAGGCAGCCTCTAATTCCCAGCATTGCGCTGCTTCCCTGCAACTTTATGTGCAACCTCAGTGAGGTCCACGAAAGCTGCTTGGAGCCTCGCTACTTTTCCATTATTATTCCTTTTATTTTCCCATTATTAATTTGTCTCAGGAACCAAATGTTTCAAGTTTTATTTAATTTAGCCTGGCTTGATGTAAGACCACACTATTCCTGCTTAAACCACAATAAATTACAGCGTTATCACCTTACCCCACTGACTGCAGCTTTGTCCCCACGGCATGGAGAGCTTTGGAAAAGAGGGCTTTTTTTCCTTCTGCTTTTCTGCCAGTGGGGATTGGGGGGGGAGGGGGGGAGGGGGAAGGGCAAAATCAAATGTATTTAATAATAATAATAATAATAATAATAAACCTGTGAAAGGAGAACTGGTTGTGGTAGCAAACTCCCCTTTCGGTCAGCCCTGTATGCGATCCCCCTCTTCTGGCAGCCCGTGGAATTGGCTGCGGTGGAAGCATTGCAGACCAGCACAGACAATGGGGTTTTGGCAAATGTGATTGCAGTGGTATCGTTTTCATTATCCCGGCGAAAGACCTTTTTGGAATGGCGCAGCACGGCGTAATTCCCCCGTGCATCACATTCACCCCTGCATAACCCGTTTGCTGTAGTTAATTTGCGATCCGCGCACAGCCGGATGCAGCTCAGCTATATTTGGTGTCCTCTATTTTTAGCCTGTTTTGCAGGGCTGACAATGGAGGAGGTTGGTTGTCCTTCTGTCTGGCACCTGGCATCGCCGTTGGTGCCTGTGAGAAGACGAGGTGTGAAACGCTGCCGTTCTGATTCGGTGCTGCCTTTCCGTTCTGTTTGTCTGGATACAAATCCCGGTGGGTAGCAGGCAGCTGAGAGCTCTGCTTCCCACAGCATCCTCAGGAAGGGTTGTGGATGAGCAGACAAGAAAAAAAATATATTCACATCAGGTGCCCAATGCTTCTGGCATGGATGGTGTCGTTAGCCAAGAGCAAATGTGGTGGTGAGAAAATGAAAAGGGAGATCAGGATCGAAACTTTGGGGCTGGGGGAATTGTGGTATTTTTCTGGGTGTAGGTACTGAGATTTTCTTTGGCTCAAAGCAGAGGTAGAGGCAAGCAGCCAACTTTATATCCATATCGGAGCTTCATCTTCCAGAAACTGAATCTAATCATAAAGGTCATTGAGCTAAAGACATGTTCCTGACTAATTGTCTAATATCTGCTATCTTGCTCCGTCCTATTCCTCTTTCTTTTGCAGCAGTAATCACATTGGAGTTCATAACCTCTACCCAGACGTTTTAAAGGAGGCAGGAAAATATTCTGGGGAAGGTATTGAATTACAAACTGGATTTAAATTGAACGAGAACTGAAGGCAAAGACAGAGCTCATAGTGCCCCCCACCTTAAGGCAGTAGCATTCCCTTATTGCTCTCCCTCCTTTCCACATCGAATGATGAGATGAAGTCCTCTCCTTCCTCCTCCTGGGCTCCATTTACTGTAATTCCTGGCTGCACATGGCAGAAGGGCTTGAACGTGGGTGCAGAAGCCACTGTTGTATGCAGAATCAGCTGGAGAACCTTCTTGGAGCCCAGAGTTCCCTGGAATAGGAACGTTTCCCCTATTTCTCAGGGTCTTACCTGAGCCTGAAACGGAGCCCTGTCATGGAAGAAGGTTTCTTTTGGCTTCTTCTATCTCCTGTCCTGCAGGGATGTGCCAGACAGAAGTTAGTTTCACAGCTGTCAATGGGGGAAGATGTGTGTTTCTCCTACTGGAGTGGGAGCGGACTCCTATGGGATGTCAAAGGTAAAGCATCCAGAATGTGGCAAGGCAACGCTGTGCTGTGTGACCGAGGAAGGAATCCTCTTGGTTTTGGGTAGGAGGAGGTGATGGTGGACTGTGGGTTGATAAACGGTTCGGGTTCAGGGTGAGTTGGTTTTGTTGCTGTGTGCTTTCAGTCACCTTACCTCTCCACTTCTCCTTTCCTCTTCCCTCCTGCAGTGTCTTGCAATATAAATGTTGAAGTTAGTGCGGCATAATGGGGCCTCCACACCAAATGGAGCCTCTGGGAAATGCCACGACACCGGCAGCATTCGGGTGACCCTGAATGTTGGCCACAAGCTCTTAAATCAGGTGCCCTCCTCCTACCCTGGGGGGAGCAGTGCAGGAAGGGGCGGGAGCTGGGGACTGCAGGAGATGTCTGATGGAAGCCCTGGGCTGTGCCATAATGGATCCATCTTCCCTTCTGCTAGAAAGTTTCCGAAGAGTAATAAATTCACTCCAGGTCTGTGCTGAATGCAAAATTGATCAGACTGCAGGAGCCACAGGGAATCAATGCAGTGTGTGTCTGTGTGCTGGCGCGTGCGCGTCGGCATTGCAGTCTGGGTGTGCACTGCATTTACATTTGCTGCTTTGCTCTGCCTCCTCCTGCACCAGCCTGCAGATGCCACAGAAAATGGATTTTTTATTATTATTATTTGAAATATCAAGAAATATATGAAATAATTTTATGAAATAAAATATGAAATAAAAAAGGTGAACCGTGGCAGTAGGCAATTCTGAGCCATCTGTCTTGACAGGAGGGAGGGCACACAGGATGGCTAGTTAAAATTATTCATTAAAAAGAGCCACATAAATAAGTTTCAGCCGAAGATGAATCCTTCTGTGAGAGAGCAACTTGCTCTTGTTTTTTCCCCCCAAAGCCATCGGGAAGCCCAGGTCCTCTCTCCTTTGCAGAGCAGTACAAAGAGCTGCACGGGGGGCTCCTTCCCTGCACCCCCACCCTGCCGAGGTGCTGAATCAGTGCTGAGAAGGCATCACAGCCTCCCCCCCACGTGGCTTCCTAGAAACACAAGGATGGAATCAGATACATCTTTTAAAATTAACCAATCCAATCATCTACTGCAGCAAAGCAGGAGCTGCTGAGTCACGACCTGGTGCTTTCTCAGTGCTGGAAGAGCTGGAAGTCCATTCCTGTAGCTCAGAGGAGACGGGTGGGCATTCAGAAATGTGGGCAGAGCTGAGGTGGTGCCTTATGTGATTTGGTGGCTGCTTTTCTTTTTTTTTTTGCTGCTGTTTATGCGTTTTGCTGTAACCCACAGGCAGGTTTTCAGCTGCTGCCATGGCAAAGGGCGTTTCAGGATGATTCCATCTATGTAAGCTGCTCTGTAGCCAAAAGAGGTGGCATTGTGCTCCTTCGTTTCATGAATATTCACCGTGCTCCAAAGAAATCACAAAGTTCATGGCAGAGATTCCACTTGCAGCAGTACTATCTGCTATCTGCAGGGCAAGCTGCATCTTCCTTTTATTATTTCCATATTGTATCACGCTGAAGAGCCTCTGTTTTCAGATCATGCCAGAGATTACAAAGCCCCACAACCCTCTTCTGTCCCCGAAGAATCAATCAACCTAAACTAATACTTTAATGACTCCTTTCCCTCCCAAGGAAACAAATTCAGGCACACACACGCACACACACACGAACAAAACAACAAAAAAAATTGTTTTAAAGGAGCAAAGGGGCTGAGGAGGACCTCGTCTGGTCAATGGAAGAAAGAGACGGATGTCTGGTGCCATGGCAATGGAATGGGGATTACTTTGCACTGGAAAATAGGTTCCTTTTTTTTTTTTTTTTTATTTTTTTTTTTTTATTCCAGTGTTTTTTTTCTCAGGCAGCGAAGAGTTGTCACTGAGTCTGAGAGGCCCATTTAGAGGAAAATGAGCCTCTGAGCAGAATTGAATGCTCGCTTTCACCGGCTGCTGCTTGAACAGTCTGCTTTGCTTTTCGGGCAAGCCAGGATGCAAACACACATATTTGTTGAGAGCACTTGCACAATCCCAGTGTGTGTGCACATGTGGGTGTGTGTAGCTGTGTAAAACAAGAGGAGCTGGGTACAGGCTTGGGCTGCTTGGATGTACATTGCTTGAAAAGCAGCAAAGATTTGGTTGTAAAAAATGTGGCCAGGTATGCAGTGCATGGCTGTGAAAGTCTAGCCTTTCTCTGCCAGGATTGTTGTGCCTGTTTCAGAGGTTCCATAGCATTTTATCGCCATTAGATGTTTAGTGGGTTTAATTGAGCCATTTTCTGACAAAATCTCTTCTTGGTGGCTGATGGAGAATTTCTGTTGTGGCTCTGCTGCTCCCACTGCTCCCAGTTCTAAATGGTTTTTTGGAAACGGGTTACTAAGTTTCAAATGGAGGAAGATATTTTGTTCATGACGGTGTTGTTTGGAAAACTCATCTTATTACAGTGAAGAAAATGGCCAATGGAAACATACCAAAGAGACACTATTTTCAAGAGATTTTAACTCTGTTTTTAAAATGACATTTTGAATTTTGGAACTTTTTAGAGGCTTTGGATTTTCTGTCTCTTCTTGGGGTGGAGGAGAGGCTGCTTTGCAGACATGTTTGCCAGCCCAGAGATGATGGCACAGAACGCAGTGCCCAGACAGGAGGCACAAAGTCACCCATTTACAGCGTAGAACCAAGCCAAGGAGCTCCAAGGGCGGTCAGACTGGATCATCTTAGGGGTCCTTTCCAACCTTTGTGATCCTTTGGCTTCCCCATGCTGGCCAAAGGATCCCCTGGTCATCCCAGCTCTGCAGCTGGTGCTCTTCTAATGGGGAGCACTCCTCTCAATTTCCCTCTTTTTAGCCATCCCAGAGAACAAGAGAGCATTCATTCCCATCACAAATGGCAGAGGCAGCCCAGAAGGTAGCTTCACTGTAGCATGTGGCCCTGATTCTTTCTGTCTTTGGGCCTCCTTTGCCGTGGGATTTGGGCACTTGTGCTGCCATAAGAAGCAGGCAGTGGTTTGGTTGTGCAGTGCTGCTGCTGGGGCACTGGGGCACACATCTCCCTGCTGTGAGGGGCAGCACAAACTGCCAACTATTTACTTCAAGCTGATGCTCTGAAACGTTGCTTTTGAGTGGAGTGAAATTGCTTTACAGTATGAGCCAAAATATGGATTTGAACTACGTTAATCCTATTCTAAGCATGCTCTGCATTTAGCATAGCAGGGGCAGCTCAGGACCTTTGCAGTGCTGCTGCAGTGTTTATGCTCTCCGTCCTTTCTGGGCTGATAGCTGCTCTGGGCTGTGTTGTTGTGAACATGTGTGTTTGTATCTCTCCTGTCCAGAATGAAAAATAGCTCCTCTCTTTGATCTTCCCTCCTTTGCTAAAAAGTAACCCCAAATAATCCCTCTTATTACATGGGGTAGGTGGTGACATGAGCCAGGATTGGAAAAAAATGTGACCCTCCTTTTCAGCCATTGCTAACTGTGAAATGTAGAATCTCCGTCCAGGTAAAAAATTTGAGTTGTCATAGCAACAGCAGGATGGCTATTTATTTTTGGATTTCCATTTTCACTGATTTATTTAACACTTTGACAATCCATTTATAATGAAGAGGAATTGAGAGGGTTTTTGTTTCCTAGGTTTGTACTAAACCGAGGTTGGGTTACTTTCCTTTGTAGAAAAGAAGCAAAGATAAAAAAGGTAAATAAAAAAGGAACCGTGTAGATTTCAGGGGCTTTTCTTGCAGATAAATCCTTGTGCTGAGTGGAGCATAGGAAAGTGAAAACATGGCTTATTTGTGTGGTTCTGGAAGAATTTCAGCATTATAAAATGGAGCAGAGCTTTAAGTCCTGTGCAGTGTGAGGCAGAAAAGCAGTAGGTGCTTCTTTCCACCTGCCTCTGCTTGCTTGCACACACCTGATGCCAAGCAGAGGACAGCAGAGCCATTGCACACAGCTCCTGGGCTCCTTGCACGAGCTGGGGAGTGCCCAGGGCCATGAGCAGAGCCATGCTTCTCACTTGGGCTGCAGCTCTGCCAGGCTCAGTGCCTCAAATTCTCCTTTTCCTCTGCAACATTTCTATGTGAGCAGTTGGGAGATCTGGGGCTCAGAGGAGCTGCAGAGCAGCCTGGGGTTCAGGCAGCCCAACCCACTGTGCTTCTGCATGGGCTGGGTCCAAAATGGGCAATAATTGGCCCTAACTCATCCTGAGGTGTCTGTGTCGAAGTCAGCTGTGCTCTGTTTTCGGGACTGCTGATCCTTTGCCAGGCCAGGGGAGGTCAGTGGCCCTTCACTGAGGAGTTGTGTCTGCAGGGCTTTGTGTGATGGCTGCTGCCATCCCTGGGTAGGGGCAGCTTTCAGTCTAAACAAACAGGCAACCACGAATTAGCAGTACCTGGGAATTTTTGCAGCCTTACGCTGTGTTACTCAAAGCTTTTTGGCAACAGCGCCATGTAACAACAACAAAAATTGCACCAAAAAAACCCAACACCAAAAATGAACAAGAAATATCTATTGAATGTATCTTCTTCCTGGAAATCTCACCGCAGCGCACGCCTTCAGGCACCATCAGATGTTAACAGCCATGCAGCCAAAGCAGGCTTTAATATTTGGTGGCTTTGGAAAGCATCAGAAAATGGGGAAGTTTGAGGCAGGTTTTCCAGAAATGAGCAGTGAAAGCTGAGTGGAACAGCAGAAACAAACCCAGCAAATTTCTGCCTGAGGAATGGAGGAATGCGTCTGAGAGCACAGAAATGGAACGAATCTCTCGGTGTTTTTCTGCAATCGCTCTGCAGATTGGCTCCTCTCTGGGGTTTGTTCTGTGATGGATTTGGGCGACTAAGATTGATGGCCATAGAAGAGCTGGTACTGATGGCACATTTGTAAGGCTCAGTGAAAATGGTGAGCCTGGCAGGTACTGGGGGAGCTTTATATCATTTTTTTTCAGTATTGCTGTCCGTGGCCTGGATCTGGACTGTTCTCAAGACAAGTGAGAAGGGCAGCCAGCAGCCAACGCAGTGTTGCTCTTACAGTCCTGATCCATTAATTTGTGAAACGTGGGCTTGTTGTTGGGCCATGCGCTTCAGGGAAAGGTGAGCTCTGGGCTTTATGTTCAGTAAAATCAGCATTATTTCTATGTCTGATGTTGAGCTTGCAGAAGCAGAGTGCTGCCCATCAGAGTCATGGAGCTTTCCCCATTTATCCTAAGGGAGGCTCAGCTTGCAGATTGTCTTTGGGGCTGAGAGTTGGGGGAAGGGTGGGAAAACCCAGGAAATCAACTTCCAGACATAAATACAATATGGACAAGTCATAAACATTATTAAAGCAAGTCTATCCCTGCAGGGCAGGTTTTTCTTCATAATGCTTTCCTGATTACGCTTCCGCAAAGCTGGGGAAGTGAATAGTGGGCTGATTATCCATGGACCACGATCTACATCAGTGCAAAACTGTTTCCATTGTATGTGAGAAGAGAACTTTGCATATTTACTGGAAGGGAATAGCCATCCTGCTTCTTATTCTGTCTTCAGATTCACAGTGGGCCTGATCCAAAACATAACTATGTCAATGGGATTCTTTGTTTGGGCTCTTCTTATGTTCCACATTACCATTGCAAAACCTGCCCTGTTTATCATCTTAAATATACATGCCATAAATAGACCCAGTATTGACACAGTTTGTGATCAAACCCCAAACTGATCCATCAAATGCTTTGGAAGTAGGCTGATCACTGTACAGGCAATGGGAAATTGTTCCAAATATCCAACATAAGTGGGGACAAACCAAACAAACCCAAACCAAAAAGGGCTGACAGTGAGATAGTAACAGAACGGTCTCTAATTGCTTTCAAAAAGCCAACAATAAAAAACCAGCCTTGAGAGAAATCCAGGTCATTTGACACAGTGTTTTCTTGGGCAGCTCCAGTCGTGATGCTCACTTGAAGTACCTGAAGTGCCTTTGTTAAGTTTCCATGTGCAGGATGGCAATGCTTGTTGTAAGAGTCTGAATCTGCTCCTTGGACAATAGCCACGAAGCATCAGGCAAAGATTTGTGTTAGCATCTGTATCACATAAAGGGCTGCTTATCCTCAGTGCGCTCAGAGCAGTAGAACGCTTTGATACAAGTGCACAAGGTGCATTGCTTTCTTTATTCGATGACAGAATTCTTCCCAACATCTTAATTAGCATTCACTTGCAATGTAATTCTGGTGCTGCAACAATTTGTACCGGAATTCTGATGGATATGTTCCAGCATTTTTTCCCCCACTATCACATTTCATATCTCTCTCCTGTAAACTTTAGTGCAAAGTGAAAGTCCTCTTATGCAATCTAAGTGTAATGCATCTGGGTATTGGTTATTAGACAAAGCAGGTCAGACAGATCTCTCTTTGCAGAAATAAAAGAAGTAGCCAACATAAAGCGGTGTAAATAGGAATTTCTGAAGGATATGCAATAGAGTAAGGGCATGACTAAGGGCTCTCAGAAAGCTGAGGGCTCCGCTTTGATATCAGAAATCCAAAGTATCTTTTCTGATTTTTGTTAGCATAGCTAAGAATAAAAAACTCTCATTTCCAAATAGAGGTTTAATGCTAAGTGACACTTTGCATAATCTGCTTAGAGGGTCACTCTGTGCTCCTACAGTCCGTGCTGTGCTTCAGAAACACCAGCCCTTGTGCAGCGAAACAGAGATTCCATGCAGTTACACAGAGCAACGAAGGGCATCTCAGAGATGGGCACTCCTGAAGGGCTGTTGGTTCAGGTGTTTGTCATGAAAGTCTAACACTGAGAAAGCAAATGACAGCCATCAGTGGTCAAGATAAAGCATTCGGTTGTCAGTTCCTACAAAGCGTGTGGAAAGCTCTTGGTTTGCTGGAGGAGGAAAGTGTTGGAGTGCCCCCAGAGTGCTGAGAGCAGTGCCTGAGACTGCAGGGTGCGTGGACATGGAAGGTTGGGGCTTGGCTTCAATGCAACTGCTTTGCTCCTTACTGGTTGAACAACATGTAAACTGCAGAGCACGTTCCTTGTGTTTGCTGCAGTGTCCTGATGAGTTATGCATTGACAGTGCTGTTTCTGATGATCTGGTGTGTCGTTCTGCTATCCCTTCAGTGTGTCATTCTGTGACAATTTTCTGCCCATGCTCAGAATCGCCTTTCCTACCTTTGTCTGCATTCTCTCTCTTCTGTTACATCTTTGCTGCGTTGTATCTTATTGCATCCTGTCCTGTCTGCTGCACAATTCGGTAGGATTTAGGAAGGCAGCAGTTCCAAACCCTGCTAGCTCACCCCAGCTCTGTCCTGGAAAGCCCCCTGCACTGACAATGAGACATAGATCAGCCTTTCTTCCCATTCAGCCCTTGGCTTCTTTGGTAAGATGGCTAAGATGGATGCTTACTGTGATAATGGTGCTGACATTTGCTCACCAGGAATTGGAGAGAGACCATAATTTCATGTCATATAGGTCTCCAGTAACAATCAAACGCTAATGAGTGCCAGGCCATTAAAGGCCTGGCGTGCACTCCAGTAGTGTCCCACACTCAGTGTCCTCAGCCCATTATCCATTGTATCTGCTAGGTATTGCTACAGTTTGCCCCAGCAGCAGAGATGTTGCACAACCACCCAGGGCTATTCTGTTTAGGCTGAATGCCATCTTTTCTGGGCAAGTGTACAGATCGTGTCTTGAACTGTGCCAGACACACTGTTTGTGGTTCATTTTCTGCTTGTGAGCCTGGCTGAACAAAAAAGGCTATATGTATATGTACCAGTAGTGCTCATGTTACATACAATCTGACACCCAGTAGATGGTCTTTGGGGATTAATGAGGCACCCACTGCTGTACAGCGTGTTTTGGCAATAAGGAGGGCTGGTGAATCCCATGCCTGTCTTTCTTGTGTGTCCTTGGGTTTCTTTTTGGCACATACATGCAACGAAGTACAAGATGCAAATACTGCCAAAGCTTCTAGTGGAAGAGATGACATTTATATTGTTATACAGTTTGCTGATCTAAACATACCATTGCCTTGCCTTGATAGCCCAGGGCAAGTGCTAATCAGCTTTTTCATGGGCACCATGCCATCTGAAAGGGTGAACACAAATAGAGACAGTATGTGCATCATCTAGGAGTGTTGCAAGAACACGATTCCCAGCTGAGAGGATCCAAATGTGTCTGTCTCCTGCGCTTGCATGTTGGCATGAAAGAGAAAAGTGACAGCGTTAAATATAATGTATTTGGAATAAATCAAGGTTATATTCCTTAGCTGCTTCAAGCAAGTTTTCGTTATATAGGTCACACTATCAACTGATGTAAATTGGCATAGCTTCACTTTAGGCACTGGCGTTGATGGATTTTGATGTGCTGAACATCTGGCCCCGTGTGATTGCACTCCTTCCCTGCATGGAGCTCTGCTACAGGTAGAAAGAAGCCTAAGCAGAGGTTCTGTTCGTATTTTCCTCTCTGGGATCATCAGAGGTCTAAAAAGCGATTATTACAGAAGATGAGGAGTTTGGGCTCTGATGTTGTATTTGCAGCTCTGTCACTAGTACTTGATGCTGGGCAGTTTGCCCTCTTAGTACTGGCATGCCTTGCTTTACCTAGAGTCTGTATCAGTACTTTTATTTAATTAGTACCTAACTACCAAGGGCATTAATTAAGATCAGAGCTGCAACGAGGGAAATTCTGCTTGGATGTAACAGGAGAACAATAACAGACCGGGGAGAACAGTTTATAGTCGAAATGGATTCTTAAGCTGAGCCACATTTCTAGTGGAGTGTGAGCTGAAGTCTGCTAATGATTTTGTTTTCAAATCTTCAAACTTCACTTGGCTTTGGGTCCAAGATGTTTTTATTTGTAAACAAACCATGTGTTTTCTCAGAGATAAGAGGATGCTTTGGAGTTCTTGTTGTTCCTTACTGATTTACCTTAGACAATCCTCTCCCTTCTGTAAAACCAGGAGTACTGTTAGTGATCCCCCTACCTGCCTCAGTTATTGTTGAAATTAAGTGATGAATATTTGTACAGTGTTCTGCATCATATTTGTACAAAGGTTCTGTAAGACAAGGCTGCACTGCTGCCACTGCAGGAGCTGCATCTCTCACGGATGGGATTTGGGAGTTAATCAACTTTGGCACAACTCAGACTTCTGCTGTTGCAGCTTTTTTTTTTCTTTTCTTCTTTTTTATTTATTTCTTACATTTTAATTCAGAATACAGACCGGCTGTTTGAGTGCTGTTAGCTGTAGCTCTGTCAGCCCCATCGTTGTGTTACAGCACAAAGTACCCATGTAAGAGATTCAGTGCTATTTAGAAAGTGTTGGTAAGCAACTAAATGTAATATTGAGTTGAAATTCTTTTTGTCCCACGTAGGTGAACGTTGGCTGAGAGAGAAGGAATAAAGCAGTGAGTTTTACAGCAACCCAGCACAGAAGGCATGTATGTTTATTTTCCATGATTCTGTTTAAGTGTCTTTAATTCCTACATTGTGATCATTTGATTGTTTTTAAAGGAGGGCTGTGGAATCACAGCTTCAAAATAGAAGAGATTGAGAGCGACGTGCACATGAGTCTGGTCACAAACAATGAAAGTAGAAGTTTGAGCATGGAGTTGTGCTCAGTCAGCACTGTCAGCATTAAGAGAGTGAATCTGAAAGTTGGCACTTGGTCTTGTTGAACCTCCTACAGCTGGCCTCAGCCCAACCATGCAGCCTGTCTGCATCCCTGCATCAGGCCTTCCTTCCCCCAGGCACGTTAGTGCTTCCTCCCAACTTGGTGTGCAGTACTTCCTCCCAGCCAGGCGTTATCTGCAAAATTACTGAGGGTGGAATGTGCTGTACCAATGTTACCTGCATTCTCCAGGCCTGGACTCACTGCTCTGTTTAGGCAGATATCAAACGTTCAGCATATGTGAGCAGTGCTGAATTCTCCAGCAGTCAATGGCTCAGGAAAAATGTGGAGATCACATCTAATTCCACTACTGAGTGTGAATTTCCTTCTCTTTCAGGATCTGTCAGTACAGTGAAGTCCTTTCTCTGAACCAGACAACAGAAGCTGCTCTCCTAGTTCATGGTTGCTCCTTTCCACTGGCAAAACAACCTCAGGGGATCTGCTTTCAGGTGAGATATTCAGCATTCAGTCAATGGAAGTGATTTCTTTTTTTTTTTTCTCCCCTCTGTTGGAAGACCTTTGCTAATTGTGATCTGAAGTGATAATTAAGAGCTAGAAAACCTTTTAGCCTGTTGCTAGGCTCACAGATCCATTGCTTCTGCATAGTTGATTTTTTCCCCGTTTCTATTCTTTGAATTCTTATTCTTTCAGTTAGCTCCTGCCACATCTTGTGCCTCGTTACAGCTAAAATTGATCTCACCTGTGAATTTCACACTAAATCTGAAGGCAATACTGTGTCAGAGGGGAGTTTTGGTGGGGTGCTGGTGCTTGTGCAGGTTATAGACGGAAAATGAAGACCAGCAGGTTGGGTTCAGTATTGAAGAATAGCATCATGTAGAGGTAACACAAAGAACTAGTCAGAGACAGGAACAGAAAAAGGACTTATCTTCTGGAAGAAAGAAAGTCAGGTAGAATGAAAGGCAAACCTGAAAGCAGTGAATCTGTTTTACATCAGTGAAGGCAGAGGAGTGCCACCTGGGATTAGCTTGGCCATCAGCAGTGCTCCGTGCTGCAGATAACACAAATTCCATAGCAACAAATTTTTAACTTGAAATCCCTGGCTGCAAGGGTGCACACTGACTAGAAAATGGGCTCATGTTTTGCTGAAATCATTAAAAACTCACTTTCTTTAATTTTTCACCCACCATCCTGCTCAGAAAACTGACTTATTTTTGAAGCCCTTAATTAAGCATGAAAATCTAGCGTTAGGGAGATGCTATCATTTCTTCCCTTCAGCAAAAGCCCCAGTGTAACGTGTTGCACTGGGCTCTGAAGTTGTAGGATGGGTTGCTGGTGATGAGCAGCAACCAAACCTGCAGCACATGCCCAAGGACTTGCAGTCAGATGAGTCACATGTTGTATGGGCCAAGTTTAATCCCAGAGAGAATGTTACAACACAGGAAGAAAGCCCTGAAAATAACAAGAACTGGTACAGTATTTGGACCGTAAACACAAGTTAGAACAGTCTGGGTATTTGCTCTAATCCTCTCTGATTCTATTTTGAATTGCAATGTTCCTATTTGCTAAACCACTTTCTGTTTTTACACTTCTTTACTATGACATAAGGAGGAGGGATATTTTGGAAACTGGAAAACTGCCACTTGCACCAGAATGGCATGCTACTAATTTCTGCAGGTTTGTTGAACTGAGCATTGCCACTCTGTAGGCTCTGTCAGCCTCCTCTAGAATTCCCCATAGAGATCCCCACCCTCCTACAAGGCAGGCCATGCCCCAGGTGAGAGCAGTTCTGTCTGCAAGCTCTCACCTGCTTCAACTTATGTCCTTGGAAATGATGCTCTGAGTATTTGAGAGTGGAAGGGGTTGGTGTATTGATGGTTCCTCTAAGAGCAACAACAGCTCAGTGGGCCCAAACGTGCCCAAAAGACAACGAGTGCATCCTTAATGTAGCCAGGATTAAACATTAATGTGCATTTTTTATTTTTATTTTTTTTAGTTTTATCATTTCACCTGAGCAGAAATTTGGGAGAGTGGTTTAATGTCAGCTAGTGTGTTTTAATGGAGGCCTGGAAGAAGAAGAAAAAACCTTCCTGTGTCCACTTGTTTCTTAGGTACACCGCATTACCCACAGCCAGCCTCGCCACTCCCAGAGAGAGTTTGTGTAAGTCCTAAAATAATTCCATTCCTCTGTCCCACAAATATTCCCATTCGGTCAGCTTTATATAGAGTAATTACTGTTTAACATGGCGGTGCAGCTGGGTCAGGGCTTATTTTGGGGTATGAGATATAAAAAGCTGTTTGTAAAAAAGAAGAAAGTGGAGGAGACCATGTTTGTCAATCTGTCATTCAAAATAAACGAGCCTGGAAACTTGTTAGCTGGCTTATTTTGAAGAGGTGGCATTCATGAGAGCCACTGGCATTGGTACCAAAGGCACTCTGGGCTTACGTAGCACTTCAGTTATAGAAATATAATTGTTGGAAACAACATTCCATTTCTACATAATGGAGAGGTAGCCAGGTTTTGTGGTGGCACGTGTTGAGGGAAGGGCATAAAGCTGTGACCAATGGACACGTGGGAAGCTCAGGCGTTTTGTGGGCAGGTGCAACTGCTGGAGAAAGGCGTCTTGAAGGAAGTGCTTTGGCTCCTTGCTCTCATTCAAGCAGATCTTTGCATTTTCTGTGCCTGAAGCACTGTGCACAGAGCAGGCAGCTCATTCCCACAGCTGTGCTGTGGTGTAATTAGCTCTGTTTTACAGCTGGGGAAACCAAGGCAGTGAAAGTATTGAGTTGCTCCTGATGACCTGGTGAGTCATATCTTGGATCTTGGGTTTGGGCTCAGGATTTGCTGGCTCTTGTGCTTCTTTGCATTTTTTCAGACCGTGCTGAGTCAAACTTCCTTCTGATTGTAGTAACTTTGATACAGAGGTACGTGTATTTAATATTCACACATGCATTTTATTTCTGTGCCTGTTGACTCCATGTGTGTGTAAACAACAACAGAAAGAAAACGTGACTATGTATATGCACGTGTCATTTCTTATCTGTTCCTAAAATACAGGTGTCTCTGTGGGAAACCAGTTCTGAAGGTGTTTATTGTACAATAGTTCAGGAAGTTGAGAGGATTATATTCTCTTCTGTGGTTTCCCATGCTGGGTAGCTCGTTTCACCTCAAAAATTAGCATCGCAGTCTGGTTCACAGAAGACCCCAATATTTTTAGTAGTCGTAGGAAAGAATGTGGTCCACTGGGACGGAGCAGGAGGCTGTGGATCAGGACTCAGGGTTTGGTTGTCTTTTTCTACTTATTTTATGGCCTGGGACTGTTCTTATGACTCTTCTGTGCCTCTGTTTAATAGCAAAACAGGACTAGTAACATTGAGTTACCTTGCACAGAACAATTAAAAGATGAAAATGACGTTTGGAGACCTTTTACTAGCCTTTGGCATCAGAGAAATAGAGCAGTTGCAAGATGTATTCCTGTGGTTTGGCTTTATTAATAACATGAACTCCTTCTGATATTGTACCAATGAAATGAAGCTGGGAAACAAACCAGAAGCAGATAAAGACAGAAGCTGAAATCCTTCATGAACAGTTACACAATGTACTAAGAAAGGGTGGCTGTATTCTTGGATTGTAAAAATTCTGAAGTGCATACAGAAAATAGTTTTTCTTTGAAACAAAAATTAGAAGAACAGTGACATTCCAGGGTGTTTTGAAGTGAGACAAATCTGAAAAGAGAGGTGCTGGGAATTACGCAGACGTTTCAAAATGAAAAGTTGAAAATGAATTTGAACAAAACCTTTTGGCTCACAGCGGGTTTTCTTGACTCCTCCTCCTCCTTTGCCAGCTATGCCAGACTGCTGGTAAATGGCAGCCTGAAAGCCTTGAGGTCCAAGTGGTGAGCCAGAAACAGACATATCATGAGCAGGATTGGGGTGTGAACAGCAGTGAGCTCCAGCTTTGTTTCCTTTGCCAGCAGTGCTGCGTGCGGCCGTTGGGGCTGTGCAGAATGTCTCAGTATTGCTGTGGGACACAAACAGCAGAAGGTCTCTGAGCACTCTGTATCCCTGGGAAAGGCGTAGAGGCTTTATTTCCTTCCCTATGTTTGCTGTCTGCTCATCCATTAGGCTTATATCCAAATGTTTCTTATTGTTGCTCCCCTAGGCTGAGCCTGCTGCCAGGTGGGGGTGAAGAAATGCGCATCCATCCTTTTTTCTTGTTGCAGACTCACCAACAAGGCCATTCAGGACTGAATGCATTTCCAGGTAAGGGAGAACCCCTTTCTACTTAGGTGGTGGAGGGCTCAATCAAAAGGCAACTGATCACCATAATAGTCAAAGCAACACAGGTTGTAACATGCCAGCTTCTCCTTTGTGCAGAGTATTTCCTACACGTTCCTGGTAGGAATCTAATTGGTTCAGATAAATGCTGTTGTGTAGACACTGAGAGTAAGTAGAAAAGAAGTCTGATTCCAGGCTGTCAGGGACAGAATCTTTTTTCATTGTAGGATGCTTCTTGAATTAGTCCAAAAGAGCTCTCATTTTTTTTAAGAGGTTTTTATTGATCTACAAGGCTTCGTTCATCGGTTCTGTCTTCTCGAGTGGCTGAAGCAGACTCAGCCTACGATAGGAGTTCTTATTTGAGTTTGTTTTATCAGCTCAGTTGTTGCTAAATTTCATGCTTTTCTTCTCTGGAAAGAGGCACATGGTTTAGAGAGAGAAAAAAAGTGTACATTTCCTTCCAGTCCATTAACTTTCTTTCATGGAGCTCTGTACCAGTTTGAGTGCACAATTGGGAGGAATCAAAACACAGACATCTAGACTATTACATAAGATCAAAAAGAGAACAGAGTTGTTTTGAAGCTGGATGTAATGTATTTGTCCAAAGTCATGAACGTTTTTGAGAACTTAGTACATTCTTCCTGTTCTGCCTTAGGATGAAACTTAGACCATATCATCTGGAGAGAGATCCCAAAATACTTGAAGCCAAATAGGTAACTGCAGACCTAATTCAAGGTCCTTACAGAGTGAGATCAAGTAGAGATTTGAACCTGATTATTAGACGGGCTCTTTTCTCTTTCTTCCTTCTAACTTCAAGGTCCATCTTGTGTTGAAGAAACCATCCCCATGGATGTCAGAAATATGAATGAATTCAGGTCAAAAACTTAATTTTTTTTTAACTGATCCAATGTATTTCGTCCAACTGCTCCCCCAGTAAAAAAAAAATGGAAATTTCCAGAGAACATTTTCCTGTCTTGCCTCATAGTTGTATTATGTTGTAACAGTCTTAAGTTATAACTCTTCCTAAATGAACCTGCTCATTGTAAAGGACAAAAAGCACTGTGTATGTACATTGATTGTGCATATGTCCAACCACAGTGGATGGGTTTGCTGGGTTCCCCGGCCTCTTTTAGTTGTGTGTTCTTCTGTTAGGAGCAGGCTGGAAGCTGGACTGAGCTCCTTTTGCTGTCAGTCACTTGCGGTCCTGGACAGAAAAAGAAACACCAGTTTTCCTTCTGTAGTCCGGATACTGAGTCACCTGTGTGGCAAAAGAAAATAGCCAAAGGGCTGTTGTTCCCTGGTGTCCCAACGTGCCTGGGGATATTTGGTCAGGGAATTTAAAGCTGGAAGGCTGGGGCTGTTCACTAGTTAACTTGGTGTTGCACTTGATCTCCTGGTGTCTGAGGTTCCCATCCTTAATAAGTTGTTTTATTTTGTGGTTGGTTTTAAAGCCATTGGTAACATCTGGTTGTTTTACATGGGTGTTTCAGACATGTGCTGTCAGTTCAAGGCAGCATTACTTATAGTTGGAAACCAATTGCAACTCATCTGCCTCTTCTTGTTCCAGGCCTTGACCTGGGCTGTGGTGGGACTGGAAACCATCCCAATGCTGCTGTGCTTTTCTGCCTAATAAAGTGTTTTTGTAGCTGCAAGATGAAGAAACCACTGTTCCCATGTCTCCCTGTCTGCAGGCCAGTGGTGACCAAGGAGCATGGCTGTGGAGGCTGACTTGTCACACATCATCCTGTATCTGGACAGGAAAGCTGCCCGTGGCTTTATGGATTGCTTCCATGCTGTGTGTCCACCCCAGAACGCTTCTGGAGGCCTTCAAACAAAGCATCTTCATACATCCCTGCAGGAGAGGGCATCACTTATGGCACTGCAGGGAAGATCTCTCCCCTGCTATGCACCTTCTTGTTATTCTCGCAGCTCATTGCCCTGAGGAGCACCCAAGCTGAGAATACTAGTTCAGGCGGGCCACCAAAAAGTTTTCTGCATACATCTGGATTGGTGCTGGGGCAGGATGCTCGTGGTCTTTGATTCACACTGGCTTACCTTCTGTAGAGCAGGACTGGAGCATTCAGTGCAGCCTTTCCTTGGCAGCTCACTGCAGTGCTGCTTTGCTGTCCGTCTGCCATCTACGCTCACCTCTGCGAGCGCGGCTCATGCAGCTGATCTGTGCTTATCTGAATGCAGAGGCATAGCAGCAAGAGATTTCATGCAAATGTAGCATCGTGCAGCCCTGTTCCTTCTCGCAAACTATTGATTACGTGTCTGATTTGCTCTCCCCTGATAATAGGCCATAGGCAGAAGCCAATAGGGCGAGGAGGACGAAAACCTGTCATGATCATTCGATGCAGCTGGTGAGCCAATGGGAGGAGAACACCCGTGGATTGGGTTGGGAGAGAGTAAGGCTGGGGGAACGGTCTTAGCAACAGCAGAAAGCATCTCTTTCCCCCTCCCACTGTGCAACCATACTGGAAAGTTCCTGATGATGTTCCTTAATCTATTTGTCTCGCTCATGCCAAGTTTGTACGTGATTTGTTTGACTTTGACGTGCCTGCCAGTTTACCCCTTTCTCTCCTTTGGAGAGGATAGAAGGGCATCTTTTCTTTGTCTGTCCTACCGAAACCAACTAATGAGCTCAAGGTAAAGTGATCTCATGCTGGATTCATTGCCCATGCAAGCCCTGAGTAAGTGAGTGAGTTTTGTATTGTCTTTTTGTGGTTGGTATCTTCCTTTGACATCTTTTCAAGACAGCTAAAGCAATGCAGGGCTGACACCTTGCCTAGCATGAGCTTCATGGTGTATTGTTGCACTGCAGGATAGGCAGCCTGTTGTGGTAGTGGGAGCTGTACTAACAGAGCTGTTGTGTTCTCAGCTCTGTTAAAGAATCCTTGTATAAAGTCAGGTGTATCCCTAGCCTTCAAATCCAGATTCCCTTACCAGGCTGCTGGGTTCTTTGGTCTGGCAATGAGAAGATAAGCTTTCTCTGTGGAGCCCTCCCTGTGATCTGTGGGCTGAGAGAAGTCAGTCTGCAGATCATGCTGCCTTACCTCTTATCTTTTATCTGCCTTACAGCAGGGACTGTTCTTTCTGTCTCTCTGCCTCTCTCATGGTCAATCCATCATTGGTTTAACCAACCGAAAATGAAAATGGCAGTTAAATTTGTCTAAACCTTTTGAACATTTATTGAAAGCCAAACATCGGCACTTTCAGCACTTCCTTGAAAATGACCTTCATTGTCCTCCTCTCACCTGCTGCCTCCTCTGGCTCATAAGCATTCACACTTCTATCTCACTATTTGCATGCTGGTAATAGACATAGATTTTGTTAGTCCTGCATCTGTCGAGACGGCGGGGACAATAATAGAAGCACCGTCGGGACCAATATATACTGGTCATAGGAGAGTGTCCAATGATGTCTGGGTCAGGGAGCCTTTAACTGCAGTGTCAGGGAATTTAGTCAGCTGTCATCGCTTCTTAATTAAAAATAGCTGAGACTCACTTACATTCCGTTGCTGTGTGTTAGCTCATTTGTCATCTTGTCCTTTGCTCTCCAGCAACACCCCAAAACACTCTCAAAAAGGAGAGAGTGCGTAGAAGTGCAAGCAGGTAGGAGGGCAGCTGGACGGAGAGCAGATAGCCTGTGCTGTGAGCTGCTCTTTGGGTCCTGTGGGAATTCAACAGGATCCAAAGGGAACGGGGATACGCAGCATCACGGTGTGCAATGTACTCTGTGTGTATTTTGTGTATATGTATAAAATTAGCCTCTGTGCACGCATGTGTCAGGGAATAAATCAAGCACTAACTGTCCTGAAGTTAGAACTTTCCTTGGGGACAAACCAGCTCATATTTTTTCCATCCTGGCTTTCCAGCACCTTCCTCTGGTGCAGTACTCTGAAGGACAGAATGTTTTAACAGTACGATCCACTCAGACCTCTCCTATGTACATAAGTGATTGGATTCCTTATTCCTTGCTAAATGGAATTTAGCAGTATCTGTGATTGCTATCACCTTCCAGTAAATTTCACTAATTTATTTGTGATATTCCTAGGGGGACAGGGAGATGGGAGGTTACACAGAGGTCCAGGAGCTGCAGAGGGAGATAGATAGCATGTTGTAATATCATTACTGAACGAAAATGTAATCCCCTCCCCCTGCCAAATAAAAAAGAGTACATTGTGATTGTAGTTAATGCTTGGAGCCGAGGGACAGTTTTGGCATCAGGAGAATTTTTCAGGCTTCCTTTTTACAAGTAAATCAGAGGTGGAAGGGCATTAGGCTGACTAACTTCCTGAACTGGAAGTTGCATCCGGACTACCATATTTAATTGTCTATGATTGACCTATCTTGCATGAGTTTTGCTAATCCATTTTTGAACTTGTTTATATATTTGGCCTCCACAGCATTGGGTGGTGATGAATCCCACCATTAAATCACATATTGTTTGAAAAAGTTCATCCAGGATGTCCTGTACAATGCTATCAATCTGTCTGGTGAGTAAATGGATGGCTGTTGCCAGGGGTTGAGATTCCCTCAGCCCCATGTTGGGGGTCAGTGCCCAGCAGACCACTTCTATCCCTTGCACCAGACCTGCAGTGCTACAGCACCCATCTGGGGCTGCAAGGGAGCACTGTGAGCTCCTGCACAGGGTAGCTTCTGTGGTCCCACTGCTGAGCAGTGATTTTGCTGGCTGTACAGAGTTGTTGCTCTCAAGGCAGCATTCCTGCCCACATGAGTGAAGATCCAGTGATACTTGTTGGTGTTTTTGCTAATAGTGTTTATTTCCTGTTCAGGGGAAATTCACATGCAGTTTGTGGGATGAACCCAGAGGTTCTCTTCAATCTGATCAGTTTTTCCTGAGTCCTTAGGGCAGTTTGTGGGAAGAAAGAGGGGAAGGCACCTGATTTGATTTTGTATTGTTGAGGGATTTTGAGTTATCCTCAGTTATACTGATCCAGGGAACAAGAAGCAACAGGTTCTGCTCAGCTGAACCCTAAGTCACCAAGCTAAGGACAGACCTTCATGTTAAAGATGTTTTCAGAGTGCAGTATTTTTTTTTAAGAACTAATTAAGCTCTGATGACTTCAGCTGTATTTTCAGCTTCTGATTGAGGCCATGATACTAATTAAACTCTTGAATTATTAAAAATGCAAATAGTCAAACCTGTGTGCAACAGCAGAATTGTGTTTCCATGCTCCAGGACAGCAGTTGGGAGTATTTGGCAGAATCCCTTGTGGTGACAAATATTTCATCTCTTTTTTTTTCTTTTCCTGTGGCTGCACTCCACTGGATGCAGAACTGAAAACATGAGCTGCTGGGGTAAATGTCTCAACTGCCTTGCAGCTAGGCAAGTAAGTTTGATTAAAATACAGCAAAGTTTTGGAAGGAACCTTGAGTCTCTTAACATCATGACTGTGGCATTTTCACTGAATGGGCAGCTGGGATTGAAATACCATTTAGTCCTTTGAGAGTGAGTCTGCTGCCAGCAGCAAAACTCTTGGAGCTGCATTTAGTCTGTGTACTTTGTTGTCAGAGTTCAGGAGCATGATAAATTATTTAGACCTCTAGATGTCCCGCCAGCCCCTCTCTCTCTGGCTGTTATAGATGCATGCACCTTTAGTTAGGCTTCTATAGGAGGAGGTCTGGTTGTGCCCTTTCTTTCAATATAGGCACATATATTTTTTGTGGCACTGCTAAACAATGGGGATTCAGAAGGATGTTTTGATCTCCTTGCTGTCTGCATCTCATCAGGAATCAGGAACGGAGTAAGAGCCATCCCTGTGCACCAACACAGCTTTGTAATTGTGAATAGGGCTCATTTCTTCTTCAGATGGATAGTGCGGACCCACAACCAGTGGATCTTCAGGGTCAGTTAGCAGGACTTTGGGATAAGGTGGAGCTCTGCAGGCTGGGAACTGGGTGAGTAAATACTGCCTGTGACTGGCTGCCCAGTGCTGCCCTGTGCCTAGGTTGTGAAAGCAATTTCTGTGTTTACTGTAAAAGGTGTAACTCCAAAGCCTGTAGTGATACACTGGGTAATGTCCCTGTCTGTACCCTGGTCACTCTTGCAGCCCTGCTGGTAGAGGCAGTGGCCAGTGGGACTTGGACACAGCTGTCCTTCCCACAGCCCTTTTGTGCTGCCATTAAGGAGGCTTGGCTAGAGCTGGCAGTATTTGCAGCTGGGATATTAGAGGGAAATGGCATAGGCAGTCTAGTTATAACCTGCCCAGAGGGAAGTTTCTTCTTAATGCCTATTTAGGTCATAATAAAGACATAAATTAAAAAAAGGTGTGCAAGGCTCTATTCGAATGCACCAAGTGCTTGTCACATTGAATAAACTGGGATCCTTACTGGTGTGAAGGTATTACTGTTTGTTGGAGCCACTTATCAGATAAAAATATGACCCAGTGTCTTCAATTGAGTCCAGTCAGTGTCAGGCATGATGGGGAAGCTATGTCATTTTTGCCTTCCCTTCTCGAATGTCCCTTTAGTATGTTAAAACAAAGAAATAAGTGGTCATTACTTTACCTATGACAGTTGACTTTTTTTCATCCTCCCGCTATAATGGGCTGCAGGTGTTTCACAGCCAGCCCAAGCTAATAAGGACAGACATTCTGGCTGCAAGCCAAAATTATAAAACTGTCCAGGGAGAGAAGAAAAGAAAAGACAAGGCACAGGGGGGGTGGGAAGGAAGGAAAAAGAAAGCACGGGAGTCACTCCATGCTGAGATTTTGTACTTTTGTGTCTCCTGAAGTGAATACATCAGTCAGGAATCAAAGGTTTGGAAAGTCATTCAGCCCCTCCAAATTAGAAGGCGAGCCATCTGCCTGCCAGGATGGAGCTGTCCTCAAAGGCTGTGGGCCAGGGCTAATCTCAGTGACACTGGGGTAAGCCTGGAGCAACTCCTCCAGAGTTACAAGCAGCTCGCCTGGCATCCCCAACCCTGGCCTGGTGCATGCATCTTCCTGCCAGAAAAGCATTTTGGACCCAACCCTTTAATGTTGTATCACCATAGTGATGGACTACTCTGCTCCAGAGCAGATGAGGAATTGCTGTGGGGCTGTCCAGCGTTCATTGGTTCTTTTTAGGGAAAAGTTCAACTCGGTGGAAGCTACGAGTGCAAGGTGCAGCACGTTTGGAGCTCTGCAGCCTCTCGTCATCTTTGGTTTTAGCAGAGTGCTGCCATCGAGTCCCACGTGCCACAGGAAATCCCTTGTGTTTCCTGGAAGTCAGAGCAATGATGGAAAATCGATGGGAAGGAAAGATGCTCTGTGTGAGAACTGATGATCCACATACGTCCTTACAGCTTTGCAGATAATGCTATTTGGAAAGCTTGGGCTGTGATGCGAGATCCCTAAGGTGCTCCATTTTTGGGCAGAAGCCAAACAACTGCCAGGATAACGGCACAAAGGAAAGCTGGATCTGAGGCTGGCTTAGATCATTGGGCTTGAACTGCCCTAAGGCATTGTAGCTAATATGAGAGATTGGCATCTCCAAAGGTACCTCTGGCTGTTGATTGCATGAGTGCCTTGGGGACGTCTCTCACCTGAGGCACTTCAGGCAGGTTCCTAAAGGTGAGATGTGCCCAGGCCTAAGGGCATGTCCTTGGGGCAGAATGGATCCCAAAGCTAGTCCTGACACAGGGTCGCAGAGATGCTCTGATTCCAGAAACTGGACTGCCCATGTAAAACCTACGTCTTCCTACGTGCTGCTTGGTGTTTCTGGGTCTGGATTAGCTCTCTCAGACACAACCGGGGTGTCCCTGACCCTGTGGCACAGACCTACCCGTGAGTCACATCCAGAATGATGGCAAAGGATGTTAATCACCTCACAGAATATTTTGGGTCCCCGGAATCACAGAAATGGACACATCTGAGATAGATTTACTTCAGCGGGTTTAATATGACAGATCTCAACCACAAATTTCTTATCCAGATTTGTTTGGAGCCAGAATATGGTTCAGGCCAAGTGTTTTGCTTTGTTTGTTTATCTCGGATATGGTTTTGGATGCTTAGCAGGAAAAAAATCAATGTTTATGATGTTCATTTCAGATCTCCTTTTGGCAGCTGGATGAGAAAGGAGTGCCACCACAAAGGAGGGATCGCTGAGGCGAGGCTGAAGTTGTGTTCAAAGGCAACAGCAGTGCTGTGCATTGCAGATGTCGTAGAATCACCACCGTGATCAGTCAGCCTCTTCCCTGGAGTGACTCTGAGTTCTGTGAGTAGCATCCTGAGGGCTGAACCTGGGCCTGCCTACCAATGTGAAGGTGTTAAAAAAAATGCTACAACTGCAGTTGGCTTGTTTCAGGAAGGAGTTACATAGCTGTAAGACTGACAAGGTTTTAAAAATGGTGTTAAGTCAAATGATTTCTAGTAAGGAAATGGTTGATGAGAAGATGCTTCAGGAGGTGCTCTATAATAAGACAAGCTGGGTCAGCTTTGGATTTTCTGCTTTTTTGGATGGCTTTTAGTTTTTTGCCTTAACCCCAATGGGCACTTTGTGTGGAAAAAGATGTGAATTCTGACATTGTTTGCAAAGTACTGAGAATGCTATGAGATCTCTGAAAAATACAAATAACAGTAGCAGTGCAGGGAACAGCAGCTTATCAAATCCGTCTTAGAAATCAAGGAGTTCTTGTGCTGATTCGTACCTTGAAGTATGCTGTGCTTTGATTTCTGTCTTTGGATGCTGGTAAGGTGAGATCTGGGGCAGTTCCTAAGAAACTGAATGCAATTTGGTTTCTTTGAAAGCATTTCAAACGGGACCAGATCTGCAATTGGTGCAAGCCTGTGTCTTCAGTGGCTTCAGGAGAAGTTATGCCTTAGTCTGGTGGTCAGGATTTGAATCACACTCCTCAAAAGGTTTGGTTTCTTACAGTTCCCATAACCAGGACTCACTTCTATGATAGCTTCCTGGTGCTTTGATCGTTCCTTTGGTTAACTTCAACACAGTTTATGCATATTCAGCTGCTGAGAAGACCAGGTGCCAGTGTAAACCATTCACACTTCATATTTGTGGCTTACTTGGAGTCCAAAAACCTCTCAGGCGTGCAGCATTTTATAGTGCAAGTACTCCAGAGCAGTTCTCATTCTCTCACGCTGTGTGCAAGCTCTTAGTTGTAGATTTGCTGTAACACGAAGCACAAGATTACATGTCCTGGGTGACAGCCCTGTTCCACCAAGCATACCTTTGGGTCAGTGGAGAGAAATAAGGAGCAGGAAGCAACTCAGACTCCTGGCAGATTGAATATTGCTCTGAGAGAACCCCTCTCTCCCGGTGATGACAGAGAGGGTCCAGGGCCCAGCAGAATAAGGGACAGATTCAGGGCATTGCTGCAGGGTATTGAACATGCTGTAGAGCGAGGTGCCAGGGCTCTGTATTGGGGGGTGCTGCTTTGGGAGCTTAGTGGCAGCAACAGGAGGTCCTGTACAGAGATCAGAATTGTATGTGCACAAAGCTGGATGACTTCACCCCTCCTCGTGCTTGGTGTATCCATGTTAGTAGCACAGAGGCCGATGGCATGGGCTGAATCACCTTTGGAAACACTGCTGATTCTCTGCAGGGTCCAAGAGAGTTAGACTCCTAACAAAGGGCTCAGGTAATTGCCTGTATCTCATCGGGGTGAATGGAAGGCAAAGTGAGAAATATCTTCCTGTGATGTCACACGTTGCATCGAGACAAAGCATGGCCTAAGGAAATCAATGGGGAGAGCACCTGGGTCTCTTGGAATGATCTATGGAGGATCGGCTTTGCAGTCTGCCAGCTGTTGAATGCTCCTGTGTAGTTTGCAAGCAGGGGTAAAGATTTTTTTTAAAGAGTTGAAGGAGGGCATGGCAGGGCTTCGAATATTTCTGTCGAGGTTTTGCTTTGCTTTGAGGCAGTACCAGTAGTCTGGATTCCCTGGGAGCAATGCATGCCATGCCAGCAGGTGCTCTGCCCATCCATGTGCTGCCAGCCTTCATCCTGCTGCTCTCCCCGTTTCCACTAAATCATCCTTGCTTGTGCCACTGTTTTGAATCCCCTTGCCTCGTTCCCAGCCCATGGTGAATATTCAGAAACTTGGTCTCATTTACTGCTGTCTGGATGCCAGAAATTCAAGTCCAGGGCTCTGGGGCTGCCTCTGTGCTGGGAGGACTCCCTCTCGTGGGCTCCACTGCCTGGACCTGGCCCTGAGCTCGGAGCTCAGCAACCCCTAACAGGTCCCCTTGCTTTCTCTCCAAGAACATGATTAGAGGTTTGAAACTGAGCAGACAGCTGGTATACTCTCCCAGGGCAGCCTCTGTGTCTGGGCCTCCATTGTTTTTGTCCAAATCGTATCTGATTGCTTTCCAAGAGCGTTCCAGTCCGTAAAACCAGACCAGGTGCCTTTGGTTGTACTAATTCCTGAAATACCAGCTACGAACAAAAGCATTTTGGTTTGGTCTTAGAAAGGGTATAAAATTAATTTCAATCTGGAATGTTTTTTTTTCCCCATTTAAAACACTAGAATTTTGTCTTACACTTTCCAGACACAAAACTGACCTTTTTCTAATTCCTCCTTTGGTCTTTTACCTATTTTACTGTATTACCTTTTACTAGATCATCAAAATTGCTTTCTGCCATACCGTTTTCTGAAATCTGACCTCTACATACATTCTTTGCACCTTGACCTTGGCTTTTTTACACGGTGTAAAACTAGAAGGAAGTCAGATGCTAGATTTTACAGCGATGTGCTTTCCCGTTCTGCTCAGTAATTTGCCAGAAATGAGGGAAAAAAAAAAACAACAACCCACCCAAACAACAGAAAATCTTACCTTACCATCCAAAATTGGTGGGAGGGCTTAAAAGCTCGAGTGGGCTCTCAGCCTTGGTTTAGTTCTCCCTGCCTTTAACTGCCAAGCTGAGTGCTTTGTCCTCCAGATCGCCCTTCGTCTGCACAGCAGGAGCGGTGCTGCTGGCACCGGGGTGCGGAGGGCTCTGCCAAGAAGATGGGCCCTGGTTACGGAGCGGAGATCTGCCAACCTTCTGTGCTGGGGAGTTTGCAAACTTCCACAGCGCATCTGTTTCATTTCAGACCATGGGCTGCACTGAATGGTCCTTTTGTGTGCTCTGTCTCCAGCTACTAAAGCTGGCTCTGAAGACGCCAGCGATAAATATGACAGCTTCTGTTACCGGGTATCCCCTGGATCCTGTGGCCTGACCCGCGGTCATTCTTAGCAAGTAGTAACATTTATATTGCTGTGTCAGCCTCGTTTCTTATCATGTAACCAGAGATGGGCTTGGATGAGCATGGAAAGCTTTTCTGTACCTCTGCATTCAGGGTCATTTGGAGGTCCGCAGATGGAACGGGCACTTTGCCACTGAACTATTTACCACAACAAATGCCGTGATGTTCTGTGCATCATTCAAGGAGAAAATGATGCTGCTCAAAATGGCAGGGGAGCGCTGCAAAGGAAGGCTGAATGGCACAACTGCAGATGGGCAAGGCTGCCTACCTGCAGCACGTGCTGCTACAGCAGGTTTTGGAGAGCTTTCCCATGGGGCAATGCCTTCACGTCCCAGCAAAGCAGTGCAAGGAGGAGAGCCGTCTCATTGCACCTCTGAGCAATGAGCTCTGAATCACAGTTTCCATCAGTTGAGCTGATCTCCAAAGAGTGGTTTTGGAAAATGTGACCCGCTGCATTTCTGTTTAAACATAGGCACCAGAAAGAAGCGTGCACACCTCTGGTCCTTCAGTCGCTGGACTGTCACCAGTGTGAGACATCACCCAGTGGGAGTCACTGGAAACCCAGCTCTCCCCGTGCTGTCTCTGGACAGTGTTTGACTAGACTGCTTTTATCTCTCCAGCCTGTCTGTGGGAGTTGAATCTTTGTACAGAGCCTGCATTGCTTGGCATCTAATCTGCACTAGTTGACTCAGTCAGCCTCAGAAGGCAAGGGGGGAGGGAGATAAGTAGGAGGAAAAAAGGTGGGAGTGGAAAATAACATATTTGAGGGGACAGCAGGAAGTCTGGGCTCATTCGCATCTTGGGAATTGCTCAGGACATGACCAAGTGAGTGTTTCCTGATTCTCTTCTTTTTTTCCTTCCCTGTGGGCCAGGAAGAAAGGATGCCTGTAGGGCACTACTGGGAGAATCCCAACATGGGAGAATGGGTGATGCCCTTAGAGAATGTCACTGGAAAACCAAGTGTCCCAGGTGGAGGTAATCTTGACCCACCAAAACAGCTCAGCTACAGTGATTGTCTGTATGTTGTTTTCTGGGGTATTTGGATTTCCCTTGAAGATCACCTGTTCTGTGTTTATGTCTCAATAGCTCTCTGAATTGAGGATAATTTAATATATATTTGCCTGCTATTGTTTGTTGTTTTTATTATTCTGAAGGAAGGCTATCCAGGTAGGGACTAATTAAGGTTCACTGGTGATGTAAAGAAAACAGGAATGATTTCTGTAAGATAAAAAACGTTGCTGGTTTTGGATCAGAGGGCTGGGGATTGTTTCAGGCCTGCAGGACATCTGAGAAGAGATGCTGTTGCACAGGTGGAGCTGTAAAGCAGGGCAGGAAGGGAGGTGTGGAGCTGCATGTCTTTTCAAGTATTTCAGGACACCTCAACATAAAGGTTGCCATGTGAATGTCAGATTCTGTACCCGTTATTATGAAAGTTGTGGATCTGCTCATGCTTTTAAAGATCACTGATCTCACTTTCTCTAAGCAGGCAGAGCTGGGATCGCAGCGTGCTCCTTGCATGTTCCGTGTACTTCAAGGACTGATTAGGTCTTTTCTTTGTCTGCCCTAATTAAATCAATAAATGGCCCCTGGAGTCACCTGTGTAGCAGGTTACAAGTTGAGCTGCTGGAGGTCACTGCAGAGGGCATCCCGGCTGCCTTTGAAAAAGAAAAGGGTTTTGATCCAGAATAGTCACGATGTCCCAGTTTCCTGGTCCCTTGGGCCAGCTCGTTCCTAGAGCAGGGCTGTGAAAGCAGAGAGAAAAGAGCTGAAGAGAATTGTTTCTCTCAGGGATGAGCTAAGAAATCTGGTATTTCTGTTGTCTCACATTATACGCTGTTTACTCCAACTGTCACCTGTTTTGTTTCTAGAGGCTTTTCTCATTAGTGTGTTAGCAGTGCTGTGATGGTTAGGTGAGCGGATTATGTGGTGGTGTTGCATTGTGATTTTGTTTCCAGCTATACTGTAGCAACTCCTGGATGTGCAGGCACTGGAATGAACTGTACTGTGTAGGTTGCTCTATAAACCCAGTGCTTATAAGGTGAGATCACTGTATGTGAATCCTGCATGTTCTGTGGCTGTTTGAAACCCAAAGCAGCTCCAAGTGAATCCCAATTTTACTCATATTGTGGATTTCAGATGAATTCAGCTGGTCTAAGACTGACACTGCCTCATTCTGGGAGATGAAAACAAATCCCCATGCTGTGGTTTGCCCTGCTGGATTAGCCTGCTTTTTCTCAGGCACCTGCAAGGCTGTCTGTAGGTGTTTTCTCCAGGATAGTCGCCTTATATACCGGCTTCTGCAGGTATTTGGAACAGTGGCCACCATCACGAGCACAGCCTCTGCCATTACATGCTCTTTGCCAGGCTGCAAGGATAAGGGTGTGCGTGCAGAAACCCAACTCCTTGAGCATGTGTGCCTCCTTCCTTCCCTGCAATCCTGAATTCCAAAAACCCCACATCTTCTTGGAGCACTTGGCAATGATCAGTATGGACGAAAGCAGCACTGGTTGCATAGGCACAGCTTTTTTCTTCAAGGGAGTGAAAACGGTGTCTTTTAACCTGTCAGCACGCATTTACAGCACAGTTGATGTTTGAAAGAGGCTGTCCAAAAAGAAACCTGGAGTAATAAGAGTGTGCTGGTAGGGCCAGTAAGCATTGAATAGTCTCTGTGGTGGTAGAAAAGCCTTAGGCTTCAACTGATTGCCAATTATGTGGCTCTGTTCCTTTTTAAGAAGATGCCATGCAAGGTTTGTGAGGGAGGTAAAGTGTGTTAATGTGGAGACGGTTACTGGTTTTGTTGTTGTTGTTTTTCTTTTCCCATGCCTCAGTTTGGTGTTGGAGAGCGGGCCCTGGTTTAAAATGAAGCTGCATTCCCGAGTTCTGCCACCCATCTCTTGGAGCCTCTGTGTAAAGGGCACAAGTCATTCCACCTTAAAAAGAAAAGGGGAAGAAGAAAAGGGAAAAAAAGCAAAACCCACACTGTGCAGAGAGGGAGAGAGTTACAGAAAGTGGGCCCCCTGCTTTTTTCAGAGGGGGAATGTAAGCAGATCCTTGCTAAAACTGCTGCACTCAGCAGTTTTCAGCTTGTTTTAATTGGCCTGGCCTGAAAGAATTCTGAATGCTGTACCTGTGCCAATGAAAATGCAAATGCTTCCCCAAGACGAGGCACTTGGAGTGCCTGTGCCCCAGCTCTGATAGCAGCAGCAGGGGCACAGAGACATGTATGTGGTGGGAAACGGGGAGGCCTTGATCTGGCTCCGCTCAGAAAACAAAGGGCTTTGCAAAATAAAGCATGAATAAGGCACGGCGAAATGCAGGGTGCCTACAGGAGCTCCTGCAACACCAGAAGCTCGTCTGTGATGAGGCCCATCGCCCTCCCAACCTACGCGGGGCTGTTGGTTCCTTTGCTGATTTACAGAGAAGCCTGATGGCTCCTTCTTTCTGGCTTTGTTTCATTGTTGAGCTGCTGTTTACTGTTGAAGGTTCCTGTCAGAAGGAAAGCTGTTCCTTCAGCTGCAGAGGTGCTGTGGCTGAGTGCATCCACACAGCCATGGTTCTGCGTCCAGAGCAGATGTAAAGTAAGCTGTGTTCTCTTTCAAAGCATCAGCTCGGTGTTGGAGTCAGAATTACTGGCATGACTGTTGTTATGCTCCAAGCTTGCCGTTATCTTAAAACATGGAAAGACAATTGCTTAAGCCTTTGTGTTTGTTTTCCAGCACTTTTTTACAACGCTGTGTTTTCCATGTGGAAATGAAAATGGTTTCCATTTCCCTTGGATTTGAGAGTAAATCACACTGGGTGCCTCACTGCTGGATTGCAGTGAATACAAGCGTGGGAGCAAAACCTCCCTGGGGGAGTCCCATCCTGCCTTACCCACATCCCAGTTTTATGCTTTTCATTCCTTTGGGTTGCTGGCACTGCAGAGATGTCCATCTCAAGAACCACTTTTTGCATGTATGCTCACCTCCCTCAAGTAGCTACGTGAACCACAAAAAGCCCCACAAAAAATCCCTTTGAAACTGTCGAGTCTCATGTATTTCCTGTGTACTCATAGTCCCCATCTGGTCCCAGGTACCAATATTTGTCATCTACTGAAATTCCCCCTCTCCTGGGCATCCCTCATTGTGACCGTTTGAGATGCAAGTAACTACATTTCTCCACAAAATATGTGCTACAAATTATAGCCCCACCAAATTATGTTCTTAAGCATCTGTAAGACGTACTTCTTCCTAAGAGGACACATGTTAGAGTCCTGGAATGAAGAAATAAGAAAAAACACCTAGCTCAGCTTTTTATTCTGCCTCAAGTCAAATTATAGCACAGTTAGGAACTGGGAAACTAATTCATTTTCAAGAAATGGTTGACCAGTATTTTCTGTCTTTGTAACTGCCTATGCAGTAATGAAAATACATTCTTTGCATCTTTCAGATAAATATCCAGCATCTTAAGGTACGTAAAATTAGATCTGTATACATTTACAGAGCAGTGATTATTCTGAATTTCATCTGAGGCAATTAAAAAGCTTCACGATGACATTTAAGGTGATATTTTTCTCCCCTATGTTAAATAATTATAAATAATAATAATGATTAAACAAATTATTCTGTTCCTCCCACTCTGGATCAACCTTTAGGTTAATAATCTAAATCATTAAAATTCATCTGTCTCTCAAAGGATTAAGCAGTTCTAAAAATTGGAGGAACCTTTCTGCATAAGGGTGATTGATAATTACCAAAGCAAAGATGTTCTGTGGGTAAAAATTGTGAAGGCTCAGTAGTTTGATTGGGTCATTTATTGGTCAGGTTGAGGTGATATTTTCAGCCATTAAACTCAGCACAGGTTTGTCCACCAACATCCTTTCTGTAGGTCAGGTCCAAGCCTGCTTCCTTGTACATCGGCTCTCAGGACTCCGTGGTTCACAGCTGCACATTAGCTGTGTGACCTGAGGTTGCTGACAGCCACTTTTTGGGGTTATTATTTAATTTCAGTGGAAGCTCAGCCCATATATTATGGTGTTTTATTATTTTTCCTTAAATTGTATGAATGAGATTTCTCTTGAATAAGTTTAGACATCTAAGATGCAGGTACTGAAACCAAGCTGCTACCATTGAGAGGCAGCAGTAGTGTTGGTCGTTTCCCTCTTCTTTAAGGTTGGTTATATCTGTTCACTTGTGACAGAAAGCACCCAAACAATTAGATGAGAACTGAAATCCAACTTTCAGATGGTCACACTTGAGAGATGAATGTGACCCAAGCCGCCTCTCCGTAGCCAGGAGTGCTTTTTTCCTGTAGGCACTACAAAGACAACGTGGTAAAAAATCAGACGTACAATTCAGCTTCTCTATTGCAAGGACAATCTAATGTGACTACTTGAAAGGGATACGGGCTCCTTTGGACTTTTCATCTCTTTGGATAACTAGAGACTTGTCTGGCCATGAAAAGGCACAGAAGAATGGATTTCCAGAGTGGGAAGGAAAGATAAAGCTTTCCCCATAGGGCTTATTGGATTGTGAATTGCTCCACCTATTTGCAGGGTTTCTCAGAAGTAGTCCACGTTCATGCATCTTTCCCCTGTCCCTCCAGACTACTAAATCTCTCTGCGCTCTGCTGAAACCAACCTTCACATCATCTTAATAAATTGGGTTTCTTTGCAGGAAAAGAATTGCCATTTGGGATTATCAGGCCCAAGCAGATACCCTGTGTGCGGAGTACAGCTTAGAGACGTTCTCCTTTAAAATCTGGGGGACTTTGGGGTTGTGAAGTCAAAGGGTCATAGAATTCATCATGAATACATGCTGTGGCTGCTTGGTAACACTTCCCCCGGCCACAAACACGTATTCTTTATTCCTATCCTATTTTGTTGCTTGCACCCCTCCCTCCCCCATCACGTTTTGTTCCTGGGTGCCCCTTGCTAAACAGGAGCTCTGCTTTTCCAGCTCAAACTTGAGCAGAGCCTCCCGGCCGGCTGCAGGCAGGCCTGGGCTCCCCTGGGAGCAGCTTTCTCAGGAAATTGAGCTATTTCCGGTCCCGGCTGCAGCCAGGAAATGAGGAGGCAGCCATGAAGAAATATATTTTTTAATTTGACGGGATTTTTTTTTTCTCCTTATTTTGTAGCAGGGAGCGAATGGTTTGTTGGAAGCTGGGGAGGCAGAGCCTCAGCCTGGGTTAGGCGAGGTCTGGGACCGGTGCAGGATCAGTGGGGATGCGAACACAGGGAGATGTGAGCCAACGACCCCGAGGTTGGAAGCCAAAATAGTAAACACGGGCTGGAGGAGCGGTTCCGCTTTCTGCTGCCGATTTGCTCGTTTGTTTGATTCCTGTGGATTTATTTTGTCGCAGGAGCGAATAATTCAGAGTCTTTTCAGAAGGCAGAGCTGTGCCTTTCGGGGCTGCGCGCGTGGAAATGCTCATCTGCTGCCACCGCAGTGGGAAGGGCTTCTGGTCCTGTGCTCTAACGTTGTCCCGCTTCTACCTTCACATGAAATTAAAGACTTTCTTAAAATTAACCTCATGAGAATTTAAAGCAAGCGAGTGCGCTTTATTTTTATGCAAGATGTGTGGCTGACCCCCTGAATGGCTCTAAAGATCAGAGTCATGTGGGTATCCCATCCACTTCTATGGCAGGTGGTGGGTAGCTCTGCGAGCGAGCGTTTCCAATGAAAATGGCAAAGCAACAGTGATGATCTTTGAGTGAACTTGGGTGGTGTTTGAGAAGTGTGTTATTATCAGAGCTAAACAGAAGGTGGTCCGTGCAAAGGATTTCAATTGAGCTGTTTTGAGAAACTGACCCGTGCTTTGAAGTGCTCTGGAGGAAGACTTTTCCTCTGCCTTTCTTCCCTCAGAAAAAAAAAAAAAGCTACACATTTGAACAGAATTTATCATTTCTTGTAATATTTTCTATTTTTAGGGTATGTCTGTGTTCAGTATAGAAGGATTGGAAAAGATCTGTGATTTTTCTTGAAGATATGGAGATGTAATAGTGAAGCTAGGAAGTGTCAAAACCAAGACTTTAATGAGAATTTAAGAGTTTGTTCTGAAGTTTTGGAACATTTTAGTTTTACATCGCTGAAAGATTTTTCCTGGTTCCATTCCATGCAAAAAAAGTGGCTGTGCCATTTGCCCAACTTTTCCCGGGGCATTCACCTGAAGCTTCTGTGATAAGGGGTGAAATGTTAACTGTGTTTGCAGCATGTTGTTTTGTTGTGCTTTGGAACTGGAGTCACAAGGTAGTGGCCAAAACCCTGCCATCACCTTATGAGTGCTAACAAGAACTGGCCTCTGCCCTAAATGTGAGTATTGCAAGAGCATCCGCTGTGTTTCCCAATGGAGGGAGGCATGATAGCAGCCCTGCGTGCATCCCAGAGGAGCCAAGTGTGTTATCTGTGCACCTTGGTGCCATGGGCAGGCACACTGGTGATGGTGTGACAGTGCATGTTTGGAACCCCTGAACTGGGGATCCAAGGCAGACTGGATGCGTTTTGTGCCAAGGGCAGGAGAGGCAGTTGGTGCTTTTACTGCATCCCAAGGAGTTTGCATAAAATCCGTGCCTTGTTGTGATGCTCTGGCACTGCCTGCTGCGTTACGTTTTGCTTTCCCCAGGTATGTATGTGTGTTTAAGTTGGTGAAGTGAGCTGGGTATGCTCTCGGTGCAGCCCCGTTGCTCAAAGAGCAATCTGTGGATTGTAGATCTGAATAGACAAAAGGGAGAGAGAACAGGGGGGAGTGACTTGCTTACAGCCATCCAGAAGGAAAGCATAAATCTTCTGACCTGCAGTGCAATGCTTGCTCCCTCAGCACCCACTGCCTCACAAGCAATGTCCCAGATCTTTATGTATGTGATAGTCCCACTGAGTTCAGTGGTGGCTAAGGAAACACAAATATTGTTACTCACATGTGGAGAGTTGCTCACACACTAATCAGATGAAGAGCAGAGATATCCATCTCAGCCTTATTAACTTCATCACACAATTTATCATTGAAGCGGGTAACAGGAGGCTCAATTAGGCACTTGTGATTTCGGCAAGTGCCTGCAGAAGAGTGTCCCATTGTATAATTTTGTTTGCTTTTGGTTTTATACAGTAAAGCACAAATAACGTTTACCCATGAGACAGCCTAGGGACACGCTGCCAGAAATAGAGGCTCCCAACAATTATACAGGATGTTGCTGTGGTGTTATCATATGATTCATCCACTATGAGCACGAACAATTGTTAACCTCAAGACACTCTCACTTTCACGCCCTCTGACACACATACCACTGAGGACAAATATCCTCAAGATGAGTAAAACGTTGGGATTGGGATTTTGACTCATAAAGGTCAGTTCACATCAGGTTCATGTGTCAAACCTTAGCCTTGCTGTCCAGTCCTTGAGCAGGGGGATTAAAGGAGGATCTCTGTAAACGGCGCGATGTGCTGCTTAGTAAATCCCTTTTGGATCCTGATTGACCATAGTAATGGCTGTGCATAGAGACTGTCAGAATGGTCCATGGTGGAAACTGCTGAAATCGATTACAGAGAGAATAAATTTGGCCCAGATATCCTGATGCAACTGAGTGAAGGTCAAGACTGAGAAATACGTCTAGTAAAGCTGGAAGAAAGATGACCAAAGAGGTTTAGGAGCGTGAAAGACGGTTGCTCTTGGGAAAAACTTCTGTGGAGTCTTTGCTTGAACATAAGCTTGGCAGAACATGAGCTTGGAAGAGCAAGCACAGTCGAGAAGCTGGATTTTGAGACTTGTAGTTGTCTTTTCTGGATGTGCCCTGCAATGGGTAGCAGCTGGATAATGGATGAGCCTCTTTGCAACCCCATGCATTTTGTTATCCTGTGCACCATGATGTCTGTCTCTCTTGAACGTGTTTGAGGGCCACCACTGGCTGTGCCTTTTGCATTTCTCTTAGTATGATTTAACTTAATTCTGGCCCTTCCTTCACAAGTTGGGCTCTGGTACTTGCTGTTGGTCAGCCATCTTTTGCCAGCTCTTTTGCCTTGCGAACTCACATCACTAGATGGCAGTGTAATGGCACACACGTGCCCTGCCTGTACTGATGGGGAGAAAAGTCAAATTTCACCTAAAAAGTTGATGAAATTTAAAATTTGTGTGCAAGGCAACTTCCAACCCTTAAAACAGAAGATAGTGCTTCATCCACCTTCAACTTCCTTAGCACTCACTGCTGAGACATAGGGCGAAGTCTAATGACCCAGTGTCACAGGTGCTACACCAATTTACAGCACCTCCAGGTTCAGCCTACAGAGCTCAAGTGGATGTCACAGCCATCCTTGCACTTTGGATGCATGCAGTGCTAGGTCAGGAAATTTGGAGAAGGTTTAAAATGCAAAAGCAGTAAAGCAAATAAGCACGATATTTTCCTTCAAGTTAAACTTTCCTCACTCTTCAGTTTCTGCTTTTGCTTCCTCGTGGGATAATGGGGTTTTGAGTTGCTTTGCAGTCTTAGGCCTTGTGGCACAGTAGGTTAAGTAGAGCATGTCTCTTTGCAGTTCTCCACAAATACAGAGGCTCTGCATCACTCCAGGTGATTTTGTAGCCCAAAGGGGAGTTGAGGGTGCTCGCAGGTATTGGTTTGGTTTTATGCAGCATGAACTGCATCCTGTGGGCCCGTGGATTTGCAGCGTATATAGTACGTGTATTTGTGTATGTTTTCTTAGATCTGGATTAGCAGCCTCATTTATGACCAGGATTTTGACGAGGAAAATGTCATAGTGTAGAAAAATAAACAGGGTAAAAATAAATGGCAGAAAGATAGTCTTCATCACGCTGAACGTCGTCCTTTTTGGACGTCATGAAGACAGCTGTTGGCTGCGAGGGAGATCTGAAGGTCTTTGTTAGGAAACGTTATTGCTGAGATTTTCACTGTTTGGATTTCCTGTTTTCCTCACTTCTGAACCCTTTGGCTTTTTGTAATCTCAGCAGGGTCAGGTCTGGTCATCCGTGGGGAAACAGACTGGCTGAACAACAAGGCTATGTGCTGCAGGAACAGTGCTGGGGAGTCAGTAGGTGAACGGCTGGGCAGGTTATGGAGGCAGCCAGGATCCTCGTCAGAATCTGCTCTGACCTTCTGCATAGGGCTGGCCATAAGACTTCCCTGTCTGAGCTGCATCTGTCCAGATAAAAAACATCTATCCTTGATTTAAAAACAGTGAGTGATGGAAAACCACCCACCGTCCTTCAGGAGCACTTGCAGGGGTTAATTGCCTTTGACTGTTCAAAATGAGCGTCTTATTTTTGGTCAGAATCTACTTAGTTTCAGTTTCCTTGTCACTGTATCTGGTTATACTACCTGTAGGCAGAAGAGCCCTTGTGATTTTTTTTTCTTAATGTCTTTGATGTCCAGATATGATATACTCCAGAGAATGCTCCAAGATCTGTCATCTTCCTAATAAGATGGGAAGGTCAGAATGGAGCCATTTGATCTCTCAAAACCCGTAGTTTTTAAGGAACGTGTCAAAATTCATTCCAGTTTATTCCATTACCTCCCGACTGCACCCAAACTCCGCCTTCAGAAATATAAAATGCATTTAGTAGTCTTCGTCTCAAGCCATGATTTCCCTGCAAGCATGTGTCTTTGTTCCTCCACTGGATGAACACTGTTACATCTTTCCCTGCTATAGCTAAAGCAGAGTTAACCCCAGAAAAGATGAAATTAAACTGATGTAAAGGTACACAATTGAAAATATAGAGAGGCTGAAAAATCCCATCATGTCCACACTTGGTGACAAGTCACATAATTACACCAGGATAGTTGAAGAGCTACAATTCTGTTGCTGTAGCCCTGGGTCTGACCCCAGAAAGTGTTTTTCATTGGTCCCTTACAGGTAGGTGTTATTAATGTTATTGTATTGTATTCTTTGTGTGGGACTAAACAATTACTTTAAGTGAAATAATTAAGCAGCATCCAACATGTCTGTGTATCAGGTGAGTACTTTCTATCAGTCTAATTCTGTTTGTGCAGTTGGAAGGAAGGGCTCCCATGGCATACGTAGCTTGTATGTGCTGCGTGTATCTGATGCAAGCTGAACGTGGTCTTTCCTCACCATCCCTGGAGTACAACCAGGAGTTCTGCTCAGCATCTCTGCCAGCATCCTCCTTCTCCTTTCATTCCTTCAGTTTCTCCCTTCGAAGATGGATTTTCATCAGTGAACAGGTTGGATCTGTTCTGGAAGGTGGCCTTCACAAGGCTAATACGTTTCCCTCCCCTATTACACATCACCCATTTTCTCTTAGTTGTACTTTGAATTTTCCCCAGGTTACTGTGGCACAACTCGTCCATGTTTTTGGGTTCTTTTGCAATAGGGAAGTCCCTCTAGCCACAGCTGTCATTAAATGCAGCTTTTCTGTGGGACAGCTGGGAAGATTTTCACAGGGTGCTGTTGAGTTGGTGGAGTTGTCCCAGAGCCTCCACCAAATGCCTTCTTTTTCATCTTCAAATTCACAGGTGCAGGGGATGCCATGCAGGTATGTAGGACTGGATGCTCTTCTTATTTATGATGCTGCCTTCACAAAATCGTAGAACAGTTCAGAAAGGATCCTAATGAGAAATTAGCTGGGTTGTATCTGAGTGATTCGTGATTTTGTGGGAAGGCGATCGGGTTCTTGTGCTGCTGGATGCACAGCGTGGTGTTTCAGTCACGTTGCAAAGGGGTCAGGGCTGTGCTACAGGTTGGATGTGGGACTGGGAGACCCAGGGACCTGCTGTGCTGTCCCTGAGCATCATCTCAGCGTGCGCCCAGGCAAGCAGTGTGCCCCATCCTTCCTCCTCCCATGCAGGTGACGAGGCAGCTCCAGCTCTCCCACTCGCTGACCCTCCCGGCAGCACAACTGCAACAGGACGTGGTGATTTACATGGACGGGGCCAGCAGGAAATTCCTACCTCCACCCCCCGGAGTAAGGAGGAAGCCGAAGCAGAGCCATGACTGAGTCACTCCTGAGTCACTGCGGACGCGGTTCCTGGGGTGGTGCTGGGCTCCCCAGCCCTGCTGCACAGCTGGAGTCAGCGTGCGCTGCTGCGCCGCTGCTGGCCGTGATGGCAGGGAGACGTGGGAGGCTGCGTGGAAGGAATGGCCAGATTGGGTTAATGCTCTTCTTTAATACACGAATAAACAACTTATGGCAGGTGCCTGGCAGGTTAGGGTAATCAACAGGGTATTTATTTGGGATCAGAAAATACACTCGGTGAAACAAATCTCTCTTCTGTGTTTGGCTTACCGCAGGCTCGCTGAAATTGGACTGGGTCATTTGCTGTCTAGTCACAGATAATAAATCAGAGGGCTGAAGAAACTGCAAGAGAAAGGGCATGAACTGACCAAACATTTAGCTTATTGTAGTAAGCATCAGCCTGGCCAAAGTGAAACTTTCCCAGCAAATTTTCACTTATCTCAAATCCAGTTATTCCCCGTGGGCTGCTGAGCTCAGTAAATAGAGGTCACTTTACCTTGACCAAACAATGACTTTGCTATAGTTGGTGCCAGCTATGTAACAGTTACAAAATGTGCTTTAAAGGCTTGCTGGTCGCAGGCTGCCAGGGTGAATGAACCAGTCAGTCTGGTCGCTGTGGGCAGGATTTAGGATGCTTAGTGAGATGGAGCTGTGGTCGGATCAGCTGATCCTGTTCTTTGAGCTGGGATATAGCATGCAGGAGGACGGACGTGCATAAGGAGGAAGCAGAGAGAAGCTGGGGGAGTGGAGAAGGGATGACTTTCCTCTGATGTCAAAAATCCCATCATTCAGTGCTCGCAGGGAGAAAGACAAGAGGAGAAGAATGTGGAGAGAAAGAGGGAGAGAGGGAGAAGAAATGAAGGGAAGGGACGCACTCATTTTTTCCCCTAATTCTGCAGGGTAACGTTTACCACCCTCATACATGGAGAAATGAGCCTGATCTCGAGTGCCAAGTTCTGAGCAGCCTTGCAGCCCCAGGGACTGCTTACATCCCCATCCCGATCTGGACTTGGTTAGTACTGTCTTGATAATGAATAATCAGGTAGATAAAAATGGTCAAGAAACTTACTGCAGTTTCCTCAGGGCTCTCTTTGTGTTATCATTTATTCCTGGCAGTTTTAATTTTCGGGTCATTGTCTGTGTTTGTCTGAGGTGTTAGATACGCATCTCTCCTAGGATTTCTGCAGTGTGGTGAGGAAGGACCAGAGCTGGCTGTGAGTGAGTGTGATCGAGCAGCAGATGCAGGAGGGCTGGAGTTGCCTGCAGCTCTGTCCAGGTTGCTAATTCTTCCTTCCGAGGGGTTGATTTCAAAGGGTGCTGGATTTGTCCTCCGTGCGTTTTGCTGTGTGCCGTTGCTTGTAATTAGCTTTTCAACTGAAAAGGCTTTCTCAACAAGGGGAGAAAAAAAAAAAAAAAAAAAAAAAAAAAAGCCAAAAAATAACCCCACACATTTTTTGGCAGTGGGTTGTTTTTCTAAGCGATTAATTAAGCGCTGGTTATAAAAGAATTTGCATCTTTCTTCCAGTCTGTGTCAGGCATGGATTTTGTATTAATCACTTCGCTACTCTCTGACTGAATGAGGACTGAAAAAGATGCAGAGAGTAAAAATTTCCTCAGGAAATGAATCAGACAAGGAACCTATGCCTCATCTCGCCTCCTACAAATGAAGAAAGAGAGGATTTTTGTCAATGGTGGGTCAGTTTACAAATGTGTCCTTTGCAACGTGAGTCATAAGCAGTGATACATTTCACAGCAATGCAACCGCAGATGCAGTTTAAATCCAGGACCGAATGCCAGCTAAAGAAAATGGGAACAAACCCTCATGCCCATCCTAGTAATGGGAGCAAAAATGCAACCTGTCAGACCTGCTTGTACATCAGCCAGCTTTCACTGCTGCTTGAACCGGTGTCAAAATTCTCGCTTGCTGTAATGGGATCAGAATAGAAACCTCGGGACATGATGATGTGATTTGATTGCGTTTTGCTGATAAGCATGGAAGTGGTTTGGGTTCTTACAGGATGGAGCTGGGAGAGGACCTGCCCCACCATGGGTGGTTGGGGGAGGGTGGGCTTCAGGTAGAGGTGAATGGTCCCTAGTGGATGTCCTTTCAGTGAGGGCATGGGATGGAGGTGCTGTTTCTGGGGCTGTTTGAATCACTTTACTGAGATGTCCAAAATTATCTCCAGTTTTTGTTTATCTCCACATTATTATTATTATTTTTCCCCTGAAGCACCATCCAGGTGCCATTCCAGGCCAGCTGGATGGGACTTTGAACAACCTGGTCTAGAGGGAAGCGTCCCTGCATACAGCATGATCTTAAAGGTCCCTTCCAACCCAAACCATTCTATGATCCTTTGTTAGTGTTATCATTGTTAAGAGCTGTGTGTAAAACTGCTGTCAGAATTTGTTGTTGAAGTGGGTGAGATTATTAAATTTAGCAGAAAATCTGAGCTGAAATCTAAAAAATGTACTTTTTCATTGGTGCCACTTTCCCTTTATTTCCCGAGACTGACCCTTACAAGTGTGGTACTCATGTTTTTCTTTACTGAGTTTTCTGTGGTCATCCGTAGCTTGCCAGCCTTTGGAAATGTTAGGTGAGGGGTCAGATATTGAGTCCATCCACCAAAGTCAATGGTGTGATCACTGTTAATGGCCAAGAGCTCTCTGCTGGTGTCCTAAAGGGTGATACGATGAGCAGCCGAGATGCTGAGGGACTTTAAGGACCACGGCTATCCTTGGGGAGATCTTTGTGTTAAACAGGTTAGTAGAGGAAGGTGATAACATTTATTTATTTGTATACGTGCGACCTTTCTGTCTGCAGGCACACAGGCCTGTCAAGTTTGCAAATATCAGCATGTTCCTTTGTAACAAGATAACATTGGGCCAGCACCAAAAGGTTGGACATGGGGTGGAGAATGGCAGACCTTGATTCAAATTCAATTTCTAAGTGGCTGGCCACTCAGAACCGTCAGATCAGTCCTCTTCTCTGCAGGGTTAAACATTTCCTCTTACAAAAAGAGCCAGAGGCTCTTGATTATCCATGCAAAGCAGGCCAGCGCTTTGATTCGTAAGGTTTTGTCTGACACACTTTTAAATGGATGAAGCTCAATTTAGATTCCAAATGAAAACCTAAATTTGATGGTTGAGACATAGACCCACTTTTCTCTCTTATCCCGAGGCACCGTTCTCCACCCTTCCCCTTTCCTCTTCAAAAAGTGATACTGCCTAATGCTTTGAACCAAGAAAGCGCGTTTCAAGATCAGCGTGGAACAATTAAACCAATGATCTGTGCGCTTCAAGGGGAAAACTGAGCTGCAGTAGCTCTGCTTTGACAGGTCTTTGGAGGATTTCAAGGAAGTTACACCCACTTCATTCATGATAATCGGCTGTTTAACGCAGAGCAGCTCAGTGTTATGAATGAGAGGGAGCATGTTTTGGCTTGCAGAACAACTCACAAATCTAATGCTTCACTCGTCAAATAACCAGCCACATAAAAAAAAATAAATCTGACTTCATTCTTGAAATGAAATTAATGAATGCAAGATTCAGTGGAAAAAAAACCAAAAAAACAACCAAACACCTAAAGCCGCATCCTCTCTTTCTTTCTGCATCCTTCTCCTTACTGTGGGTTTGTGAGTTGCTGTGGCTGGAGAATTTGGGGTAAAGCAGCACAGCCTCTGAGCTGATTGTGCAGCTGAAGGCAAGTTTTGGGAGGGAATCATGCACTAGATCACAACACACCTAATTGCTGGATTTGAGATCGTGCTGGTATCAAAAGGAGGCTGTGGATGCCCCATCCCTGCAGGCATTCAAGGCCAGGTCGGATGTGGCTCTGGGCAGCCTGGGCTGCTGGTTGGTGACCCTGCACACAGCAGGAGGTTGAAACTAGATGAGCACTGTGGTCCTTTCCAACCCAGGCCATTCTGTGATCGAAAGGGAAGCAGAAGAAAAAGGTTGATTAAGAGTTGTATGTGGATCTACCAAAGTACCAGATTTTCATGTGGATGGGTTGTTGAGGCTCTGAGAAGCACTGGGTTCTGTGCTTATGCCTAACTAGCCCTGCTGATCAGAATTCTTTATTCTGAGAATAATATATTATCTTTTGCTTATTGAAGCTGGCTTGCAGAATACCACTGTTTCCTCTGGTAAGGGAGCTGCTCTGCATGTCTTCGTGCTCACTGGCAACACCGGGCTTTTGGGCTCCAGAAAGTTGTGGATGCTGATGGGACTCTCGGGGGGGATTCACTGTACTTTAAAATCTCTCAAATGAAAGGCAGGGGAAAGGATGCCTTAAGGCTGTCTCTCTACCCGTCCCATATTCACAGTTCATTTGCTAATAAAATGGCTTTCGGGAGGAGCGAAGAGCACATCCATCCTGCTGGCTCTGTTTTAGCAGGCAGAGATTTGCTGGTGCCTGGGCAGGAAGGAGTACAGTTACTTTGATCAAATAAACACCAACAGGTGGTTGCGAAACCTTTGACTTGAATCTGAATGGAATGTTTATTATTTGTAGTTCCAAATGAAATGTGTATCATCATTTCCCTTGCTGGTTCTCATCTGGATTTGGGATGAGACGGCCAGATGGAACAGTTATCTTTTTAGCAGTATTTTACAAAGCACTGATTGTTCTCACCATTTTTCTTCTGAGGGGATGATGCCATCAGGTTTATCTGAGAAGCACGTGGTGAGATACATAGGTTGAGTAAGGGATGTTACCGAGAACGAGTCAGTGGTAGGGCAGTCGTGGGAGAACCGTGCATCCCATAATACTCAAACGGTGCATACACTGAACATTGTGCCTGTGTTTCTGGGATGGGCCTCTCTGAAAAAGTGAGTTTTGCTGCAGAGGAAGCTAAACAAAATCAATTGGAGAAAAGTCGATTCCATGTGAAGTTCTTTCATCTTTGTTCAACAGCTGAGAGCCTCTGATGGTAGGTGAGAAAAAATATTTTCTCATCCTTTTTGCACCAAAATAATTCCCAGAACAATATTCAGCTAAGGCCGGGATCTTGTTAGAGCCCTTTCCACTTAGCAGGAGATAAAAAGGGCAGGTTGGCCATAATCCCCTGTGCTGTGCCCTCCAGGGGAAGAAGAGTGAAGGCAGAGCAAGGCAAGAGTGGCTGTCTGGAAGGGAAGGTGTGTGAGGATCACTTCTTTGACTGCTAAATGCAGCAAACTGATGTTCTCCTTTTGTCTTCTGTTCTGTAGGACTGCATGTGGGGAAATCAAGACCTGAGCAGATCCTTTTTTATTTCCATTCATTCTCAGGGTGAGTAAATTTGCTTGCCTTTACTGTTGCTGTCTTACCCTGTGCAAATAAGACGTGTGACTTAAGGTTCAGAGGAAAATCTCTCTTTTTTTTTTTAATCTTTGCACTGATAAAACTGTGCTTAATTTAGCAGCAGTGAGGCAGAACGTTTGGGTTTTGTCATCCATTTCCAAAACTATTGTTGGCTTCCTATTTCTTTGTTCCCCCCTACTGCTCATTTTAGATTTGCATTTTATTGTAGGTGCCAAAAGATAAGTTAATGCCAACCTGATGATTAATTAACTAATACTTGCCTTTGCCCTAAGATGGAAAACCTTTATCTAAGTAACCTATTAATTATTATTTTATATATTTCTGCATGGGTACATCTAAATGGATTTGAGTTTTGCCCTCCTGAGAAATTTGGGCAATAATTCATTGCAATCAGAGGACAGAAGGCCAAAGGAACCCTAAAGTTGGTACCAGAAAGTATGTCTTAATGCTGGGTCCAGGGCACTTCTTTATCTATATTCAAGCCCCAAGCAATATCGTGATCTTGTTGTCAAATTATTGGTAATGCACATTCCTGAAGCTTTCTGATGTGCTCAGAAATGCAAAAATCAATGAAATAGCTTGAGTTTCAAGAGGCTATGAGAAATGCTGAGGCCTTCAGAAGGTATCCCGGCCTCACTGAGAAGAAAGTTGTGCAAAAATCACACCTGGGAAACAACCAACCTACCTGACCTGGACCACAGGGGAAACTGAAGTAGTGCTGCAGAAATTATTCCAAGTGCCATAAATACGTAGCATTAATGCAGGGCCTCGGATATCAATAGGTTTAATAGAATAAACGAAGGAAAATAAAGCAAATGGCATTGAGCATTGGTAAGAGAGATATTGGTGATGAGATTGGTGATTTCACTCTCTTGAAGCTACGATTGGACAGTAGGAATGAGGTGGTTGCACACTTTATGGCCCTTCTGAGAATCTTGCCAATAGGCAAAAAATAACTCTGTGTTAGGCATACCAGGTAATGTTCCCACCATGGAGGAATGGCAGGACACCATACAGCAACAGATGCTTAAGAATTAGATGAACATAAAGATGACTTGACCCATTTTTTTAGGTCATGGTTGGACTCGATGATCTTTAAGGTCTTTTCCAACCTGAGCGATTGTGTGGTTTGTAAAGGGTTTTGCCTGTGGAGATTTGAAATTCTCCCTTTTGCTCTGAGATTCTCTGCTTCTCTGCTTACGCATATTCTAAGAGATGTAACACATCTAATTGATGTCTTGAAGTTATCAGAGGTGAAATATTGAATGCATATCTGCCCACCATGTAGCATAGTGGATAACAAGTACGGCTGTAGATAGGATGATAATATAGCTTGTGAACTGATGGATAACCTGTGTGCATCTTATATGATAAGTATATTGTTCTGCTGCTGTTGGATTCTGGGTCCAAATGCTTTTTGCTTTTATTGAGCCCTGTGGATGAATATTTTGACCCCTGTTAATCTGCTGAATTTGTTTCGCTTAAATTAGAAGTGTAGTGATTTTTCAGAAGTCTCATAGCCTACCCTTGACTTCATGGAATTGCTCTGCTTGTGGATTGTGTGAATAATGGGTTATTATTAGGGTGAAGGGAAGGAAGGGACATAAGTGGCAGAACCAGAAGGTGAAGGAAGAAGAGGCTGTGTGGTTCCTAAATGGAGCTGCCTGGGAAATAGGGGGGCTTGGTCAGGCTGGGTGTCCCATGGGAGGGTTGCCTTTTTCGGAAGGGTGGTTGGCCACAGGGAGGAGTGGTGACAGCAGCCTTCAGGTTGGATATGAGGAACAATTTATTCTCAGAAATGCAGTGGTAATGCATTGGCTTCCCAGGGAAGTGATGGGGTCACCATCCGTGGAGATGTTCAAGGAACATGGAGGGGTGGCACTGAGGGTTGTGGTCTGTGGGCAGGGTGGGGGTGGGTTGGGGTTGGACTTGGGGATCTTAATGGTGCTGTCCAGGCTCTCTGTTTCTGTGATTTGAATCCTGCTGACTTCTGTCCTTGGTCTCCACACTTTCTTAGGGGCTTAGCTCTTTTGTGGAGATATCTCCTCTTTCTCTAGGTCTGTGCTCTTTCCTAAAAACGCCTGCTTTTTCCCTAAAGTCTACCCTCATTCTCAGTACTTTTTTCCCCAAGTCAAGAGACCTGAGCTTTCCTGGAGATTTTTTCTCTAGGCATTGTTTTTTGCAGGGCATCAGCTGAGCAGGCTGTAGTACTACTGAGGCTCATTATTATTATTGGCACATTTACAGCGTCAGAGAGAGGAGAGTTCTGCAGTGGCTGTTGAGACAATTATTTGCAGTGTCTGTGCAAGGAGGGCTGTGGCTGTGATAGACTCACAGTTACAAGCACATCTGCAATATGAGAGTCAAAGCTCAGGATTATTATTATATTGCCCATCAGTCTGTGTTCTGATGCTGCTCACTTATGCATGCTGGGAACAGCTTATCCATAGTGCTTAGGGAATGGCGTGTCACAATCCTCTTGTAGCCCATCAGCAGCACTGCTGGAGGACCTCAGGAGACTCTAAAAGGAATGAAATTGTATCAGTCTCTCTTTTTCTTTCCAACAACCAAGGATACTCACCGTGATTACATTGCTGGAGCTTTGTAGGAGGTTAAGAGCTTAACAAAGGGTCTTTGTCACACGAGATGAGCTGTCAGGAGAGATTCCCTAGAGATGCTGCTCCTCTGAGAGGTTCACACACCGATGTTCTGGGTGCCACAAGCCGAGCACAGCACTGCACTGTCCAGTGGACCAAAAACCAGCGTTTAAATGCTTTCAGCAAGTAGTGTGTAGTTTTGGAATATGTGAGTCCTTGTCTGTGCTTGTGGCAGAGGAAATAGGATGGGAGTGCCACACATGCATTTCACGTTGCTTGGCCTTGCTCCAGCTTTCTAGTGAAAGAAGCTCTCCTGGCTGAGGTTAGGAGCTGTGCTGCGCAACGGGTAATGCATTAAACCCTGCTTCTCCTGTTTGTCAGTGAGTTTCCTTAAGCTGAGATAGGTATTGAGAGTGTAACAGCATTTAATACAGAAGAGATCAGGTATGGGCGTGGGACAACAGATGCCTTCACTGATAGAGATTCTCCCATTCAGCTGTCTTTTAAATGAGGCACAGATGTCCTGAGTTCCAGTCTATGCCTGAACCACAAGACTGAAGGGAGGAGTGAATATATGTTTATTTGAGCCCCTCGTTGCATTGCTGGCAATGTACTGCTAGTTTCCATTCCTATTTTTTGTACTCTTAGCAATCCATTTGCTATTGCCCTTTTCTTCCACGCTCAGCCAGTAATCAACACACTCCAAAACACAATGGGTTCCTTTCTGCGGTGAATCCCCTACTTGATGCAAACGTTTTCTGGCCTCATTTCTTTGGGATACGTTTCAATGGGAAGAAGAGGGGAAAGTATTCCTTGTTCCTAGAAAAAATGGCACTGGCAGCCTGGGTTATTTTGTCGGACGTGTGGCTTTAAGTGACGCCTTTGCCATCTGTTCTGTCTGCTAATTATGAATGCAAAGCAAACGTAGCCCACAATTGCTTCATTTAGAATAAGGGAGATGGCAGTGACCAAAATAGTTTTATTTTGGTGTCAGATGCTCTTTGTATTTCTCCTGTCTCTTCCTAATCTAAAGCAGGTCTGAAGCACTTCTCTCTCTGGTCTGCAACAATAAACATTGCTGTGACAAACCAACCATCTTCTACATGTACATCCTCAGGGTTTTTTAAGGAGCGATTACACAAAAGCAAGGAATAGGATGATATGGCATTACTTGAACTGAGAGGGCTAGTTTTGGACTACAATTTCAACTGCAGTTGCTCTGGTTTTAGATATGTGACTCAGAGAGGCATCACTTTATCTCTGGAAGGTTTGACAGCAACACGTGCAGCACTTTGTCTGCTCCACCCCTGTTCCCTCTCACCCAAGGCAAGTTCTGTACGCCCTCTGGAATCCATGGTGCTCACAAACGATATGTTCTCCTCTTGGTTGTGTCCAGCAGCCGACAAGGTGAATTTTCTTTGTTTTTGCTTGTGGACCAGAGGCTTTTCTCCTTTAGCGACCCATCACTGGAGATGGGTGACCCCCTCTTTCAGTGCCTCAGCAGGGCCCAGGCTATAGGAAGCACAGACAGCTGTGCCCCCTCCATTTACTAATTATGGGCTACCAGCTTTCAGTATTGCTAGAGTTGGTGCTGATTTCAAGCCAGAGCTGGGCGGTGTGGCAAGTCGTGGATGTATCACCAGCAGCACAGCCACGGGTTGTGGTGACCTAGATTTACAAAATGGAGATGAGATAAAATGTTTGCTGTGCTCTGTTCTGAGGGGATGTGTGGCCAAAAAGCCGAAGCGCTGAAACAGTTTCTCTTTGAGTCGCCTGAAAGTGAAAGATGCAACTTATCTTTCCCAAGTAAGTGGCAATAATGATGTGAGCTAGGCTGTGATCTCCTTGGTTTCACCTGTCCTCTCTCTGGGCTCATGCCACGGAGGATGTGGACAAGTGGCCATGGGGGTTCTTTTCCTTCTTTCCTAAATAGGACTGGCAACTTGCAGATACACATCTGCTTTGCTCCAACCCTCCTTGCTTTGCTATCAAGCATGCAGACACATTTTTTACCCCTCCTTCCTTCCTTCCTTCCTTCCTTCCTTGCCTCCCCAGCCATCACTCTTGCTATGATGATCAACACGTTTCACTTCGTTTTCTGCCTGCTTCTGTGTTGGAATGAAATAGAGTTGCAGCACTACCTACTAAAAAGCAATTTTTTGGACAGCAGAAGCCCTCCTTTCTTTCTCTCTGCAATCTTCTCCAAGAACTTGCAGGTTTGCAGTTAAATAATCCTTTTTTAAGTTATCTTGAGCTTTTATAAAGAATATGAGTAGGAGTTCTGATGGCTTCGTTGTTGCCCCTCTGTGGTGGCAGAGGGAAGGAGTGCAGGGGGGACCCTATGAACATTAAGATACTGCATCTGGAAAAATCTCTTGGACCATTTTCAGCTCCCAACCAACTGTCCTGGCACAGCCGAGGCAGAAATAGGCTCAGTGTGAGAGTTAAAGATTTTTTTTTTGGTGTTCTGGGCCCAAAGGATGATCTTGTGGTTTAAGCATTTTGGACTGGAACCAATAGACGTGAGATAAATTCCAGACACTGTTGTGCACTTCCTCTGTGACAACTTCTGAAAACCATTCCTTCTCGCTGTGCCTCCACTCCCTGCTTGTAAAACACTGCTCTCTGCTCTCACGAGTTTAATAGTGAATTTGCAGTTCTAAAAGCTCCTGATGCGTGACTCAGGTTATTTTCTAAACATCTTAACTTTCAAGTTAAAATGGTGTTCTAACCCATGCAGCTATAAGGGGCCAACAGTTTAAAATATGAAAATAAAGGCACAGAAGCTTACACAAACTTCTAGGGCCCAGTGATTAATGCTAGTTAGTCAGCATGATGACAGTAAGAGCAGCCTGGTTCGGGATGGTTGAGGTTAACAATACTGGGAAATGAAGGTAGGGTTCAGTTGGATCCTCTGGATTCAGGTGGAGATGCAGGAAATGAATGTCTGTGAATAACTCTGAAAGCAGGACCAAGAAGAGACAATTCTGCATGCCCACATGGCTGTGCTTTGGTATGTGTTAAAAGCAGGAGATCAGATTACTGAGATCTAATTCTTTGGAGAATGACTTTGTGAAGAATGGCCCTGAATGGGAGGAAGGTGTGACTCCCTGGTACCTGGTATGGAAACCTCCCATCTTTGTGCTAAGAGGGAAGGAAGACTGGAGTCTTCCATAGCGTTGTGTGTCTGGAATAATGTGTACAAACAGTTGTCCAGTTTTGGGCTGTAATGTTTCTGGTTCGAAGTGTTGAGGTCTTATAAACACCAGTGTTTAACGAAACATCTGTCTCACATGGTTTATGTCCGACTTCCAAATCCAATGAGCTGCCAGTCAAGCTATTTCTTTGCATTCTCTCCTGGAGGACTGCATTGCTTGGAGCTCAGCAAATCTGTGGCCAAAGGAGCGAACCTCCCATGGAATAATGCATAAGGAATGTGTAGGTGTGTGCAAACGTTCTCCCTGGGGGCACGTGGCAGGCAGTGGCAGCTCCAGGTAGGGCTGGGCAGCCTGGATGAGCTGCACGTGCCCGCTGTGAACTCAGCAATCTGCATGCCTCCTGCTGTTAGCTGGGGGTCTGCTGAGTGCTGATGGCTTTCCGAAGGGCTGGCCATAGATTGATGCTCATCCACATTCTTTCAAGACATTTTCTGTTGCGCCTGGATAATGAAAACAAAATTGCACATCCTTGGATATGTCATACAGCCTGGGATGCCAGAGTTGGAGCATCACGGCAGCTGCTTTTTGGATAAGCAGCTGTGATCTGGGTTTGCATAGTAGAGCTTGGGTAGTAGAAAAGGTCCCTTGCATCTGACACTGTTTTGTTTTTCCCCTGTGAGCTGTGTGAGGTTTTACACCTGTGTGCTTCTGTCTCTCAGATTGGACCCACAAGTTGGGACTCTGGGTCTCTTGTTGCTTCCCCTGTGCTGTGGTAAAATCCCACTGCCAGGGGCTCGTGGTCTCTGGGAACGCAGTGCTGTACTTCACCTTCGAGTGATGTGAGCGTGTGTTTTGCCTGCAAGAGATTGGAGAGGTCTTTCTCATTTGTCTGTCACTTGGAGACATTGGTGATGGGGGCAACACAAAGTGGTCCAAAATTATTTCTCTGTTGGATCTGCTGTATTTGTGACTCGTGTAACTCCAAGACAAACTATCCTCTGTCTGACTGTCCATCTGTGGAACGATTTGATATATATCCATCTTTTACTCTTCAGGAGGAACAGAACTTACTGTGAACGCAGTGTTTTCAGTGAGAGATGAACCATATCAGCACAGATTTTTCCAGATGGCTGTGACTTGACTACAGGCTAGGAGCAAGGGGGGTGTTTTCCTTCTCTATTGAGGATTTTGCCTGTTCTCTGGATGCTTCCAAACGGTTTCTATCTCTGGGTGGCTTTAAAGAGTGATCTTTAAAAAGACTGCACTGTGGAAATGCACCAGTTTGTACCAAATAGTAGGTATTATCCCAAAATATTTGCTTGAGGAGAGGTAACCTCTGAGACCCCCTGCAAGGATTTTATCCCCTCATCTTCAAATTACCGAGTTCAAACACACAGCTAATGACACACGTAATGATGATAGAATGGAAGTGCTGCTGTAAAGAGGAACGTTTAAAAATAATGATATACCTCTAACTAGGTCTTACAAAAGGAAGTCTTAAATAGCTGGAGAGAAACAGATGCTTTGGGGGACTTGTGGATAAAAATAGTGGCTTTCAAATTGCAACTAAAACAAAAATGTGGCCTCACTTAGTCAACCTCAGTGCTAGAAATTCCTCTAAAAACCAAAGGGCCCAGAGCTGGGAAAGGATGTGAAATACCTGCTACTGCATCTGCAGTGGTTTCAGCATGTTTTTGTGTCTTCCACCTTGCCTTACTTCTTTGCAGTGTTCTGTCTGTAACAGCACCTGGCTGTACCCTGCCCTATGGGACTAAAGATTTATTTAATCGTTGCACAGCGGTCTGAGACCTCTGGGTTCTGTTTTCCTTTGGAAAAATGCTGAAGTTGTGTCTGGGCCATGCACGCCTGGTTGTCTTCTCTGTGGTCTGCACAGATTTGGACAGAGCTGGTGTGGGTGTAGCTCTGCTTAGTGCTGAGCCTTTCCTCAGCCTCAGCAGGGCTGGATGCATAGTGAAGATCCAACAACTTCTTAAAGTCCACTTCAGCCTTTTGTGAATGTGTGGACCTGACCTTGGTGTCCTGCAGGCAGCTCTGCATCCAGGCCTTGGAGCATCTGTACACAGGGGCTGAGAAGCGTTCAGTTGTGTGGTTTGGTCTCAGTGGAAAACACAAGGTTAGATCAGAGAGAATATTTTTATGACTATTCCTACTTTCCCCTTACTTGTTAGGGCATTAAAAAAAAGGCAGATCTTTCTTTTAAGTGGATAGCTTTACTCATTCATGTGGTGTTTTTGTTTCAGGTGGTTCTTCTCAAACCAAAAGAAGCAGTCAGGTGAGCCCAGTATTTTGCTTTCCTGCAGATCTAAGCGTGCAGAACGAGAATTGATGTGTGGGAGCAGTGCTGGACACCTCTGAATCCCAGGGACTGAGGTTTTGGTGGTTCCATCACCTCCTGACCGCTAACCCACCAAAGGCATTTTTAAAACACGCCTTTTGCTCTTTGTCTTCTGTGCAGTGCCACAGACTGGCTTGCTTTGGAGCCGGCATTTAGCGATTAGAACTTTATAATTTTCTCCTTTATTGGTAATGCCCTCACACTGTCATTTGGAGCTGAAAGGAAAGCATGCTGCTCGAGCTGGCCCCACCGGGCGCCGTGATAATGCTCTTATGAGTGAGACTGTCATTAGATTAAGTGGAAGATGCCAGTAGAGTTGTTCTCGATAGCCGGCCTCTCTTTTCTCCACACGGTGCTCGGAGTCCAACTATACTTTTTCTTTCGCATTTCCATATTGTCCCTCCTTTATGCCTTGTCAAGAGCATTAGTCACAGCCATCCATCTGCATCGTGTATCTCAGCCGAGACAAAGCCAGCGGGATGCGCGGCTGCTCAGCACCCTCAGCCCTGCACAGCACAGGGCTCAGGTCCCTCGTGTGAACAGCAAGCACTGGGGCAGGGAGTGAGCATCTCACCGCATGTGCTGCGTGGCAGTCCTTCTGGAGCTGGGCTAATGGACTCACCTCTCGTGTTTTTGCAGCTCTAAAGGGAAGCGATGCTCGTTAGGTTCCCATTCTGGAGCATGCAAAGCCTTCAGCTGGACCTGAAAGCAGGGCAGTGTGCTGGGGTTTGCTCCAGGGCACCGCCCGCAGCATTGGCTTTTCTGGTGTGTTGCACTGCTGAATTTGCAGACTGTAGATTTGGATTCCCCACGGGAAGCGCTCATCTCGTGAAATGTGGTGCACAAAGCAGTGAAAGGCGGGCGCCGGCTGGCTGTCAGTGGGAGAGGGTTGGAGATGGAGAATTGGAAGGAGGGTTTAAGGAGAGTGATGGATTTCCTGCACCCAAATAACAAAGAAGAGGGAAGAAAACCAACACAGATGTGATTTTGTCCTGGCCAAATGATGCTTTGTCAGTCACTGAGGAATGAATTGTGCTGTGCAGCAGCAGTCACCTTCCACAAGTGCTTCAGGCTTGATTTAATATCCCTCTTCCTAAAAGTAGAAGGTGAAAAAATGGTTTAGGGGCACACACAAAGGGGAGGGGAAGAGGGGGAGGAAAAAAAAGAAGTAAATAAAAGTTGTTTAATATGTATGACTAACCCCACTGTGGTGGGAGAATGAGGTGGGGGGGGATTGCCATGGCTGGGGGGTGTCAGACATGTGCCATGGATGGGGCTGGGAGGGGAGAGGTGGGAAAGAGCGGGCAGGGAGGGAGCGTGGCTGTCTTCATGCATCCACACAGCGCTTCCTCTTTAAAATTCCCTTACTAAGCTCAGCTCCTATATTTTATATTCAGAATGAAGGTTCCCGCCCCCCCAGCCCTCCCCACCCACCACCACCCTCTCTCCCTTTAACTTGTTAAGTTTGAAAGATGATATATACACACAGTTTGCTTTGCCAGTCAGCCCGTTTAAGGCCAAGATTAATGCAGTGCATTGGTGCAATCGTGCCGCAGTGGTGCGTGATCGGAATACGAGATGGAATACAGGGGGAAAGGCCAGAATTGTGCCTGTATTCCGAGTTTACACAAGTCTCCTTAGCAACTTGTCTGATTTTTATATATATATGTGTGTGTATATATATATATTTTTTTTTTCTTTTTTGTATGGGATATGTGTGCTTGCAAGCGTTGTCCCAAATCACCGGCGGATAAAACATTCCCTAAGTTTTTAAATAGCTCTGCTTGTTTCTCTTGTTTTGTGTTGCTTTATATGTGTATTTTTTCCTTCTCCCTGCCCTTTTTGTCAAATGAGTGGCTTATCAATTAATTAATTAATTTGATTTCCCAGGGTGGGGGAGGGGAAGGGCGGGGGGGGGGGGGGGGGGGGGACGACCCGTGGAGGGGTGGCAGCGGGGCTGGGGGGGTGAGGGGGGGGTGGGAGCACCGTAATACTTTGCATTGTGACTTCTCCAGAGTTGGTTTCTTTCCAGTTGCTCACATCTCAGCATGTGGAATTATTGCGCTTTCTCCCGATTTGCCACAGAGTTGGCAGTGGGCTGACATGGTTAGTCATTTGAATTGTATTTGGATCCGAGCTGATATTTTTATTTTATTTTATTTTATTTTATTTTATTTTATTTTATTTTATTTTATTTTATTTTATTCTATTCTATTCTATTCTATTCTGTTTTATTTCATTTTATTTTATTTTTCTGGGGGGGAGGTGCATTTATTTACTTCGAAACACATTCTTTGCTTTTGAAAATATGCGCCGTGCATTTTATAGCCCGTAAAATGGAGGAAGGAGGGAAACAAATGAGAGAAGGTGAGAGGATTGTGGCACAGCTGTCCCTTCATTCCCCTCCCCGTACCATTTTTGTAGTTGCCTACTGAAGAACCCCCTCCCCATAGGAGGGAGTGGCCTTATAGCGATGAAGGTACGTTGGATTTGTGTGTATGTGTGATACTGTATGAAGAGCACGGGGCAAGGGAAAGGATGTGGGGTGGGGAGAGCAGGGGAGGGTGGAGAGAGGGAAGAGTTATCCTCCAAGTGCTGTACCTTGAAATAACCCAAGGGAAAATAGTTGCTGCCTCACTTGAGTTGCTTTCAAAATCTTGCTGTGCGCTTTTACTTTTTCTTTTACTTCTTTTTTTTTTTTTTAGTAGAGCATGGGGGGGAGGGGAGGGGAACAAAAAAAAAGAAAGAAACGGAGCCAAAGAAATAGTGAAGGCTTGATCTTGGCTTCCATACAAACAGATGTTGCCTGTCATTCCGTGGTTAAGCAGGCAGCAGATTGCAGCGAGCAGCAGCAGTTCAGGGGAACTGCAGCAGACCTGGAAAGTGGGAGATGCCTTATAGAAATACCTTTTTTCTCGCTGTTCTGCACATAAGTATTTTTTTTCCCTGGAATTATCCTTCATTACGTGTCTGTTTTCAATTATTTTCTTTTTTTTTTTTTTGTACTTTTTGAATATTTATTTTTCAGCGGGCACAACAAACCCAGAGCAAAATGGGAAAGCGCTGGGAACTCTCCCCTAATATTACCAAAGCCTTTCGGGCTGCTCTGGGGAGCTTCTCAGTCTGCTTTTTTGTTCTTTCTCCCATAGGCGAACACATGTAGGAAAGAAGGGTATTTTGGAAATGTTTAAGGCCCGGTAAGTGAATGTTCACCACGACTCAGGGCAGGCACTGTGTTTCTGCTGAGCTCGCCCCGCAGTGCTGTATGTGGGATCGTGAAGGTTGAAGGCCTTTCTGTCTCCTTTCCAAGTTTTAGCAGCACTGTAAGAACAAGAATCCCGCTGTTTATACAGTAGAAGTTCTAACGAAGCACTGAGACGCTCAATCCCGTGGCTCTTTTGTGTTCTGTCTGCGCTTGCGGGTCTAATCCCCCTCATTTTCTATGCTTTTTATGTTTTTTGTTTTCCCCCCTTTTTGGTTTTTAATTTCTGCTTTCCAATTTCATCGTTGGGAGAGAGAACAGCACAGCATGGGGAGCTCTGAGCCGAAAGAGTTAAAGTTTCTTGGCACGGGAGCAGCAGTTTAGCAACAGATCAATTCATTTAAATGAAAGAAATCACAGACCGAGCCATCTGATTTTGAAATTTCACATCTTATGGCTCCACTTTAGAACAAAGCTTCTGTTTTTCTTTCCCCTCTTATTAATAATTCACGCCGCTTTTGTTTCAGCCCGTTGCTTTTCACGGGAGCTTTCGGTTGTCTGTAGCCTTTTTTTCTCTCTGTTTGTTTTTTGGTTTTTTTTTTTCCTCTTAAAAATATGAAATACCGGGGCTGCTTTCGCCTTCTGCGCTTTGCTCTGCTGCAAAGCCAGCCGTAAACCTCTGCTCAGCACAGCTGGTGTCAGAGCTGGTTGCACCCTGGGTGATCGCCGCTTGGAAACATCTTCCATGCGCTGCCCAGCGGGCTGCACACACCTCTGTGTGCTCAGCCATGTGCACAGGAGGGATTTCTGTGCCCGGATACAAGGTGCACAGCCGGCTGCAGGCAGTGTGTGTGCACCAGCAGGCGGAAGGGCTGCATCACTCTGTGCCTTACGGTGCATCTGTATCTTGCGTGGGAGCCCTCGCGGTGTGTTTCATGGCTGGTTAAAGTCTGGGGAGGATCATGAGTAACTTTGGGTGGCTTTTTGGTCATGGAAATGCGTTGGGCTTTGGTGCCAACCCTGATAGTTTGGTTGTTTTTTTTTTTTTCCATTAAGTAAAATGAAATAACTAAATTCATCTACAGCATTTTTAAAAAAAAACGCATCCCATCTTTTACACAATCTCCTTTAAAATAATAATAATAATAATAATAATAGTAATAATAATAATAATAATAATAATAATAAATCATTCTTTTCTGATAAATGACAGCTTTTGGTTCAGGGGTTCACAGACCCCAACCGGGTTGGGGTGGCAGCTTTGGCCCCGCAGTGCTGAGCCTCTTCCCAGCATGTTGGGTGCATGAGGGGGGGGGGATGCCTTTGTTCGGCCGCTCCCCAACCTCAGCTCCCCTGCATGAGATCCCCGGTGGGGAGGAATGGCTGTAAGTGGATTTTAGGAGTGTGAAGGGGGGTGAGGTAGCACCCTCCACCCATGGCTGGCTGTAGATGTGGGCGCTTTTATGGCTCCCTGCCCTTCTGCCAGATCCCAACCGCGTTGCAGGGAGACGGCAGGGTTCGGAGCGCCGAGCCCGTCCCCCCCAATATCGGACTATTTCTGTGGGTGTCGTTGTGGTTACATCACAGAGCGCTCCTTCCTCATCTCCATTCTTGTGCAAAATTCAAATAATTCCCCCCCCTCCCCGATAGCAGCTGTGCATGGTTTTTTAAGTCGGTCTTTAACGTTGCGAAAGGAACAATAAAATGAAAGGCAAAACCGGCATCTTAAAACTTGGCAAGTGAAAGCAGCTTGGACTGGCAGCCAAGAATCCTGCTGTGGTGCAAAAAGAATAGCATCCACGAAGCCACCACAATCCGGGGTTTCGCTTCTTTTAACAATCGCATCGGCAGCGAGAAATAATTATTCCTTGTATCAGTGTTAAAAGAGTCAAAAAGCTTAAAATGCTTGCTTGGTGAACCTTCTCAAAAGCAGGTAACGATCCTCCTATTTGATTCTGTTTTATCAAACTTTAATTGGATAAGGATCTCTGTATGATAACTAATCAGTGGGAGAAGTGGATGCGTGTTACTAACTAGCAGGGGATGCGTTTGCTGTTACAACTTCCACGGCGCTTTATTTGTCTTAATCGCTTTGGTGCCGATAGAATTGGCAAAGTTCTGAGATGTTTGTGTTGCAAGAAATGTTTTGTTTCCGTGGGTTGGAATCGCTGCGTTGGGGAGGGCAGGAATGGATCGATCCGAGGTGGAACGTGGAAAATCAGCTTCCCTAAAAAATGAAATTAAAAAGGGGGAAAGTCGGGTGGGGGGAGGAATTCCTCCCATAGGATTGCCTGTTCCTTTCGCTTCTGAGGCTGCAGCCTCTGCATGTGTGAAGGTGGGATCCATTTCTTGAGATTTGGCCATGAAAACATCCGTAAATATTTTGTCTTCCAGAAAGCACTGCTCGTCGAGTTGGGCCTAGCAATATGGCAGCGCACGTTCGGTAAGGAATCTCATCAAGTGCTGCTACGAGGTAATTTGGTTTCTCCTCGCCTCTCCACTCACTGCCTTCCTTTTCCTTACAATTTCTTCTCATTATTTCAGTGCAGAAATCTATTGATACAGGTCTTTGTGCTGAAGGTAGAGAGCGTGTGTGTGTGTCTATACATAGATATATGTGTATATGTATTTGTATGTATTTACAAGCCTAAATAGGTTGGGGAGGGAGGTAAGAAAAAAGAATGGGGATTATTTAGTGGTTGTTTTTCTTATTTGACTTATTTTCGTGGCAGAAGTACGAAATGGCTGCAAACAGTGCTTTGCTCAGGCACACAATGCATTCCATAATGATCGATTTTCCTGGACTGGGCATTTATGCTTCGTGGTTTGCAAGAATACCACCCACAGACCGAAACCAACGTTGTGTCTTTAGAGACTTTATTTCTCCATGTTGCTTCCTATATTCCTTTGGCTGTAAAGCCAGAACATGCCAATCTCAGGCGGGCTTAATGCTAAACAAAGGTGTTGTGCTTTTTTTGGGTGCCAGGCTCTAGAACCAAAGCTGTGCTGATCCTGTGCTCATCGACATGTTATAAAATTAATGGGGAAGCAAAGCATCCTTGGGATCAGGATATCACAATCCTTTATGTAAGGAGTACAGTCCGTGAGGTGCAGGTGGAGGCTTTTTATTTGTGATCTTAGCATTCCAGTCAAATACAGTGCGAAGACGATTGATTTGTTTGCCTACCATAGATTTTCTGCCACTGTGTGTATGTTCATCAGGTTTTCAAAAGGTACAATAGCTGTATGATTGATCAGTGGGGGGAAACGTTTTGAAACCCACATCTTGTGTAATCTTTGGCACTCCTTCAGTCTCCCTGAATATGGTTGATATATGTGAAATTAATTTTTTTTTCAAGCAGAAACATTTTTAAAAACAATAACAACCCTTGTATTTCCCTGTTCACTTGCTGCTGCCCCTATCAGTTCACCGTCTCAGAAATTGTCCATGAGTTTCTTTTGCAAAAGGCATGAGAAGGAGGAGGTTGGCTGCTGGGCACTTGTCATTTGCAGCACGTAGGTGCCACTGAATGCAGTCCGTGTGCCACCACGCTGCCTTTCCTCAGGGCCCACAGGAGCACAGAAGTGGTCGATGAGATTCGTGGTGGGGGCCTGACGGAGTGTTTTCTTTGGCACACATAGGTGCTTTGCTAAAGATAGCTCCTTCTGCCTTCTCTTTCCTTTTTTAACAGCTGAAGCTATGGTGATGGAGCCTAACGCTCGTTCTTCCCTTTTGTTCTGTGAAGCAGTCAGGTAGAGAGGCGCTGGGAGATGGAGGGCCAGGACTGCAGCACAGAGCAGCTCTCTTTTAGGCAGCTGAAGAAAGAGCATATTTTGGTTTTTGGTCAACACCTACCAGCTGCCCTGACGAGCTCTCAGACGGTCTGCCTTGTTCTGTCTCTGTGATCATTCCACGGTGAGGACAAGTTGCTGAAGTGCATTGGGTGCCTGCAGTTTCCATTCAAACCAGTGCAAGCTGAGGGCACACGTCCTGCCACAGGAGGTTTGTGCAGGCCACCCACACGCCACGACTTGGTTGCCTTCAAGGGCTTCAATTATATCCCAGTGGTTAGAAAATGAGTCTGTGAGATATTAGGGAGAAAAACAAAGATTTACAGCTAGGGAAAGCTAGTAGAAGTGTAACCTTCGCATAGGATGTGTGCTTCAGTGAGATCAGTCCCTTCTCACACAAAAAAATAAGGGGTTTCTTTGCCAGCAGAGGCGTGCAGATCATCATACCTTCACGCATATACATCAGAGTAGAGAAAATTAGGGTCAAAATGTACTCTTAAAAAAATACTGTGTTATGCAATATTGCATTATAACATGGGAGTGACTTACAAAGGTCTGATGGAAAAAATCCTTGCCATTGTACGAAATGCTGATAGAGGCAGCAGCAGTGTGACTGACTCCTAATACTGTGCTTATTTGGCTCGATCGGAAGGGTCAAGAGACAATCTGAATCACAATCTTAGCTCCCCTGAAATAAATGAGCTCCGTGGTTGGAGGGTTTGGGTTATTTTTGGTGGGGCAGCATTTGTTCTATGCCGTTTGCAGCTCAGTTCCAAAGGAGTGCACAGTGAGTGTGCTTGTGCATGACGTGACTCTGTTCTGTCTGCAGGACCATGTGCCCTCTGCCCCATTGCCTCGAGTGCACTGCAGGGTGAAGGCTTTTGGAAAGCTGGGGATTCTCATTGCACGCCGGCTCCTACCTAAAAGCTTTCCTGGTTTTGTACAGATGTCGAACTCTGGCACCTCCTGTTCTTGGTCTGAATTTTGGGCTCTGAGAACTGTGGAAAAGCTGAATGCTATCAAGGTAGGTATGGGAGTCTGAAGTGTAGGAATATAAATTTAGGCAATCAGTTTAGTAGATAACCTTTGGACAGATGGTGAAAGTTTAACATCTCTATTGCTGGATGTGGAGCAAGAGTTGCACATAACTCAGTTAAAGCAGTATTCCAACAAAAGGAAATTGTATATTAATTGCATGCTTACAGGGTGCGCAGGTTGAAGTGTTTTAAGAGCCTACACAAGAAGTGGGGGAACTTTTGAAAGCATCAAAATAGCAAAATATTTTTCCACATGCTGACTGCCTCATTTTATAGGCAATAATCTGAAGAAAGAGGAGACACAGCAAGTAAAAATGTGGATACACTTTAAGCAACAATTGCTCTGACTGATTTTGTGCACAGGCAGCTCTGTGGCTTAATTCCCCACCAGTTGCCCACCCAATAAAACTTCATTAATGGGAAATGTTAGTTATGCCAGCAAGAAAACTTGGAAACTTTGGGGGAAGGAGGGGAGGTTTCTTGCTGGTAACTTTGCTCCACGATTCTCTTTGAGGAGTGGTTAGAAAAAATTCTAAAGCAGTTTAATATCTGTCTCTGTCATTGTAGGAAGAAATGCTGTCAGGTAGCAGTGAGTTGGAGCTGGGGGAATTTTCTGGATCGGTTCGTGAAGCGAAAGGATTCTTTCTCTTTAAAAATAGAATGACAATAGCACCCGGCCCTGTAATGACTTCTCTGAAAGTTAAAACAACTCAGAGGCAGTTGCTCTGCTACCACCGGGCTGCCAGCATGGAAACGAGACCACTTCTTGCGGGATGGGGGTATGTGTTTATTGCACTGCTGTCTGCACACAAAAACTGCTCTTTCTTAACTCGCTGCACCGTTAGCGATACGCCGCTGGTGTTGGCCATGGCTCTTTCAGTGCTGTGTAACCACCAGCGATTCTGCCCAGGGAAGTAGTTAGGAGAAAAAGGAAAAAAAAACCCAAAAAACAACAAACCCGCTGATCTCCTGCTTTCTTTTATTTGTTTTAAAGTTGGTTTTGTTTTACTGAGGTTTTGAAGGAAACTGTAGCAACAGTGCTAATGGTGTCGCAAAGCCAAGAGGCGGCTCTTCCCCCCTGGGGGAAGCGGTGTTGAGGTGCTGAGGGGCACAAAGGCTGCTGCCTGCTAACAGCTCTGACATTTCATTTGCAGAAATGCTTTTCCTCTTTTAAAACAAAAACAAAACCAACAAACCAAAGCCCAAAGCCAAACCTAACAAATTGCAGAAGAGACCCGTGCCTGTTGCCACAAACCCGTAGATCCGAACTTGTGGTCATATTCCACACAAGCTTGTATCTATAGGTATGTGTCTGTCTGGCAAGTGCACAAAGTGTTGTGTTTCTGCATTTACACTGATGATGTCCGATTCTGCTGTTTGTGTCTTTTGTCTAATGCCTTCTTCCCTCCTCCTTTTTTTCTTTTTAAGAAATGTAAAAGCAGAGCTGCAGATCTCGCTCTGCAGTTACCGTATCAGTTTCCGGCTTGGGTTAGTGTTAAAATACCAACTAACAACTCATTTGTGCCTGAACGAAATGGGACGGGGGAGGTCTGTGACATCAGCCTGAAGAAATGAAATTGCAGCGACGTTACACGTGGGTCTGGCTGTGGGGCATGGGCAGGGGTGGTTCTGAGGTTGCTGGGAGCAGAGAAAGCTGTTTCATTTATCAAGTGAGGGGGATCCATTCTTTGCTCAGTGGCAATTTGTTTGTGGGAGCAAGAGGTGCTTCTGTTCTGTTCTTTATTTTGGGTAACTTCAGTCCTTGTGCACAGTGCAGCCGTGCAGCTCAGTGCCAGAGCTGCCCGTTGGCTCTCCGACTCCTTTCTCTCTCTAAAATCAGCTCGGTATAGAAGCCAGGTTCTCTTAATTTTGTGGTATTTATTTCGTTTTAAATGGTTTTTAAAGTAGAGCAGGGGAAAAACCCATGTAAGCACGCAGTAATGAAACCTGCTGGGCAAAACTGACATTTCTAAGTGGAACAATTACTTTTGAAGAAGTTTTTTTCAACCCCAACATACAGATCCTATGTGAAAATAATTAGAATGTGAACTCAAAATAAAGTCTGACTGTTTCTTTCCAGTGTTAATTTCACCAAAGATTTGGTCTGTATTTCCACTTTTAAATTTCTCTGTTTTTGAACTTGGCTGGTTTGACACACGCTGCTGCGGTCCAAAAATGGTTTTTGTTTTTTTTTTTTCCCCTCCCTTGCTGAATTTCCAGGGTTTTCTGTGTGTTTTCTGCTTAATGTAGATGCATAAAACAATGGCAGAGAGCTAACAGAACTGCAGTCTAACTGCTTTTGTTTCTTTGTGTGGATTGAAACTAGCAAGAGGTGACCGAGAAGGATGCAGGATGCTCTTCCAGGCAAAGGTTTCACAAAGCCATAGTGAAGCCTTGCTGTGATTTACTGCCCTGGCCATGCACCTGGAGTCCAGATCTCCCCTGGGCATTGGTTGCCATCACCTGTGAAGTTGCTGAAAGCTCCCAGTGCTCAAACAGTGCTTCCTGACTCCTTCCCCTTTGCTGGTGGACCTTGTATCCGTGGTGGAACGAATAGGGTTTCTCCTGCAGTAGATGCAGGATGAGATTGCATGTTGTGACAGTGAGGTTTGTTTTTTTCTAGAGAGGGTGTTATGGTTTTGCTGTTTTTCTTTTGTTTTTAAATGCTGTGAATATTCAGTGTATTAGATTCCTGTGTTTGTGGCTATCAGGGAAGCCTTGGTTGATTCAGTCTGACCTCTGAAGAGGAATGATCTGGCCAAATGCAGTTCCCAATATAATGTGTATTTGTGCATGGTGGTCTCTTCCCTGTAAAGCCATTTGGAGACATCAGGCATCTGGCAATGTGCTGAGAGAAACCTGGGATTTGTCGCTGAGCGTTTTGGAGTCTGCCACTTCAGGTGACATTGTGTTGGGAGTGCCAAAAACCCATGGCAAAGGAATTGGGCTCGTGTGTCACAAAATGAGATACCACCCTTGGGCTTGCAGGGGATTTGAAAGCACACTTTTGGATTAGAAGAATCAGTATTTGAGTCAAAGGGAAGAGTGCAAAACGACTTTGGGTACAATATTTTAGTGCAGTTCCTCACCATGCTGGGCTCTGCTGATCGATGTCCAGCTTTCTTCTTTCAGACAGAGACTTGACCTAACCATGGCTGGATGCTTAGAAAGCAAACATGAGCGATGTGCCATCAAACACAGGGCCAAGATGCCTGTCCATGCTGCTGGGCTCCCTTCTGGAGCTCAGCTTGCTTTCTGGTCGCTGCTGGTTTTCTGCTGCTTGGCAAAGGATAAGGGCAGCTGTGCCCCTGCATGGGGATGCAGCAATTCAGCCCGGTGTGAGCTGGAGATGCTCCATGGTCTGTGGGACAAGTGGACGTGCTGCAGAGCACACCCACAACACGTCACTAATTTTTTAATTTATTTTAGTTAATTTTCCTTGCTAGGCTCCCGCCAGCCTTTTTTTAGCCGTAGCCTCTGATACTTGCCCAGCCTTTGTTTTTCAGCTCAGCCTTTTGAAAAGAGCTGTATTGTGTTTTTGGTGTTAATTTGTATTTCTTTTCCGTTGGTTGTATTTCACTGCACTTCATTAAGTTTTAGAGTGAAACTCGAGTCTGACAAAATGATGGGAAGAACCTTGAAATGTGTCTTCCCTGTAGGACGGAAGAAACTAATTGGAGGCTGCGGTGCTTCTACCTGGATGTTTCTCGTGAATATTTTCCCTCACTTAGTTGATGAGGAGCTCACATTTATGCAGCAGCTTTGATCTGAGTGCCAGACAGAGTGCACAGAGATCTCTTCATCTGTCACCGAGGCACAGCGGCTGCATCCCATTGCGCCGGCGCGCTGCAGGGTCACCATGGGCAGGGAGTGCTGGATGCTCTGCCCAGTTTGATGTTGCAGGGAACAGAAAGAAAGAGAAGGCAGCTACTGGAGCTGGAAACAAACCAGAGCCCCTCATGCAGAATGTAGCAGGAGGGCCTCCGGGACATGAAAAAATCACAATATCCTCTCAGAAATTGCTACCTTGATCTGCACAGTGCATTCTCTAGCGATAGGCAGTCATTGCTTTAGCACCTCCCAGGAAAAAATGCCTCCTGTGGAACTAACCTGGCTACGTGTGCATCGAGGGAGGCTCTGCTACAGTAGTGCTCCGTTTCTCCAGTTAGTACAGAGGCAAAGGTTCTTGCCTGAAGAAGAAAAGCAAACCTTTACCAAAGCGAGCTCCTCTTGTTCTTCAGGTTTGGTCAATCACAGTTTTCTCCCTCAAAGTAACAAGACTGCTTCTCCTTTCTGTTAATGACATCTTTCACTGAAAGGCCATTTGCAGACAGGTGTGTTGCACAGCATCCGCTGGGGTGCAAGAATGATTTCACTTGCGTGCTCCCCCTTTTCCCAGTCTCATCTGGTGCAGAGCACAGCGAGCGGTGTCAGCAGAGAGGAGCACACAGTAGCATTCGGGTAATTAGGAGAACCATATGCAGTGGCAAATGGGAATCATGATAAGCAGAATGTGATTGTGTACCCTGGAATTTGAACCTTATCCAAATAGTCTTATTCAGATAATCAAATCTCGTCGAACTCTTAAAAGGCAGATAAATAACTATTTCAGTAATCTGAATTTTATTTATTGTTTTAATCAGTTCTTTGTTCTTTGTTTATTTGTTTTTAATCACTGAGGGAGAAAATAGGGAGAGGATGTTCTTAGACGTGGATGTTTGGGACTAAGACCCCCATCCTTGAGCCAGGCAGTCTCCATCCACTTCAGCCCCAGTGATCTGAAGGAGGAACGTCCATGCAAAACCAGCATTGGCTCTGGGACCTCCTCATGCTATGCAGAGTCTCCAACAAGAACGTTCAATCTGGGCTCTGTGAGCTTCCCACATTCCCATAACGCAGTATGGTGCTGCTCAGCCATACAACAGACCTGGGCCTGTGGGTTTGGGGGGTTATTTAGAGTCATCAGCCCTGCAGCTTGCCTACCAGCATCTCTCCTGGGCCCAGCTACTGACACAAAGCTCTCCGTGCTTCAGCAGTAAGTGCTTGGCTACCCTTCCCCTAGAAACTACCAGATCCTGAAATGTGATATTGAGTAAATCTTCAGATTGCTGTAACTCTTGCTAAAAATTCAAGCACGGACCATTTTTGTAACGTGTTGAAAAGTTTTGGGTTGCTTTCATAATATTGTAGCTGCTCTGGATGTCAGCTGAGCCCAGATGAGATTTCTTACTTTAATTTGCACGCTCTGAAAGTCCCAGCTCAGCCCAGCCTCTAGGAGTAAACCTGAGCTGGAGTAAACCTTCAAACCTCTTGAGGTTCCTCAACTGAGTCCTAATAGTGAAGCTGCATCAAGCAAACCTCGAGGGGTGAGCTGATCAGATGGAATCACATCAGCATTTCCATTGTAAAATCTCATCTGTCTGAGGTTTTTGAAAGTCCTCTGTTAAACAGATCACTCCGAGCTGAAGTTTAGCAAACAAGATTTCTGACCTCAAACCGGAACGATATCGTTTGTGGGTTTGGGTATTTATTTTTCTTTCTCCATGACTTCAGGAAATGTGTTTGCTTCAAGAGTATTTTCTGCTTTCCACCTCCTCCTTGGCAAGCCCTGCAGTTGCCTGCCTGGGATCTGAATGCGAAGGTGGGCTCTTCTTTCTTCTGTAGCCTTCACCGTCAAAAAGGCTCAGAGCCAAATCTCAGCTGATGATCTTGCAGCTGATCGTAACAAAACAGAATTCTGCTTCTTTGAGCTCATGTGTCCTGAAGTTCCGTTGCTGGTATCATTGCTGTCTCAACTCTGTATGGTCAATAGGAGCAATCTGCAAATGCACACACAGTATGGTGTAACTTAGGAGGAGTAATACGTGGGGCACTGCTTTTTGTGTCAGTGGTTTTGGGGGATATTATGCCCTCTGAAGAGCTGTTTTTCTGTGGAACGTGCTGCTTTGCATTGCAAAATGTTTTAAAAGAATGGAATATTCCATTAAATCCTTGAAAAGCAGCGCTGGATTAGAATTTTGCCAACATTCTTGGGAAACCAAATGTAAAGTTTGGCTTCTTCCAGCACAGAGTAAGAGAGGCAGGTTTCTGTATTCTGCTGTCACCTGAAATTCTTGGGGGGAACAGGAGGTAAAATGAGCACAGCTCTGCATCCCTTCCCCATCCAGGCTCCACCTGCACCTCCATCCAATGTTGTCTGGGTCCCTTGGGCTGCTTTTCGCTCCGAAGATGCATTAACTTACATAGGAATGTGTGGCTCTGCATTGCAATGCAACGCTCCCCACAACTATACTTAATAGGGACTTTTATAACATTGATACGTATCATAATTGAACATTGTCATTAGATTACATATTCACCCTAATTACATAATTAGGTATGATTGTGCTAATTGAGTAAAGACATAATTGACTAAAATCACCCAAAAACAAACACGGGGAGTCACGCCACCGAAAGGCAGTGCTATAATAGACAGCAGTGCTGGAGATCTCTCCTGCTCTCCCAGAAGAGGAACATTCCTGGTTCATAGGCAGTTACCAAACAGGCAGATGTAGTGAAGGTGCTGGGTGATGGTAATTAGGTGACTTGTGCTTTAATATTTGATCTCAGCTCCTCAGCTCAGCTCCTCGTGTCAGTAGTAGCAGCAGATACTCTAATTGACGGCATGACTAGCTGCGTGATGCTTCTTTTCTGCTTGAAATGACTGTTCCTCCGGGGTGCAAATACACTTTCATCCATCCTGGCTTCATCTGAGCTTGAAATGGTGGGAACAGAATATCTCATTCTGAGACCAGGCTCTCATTGATGGCAAATCTCACCCTGTGCAGCAACTGCGGGGGTGTCTAAAAATTGACCAGAGGGTGAGTATGGGACAGAAACTGCTTCAGTGTTTAAAAATACTTCATCTTCAAGTCTCTTTTTTTTTTCTTTTCTTTTCTTTCTTTAAAGCAGCTCTGAAGCAAGCATAGGTCACATACAGGTCCACAGAAAGGCTTGTTTATTCCTATCGCACTGTTTTGGAGGGGCTTTGGATATAAGGGAGCTGTGCAGAGGGATGTATAGGAAGTGGGACACGAATATTGCCTTGGTGAGAGCCCTGCCCCATGCTGGCATGCAGCTCCAGCACCTTGGGGTGGGAGGAAGCCCAGCGGGGTGCAGCTCCCAGCTCCCTACAGTGCTGGGGAGGCAGCGAGAACGCTCCTTGAGTGAGTGCCAGCACAGAGCTGACAGCTCAGGGCTTGGGAAACGTGGCAGTGAGGAGGAAGCTGAAGTTGTGATGGAAGGGAGGCAGGGAGAGGTGGCGAGTCAGGAGCAAAGCAGTCACGGTGACATTTGCCAACCTGCGAAAAATTTAGGCTATTTAGGCTCAAGGTGAGAATATTGCTCATGAAGTATTTTCTCTTATGTCTGTGAAAGGACCTTTGCTGAGCTGAGGATGCGACTGAAACAAACCAGTTCCTTCTTCCCTTTCTGTTTTGGAGTGAATTCTTGGAGGATGTTTTGCTCAGCACTGTTTGTAACTGCCTGGTCTGCAAGGTGTTCCATCACAGTGCTGATGTTAGCAGTGATCTCTTTCATTAGAATGATTAGATGCTAATAACCGTTCTTTAAATGTTTTGAATTGCATTATTTCTAACCTTTATAGGAAGGTTGAGATGCAGGGAAGATAGGTTGAGATGCACAGATAGATTGTGGAGAACATGTGTGGCCTATCCTCATGATACTGAAATGGTTTAGCTCCTAAGTAAGCTCTGTTAGCTGCAGAATGTGGAATAGGACTTTTGAAGAAGTCAGGAGAGGCAACACACCTCCTGTGTCACATAACTGAGTGGGATCTGGGGCCTCCTGCCACCATACGTGAGGTTCATTGGATTCCATAGAGCTGCACGTGTTACATCTCTGGATGTCATGTGCGAGGGCAGATGCTCAGTGCACAAAAGGGTGGAGTTGTGTCCACGAAGGATTCAGGGTGCTTTTGGACAGCAGGAAAGCTGCTGGTCTGGAGCAGGGCTGGAGAACTGCGGTGTCCTGATCCATCTGTGTGTCTGGATCGTTGTTCTGAGAAACAGAGTGGTCAACAGTGACTGTCCTGCTATGCTACCATATTGTGCCACTAACTGAGATACTGTGCCATATCCAGAGCCTGTCAGTTCAAAATAAACTTTCCTGAACATGTAGTTATTAGAAATTCTAGTAATACTATTAACAGCAAATCTTGCTGTTATTTACATTTAAATCTCTACATTTAGTGTAGAGAAATAGTGTTTTTCTTTCCAATTTTCTTCCACTGTTGCAAGCTGAATTCCAGCACGTGGTGTTGTTTCTCATCTTCTTCCTTTGCTTTCTAGACAGGCTTTGAATGCAGAGGTAGGGCACTGGCTTCTTCATAATCAGCAACACTACTTTATCCGAGGAAAATAGGAGCAACCAAGATGCCATCTATTCAGCACAGCTCAGCACTCATTCATGAGCTCTGATTCCAATGTAATCCCCTTCCAGCACAGAGCCGCTGTGCCTGAGGATGCATTCACCTGAGAGCAGGATCTCAGAACTGATTCAGTTCCACTGTTTGCACTGGCATATTTTAAGATGCTAATCCCTGTTTGTAAGCTGTAATAAATAGGCAGCATACTGCTTTAAGCACTAGCTTGGTGGGTAATGGGAATGAGTCACAAAGATAACATCCTGGTTGTTTGACTGTGAACTAATACAAGTGAAAAATGTAATGAGATCCTTGTTAAGGGAACACTGTCTTATTCTGACTGCTGAGACAGGCTCAGTATTGCTTATCTAAAAGCATTAATCTGAGCAAGGAATCGATGCAAGGGTAAAACTTACTTAAATGTTTCAACCCCCTTTTGCAGTTCTCCAAATCCCACTTCTGCAATCATGCTTTAAATGTGCAGGAGCCAAGATGCGTGTTCCAGAGTCGATGCTATACGTGTTCAAAAAGGAAAAGACATGTTAGGACAAACTTCACCCTAAACCTTTCTGAGAGCTTTAGAAAATGTATGTGTATGTTCTGTGCTGTAGTCCAGATGCATCTGCTACAGAGGAGGAAAAAGCCTTATTTTTCTGGCCAGGAGCAAAATTCCTTCTTGTGTGAAAAGTGTCCATGATCTTGTTTATACCTAGCAGCAATAACCATGGCTTACTGTGTCTTATGTGCTGACATACGCAGTGCGGGAGAGCTGCGTCTGCTTTGGTGTCTTTTCACCAACACAACATTTATTGCTTCCAAATTAGAGCACTGAGAGTGTTGAGGCCTTTTTTTTTTGTATCATTACTATTTTTTTAATTGAACCCCTGACATAATGTGAAGTGTGGGTGGCTTTCAGCATTTTTGACTGCATGCATCCAGGTTGAGGTAGTAGGTTGTATAGTTTAGAATTACACCAAGGGAGATAACTGTACAACCTCCTAGCTTTCCTTGGGTCTTGCACAAAGCGGCGTGATGAGCGACCATAATTCCTCAGCAGTGTTTGCTCTGGACACATGGAACAGGAAAGAGCAGGTAAGATGAGCTGGAAAAACTTTTCTTTTGCCTCTCTAGAACTTCACAGATGTTCGTTCTCTCAGCACTTCCTTTTTTTTTTTACCTACTGGTACCATATTATTGAATATTTAGCAAATTCAGTGGACTAGTAATGCTTGTCTTCCTTTATTAGCATTCGAGCAGCGCTATGTGTTACATTCCTAAAAAGCACCATGACAACACAGCAGTGTTACTGCCTTCATGGTCAGCAAGCAGAAGTCTCCAAAGGTAACAAGGAAAACGTCCTGCACTGTGTCTGTTACTGAGATGTGCAAGTGGGTTTCCCCTGGCGTTAGCTGGGTTAGTTCTGCCCCAGGAGCTGAGCGAGGCTGTGCCAGCAGCAGAGTGGGAGCTGGCACTCCTTGCCTCTCAGAAAGGTAGGAGGCTGGCACTGATGCTTCCAGATAAAACCTGCAAGGGTTTGTGTGAAAGTACCTAAATCTACACAGTCCCCAGGAGAGCTGTTCTTAGGGAATCTCCATTAATGATTACAGTTAGCTAAAATGGTGGTTTTCAAGTTTTGGTTTTTTTTTTTTCCTAGGCTTTTACAATTAAAGTAGGCGTTTCAAAGGCTGATGCTTCTGGTCACATCTTGTAAAGGTGGTTTGCTTCTCCTTTGTATCAGTTTCGTTTAGGATTGCTGCTCTGCATATGCTTTAGGCTGCTTTATTTCTCCGCCCATAGATCTTGTTGGAAGTGCACGTTTTCAACTGATGTAAATCCACAAACTGTGCTGACCCACATCCAGCATAGAGTTAGTGGACACCACTCTGCAATGGTTGATTCTTTAGCTGCTTGGTACTTCTCTAGGAAAAACATTACATGTTAATGGTGACGGTTCCCAAATAAGAACAGCTTGCTTTCCTTTTTGGTGGCAGAATTGTAGACCTGCTTCATGCAAGTATAAGGGTACTTTGTAAGGTTGAAAGATGCTGACTGTGTGTACTAACACACATACTTGTGGCTATCGAACTTAATGCCGGATGGATATGTAAATCAAATAATCTATCTGCTCCAAAGAACAAGAGGTAACAATGAAGGAGGATGGTCAGTGGTACAGTGGAGTTAACAATAACCATAATTCAGTGTGCATATTTTTCTTCCGAACAAAGCAGCATTCCAGCTTTCCCCCTGATGAGAGGAATGTATTGTCAATTAATTAGACTTCCATCATATGTCCTCGGATGCCCTTCTATCATATGCCTTCCATATGTCCTTATGTCATATGCCTTCCATATGCCCTCTGTGTAATTAAGCTTCTATCATATGGCTTCTATCATATGCCATTTAAGTAGATTTCCAGGAGAATGTGGCAGTGTTACAATTACGGACCTTTTGCAATGAGTAAAGGAGCAGCTCATGAGCTGTAGATTAGAAGAGGAGGAAGCAAAAGGAAGGTGTCTAGCTCTGAACGGTTCCTGTAATTGCCAGTCTTGCTTCTCCCTGCTTGCACAATGAACAGACAGAAGTGTCCTAATTTCCTTCTCTTCCATTGCTGCTCCATTCCTAGTTTTTATTCAGTTATTCCTGTGAACAGTAGGAGAGATAGTAACTGTTTTTCAGAGAACATTTCCATTGGAATGTAAAATGAAAAAGAAACAATCCACCCCCTAGAAAATTGTTTGTCCTTTGATAATGGAATCTAAACTTTGATCTGATTTTTTGTCCTTTTAAGTCTGACGTACAAAGGGAAGGACTAGAAATGTCATGGGGGGAGAACTAATGAAAATGAGATGGTGCACTTTGTTTGAGCACACATCCCTATTCTCTATTATGGGCAATGAGTGTAAATAGCGTTGTGCATTTCTTGGCATGGTGATTGCTTGGTAGATAATGTAGAAGAATACGTAGTGAAATGGATTCCAAATTTACTGTGGCTTACTAAGACCCAAAATAGGCTCTGATGCCTGTATACCTCATGAAGAAAACTGCAAGCGTCCAAGGAGCGATAAGGTCTTGGAATGGTTTCCAATGAAAAGGCAGCTAATGTGCTCACTTGGCTCATGTACATCTCCGTATCTGTGCCCTCTTCCTTCCCAAATACTTCTGAAACCGTATTCTATCACCAAGCAAATTTGATAGAGCAGCAGTGCTCCAGCAGGCTGTACAGAATTTGCAACCATGCACCCTGTGTAGTTGGGAGGATGGCTGGAAGGATGAAGAGAAGGTGAAATATCACGAGATGCTCTGAAGTGACAGAGCTGTAAGCTGGGGAACAGGTCTGTAGTATGTGTAGGTTTATCTGGAGCAAGTGGTTGGAATGAGAACAGTTTGGACAGATTCCCACTGACTGGTGGCCAGCCCCTGAAGACATTGTGACTTCACTGCTATTTTATGTGTTTAATGCAGATGAAGCTGGTATTTACAAAAAAATTGTCCTATATTTTGCTAGGTAGACATACTGCAAGTCACTATTAGCAATATAGGTTCCTCACAGGAAGATAATGGATCTTACTTTTGTTCTAGGTCACTAGGGAAGTTATTCTGAAAACTTCCTCCTGTGGTCCTGCAGTATCAGTATAAGGATTTGCTGATGTCACAGTTGTAAACTGCTTACTGAGGAATGTGTTGGAGGCTCTTATGGCTCAGCTAGATCTTTCAACACCACTAATTTATTTAAAGAATAATTAATAAGGTGTTGCATTCAGTAGTAATTTCTTGGTTTGCTGGGCAGCAAGGTATTACTTGAAACAGCACATTATTGCAAATTCTCTTTTGTTTCTGTGTTTCCACGTGGCTGTGGTGGCTGTGAAAGGTGCCAGCCAACAGTGATGAAGAAGGAGGAACTCTGCTTATCCACAAATAATGGGATTTGCTTGCATGCAGCCCCACAAGCATCTTCTGAGCTGCCTCACAGCTGTCCTTGGATGGGCCAACCTGTGGCAGTGAGCAATCTGGGCAGGGCTGTTTCCTGGGCCTTGAATGCTCATCCTTTAGAAAGGAAACTGAAATTCAAAAACTTTCAGTGTTGGAGGGATCTTTTCTTTCTTTCTTTCTTTCTTTCTTTCTTTTTTTTTTCTTTTCCTTAAACAATGCCTTTCATCTGCTTCCACACCCAGCTGAAACTATGCCGCAACACTTCTGCTCCTAAATCAGATGCATTAAGTATAGTCAAATTTATACATAAAAGTTTTGCAAGAACAGGGATGAAATAGAATGGAATGCCAGAATGACTCATTGTTTAATGAATAAGGCCCTAAGTGTTCTATTGATGCCATTTATAAATCTGTATAAAATGTATAGAATTCATGTCATAACTGGAATTCCAAGCACAGCAACCTTGTGAGCTAAATTATGATGATGATAGGGTACTGCACAAATTAATATGAATTCTAACACGCTTCTGCTTGAAAGCTGCTCAGACAGTTAAAAATAAGACAATTTCATTACAGAGATTCAAAGCCCGGACCTCAGAAATGGTCTCCTCTCTTCTTTTGAAGTTGCAAGTTGCTGAAGGAGGGAAGTTCTTTTTGTCTGTGTTCAAGTCACAAAGTATAACCTATAAGGGAAAAATACATCCTTTCCATTAGATACAGATATTGATTACAGTGCAGCTGGAAAATAAAAGAATTAGGTGGTAGAGAACCAGCTCTGTATTCAGACACCCGTCTGTGTGAAATGAAGGGCTTGAGGCTAGAGCAGAGATCTGAGCACTCGTCTCTTTTTGACCACCTTTTTTCTTCCCCTTCTCACTTTCACCTTATCATAGATTTGCCGTAGATTTGCAGCTTAGGAATGAAAGCAGATGAAGTTCAGCACTTCCAGAGTGAGTTTTCAGGAGTCTTCAGTCACAGCCAAACTCCTGGATGCGTGGTGTTGGGCTGCCAGCATTTAATTGATAAAAACTTCTAAGGGTTGGAAATTTTGTATAGTCCAAAAGATCCAAAGCATTTTACTGGGGGGGGAATGGCTTCTTTTTTCACATGTTTCTTTTTTGACCAGAACAGGACTTCTGGTTGCCCTGACTCCACTGATCTCTAGGCAGTCCCAGCTGCATATATTTAGCTTCAAAGATTCATAATATAAAATGTATTTTCCCGAAGCAAATCAGATTTTTACATGTGAAATTAGCCTCTTTGTGCAATGTCATGGCCCTGTTTCTTGGTTAAATAAGTTCAAGAATCAGGTTTCTGGGGCAGATGGGGAAAGATTCTGAAATTCAGTGTTAAACACAATGCCTCCCGCTTCCTTCCATCTCTCCCTGCTTCCCTCTATCTCTACAGAAAACAGTTTCATCTCCAGTTAGGCGCTCCAGTCTTGTCTAAAATGACAGTTTAAAGGCAGGGTAGGTATAGCCAATATGGGATCCTCGATTTTCATTTTCCATCTACGTTCTCCTGTGTTCAGGAACAACTGCATCACGCTGCAGAGGAGCAAATGTTGGGGTGCAGGGCTTCCCCCTGTCCCTTTCAGGCTGCTGAGGATAAACCCACTCCAAGCATGAGTCACCCCTCTGCCGTTCTCCCCTTCCACCCTTTGCCAAGGTCTGGTGACATGACTGTGATTTCTCTGAAGCTTGTCTTTGTTACAGGTGTGACACACGGCTCATAGGGTTTCATTATGGCTTTCATAACGTATTAATGAAATGTCAGGATCAAGTCATTTATAATTAACAGTGATGTGTAAATGTCATGTCTAACAATTGTAGTGTAAGTGTATTTTTGTGAATGGGCCATTTTTTCACGTGTGCAACTGACAGCGTCCAAAAAAGCCTTAACCAGGCAGACATTTGACAAAGACAGACTATTTTTTTCTTCTTCTTCTTTTTGCTTTTGCATTTTCCTCCTGAAAATATGATGTGCAGTCTGATATGCAGTCAGTCCCTGTCACCTGCTGTTGCTAAATCCAACACCAATTCAAAGCTCAAGCCATCAATGGGAGCTTTTGTGAGCATTCCAGAGCTTGGTCCTGTTATAAACGTAGAGTGGATGCACCCCTGCACAGTAGGGAGGTGAAATTCAACTGAGTGTTGTCTGTGTTTTTGGGAGCAAAAACAGTGAGGCATGCAGAGCAGGAGCTGTGCTACCAGGCCTGAGTGGTTCAAAAAGATGCCAGCAAAAATGGGCCTAAGCATGGAGATATCCAAAATCGGCATAGTGGAACCATTCCCATTAGAAAGGAAAACAAATTTACATCAGAATGAAAAGAAAGGAAATAATGAGGAGGTAGAATGAGAAATTCTTGTAGTCTTGCAAAGTGAGTACAAGGAGACACGCGGTGAAAGCAAATGGTGACAAATTGAAAATGTTTTAAAAGGCAATTCTTTTTCACCAGCGCTTAATTAAAAAATGAACCTAATTGCTTTTAGAAGTTAATGGGACCAAGAAGTTTGCAAGCCTAGAACAGGTTAGATACTAAAGTTTGTAATAAGCATATGCAGAATTATGCTAATTCAGAGCTGAGTTTAGACTTCATGTTTCAAGACCTGAAGCATGAATGAAGCGCAGCAGTTCAGGACAAGAAGTGAAGCAGTGCAAAGGACAACTCTGGGTCATGCAGAGCCGCCAACACCTGTCACACTTGGAGCAGGTTTGGTAGAGAAGTTTGCATTCTGCCCAACCTGCATCTGTCTCTTGGAGATTATTAAGCACATGGCTCACACTGACAAATGAGTGAAGGGGTGATGGAGCAATATTGATAATAATTACCCAGCAGCCTGGTCCACCTGCAGTTCCTCACAGCTGCTGTGCGTGATGGGGAAGGTTTTTGTGGCCACTGTAGAGTAAAGGATACAGAGGCAGGTGAAGCTGGCTCCTCCGAATCATGCTGCTTGGAAATGCGTGGCTCTCAGCTTGGTACGAGCTTTGGGGTCACTCCATTCAGTCCCTGAATGCTGTAGGCAAACAGTCTGCGTTCTTTGGCCTTAGTGAGCTTAAATAATTGTTGCAAGCAGAAGGTCAAACCCATTCCTGGGTTAATGCTCCTGATGTGGGTGTATTTTAAAGAGCTGGGTTTTTTCCTTGTGTTTGAAGTGGCTTCTCATCTCGTCTGAGGAGGAGTAGCAGTTGTGGCTTCAAGAGTGGTTTGCAGTAATGCTGTTTGTAGTCTGACAAATGCCACAGCTTCCCCTTGGCTTTCTATTTCCTCCCATAAGTGAAGTTGTTAGATTTGGAGACAGGATCTCAAAAAAAGAATGAGGAAGAAAGGAAGAACGGGAAGGAAATGGGAAGGGGAGAAGGCGAGGCACAATTGCTATCTGCTACAGATCTTGTGGTTGGAGTTGATTTTGGAAATTGCCTTCCCAGTGGCTTTTGAAATGTGAAAGGAGAACTTACGATTAAAGGAGCTAAGATATTTTAGTCACGTGTTTCCCTTCATTTGTGTGTGAGAATAGTTACTGAATAAGAAATTGAATAGTGCAGGTTCAGTGGAAAAAATACAACCAGGGTCTGCTGCTCGCTGTGTTGGTAATGATGCAGTTTGACTGCTGAATCATTTCTGTTTGTAGGGTTCTGTCATACATGGCACTGGTCAGTGAGCTCTGATTGTAGTGCTGCAATAAGTCATCAGGGCCCTATGCTGGTGGCTGTATGTCCTAAAGGATCACTCAGAACTTCATGTCAAAATCAGAGACCTGCAGTCTCTTCCTTCTTCAGTGTGAGTGTGGGTTTGTCCTCGTATACCCTGCTGTGGAGAAGGCTGCTTTTAAATCTTTAATAGGGCATTAGAGCAATTTGCCTGTGATTTAGTAGTAAGTGGGCAAGGAGAGTGGTGACAAACGAAGCCGGGAGGCCCTAAAATTCTTTGAATATTCCATGTTTTCCTGGAACTGTTGGGAAAAGGCTGCCAGAAAGGTCTTGGCAGGTTTTCTAGGTGGCTGGCCAAGTCTGAAGCAAATGTGGATAGTTAATAGGCTAATGCAGCTCTGGTTCCAAGTCCATACATATATAACATAAGTTTTTATTTAAGAAATCCCACCACACGGAGGAGCAAATGTAGTGCTAATATATCTTCCTGCAAGAAAATGGCAAGGGAAAAAGCACTGTCATCTTGTGAAGATAAAGCAAAGGATCCTTTGCCCTTGCGTTTTGAAGAGTTGAATTGTGATTTTAACAAGAGGAGATGTAGGAAATGAAATCAGTAGACAGGCAGTGGCTTTCCCATGGGGGCCCCATATTAATTGGGAAAGGCTGATATAGCAATAGTTTACATCTGGGAAAAATAGCAGGAGTTGTTCAAAGAATGGATTTCCATTGCTAGATTGTCTGTTTGTTGTTTAAAAAAAATGGTAATTGAGCAGGACAGTGATCAAATAATGGCGTGGGACCAACTGCTGCAGTTGGTTGCATGTGGACAACCCTTCCTAGCTCAGAGCTGGAATCTGTCTGTGGGTCAGGCTGTAAAGCTTAGGTGCTGCTAAAGAGCCACAGTGTAAGTTAGTTTGGGAAGGGTTCCTCTGTGCACTGGACTCAGAATGTTGGCTCTCTGCAGCTGCAGGCACCCAGGAGTGGATGTTCACCATCGTGCCTGGCGTGAGTTTGCTCCTGGGAAACAGGAGTTCAGATTTCTCTCAGGCATTAGGTGAATTAGCTTTGTAATTTTACAGTCCTCTCCAGTGTGAAGGATTCTTGTTTGTGCTCAGCTCGTGGGGCTTGTCTTGTTTTATTATTAATGAGGAGAAGGCTACTGTGCGCAGCCTCTGCCGTTATCGTGGAACGATTTATTTCTTTGATTAAGCTGCTGGTGCAAGTCCTGAAGTTCTGCACCAGTCTTCCCATGGGATCTCTGATGAGTTGCTTATTTTTCTTTGTTTTCACTCGCTGTCTATTAGATGGAGGTCCTTCTAACGCAGAAGGAAAGGCAGAGGTGCAGATCGTATGTGAATTGTTCAGTCTGCTGTGTTGCATGTCATGTTGGAACTGCAAGTGAGCATACTGTGTATCTGCATGAAGATAGATTTCATATGGACTGCTGCCATGCTGACATATACATTCATTAGCTATACAGCCTTAGAACTGACAATATTTATAATCGGATACTACTCTGATAAGAACACAATCAACTCGAGAAGGATGTTATTGTACTTTGAAAATCCTATTTAAAGAATGTCATTTATTATCATAATAGGTTAAGTAACCTCGTATTCAGATTGTTCTAGTTGTTTTCCTCATTTTCTACCTCATACCAATGTTACGCTGTCTCTGTGCTGTAAAAACAACTGAATTTAAACTTAGGATGTAACAGAGCCTGCACTGCAATGTTCAGTGATGCAGAAGAACAGACTGGCACCAGGAGTGGGGAGACTGGCTGCTCTGCTTGCATCCTGCTGCTATTTCTGGCATGCAGAGACTGAGCAGTGTCTGCTGGCCCAAACCTAAGTCCTCAGACACGGCTGCATCTTCAACGCGTTCTGACACTCGTGCTCTCTCTCACATGCCTCTGATATGTGGCCTTCTGATTTTTAGTATTCTCAACACCAGTGAAAACAAGTTATGGTACTTTAAGAGCTCTGTGTCTAGTTTCCAAAGGTAAGAGGACTTGCATGCAGCCCTGTGTTCAGGTTCCCAAGCCTGTTATTTATCTGACAGCAGGACCTAAATGGCTTGGCATCCTGTAGATGCCCTGTGAGAAGAGGCTTCCTGCCCCCAGGAGCCTGCAGTCCAACCAGATAAGGCCAGCAGGAGAGGGAACACAGAGAGATGGAGAAACTTCACCAACTGAGCATGTCTAGTGGCAGGGCTGGGAATAGGAACAGACCTTTTGAATTCTCACCACTGTCACCACCACCGAAAATATTTCGGTGTTCTACCTTTTGGTTTAACTCTTAAGCAATAGATGAGACAAATATTTTTGTTGCTGTTGGGAGAAATATGCCCCCCTTGTTTAATTTAATTTTATTTTTTCAAATTGTGGCAAGCGTGGGCCATAGCTGGAGAACAGGAACACCTGGAAAACAATTTTTTGTTTATCTTTGAAATAATTCCAGCCTCTCTTTAAAAAGAAAGTCATTGCTGGTGAGAAAGGCTGTGACAGGAGGTCTGGGGGATGTGTAGGATGACTGTGCTCTGAGGTCCTTCCGCTCCTTATGACCTATCAGGGCTCTCTACAAACATGAATTATGGCTCAGAGTCATTTCTTTCTCATGTGAAATAGATATGATACCTATTTTGGTTTTATGCAGGGGAAAAATGGGCGCAGACTGGGGATCCACGGTGGGTTCATGGAGGAGAAATAACAGATCTCTGGCCTGCAGCAGGCAGCAAGCGAGGCTTTCCATCTCAGTGCAGACTGACCTGTGCACTTTTTGCCTATTGAAATATAATTCGTTCTAGCTCCGTTTTAGCCTCACGGATTTCTAATTTTAATGTGATTTTTTACTCTTCCTGCTGGATCAGATTCCCAAAATGTCACTAAACTTTGTGCCTGTTACTGACGTTCGATCCGGGTTCAGTCGCTGAGATTCTAATTGAGCAGTCTCAGTCTGTGTTTTACTTTTAGTGACTTTTAGGGAAAGAGGAAAAAAAAAAAAGAGTTGATTAATTAAAGGACATCACCTTTTTCATGCAATGATTCTATTTAAATTTCAAACAAATTTAAATAAAAAGCATTAAATGTTCACCGTAGGTTAGCAGACTAATGAAGCTCCGTCAGTTAGTAACTGAAATACCTGGAAATCAGTCAGCCCTTTGGTATGAGACCTCAGATCTGAAGGAGCATTACCACCAGCTCAGAAACGATCAGATTTTACTGAAATTTTAGTGAGTTTCTTGGAGCTTTGGTCATGTTTTATGTGAATCAAGCCTTATGCGAAATTCCTGGTGGACCAGAAGCCATGTGAAATACGAGGGTTTTCAGGTGCTTGATGTGGTGTGGAAATGGCAAATCATGCAGGAGTAGATGTTAAACATCAGTGCGTGACTTCATCCAAGCAAGTTCAAGTTTCGTCTTGAGTTTTGGAGTTTGGTTAAATCCAGTATGTGCAGAAGAGCTCACATCCAAGAGCGGATTGGGAACTCCCTATGGACAAAACACACATAACTCCAGGTACTGCATTCCTGCTTCTCATGCTCTTTCTTTGGTAGTGAATGAATTAATCTCTGTTACATCCACTGACCTTTTGTTGAACCCTTCCCATTTTCCCAAACTTGGTTTTAAATAAGGCATGGAATGATGCAGAATTCCAAGACTGTCGTGCCTGGAGGTGAACAACTCTGCCTCATTTGGCTTTTTCCTTGCTTTTCTCACCCTAGGATAAATTGTTTCATGGCATTGTCCATAAAGAAATATGGCTTGGTCCATAAAATAATAGCTGTATTATTTTAACTGTCTTCCATTATCTAGAGGTTGAAAGATTCGGTGCTCAAAAGCCTTTTAAAAACATGTTAGCAGAATTGGAGTCAGGTGGAAAAAAATACAGCCATCCCCTCTCTATGCCGAATCGCTGTCAGGATAGACCTTGTTGGGTCTGAAGGTGAGAGCTGATGGGTGGGTTGGGTTAAAAGGATTTATTGGGGATGAAATGGAGTTATAGGACCATCAGCCATACTGCATCCTCTTTGTCAACTAACAGGGTTGAGGATAACAAGAGTTATCTGGACTGAAAGAGCAGCTTTCTTCCAAGGACTCCCTGTGGACACGGTAAGCTTTGATGTGATGGGTTTATATGTGGGGAAGCAGGGTAGGAAGAGGTAAAAAACTGCCTGGGTGTGGAATTGGGTGATGCTGTACAAGACTTCAAATTGGAAGCCTTCTGTTGTCCAACTCCTCACTTGGCAGTTAGAGAGCTATTCTGGTCATGCCCAAACCAGGAGACTTCACCCAACCTTTTTTGCCATGGATATGCCCCACACCATGAATTTGCACCTTTCCTCAGTCACTGTTAGAACTCTTCATTTATATTGGCAGATATTTTTTACTCCCTTGAAGACTTGTTATTGTTTCTTAAAATTCTTCCCACATCTTCTCATATCTGCTGCCCGTAGAGCTGAGGCAGAACTGATATTTTTACAAATATTTCCAAAATGCTGTCGGTGTGGTAAAATTACCAATTTTATCTTTTTCTCCTACAGGAGGGGAAGAAAAACAACCAACTTTAAGTTGGTCTGTAGCGAAGTTACTGACTTGTCTCAAAAACACCTCAAGGTTTTATAGTTAATGCTTAAGTCCCTAAAGCATCCCCTCTGGCTGAGCCTCCCTTCCCCTATGTGTTTTCTCCTTTGAACCTCTAATTCCAATTCATTTCAGAAAAAAATCGTCATAGTTTGTCTGCACTCTGCTTTCTGCTCCAACTGTGCACCTACCAAGGTCTGCTTTGAACCCGGGTCTGTGATTAAATTCATTCTTCCTTTCTGTTTTCCAGCTCCTCTCTGCAAAATGGCTCTCACTCCATTTCTGTGAGAACTCTTCCCACAAACCGGGTCCCTAAGAGGATTAGTGAAGGGGATACCAATTTATTTATACTCACCTCAGCATGGTAGCAGCCAAACACTGTAAGTTGCTGGATTATTAAATGGCCTGGAGCACATGAAAGGAGCTTCAATCTTCTGGTGCAGTTCAGAGCGGACAGGTGTCTGCTGCACAGCTGCTCTGAACTGATCCTCAGTTTTGGCAAGGTTATTTTTTCCCTTTTTGACCTGCATTGGTGAGATGAACAGGTGTGCTCAGAAACAAACGGACCGTGGAGATTTGGTCCCTTTTTAAAGGCAAGGCCAGTTTTCAGGCCTCTTTCAGTTGCACTTTGCTGGGGGAAGGAAAAAAAGAACTAGAGAGAGATATGGAGAGTTAGGGAAACCCCTCAAACTTTGTTTAATTACAAATTCCTGGCACTCCCAGTGCTGGGTGATGCTGCCATTTGTGTTTTCTTCTATAGTGCCTGGCTTGCATGGTCCCAAGCACAGTTAAATGCATGTCTGTGACCACAAGAGGATGATGCCTCTGTTTCTTTGTGCCAGCCTGGAGGCCCTGAGGTGCTGCAGTTTAAGTCCTTGAAAAACAAGGTTGCTGGACTCTAGTAAATAAAGTGTCCGGATGTTAGAGATGATTCATAAAAAGCAATTAAAAAAGGAAAGTGCCTTGCTGCTGAGCGTAATGTCTTGAAGATGTCCTTAGGACTGTGTAATGCTGCAGACAGTGGGCAGTGGTAAGTGACCGCTGTGCTTAAGATTAACCAATCTGTTTCCAGTGTAACTCTTCTTTTCACTTGGTTCTCATGATCAAAACTTTATATTTTTATATATATATATATATATATATATATATATATATATATATATAATTTTTTTGGTAGCTGAATTTTCCTTGCTTAGCCATTGCTTCAAAATAGTTCCCATCCCTTCCTTCCTTTGAAGAACATCTATTGTAACATTTTCCCATCAAATTTAAAATTTAAATACCAGAGATGGCAAATAATTGAAATTCATCAAACGTGGTTTAGTCGTGGAGTTGGGTTTTCTTTCAGTGCTACCCTCTTGCCTTCCAGCCCTGACCTTCCACAAGGCACAGAGCAGCCCACTTGTGGTGCCATTTGCAATAAGCAAGACAGAGCTGTGTTACAACACCACTGGGATTCTTGCTGTGTGCAGAGATGCCCAGCGTGGCCACAAGGCCTAAGCAAGAGGTAGGCAAACATCTCCCTGCATGGCTTTTCCAGTCCTTAACTAACCTGTGAGCTCCCAGCCATGCTGCTGGCTCTGCCCGTTGCGTTGGATGCCTTTTGCTTCTCTTGGTGTCTGCACGTGGTCCAGAGCTGGGGCTTGGCTTTGCTGTGCCCTTCATTAGACCAGGCATATATGCTAAGGGAAGCAAAACAGTTTACTGATTTATCATGGATCATTAGATGGAGTAACTATTCTTAAAACATCACCAGTATAGATACAATAATTAGAGATGTGCTTTTGTTAACATTGCCAGCCTCTACCCTCTTGTACAGTACCCTTGGGTACTAAATAATTACCCACTTTGTGTGGTTATCTAGCTCACTAATTACCCACAAAAATTGGGGTCAGGTGTTAACTGCTTGAAATAAGTATCCTCCGAAGACTTGGTTAAATTGTGTAAAGAAATTATGTGTTTGCAGCAAAACTTAAAAGGAAAAAAAAAAAAAAAAAGCAAACTTTTGTTGTTGGAAGGAAGAGGGGAACAGAGACAGGACAATGGATGTGAATTGTCCTCTGTGATGGCAACATCTCGCACACAGCTATCATGCTGGGGATGGAATCTATAAGGGGAGGGAGAGGATGGCTGGCGGATGCAGTCTTTCTCATCCTCTGCTTTTCCCAAAGATTAGATCCCTCAGTACATAGTGTCTGATTCTTCCTCTATCCAGGCTGCTGTCAGTCGGGGTTGTGTCGGTATAAATGAGGAAATTTGTATGCATGGATTCCTGGGCTGCCTTTACTGCATAATTCCCCCTCCTCTGTCACTCAGGGACTTCTGCATTGCACCCAATAATTGAATTATGCATTGTATATGTATTTCCATATGTTTATTTTAGTTGTTTCAAACTCTGTATGCATGCAGAATCTCATTCCAGGGCTGCTGCTCGTAAAGTGTAGCTCGCTTTGAGTAATAATTTAATTCCTGCGTTCAGGGAGTTACCCCAGTGAGTCAAAGATTTCTAGATAGCCCCACCCTCCCCAACTTCCCGAACACTTACACTGCAGTCACTTTCTCTTTGCCAGACCCACACAAGACGCCACGGCCAGCCAAAATCCCAGGAGGCAGCTTGTCCTGCCTGCCCCGTTTTAGCCCCGGGGAAATAGGAAATAAAGCCCCGAGAGCCCCGAAACCAAAGCCTGTGAAATACCTGGCTTAGAACAGAGGGATATTGAATAGCCTGTCCTCCTAACCTGGTGTCTCACGCCGGGACTCGCCGTCTGCAGCACAAAGGAAATCGATGTAAGTGGGAACGAAGATGATTCTGAAAATCCCACCGTGCAGCCTCGGGATGTCTGGCCTCGCAGATGCCCTTAACGCTGCAGTGCTGAGCACCTGCACAGCGCCCAGCCTAACAAAGGAGCTGCCTTATTTATTTATTTCCGTGGCGGCGTTAGGTGCTTTTTCCCCTGCGGTTCTCCCTGAAGAACCCTGGATAGGGTCCGGTTCTGGCTATTATCGGTGCCCCCCGCCCCGTGGTTCGGGGTGGGGGGGGGTGTCTCAGGTGGTGCTTTCTGACCAGGGCTGTGCCCATCTTTAGGGGCGTACCTGCGTTCTGCATCCCTGCAGGCATCAGCCCTGCAGAGCACAATGCAGATTTAGTCGTCATCTTTGTCTCTTCCCCCCCCGCCCAGCTCCCCGCTGATGTTAACTGTCTGTATTATTATTTATTGTTATCAAGGGATTTGGTTTGATCAATGAAGTGTATATACGTCTGACGGACATTCGGGGAGGAAATGCTTGGAGAATGAGTAACATGTCTGCAGTGGAGGGTGTGTGTGAGGAGAGAGCAGCATCGGTCCTAGAAACATTGACTGATGAGTTCATTTTAAAATCCAAGGGCATCTAGCTGGTAAATTAGCACATATTGCAAATATAGTCTGGTGCGAGAGGCAGCGACTCTGCCGTCGAGCAAGGGGGTGGGTGTGGAGGGGTGGGGGTCGAGGAGAGGAGATCGTCAGCTCTAAAGTCACGGCGGGCAGGAGCCGGGCGGTCCGCCTGCCTCCACGCAGACGCGGGGCGTGCGATTTCCACGGGCGGCTGCGGGCTGCAGTGTGGCGGGGAGGGGAACGGGGTGGGGGGAGCGAGCGAGAGAGAGATAGCAGCGGTGGATTTTATTGTTTTAAAATCCAGCTCCAGCCAGAGGGATGCTCGGCGGAGAGCTGCGGTCCCACCACTCCCCCTTTCCCTCTTCCCCCCCCCCCCCCCGCCTCCTCCCTCCTTTCTCCCCTCAGCCCCGCGGGAAGGTGCCGGCGGGGTCCCGGGGCCGCAGGCAGGGGCTGCCCGGCGGCGGCGGGGCCGGGGCGGCCGCGGCGGTTCCTCCCGGGAGCTTAAGGGATTATTGGGGGGGGGGGGGGGGGGGGGGGGGGGGAGAAGCGGGTCGGGGTGTGCGCGAGGCTGGCGGCGGCGGCGAGGCTGGGGGGGGGAGCCGGGTCCTTATTCTGTTAAAGATTTAAGTAGGCATGCAAGGAATCTCTAGGATAGTTGGCAAAGGGCGAAGGTGGGGAGGGGGGGTGGGGGGGGAAGGATCCAAAAGAGTCTGTAACCAGACACTGAAGCTTTCCAGGAGTGAGAGTGTGTGAGAGAGACGGAGACAGAGCGAGAGGAAGAGAGGGGGCAGTGTGGTCTAGTACATTTTCATCTGGTCGTTGATTTGAGCCTGATGCTTGCTGTCCCTCAACAGCCTCCCTTGCCTGTATTTTTTCTTTCCCCCTCTCCTCTCCTTTCCCTTCTACTTCATCGAAGCCTAGGGGAGCCAGTAAAGATTAAATGTGCTTTCTAAAAGGCAGCCACTTCATGCAGCTATGTCTGCTCTCCCACCCCCCCCCCCCAGTCCGTCCCCCCCCTTCCACTCCCCCTTTTTCGAAATTAAAAAAAAAAAAAAAAAAAAAAAAAAGAGAGAGGGGGGAGAAGGAAGGAGGAGGAAGAGGAGGACTGTAGTTTAATGATGTCGGGACTGGCTGATCCAGAAGGAGGAAAGAGGGGGAAAAAAAAAAAAAAAAAAAAAAAAAAGGAAAAAAAAAAAAAAAAAAAAAAGATTTTGAGAGCCTGGACGTGGAAGGACTTTGGTGAATGGGCTCAGACTCCCGAGGTGAGAAAAGGACGGGGTGGGTGAGGATGGGGCGGTGGTGGCGGTGCCCGGTGCCGTGCGGGGCGGCTGCGGGGCGGGGAGCGGCGGGGCCGGGGGGGGGGGGGCTCTGCTTTCGACAGCGGCGGATGAGGAGCCACGGATATTTTGCATTTTTCAACTCGGGCCCTCCGGTACGTTTGGACTTCTCCCCGGTTATGCCGCTGGGCCTAAAGCGGCCCCAGAGATGGGTGGAGGGTGCAGATCCTTTTTTTTTTTTTTTTTTTTTTGGGGGGGGGGGGGGGAAAGAAGGGGGGGTTGGGAGAGAGGAAGGGGGGGGGGAAAGGGAGGAAAGGGAGGGAGGGAAAGGGAGAAGAGCGGAGAAGGAGGTGGCAGGCTGGGGACGAAATCCTGCTCTCGGTTATGGCCGGCGTAAATTTCCATTGGCTGGGGTTGCACAAGGTGCTCGGAGAGGAGTCGGTGCGGGATGGAGTCCCTTTGTGTGTGCGGGTGCGTGCGGGGCGCGGGGTCCGTCCTGCCCGGGGTTTTTTATCCAGGTTTCCCTCCGGAGCCCCCGGGCCGCAACGGAGCTGCGGCAGCTCTGACAGCGCAGGGCTGGTCCCGTTCCGGCCGCCCCCGGCTGCCGCTGGGGGGTGAGGAGAGGGCCGCGGTTTGCGGACCCCCCCCCCTCCGCCGGCCCCGTCCCTCCGCAGCGATCATAATAATAACAACAACGGCGGTGGGGAGCGAGGAGGGAGGAGGGCGGCGGGGCGAGGAGCTGCGGAGGAATTCGGTTCCTTTTCCCCCCTTTTTCCTTGATATATTCCCTTAAAAAAAAAAAAAAAAAAAAATGTTTTAAAAATGCAAGCGGCTTGCCCAGCTGCACACACCCACCCTCGCCTCCCTCCCCCGGCTTGCGCACACACCGCACGCTCGCACTCGCTCAGCTCGCCCGCGCTCGCTCGGGTGTCAAAACCCGGCGGGCACGCAGCCCGGTCCGGCTCGGCTCGGCGCTGCCCTTCCCCTGCCCCACCGCCCGGGGCCCCCCCGCCGCCCCCCGAGCTTTTCCCCCCTGCTCTTGGCGCTGAAGAGTGGAGCCTCCCCCGCTTCCAAATGGTGAGTTTCTACCTGATTTTCTCGCGGCTCGGGGTTTTTCTCCATCCCCGCCGGCCGCGGGCTGGCGGAGGGGGCGGGGAGGCAGCTCCTTTATGCTGCTGCACGCTTTGTGCCAGGCGGCTGCAGGGAGAGCCTGCATATTCCTGCTCTTATTTCTGCATTCCTTTTCGTTGAAACAATGAAAATAATTCCGTCACTGCCCCGAACTTCCCTTTCTTTCTTCCTCTTCGTTATTTAATGCATTTGTCGCAAGCGACCTTGGTGGGAGCTGTAAGGAACCTGCCGCGCCTTGTCGTTTTTTTGTGCAAACGATTAAAAATGGAATGTATTCTCTCAACACAGGCTCCTTAGAGAAGCTCTTTCCTTCCACCTGTGTGTCCTGTTTTGTAATCTTGAGCCAGGAATTGAACTTGCCTGCTATTCTTTCCCTCTCTCTCCTTTTTTACCTTTTATTTTTGCTCCCCGGTTTCTGCCAGGAGTAGCTCTTTGCGCCCCTCTCAATCCCTGAGACCCTAACTTGTGATGTTTAGCTTTTAAATCCACGGGTTAGGCTCTTGGGAGCTGTGAGTTGTGCTTTGACATCTTTATTTTCTTTTATAAATCTATCTATCGAATGTATACGCGGATACATAGAGACGTATACGCACACATACAACGCCGTTCCTTTTAATGGGGGGGAGGGGGTGGGAAAAAAAGGAGAGAAAAAAAAAAGCAAAGCAAAGTGCAGCTCTCCTCATGGCAGGGAAGAGGTGGCCGCTCACCTTCCCAACCTCGCATTAACACAGCGTTGGTGGTGCCGGAGGTTTCTCTCGCTCGGTGTGTGTGTGTGTGTTCACGGGCTGATCGCGCAGTGATGCTGCACGGGGGTGTCTGTGTGTACACACAGCGGTGTTACATCCACGCGTGCGGAGATAAGAGACACGCGGGACGGATGCATGGAAACACAGCTCTTGAGGTGTGTGTATAGAGACGCACACGGTCTGTATGAATATGTATGGGGGTAAATAAACCCGAGATATGTATATATATTTACATACGGAGGTGTATTAAGAGCCGTAGCCGTGTTTTCTCGCTGTGCCTCGCTGCAGGCCGGTGCGGGCGCACAGCATCATCTCTCCTTGCTATTTTCCTCCTTGAGAGCAGCACGGAGTACCCTGAGAGCGTAACAGTAACAGCTCGGTACATTGGTGCTTGACCTCAGCTGAAATCCCAGCATGCCTCATGCTTCCAAGTTTAAAAACCGAACGATTAATCTTAGAAATGTGCTCTTCGGAGAGAGGAAAAATATATATATATATATCCAGCCAGGAGAAGGGTCGGATCTCGCTGCTTGGTAGAGTGAAAATAAAGAATAAAATGGCTGCGTGCACCCCTGGTTGGAAATGACTGAAAGAAATCGCCAGCAAACGCTGAACTTTTATCGTAGTCCTTTTCTGGAACGTCCAGCTTTCCTGGTTTTTCAGTCCCAACGCGATGTAAATGTCAAACGAGAAATGTTAAAAGTGTTCCCGCTGCTGTTTTCCTTATTAGATTTTCTTATACTGCTGTAAAACTAATTATGGCTGGAACTGTATTTCTTATCTGTGTTCTGCAAGGCGATTTGTAATGAAGTTACTGTACCTTGTTACGGCACCGAATTGCTGTCTGATATTTGAATGCAAATGCTTTAACTCCGACCACAATGCACCGAGAACGAATCGATGGTGCAACGTCGGGTTCTCTCAGCGTTCCGCAGCCACCCGACGGTACCGTTGTTTAATAGGGATCGAACTGGAAAAGGTTCTGCTCCCTTCTTGGTGCTGTGTATTTTTACTTTTTATTGACGCTGTAACATTACTGACCGTTATGAAAACAATGCCGACGGAGCCGCGTTTGTACCGCGTTTGTCAGCCCGAATTTCAAAGCGAGAAACCTATCCGAGCGTCCCATTACCTGCTGGGCAAAGGGAGCGGAGCGCAGCGCGCAGCAACCCGCCCACCTTTGTGCTGACCCCATCCCCGCGCAGGGCACGGACAGACAGACAGACAGACAAAAACTCCTTTCCCCTTTTATTATTAATTATTATTAATTATTATTATTATTTTTTTCCCCCACCAGCTTGCAGCGCGGGGCCGCGCTTTGTTGCAGCCCCCCGGGGGCGGTTCGGCTCTATTGTCTGCGCGCTGCCGCGGGGCGATGCGCGGCTGCGGAGGGGGGGGGGATGCGCGGAGCTGCGGCAAAACAATGGCCGGGGGGGGGGGATGGGGGGGGGCTGAGGAAAGGAGAAGGGGGGGGGAACCGAGGAAGGGAGGAGGAGGGCGAGGGGGGGCTCTCCGTGCTGCAGAGGCAGCGCCCGCTCCCCTCCCCGCCGGGCGCGCAGCGCTGAGCTCCGGCGCAGTGAAGAACATAATTGGGAGCGGGTTCAATCACTACCAGTCTAGACTCGCCCAGACACATCAATTAGAGGGGCTGGCGGCTTAAAGGGACAGAGCGGCCGCTCCGGGCCTTGCTGCTGCAAGGGGAAAAAATAATACGAACGGGGGAACCGAGAGTAAAGAAACCATACGGGAATAAAATAAGAGGGAGATCACGAAGCGGGACCCCGTCCTTTGCTTTTCCAGGCTTTTCCAGGCGTAACGGAAGGCGTTTTCTCTCCCATCGGCTCCCAGCGCAGGTTCCGCGGGGCTCTGCGCCAATGTCAGCGTTCCCCTATTAATAGCCGACGGGAGGGAGCGCTTTGCAGGGAGCTGCGCCTTAGCGCTGCGCTTCTGCGGCGTTCTTTGCCTTCTGCAGACAAAAGGAGGGATGTTGTGTTCGGGCTTCGCTTTGGCGTGGTGGCCGTAGAGGTGAAGGCAGAGCTCGTCTTAGCCTGACGCCGTTCCTTCAGTGCTGATTTCATTCCGGTACGTTTAAAGCGGAATGAAAGCAAGCTGTGGGCAAAAAGCAGTTTTGTGTTTGAAGAGGAAAATGGCAGAGAAAAATAAATGTTTGGGCATGAGTTGAATTAACAGAGAGAAAGAATCGGGCTCGGTGTGGATCGAAGGTTGTGTTCAGCTCCATAAAATGCCAGGCTGGGGCTCGTTGCAGGCAGGGATATGTGGAATATGCCATCCTGACATTTAATTTAACACACTCCCAAGTATTCTGTGCAACACGTACTGCAGATAATTAAAGGGAGATAAAGAGGACAAAATAACGTCTGCCTTTTTGGAATATTGCACTTAGGAAATAATAATAATAAAGCAACCCTCCAATCTGCACAACTCCGATATCTGGGAGTTGTGTCTGAGCAGCAGCTGCAGCATCCAGCTCTGTGAGTTTGACCTCCTTGTAGCTGAGTTGGAACTTGCTTTCCCAAGTTGAAAGGCATTGGGGTTTGGTGGCTGTAAAAAGAAATAATGGATAAATATAATCCAAGGCAGTCCTGCAGCTTTCTTCCATTGCTGCCCTTTTATTTTAACACGAGGCTGCGTGGCCTTGTGGCTCCAAACCTGGAAGAAACTCTGTCTTTTCTTTCTGAATCATTTCCAAAGCGCGTAAGGATTTATTGGGCCGGCCACCAAATTGTAGCTGAGATCCGATAGCAGAGCATGGCGGCCGGTGCTGATTAGATGATTGATTAATTTCTAATTGATTTCTAATTCAAAACTTCATTCTCGGTATAAATCTTTGCTATGGAGGCTCAGCTTAGGAGGAAATCTGACTGCAGCCTCAAAGTCATTGCGAGGCAGCCGAGTGCTTGCTGCAAATGGCAGAATTCTGCACCTCTTGCTGTCGGTGCTGTTAACTCTTTCATTTCTCAGTGCTTTAACGTGATGAAATGTTTATTCCTAATAAACATTTGCTCGCAGCCCCAGTAATAACAGAAGGCAGAGTATCAGGTAAACGCTCACCTGCTCCTCAGCTGCCCAATGACTCGGGCGCTTTAATGGCCGCTTTCCTTTTGTGCCGCCTTATTATTTTAATGATTATTTTGGGGTTTGGTTGTTTTTTTTTTCTTTTCTTTTTCCTTTCCTGGGAGCAGAACGGAGCGGGGCTGTGAGGTGGAGCAGCTGGCGGGGCTGTGGGTTCCTGCTGGCACCATGCAGCTCTGCTCACCCACTGCCAACTGCACAGCGCTGCTGCCCGGCCCCATTCCCAGCGCTCGGAAGGAAAGAGCATCCCGGTTCTTCTTCACTCTTGGGAACACACACATTGTTTCAATAATCCAGGCAATAAATGCTAATTAGTAATGCTTAAGGACCCTACCAGTCAGAGTCATTATCATAATCTACCTCTTCCTTGTTAAAAACGCTCCTTGCTGCTTTAAAATTTGGCCAGGCGATGCTTTCTTTGCTCTTCCTCTGGAAAGCTCTCCCTGTTGCGTTAGCAATGAGTGCAGCTCTGCTGTAGCACTCAGACATTCTGTGTAGGCAAAGCTGTGTGGCAAATGGAACCGGAGCTCGAGAGAAGTGCACGGAGCTTTTCCCCCACGTCAGATTTTTCTTCTCAAACAGATATTTTTGCTTTGCTGTCCTTCTCTGCACCCTCCCCAGCACCACCAAAGCCCACTTACAGAGGGAGAACAAAGGAAATCACGAACTATAAAGGCATCATTAAGTGTGAGCAGCAACGGCGAGGTAGCGTGTGTGATATGACAACATATTTCATGGCACAAAAGTAGAGATAATTAAATAATTCAGCGGTATTCTTAGCTAATTAGCACGGAGATCTTTCAGAAGCCATCAGGAAAATGGATCTCATCAAATCTAATAATACGCTACATTTCCCCACGATGCTCTGTTTTCCAGCCTTGCTGCCCCTCCACCCCCCGATGCAATAACACAAAAGGTTACAAATAGTTGCACGTTTAATTGGGCTGTTTTTCAGGATCGTCTTTTCTGCACAAAACGATTTGCTCTTTAGAGGAGGGCAATATATGCGGCTGGAATTTTCAATATTAGCCAATAAAAAAGAAAAATAAGAAGAACCGTAGCTTCATAAAAGCTGGATCTATTAAAAATGATCCATTATTATCAGCTAGGAGCCATTTTGGGCTGATTGCAGTGGGGCTGACTCACTTTGAGTTGGGCTCGGAGAATTAACGCCGGTGTCCGAGATCTTTTCATAGAGTTAATTGGGGACGTGGATTGCCTGCTCTCTGATTTTTCCTGCCATCGAGCAGCACGTGGCAGGGCTGGGGTGAGGCCTGTGTCTTCTGCTCTGTGTCTGCTCTGATATCAAGGCCTGTGGTACCAGCTGGGCAGCACGCAGCGCTCAGTGCTTTGGGTGTCCTGCAGGATGGCTGTGCTTCCGTGCCATGCCAACGCTTCCCCCCCTTGGCTGTATGAGTTGTGCAGCAGCAAGCAGTGGCTGTGTGTGCTCATGAGCCCCAGCTGGCAGCCTGCAGGTGTGCAGGGCAGCACGACGGGTACCTGCAGGGCTCTGGCAGTGCTGCTGAACCCACAGCACGCTCTCAGGAATTTGGTGCATCAGATGTTAGTCAGAGCATCTCATTGTATGACCTCGATCCGAGCGTAGATCCACGTGATGTGTTTAGGAGCTGATCTGCTGGCTGCGTCGGATGCACTCAGGTGATAAGCACTGGTTCTGGCCTTTGCTCCAGTCCCAAACTGAGTGATGGACTCCGGTGTTACAGTGATGGACTGCCCAGCCCGATGCTGTTGGGGGTGCAGTGCTCTGCCTCACAGTTACTCGTTTGCACGTGCAGAGAGGCTTTTCCTCCTCCGCAACGATGGAGACCGTTTTCTGTAGGGTCGGTGGGAGGAGTATGAGGAGAAAAGGCAGCAGAAGGAGATCAGCACACCTGCAGCAGTGCAGCAACTCGTGTCTGCAGGGCTGCGGTACTTCATAGTGTACGTTTGTCCCCTGTGGGGCTTTCCAGGTTGTGAGTAAGGTTACTGAAATGCCATGGGACCCTCTTAGGTCCCCCAGATGTAATTATGACTGTGTTATTTCTGTGAGCAAGTCACACATCTCCTCCCCCCCTCCCCCCCCCCCCCTTTTTTTTTTTTAATTCTTTTTTTTTTTTGTTATGCCCTTCACCCAACTCTTTGTTAACTATGTTACTGTCTGAGGACGTTACGACCAATTAAAATTACATGTATATATATTCAAGATGAAAGCTGAGTCTCTGCATTACAAGGCAGGCCAAGTGGAAGGCTGAGACCGCCTGCTGCAGTTGTTGCTGTTGAGCTGCTCTTCCCAAGCAGCAGCTGATGTCCCTCTGATCCTCAGTGCCCAACACAGAACCCTTCATTGCCAGTGTGGTGGGACCTACAGCAGTGACCCAACAGAGCGGGCTGATGGATGGGACACTGTATCTCGAGCGTATGGTCTTTGTATCCTTATGCAGCCTGCATGGAGGGAGGTGGTCAGGAGGAGGGAGGGTGTGTAAGGGTGAGCATAGGCTTTGCTATGTGATATCTGCTTCTGTCCTTTAAGTAAGGCATAGCATCCAGCAGCCGATGTCCCAGGATGGTTTGTGACGCTTGTGGGCTCCGAGGGGTGGCTGGGCTCTGGCAAAATGTACACAGAGTGCAACTGTTCACCTCAAATCCAACGCGCTGAGCCCCACCTGGGCTGTGTGTGCTGTTGTGTGACTGTGGAAGATGGGACACAAAGGGCTCCGTATGGCAAGCAGAGGACGAGCCAAACCAGCACCTGAGAGATCCCCAGCAGCTCCTCTGGCTCCTGCAAGGTGCTGAACGGCGGCTGCTCCTCCCCAGAGGCTGAAAGCACTCCCAGCCATCACACGCTGCTCTCTTCGCTGCTGACATCACTTTTAAGATGAATTATGTGAGAAATGCTGCAAAGCATCAGAGATTGAGGAGCTGCTTCAGTGCACGGACGCCGTTCTGCGTGGAGTCTGCGGCTCACCTGAGTGCTGCTGTGGGGAGAGTGAGAAGTGGGGGGGAGGGAAAGGGGGGGAAGGGGGGGAAAGGACAACCAAAAAACGATTGGTGGACTTTGGTTTTCGTATGCACCTGTGTTTGTGTCGTGCCTGAACTTGCAAAGAGTATGCGTGGTTATTCGCATGGAATCCAGTAAATGGTGAATCTGTAAATCAGTGACCCGAAGTGTGCTTGTCTCATTTGATCCCCTCTCCCTTCCCCCCAGGGTTCCCCCTTTGGAGCACCTGGATGCAGTGCTTGGGGCTGGGGTGGGGAGGGCTGAGGGCAAAGCTCAGGGCACCCCATGCACAGAGGGTCCAAATTGGCCTCCAGTTGTTCGGATGTGTTTTCCCTTCATGGATATTCAGCAGGGCAAGGCGCTTTAAAAGAGATTTTCCAGCTTTTAAGGCCAAACTACACTAAAAACCAGTGGGGTCTGTATTTCTCTCGCCTACATTTCACAGGTAATTCATGAGGAACATTGCAGGTTGGGCATAATTCTTTTCTCCTTCATCTCCCTTTGATCTTTTCCACGTGATCTCCCATCCCATGTGCAGGTTTTGGGCTTTAATGTGGGTTTTGAAAGATGCTTAAGCAGAACTGGAGAAGGAGGGAAGCCACAGCTTTGCATTGCTGATGCTCTGCTCGCTGCCATTATATCAGTGCAATACAAGAAGAGTTAGAAATAATAAACATGTAAGCACATGGCATTCATTGAAATCGCCAGGAGGATGCAGTGAAACCTGAAGTCCCCACATTCTCTGCACAGCCAAATGCTCCTTTGTCTCACAGTCCGGGCACACGAGCTGACACTGCAAAGACAGACAAGTAGGAATGCTCTATTTTTTTCTCCTTGCCCTGTCCTAGGAAGAACTGTCCCCAAAGCCCACCCACAACAAGCACAGCCCTCTGGCCATTGTGCCTGCATGGAGAGCATGATAGCTGGGATCCCATGTAGTGAATCTGGGGGGCTGCAGCCAGTGAAAGTGAGCTCCAGGGGAGGAATGAAGGCTTAAAGTCAGTGTCCTGTGAGGGATTCTCTGAGTCCTTGCCCAGAACGTGGTGGGACGGCAGGGAGGTGCGACTGCACATCTATCTTTTCAGTTGAGATACAGAACCCAAGGTCCCTCTTGTTCAGGGACAGACGTCCAAGGAGAAGCTGCATTCCTCTGGCACGCACCGTGTGAAACCTTCCCTTTTTTGTTGTTTGCTTTAATTCCTTTTTGGGTTTCAATGCTCAAAAGGAGACAACACCTGTCGGGAATGCCTCCTCAGCACAGAACTAGAAGGACAAAACATCCTGGGATGCGTTCAATCCAGGTTGGAATGTCTGTCAGAATACAACACAGGGCTTAATGCTATGAAACATGGAGCAATGCACGAATGTGTTTTGTTCACGTTTTTGTACCTCATTGCTTGGTAATGAGTCCCTTAATTTCAAGATATTTTGCCTCTGTGTCCTCTTCCCTGCATGGTGTGGGCAGGGGCTGCTTTTCAGCTCTCCTCATGCCTGGTTCTGTTCTTCCATAGGGTGGGCAGGTGCCTAAAAGCCCTGATTAGGAAATTTGGCCAAGGCGCTTTGCCTGAGATGGCGGAGCTGATAATTGGATTTCAGTCCTCTGCGATCCAGTCCATTACCACAGCTATAAATCACAGTGCCTGCAATCACTTGTCTAATGCACCCTGAGTTTTAAAATGTTTCCTTTACGGCCTTTTCCCTCTGTGCTTGGGAATGAACCTGAAATAGGGCGGTGGGGACAGAGCTGCCCCTTTGGTCACTCTTAGCACAGCTCTCCACCACTTGTTCACTTCTACCCAGCATTAACCCTCCCCATAAAAGAGCTCCTAAGGCTCAGTGTGCTGCACTGACAGCTCCAATATCTTTTACACCTGTAAGGATGTTATATCCTAGCTGGGAAGGCTTCTTTTATCTGCTGAGTCATGCTAGGCTCATTTCAGACAAGCTCCCCCATCACCTGCACTGTTAGCTTGGGATAAAAGGAGCTTTTTCTCTATGCAGGCTTCACCCAGCACTGGAGCTCAGCCCCATTTCGGTCCCTTTACAGGGATGGAATCTGAAGTTCTGGATCTGCAAAAAAAGGCAACAAGAAGGTAAAGGTACCAAGAGTTGGGGAATGCCCTTGTGAAGCAGTTACAGAAGAATAGGGCATGACTCTGACATGTGAGGTATTAACATAGATCAGGCAACTCCATCCCTTGCACTTCATTAACTCCAGTTCTGCTTTGGAGCAAACACAGAGATGCATTCAAGTCTCACAGTACGGTCCAGAACAGCCGAGCAGAGAGGAATCTGGAAGCTGTGACTGAGGGATTGACAGGGGTGTGCCAACAGGGAACCCACCCCTTCACTTTGGTGGTTACCCCTCAGGGACCAGAATGTCTTCTGATGCGGAGTTCAGCTCTTTCCCACTCGCTGCTGAAACAGCACACAGAGCTAACAGGCTTCTACCCGCTCCCCAACCTCTGAACTGTCTCTGGGCAATTACTGATTGAAGTCCTCACTGTTGTTGGTCCATCTATGTGCCCACCTGTCTATGAGACAAACATTTTCCCTTCTAGAAGAGATGCAGAAATGGGCGCCTTGAAGGTGATATTTCTATATTATTATCATCATGTTATTTTTATGCTTTTATTTCCGAGTTTTGGCTTTTTCCCTTTTATCCACCACCGTCAGAGCCTTGCCTCTTTCCCAGGAGCTGGACTTTGGATCATGCAAAAACCACACATGTAATGGGAAAGCAATCTTTCTTACTTGGGTTCTGGTGTCGTTGACTGAATGGCACCAGCATTAGATTTGGCCCAAAGAATCGGATGTTAAAGCACTAAACCCAGAGCTCCTCAGCAGATCCTGCTCAGGTTAGCAGAGCTCATTCCCCAGGGCTTTTAATCCGTATCAAAAGGAAGTCTGGAACTAAATTTAATCCATTTCCCAGAACTTGCTCACGCTTTCATGTAAGATGAGGAGTTTGTTGTCAAGATGGGAGCTGATTTTCGGAGCCTTCACACAACATTCTCCGATTGGCGTACCTAAGAGATGGATTAATTTGACATAGGATGGATTGTTCTAGCAGTGGTAACTACCTCTCCATGCACACACATCAAATTCCTTTCCCACCTTCACACACCCACAGCTCCCTGCTTATGCCTAGAAACACAGAAACGGAGGATCAGGCCCCACCTCAGCATCCAGTGTTCCTAAGGAGATCCAGCTGAGTAAACCCAGGCGATTGGAACCAGCCTTTCATCTACTAATGGTCTAATGGGATCCCTTTGTGTTGATTTTAGCACTTTCTCCTCTTGGCTGAATTAAAGAATCCATTGCAGTAATGCCCAACCTTTTATTGTCGTGCCATGTTATTCACCAACCCTTCCAGCCCCGTGGTTATTTTTGCTTTGGCATGGAGCCGGTTTAAAAATATTTGTCAAACAAAAGAAAGGAACAGTTTTTCCACTTCCTGTCTGTCTGTCTAGAGCCGTGGGTCTAAACAGCTTCCAGCTTTGGGAATCTAGAGGATGATTTATGAGGGTATGGGATGGGGTGAGCCCAGAGCTTGGCATCCCTGGACCTGGTGCGTTCTAGTCAAGTCCTGCTCCTGTTTCTACCCCAGGGCAGTGGTCATTATGGCCCATCCCTAGAAAACTTGGCAAAAACACATCTCGTACCCTCATTCCACTTGAATTTCAGGCAAAATTTGGACTTGGGCTTGATTTATCCTACAGTTTGCCCTTTCCTTCAGGAGTCCCAGTGAAGTTTGTTGAGACGTCAGTCCCACCTTTGGTGATTAAAATCCAGCTCTTCACAAAACTCTTGAAAGGAAGAAAGCCAGAAGGTAACAATGAGAGCGCTGTGAGATAAGGGATTTCACCCCACCTCCTCAGCGACAGTGGATCGGTCCATCCAAAATCACACAAACTGACATCTCCTCCAAAAATAGACGTCTGAACATTCAGTCAATGGAGTAATCCAATTGCCTGAACATTCTTGGGTGCTTTATCATTGAAATAGTAATAAATCACAGTGTGCCACAAGCTGCATTGAGCTGCATCGGGTTACATTCCCACCAATAACATGCGGTAACCAGATGAAATCAGTGTGACATGATGTAATTGATCCCAAAATTCAATGCGTGCACTGTTTTGTCTTCAAAAAAAAAAAAAAAAAAAAAAAGAAATGGTCTAAAGAGGTGTCCTTTAAAAAATGAGGGGAATTTTATTAAAATCACCGCCGGTGTCACATTTTGACTCACTATTTCTCCCTTTTATTTACTTTAAATAATGAGCACATGGGGCCTGCCCATTGAACTCCATTGAAGGATTACTATTGATTCCAGATTTGGACCTGGCCTGGTGGGAATTTTGCTGTAAAATACGGCAGAATCACTATTCTGCATATTTGAGGGCAGCTGGACTAACACAGCAGTGCTCCCACGAGTTCCTCAGGAAGATGCTTCCACCAACCAATGCCAATCACCAGCTGGAAAACTCTCCTTACATATAGCTCAGACTTTTAATTAATTAAAAGCATCGGGATAAAATAATTTCACATCTCCTAAGCAGCCCCTTCTTCCCCAGAGCAATATTCCCCTGGACCACCTTAATGAATTCCCTCCTCCCCTCGGTTTTATACATGTTTCAGATATTTATACAAGATGTATGAACATAAAAGGATTATTCATAACATTGTTGTTTCTGAAACAGGGGACTAAAGCTAAACATAATCTGGTTCAATCCCCAGCTGATGTAAATCATTCCAGCTCTCCTGGAAGTTGCTGGATGCGCACCCAGTTCGGGATGGTTTCCTGCAGGAATGGGAGGAGGGGAACAAAACAGAGCCTCCTGTGGATGATGTCTGCTGGAAATCCATCACGGCGGTCGTCAGAGGGATGGGCTGCCAGAGCTAAAGCCACTGCAGCAGGTAATGGGGCAGGAATGCAGGAGTGCAGAGTTCAGATTGAGTCTGTAGGGCTCTTGCTGAGCTAGAGAGCACCGAGAAGTGCGTGCCACGTGTTTTGGCTGAAGTACCCAGGTCAGCTAGCTCTGAGCCAGATGCAGACCCTGCTCTTGGTGGCAGTGGCAGCGAGCCCCTTGTTCTGCCAGATTTATGGCTGCAGTCTGATGACACAGCTGGAATCCCTCGTGGAGCGAGGCTGGCTTCTGCTTGCGGTGCCCAGAGCTGAAGGGTAAGGAGGAATGTCACACTGCCCTGAAGTCAGAGGCATGTAGTGGGAGTTCAGAAGTGATAAGAAGGATGAGAGTAAAATGGGAAAGCAGAGCAGAAAAATGAAGGAAAGTGGGCAATAAGGCAGCAATGGACGTATCTCCTGCTGTAAACTCTAACCCGAAGAGTACAGGGGAAAAAGCAGCTGTGATGGAGGGCAGAATGTGTCTTTGTACCCCCATTTAACCACCTTGTCCTGAGCTGGTGCAGGGTGCAGCCCTACTTTCCAATAGGCTGCAGAATGTTCCACTGCCCATTAAACTGTCTGTTTCAAGCACAATTTCTAAGCCCAGGTTAAGCAGTGATACTGCACGCAGTGCTGGCATTTCGGTGGGAGATTCCTCCTGCCTCCCCCTGCCCTGAAAGCAGCAGTGAGCAGCAGCTGCTGAGAGCAGAGCCTTGCTGCAATCAGAGCATCTGCAAGCAGAGCTCTGAGTTCCATCCTTCTTTCTCGACATGCTTCAGAAAAGTTAATTAAAGGAGGCTGGGATATGAAAAGTGAGAAGTGCCATTGCCAAACCAGCTCTTCACTGTCTCCCTTATTGTTCCCTCTGACCAGAACATCAGTGCAGACCTCATTCCCACCGCTGACAAACTGTATTTCCACAAACTTAATGATTACAATGTGGTAATGAGCAGTAGATCACCAGATGTTCGGGCGAGATGGGCCTGATGGCTGCCTTACAACTCACAAGGTAAATAAAGCAAGCATTCTAAATCCCTCTTTTACAAGCATGGGGCAACTGACTGATTTGCCCCAAATTTCAGATGAATCATTCACAGGGCGAGGGAAACAGCGAAGGTAATAACACAGCACTGTTGACAGCAAAGAGAACCTGCCAGTGTTCCATCAGGTAGATCTAGGCTGTGGTCACTGAGGAGTGGATGCAGAGAGCAATAAATACAGAGTGCTGCTTGGACCAACCGTGTGCTCCTACACCAACGGGTGCATCACCATTGCTGTGCTATGGAAGGGGTTTCCCGTGTCTCCTACAAAAGTTGCAGCCGGTTGTAATGCGGAGACAAATCTTGAACAAGTGGGGCCAGGAAGGAAGCACAGCTTTAAGAAAGCCTGGAGGGTTCTTGTCTGTTTGTAGTCACGTAAACTGCTGCTCACCAGAGCATCTTTTCTGGCCAAAGAATTAACATCTTGTGGTCTTCATATTTATAGGAGGAAAATGCCAAGAAATATCAAAGCTGTGTCTCCTCTTGGCTTGTTAGCACGATTCCCCAGCCTGCAAAATTGATTCTTTCGATTGGCCACGAGGAAACCCCTCTTTTCCTGCCTGTACCCAGAGAGGACCCTCTGAGCTTGGCACAGCAGCTTTCCATGAGGCCTTCAGCCTCTGGCCCTGAAGCTGAGAGTCACCATGGCCTTTTTGTGCTCAGATCCCTGGTAGGAAGTTTGGTTTTCATGCTTTGCTGAGGTATTCCTACTAACTTTGATCTTCACTCTTGGGAGTCTCATTTACACTCAGCTGTATCTGCATCTCTGGCCTTAATCTTTCATAACGGAGTGCCCTACTTATCAAAGTGTGACAGCTATCTTAACCCCCACCCACTCACCAACACAGACGCAAGAGATTCTCCAACTGTTATGAAAGCAGATAAGTTAATTGAATGGGCTGTTTCTTGTCATACTCCAAATATTTGGTCTCCTTTGTCACTAAAGCTTGAGCCCCTCCATCCCCCATCAATGCATCCCCCCCTCCCTGCAGCATCAGAGAGCTGTTTTGCAGAGCGGCGCATTTCCATAAACAACGGATTCATTTTGCTCACCACTTTGCTGGATGTCGAAGGGCCACTTTATCACCAACGAAGTCTAGCAGTTGCTAGCTCCTTAACACACGTCCCTACAACCAGCTGTCTCAGCATGAGTCAGCACGATCATCCTTTTGGGATGCTGTGAGCAAGCAAGAAGCACGAACCTCCAGCACACGCTGCAGATGAGGCCCACGAGGCAGTTCTTTCTGCTCATGATTTTGCTTAAAGAAAAGAGGAAAAAAAAGTGCCAGTGCAATCTGGCAGAAGGAAGATCTGCCGGGCTGCGGCATGCAGTATATTCTGCCTGCATTTGTTGGTCTGCTGTGGGCTGGTGACAGGGCTTTTTTCCCCAGCTTCCTCCTTGGCAGTCCATTTGAAAGTGGCTCATATTTTGTTATTACCTCTGATGGTTAGCAAACGACCGTATCTGCGAGTTAACTCTCATTTATGATCTTCTCATAATGATAAAGTGGTCCTTTTAAGAGTCCTGTTGCTTGCCAAAAACCTATTATTGCAAAAGTCTAAAGCCATTTCCAAACTAATTTATTGGACACTGCACTCTGAGCAAGAAGCACTAGGAAGGCTCTCATTTAATACCAGCAATCAAATACATTTTAATGCACCCATAACCAGAGCATCCAGATGCCATGGATGTAAGTGTAGCTCTGCGTCTCTCCAGAAGAATCACATTCCCCACTTTTCTTTTACAAATACTGCATTGTCCCTGGGATGTCTGTCAGGAAAGACTTCTGGAGAAGCTTGCTAAGGACCTGCCTATCCAGGGCACGCTTCTGGGCTGGCTCCCCACAGACTGTAAGCAGCAGAATAGCACTTATCTATGTGGGCAGGTGCAAAGAGACCATGGCTTCTCTGTTCCAGAGCTGGCCAAACCAAGATGACTGCAGTCTGCAAACCATAACCTGTTTGGAGAGAGAAACTGAGGCTGGAGCTGGCTCAGGTCCAGAGCAGATGAGCTCCCATGGAAGTCAAAGGAAGGGAAGTTGTGCATCTCAGGCAGGTAGGTCTCCCAAAGGGTGATGGGGAGGCCAAACCATGCCCAAATGGGCTGCGCTTTGGGTCCACTGAGCACATAAAAATGTGTTCTTTGCGCTATTTCATCAGTATATTTATGAATCATTCTCTCTCGTTGGAACACAAGACCATTCACAAATAGAAAAAGCCTCACTAGCTGAGCTATTTCCCTTTTTGCGCCTCTGATGCTAAGAATTAGTAGTATTTTTTTGTTGGTTTTTTTTTTTTTTTTTTTAAATCACATGAGTTCTGTGACTCATGAGAGCTGTAGGTGGTATTATTTGTTTTGGTGTCTGGAATCCCAACGTCAAACTTGTCTTTGTCAAAAGATTGATACGAGGTTGGTTTTGGCGAGAAGCACGGTAGGAGAAAGGACATCACTTAACAGATACTTAAAATGTGGTCAGGCTCTGAAAAGTGACTCTCAGAAATGACATTGTGGTTTTCCATATTTATTTTCTCTCAACAACTTCCAGAAACAATCTGCTGAATTCACAAATCTAAAGGTGATTTGTTGAGCTGTCACCTCTCCGGGCTCAATGGCGGGTTTGAATACCCCGCCTATTCCATGTGCCTCTTCCATCATCACTGCTAATAAGGATTCCACAACTGGAAACTGGCTGACACGTTGCTGATGGATGCACGAGGCTGAGTAAACTCCAGCGTGCTCTTCCACGGCTCCTTCGACTCGCTGGGGATAAGAAGAACCATAATTCAGCTTCAGGCCGAGTTAACCCAGAGGAACACGAAAGGAAGAGTATAAATCAGGAGTGGGATGGACTAATGGTTAAGATATGGCTCTGAAACTAAGAGGTCTTAATTCAGTTCCCATCTGTGGAATTTGTGCTCTATACTGTCATGGCGAGACGTGGACAACCGGGGGCTTAGGCAGAGCTAGTTTTGGATCAGTCCATATGACTCTCACGTGTGTGTGTACCTGGGCAACCTGTTAAACTGGGGGAAAAAACACCAGTGTTTTTCCTTGCTAACAGCAATCCAAGCTCTTTCTTTGACCTATGTAAGTCGTGAGGCAGGTGAGACCACCTTTTACTATGAACGTTCACAGTCCTGAGCATCATTTGGGTCCTCTTCTACAGATGTGCCTGTGGATGCTGGCACAGTTCAAAGGACATTCTCCTGTAAATAGGCCAAGTCTCTTAAATACCTTTGTACGTAGCCTGGTTGCTTTTCCAGCTGGCCAAGGCAGGTATGACAAGGTATGACAAACACCCTAAGTGGAACGGAGCACTTTCCAAACTTTGGTTTTCATGGCTCTGCCATTCAGCCACGTGATCTGCTGTACGAAAAACGTCACCTGTGTTACTTAGTCCCACTTGATGGGGCAAAAGTAGAACTGGCATGTCATAGCTGGAGAAGTGGCATGTGTGGCTTCCTGGTACTTGTGCAGGATGTCAGCTAAACCTATGCGTCACGTAGAGATGAAGTTCATCCAGCTCCAAAACTTAGCATAACGATGCTTAATGCATCATTCCAGCCTGAGAACCAAAGCTAATTACTCCATGTGGAATGAAGCTGCTGATGCAACTAGACTGCTGCTGATGCCAGATCTAGCAGGGGTTCTTCTCCTCAGTGCCATGTAGACATAGTTGTAGGATGCTAGTCAAGCAAAAATAAATCAAGATAACTGAAATGTCCTGGACTTGTCATGGCAAAAAAGTCAATCATAGAAGTGATGATATTGAGAAAAATCACTTCATTTTTCCATGGAAAATATTCAAAGAGTCAAGATGCCAAAAAAATTAAGTCATTCTTCTATAATCCATTACACTGGGTGTCTATGGAGAAACAGTAAGGACAGTCACTTTCTTTAGATACTTTAAAAACAGGGCACTGATCTTCCCATGCAAAGACATGCACAGGTGATGAAGTTTTATTTCAAGAACACATCATCTTTACTACTGTAATTCTTAGGGTGTAATTTTCCTGTGCAAAGGTGGGGTAATTTTGGTTAAGCAACATTTATTGCTTTGCCTTTTTATTTAATTGAATTAAATACATTTTAAATCAGCTTGTTAACAGAAAGCTTGTGGGGAAGAAAGTTGGCTTTCAGAGGCCTGAGGTTTTGCAGTCTGTATTCCCCTGTGCACTACTCAGAGCCATGGGAGGCCGTCAGGCTTGGTCCGAAGCTGACTGATGGAAAACCAGAGTCCCTTTGGCTTCAAAGGGCCTGAGTCAGGCAGCTTTTCTCTGTGCTGGTTTCCTCATCTTTAAAGTTGGCAAAAATGCTGCCTTCTTTGGTAGGAGAGCATGAATGATTCACCCACACTGTGCAAGGATCATGGGGAATTTTGCCCAAGGGACAAAGAAATTAGAGGGCCAGAGAAATTGGAGAAGGCTTATTTTATCAGCAGTTCTTCCACAAAATGGTAGAAGGAGGTTTTGTCTTATAATCCAAGAGGCTGATAAGAGATGTCTGTAAAATCCAGGAAGAGAGTGGAAGATGGTGACTCTGAAATATGAAAGTTATGAGGATTCAGGTTACATTGCTGAGGAAACATGATACAGCTTCAGCTAATATGGCTTGAGCAGAGAGGTTTTGTCTCAGTTATGAACATTACTGCTTGTTTGTGAGGGTCTGTGGGTATGTTATACTTGCATTGCAGATTGGGCATTTTTTCAGGTCTAAGACTCACTTGCATTCGATTTTATTTTATTCATATTTTGGGGTGCAAAGGAGAAAAGAGAGAAGACAGTCTACTGCACTTTCTGCTCATCTCCAAAAGGTCCAGGCCTCAACTAATAGCCCAGATCCAGACGCCCTGCCGTCTGAAAGTTGGTACCAGGTCAGAGTTTGGCCACTGACTCCTCTTCAGTCTTCCTGCATTCAACCTTTCGCTGAGTGCCCTCTAACTCTGTGTCTGTAAAGACAAGTTAGACCCTTCCAGAGGCTTCCCTGAGAGGGTCCCGACCCCGGGGAATGTATTGGATCCTGCCTTTTGTTGTGTTGGGTTGTGTTGGGTTGAGCTGGGTTGCGTTGCATTGGGTTGGGTTGGAGACTCTTCTTTAGCCATGGGATGAATGACTCCATGTAAGGTCCTGCAATATCTGCCCCAGCATAAAAAGAAAAGACCACAGAAAAAGAGTGGTCTGCCCATCTTCAGCTTCAAGCTGCGGCCTCAGCTGGGTGGGTGGAACTGGGAGGAACTGGGAGGAACTGGATGAGGTGCAGCTGGGTGCAGGGTGGAGGCCAGCACTTCAGGGACAGCTATAGTGAAGGTGGGTGTGTTGGAGAGGCTCTCTGAAAGGTACTTTTTAAAGCTTTCTATATGTTTCTGGAACAAAGGGAGTGGCAGTGGAAATGGGTGAAAGCCTATTGACAAATGGTAGCTGAAATGGCAATACAGGCACGCAACACAGATACTACATATTACAGTAATTTTAATTGCTTGTAATCTGGCCCCCCTGCCCCTCTTGCTTTCTCCTTCCTCCTCCCGCTCTCTCCCCCCACCGCACCTCCCCGAGTTAATCTGTCGCTAGATTCTCAGCTTTTCTTTTGCTTCTGGTTTCATTTTCAGATGACAAAATTCAAGGCACACAGCTCTGCTGTCTGGTTGCCCTGGTAACGGCAGCCTATTATCGTACCTTGTCATTCATCAAGAAAGAATTGCACTTGACAGAGATAGACCAAAATGCCTGCAGTCTGCGGCATAAAAAAAAAAAAAAGGAAGAAAGAAAGAAAGAAAGAAAAAAAGAGAAAAACTGTTTTCTTTTCTTCCAAGTGTGTAAAAGGCCTTTAATGCCTATTTAGTTACATGTTTTATTTAACGTTGCTTATTATCCGCTAAAGTGATTGTCGATACTCAGAGCAATAGATATTCCCCCCTCAAAAATATATTTAAGTCAATTTTGTAATTCTGCCTCTCTTTCGAACCCTTCCACCCTGGTGCACAATATAAAGGAAATGGTTAAACGATAAACGTTTTCCATGTCGAATCCACCAAGTGACCACACAAACGCTGCCTTTCTGCTTAATTATGCCTTGTGTTGGGTAGCTTTCCTGCTCTCTTTTATAGAGCTTCAAAAATAATTAGCAGGGCATGTAATAAATAATTGAATTTTATCTTTAATTAAGCCTCCAAGTGTAGGGTGTTACGGAATACAGATAAGTGTACGTAAAGAGAAAGTATGTACATGGCATGCATGTACAGATACATATATTGTATGCATTAAAAAGGTGGAGGTTTGGGCATAAAATCTGTAATCACTCTTTCTGGAGTTGGACCGGTCCCAAATTCATTGTTCTTCAAAGGCAGGAAAAGGTAATTGCTTGTTATTTTGCCTACCTCGTCTTTGCCATCTGAATTAACCCAAATTAATTCCTGAAATCTGCGGCCTCGTACTTTTTGGTTAGGGAGCACAGGGTGACAGTGAGATTGGCAGCATTAGGATTTTTGAAATTGGGGCAATTTTTTTTCTGATAATCGTACGGCTGCTTAAATGGCTGCAATGGAGGCGGGTTTTTGTGTTTGTTTTTTGCTGTTTTATGAAGGGGTTTTGGGTCAGAGTTTTTGCTTGCATTGGTCAATGTGCTTGTTAAAGGTGGGATACGCTGTAAAATAGGTTTTATTGGCCATGTGGTATTTTAAGCACATATCCTCCTCACTTGGTTTTGAATCTGTGATGGTTGGCTCTTTTGTCCTGGAGATCAGAGGAAAGGAGAGAGAGATAGTGGAGGGGAGAGATAGAGTGCACTTAGAAAAGGGGGGAAATCCCTCTCTGGGATCCTCTGGGCTCTGTTTATTTTCATTCCGTGCACCATAATTGGAGCTGAGGTGCTCTGAACTTTGGGAGCTCCATCCGTGCTCCCCCAACCCAACCCAAACACCGTCTCTGTCCGCACAACCTCCCACGCGGGCTGAGGTTGCGTGGGGAAACGCACAGCTGGGGTTGCACCAAATCCAAGGCAGAACAGTCGTCAGAAGGGGAAAACCTCCGGTGGGCACATCCTTCCCATCCCACACTCACCAACCGTTGATTTCGGTTTTAGTCGCGACAGCGACAGAAAGAGCAGAGAGAGATTGGAGGAGGAGATGGCATTGAAGCCTTCGCTGAGCGCCGGCTCCTGGAGCCACTCCTGAACTTTTTTGCTTTTTTGCTTTAATAACGCCGCAACACCGGCATTCATTTCCTGTTCGACTCCGGCCCTACCTTTTGATTTCTAAACCTCCCTTAGGCGAGCGGTTTGGGCGGACAAAGAAACGAACAGGCAGAAACAATTAAACCAGCAGATACAGTGAAAACCAACACCGCAGCACTTGCACAGCTATCGCAGCGTCGGAGCGAACGCTGCCGTGCATTTGATGTTTCCGCTGTCAGCCTCAGTCCTGCAGTTTCTTCTGGCCTTCCTCCTGGCTGAAGGAATTCTCCCATCCCTCAGGATCTCATAAATACATAGAGGCCCTGGAAATGTACATACGCATATCTATTTTTTTTCCTGTGTATTAATATTACACGATAATCTGGTGGAGGAAGAAAATAAAACGCTGGATCTCGAGCTTCTCAACTGCGAAATGGTTCTTTAAATCCCTTCTAAATGCTTGCATATGTCTTTATGAAAAATTGGAATTCGGAATGTTTATACAGCCCTGAATAGTGCAAGTGAATATCCTTAAATTAGCTTTTCAAGTTGATTTACAGCCTGAAAATTCTGTAACAAGACACGAGAATTATCTGTTGAGAAAGGAATAGGGTTTTCTTTTTTTTTTCCTGTTATTGTCTGTCTGTGTGTTCTTTGCTATGAGACAAAATGGGAGCCAGAACGCCAGCTATGATATGTGCTCTCGGGAGGAGAAAGGGCTGTATGAGAATTAACAAAGGAATTAACTGACTCAAAAATTAGAAGCCTACTTGCTGGGGAGGGAAAGGAGTATTTTAGCTGAGATGCATTGATCAAACCTTGCAGCACAAGGAAAAAAGTGTCCCTGAGAGTTTATAGTAGTTTTAGTTGAGAAAGGCCTAAGCATACATCAGCCCCACCTAATTAATTGGTTCTGTCTATCGACGTGAGCTTCATTTATCTCGCTGTCTTTCCGGGCTCTTATTTTGTGCTATAGCTCTGACACCTGAGGTTGTGATAGATCAGAAAATGAGGACTGTGGGACAGAGGTTTATGTAGCTCTGGGAGTTTTTAACCCTACGTTCTGATCTGACCGTGGAAAATGTGTTAGCTGGAGGTTCTGTTGGGTGGAAGGCCATTGGAGACCCTCGTAAAGAGCTCGTCTAGCCCCTCTGTGAGCCTCGCTAAGCAAACTCTGTGCAGTGTTTCAGCAACTCCTTTGGCTTTATTGTGCTCTGGCACATGGGGAATAGCTGATGCTCTGAAGCCAAGTTTTTAAAGCGCACTTGGCACATCCTCTGGGTTTGAAGTCACCCTTAATCTCAGCAATGAGTGCAAGTCAGAGAGATGCTTTCTGTGGGTCTGACTCAATAAAGAGTCCTGTCCTGCTGTGGCGGGAGGGAAGGCCATGCAAACTCTCTCAAGCCTTCAAAAATTGGCTGTGGAGGTGAGGAGGGCTGCTGCGAGGTCTGAGAGGAGGTTGCTCTGCGTGAGAGCCAGATGGAGGTTTTATTGAATCCAGCCTTTGGTTATTGACACAATAAAACACCTCCTGTAAACCAAACTCCTTCTTTTTCTCTGCTTCTTTCTCTCCCTTCCCTGCTCTTTCTTGTTCCTTTTCTTTGTTTTCCTCTTTTTCTCTCTGTCCTCCTCCCGCAGTGAAAATATGAGGAATGCTGCGAGCAGACTAAAAATCATGGCACAGTGTGTGCTTAGCCAAAGTTCAGTCAGAACAGAGATTCTCTTACCTTCAGAAGTGTCTGAAATTAAAATGTCATGGCTCAGCTCCTGACTTCGGCTCGTGATGAGTTATATCCTGTGCTACAAAGCTTTCCTTGCACTGAGCAGTGCTTTCTGAGGGCAGGATGCAGTGGTGGGACAGGGAGCGGTCGGCTCAGACTGCTTGTGTCCTTTTTCCACATCTGTAGAAACCATATGCATTGCTGCTCTTGTTCAGTGCATAGCACTGCTCTATTTGGTGGCACCATTGCATGCGGAGATCTGGGTCTGAGGAAGGGGTTTGGGCTCAGATTGCAGCTTTCCTAAGTGCTATTCCAGAGGTCAGAGTTGGGGTCTTCAGGCACTCCTGTGGGCAGGAAAGCTGTGCAGTGGTTTTCCCCTTGAGCACCCCTGGTTTTAGAGGATGAAGGATGTATACAAGACAGACTTCAGACTTTATTTTTATTTTCTGTGTTTTAAATCAGTGAAAAGGGAATGAAAGTGAGTCAAAGATACATCTGGAGAGCTGAGGGGCATTTCTGCAGGACAGCATGGTGACCGTTGGCTTCTCCTTCAGCATGATCAAGGGACTTTTAGTTGTTGCACTAAGGGACGTGGTTTAGTGGGGAAATATTGGTTGTAAGCAGATGGTTGGGTTGGATGTTCCTGGAGGTCTTTTCCAACCTTGGTGATTCTATGATTCTTTCATTCTGTTGAAAGTTTGCTTGTGAACATATCCTGGTGGTACCATCTGAGCAGGGCAGCTTGAGTGCCTGAAATTAGGGAGTATTTGTGGAACCAGGTTATTCCATGGTTGTTCCTTTCAATAGTACTTTTCCCTGCATAAGAATCAATGGCTGCAGATCATAATGAAGGATTTTGTACTTAAGCACTTGAGTGAACCATTCCAACTGTGAACAGCAAAGAAGTTCCAGTGCTATGCAGTGGGTATTGCTAGAAACAGTTTTAAAACCTGAAATACGTGACTGGTCAAAATAAATGTTTAAATAATCTTCCTGTGTCATATCAAAATCAATGAGAGATCATCTCTGCCCACACAGTGGACAGCATCATTATTCTTATTTTTTTTAGATCCATAGCCATATATTAGCTTACATGTGGATAAGAAATGTTTTCTAATCTTTTTCTCATTCCTCCCATGGCTGTTTTTAAGCTTAATTGAATTAATGCAACGAGGGAGTCCTTATTTCTTACAGCAGGACAAACCAAACCACCCCATTTAAATATCCATTCTGTTTTTTTTTTTTGTGACATTTGTCTCACAATTTAGATGAAGATTAAAAATTTGAGTGGGGAATTGGTTTAATCATTGGATGCAGTGTTTTGCTAGACCAGCTATCTGCTGTGGCTCTGTGGGTCTTCTGTGGTTTCTTTTCTCAATTTAATTTGTTAAAAACTAAATGCTGCTTTGTTTCATTATCACTGAAGTGTTTTGGCAAGGATTTGGGTTAGATATTACAGGCTTTCCACTTTTTTTTCCTTGGACTCCTGTAAACGGGCTGTTTTAAAAACTGCTGTCTGATTATTCCTCTATTGGTTTGCCCAGAAGTGAATCCAAGGTGGTTGGAAGTGGCGGTAATGTCAAACTACCACCATCGCCTTTAAAGAGCTCCTTTTTGGAAAATGAGACAAAAAATCCAAATTCAGATGAGGATTTCAAACATAAAAAAAAAAAGCAGAGAGAACAAAAACGCCTTTAATATTCTTACACCTTTCCTATTTGTTTCAGCTAGATCCTTTAGATGTGGAGACAAGGGGAGGCATAGGACAGGGTGCTTCATGCCTCCAATAAACACAGTCAAGTTACAGCAAGACTTTGCCACCCAACTGTTGGCTCTTAAAACCTTCTGATATTTTCTTTTAATGACCAGCTTGGATTTGCTTTGAAAACCAGACCACAGGAAGGAAAAAATATCAAAAATTTCATGTATTTGTACACCACGACTATAACTGAATACTTCCCTTTGCACCATGGGTGCTTCGGATGACTTTTTAGCGTTACTCTCCAGCACCAACTTTGTGCCTGTTTCTATCTTCCTTTCCTGGCTGCCCAAATGCTTGCTTTGGTAGCATGGAGGTGTTGGGGTGGTGCTACAAATCGATGTGCTTAGAAGTAGGCAAAGATCATGTGCCCAAAGCTGGGAGGTGGGGGAAGTAGGTGTACTCTCATTGCCTTCTGGCTTTTGAAATTGCTGGCTCTCTTTGGTTAAGTTTTACAAGATTTTTCTCCCTAGCTGTTGAATGTTAAAGACTTCCTCTTTTTTCTTGCCCCCCCTTTTAATGAAAACTGATATTCCCAATGATGTATGTGATTTCAGGACCTGGGTTTCAAGGAAGGATCCGTAAAAATGTGGTTGGACTTGTGGTAAGCACAGATGAGCTGAAAAGCTCTGTTAGCAGAGTTTGATGTCTCAGGGCTATAAAAAGCATTTATAGATTGCAGCTGAGGGACGCAGGGTCAGATATTGCAAGTCTTATCTCATCCGAACCCTTGAGTCCCTGCTGGCTTCAGTGGGAGCTTGGAGATGGAGCCGTGTCCTACATATAAGTTTGGGCTCTGCCTTGCTGGCAGGGGGTTGTTTTGTTTGGTTGTTTTCATTTGGGAAGCGACAAGAGATAAACACTGCTTGGAGAAACAAAGGGAGCTATAACCGGGCCACGTTCATTACAAAAGCACGATATTTAACGATGGGAATTAAACAGAGCAGAAAACACATTTTTCTGATAGTTCAGGTGCTGCTGTTGCTGCACAGAAGTCTGTGAGAAGCATTTAGATGTGTTCAGTTCCATCTGTGGTTTCAGGACAGGATAATTTTTCATCCAGCTTTAGAAAAAGAAAGCAAGCAATGTTCTATGGCAGAAAGTGAGGCTTCCAAAATGCATTCTGATCTCCGTATTTTCATGGATAGATCTTGTCTCCAGCATTTCTGCCAGGGCTCCCTGGGGAAAGCAAGGGGGGAGACAGGAAAAACAAAAAGACAAAAAGGCAATTATGTTTTAAAATACCTATTAATGAGCAGCTCTGCTAAAAGCACCTGTCATTTACTTGGAAATGAGTTGTCTTGTGGAGCCTTTGCAACGATTGTTTGCAGCAGACCAAATAATTTGTAGCTCTGAGTGTGCAGTTTGCAACAGCAATCCTATGCAAGTCCTTGTGTCAGGACAGGTTGCTCAGATGAGCATTGGTGTTGGCCATCTACTGGGCATGGATGCTCAGTGTTATGTACTGTGATGCCCTGCTTGGGTTCAGCCAGAGCTGTTCTGAAAGCAGAGCTTGTAACCATGACTGAGAAACACTGTGACCATGAGTGATAAACGCACCCTAAAAACAACCATTGCAGCTTCTTTGTTGGCTGGATAAACAAGAAGCAAAAAAGGACATAGTCCAATCTTCATAGTTTTGGTGCAGTTTGGAGATACACTGCGAATCTATGGTTGTTCCCAGAGCCGTAACCACAGGAAAGGTGCATGAAATCTTCATTTTTCTAAGCAAATCGATCAGTGATGTAGGAAGGAGTGCCAGCTATGCAGGGAACCATTGTGAAGCTTTTAGGAAACATTCCCTTCCTTCCCTGTGCCGTGAGCTCAGGGCTCCAGTAACACCTTCTGGAGGTGACCAAACCTGTCTGTGCATTCTGCCATGTGCTCAATTGGAGCACAACAACACACTCATAGAGCAGAGGGATTTTTGATCTTATTTGGGCATAGGGAGGAAAAAATATGTTGCTTTTTTTATTTTCTCTGTCTTTTTTGCATCTTAATTTCACATAAACTGCCTCAAATCTATGATGCTATAAAACAAAGGAGAGAAAAGAAAGCTCTTAAAGGAAACGCTCTTCAATGTAAGGACATGAGATAATGAAACAGGCTACTGGGATAAGCATATTTATTGGGTTTGTTATGTATCAAATGTAACAAAAGTGGAGTGTCTGAAGAACTCCATGTGTGGTTCCTTCACACTCTTTGATCACACAATTCCCCCTTTAATTCAGATGCAGTAGAGCTTAAGTGGCTTCATTGATGTGTTAAGTGTGGAATGATTTTTGTATAAAATAAAAAAAAAAAAAAAAAAAGGACAAAAAAAAAAAAAAAAAAAAAAAAAGACCCCATTATGTGTCCAGAAAAGCCTTGTGTGCACTTGTTTATTGAGACAGGAAGTCGGTTTCCCACACCGAACAACAGTGCTGAAACACTGAAAAATTGTGTAGGGAAGAAAAGTAAAGGAAACTTAATTTTCTACCTGGCAGAAATCGGCCTCCGGAGGAAGAAGTAGACAATGAGATTGGGCTTAAACCGAATAATAAAGCCTGATTGATTTTAGGAAAATGCTCCACGCCATTTATACTGGGGGGTTCATGTGCTGCTTTTGTTAATACAAAGCAAAGCTTTGGGACGAGCGTCTTTGTAGCCAGCCTGCTGCTCTCAGCCCAGAGGAGAAAACAGCCAGGCGAAGGGCGGTCAGGTAGCAATGCTGCATTTAAATATATATTAAAAATAAAGGAGCTGTGGATTGCTTTTAGGTCATCTAGTAGTGGTTTAGTGTTGACAAAGCATGGAAGCCGTGCCATGGAAGGATGCTCCTTTTGTCTGACACAAAGGAGAAGGGCTCCCACACCTGCCCTGGCATCGCCATCCCTGTGATGGTTTTGGGTTGATGTTAAAAACGAGGCCAAAAATATGCACAGTATCTGTGTGAGGCTGTGAGCCGATACACGGCTGCTGATCCTTAGGAATGGAGCTGCAGGTCCTGAGGTTCCTGTCTCTCTGGCTGTGGTTGGTGGCATTACGGGTTGGAGGTGGAGCAGTGATTGCCACCAGCTCTCGCTGCTGCCAGAAATGAGCCCAGTGCTGGGGGCTCAGTGCTCAAAACTTTGTTTGGATGAAACAAACCCAAGAGGAGCCAAGAATGGCATCAAGTGACCCACCGAGGGCTCCCAAAGGGCTGGGAGCAGGGGCTGGGATGGCAACCAGAAGTCACAGGTTGTGTAGTGTGCTGTGATACGATGTTTCCTGGCTTTTCTCTGGTTTTGTTCAGCAAATAATGTTATCTTCTGCCTCAGCCAAAGAAGCTTTTGTGCTTTTGAGTCTTTCACCGGTGCTGGGGTCTCTTTTCACTTTGGAAGCCTATAAAAATGTGAGGTTTCTTACACTCTGATGCCAAAACCGAGGTTATTCGAAACAGAGAAGCCCTCCAAAATGCTGGGCTTTTTAAACATTACCCCGAAGCAAATCTGTGCAGGGCGGTCCCTTTGCAGCTAGCAGTGCTGCTGTGGCAGTGGCCATCATTTCTGGCGGCTGGGCTCCCCTTAGCACAGCAAAACAAGACTGGATGTTGTGTTGAGGGACATGGTTTAGTGGGAGCTGTTGGTAATAGGTGAACGGTTGGACTGGATGATCTTTTAGGTCTTTTCCAACCTTGGTGATTCTATGATTCTATGATTCCTTTCACCTGAAGGCCAAACGTCCACCAGAAATGCAAGTGGGAGGAAAATGAACGTAACTCTTCCTACCAACCCGTTCTGAATGCTTGCAAGAGCAATGCTCTGGGAGAAGCCGCCCGCTGCTGCCACGCTGCTCATCCCAATCCCCCTCCAGCCTGTCCTCAGCTCTTCCCCTTTCAGCGCCGTCTCCCCACACCCAGCACATTCCTTTCATGTGCTCCGACCCACAGCCTTATCTCCCTGTAAGGCTCTAATTATGAAATGTGTGGCATGCTGCTGTGCCATGAGCACGGTGCTGCGGTGGGGCTGGGATCCAAGGAGATGCTTCTTGTTTCTATTTGGGCAAGACAGGTTCAGAGAAAGCTGGTGGTCATTGTTTCGCTCTATTAAGATATATATCTAAGTATGTGTAGTTTAATATATATAAATATATAGGTTTAAGCTATGTGTATTTCAAAGCAAATAGCAATGATCACTAAGCCCATCAGCTTGCTCAGGATGATGGTGGAAGAAAGGGTTACAGTCACTGCAGTAACTTTCCCAGCTCTGCATGTGGATCTGCAGCATCTGTCCATTCCTTTTCCACTTTGATGGTACAAAGGGTTTGGGGTCTGTCCATCCTGGTCTCATTGCATCTTGCCCTCAGTCTGGGTGAGCACAGACGTTTCCTTTTAGCGCTGCAGGACCTTGGTGTGCAGCAGCAGGCTGTGTGTCTGGCAGGCATGTGGTCCTGAAAATGCAACTGTCAGATGCTCTGCGGTGGGGTTTCCAGAGCGGCTGGCTGCTGGCTTATGTCTGCTTCCACCCCAACTGTCTGCAGCAGTGAGGCCGAGGTACAAATGCTTTGCAAAATCCCACCTCAAACTAGTGAGAGCCTCATCTGAATCCCACAACACCCCCTGCTTCCCCTGTTATTTTAAGGCATGAGCCAGGCTGTGTTTGCCTGGTCATCGGCTGGGAAGCAGGAGTGTGTTCGTGACCTGCCATCCATCGCTGCTCGCCCTGACCTCCCCCTGCCCCCACGTCGTCAGCCCTTGGTGAACCCAAAACTGGCTTTTCTGATTTGAATCATGATTCAGCCTGATGCGATTTGAAATGCCTGAGTTCTTAACCCCCTGCATGATGGGAGTTTATCTAATGGAAATGCCAGCAGCCTTTAAGTCAGGCATGGCAGCGCCTTGCCAGCCGTTATACTCAGCATGCTAAATAAATGATAAATATTGTTGCACATATGTTACATCTGTCAAAAGTCTCAGCATCACGCAGTCACCACGTGGCCTTTATAAGGTGATGAAAGGAGCAAAAACAACAAACCCCAACGCAAACATCAGATATGCATTCGATATTCTCTGCCAGTGCAAAAATGTTAATGCAATAGGTCTGCGAGCAAGGGGGATATCTTATGTTAGGGAAGGTAAAGCAGTGGGTTTGGAGTCTCCCCACCAGGTTGAACAGCCTCCAGCTCCCCGTGGCCTGGCTGTGCAGTATACATGGGGTACAGTTTTCATTTCAGATTCTGCTTTTAATGCTTGGTACGGGTGTGGGAGAGGGGATGGCAAATACAGAAACCTCTGGTGATCTGAAATACCAATGTTACTTCTGAATGTGGCATGTGGTCTCACTCCCATTGAAGCATTTTGGACTACTGAAGGTTAGTGCATTGTGTTTTACTCTTTCCCATAGCAAGAACTTGTAGCTTCCTTGCTATACAAGTGGGGCTTGGCCAGTCATTGAGGCAAGGCAGCGGTCAGCCTTAATGCCACCCCTCAGGAACGTGAACATTCCTTGCCTATCTGATGTTTATCAGGGTGACCTCTGAGGGCACCCCACTTCTGCAATGCCTTTCCCAGGGACAGGATAAGGGTGAGCAGAGGGAAGGGACAGCCATCAGGATGCTGAACCAGGGATCTGCTCCAGCAGCAGGATGCTGCTGAACTGCTGCATCTTCCTTCCCTCCAGCAGCAATGAGATGTGCACCTGAGGGGCTCTGAGCACAGCCCCAAGCAGCACACAGCAGGTGAGGCTTCTCCACCTCCTGCCCAAGGCTCTGCCTTAGGGCACGAGCTCAACCCAAGCACCAGATTCCTCCCTCTCCACCTCTCCTTAAAAATAAGGGTCATAGTGGCATTTACCTTGAAGTCTATTAAAAAAAAAAAAAAAAAAAAATTGAGCTCCCAGAGTGTGACATGTGTGTTTTGTATTAAGAAAGCAGTTCCAGACTAATAACCATTTTTAATGGTTGTTGTTGTGCTTTGCACTAAATGATATCAGCTATTATTCCATGAGAAAGGCAAAGAAGCCTGGAAAATTAAATGAAAGCGTTCCGTGGAAATTTCAAAGGGGATTAAAGATGCTCCCCAGCTTTTCCTTTAACCCTAGATGGAACATTTCCCAGCTATAAGGTAGGAAACCACTGGAAAAACAGTTCTGCAGAAGGCAGGTAGAATTTTCCCTTTCTTTCTTTATCTTAAACCAAGTAATTTTTGGAAGACAGATAATTTACCTTGTGTGGAGCCCAACAGAATCAGATCCATCAAGGCTCTCGTCCTTCAAGGGTAGAGAGTTGTATTGGGTGTGAGCTGTACCCCAGGTGTGGTTATCTTCTGTGGCCAATCTACTTGTGTAGGAACCAAGGCAGGGTCTGAGCGTAAAGACTGTACTGTGGGGAGCAGTGACAAGGGGAGGGAGCTGGGGACAGGTCTGTTGACCTTTCCAATGTGTTTCACATTACTTGTGGGCTAAGGCTGCATGTTGAGGAAAATTCGAAACAGCCTGGTGGGATTGAAGCAAGTCAGACTTGGTTGAGGCCAAATGGTTTGTAATTTAGTTTAAGACCATGACTGTGAGTCTTAAAAATCCCCAACTGTGCGTCTTGGGGGTGAGTTGAGCACTGGCTGATAATATGGCTGGGAAAAGGGCTTTATCCACCAGGCTCAGTCCTACCAAGTTCTCAGCTACCCAGAGCGACCTCTGCTCCTGTGAGAAGTGAAGGTGTCCAGTGCTTGGCAGGATCTGACCCGAGGATGGGCTGCGTCACGCTCAGGGATCCATCATCCTTGTCCCATTACCCCATTTAGATGCATGCAGAAGCACTCCTGGTATCTATGGAGCAACTCCACAAGTCGGGATGATCCATTTTGATTATCCTATTAAAAGGATGCAGCCTGCTTTCCAAATGCACAGGAATCTAACTAACTTAGTTGCTCTAATTAGCCCCTGCTGCAATTTCTGCTATGCTATTAAAATACTTTATACTCAAATGCAATGAAATGCTTGTAAATCAAGGGAGATTAAAAATCCCTTTGGCTGCAGAGTTGTGTTTATTAGAAAGACTTTAACATCCTGAATTTTAAAAAATGCTGCATGCTGCAAAGGGATCCAGGGCTCATAGCGAGGAGCAGCATCTTTTATGGGACCATCTCATGGAATTGAGAAACAGTAGGAAAAACAAAGAAGACACTTCCAGGCACAAAGACCTCCTTTGTGGAGGGACCAAAGCAGGAGTAAACACACGTGAAATCATCTCACCTGAGGGTGAAATGAGCTCTGGGTTTAACTTCCCAGGTTGGGTTTGCATGGAACCAGATCTGCAAGGGAACGTCAGAATGTTGCTGCCTGACTTGTAATGGCAGTGGTGCTGCACCTCAACTTCAGTGTGGATTTTCTTTGAAAGGAAAATGGTACCTTTACATGTTTATGTTTGACCGAGGAAGGGATCAGGTGAGAATTTAACCCCAGATTTTATGCATGTGTTTTCTCGCTGCTTATGAGGTTTATATTTGGTTACTGAATTTTATTTTCTCCCCTTTCCTTCTGGTTGGTTAGATCCTGCTGCATACACACCCTCTCACTTCTGCTCTGCTTTCTCCTGTGTAAAGGAGGTGGAAAACATGGGCAACGTAGTGGCAAGACTTCCTCAGCCCTCGGAGAGGTTAATTGCTGATAATCTAGTGGGGAAGGCTGTGGCTAATCTTCAACCCAGCCTCCAGCCTGGCAGGAGAGCAAGCTGGTTATTTTACATGGTGACTCGTGTTTATTCCAGCCGAGCACTTGCATCTTTCCCTCCGTCCTCACTGCAGTGTTGCTGCAGAGCTTTTCTCTTTACTGCAGTCGTGCAGAAATCACTTTCCTCTGTCATTCCCTTTCGGCAGCAGCAATTCAGTGTCAGCCAGCCATAGCTGCAGCCCAGCACCTGTTGTGCAGCCCAAGCAGTGATCATCTGGCACGCTGCAAACAGAACTTATGCTCGCAGCGCTGGACCCGCATCCTCCCTCTCTTTCGATAGAATTCTCCTTCTGTTTTCCCAGACAAATAATCTGTTGCGACTCTTATTGCTTCTTATCTTTTGCAGCTTGGACCGGTTCCATGCACCATTTTGTTCTCAAAGATGCCGAAGCTGATTCTTCAGCGCTAGCCAAAACAAATGAAGTCTTGGCTGGCGGCGTGGCAGCAGCAGCTGGCTTCGCTGTGCCTCCCTACACCTAACACTGGGGCAGCTCTGACTGAGATAAAGACCCTTTCCCTTACGAAATATTGCACCGTTGTTGGCCTGGTCTTTTTTTTTAATGGAACAGTGCAGAGGTCTTTATTAGAGGTGTTTATTTATTGCGTGTTGGTCTGAGGCATCCGTCAACAGGAAGAGAAGGGTTGAATGGATTGGAGACAAGACTGGGAACTGAGATACCCCAAGTCTGTCCCAGACACTCACCTGCTGTGTGACTGAGTTTTCCCTGCCTTGCCTTGCTGTGCCCATTCAGGCCAACAGAGCTTCACAGCTGGAGCTGACTTCTGACATAAAAGGCATCCGGCCCCATCTGGGCATACAAGAGTTGGTGCAACGCAAACAGTAATAGATATCATCCAATTTATCAGCCTAGTAGATAGACTAGATGGTACAGTGTCCCTGAGAGGCTTTCAGTGACTACAATAAACATAATCTGAATTAGAAAAACAAAGGGAAAGTGTAGGAGAAGAGAGATGGGGTTAACAAATAAGTACTGCAACAAAGGATGAGGTCCAGCATGTCGCTTCAGAAAAATTCAGCCCTAGACTCAGTCTGGAATGGAACTTTCTGGTTACACACTGGCATTTGCTGTTACATGAAGGTGAGAGCTGGATGAGCGGCAGCCAGTCTGCCTTGGGAAAGTTCTGTGATGCCGAGGAAGAGGTAGAGGTCCCAAAGAAAAGTACGATGCTCTCTATCTCTGGCATTCAACACGTAGTGAAAGATAGGGCTAGCTTCTGCATACATGCTGTTTTCTGACTTCTACACAGAAGCAGGTGCAGCACAGCCCCTGGGATGGGTGGGCGATAAATGTAATGAAGCTGGTGAGGTGTTTGCTTATAGGGAGATGTGAGATGGTGATGGGTAGGTAGGTGGATGGGCAGATAGACAAGATAGATGCTTTCCCTTTGCAGTATGGGAAGGCCAAGCTGGTCAAAAACTTCTAGACACAGTGTCTCTTCTGAGCTGAAAGAACATTATGTCACCGTGAAAATGCCACGCATTTTATTTTAAAAGGACATTATGGCAAGGCTATAATCAGATCTCTTAGTGCCTCAGAACCTGATTCAATAAAAACATGGCTGGGCTCCAGCAGTGTGAGGAGAAGCAGGCTATGTGCAGGGCCTTATCTTCTCCTGCAAAACCTCTGTTTTGGAGCCCTTCTGAACACTTGAGCCCAAGCTTCTTCTGTTTATTTGCTATTGAACAGGGAGTCTGAGAGGGGGACACCAAAAAATATAGCAATGTGATATAATGTTTGGGTGGGGAATGCTAATTGATTTGACAGTTAATCAAAAACTACTAAGGGAAAATCAATATGGAGTAAAACAATCTAGTCTTCTGTTCTATATCGTATTCCCAGTGGCATTGTTGATTGTATAGCATCAATGTCATCTATTTTAGATGGAAATGTTACCAACTATAATGCCACTGTTGATGTTTCAAAACGATTCTAATCTCATTTCAATAATAGCTTCTGTCTCTCTTAGTGACACACATGCCATAACATTCTTGGCTAAATTGACAGCACTAATAACACACTCGGTTTTTATGTTATTCGGACCACTGTCTGCATTTTTGAGTCTTCATGTTATTTCATAGCACTGAGGGCCTGTCTCTGCCCAGAAGGATTCAGGTCGCCGAGGGCCAGCAGTGCTCTCCCAGCCACCTTGACATGGCCAGCACTGTTGGCACCCTGCATGGTCACATATGCGAGGACATGGGGAGATCTGGCTGGAGGTGATGCTCTCACATGGCCATGGAGTCATTCAGGAAGGGCAGGGGCAGGGTTGAGATTGTGGCCAGGTCTGTGGTTGAAATACAGGACGGCACGCTTCCTCCCGAGGTCTTGAACCTCTCCAAGTGAACTGGAGAAGAGTCCCACAGGGAAATTCCCTGCTGGCTTTCTGGAAGCTTTTCCTTCACATCAAAGGCTGACTTACCAAACTCAGAGCCTCTCGTGTGGTTTTATGGCACATTTTGTTTTCAATCCACTGGGATGAAACAAAACGGTGGGCAAACGAGGAGGTGGACGACTCATGGTGAATCAGACTCCAGACCAATTTGGGAGTTCTCGGTTCCTGGATGCTTCATTCAGGCAAAATTCAGGGTACAGCTCATCACCCTTTCTTGGAGACGGTTTGACTCCAAAATTTAAGGAACTTTTTTTGTGGGGAACTTTCTGATCTCTCAGCAATTCAGTGCTTCCCCCCCTCTCCCTTCCCAGCCTTGTCCTTTGCTGATTTGAGCACTAAATACTCTGACCAGGCAAAGTGCTTGAGCAGATGCTTAGCTGCACATTTACCTTCAGCTGTGCTGAGCATGCCTCATGCTAAAATTTTAGCAAATAGAAAAAAGTCTCTTTGGAGTCAATGGACTTCAAGCCTGTACTGAATTTTAAGCATAGGCTTTGCCAAAGCCCTTCACTTGAACCTGTTTCTGGAATATGCAGTACATAATTGGGAACACAGGAAAATCTTTCCAATACATCCTTCATTTAAAAGAGCTTTCCTCTTCAATTATCAGCTGTGGATTTAAATGGGATGAAAACTCAGTCTTTTCTCTCAGAGTTTATCTTTCTTCCCCTCCTTTCTTTTGCAGGGGAATTTTCCCTTTATTAACTTTTAGGAGAATAAAATGTAGGAAATAAACGAACAAACAAAACCCGGAGCAATATGTGAGATCTTTAAACTAATTTGGCGGTCATCATTACTGACATCAGGAGAAAGAAATGCAAGAACACAAGTCTATTGCTTTAAGCAGGGATTTTCAGGAGAGCCTGTTGGAGTTTGGCACTCAAATCCCATCAAATCCCCTTTATACTTTTCACTTCTCTTTCTTTCCTCTTAATTTATTTTTCCTGGACATGGGAGAGGCCCGGTGCATTTTGTTAGGGTGCATTATTACATGATATTTAGGATCAGCATCTGGGATTAAAGCAGGTTCAGAGCCCCTGTCATGCACTGAGTAGTGGGCAGCTCCTTCTCTAAGGACGTGATGTCTGTGGATGTGCTGCTGTGGAGCTTGGGTCAGTGCTGTAACATACCATGCTGTTTATTGCTGGCTGCTGATGGTGATTATTTTTATTCTAGTACCGTTTTCCTTCTATTCTGGCTCAATTTGTACTGAAATGGATCAGCAGCACTCCCCTGGATGTTTCTGCTCCAGGAGGAAACAACAAATAGGACGGTTTCCCAGGTCTGCCCGTGCTATTGCCAGACTCAAGCCAGGGGCTCCAGGTTCCAGAAGTGTGATGCTCTTCAAAGGGAGGCAAGAGGATGGGAAGCCGTGGTGGAGCACAAGGCTCTTGGTTATGGTGAACCCCCATTCCCCTGCTGTCCTGAACACCGAGGGACGGGGGGATTTGTTTTCTTATTCACAACTGTAGAACAACTTGAGTTGACAACACAGTAGTATTTTTGTTGTTTATTTCAAACAAACAAACAAAAACCATCCAGTCTGTTGGGACGAGCCAGCCTGGAGCTGTAGGTAGTTAAGGCAGCCCTCAGCTCTGTTTTAATTCCTTCTCCTAAGAGAGGGAAATTTATAGTTGGCTTCAACTCACCATTACTGATGACACACTGTAAAATTTGCTTAGTTTTGCCTCTCGTGCCATTACATAGCAATCGCATCTCCATCCCAACCCAGGGATAGGAACCAGATTCTCTGCCCTTCTGCTTGGAACTCCAAAAGATTTCAGGGCTGCAGTGCCTCTCTGCTTTTTGTTTCCTATGCCTTTGGTCAAGAAACCACCGTGCTGATTTCTGACCTCATTACCGTCTCTCTTATGAAGATGAGGTACCAAAATTTAATGCATGATGTAGCCTCTGAAATATGGTTGTATGCTATGCTGGTCTGACCTTTTCATTATTCTGCAGTTTGACGGACTGGCTCTCCCAGCCCTTCCCCACAAGTTGAGGGGGCTGTAATCATCGGAGGAATGGAGCTGCTGGATAATCAGCATACAGAATGCCGAAAAGGTCAGGATAATCCAGTGTACATAACAGATGGATGCACAGATAAGTAACACACAAGCAGAATTTGAGGGCTGGGGAAGTTTTCTAACCTTCAAAGGAAGTTTTATTCTTTCTCCTATTCCCTCCCTGCCCAAAGAAACCTGCACTCTTGCTATTTGCTATTTCAGAAATGCAAGAGTCTCTCCAATTTCTGGTGTGCTGAGACAAAACGCATTTCCTGCCTGGCTGTGTGCCAGACAGAAGTGACAAGGTGCTGGGGAAGATGCTGGAAACCTTTTGGAGTTGTTTTCTTTCCAAAAAAAATCGCTTCAAACATCTTATCTCTGCTCACTTTTTTACTCCTTTCCTTTTTAATACGCAGAAGTATGAAAAAAAGAAGGTTATTAAAATGGGCATTTCAGAAGGAAGCTTGTTAAAATTTGCAAATAGAGTGTAGTGAGTCGTTCTCCTTTTCCCACTGGTATCACAACAAGAGATAAGAGCGGAAAATGGGAGAGATTTTTAAAAGCAGCGTTTTGTTCTGTTCCTCAAATGAAAAAAAATAAAATAGAACCCTCTAAATTACAGGGCTGAAGATTTGAAACAATGGGAATATTATTATTTTCCTCTGGAAAATGTCATGGCTAAGTCTCAAATCGTTTTTGTTATTCCCTCTCCTGAAGAAATGGCTGCAAGGAGGTGCAATGGCACAGTGTCACCATTTTGAAGTCAGGACATGTGGACCTGCCACAGGATGTAGATAAATGTCCATGGCAAACAGCAGGACCTGGACCTTCTCTGTTGTGTTGTCTAGGAGAACAGAACCTCATGGAGCAGAGCTGAAGGGATCAGGGGTCCGTGCAATGGTTCACAGGCACAGGAAGGTTTGATGAATTAAAAAACCCACAGGTAATTCACTGTGGTGAAGGACAGCAATGAGTCTGGGTGTTCTGCTGGTGGGAGGAGGTCTGCAGCCCCCAGAATAGCTGTGTGAGAGCAGACCTCCTCACGTCCTACTTTAGTACCCAAATTCATTCTGGTTTGGGTCTGGCTCTTTTTTCTCACCCTGCAGGGTGTCTGAGCACAGATCCTCTGTTATCCATTCTGATCCTTTTTTGGCTTCTAAGCCAGCCTGCACCTTGTGGGGCTCAGGTACTGGTTTATTAATTATCCCTACTGCAGGCTCAGGAGACCAGGTGGAAGGGGCTGTGTTAATTGTGCCCTGGGGCTCTGATGTCCTCTTCCTAATCAGCCGCCCTCAGCAGCAGTGTTTTTGAAGCAGGTTACAGGCATCCAATGCACACTCAAATTCTTGAAAAATCAGCCCTCCTTTGACTGGCATCTTAGATGCGTTGCTTCAGGCTGGACAGTTTGTGACCAAATAAATAAAGAAAGAAAGAAAATCCCCCCAAATACTTGGTGTTACCACATCGTTTTCCAGCACTCGTGCTTAACCCATCCCATCCCACAATGAACCCTGGCTCATTGGGCAGATGAGTCTCTGTTTCCCAATGAAGGAGCCCAAGGCATTTTGGGAAGCTGCTTTTTTCCCCTCCCTTTCTTTCAATAGGAGTTGCTGACTGGTGGCTGCCCCTCAGTGGATGGGGCAGGTTGTTAAGGCAGAAACCACAGCACGCTCTTACATCTGCATAATTCTTATGAAGACAAAGTGAATTTACCTAGGAGCCCATTTCACCAGCTCCAGCCAATTGGTTTTATCCCACTTACTGTCTCCGTAGCACTGAGAATGGCTTTCCATCTGGGATTGCCATTTAAATGCATCTCAATCTTCCTTGTCTTGCAGCATCCTTTTTCTGACACAAATCCCAGAGAGGTTTGTCTGTCTGGTAGCTCAGGACCTACTTTCAGTGAGGGACCAATTCAGTGGGGATCTGCATTCAGTGGAGATACCTGAACCCTTACAGAGGACAATTTATCCTGTCCTAATTGGGGTGCTTAGGAGGATGGGGTGAGTTACTCCTCAGTACCACCCCTTCACTGTACACACTATAGGTTTGTACATATGACACACTATAGGTACATCTATGTGTATTTTACAGTTTCTGCTGCCTGGAGTGATGCCTTCATATGAAAGGACTCACTCCTGCTTTCTTTCTTCCATTTCCTCTCTGGCTCGGCGAGAGATTTATTACTAAGACAAGATGTCAAATCTCTGCAATTAGATCCAGGTTAAACCTACAGTGTCTCTCAGCTTCCCTGGCTCTTCCAGCCGATGTGCCAAACTCCAAGGGAGAACAGCTTACGAAAACTCAGAGGAAAACAAAGCAGCTTTGGGGAGTGAGAACTTTGTGAGAAGGGAAATAATTAATCCCTTCTGCAAATCCATCATAGTCCCAGACAGATTGGGCTGAGAGCGATGAAGGTGATGAATAGCACAGGTGAAGGCACTGTACAGGTTGACTTATTTCTCTGTCAGACCTGGCTGCTGTCTTACCCTTTGTTGGTTGCACCATAGAGCCCTGAGATTCAATAACACTGGGACGAGTGTGAGAACTAGAAGCATAAACTTACTGGCTTTTACTCTTTAAGGTACTCTTTAAATCTCAGTGGCACTTCTTTGCCCTGCAAGCCAGCGGTCCCCAGGTCAGGTTGCAAAGCAAGATTGCAGAGCTCTCTGTTCTCAGTATCTTGCATTGCAACATTACCCTCTGCAGCACCCACAAAACAGCGGGCAAAACCAGCACAGAAGGATTTGAGAGCTGAATTTAAGCAGAGCAGATAACACAGGCAGATTAGTAATATGATAAATATGGTGGCTAATTAAATAAACAATTTGAGTTTTTTCTCTCTAGAGCTGCTTAACTGGAATTGAAGTCAGAATTCAGTCCTTAGAGCATCCAGAGCCAACGTGTGCACTTTCTAGGACTGTTTTCATTGTTTGAAAACAAATGAGTTCTCAGAAAGCAATTGCAGTAAACTGAACTGCTTGTGTAACAGCCAGGTAAGAAAATGTTCAAGTTACGATGAGCAACTTCCATGTAATAAAGCAGAATATATAGGTCATTAATCTTAATTGAGCAAGACTTTCTTAATCTATCCCATTGTGCCGAGTAGGGTTAAAGCAATCTAAGTGATTAAAAAAATAAATAAATACAAAATCAGTACCCATTCCTGGGCAGCGTGACACAAAAGAAGTAGTATTGATCCAGAAAAGGAGGACAGGAATGACTTAAAGGTGGTGATTTGTCACAGGTGGACACATCTGCTGAACTGTGTGTTTCACCTCTGCATGCACCGATCCTCGCAGTTCCCCTGGGGGGCACAAAGGGAAGCTCCAGCCCCCAGCCCCACAATTGCATTTTCACTTCCCACTGCTACTACCTATTAACACACAAAGCCCCCCGTTTTCTTTGGGCAGCCCATGGCTGGGTTAGTGGGCATGGTGGGGAAGGGTTGATGGTCAGACTAGATGATCTTTGTGGTCTTTCCAACCTTAATGATTCTACAGTGGTTCTATGCAGATTACAGGCAGGAGAAAAGAACACCACCACCTCTCCTGGCTTTCCTCAGGCATGCTCTAGAACAAGAAGGAAGATGTTCCTTATGGGAATTGGCCCCAAGCTTTCTTCTTTTTCCATCCTTCCTTAAGGAAGCTCTCTTGCTTATTTCTAACATCCTTCCTGACCACATCACGGGTTGTTGTCCCCCTTCTTGCTTTACCTGGCTGCAGTAAAATTAAAAAGCAAATGAACGCTTCTTCCACAGGCAGATGATTTCTCCCTTGTTGCAAAGCCAAGTTACAACTTCAGGGGGTTCTGCTCATTCGCTCGGGCACTCCTGCATGGGCTCATCTTTGGGTTCCCCATGATGAACTTGATGTATAGCAGCGTAGATAATCGTGTTACTGAATCCAGACTGCTAATAGCTGCCCATATGCCGAGACGACGCGGCTCCATCGCCGTGCCGTGAGTCATTCCAGCTGCTCAAGAATGCTATCTTTGTAGATTCCCCGTTGGTCAGAAAGAGGAATATGGAGATTGCTCCAGTTCAGCAGTGAAAATATCTCACCAGTTCGGAGACAAGAGAGCTCTTTCAGAGACATTCTTGCACAAAATACCTAATGGGGCTGAGCATGGCACAAATATGCTCCAGTTCCTGAGGCCAGCGGATAAAAGACACATATGCTGTCACAGATTAGATATGAAACAAGCATATGTTTCTGCACTGAATCAACCACAGAATCAAGTTTGCTGGTGTATCTAGTCACAGGACGGGGCCCTGGCATATGTACAGGGCAGGGAGTGTGTAGGTACGCGGAGTCAAAGATTTACCCTGCTGTAGAGCACTGAATCACAGCCAGGGCGGAATGACAGCAATTAGAGATGGAGATTAACGCTGCTGCATCTGAGAACATAATTTCAGTGGAGTCATTTCTGATTTACAAGAGAAAATGCAGATCCAGCAGCTCAAAAACGTGCTGAGGTCTGCTTCGTATTTTCTCTCCTACCATAACTAAACAATACAAGACACAAATGCACATGCGCACATACATGCACACAGTTCCAGCACAGCATTTCAAAATGAGGGTATGTTTTAAATTTGATGCAAGGCCATGTAGAAATTTGTTGTTTTCCTAGCAGTAGAAGAGAAATTTATTTTCCTACAGGCAAGTATTTATTTATTTATGCATTTATTTCTCAAATAACAGTGCAAAACCAAGCGAGTTCTTTCTCGTTATACAAGTTGTTACTGCCTATTTGCAGGATGGGGACACTGATCAAAGGGGGCTTTGAATTTGTTTGTTCTAGCTCTCCAGCTCCACTGCTGATGTGTGACAGACTCAGCGCAGAGATGCTTGCTGTCCCATAGATGGAAATTTCCATGTTTCAGAGCCTGGTAACTGAGGGTTACCCTATCTGGATTAGTCCTGTCCTGCCAATTGGTTGTTTCCTCAGTTCCCATTGCTTCTAAGCCTCTAAGGATCTTCTGGCTGTCTTGACGTGTCCATAGGTTTTATATTTTGAATAGCATTCTGTAGTCCAGATGGGACAGTTCCAGGATGCTCAGGTTTTGTTACAGCAGGCATCCAAAGTTGAATTGCCAGTCACTTGAAATTGCAGCTGTGAATATACAGAGGTACTGAAACATTTCTAAGACCCTCTCTAACACTCGTGCACCAGCTGATGTCCAGCCTGGATTATTCTGTGCAGTATCATTTTGTAATGGTTAAAAATGGGAACTTAGTGCCTCTTTTTGTTTTTCCATGGGTTTCAAAGCTCATGAGCATGCGTTCCTCACACTCAGTGCTTCTGGCAAAAGAACAGCTAGCAGCCTTGAATGAGGCAGGGAGATGCCAGAAAGTTCGATGTCTGAAATTCAGATGGCCCAATGAACTTCACCCATTGTTAGCTACAGATTGCTTGATGTAATCTCTGTAATGTTAGCAGCTATCTTTGAGAGTATGTGGAGGATGAGGAGAGAAACAACTGTGAAGGGTACACGTGATGCTTAGCACTAAAAAAAGCTGTGAAGGGGAGGTGTGAAGTCCGGGAAGCGGAGAATCACAGATAGTCATTTCAGTTCCAGCCCCTGGAAAATGATCAGAAAAAATAATTGAAGCATGTATTAGTTCACACCTGGAGGGTAACGAGGAATGGAATAGCAGACAGCATTGATTTGTCAAGCAAATTGTGCCACAATGTCCTGAGCTCCTGGTATGGGAGTCCCAAAATTAAATCCAGAATGAATAGGCCATAGCAAAATGATAGAATCATAGAACCACAGATGGCATGGGTGGTATGGAAAATGGTGGTACCTGCCTCTAAAACTGTACTGTCCTGTGCATGATTCCATTTTGCATGGTGGTGATGGATTGATGGCTGGACTTAGTGGGCTTCTCCAACCTTAATGATTCTATGATTCTATGATTTTACTGCTGGGATGTTATTAGGACATGATCTTTAAGGCTCTCTGTGAGTCTGGTTCTATCAAAAATCCCCCCTCCCCCCCAAGTCACGGGTCACTGGGGCAACAGCGCTTCTCCACGGCAATGTATTTGTTGGTACCCAAGGGCCTGAGAGCTAAAATACTAATAATAATTAAAAAAAGATTTGCCTGCACACTGAGTTTATTCTGAAGTGCTTCCAAATGGCCACACATCCTTGTTTCAGTGGTGAAAATCCCTTTAAAAAATTATTTTATTTGATTAATTAAATGCTACCCATTTCTGGATGCACTAACCACAAATTTGCTAAATTCCTGAGCTAATGAAAGGCTGGCTTGCCTTGACATGAATGGGAGTTTTGTTTGAGTAACAATCGAATAAGGACTTGGCCCAAAGACAGCAAGGAAAACATTTAGATGTTAAATATGTATTCAGAAGACCTTTCTTCAAATCTTTTCTATTGCAGCAACAGGATAGTAATTGTGTTCTCCAGAAACGACAGTGCGGTGAAACATCCAGCACCTCTCAGGATTGAGTGGGGAGAGAGAGAAACTATGCAAATATTTTAGTTCAGAAATCCTTGTAGCTCCTTCTCAAACAATGAAAACCTCAATTAATGCCAGATCTCCGTTATTTAAAAATTCCAGGCAGCAACTGAGAGAGAAAGAAAGAGAGGGAGAGGGTTCAGGGTATTTTTTTCCCTTACTCAAAAAATAAAGTCCAAGGTGTTTGAAAGTCAGGAAAATTGTGTTTTACATTAAAAGTGAGAGAAGTCTGAAGCTGTGGTTCTTATCTTCCGAAGAGTTTTGCAGTCACCAATACCTGAAGCACATGAAATAGGTGACCTTAATAGATATAACTCTGTATGGGTTCATTGTACCATGAAATTAAATTTTTAATCTGAATTGATGAACAAAAATGCTAGTTTGATTCTCCCCACACACAATAGTTTAAATAGTTAGGTAACTATTTCACTTCCGGAACGTACTTGCACAAACCCACTCGGTAGCAGGGAAATGCAGTTTGTGGAGCATGGGATGATCCAGAAACAAACAGGTCTTGGAGATCGTTTTGTTCTCGTGGTTCATCGTCGCAAACAAGATTTAGGATTATTGAGGAGGGAAGTTTATGTTCTTCTGCTTCTGGGAACTCGTAAACGTAGGGGTTAATCCCACAATCATCAAAGTGAGCCTTTTGATGGACTTCACTGGTCTTTGGCTGCAGTTCCAGGCTCCTGTATTCTGCCAATGGAAACCATCCGCTCTGTATACAATCACGTTCAGCAGCACTTCGTCCTCAGAGCTCCTTTCATTTTGGTGGGCTTCCCTTCCAAGTGATGCACTTCCTCCACGTGCACATTAAATGCCTATTGGCAGGCTGAGCTCCAGGCTGGTGTGTTTTCTGGGAGGGAATTACTGACTCTTTATTTGGCTTATGACCACTTGATCTCAAGAACTTTAACAGAACCTGTAGAAGCCTAACAGTAGATATTAATAAAACACCCTTGGCAAAAGTAGAAAAAGATGTATATATATTTAAACTAGCTTCTTTTTCTTTTTCTTTTTCTTTTTTTTTTTTTTGCCTTCAGGTTCAACAATATTAATATCCTTTGTTCTGGCTTTCCTCCCCTCAACCCCCTCTAAAAGTGCCAAAACAGATTTGAGAAATAAAAATGAACAGGAAAAAGTATACATACTTCTTCAGTATAGAAACCTGAACTTGGATGAGCTGACCAACTGAAGCTGTCAGGATGGCTGGAGGAATTATTTCCTATTATCTCCAAGTAAATACCATCACAAAGTAAAAACTGATGCCATACCATTTTTTATAATGCAATAGTCATGGCCCTCACTACTGAGTATTGGAGTTAAATGTTCTGCCATGGCCCTATACAATAGCACTCTTGGACGATAGCTCACTATTTAGTTTGTTATGAAATCCAGGCTATTTTGGGAGGGCTCTATTGTTTCAATTTTATATGTACTGTAGACTCATGTCTCAGAAAGCACAGAACTAATTGCAGAAGTTGTCACTGTTGCTGAGAAAAATGAGGGGTTTGTACCACTATGAGTGGAGAAGCATCCTCCTTGGCAGCTGAGCATGGGAGACAGCTTGGTGCTGACACTGGTGGAAGGGCTCAAGCTGCTGAGCAAAGCTGAAGTTCATCTTGTCACCTTGTTGGGAGTACTTCTAGAAGCACCAATGTGTGTCCTGGAGGTCTTTCCTGGGCCACAGAAACTTCATTTGTGCATCCTCATGCAATCTTACTTGAGTTCCTGTAAGTTTGAACAGTCAGCCTTTCTGTGCTGAGATCGATCCGAGTAAATTTAGAGCTATTGAACCTCATTAAAAATGTATTGATGGTGGTTGTATGTGTATTTTTTTTCCCTTTTCCCCATTTAAAGTGATTACAAGTTTGTGCGTTGAATGCAAATCAGCAAACGAGAGCTGATGAGTTTGCAGACAGTCAGTGCTGGTGCATGGCTTTCTGAGACCCATCTCATCCTTCCATTTTAGAAGGCAGTAAGTGACAGCTAGCACAGGAATGGTTCATCTTCATGGTGACAGAATCTCCTGAAGGACCAGAATCTCCTGCCCCCCGGCAGCACCCCACAAGCATGAATGGAAATTAGGGACAGATAGCAAGGAGAGTAGAGGTGAGGCATACAGAAATATTCATTATAAAAATTTCATGTGAAAGGAGCTGGGCTGACAGCTGATGGGAAGAGCGGTGTGATCCCACATGGGACCCAGAAAGGCAGCAGGACACGGGAGCAAACCTCCCTGGTTCCACTGCTCTTCAAGCACTGACTGCTGCATTTCAAGTCCTGGGTTTTACATTTTCATAGGCTCCAAGAATGGCTGCTCAGTGGCTTCAGGGACAGCAGCAGTTTCGTGTACGTGTGTCGATATGTATGTGCTTGCACGTAGCTCATCTTTGGTCCCCAATAATGTAATCCATCTTTGAAAGAAATGGTTCATGAAAATTTCTCAGGCTTGCTGTGGGTCAGGTGCTTACCTGGCATGAAATGGGAAGTTCTGCTGGAGTCCAACTGAGCTCTGCTACTCTGGTCTGTCTTGGAGAAATATATGGATGTGCTTTACTTATTTTGTACAATTGTAGGAGAAATGGCTTCCCTTGGAAACTCACCCATCTCCCCATTCTAAATTTGGGTGGCTCACACATGCCAAAGCAGTTTTAGGTGAAGAACCGTGAAGTCATCTTCCAGGCAACGTTCACGTCCTCTGATGATCAGAATGGCACAGCCCCAATGATTTACAGTGTAGTTGCCATCTGCAACATCAGAGCATTTCGTATTCACTGTGAGTGCTCTACTCTGAAAGTAGACTTTTGCTTTTCCCCCTCAGGCCCCAAAACACATCATGTAAAACCCAAGAATACAGCCTGAAGGGCCCCCGCCTTATATCTAATCATGGGAACTATCACTTAGTATTGATATTGCCTTATTAGAGCAATTAGCCAAGCATTTCAGAAGCTTGTTAATGTTTCTAGAGTGACTTCTAATGAGGGATAATGATAACAAGCATGCAAGGTCTCTGGTGAACTTTAGATAATGATGTAAATCTGAGAAAGGTCAATGGTATTTGTGGATTCGAGGATGGCCGTTCCATTTCCGTTCATTACCTAGTTCAGCTTTTATTTTCCCTTTCTAAGCCATTTACATCTAAAGAATCTGTTCCTTATCCAATTCGGACCCTACACTTGTTTCACAGATTGACTTAGCTGCAAAGTAAATGATGCTGAGCCTCAGCACTCCATGTAATGAGCTCCAGTCTAGACAACAGCTAATCAATTAGCAGAAGGAAAGCAGATACAACAGGGGGTGCCACGACAAACAATGACAATGTTTTGCATTTATATAGCACCTCTTCTCAGAAGATTCCCTAACAGCGCACCACAAGGGGCAGGGTGTGACTGCGGAAAGGGAAATGCCAGGGGAAAGTGAGATCCAACAGAGGTGCAGTGCTAAGAAATGGAGATTATTTGCCACAACAGGAAGGTCTAGAGCTGTGCTAAGTGCTTACATTGGTATTTAAAAGGCATTTGCTCGCATAGAAATATCATCAGACTACAATGCACTCCACCCATACTAATATATCCGTGGTCAGGGACCGTGAGCTTGCTCCACAGCACAGAGAAGTCAGTAGAATGCAACCTTACATGGGAATGAGGAGTGCAAAATCCTGGAAAGGAACTTGAGAAGGTTGCAGGGGTCATGCTGGATAATGCTTCAAAACAGGCTGTCACATGGGGGTTTGGCTGGAGGTCCCCTGCTGTCCTCTAAGGCAGCACATAGCACCAGGAAGGGTATTTCCACCCTTATGCAAAGCCAGGACAGGAGTCAGCACTGCACGGAGTTCTGATATGAACACTGTCCCTGTAAAGAGCCTCAGAAGTAGTCTGAGGTGCAAAGGAAGCATCTCACAGTGATAGACTCAAAGAGCTGTCTATTTAGGAAAAAGAATAGAAAGAGATGACTTGATTATTCCATGCTGGCACTCCACTGGTGTATTCATGAGAAGAAAATGCTAGATACCAAAAGGCCATTTAATCTGCTAGAGATAAGCACAAAAGCCTGTTACCAAGCCAGACAAATCCAAAATGGAAATGAAGCACACTTATTTTTTATTATCATTTTAAAGGACGGGTGATCAGTTAGAAGAACCTGTTCAGTAGGCCCATAGGCTCCATTTTGCAATTGGTCAGGGATGTGAGAGCACCCCCCAGGTGTTACTGGCCTTACCTAGCCTCAGCTGGGACTCATTGCCCCCATGGCCTCATTTAAGCTCATGTGTGGACCTTTAGATCCACTGAGCTTTGCTGTTCTAGAGCTTTAGGCTGGAGCTGTTGCATCATGTGTAGTGGAGGACCATCAGAACACAACCAAAATGGTAACCATTACCGATCCCTCCTTCTGGTGGGGCTCCCTTCTCCCTGTGCCTTAGTTTCCCCATCTGATAGGCATACCCACTTTTGTTTTATGGCCCTAACGGGAGCTGTTATGAAAACGAGTAATTAACGGTGGGATTTTACTATCTGGGCTGCCACTGTGAAACTGGGCTTACACAGAAATCAAAGGAGGCAGAATGGAATTGTAAATCATTTTCAGGAAGTAGCGCTATGCCTTTGGTGGAAAGTAATCTATAGAGGAAATGTTATGCAGAAGGCTTGCCATTCAAACCCCCTGAACTAAAACTGTGAGTCTGTAGATCATCTTTTGATTGCTATTAGTGCACATACCTGCTCTTTGTTTTCTTTATTCCGCATCCCTTTAAGGTTGGAAAGGAAGGGAGCTGAGGGGGCAGATGGGAATTATTAAATAAGTAAATAAAAGGGCAGCGCTCACATTAATCACTATATGAAGGTCCCCGTGCTTGTGAGCCCCTCTCCCTGAGCACAGAGTTGTTCATGAAGGTTTGTGCCTCAACATGGCAGTTCTCAGGTTGCTGAAGGTCTGGGCTCCTTATCTGCATCTCACGCTCATCTGCCCCTGTAAGCTCCAATGTGCTTGGGTAGCACGCTGTGTGGTAGGTGATCTGACTTGCTTTCAGAACAATTGATAACTGTAGCAAGAGATAAAGTGTTGCTGGGGGAAAAATAATTAATATTGCTGCGTGCTTGAGCTGGGAGATGCCAGGCCATCAAGGTGTGCTGCAGGAAACAAGCAAGGTCATGCACTTAGGAGAGGAAGCTCAAAAGGGAGATGCAGAGACCAAGTGGCTGGACTAGGGTTATGTATTTGGTGAAGAGTGGATAATCCACTTGCTGGAGCCCTGCTGCTGGGCTCCTATGCTTTTCCAGGTCTACAATTTCCAGCTTCTCCCCCAGAAGCCCCCCCTACAGTCCCACCTTGTTTTGAAACTTCTTTCTGTGCTTATTAATTAGAACTTGCAGCAAACTGGGGGTTCGCCTGAATATCAGCTCTGCTCGCCCTCTCCAACTTCCACGCTTCAAAAGTTCTTATTCAAAAGGAAAAAAGTAATAATAAAAATCTGCTCTGGAGAGCATCCCTTGTCTTCTCCCCACATTTCTCTCCAAAGAATGTGTGAAGAATAAGAGTTGCTTCATGGTTTGGATGAAATTATGTATCTTTATTAGGTTTCTGTTCTCAGGAAACAATTTATTAGACGCAAGAATGTTCTGCTATGCTACCTCCTCCTTTTGGCCTGGGAATTTACAGTTCACACACTGCACCAGCACATAAATCCATTTTTATTTCTCAATTTATTCACCTGGAACTAAGTGGATTAAATCTTCTTTCTTTTTTTTTTTTTTTTTTTTTTAAAGGAGACCGGCGCTGCACTTTCAAATAGAAGCACTGCAAATAATCACGATTGTTAGGCAGACAAATTAGAGGTGCCTGTGGACACGCAGTTGCTTTCTATGCAAACTTTTATGCTCGCTGAGTTTAAATGGAGATTTTTTTTCTTTCCCCCCCCTCTTCCAGTGCAAAATTTACCTTTAATGACCCTCTTTCCCCTTAATAAACTAGGATTGATTAGAATTTGGCTTTAAAAGATGAAAGGACTCTGCAATTATCTACTTGTATATGCCCTTCAGTAAACTACCTTGTCTCCCCCTTTCTACCTCCCCTTCTTAAGAAGACTTTCCCAGGTCCCTCTTGGCTGCGGTTGAACGATGTTGGCTCATGTCCATGCTGCAACAAAGACCTGGCATTCCAGCTGTCTGCTTCTAATCTCCAGTGTCAGCTCTTGTTAATGTTTCAGCATGAAATCAGAGGGGGCAAAGCTGCATGGAATATTAAAACCATGATCAGAATTCCACTGAAATGCTGATAGTCTGCGAGCACCATTAGGAGGGCCGTCAAATCACTGTCTAGCATTAAATAAAAAGAAAAGATTTCTATCGCTGGGGTGCACGGGAAGTACAATCAGTGAATCACCCAGCTAAATTAGCATTTTTTCAATTGGAGATCGAAGTTGATTTATTGTTCTACACAACATTAATGTAACTGTGTGCTTGACCTGTTAAGGCAGCTAATTTTTCATTTAAATGGGTTCTTTCTGTATGCAAAAAGGTTGTAATCATATTTCAACTCTGCAAAGTGATCAGGAAAGTACTGGACTGTTTCAAAATTGTCTTAAGGAGTCTCTCCTCCTCCTCCTCCTCCTCCTCCTCCCCCCATCCCCCTTTCTGCCCAGTGGTCAAGGGCAAGCAGTTTAAGGAAAGGGGGGGAGGTGGGGGAGAATGGCCAAAAAAAATATCATATTTTAAAAAAAAAAGCTGTCTTAAGTAATAAGCTTAATTGTCATTTGACTTGAGCTGTTTTACACCACTTTGGCCATGTAGAAAAGCATTGGAGGGGGTGTAAGTTTCACACTTCCAATCACTGCAAAGGATCTGTTCCATTAAGTGTTGGTTGTTTTTTTTTTTTTTTTTTCTGTGCAAAATAATTATTTTTTTTTAAATTATTCTCCCTTTTTTTCTTGCTGTCTTTATGAAGTTGTTGGATACGACTGTGCACGTATTATTCTTCCTATAAGTTTTTTAAAAAATGATTAAAAACTCAGTTCAGTGGCAGCAGGCAGAGCTAAGGACTGAAAAAAACAGGCTAGCAGGAGATTCTGCGCAGCAATTCCTGCTGGATTCAATAGAGTTCACATGCAGAATGTGAGCCCTGGTTTTGCAGTGAAGTTTGTTTTGCGAATGAAAACGATAGCTGAGTGGAACTGAAGCTGCCTGTGAGAAAGTGTCACTGATAAGGCTGGAAACACAAAGTGCAACTGCCCGAGAGGAAGTCTCCTTTTCTGCTCTGAAGGAAAAAAAAGAAAAAGAGGAATTTCTTTTTCTTTTTATTTTTTTTAAGAGGGCAAAAATCCAATCTGTGTGCAAAACCCACTGAGATCATCCTGACCTGAGAGGAAAGGGATTGGTGAGGAGGTGGAGAATTGAAATCTCCAGTGCTGGCAGGATGGGAAATCTATTCCCGCCCGACTCCAGCATGCCTCCTGTTCAGTGTGTCTCCTTCAAACCTGGGCATCTCCAACTGTTGCTGCCTCATCTCCAGCATCCCAATTTGGGTAGAACTTTTCTACAGATTGACATTCTCCAGATGACAATGCAGAGCACCCCTGCGCCTCCTCCCTACCGAAATGAAGATAATATACGTTTCCAATTAGTGGTACACATTCTAGTCATGTTCTCTTTTTACTCCCTAACTATCTTTGTTTTGCTAAAAAGCTGTTTGGTCATTAATGAAATCCTGCAGTTCTGCTAATCCTAGATACAATGCAGCTTTTCTCTAGCAAGCTATCCCTGACATAAAACTACAGTTACCCAAGCTCCCCGCCACATTAAGATTCGTTGTCATTTGCCTTTCATTACATACCTGATGTAGCACAGTAGCAGTCAAATGTCCTTGGCAGGCAAAGCAAAGTATTTAATTGTATTGGTTTCCGCTTGCTCCGCCTTAGGAACAATTTCTTTTTTTCCTTGAGAAGGGGAAGGAAAAAAAAATACTGTGTCATGGAAACTTATACGTTCTGGTTGGACATAAATGTAATTATACTTAAATTCTCAAAGCAATCTCTCAAGCTCCCCCTCCCCAACAGCACTGTATTGCCAGTGCCATATGAAATGCCTCTCCATAGAGGCGAACAATGAGGCATTCATCAAAGGGAACTAGTGATTAGATGTTTTTCATTTTCAGAACTTTAAGAGATAAATAGGGGCCCTGTTCCTTTATTTGATGTACAGTACTGTTGGGATTCAATTAATCTCTTCTGATAAATATCGGATTTCTGCAATATTATTTTGGAAGAAAGAGTGTCACATAGAATGTTGACTTCAATTCCTCAGAATACGGGTGCTGGTTTTCAATAAAGAAAAATATTAAAGGAGGCCTGGATGGGGCTGTGAAGCTGTACAGATTTCCCATTCAACAGCCTTGTATTTTCCCTTCAAGAAAGATAGAATAAGGAGCTAAATGTTAACACGCCATTAATGTTTCAGGAGATCTGAATTTGCTTCCTGAATCTTAGAATTGTAGAATTGTTAAGGTAGGAAAAGACCCCTAAGACCCCAACCATCCACATATCACCAGTATTGCCCACAGTACTGGGAACTGTGGTCCTGGAGCTGCTGTGGAATCATGAAGTCTTCTGGTGTATGTGGATCCACACCTGTTAAAGGCTTCTTCTTCATTAAGAAGTTGGGGATTTTTAATTTTTTTTTTGTATTTTAAGCAAAAACCTTCTGAAGTGCTCATGTGTGCTGGGTTGGGCACACAGGGGTGGGTATAGGCGTCTTCAGCTATTTTGTTTCTACTGTATTTCACTTCCAGAGTCTTCATCTGATTATGCGGAGTTGCAACAAAAGCGGCTCTTGCTGGCTGGCTGCTCCATGCCCGTGAAAAGTGGGTTGCTGCTTTCAGCCCTGAAAGCACACCCAAGTTTCCACACCTGTGTTCCAAAAGCTGTCTCTGCAATTGATAATAATTCACCCGTCTATTCCCATTGACAATTTTATTAATAAGATCAATGGCTGAACAGGCTTCAAACACCAAACGTGCATCTTGTCATTGCTGGAGCAAATGAGGGGTATTGATGGAGCAGCATTTGTGTTGCAGCTGTGGCATGGCACGTTAGCAGTGGACGGACCAAGAAAATAGGTTGGGTTTGATCAATAGGCCTGCTTTCCCGAGTTCTGAGCCTACTTACATAAATGAACCACTTCAGTTAAAAAGTAATAATAAATTAGGTAACTATCAAGCCCAATTTGTGTGTAATGTGAAGGAGTAACTCCAATCCTAGCAGCAAAGAGAGGGAGGTGGAAGTGAGGAAGCTTGAATGCAACGTAGTGCCCATCAGGAAGGTGCCCTGGGAGTGGGTGAAGAGCCAGAACTCCCACCTGGTGTGATCCATGCAGCTAAAGCCCACCTCAATGCAACCCCAAATGTGCATCATCCTGAATCTGACTCAAACTGCCCCGGCCCGTTTTGGTAGCATTTGTGGCTTTTATCATGATCGCGTTTCACTGCTAGAATTTATAATCTGCCTTTCCTTGTGATTACTGTGCACTAAAACTCATTTGTTTGTATGTTTTGCTATAAAATGAGCAGCCATTTATTTGCAATGGCAGACGCTGCATCGCTATGTTGAAAGACGTAACAAATGGCATTCATTAAGGGTTTGATCCTCCCCCCATTTACCTCCCTGGCAAATCTGCCACTGGTTTTACTACAGCAGAATCAGATACTGATTAAATATGAGTTTACCAGCGAGGACCAGATAGGGATTTGCAGTCAAATGCTGCAGCCAGTTTCCAGCCAGAGCACTGCTGAAATACCAAGGGACGAGTGGCAGATGTACCTACGAAAAAAGAAACATTTTGGCACAAATCTTCCTCTTTTTATTTTAAGGATGCAACACTCCTTTGTAGTCTCTGGGATTGATGTTAGGCTTGTTGAGGTCAGTAGGAATCTTTCAAATAATTTCAAGGGCTTTGGATCGAGCGTAAAGCCAAACTGCTCATAAAAAGTCAAGGACTATGCATAGATTTAGGAAGGGACGAGGAGGTCATCTGGTTAAAAAAGTGGATTTTCTGAATTTCTGCTGTTTTTATCAGGTGCTTTCTGAATGCAGCTCAGCTTGTATTATCTGCAAGATTTTATGTCACTGCAGTATCTCAAGCTGCACTGATAACAGGATCTCACAGTGTATTCTTAACACAAAACATGTAGAGAGTTTTGGAAGGTTTAGTCTCTGGATTAACTGAGTGGAAAATGTCTTTCACTGTAGCTACAGATGGTCTGCAACACAGGGGAGGAATCTGGAGAAAAAAAGATCTGAACCTCTTTGTCTTTGCAACTTCATTAGGTTTTGCAAAATTGAACGGCGATGAGATTGTTCAAAAAGTGAGGGAAGGAGAATTATTCTCATTTTTTGTTTTATTTCCTCACTACTTTACACCTTTTTGCTCTTTCCCTGACCAACCTTCAATGAGTCAATGAGACAAAAATATTAATATGGAAAAAATTGTGCAACCTCTTTGCAGTTATGTAGGAGAAGATGAGATGTGAAGGAAATCCAGCAAGGCACCTTGCAAAGAACATGGAAATGTTGCAAACCAAATGCTGAATTTCAAGCAATTGAAAGGAGAAATTAGATGATACTGGATTTACCTCCTGGGGAGTTTGATTCCCTACGTGCTGTAGTGAGATTGTTGAGTGTGTGGTGCCATGGGACCACATTGTTCCCCTATGGCAAGCCATGCTTCATTTTGACTGTCATCAAAGTCAGAACTGCAAACCTTTTGCTGGTTGCCTTGCTAGTCCAATGGAGACCAGAGGGAGAGATGGGCAGAGGGAAGACAGGCAGTGATAATGCACAAAAGTGATAATGTTGCTCAGTTGGGAACAAGATATCTTCCTGCATAGGACTAAGGTATCAAATTAAAGCCTTGTGTTTTTATCAAGATGATCAGTTCTCAATGTATGATTGGCAGTCTGGGCCAAACTGATCCTTGACAAAAAGCCATCTGTGTATGAGTCCATCCAGGCTGCTGTGGGTCTGTTGGTACTACTGGGGTCACCACCATGGGTGGTGTATGCATGCAAGCACCATTCTTGAGAAAAATACTATGGAGATATCCGGAGTGATCCTCATTTCATTTCACAAGCCCTTACAGCCAGAAGACAGCTTTGCTTTGCGGGAAGATGAAAAACTAGACCAGCCAGCAATTTCAAAGGAAATCTGTAGCCTGTATTTGTAGTGCATTAGTAACATGACTGGTGACCTTTTGGAAGATGAGGAATGCGTAGAATTGATTGTCCTGTCCAGGAGTTGTGCAGAACTATAGATCAGTTACTCTCAGACCATTTTTTCTTGCAGCCACGTGTTTGGCCAGTGCAACTTGGTAGTTTGGTCCCGTTAAATCGAAATACAGCTGAGTAACTGGAACTATGCCTTGGTGTGGCTGCCAGAGGGACGGCTGCTGGTCACTGTGCCTGAACTTGAACATTACAGAGTTTCTCCCAAAGAGAAAGTAAACAATTTTCCTATTTTTATAGCTGCAGAATCTCGCTTTTCAAGAATATATGAGGGCTGCTCCAACAGAAATACCTCCTATTTTCTTTTGTTGGCCCGTGACATCAGAGGTAGATATTTGTGGTATGGCAGCAGAGGTTGAACCTTCCCGCAAATATCCCATTACATTTTGTTGCTGTGTGACAGACGGCAGCAGAGGGGCATTCTGACAGATTGGCATCTGACATGGAAGTGAGTATAGAGCCAAGGGGTGTAACTGAATTCCTTTACGCAGAGCAAAATTGCAACCACTGACATTGCTGAGCATTGATGAAGACCAACCCGTGGATGTGAGCAAAGCAAGGTGGTGAGCAGTGCATTTCAGCAGTGGTAACAGTGATTCACCTCCTCTGTGGCAGATTTTTACCATCACAAGAGCCAGGCATGCAGGCTCTTGTTCATTGCTGGTGAAAATGTGCAGCTAATGGTAGTAACTACGTTGAAAAATAGTCTTTTGTAGCTGAGAATTTGCTCTATCAAATAGTATGACCGGTGTTCATTCTGTCTGTTGTAGTCTCCATGGAAATAAATAGGAGGCATTACTTTTGGAGCGACCTACCCCCATATACACAGAGGCACTTTTCATTACAAGAGGAGGATTCTAATTCATGCCCCCAGAAGTTTTTGGTGTTTTAGTAGTCATTCTTATTTGGAGAGCACAAACCCTTGAGTCTGGTGTCCTCCTGCAGAGGAATGAAGTCCAAGGGCATTTCTGTGGTGAACTGCTCTGAAAACCCAGAGGTCTCAGACCTACGTCTATCTGCTGGGTTTTCTTACTGGTGGGTTTCTCCAGTCTGGGAACTTGAGTTGTTAGCAGCCCTCCAGGGCTGTACTTGGAAATCTGAGAGGGTTCCCTGGGTCATGTCACTTCTGCAGAAAAGAAACAAACCCTCCCTGGAAAATACTTCGACTTTGCAAACCTGCCGTCTTTGTGAAACTGTGATTTTGTTGACAATCACTTCTGCTGTGACTTATTGTCCCAGGAAGACGAATGGGACGTAGAAAGGCTATGTGATTTGCTGCAGGCCAAGAAGAGATGGTACACATGTACGACTTCTGATTTCTTTCACTCACGGCTGCAGCAACATCCTTCTATAAATTCTGAGGCAGTGACAGGTCCTCCAGACCTCTGTCAGAACTGCCTGTTTCTCTGTGGGCCTAAAAATTGTTGCAGAGCCCTCTTCTTTCTTGAGAACTCAGCTAGACAGTAAGGTCACCGTAGGATGGGGTTTTCTTTGGATTAGTCATTAGATAGTGACAGGGACTGGCGCTTGCTCTAAATTCCCCATAAAATATTGCTTTATCCACCCAACAGTAGAAAATTCTACAGCAGCAGGGTGCTGGGTTTAATCCTTAGCAGGTTGCTTTACAGTGGGCTGGAACCAGTAGGTAATTAGCAAGTTGGGTCTCCTGCATGAGAGCAGGCAGTTGTTTGGCACCCAAGAGTGGGGTGAATGCTCTGCTTCCTTTGTATGTCCAGGCGTAATATACAGGAGCCATTAGAGAGATGCCTAATCATCTTACCCTGTCAGATCCACACCGCCCTCTTTTAAGAGCCAATTTGTTTTCCTGCCAGATCGATGTTCTTATCTGTAATTGCACAGGCCATGAATGGCACCCAATAACCAGTTAATACTCGATTCCATTCCATGGCAGGGTGGGGAGCAGGGAAATGTCTTAATTTAAGCATTTACTGTACAACTGTGAAAATGTCTCTAAGTGAAATTAATTGAAGCTCAGGGAGAATAACTTATAAATCACCTTGTCTGACTTGCATAAAATGATATAGGGATATGCCAAGGTCTTATCGTGGTGCTCTGTAGAGCTGAAGAAAGCTTTAACCCTAAGGTTACTGCTGTTGTCCTGGCTCCAAGGTGGTAGAAATACAACTTGTACGGGTTATGTGGTAGAGGGAGAGTTGATCTAATTAATAAGAATCTGCAAATTTTTGCTGATACTTTGCGCTTCTCCAGCATTTCCCTGCAATGGGTCGTGCCAGACAATTTGAAGGTAGTGTTAATGCTGTCAGCCATTCATCCCTTACACTTCAACAGCACTTTAAAGAGGGGTAATAATCCCATCAGACTGTGCTTTTCGCAGTACAAATATCACCAGAAAATGGAAAAAACAGCCCTAGTGACATTTCCAGAATGGGATATAAACAATACTGGCTAAAATACAAGATGGAAATTAGGTAGACTAATGGGGAATTTGAAGAACACATAAAGACGCAAACAATTTGCAGGGAATTTATTGATTTGCTAGAAACAGAGGGGCTGCAAAGAAAATACTTGCTAGACTTGGGGAGGGTTAAGAGAACACTCAGGGAAAATAACAATATTGCAGACAAATAAAAGTCATACCTGCCTATTAACTCTTATGACAGAGGATGGAGGGGAAAACACAGCGCAGTGATGGAAATGGGGAACAGAGGTGGGATGGAGGTGTGAGGTGGACAGCAGCCTTCGTTTGCTTTTGTTCAGCATTCAGCAACGCAGGCCTTGTTTATGGCTCCTATCTGCTGCTCTAATACTGAACAGTAAAAGAACAAGGAGTTGCAAGGACCAAATGCACATACCTGCAGTGAGAAAGATGTGACCGAGCGACTGACAAAAAAGTGACAATCCTGCTCAGATCAGCTGCTCTATGGGAAGCCTCCTTTGGAAATGTTCATCCCGCATACTGCAAATCAGCAAGGCTTAATTAAGCACTGGGCAGGCTGAATGAAGAGATTATTTAAAATAGAAATCTGTAACAACTACTTGATATGATACAGATGAGCCAAGGCGGTTTCTGTAAAGGAAATTCACATCTCTATAACAGACTCTTGGGAACAGGTCAACAAACTGGTGAATAAGGGAGAACTGGTTGACATAATTCATATAGACATGCAGAAAGGCTTTGGACAAAGTCCCTAACAAGAGGCTACTAAAAAAACGAAGGACCCGAGGGCTGACTAGTAAAGCACTGTCGTGTATTAGATGTGAGTAAAAGACCCCCCAACACACACTGGGAGAGGGGAAGAAAGTGGTTCATTTGTAACATGGCAAAAAAACCCTAAATTAATGCTGTGCCTTTTGGAGTTGCTAAAAGATATTTATTGGTGAAAAGAGACGAGGAAAATACAGAGATGGTTTGAGCTGATTTGAGAGAAGCTGGAGGTGGATGAAGGTTTTTAATGGGACCCTACATGGAAAAAGGGAAACCTGAGGGTGGAAATTCCTGGCTGACAACACTGAGGGACTCTTCAAAAGGGTATTTGGACAACCCATATCTATCGAAGTTATCACTGAAGGGAAAAAAAACAAAGGTCTGTAGCTGAACGGTTCAATGGTATCACTGTTCAGTCCGCAGCAGTGGCTAAGAAAAACACCAGTGAAGTGGCAGAAAAAAGCCCTGCTTGTATGGAACATGATATTGAAAATATACAGATATTATATCAGCGTCCCATGGTATCGGTCACTCCTACCCTAGTAGGATACAGAATAAATAGAAACAGCTGGGAGACGGACAACGGGAATAATTAGGAGCCTGTAAAGTTCTCAATAGAATAATTTCTTGAAAGAGATTGTTCAGAGAACATAGAAGTAAATAATAAAAGAAGGGAGAAGGTGAATTGCAGTACATTCAGAACGGTTAAAAAGAACTGGGTTTTGTACAGTGTACAAAAACCTGTGGAGCTCTTTGTCTCTTGACGTGGCTGAGGCCAGGAATCTGGTGGGACTGAAAAATTCATTGAACGTCCGTACAGTGAATGGAAACATCTGCAGTAAAATGGGTGGGATGCCATTCTTAGCAAAGAACGGGCACCAAGCCTCCTACTTCGGGGCATAGTTTAAATAGTGACTGAGAAAAGGGTTGGGAAGAAACTCCCTCATTAAGGTTTTCCATTGTGATCCGGGAGGAGATACGTACTTTCCTCTGAAAAAATGCAGTTATCGGTGCCAAATCGTAGCAGGTTATCAGTCTAAATAAATGTAGCAATAACGCAGTCTTTATTATGGCATGTTGTCATTTAGTCTTTTTGTTTTTGCCTGTGAGAGGAAGGAGAGTTGAAGAGTGAGCTGCAGTTTCTCCGGGTTGCAATATGGCATCATCAATGCACATCTGCACACAACTGCTTCAGGCAGTGACTGAACGACTTTGTAACACTCAATTAAAATCTATTGCACAGGTATATGCAAGTGCCAGCAGTAAGTGGCAGACAGAGGGAAATCACTCGTGGTTATTCATAATGGGAAAGATGGCACGACTGCACTGGCCTGAAATCATCTGCCCAGTTGGGAGAGTACTGAAAATAATGATGATTTTGGATTGATGCCCCCAACCAGGATTTTGGGATGGAGTGGAATTTAGTGACGCAGGCTCTGAACTTGACAGCTTCTCATGATGCGATTTGCTTTGAAGTTTTCCATATAAGCAAAGCTAAGTTTGTACCTACATAAGGCATTTTTGGCTGCATTTTGCAGCACTTCTGCAAGTTCCTCCTGCTGAACACCCCAGCATCCTCTCCTCTGTCTCTGCAACACCAGCACTGCTGGAAGGGTACATGCAGGAGCGCAGAATCTCTAAATAAAAAGCAGCAGCAAAGCGTGGAAAGGAAGAAAAGTATCCTATTGTGCCAGAAAACAGATCAGACAAATTACTTTTCATCTCCTCTTCAACGCAAGTAGAAGGGGCTGAGCTAAATAAAATACATGTACATATATACACACACAGCTGCACCGGGATTTCTTTTTTCTGTTCCAAAATCCAAATCGGTGCAACAGGAAAAATAAAATGCTGAGCCACCACACAGACATCTCCCCTTTCTCTCCGTGCCCACTCTCACAGAGCAGCATTTCATTCCCTACTGTCGAAGCAGCAGCAACTAAAGCGAACGCTCATATGAGCGGGGAGGCATTTGTCCCTGGAAAAATAACATCTCTCCTTCTATTAACGTTTTAATTAATCCCTTTTAGTTATGAAATGTAACTTTACATTACATAAAAAAAAAAAATTACATGCAGTCTCTTAATCTGCTAATCCTTTCTCCAGACAAGCTGGTTCTTTTTAAATCAACTGCCATTTTATCAACCCAATGGAGCAGAGATCCGGACTCAACTCTATTCAACAATACATTCTTTTCATGAGAGACTGGCCTAGCTAATATGACACCACAAAGGGCTCGAGGAATTCCAAATACCCAGCTCTTTGGATTAAAAGCATAATAATCCCATGCAGTTTTTTGTTCAGAATTGATAGAATGGTTGTATAGTGAGTCACACTTGTTTGAACTTATCAAAGTAACAATATATCAAGCGTTTCGTAGGATGATATTTTATTTTCTCAGGTTGATTCAACTTTTCTCTCAAGCCTTTTTTTTTTTTTTTTTTTTTTTTAAGAGTGTATTTATGACTGCCAAATGCCCCTGCAGTTGAACAATTAAAACATATAATTAAGCACAGACAATCTGATAGCTTTAGTTTACGACTACAGTTCCATACAGTTTTTATTAGACAAATACATACAGTTTTTACTGACCAAAACAGCAACAGTGGCACAGCACACGGGGTCTACCAGCAGAAAAGTGATTTATGGCACTGCAACCCCTTCCCCTGCCCATCGGGAGGAGCAATGCAGGGCTGCCACCCATCCCTACCCAGGGCCGACTCATTGCATGGGTTTAACAGAGAGGTGACGAAGATCTGATGTTTTCTTTCTGTTTTATAAGCTTATTTAAAAACAAAAACAAAAAAACAAAAAAACATTCGGCATTGCTGTTGCAAAGCAGCCTCTGAAAACATGTGCAGATGCTCGTTGCTGTATTGCAGCTCTTGGTGGAGGAGTTGGTGGTTTTATTGTTAACTAGTTAGTGGGTTTTCTGCTAGAATTGATAGGACTGAGCAAATTTCATGCCTGGGAGCTAGGAGTTAACAGGCTGGAGTGCTGCATAAGGACCGGTGCTTTGGCTTGCATGGGAATAGCACATCACCACTGGAAACCTGGTGGGCTCCATGTGATCAACGTGCTGCTGGGCTGCGGGCATCTGTGCAGGCTTCCAGCAGAGCCCCGTGCTGGAAGGAGAGGACAGAACAGCAGGTTGTTCCTCATCCCTGAGCAGCACAGGACACACTGCTGTGGCTTTACATTCCTACACAGCCAGGTACGACATCTTCCCAAACTGATGGAAGAACATCAAGCTGTAGGTGTCCCTGCTCATTGCAGGGGTGTTGGACCGGATGGTTTGTAAGTGTCCCTTCCAACTCCAACAAATCTATGGCCTTATTCTTGTCATGGGCCAGCTGTGATTCCCTATTATGAGCTAAAACAGAGAGAATTCATCTGGCCATTGAGGCTGAGCTGCAAAGCACTGCTGAATGCTCATTCACTTGTTGGTATCCACAGCTCAGGGCTGGAGGACTCCTCCTGTGCCACTGCCATCCCATCCCCATACAGCTCAAGGAGCAGAAATTTCTCGTGCCATCCTGGTGAGCCCTTAGTCATGTCCCCGCAGAGAACACAGAACTTCCTTTATTTTATTTATGTTTTTGTTTTCATTGTCATAACTCTTCCCCTGAGTTCCCACCCCTCCTACTCCATATGGCATCTCACAAGGGAACAATGGGAGCTCTTCAGGGGTTGGGGCTATAACTCTTCAGAAGCAAAGCGTTCTCGAAGGAGCTGGTTGAATTTTTCATCCCAATTATTTCAATATTTCTAATTAATTTCAAAACTTCATGCGTTCGCTGAAGAATTGGCAGCGTTTGAGGGAATATTTTTCATTTTTACTTTCGACCAACTGCGGAGCTAACCAGAACAGTTTGAAATTTGACTCCCTCGCCAATGCCTGCTCCAAAGAGGGGAAATTTGGCAGAGCAATGGCAGAAATGTTCGCTGATTTCCCAGTTTCTCTTCTTTTCATTCCGGGCCCTGACCCCAAACCCAGCCAACCACCTCCCCAGGCTAACAGAACAAAAGTGTTAACGAGGAAGCAAATACAGTTCAAAACTTCCATTCTTACAAACACGGGGAGGGGGGGGGAAAGAATAAAAAAATAAAAAACTACGAGAAAAGCCACAATTTTCAGCCGGATTAGGATGGCTTTCTTTTGCCAAGCCAATATTGTCTGCATGCCTCCTCGAAGCAGGGCTGGGTCCTTCCATACCCCACCAGTGCCCCTTTAAACAAACACCTCGTAACACTCCAGCTATAAATAGCGCCGAGGTGGAAATGGCTGCATGTGTTTCTATGCCCTCCTTTGTGTTTGCGTTTTCCAAACATGTGAGCCTTCTCGCCCCCTCGTCTCCCTCCCCTCTGCTCCAATGCAACGTGTGGTTATAGATAGAATATTTATAATAGGTCCCATTTCTAAGCAATTTGCACTGCTGCCACGCAGCGGGAAGAAATTGAGAAATTGCTGGGTATTTATTTATTTATTTCTCCGTGGAAATCCGCACTTCATCCTGCCCAGAGTGGCAATATATACGATACGTACATGGCATGTATCAAAACACACACGTTGTATTGAGAGAGAGAGAGAGAAAGAGACGTGAGCTGGTGTGTGTGTGCTTTAAATGCAGACCATATTGATTGCAATGTGGAACTGATAAAGATGGGAGATATTCTTATCTCTGCAGGAAATAAAGTGTTTGGGGTAGTATTTATGGGCAAGATGGTGATCAGCTTATGCACCCCATCTCTCCCAGAGCTGCTGCTTTGAGGTAAGCCAGGGGTTGGCTGCTCGCTGGTGGGGAGGGAGCTCACAAACCATCTTCAGAGATCCCACTGCTGCCCTAAAGTCACTGCAAATCGCTTGAAAACAGAGCATCGTAGGGAAACAAGCGCGCTCTGCTCTTCTGACTTTCCCTACACATCTGCTGTGGGCAGCTATTAATGGGATATTAGGCTTAAAGGCTAATTGCACTGCAGCCCTATTATGGGATGAAGTTTAAGGGGATCACCGCTCGCATCAGCCTGACCCCACACCCAAGGCTGGTGCGAGGTTCTGTAGGAATTCTAACTGGTTTAAGGCATAGGGCAGCTCTAGGTTATGCCATGTACCTGCGTGGAGTTCTTGGTAGATGAGGTCCATATGAAAAAGGAAACAAAAGCTTGTATCATAGTGTTTGGCTTATGTCATGCTAAAGTATGCTTGCCTTAAGTTTGCTTCTCATTCAGGACAACAACAACAAGAGGATTCAGATGTTTCCATTTTGGAAATCAAACCCAGTGGGATAGGAAAAGAGGAGGGGAAAGAGGAAGGGCAGAGCTTTGGTCGGTATTTAAGGCAGTCCTGGGGCTGAGCTTATCCTAGCTCCACTGCTGCCTGTAGTTTGAGCTCAGAGCTGTTTGCTTGGCCCAAGGTCTTCCTAAGCCCATCTACGGCAGGAGCTGCTGTTTGGAGTTAAGAACAAGGCCAGCAATGCCTTTGCGTTTTTCAAGGCTATGCTGTTAACTTCTGGCAGTCTGTTGTAGTTTTGGGTTGGTTTGTTGTTTTTGTTTTTATTTGGCAGATCAGGTGGGTTTTTTTGCCTTATTTTTTTTTCTTTTCCCCTCTCTAAATACGTTTGAAGTCCTTCTTTTGTCAATGAATTTATAGCATCCTGTGGCAGTGAGTTCCCCAAACTGACAGCGTGCTGTGCGAGAACCAGACAGAGGTTGGAAAGCTTTTCTAATTCAGAGGGGGAATTCTTTAGGGCTGGGATTCCTGCTACATGGAGGACGTGGGATATGCAACAGAACAGGAGCAGTTTTGAGCTATTTTTTGTGATTGCCTTTGACAAACCCTGTCTATCAGCTTATGGGAATGAAAAAGAGCAAGCATCTCTCTCAGCCCTTTTTTCATCAGTATCAGGCAGCATCTTAGGGAAAGCACTATTATTTGAAAGGATTAGGCCCTAAGGAATGTGCATGGGACACGAGAAGTATTGAAGCACAGTGGGTGTGATACCAGCAGCATCTGTGATCTAAGGAACCCTCAGAAAGGCAAGGAGGAATGTGTGGCTGTTGCAATGGGTTGCTGGAATGTCAACCAACACGTGGGTGCCACTGGGCACTGCTGGGAATGCGAAGCCATCTAGGTGGGCACCAAGATATGCACCAAACAATGTGCAACAAATGTGCCCTGGGAAGGCTGGGGGTGGGAGCAGGGTGCTGGAATTAAAACATAGATTAAGCTCCCGGTGTGTTTTGCTCTCACTTCTCAAGTATCTGTCTCACGCTGTTCCTCTCTCAATCTGTCAGCTACAGTTAATAGCTGATCAGAGCGGTACTTTCACGAGTCAGCTGGGTTGTTTGCATAAACAGTTGCTAGGCTGATGCAGCCAGCAGTGCTTTGGGGCTGAGTGTGCCCTGCACGGCTCCCACCTGCACTCATCCCCTCTCCACCCTCTGCTTTGCTCTCTGCAGAAAAGCACCTGAGCGTGGATCTGTTCTCAGCATTCTTTTCCTCACCCATCCTCAGCCCCACAACCAGGTTTGGTATTGGAGCGTGCTCCAGGACGTGACTTCAGGTGCAATAAGTCACAACCAGGGCTCTGCCTCAGCGCTGCCTATTGCAGTGAATTATTAAGCCCCGTTTCTCACCTTTATTAAGATTATAATAATAAAAGCAGTACAAGAAGGGCTAAGTGTGCAGCACAACTCCGGAGATTAAATTCAAATGCTTTTCGGTGTGCTCTGACATATTTACAACTTGAATATTTTGCTTTGAAGTGATTTCAGGCGTTTCCTATTGAGGTAATAGATCCGTCTGAAAAACAAATGTTTGCAGTCTCATTCATTAATTACTATTGTGAGCGGTTCAAACAACCCAAGGCTTACAGCCACACAGGTTCTGATCCAAATCTGATTTCTTTGGCCTCGTCTCAGCACTATTAATAATGACTTTCCACTTACGCAGAGCCTTTTTCTGTGACATTCTGAAGGCCCTTGACAAAAATTAATTAACCCATAATGCAAATCTGTCAAAACTGGAAGAAAAGAACACCCTGGCTCTCAAAGGGTATTGCTTTGCAGGAATATCTGGGCAGAATGACAGCTGGGATGTAACTTCTGATGATGCTGCCATGCTTGAAAATGTACCTTTTAAAACTGCTTCTACGTAATGCTGTGTGGGCAAAGTGAGCATCTGATATTATTTTCTTCCACAGATGGGGAAAACAGTCACCAAGTGACTAAACAGTTTGCTCACAGTCACACAGGAGAGGAACGTGGTGTTTCTAATTCAAGCTATGTACCTTTCTTATTCCCTCTCTGCACACTCAGCATCAGCATAGGGAACCTCGAGGTTTGGGTTCCTGTGTTTTGCAAAAGGTACAAGAGTAAAGATCTGGACCTCTCTGACAAGTTCACGGTCCCCTGCACATTGCCTGTTATGGAGCTGTGCTTGTACTTTGGCCAAATTTAAATTCACATTTAAATTGATTTTCCTAAAATTATGCTCATGTTGCAGAGCAGGTATTTGTTCCTGCTAGGCTGAAGTTAACCTTAAACGCTGCGCATTTTAAAAGGCATTCACAGCATTTCATCACAAAGCTTTGCTTTGCAAGAGGAAAGATTGCCCTTTTATATGACAGTTACAGATGGAGCCATAGGAATGCCATCATGTTATGGTCCAAATGAATAGAGATGGTTTCTTGAAGCTCCTTGGACATTGCCTAAGCACACCTGAAGAGTCAAACTTGGCCAGGTCTCTGTACGTGGGAACATTGGCACAAAGAAATTGGCACCGTTTTGATAGGAAAGGGACAAAGATTGACCTCTGCTGTGCTGTCGGTTGATCATCATCGTTGCCATATAGAAGTTGCTTTCAGAGAAAGGTGCATTAAAACTGTAGCACAATTCACCTGCAAAAATGGATTCTTCCCATGTTGGCTTTTCAATAGAAAACCACACGCCAGTCAGCAGTATTTTATCATTTCCCTAATTCGTGTTCCTTTTGTATTCTTCACCCTGTGTGTAATTCAGCATATGATGTTTGGATTTTGTGTGGCTGCAATGTCTCTTCAAGCTCTCTCTGCAATGTTGCTTCTGTCTGGTGGCACAGAGTTATTTTCAAGAGGTGAGATGGATTTAAAAGGGCATTTGAAGCACCCACAGTGTTTCATGTTTCTGCAGTCAACAGGTGACTAAACTTATGCGTAGTAATGTAAAAAGGGAAACTTCCTTGAACAAAAGAATAATCCCATTGTCTTTTCCTTTCAATCACTGTGTTGGTGCAGAAAAGCCCAGAAAGCATTCTCCAATTGCAGATCACCTGAGTTCTGTTTGGGGTGGGTTTTATTTTTTTGGCTGCAAATGTTTATTAGCTGATGGATGACACCTGTGTTCCTTGGGCAGTTGTGATGCAGCAGAGGGGAGGCCTGTGTCTGCATGAGAGCTCATCTCATCAAGGTAAGCCAGTTGGGTTCTTTCTATGATCATTTGATGGTGTGTTTATTGTTGAAAAAGCTTCTTGAAATTTGTTTCTTTTTATAAGCATGCTTGTGCGTTTCTGTCACTTGAAAGAGTTACTTAAGGCTCTTTGGTTGTGATTTATAGAAGGCAGACCTGCTTGCCTCCCTTAGGAGTAGATGCTGGAGAACTCTATGCATCAAAGTGGTTAGCTGTGTAATTTCTGAGTTGCTGTAGCATCTCTTGGTCCAACCAAGCTCTTGGCAGGAGGCCTGAGGGAGCTGCTTGGGGAAGGTTTTGTTCTGTGATGTGTGGATGTAAATAGGGAATTTGCCTTTTGGTGTCTCCAGGCTTTTCCCTATTTCCAAGTGAAGCTGTCCGCGTTCTGGGTCTGCCCTTTGTCCTGGTGTTATCAGCCCACTCTTTGGAGCTGTTGTTCTTTTCACACTTGTTTCAAACAGAGGTAGTTTGGGGTTAGCAGAGCTGCAGGAGCCCAATTTCCAGCACCGTTTCCATGCAGATTTGCTCGTGTTGAATTAAGAGTGAACTTCTTTCTCTCAGTGGAGCTGCTCACAGCGTTGGTTGCCTTTATCTGGTCCATATTTTATTGAAATTTGCATGAGATGAAGGATCCTTCATGCCTTTACTCCGTCTCTTTGGGTTGTTTGAAATCAGCCAGAAAGTTTGAGATTTGGAGAACACAGAGTGCCGGAGAACAGCATGCATTGTTTTGTTAAGAAACTGGGCTAAAAAAAAAAAAAAAAGCAGCTTTTACATTATTTGTGCTTTGATTTCTTCGGGGCTGGTATCTCTAAAGACTGTTTTGCTTCTGTTATCAGTGTTTGTTAAGAAGAGGAATGCAAAGTGGAAAAGAGCCCGAATGTACCCCACGTCTCGGGCACATTGATTTTATTATTATTGTCTGTACCAATAATATGTTTACTGCAGTTGCATATGTAATAGCTTCTCCCACACTTTTCCTGGTTGTGGTTCCTTACAAAGCTGTTTGCATGCAGCCCCCAACTGAAATCACAGCAAAACTCCAATTACCCACATAAAAATCAAAAGAAATTGAATTTTGTCTGTGTTTGTGGATTTTGGTGCAGGAGCTACTGGCCTGTAGGCAGCAGCAAAGATAATTTTCCCCTGCCCCCAGCCGTGTTCTTGGTAAATACAAAGGGGGGAGCAGTTGCTGCTGGCGTATTTACAGGCTGAACAAACAAAGCACAGAAGGGGAAACAGAGGCATTGGAAATCAAAGTCTCACACAGACTTAGGGGACAATATGGATCTTGTGATGCTTAAGGCAGTGCTGCATCCCCTGGGCTACAGTTCTCCTGTTAGGCCTCCTGTAGGTACTTCCTCCCTTTCTTTCACCCATAGTCACACTTGTTTCTGCTCTCTCCTTCACACACGTGCTTCTGCTAAAATATTCACTGGGAGTGTGAAAGCAGCTGCTCTTGTAAAGAAACAACCTTGCGTGTTATTAAGAAAGTGCTCCCAATTGCTGATGTTGGGAGTAGCTACAGATACTCCCCATAAAATTACCCAAAGGAAATGAGGTATGCAGCTCTCTCCTAGAGCGCTATTGTTTGACAAAGATGGTGTGCAAAGGGTTAAAGATTACCAGGGCTGGAGATGACAGGCTGATGTGCTTTCCAGGTAACGGGGATAAGCTGGAGCTCATTATAAATGGGATGAGCGTGAGCTGTCTGTAGGATAGCAGCACCTCACAGAGGGTGGGGTGGCTTTCTTGGAGAGCAGGGAGGGAGGGAGGGAAGGACAGAGGGAGGGAGGCTTTCTTCCTCCAGTGGATAGGTCTGAGGATGGCAGCTTTGCTCATTTATTATGTCCGCAGCAAGGCTATGCTGGCTAATCGATATGCTGCAGTGGAGGGTTTGATGGTGATCATACATCCTGGGTGTGGTGTATGGGCTGATCTGAAAGCACTGCTGCAAAGAAAGCAAATGCAAAGCTGTGATGTTTCATGTTGGTTTTTTTTTGTTGTTGTTGTTGTTGTTTTTCTCTGTTAAGCTGCTAAGAGGGTCCCTGTAAGTGGCTGATTTTTGTTCTTATTATTACTGTTGTTATTGTCTTCTTCCTGAGGAAGGCAGTGGGAAATGGCTGCCTGGCTGAAAGAGTCCCTATGAAGCTTTGTGCTTTACATCCATCGTGATTATTTTCTGCATCCAGACGATTCAAAAGGGATGAGATTCTAGAAACAGGCATTTTGTGATGCTGGGAGGTGAAGCATTTACCTCCCTGTGTATAGGAAGGCTATAGGCCTCTGTTATGTACCTGAGCGTGTCTGCCCTGCCAAGCACTGGTCTCCTCAGCCCACTCGATATGCCAAGTTTAAACCTTTGGAACACATTATTTTCATGCTCTGCAGGGACTTTTCTGAGAGGATTAAGACACTTCTCTTGTGTATTATATGAAAAGAAATGTTATTCCCTTTAAAATAGAAGTATTTGAGGAAAAAAATGCTTACAAGTGCACTACAACCAAGAATTGCATCTCCTAGCACGGTGCCAAGTGCTCTTGCCGTCAGGCTCCCAGGCTTTATAGTGCTCTCAAATCTGTTCAAAGTCCTCCTGAATTCAGTCTGAATTGGGTGTTTGTTTTAAGATAGGGTCCAGCTGAAGATTTATCTTCCATTTAGGTAGCATGTACAGCAAAATAGGTGAACTCCAGTCTCCTTTCTACTCATTTGATGCAATGCTACGTGGGGGATGGCTGGACCTGGGAAGCGTAACAGAGGCTGTAACTTGCTTCCTAGATGTGCTGCTCAGTGCTGAGACTACGACTAAGATGGACCTCAGGCATCTTTCTAAATGCTTTCCTGTCTTAGAATTCTTAGCAGTCAAGTTTTAATTGCCCAGAGCCACACAGAAAGGTTGTTGCCTGAGCTTGAGCAGCAAAACTTGGAAGGTTCTAGGCAAAAAGAATGAGCACTTTGCAGAGAACTGGCCTGGCTCTGAGATCGGCGGGGCACCCAGTGCTGGAATTTCTCTGGTCTCACCCATCTCAGGATGTTTTGGTTCATCTCAGCTTGTGCCTCAGTCTCTCAGGTAGGATGATGGGGAAGGAGCGTGGCTGGCCTTGCCTATTTGTATTTTGTGAATACAAACTGGTATCTGTTCAATGGTATTCAATCTTTGCAAGCCAGTAAAGTAGTTTAGGAGAAACATTTCCTATAGCCAAAATAGAACTAGAAACAACCTTGAGATTTCTCTTTAATACATATATTCCTACTAAATAGGAGCTGTAAATGGTTTCCAGTGCCCAGGTACCAGTGGCTCTGTAGGTGTCTAACCATTGGTTATAGGGTATAAGGATGCCCAAAGTAGCTGTGTTTTCAGAAACTCAGTTCCCATACCTACTGCTGGCTTTCTTTTGTCTTTTCCACTACCTCTAAATGCTTCCATGAAGAAAATGCAGTTTTCTGTTTTAGGAACTTGCACATTAAGAATGTTACACTTTGAAAAAAAAGAAAAATCCCTCCAACGTTTCCTTTAGTTTTTCCAACCTCTTGGCCACCTATCCTCTTTCTCCTTGCTTGACTTTGTCCTAGTTAATATTCCAACAGGTGTTTCCTTTTTCAGTGGAATTTTCTAGGCCGATGTCTCAAGAGGCCTTCTGCATAATAATGCTGTATTCATTATGTGGCAGCGTTACTGGGAGAGAACTTTATTTTCTTAACCCCACCATTTCCCCTTCATTCACTGAGTGTGGGGGGTGGCAGAGCGAGCGAGCTGTGATTTTTCAGCATTTTCTGCTGCTCTGTTTTCTGATGGGACCTCTGCCCAGCACCGTTTCTAATGAGTCCTGCTGGGAGGGTGACAAGGATTAGGGAAGGGAGAAAGGAGGCAGAAAGTTTCTCTTACACCATTTGCAAGGCATCTCCCCTTCTGTCTCCTGTTTCATTTTCCCATTGAGAGACTGCTGGAAAAGCACGGGGTTTAAGAAAATAACGAAATTAAAGCTTGCTGGCAAAAGACTCATCCTTTTTGTGCTCCCTGGTGCCTTCTGATATCACTAGAAATGCAGTCTCTTGTTTGAGGGTTAATAGGAGTAGTTCGTTAATTCCTATAGCCATTTGGAAGAAGTGTTGGGGTGATTTCTCTGCGTCTCGTGGAATTCAGCCGTTTCTGCCACTGAGTGGAAATGTACGCCTGAACGTAAAACTAAGGAGCAAATGTTTTGTTTTGGGATTTTTACCAGCCTGCAGACGTTTTTAGAGGAAGGATGGAGGATCTGAGAACGGTATCAAAGCTCTCCCACAGTGTGTGAAATACTTGTCTGTGCTATTGGTGCTCTCCTGTAGGTAGGGTTGCTGATAGAACTTTATCTGGCCAAAACTAATACAACGTGATGCTCTTTCACCTGTCTGGTCTGGACTGATGTGAGATCCCAAAGCAGTTCTTCATATAAACCAACCTTTATTTTGATGGTATGTACCAAGTCTTCAAAGCTTGGGCCTGGGTTTCCCATGAATGGGTGGAAGTTACCTGTTGCAAGGAAATCCTCTTGTGGGCACTTCTCCAAGGAGGGAGAAAAAGGATTTACTACCTTGTCCATTGGTGCTGTCAGGCTTTTAAAATTTCCAGATGAGTCCTCCTTGCAGAGTTTATTCAAAACACACTTTATGTACATCTGGGAACGTTATTAGTAACTGATGAGCCAGTCTGTAGAGTTTCATGTGCAGAATAAGCAGGAGGAGTAATGGGTTCTCAGCTCTGTAGATTTTGGTGTTTATACACGTAAAATAAGCAGATTGGTCTGTGGAACAGCACCAATCCTGTACCTATCCAGAATATTAGAAAATGGAAACAACTAGTCAATTAAAATTGCAATATTTGGAGTAGATACTGAATGGTGCTTATCCTCCAGCATAGAGAACTACTCCTATAATCATCACTGTGGTGCAAAGAGTGTGGTGCTCCACTGCCAACAGCTGTTCTGCATGCTGCCAGTGGCTGCACTGCACGGAGGCAAGCTGAATTTCCTCTGTTTTTGAAGTACTGATCCCACCTATGAAACGAGAATTTCTCCATTAGCTGGGAACTCTCACTTTAAGGCAATTGTTTTGATAGAGATGCACAGTTCCCTATCCTATATGTGAGATCATACCTGCGAGGAGTTGGGAGATCTTTTTTTTTTTTTTTGCTAGTGAAGTGGCCAGTAGAGAAATTTTGGCATTCTGAGCATTGGGTGTTGATCAGTGGAGCTATGGGTAGGGAACCCCATATGGAAAAGGAATTTAGATGGTTCTTCCAACCTGAGACCAGGAGAAATCAGGACTCTATGTGCCAGTATTTTCTTCTGCACCACAGATGTACGGTATTGCCTAATTATATATTACCTATGGCAGAGAGCATGAGGGAAGAGGGATGTGAATGCTGAAGTAATATAGACTCTGAATAGATCAGACTTTTCTGTTATAACTCCATTAAAAATTGAGTGCACAGTAATGTTGTGCTATTCTTAGTACAGATAACTTTTAAAAAGGTTAAGACCAATAAATTTGCTTGCTGTTGAAGAGCTCCTAATTCTAGCATGGAAAGGGCTGGGTGACCTCAGTGTAATGCTACAAGTTATTGGAAACAAGACGACTGCAATTCTTGGAACCTTTAATATCGATTGCTTTAGTAAATCACATGTTAAAAGGTAGTCTGACTTGAAAGGTTCACATTGAATTGAATTAAAAAGTGAACTGATCAGATTCAGAAGTTAAAAATAAAATGTAAAAAAGCCAACGACACGGCAGTACTGCTCAATTCAGCTGATTTGGTGCTATAAGCAAATATGGAAGGTGAGATGACTGTATTTACTTAAGGCTTTTTTTCTCATGTACTGCAGTAGCCAGACATTAAAGGCATGGTGCTATGATAGACTGTAGCTGTAATTTTGGCAGTACAGCCAAAATTATTTTCACAGCAAAGCTTCCTTTCCTAGGTAAATAATGCATAGAGTTCTTAGATTAAAAGGAATGACCAAAATCCAATGGGCCACTGGCATGCACCTTGGGAGGATCCAAACCATAGGCAGCAGGATGCTCAGAATGCTGGCTGCAACTCATGCTGTGGTGTGCATAAGTCAGTCATACAGTTGCATGGCTGACCCATATGTAATGCTAAAATGCCATGATACTTTACAGAACAATCTTCATTAGGAGAGCAGCGTGCTTCTGTAAGATGGACTTTGTGTTGCATGGCAATTACGAATGTTTTTCAATGTTTTGGGTTATGAATAAATGTAATTACTTACTGATTCCATCCTTTATGTTTACATTGTGTAATTACTAGCCACTCTCGATGCTTCATAATAATTGACTTCATATTGATAAATAGATTAGCTAATATGGTAAATGATTATTCCCCAGTAAATGAATCAGTATGCTTTTGATTTCAAGTACCATTAACAATAAATGCATGGATTCGGGACAGCTTATGCATTTTACATTAAACAGCCCTTGAATCAACACCCAGGAAGCAGGACTGGTGCCCAGGGCTGCTTCCCCATCCTCGTGTGTGTGCTGATTTCTCGTGCTGTCTCTCCCCAATTTGCTCTTCGTTTTTCCCATTGAGGCTCAACTCTAGTTTCTGGATCCTACAGCAGACCATGAATTTATCAGATGTGCTTGCTGAAATCCTGCACGTTGAGCTGCTGCAGAATGGAGATGTGGGAGTTTTCAGACGGAGAAAGGGAACTGAGGCTCCTCCTCAGAAATAGCTGGCTGCAACCCAAGGCAATTTTGGGTCCCTGCTAGAGGCTTTGGTACCTGAAGACCCCCTATGTCTTTTCTGGGTCTGACCCAATCTGCTGAAGGAGTTGACAGTCAAAATGATTTATGGGAGTAAATTCTAGACCATATGTTGAGTGAAATCTTGGCTCCACTGAAGTGAATTGTGGGGGAGGTGGGGACACTGGCCTGGATTTCATGGCATCAGGTTTACAGCCGCTGCCTGCACGTGGGAAGGGCAATGGGATGCAGAACAATTAGAGGCTCTCACTGGCAAGGAGGTGGGAGAGAGTTGTAAGCCCCAGTTCAACTGTTCCTTAAGCCAATGGTGAATTCACTGTTTTAAGGAATCAAAGAGCTGTAGGATTGAACCAAGTCATGACAATATGATTTTCTGTATGTCTGTCATATGATCTAGATTTATTGTCGCTGTGTGAAGTCCCATTGCTTTCCTTTTTTTCCCCTTCTGCAGTTGCTTTATTAACTATAATGCTGGCTAGGTGATATGTGACACCTCCAACGTTAACATACGTTTTATAACATAGAAATACACTATTCCAGCCTCGTTACAGGACCAGCACTAAAAAAAAATAATAAAAAAAATACAATTAATGCAAACAAATTAGAACCAACCCTTAAGTGGATATGAAGATACAGTTCTACTGCATCACATCCAATTTGCTGAGTGTCTGCAGTTGCTTTGCATGAGGATCCCAAATCCTGGAAATGTTTTAGCATGTGCTTAGCTTTAAGGTAAATGATTCTCCATGCCTACTCCCTGTGCCCATGTCAGGGCGAATTTGTGGCTGAGCACAGAACTCCCTCCAGACTTTTGCTCCTCTGCAGCACATTACAGCTCTCCCAGCTGCCAAAATTAGTGATAGGTGCACCTGTAAAATTGTAAAGATTATTCCTGGGACTGTGAGGAGAGATGTCTATGCAGACATATTCAGATGGGAAAACTTGTTGTTCTTCTCATTGTTATTGCATGGACTGGGTGCATAGCTATGGGACCAGACCTTGAGGTCCCTGATGAGCAAACAGTTCTGGATACTTTTCCCTTTGAAGAAATGCAGTGTGTTTGGGTCTAGTAAACTAATAATCTTCTAAAGGTGTTACAGAGCTTATGTGCTGAGAAGGAATTTCTCTTAATGCTAACATTTGAGTTTGCTTATTAAAAATCTTTTGCAAAGTAGCGAAATTCTCTGTATTGAACTGTGCTGTTGGCTGCTCAGTCTAAAGCAAAATAATTCCTTTTTTTCTTTCTTTCTTTTTTTTTTTTTAACAGTTATCTCCATCCAGTCTTTCTTTTTTTTCTTATGGTTATTTCATTTTCTTCGTGTTTTATCTCCTCTTTCTTTCAGTACAGATAAGTCAGAAGCACGATGCTGTTAGTGTGACATCACGATGCGGTTGCATAAGTCAGCTGTTGCAGCATACTAAGGATTTTTCTCTGCTTAAGCTGAAATGCAATTTGGGGTAATTTGTGTGTGAAAGATGAATGCAAAACTCACATGCTGGTGAAGGAGACAGACGATGGAACTGAAGCTGGTTGATGCCAAAGGAGGGCTGGAGGGACCATGGGAGCATCATCTGCTCTGCAGCACAGCGCTGGCTCTCAGGGACCTTGGGAAGAGTGCTGGGGTAATGTGTTCACCTTGGTGGGGAGATACAAGATGCTGGTGGGTGCACCTGGCTATGGAAACCTTGGCATGGTCAGGTGGAGGAGGACTGTAGGAAGTTGGATGACTCCAGGCACTTTTGGTTGTTGGCATAGGCCTGCATGGCTGCGTCTAGGAACTGTTCTGTCCTCCTCCAAAGGTAAAGTTACAGCATGTGCTCGTTTTACCCTAGCTTTGTGTGAGACCTTTTTTAAAGCACAGCAGGAGAGAGTAAAGCAATCCAGGATGGGCAGATGGTATAGAGGAAGGAGTTGCCTACAGCTGCTGGGAGCAGCAAGTAACAAAGCAATGGCAGCCAAAACACAAGCACATCCAGCTATGGGATGGGGAAAGCAGAGAGCTGGTGTTTGGACGAGGGGCGGGAACAAGGTCAAGTGCTCAGCATTTGCTCAGCCTGTCTGGGAGCTGAAATACATTTGTGTTGATTTTTATGATCCCTCCACACTGCATCTCGTAGAAAATCAGTAAAGAATTAGCAACTATAAACTGTTATGTTCTGAATTTTGACAAAACACGTTGACTTAGGCTGTATTTCACTAACCAGCTAAACAAGATTGATTCCCAAGGAGCGTCTCTGTGACTCCAGGATTTAGTGAGAGCTCTTGACTCTCATCCAGAGCAGAACAATTCTGTTCTTCACTATCAACAGAGCTGTTGTCAAGAAAGATTTAGGAACAAATGAGCTCAAACCTTAATCTCTCCACAGAGGTACGGCAGCAAGCATATTTGTACGCATTTCTTCAGTGCCCACCTGTCGAGGAGTCCTTGAGCAAATTAACCTTTAGGAAAACAAAGCCTGTGGTTATGATATAATCAATGTTTTCTGGGTGCGGAGCCGCGTGAAATCGAGACCCCTATGGAACAGTTTCATGAAATTTAACGATAATAAAATCAGTAATGGAAGAATATATTGGAGCACCTCGAGTACTTAAGAGACAACAACTTTCTTGCTTTTCCTGGATTTTCTTTTTTTCCAGCTCAGAGAAACTTATAGCAAGACTTTGATTGTATTAAATGGCACAGAATGGCCCAAAACATCCTTATAATCATGATGACTCCTGATGAAGATTGGAACTTGTATGTAGTTTAGAAAAAAGGAGAAGACCTATAAAATACCTGTTGTATCATAGAGGCCATTCAATTTTTTTCCCGTTATATTACATAGCTTGCTCTGCATCTACAGCTATTCCAAACAACAGTGTGGTCCCCTCATGTCATACAAGAAGTTGAGGGCTAAACTTGAAGATGAATGTGATGCTCCTAGATCAAAGAGCAGGGTCTTAAAAACAGAATTATCCCCTCTTTCTGAGTCCTTTAAAAAATGTATATTGTAATCAGTAAGAGAGGTGGATTTATGACGTGAGAGACTAAACAATCTGTAGTTCTCCTTTATCACCAGCATCTCACTCTCTCCTGCATTCCTCCTGAGCTCCTGGCTGCTCTCAGTCATAACACACATGCAATCTGTGAGGGGGACATGACCCATTAGGCAAGAGACCAAAACGGGATGCATAGCTACTCTGGATGTACCCCATCTCCACAGAACAACTAATTAACGACGTAATTTATTGTTCTGATGGGAGTGACTTGATACACAGTAAATCTCGATAAGAATTTTGAAAACCAAGATTTTTTTTTTTTGTCTTGATTAAAAAAAAAAAAAAAAAATAGTTCATTTAAAAATCCCTTTCATTTGAAGACCAGTTGTTAAGATGATGAGGCTGGTATTGAACAATAAAAAGATCTGCTCTCATAAACAGGAGGAGCGCTATTAGGGAGTGGAATCTGAGGATCCCACTCATAGCTGCTATTCCTTTCTCTGCTCTGCGATATCATAAACCACCCTTTGAAAGCCTTCTTTTATGAGATAATTTTTGGATGACATAGGAGCAGTAAGGTATCAACACCTGCGTTTTTAGTTTCTGGGATATATTGGTGCCAGGTGGGGAAAAAAGTGGGAGATTGAGTCCTTGCAACAACCTTTGCAACTGGATCTTTACTGCAAGAGAGAGAGAGACAGCGAAAAATAGTCAACATTATTTCAGCACAGTGGGGAAGAAGGGATGAAAGCTCTGCAAATGAATTCATTGTGACAACCTTTGTGAAGAATCTGCGTGCTTGATCTTCTAAAAGATTTAATAATTCTTTTGATAGATTAAAGAATAAACTGGGTGGGGGGAGGAGAGGAAGTTAACTTTCTTTTCCTGATTCTGTCAAAATAGTAAATAAAAAGAGCAAATTCCTAAGTTTAGTAAGCTTTTCTGCGTGTAATCTCTGTTCTTGGGTGTTGGATGTGCAGCACGTTATAGGCAGACCATTTGAAAAGCAGTCGGAAATGTGACCCCTTCAAATAAAGGTTGTGGGCAATGATCTAATGTGCTTATGTCCAATGGAAATTGATCTAAAGTAATTGAATGCTTAGAAATCAGTATTTCCACCATGTAGTTGTTTATGAACTCATATGCGTCTCCAAAGAGCCAGACCTTCAATCACAGCTGATTTGGGGTTTTTTTTTTGTTGTTGTTGTTTTGTTTTTTCCACTTTGCCCATGTATTCTGTTGCTTGCTGAGACCCTGAGGTATCTGAGCATACTGGAATTTTCTCCTTTTGGGGCAAATATATTCAAATGGCCTCAAACTGATGAAGTCAAGCACTGACATGTTTAAAGTCAGTGCATGAATATTTTCTTTCAGCCTGAAAAACTGGGCATCTCGGGTTCTGTCCGAGGAAAAAAATGGAATTTAAAATGGTTAGATTTTTCTATTAAAGGATGTTTTTAAAAGTTTTAAATAAAATAAGAGAAAAATGTTTTGGGGAAAACCAAACCTCTCTCATTTGTAGAAGCTCTTATCACCAAGAAATAACAGATGTTTGTTTTAGGTTGGCCATTGGGCTACCTTTAGCTAACAAACAAACAAAGGACAGTTTTGACTGGTACCAGCTGTCATATGTGTAAGTTAAAAAGGCTAGGGAGGAGGTTAGGAGAATGTATAATCATTTCCTCATCAAATGCTGAACAGCCTTTCGTATGATAAGACCCCAGGGTCCCACAGAATGAGCCAGAAACTCATCTGGACCAGAGCTGAACAGGAAGGGCACTCAATATAGGCATCTATTTCAAAAGACTCCACATAATGAAGATTAATTAGACCGTCTTTACCTATCGAAAGTTAAATACATGCATCCAAGGCCTCAGGCTTCCTCACACTACTGAACAGTTTCCATGGAAAGCCAAGGAGATTACAAAGTGGTCGACAGAAAAAAGAGGAACAAATCCCCCATACAATTACTTTAAAAATGTACCAAGGTTGACTTCGCTTGCTCACATACAATATATAAAACCCCACGACCTCTACTGTCAGCCTAACAGCAGCACAGGGAGTGAGGTCATGTTGTGGTTTGCACTAATGCATCTGTCTTCTCCAACCACTTCGATATTATCTGCTTTTCAAAGGTGGAGGGCATCCTGTCCCCTTCATTTCACATAAGACATACTCAGATACACCTGATGGTCTTCTCTTGCCACACAAAAGAATGCATTCAAAAACCTTTCTTTATTCACCTTGAATCCATGGTGTGAACTAAGTTTAATGTGGATTGAAGACTTTTGAAGCTGTATCTATTCTCTCAGATCTGTTTGTCTCCAAGACTTTGTTTTGTCTACAGCTCAAAAGAATTCTGGAGTGATCTTGTTATTTGCTCCTGCGGTTTCAGACCTAGGGTTTCAACTAATCTCCTTTCAAAAGGCACTAAAGGGAAGTGAGACCAAATGCAGCATATCCTCTACTTGAGAACGTTGGAAATGGACAGGCATGGCTTGGTTGTACTTCCCAGCCAGTTTTAGGCACTATTTAGGTCCGATGCAAATGGTACTTATAGAGCATCTCAATGGCATTGTAGGGATTGACTTCATAAAGTACCCATTAGGGATAGGCTGTTCCCCCATTGCCACTTCAGAAACAACAGCATTGGCTATCAGCACAAAGATATCTAAGGCTGTGAGTGGAAAAGGAGCCAAGCCCTGGCTCCTCGCAGAGCGTCTCCAGCACCTTTGGGCACGCAAAATCCTTGTAGTGTCTTATTGTCAAGGCTTCTGACTGCTCTCATTAACTTCAAGTGGAATCGAGTGTGCAGCACAATGGAAAACCAAGCCCTTCACTTTCTTAAAGTGATCTTTTGGCTTTCATATTTATTTGCAAAACAGGGTAATGTATCCTGAAAAAATGTTTTTCTCCTTGCGCGGAGTTTTAGGTAGGCGCATCGAGGAAACGCATGTTCTTCCAGCACAATGGCAACTTATGAATAAGATCATACTTGTATTTGCATTAACACGGCTGGCTTCTCCAACCAGTTTTACATAATCTCCTTTTCAATGGGTAAGGGTGTCATTTCCCCTTCATTTCATACAACTGTGCTTTGAAAATGTAGGGAGGAAGTATTTAAAGAAAGTCCGCATTTTATGAAAGGGAAAATTGCCGACGTTCCTTTGTGTGTCTCAGTAGGATTTGGATAGATTACTCATACTTAAAAAGGAAGGGAGCTTTTGCCTTCTCTTCTCCTTTTTTAAAAACTTGCATTAACATGATGTATTGACATATTACAAAATCTAAGGAATGTTGGAGAGCAAATCAACCACGAATTCATCCGCAAGTTGCAACAAATTCTTAAAATGTCGTCACCTTCTGAAATAAAATTGTCACATTTTGGATACAGGCAACTCTAAAAAGGTCTAAAGCATCTCATATTAGATAGGGACAGCGGCACCCTCTCCCTTGCTTTATCTTTCTATCTTCCTGCTTTAAAATTGTCTTTTTTTCTTTTGACCCCGTGAGCTTTGTACAAGCGCAGCACGTTTTAACAATTTTCATAAATCAAGCAACTGGAATAGATTTTAATACAGAATTGTATTACTGCAAGAATGCAAGGCATGCAGGCTCTAAGTACTAACATTTCTTAGTTGAACGGAAGCCAATGCTTTGGCTGTAAGCATGTTAAAGGAAAATAATTCTCAGCTACGTTCCTGGGGTATCTGATGTAAGAAATTCTCCCTGTAAGTAACTTGCAACTTTTTCAAAGTTGTCCTTGTCTCAAGAGCAATATGATGGGTCTATCATAGCTAGAAGAGGATGTTTTATTCTTCACGGCCAGATATGAAAACGTATGAAACTTTTTCTCTCTGTGTGACATTCTTTGATTAAAAAGTTACGTAGAATACCAAACTTCAGTGCTGCAAGGAATCATCATTTTTGTGATACCTTCCCATAAGGGTTTTCTATACCTTATACGAAGTATATTTATATTTGTTGATCGCTTTCTGCTAATTTGATACTTGCTCAGCAGCAGTTAGTAATAATTCTGATCATTTATACAAAGGAAACCTCATCCTATGAAGTCATAAGGATATTTTAGGCAATGCACTGTGCTCATGTTTGCATGAACCTATGTGCATTTGTCTGTACTTATAAAATATATTTATGCTAGCAATTCTTTGTTGATATATTTTGATACTTCTTCCTTCTTCTTTGTTGCTATCTTTTTTAATTTATCAGATGCTGCCCATAGTTAAATCTTTAACAAAGTTTTAAAGATAAAGCTGATCTTTCAGCTTTAAACCTGTGAAGAATGTAAGGAAACTTTAAAAGCACTTTTGTGAAAACCTGTTGATAAACAATCTCACTCGCGTTCTCTTTTCATAAAAAGAGAATTGTTTAGAAATGAACGGATGAAATTTTCATCTAAAACCATTTATTTTCTCATCTTTAAAAAGCACTCAGCCCAATAGTTCTCTGTACCTTCTCTGAGATTTTCAGGCATCTTGGTTTGTTTTTTTGTTTTTTTCCCAACTGAAGCTGAGATTAAAAAAATTTTGGCTACTCTCCTTCCTCCAAAAAAAAAGGGATATAAGTAAAGGCACCTGACTGCACATGGGGTGGCCATCAAGTCATTTGAAGGCATTGTGCTTCATACCTCGGCGCTACTTTTTTGTTCATTTGGGCATTCTGCAGGTTTTTCTGCCTCCTAATGAATTCAGAGGGCCTCTAGCCATAGCCCACAGCTCTGAAAATCAAACAGATTTTGCAGCGTCATTCAGGACACTTTGTTTGCTTGTGGTACTGCTTGAACATGTGGGTTCTTGAATGGATGGTTCTGATCTTCAGCGTGCCTCATTCAACCAGAGAAAGCAAAAGACTTCAAAATTTGATTTTCCCTTCTCCATGTACCGTTCTTGCTGCTTTGGAGACCAGAGTCCTCTTCTAAATATAGCAACATTTATCTGTTGTCACAGGGCGAAAAGATAGCTTGGGCACTGCAGATTGCTTTAGTGCTGGAGGGGAATACTGGTACATTCTCAGTTTAATTGCCCTGTTTGGACCGGTGCACCAGTGCTGAAGCAAGAGTGGTCAAATAATATGCAGGATAATCCCTTCTTAGAGGAATCTCAACCTAACCTTAGCGACTGGTACCCAGAGACTGATTCTGGCTCGAGAACTGACCTCAATCAGAGAGCAGGGCAAATGCAGAAAGCAAATTATCTCACTGCTTCCACAGTTTTCTCCCGAAGGACTCCCAAACCTTGCATAAACAAAACTAATTATAACAAACGCGCACAAAAAATAAATCGTAAAACCAAACCTTTGCGTGCAGGCTAACAAAAACCAACCTGGAAGAGCGTATGTCACAGTGCCATCTACTGACGCCAGCCACAGCAATATGGGGAGAAAACCCAATTACAGTGATAAAATAAATAAGAGAGGCTGGGAGTCTTGGAAGGATTACAGTTTTATGTTTAGGGGATGGAGATGACTGCTAATTAACCTGACAAAAGAGAAAGCCTCACCTACTGACAGGTTAGTTGTCCCACAGATGTTAGATTTCTCCTCAGTGCAATCTGTCAGTCCTTCCTTGTAGCTCTTGGAAAGAGAATGTTGCACTGAAAGAGCAGCTGACCATAACTCTTAGTGCCAGTTCCCATATTTCTAATTTGTATCTCGCTGAACTGTACCAGAATTACAGCTTACAAAGGCCGACCACTTGAAACCATAGAGGAGTTCCAGAAAGGAATGCTGTTGCTGAATAAAATCTATTCTACTGCACGATAACTTTATCTGACAAAAAATAAAAGAGCAGTAACTTGGAGGCAGGTAGAAGTAATGTGTAATCCAGTTGACATCAATGAGAATATGATCCTGGCAGAAAATTGGGCTGTATATGAGTATAAAGGTTGTTGAATAACAAGGAATGGAAAATGACATGCTTAGCAGCAGTAAGATAAAGATGAAAGAAGTTCAGAAAACATTTGTAAGGGAGAAGCCAAGTATAAGTCAATAAAGGCTCATAGAAACAGTACTGAATGCTGAAGCCTACAGTCCTAACTGTGTTAAGGGCTGCCAAATGGTGAAGTGTCAAAACAATTAGAGTTTATTCTCTGGTTGCTAATGCACAAACTAAAGTGGTGCTGAGATAATCAGCAGAAACATTGCTAAGCAAGATGATGTATCATCTTCTGTATCACCCTCAGTAATTTCAAGGCAAGAATGAAGTGAAGGATGAGAAGAGTGGCTGGGAATTGAAAGGGAGACAAAAAGAAGTCAGGAGGTGAGGAGACTGCAGAATGTTTGTTGTGAAATATATATATCTGTATGTGTGCATGTGTATACGTGTGGGTATATTTATATTCTTAAGTCATATGTCAAGTATAAGAATTCAGGAGCGGAAAAGTGAGCACCTGAGCTGTATTTACTGCAATTCACTCAGATGTGTTGTGGCAAATGGAGCTGACATCCTGAGAGAGGCTAAGGGGTGAAAGTAATGATGAACAATCTTCAGAAAGTAAAAGCAGAAGAAATATTAGAGCAGTTACCAGAGAGTGAGCGGGAGATGTTTAGATTTATGAGCTCTTCTGGATAGCAGCCACAGTTTGTCTGAATTTCCCAGTAACAGGTTCTTGGTTTGAGCTTCATCAGGTCATCAGAATAATGCCATCCGCTGGAGTGGGGTTCTAGTACTTTCTTTGGATCATCTAATGTGCAAAGTGCAAATGTGGTGCACATCTTGGAGTGCTGTGTTGATAAGCAAAAGCATTACGGATATGCAAGTGTAGAGATGGGGATTTTGTTATGTCACTGGCTGTCTCTTTGCCTTTAACATTTTCCTCTACTTTTAGTGATACTTTTGAAACTAGTGTTTAAGTTTGGGTGCTGTAGCTCAGAACTTTGCTGCTGCTACTGAGGGATGGGTTCAGAATGGAGACTGAAGCCACGAGAGTGGCTGCCCACCCATGGCAACAGAAAGCAGATGTGTGATGGAAGTCAACTGGGTGACATCAATCTTTTGGGTAACATGCACAATTGGATTCTAGGGTCAAGGCTAACAAGGAGTGGGGTCTAATTTACTGCTGAGTCTTGGTGCGAGCCTCTTGCAAGGCATTGCTGCTGATATTTCTATTTCTCGCTCTCTTCCTTGCATTGCTTCGTTAAAGTAAGTTAAAGTTGGTGCACAGCTGCCTCACATGATCTGCATTTGTATTAGCGCCTCGTGCCATGGAGCAGTCAGCAGGGACAAGATCTGTTCACACAGAGTGAACCCAGGGAAGTGCTTTGCTATCCCAGTGCAGGATATTTTTTCAGCGGTTCCAGAGAATTCAAATTGCAATTCCATTTTTCCCTTTAAATTTAAACTTGAAGAAAGCAAAGGGAGCTTCTGATTTGCATTGGTGGGTCCAGATGAGGGCTGAAGCAATTTCAGCTTGGCCAGCCTTGATCGTGCATGTCACCCTCCTAGAAGTTTTGTTCCCCTCCTGTTGAGCTGCTGAGGAGAGAAGGGAAAAGAAAAAGCAGCTTTCAGTTGCTAAACCCCCTCGTGGTATTGAATTCTAACCAAGTACATCCAGCACTGCCAGGCAGAAATGCCAAAAGGAGGAAAGCTGCTGAATCAAAAGAAATGGTAGGGTGGCAGGGGAGCAGGAGAGCAGCACTGGTGTGTTTATTTCATATATTTAGTGTTTTCTATTTGCAGATCATCTGGGAATAGACTTCAGTTGTTTTTTATTATTACTGGTTTTCTGTCCTTAAATTATTCAGCAAATGGTTCAGGAGGGCAGTTTCTAGCATATGGATTAGTTATCATCAGCTTTTTTTGGTGTTCTGAGCTGAACTTGCAAGATGCCAAAAGCTATCAAGCACCCTGTGCTATGGTCTGAGCAAATGGGAGTTTGCAGTGTGCTACACCTCTCTGGTTGAAATCCTATTTGCACGGTGTGGAGTGGCCACTTAAATCAGGTGGGTTTGTTTCTGCTCCCTAACAGAGAGACTCTCAAGGGCTTTCAGCTTGGTGACGTGAATCCTCCTGCCTCAAGTGCTCAGGCAATTTGAGGAGCCCTGGCACTTTCTCCCTGCCCTGATTGTTTTGTGGACAGGCAGCGTGTGATACCATGGGGGAGGTGGATGAGAAGACACAGCCAATCTCAGCAGCTGGAGCTTGGTCCCTCTCTTCTGCCAGAACTATAGCAGGTCCTGGATGCTCAGGATAGCCAAATGGATGCAGGAGAGCATCTCCTCCCCTGTGGGATGCTGGCAGAGCCACCCACTGATGTTAGCTCGGTTGTTTATCTCCAATTCAAAAAGATATTATCTTTGCCCTAAGTGTAACCACTTCGTGGTGCGTGGTGGTGATGGGGAAATGCAAGGTGCCCATTTCGCTGGAGGTTTCATTGCGCTTGTCAGGGTTCTGGCAAAACCTTTGGCCACCCCTTTGGTTTTCAGATGCTGAGCAGATCTGGTGGCATATTCTCAGTGTAGTCATGCTTTGGAAACCAACACTGTTTACTGAGCAGTAAGGTGGCATTATTAGGACACCTAGGAGTTAAACCACTCTTCTTTCAAGCAGCAATGTGTCTTTTCTGGTGTGGTTTGCTGCAGCATGCTGCCTAGTCATTAGATAATTAATGCCGATTCCATTGGAAATACAGCCATGGTCTGCTTTTCCAAAATACCCTGTGTGTACTTTGTCAGCTGCATTCAGTGGAGCAAGTTTGCTTGCTGGAGCTGCTGTAGCATGCACTTAAGCAATAAAATATTTACAGCCATTTCAAAAATTGTTGCAGTAGGCAATTTTCCTCATTAGTCTTACCGTTGTTGATGGGTTTTCATGGGATGTGAAGGCGTGAGGAGTCATATCTTTACCTGTCCCTGATCCTGATGGTAACACCAACCTCATATTTAGGGAAAAATATATTGAAGGAAGAATTATGTGTATCTATCAACCATGTGCTTTTATGGGATCACCGGTTTTCACCTGAGAGGAGTAGGATATGCTAAGGCATTCTTTGCTCCCTCCTATGTAGGTCTACAGAGACTTTAAATTATCTTTGGGATGTGCAGGAAGAAATGGGCTGTAAGAACATAATAAGAATGACTTTTTTTTGAGTACCTTCAGCTAAGGAATCTCCAGGCACGTTTCAAACATCAAAGAGCAAGATAGCAGTGCTATCTCCTAGGTATAGCTGTGATGCTCCAAGAGGTAGAAAACTTTGTATAAGGTGAGATGCAAAGCCAGTAGCAGACCAGGAGATGGAACCAAATCTTCTGCCTCCCAGATGTGACCCTTGCTGCAGGAGCTGACCCTGTCCTGCTTCCCTTTAACCATTGGAAGATTTCCTAAATTTTGAATCCAGTCATCAATTCTAAAAGAAACTTTTCCTGGTTCTTCTCTACTTCTGTCCCCAGGGTATGCAGCACGTTTATTCCGTGAGGTTGTTCCCATGTTCTTTTGCTTCTGTTCATTAAAAACTAATAACGAGGAGTGGTTTACTGAAATAAAATTCACCCTGTTTGAAAGGAACAAACTGATAACAAAATGCTTAATGAAAACACTTGCAATCATCTTCATTTGTCAGAAAAATGAAAGAGTTTGCAGAAGCTCAATATTGCTGGTGAAGTCCCACAAGAATTGAAATCGTTTTTATTAAAAATGCATATATAAGAACTTACTGGCTGGTAAATATTTTGGTACATCCTTGCACAAAGGAGGGCTCTTTCATTTTAGTGAAGCAAAAGTGATGCCCACACATCTGCAAACTAGGATGTAAGAAATTGCCAGTGAATAATGCTCTATTCCATCCTATCAGCCACAGGGCAGTGTCTTTACTTGACTCTCCTGTAAATAGTAACACACCCTGTAGACAGTGGTAGTTCAAAGCTAAGAAGAACCAGAATTATCCTTTACATATCCCAAAAGAATGAGGTTTGGTTATTTCTTACGTTCCCATATTTGCTCCAATTTATGGGGTAGATAAGGCTTGAATTTTGAAGGACGACATCATGAATTGCTTTTCTTATTGATCTAGCTTTTAATGTGCAAACAATGAAAACAATAAAACTTGCATTTAAAAACAAACATTTCTAGCACAGGAGCTGCATTAAAATGACACAAATTGCTTTTGTGGGCTGAATTTAACAGAACACCCATGAGGTTCCACTTAAAAACAACAAGCCAACAAAAATCAAATTGCATTGTTTTACTAGCAAACAAAATGGTGAACATGCCTTGGGCTACGTTTTCAGCATGTTTTCTTGGAAGATCAAAGCTTAAATCCCATTAACCCTTCCAATGTCTGTCTAGTGAATTCATTTCTGTACCTCTGGGTTCCTACTACTCCCTTTAACCAAACTCTTTGCCTACGTCTGTTGCTTTTCTTCCTCCTCTGAGCACAGGCGGTGCTTCTCTCCTTTCCCCCACTGCCATCTCTATGGAAGCAGCACCTTGTAAGCTGGTAGGGCTCAAACAGCCAGTTGTCCACCTCACATTTTCCTGTTTTACTGACTCGGACATCTGGATAGAAGCCAGAACTGAATTCTTTATTTTTATTTTTTTTATTTTTATTTTTTTTTTACCCCCTCACAGGCGCTGCACACCCACTGCCTACCGGGTGAGGAAGACTCACTTGGTTAGCCAACAGACCCATTTTCAGAGCAGGTTTTGATCTCAGCTTAATCCCTCTCTTAACAGCTTTCTTCTGGACATCAGATACATTGGTATTTCAAAGGCACTGATGTTTTGTTGCTTTTAGTGAAGGAACACTGATTTGTGTCAGTGTGTCACGGCTACTGGAACAGGTGACAGCAACCATGGCCATCTCCTGTCCTTCCTCCCAAGGGTTCGCTGCTTTCTACCATCTTACACCAGCATCCCTTTGCTAACAGGGCAGACCAGATCCTAATCTGACTTCGCCCTTATGTCACTGCTCTACTTGGGCTCCGTTCCTTCTATAAATACCGACTCCTCCAAATAGTCATTAATTCCAAATATCTGCTTGTCTGTGGCAGTGGTGCAGTGTCGGAAAGATTAAGGAGACGGAACAGATGCGTCCTTCTGGATCTGGTTTGTCCTTATGGGAAAGTGTGGAAAGATTTAGGTGCTCCAAAGAGCAGCAGCATTCCCCCAGCACTGAAGCTGAGCCCTCCCAGCCCAGGATGACACCAGCATCTCATCTTGTCCCTGGAGAGCCAGGAGACATGCCAGGAAACTGAGGCCAAAAGGAGAGGTTTGTCCAGAATTAAATTCCTTTAGAAAAAAAACAAAAAACAGAGAGAAAGAGATCGGGGAAGGAGAAATCGGCAGGAATTGAATTCCAGCCGGCTCTGCGTTCGTTTATTGGAGCAGCTCAAGAAGGTGGCTGCATCCTGACGAACACAGAAGCAAACTGTACTTCCCGGCTGCGCTACCCTTGCCGGGCCTCCCGCTGACATGCCAGAGTTCACTCTTAAAATGCTTTGGTTACAGTACCAGCCCCACAGCTGGCTGCAGCTGCATGCCTCCCAGCTCCGCACAACTGGCTTTTCACACAGCCACGGCCCCTTTTTAAAAGGGTTCACTCGAACAGATTGCTGCAGCCTAACAATGTGTAAAACATGGTACTTCAGACAGGCTTTCCTTTTTATTGTGTGGGGTTTTTTTTTTGTTTTTTTTTTTGTTTTTTTTTTGTTTTTTTTTTTTTGGAGCCTTTTATATCCCCAGACGAGAAGCGCTATTGGCAAATAACTTGGCAGTGCTTTCTTTCCACCTGAGCGCTCGGTGAGGAGGGGTGCTGCCTCCCCACTGCTCCTTCCCCTTGGGAACGCCTCATCCCTGCTCCTTTTCTTTCTAAGAAAAAATGAAAATGAACCCCGTGTCCTTTCTTCCCTGCTGGTGGTGGTTTAAAGCCCTGAAAGACCAAGCGTGCTATTGGGACTGCAGCCCTGAGGGCTGCTCCTAAGCACCTGTATGGAAAATCTCTTGTAGGACTGCTCGGCACTTGTTCTGCCTTTCACAGCTCCTTGCACAACCACAGGCCGTGGCAGGGCAGATCTGTGATGCAGGGTATAAACACGGAATAAATCCTCCCGTTTCTCCCTTGCTGTGTGATACAGTTCACAGCAAACGCCCTGAACATCAGGTGTGCAGGAATAATAACGGATGGAAGTTAATATTTTATTGGAGGGAATTTCTGAAGTTTGCTCCGTTGTGCACTGATGGGTCAGAGGGGAAAGTCTTCAGCTCTGGAGTTGGAACAAAAGGTGCACAAGTTTGCCTTCGCCCCTCCTGCTTTTCCCTCGCTATCGATCTGGGAGGATAAGAAGGAGGGGGGGCAAATCAAAGCCTTTTCTGATGTCTGTTTGTATTTTGTTGGTTTGGGAGTATCAAGGGGATCAGAAAGGGCAGCAATGCTCCTCTTTGTGCTGTTGCTTTCCCGTTTTGCTCTCAGGGTGAGAACCCAAAGAGAAAGCAAGGAGCAAACAAACAACCAAAAAGCAGCAGCGCATCTTCCTTTATCTCTTACTCAAAAAGGTACACGTGTTTTGGGGAAGGGGGGAAATTTGAAATTAGACCAAGTTGATTATCTCCTACCAGATGCTGTGAAATGCAGCGCCTTTGCCACCCCCAGCTGAGCGGGTTGTGCTGGGTCTTGTTCTGTAACACACACCGGCCACTGCTGGACCCACCAGGAGCCCAGGTTGCAATATTTCTGGGGAGTTCATGCGCGTAGGGAGCTAGGGTAGTGCTGTGCTTGAGACCCAGATTCCAGGGAGAATTTCCCTGCACGATGGGCTGCATTTAAGGAGGCTTGCTCCAAACACTGCGGTGCTTGAGTCCAATTTCCAGTGTGAAGCGAGGTGTGATTTTTAATTTAGCTTTTATGAATTCTTTCTTTCCTAATCCCATCATCATCACTCTGTTCTAAGGTTTTTGCCAAATGCTGGCATTTGGTATTGATTTGAAATACAGAAAGCTCTCCTGGTGCCAGCTCACAGGGAATGAAGGTTGACTTGGTGCTGGGCAGCTGTGGTTAAAGTGGGCAGCACGATGACAGGGATTTCACCACTTGCTAGAATAGTTTCAATCCGCTCCCTCCTCTAAATCAGGCTGCTTTTTAATTAGCTGGAAATGCACCCATTCTACACTAGCAGTAGAGATGACGGATGTCATTTCCACAGTGCTAAATTGAGATGAAGTTCGTTTCCATGTGAGGGCAACTGGGATGTCCACATGATGTGCTGCAGCAGTCCCATTGACTTTTGGAGTTTCCCATCAGGCGGTGCTCCCACCTCACCCCTCTGGTGCTCCCATGAGGTCAGGGCTGAGGCATGTCGTGCCAACATATGGCAAATGGAAGCACTGGGGTTGGTCAAGCTCAAACTTTTCACTGGCTTTACGTTCTCACAAGCATCCTTTCTTTTTCTTTTCGTGAAGGAAAGCTAATATCTTGGCTCTTTCCTTTGGGAAGGGTTGTGGGATACCCAGGAAGCAAAGGCATCAAATAGGCAGGACCTTCTGGGATCAGAAGGCATCCTGGAGGCATTAGATATGGATGGCATTTGATACAAGAACTGAGGTTTTCCCGTTTTATTGATTTAACCTATTTGTGGTTGTACACGCACAATGGGCTACATTATGCGTGCCATGTGGATCCGTGCTCCTGCCAATAAACCCAGAAACCTCACCAGAGTGAGCTGGAGGGCAGATGTTTCCCACCCGACCTCTCATTCCCCAGGACTGCTGCAGCAGGCAGGGCGGAGGTGCACATTCTTGTTCACACGAGCCCCTTGCCCCTTGGGTCACAGCAGATAACCCCCTTCCTGTGTGGTTTGTTCACGTTCCCAGCAGAAATAATGCACGCAGGCTGAAGGGAGCTTGAGCAGAGCGGCTGCTCTCAGCTGGGCTGCAGCCCATCTTTACTATGAGCACACCTGGATCCGTAGGAACTTGAAACACATCAGAATGATTTGCTCATCGTTTGTGCTTATGTTGGTGCATTTTCTGTAATACTTTTGGAGGAGTTGAGACCTTACCCTCAGATTTTTATGAAGCAGTGCCTAGCTTTAGGCTGCCCAGAGTTTTGGAGGTTGGGTTTTCAATGGTGATTGGTGCCCAGGTGGGCACACGCTGAAGGCAGGGAGGTCAGCAGGCAGAGTGGGTGAAAACCAAGCTCTCACTGTCACAAGTTGAGACCCTCATAAATAGAGCTCAAGGACCAACAGAGATGTAGTGATTTGGCAACCCTGCCCACAGCAGGGGGGTTGGAAGCAGGGGAACTTTAAGGTCCCTTCCAACCCAACCCTTCTGTAGCTCAATGATTTAACTCTGCATTTGCAATTGCTGCTGCAAATGTCTTTTCTTTCCTCGTGTTGCTTTTTTCAACACAAAGCTCAGCTCAGGCAGACACAGTCCAGTCAAAGGTACGTTTTAGGAGAGTAAGAAGGAGCTGTAATAAATCCAGGCACTGCACATGTTGGCCACTTGTTCTATAAATGAAGCAGAGCCTTGGGGTGCTGGTGTGCTGAAGGGCGTCTAACACAGCAACAGCAGCACAAATGGTTGGTGCTTCCACAAGAGAAACTCTGCTCTAACAGACCTTGTGCTTCGTATAGACAGCAAGGCTGGGGTGAGGAATGGGGCCATCTTCTGCAGGATTCAGTAAGGTGTCCTTTTTCCTTTATGTAGATATAGGAAGCAGAGAACTGAGTGTCGTAATCTGGCTGAAACTCTTCTGATGGGACATTTCTCATTTAAGCTGCTACCTTCCTAAAAAAAGCTTTTGTTTTGAGGGGAAAAAATAGTTATTTACTCTGTTTCAAATCAAGATGGAGCATTCCAGCCAAGCTGAGGCATGCTTTCCGTCCTTTTCAAAATTAAATGCTTCAATTTTCCATTTGGAAATGACTTTTCATTGCCATTTTTGTATAATACAAGTACGTTATGAAGTGAAGCACTTCGGTTTTTATTAAAGCAAAACCATTCTGAGGGACTGTTTTGTGCTGAGAACAGAGAGGATCTTTTGGCATTTCCAATATTTCTGTGCTGCTTCCTCTAAGTTTTAAAACTCAGCAACAGCAACACGTGGAAAAACCCGAATTACCCACAGGAGAGTTTCCAGCTTGCCACTCATCCCAGTAAGCAGTGCAGTGTCAGGATCAGCAGTATATGGTCTTGCAGCAGCCCAACGTGTTCTATGGTTGGGGCTGAAATCCTATATTTAAATAGCAATAATTCACATGAAGGATCGACAGATTGGAATGCACCTGGTTCAAGCTGTTTGCTGCTAATATCATTCCAAGTTTTCTCTGGTACAAGCCAACTTCATGGTTACACGCAGTCTCACCTGCCTTACTGAGAGATGCCCTCCTGTTGCACTTTTGCTTTCAGATCTTGGGTGAGACAGATGAATGTAAGGGATCCCACCATCGAGGGAGATGTGCAATTTGCAGGGTTCTGCATCTCATGCACCACACGGGGACCCTTTAAGGAGACTTCAAACCAGACCCAAAAAACCCCCTTTGCCACCCCAACCCACCAGTTGCTTTTGAAATCTGAGGCCAAGCTACTTAGCTGCACTGCTGGCAATATTGTTTAAAAACAATGGGGCTCAATTAGATGAGAATTATTTTAACACTTCGGAAGGCTGCCAAGTCATTTCCTTCTCCTTTATTGATTTTTTCCGTTGCCAGTAAATATATATGCAGCAGCAGAATGAAAGAAGTAGTGTTGGGGAGGGAGGGGGGGAGAAAGCGAAGTGTTAAAAAGGAGACTGTAAGAAGATCTGTCCCTTGAACCTATGAGAAGGACATTTTAAGGCAGAAGGAAGCTAGGGATTCATGGAGGCGCTTTGTAGGGTTTGGTGTGGCAGCAGACAGCCCAATATTATTTTCCTTCCAGTGCTTGCCTGATCCTTTACTTAGGTTGGCTCCTGTTTCTTCCCCTCATTGTGCAGCCCCTGCGTGAGCTGGTCTCTATGTAAAGACATTCCACCTACATTCCTCTGCCACCAGCGGAGAGGAGGGGGAGCGCAATTATGTGGGCTAACGAGACACAAAGGGCTCCGCAGCTATGGCTCAGAAACTGGAGGTAACTTTTTCCTCCTTCATTAAAAAAAAAAAGCAAAACAACCACCAGCACTAACAACCAAAAAACCAATGAAGAAAGAAAAGAAAAACCCAAAAAGCAGAAGTTGCCAACAAGGTTTGCTCCTAGCTTTCCTACTACCTGCCTGCGATGGGAGGGTTTTGTAATTAGCCCAATTAAATGTTCCCCTGCTCAGCACTCTGTAGATCACCACAGAATGAACCCTTACTCTCCTTTTGGCAATATCTGTGTTTCTCTCTGAGGTTTTTCTTGTCTCTTCCACATGCTGACGGATGAGGTGGGACCAGATCTGAACGGTTAAAAACGGGGCCAATAATTTGGTGGGTGTAGTTGTGCCATTCATCTATTGGGGCCCAACCTGTGTCCAGACTTCAGGAGTGACCCTGACCTTCTCCATCTCCACCAGCACAGCTGAGTCGCGTCACCATCTTGTTAACATACACTAGGCATGTTCCTCTATACACGCTACTATGAGAGGGATGTGGCCAGGGCAGTCTATAAAAGCACCATGAGTCACAAAAAAGTGAGAGCTGGGGTAATTCTCCACTTGAGTAAGCACAGAACGAATTCTTCGGAAGTTCACATGAACTGGACCTCTTCCAGGTGAATATCTTCAGGGATGTTATCAGGGCTGGATTTGTTATCTGTGTTATTACACTTCTCAGCAATGACTTCATTACCTATTGGGTTTTTTTTTTGTTTGTTTTTTGTTTTTTTTTTTTCCATGTGCAGTGCTTTTTAAATGTTGCCATCCTGCTTACCATATTGATTTCTGTGCCCCTGCACTCTTTCTTCCCATTTTGTCTAATAAGCAAATTTCATTACCTGACTTCACAATTTTTCCTCTGGGCCATTAGAATTGCTTGACTGTATTCCTGGCAGAGCCCTTAATTAGAGATGGATCAGAACTGATGCCATTAAACCGATCCATTAACCACATTCTTCCTGTGACTCCAAATGTGAGTGGTTCAGATAAAATGCAACCTGGATCCAAATCACCGTTGAGTTCATCATCCAAAGCTCCAGACTTCCTCAGATTGCCAAAGCTGAAGAACAAAAAGCAGAGCCAGTCATCATCATGGACTGTTTGTATGTTCTGTTTAAGTGGTCCTGACATGAGAAGCATCTCTGGTTTCATCCTGCGTGTCTGATATATTAATGATTTTGTTTCTTGGCAGTTTTTGGAAGGCTGGGTCCTTTGTTAAAATGAGAATGTCATCACTCTCTTCTATTCATATCATATCATTGAAAATAGGACTATCTCCTTGCCTCCAGCTGGTCCCAGCCCTCTCAGCCCACCTGTGCTCACCTGAGGCTTCCCCAGCTCTGAGAACTCTGCTTTCTGTGCTCGTAGGGCATGAAGCCAGGCCTGGACCTCGCATTCCCTAACAATATTAGCTTCACTTTTAAAATACCCCTGAGAGCTCTCTGAAAGGTAGTCCAGATTTAAATCTTCCTAAAAAGACCAATAAGTTGAAATCCATTGGTAGACCCTTTGGCTTTCTGTAGCCTTCTCAGGTGATGTATTGAAACAACAGCAGAAAACCATAAAGAAATGGTTTTCTTTAAAATCACTTTCTTCCATATCTCCGTGCATTTTAGTTGAGTTTCAAGCATCTCCATCAGACAACATGTGCTGAGATGGTCTCTTTTCAGATCTGAATTGGCCATGATGGGTGCAGAGAAGCTTAGGGATATGGCTGGTGGGCATGGTGGTGATGGGTCAGCGGCTGGACTTGATGATCTCAGTGGTCTCTTCCAACCTTAATGATTTTATGATTCTGTGTAGCTGTAAAAATAATGTGGGATTTTTCCCTTTCTCCCCTGGGATTCTCATGGAGGGTCCACGTGGCCTCTCTTTGGTCTGAGCAGGGCAGCGCCTGCTGGCAGGGCACAGCATTGCCTCATGGGGCATGTCAGAGGCAGGTTGTGCCAATGAGAATTTTGTGAAATAACGCATTTCTTTGTCTGTTTCCTACCCCATAACCCTCAGCACCTCACTGCCGATTTTACTGCTCTCCCTGTTTGCAGAAACCTTAATGCTATTTGAGTTGGCCTGTAGAATAACTTCTCGAGAAGGGCGCAGGACTGAAAAAAAAAAGGGAGGCTTCCCCCTTCTTCCTCTCATCCCCCCAAAACGAAGTGTAATTTGCCTTTAAAGGCTCTTAAACAGCAAACGCATTCTGTCTGATCCTCCTTAATAAAGTATCCCAGCAGTGCTACAGTGCCTTATTTGAGGTCTGTGCAGTCTCATTAAATTTGATGTGTCACAGAGGGCTTGGACATGTGAAAGGGAGGCTGCAGGAACCAGGATTGAAGTTTGCCAGATTTACGAAGGAAAAATGATTCATTATGGCTTTGCAAAATGGACGCCCTTCAGGCTTCCCGCTCCATTGATCGCGCGCGGCCGAGGCAGTGTTGGCTGAGGGGGCCATGGCAGCCAGCGGATTTAACCCTTATTAATAGCTGGTTAAATTAAGGATTCGGTTTGATCTCCAAAGATGTACGCTTGTACTTCTGCATTCTGAGTAGAGAAAGGAAAGGTTATTAAAGATTTAAGGGCTGAGAAGCCAGGGCTTGTTTGGTGGTGCTGCGAGGAGCAGGGCGGCAGCCCCAGGCTTTGCTCAGGCCCTACAAAGACCCCATAAGCAACCCCATGTGCAGCCAGAGCAGCCCCAGCATGGATCAGACCAGGGCGCTCCCTCCCTGAGAACCTGGGGAGGGAGAGGAGGATGGGGAGAAATGAGCTGGAGTCATCCTTTTGATGTACCATGAGCTGGGGTCATGATCTGATGTACGATGACTTGAGGTCCCACTTTTGGCATACCGTGAGTTGGGGTCACCCTTTAAATGTACAATGAATTGGAGTCATCCTTTTGGTGTACCGTGACTCAGGGTCATCCTTTCAATGTACCATGACTTGGGGTTATCATTTTGGTATACCCCAAATGTTGTCCTTTGAGACTCCAACATGCCTGTTGCACCACATTTGGTTTATGGCTGCTGCTTTGCCATAGCAGAGATGATGGCTGTGCTGCGTGCTGTGTTCTGGAGCAAAAGGCCCTGTTGAAGTGTGTGTTTGCTGGAGATTGAACCTCAGTTGGTCCTTGTCAGCTGTCCTAAGGGCTCTGGGATGTGTGGGGGCTCTTCTGGGGCAGATCCAAGGCATCCTCATGGCACTGGGGTTTTCGCATCACCTGCACTGATGAAAAAAAATTTCCCTTAGTGGTGGGAAATACAGTAAGAACAGGCTAAGCTTGCACCAAGATGTCCACATTTCAGTTCAAGACACCAGGGGGAAAAGTTTGGCATTCAGCTGCTCCTTGGGATCCATGTCTCCATCCCTCTGGGCAGCAAGGAAAGGCAGGAGGAACCCAGCGTGGGGGATTTCCTGGTGCTGCAAAGATATTCCCTGATTTGTGGCAACGGAGTTGGGGGTCCTGAAGGAAAAACATTTGTGCTTTCAAAAAAGGCTGTAAATCATGCCTCGCCATTTACATTTTGAGTGAAATAGGATGTCATGCCATTTTACCTCATGTTTATTTCCAAATGCTGTATGCTTTACTGTCCACTTTCTCTAGCGCCCGTGCTGCCTAAATTGTATTGTATATAGGCAGAGGTGCAGGGATATAAATCTCACTTGGTGCCAGTGTACACCAATTATTCTCAGGAAATGCAGCCTGCCAGCTATGATCCGTGGTGCCTGCGAAGCATACTGTGGGATATTCCATCTTATGAACCTTATGCCTTCCCCAGCACAGATTTAGGAGCAAACACTCTGAGCTCAGTGCTGTGACACGGGTATAAAATGGATGTCACTGAGATCTTTTAATTTGAGAGAGCAAATTTCAGCTGCAGACGCATACAGATGCTGTGTGATAAATACAGTCTCTCAACTGCATATTTAAACAAAGCATTAAAGCATTCACACTTCCTGTTGGAGAAGTATTTTATTTCTTTTCCTTTATTTATACAGCGTGGCAGAAAGAGCAGAAATAAATTTCATCGGCTTCTTGCTGCCTCATCACCAGCAGAGACACACAGGAACAAGATGAAACATTGCTCAAATAAAATGTAAATTGAACTTGCGTGCCTTGTCCAGTAAAACACAGTGAGAGTTTGGCAATGAGCTCTGCAGGGCAACGCAGAGAGTGAGATGGGGCCACAGGAGGGACGGAGCTGGTGCTGCTCCAGGGCTAGATGAACCCGAGTGCTGGGGTATGGCAGCTCAGGCTGTGAGCTTGTGGCCATCCCTTGGGTCTGCACATGTCTCTGTTCCCTCAAGTCTTGGTGCTAATGGGGTTTGGTTTTGGTTGGACTTGTGCCTCATTTCAGCTTCACCGAGGAGGTGAGGGCTCCTGCTGATGCTTTTGCGGTGGCAGTGCTTTTTTTGTGGAGTGAGCTCTGCTGTAGGTTCTCTGCTCGTTTTAAGGCTTTTCTTTCCCTGAACCAGAGGGTTTGCCTCCATTCTGACCTCCCTGCGGTTCCAAAAGTCACAGGGATGTAATTCCTGGTGGGACGGGATGGTCCAGCAGGTGCTGAATGAGGCAGGGATGGAGCTGTGGTGCGCACTGAGCACCCGAGCCAAGCCCAGCAGCACCACCGATGCAGACAGGACCTGTGCAGAGTTTGTGCTTTCTGGACAGAGGAACTCTGTGTTCTTTGGAAAAATATTTCTCCACCAGTACCGTAATGAGAGGTTTAGATTGCCTTGCCTTGAAAATAAACAGACCGTCTTCCTCTGCCGCTAAGCAACGTCACTCCTCTGACCTCAGCACAGCGGATTTGCATCTCCAGAGGGCAGGGAGCTGCCCCCATCCTCAGCACACCCCGAGCGGGATGGGATGAGATCCCTGCTGTGCTGCACCCGTGCTGGGGTCATCCCCACTGCCACAGCCCCATTACATCAGGGAGATCAGTGTCACCGGGAATTGGCTCGCTATTGCTATTCCAACTTACTTTGTGTATGCTGGGAACTCAGCTAGGAGATGGTGCTAGATCTTCCCCAAGCTGCCCTCCTGGTTAATTAAAAGATATTCTTCCCTATGGCTTCTAGCGCAAATCCCATTTACCAGACTTTCTCATGGGCAAAGAAAGGCTGAAATTGTAGCTATAAGGCTAAATAGATCCACATTGTGCTGTGAGAAGGGGAAGAGAGAAAAAAAAAAAAAAAAAAAAGCACATCACAATTCAGTTAGCTGCTTAAAAAGCTGCCTTGCTTATTGCCATTGTTATAAAACCCAATAAATCATGAGATTACTTTCTCAGGGTCCTAGAAGCTGTCCTACGGGTGGAGAGCTGTAGGCAGCAGATGGAATGGGGACGTTGGCTCAGAACTGGGGGCACAGCCAAAGCCCCCCAAGGGCACAGGATAAGGATCCTTTAGACTCAGTATTTCTCAGCCTTTAGGCTTAGATGTTGACACTGGTATGGATGAGGTGCCTGTCCCTGTGCTGTGCTGGACCCATATCCCTGCATATCAAACCCCGTGGTGGAGGTGATGCTGTGTGCCCACCATTGAGCTGCACACGTCCGTGTTAATGGTGGGTGTCACTCCGTCCACGTTTTACCTGTATTGGAGGTGATCTTTTGTCAAACAGCTGGTGCTGTATACACAAGCCCTGGGACAATGCACGAGGAGCCTGTTATAAAATCGCCTTATCCATGGAAACCAGCAGTTTGCTCCAGTATTCCTAAGAATCCAATTGATTCAATCTCTGCTGCATTCTGCAGGCAATGCGTTTGACCTAACATCCGCATTTTGTCTCCAGACAATAGCTGCATTAAACCACAGCCCAGCCTCCTCCGAGCAGAAAAAACACAGCGCTCAGAGCAGGTTTCTTCTGGGGACAGGATGGGGGCAATCGATGGAAGGGACAGCAAAAAGAGGCGAGAAGTGCAGGAGCTCACCCTGGCTCTGCCATTGACCCGTTGGATGGCTTCCAATCTCTTTGTTCTCGTTTATTTATAGATGTATGTGTATATATATATATAAAGGCTTTGAGGATGGGACGGGCTGCTGAGCACAATGGGGTCCTGCCCTGGGGCTGGAGCCCCGCTGCAGGAGAAGGGCACCCAGTGTGGAGCTCACGCTGCTCTGCTTCTATCAGCAGCCCTCCAGCAGCTGACACCAGCCCAGCACCTGGCCCTAAATTTAGCTGGAGCCCTGACACAGTCTGAAGGCAAACTGGGGCATCCTGTTCTGGGCGAGCAGGGAGGGGAGGCTCGGAGAGATAACATATTCCAGGTCTTCCTCATTACAATTCTCCTCATGCAGGATTATCTTTGATTTTTCCATAGCTCCTCCACACTGGCAGCCAGAGGCTTTGTTTAAAACACATCCATCATTATCACTGTAATGTGTTATTGTTATTATTATTATAACTTATTCATTTGTTTAGCATTTCCCCACAACAACCCCTGAATTGGTGTTCTATGCTTTGCAGTCTGAAAGCAATCTGCAAGGAGAAATCTGGGGTGGGGGTGTGGGGAAAGAGGTGAAAAATACCAAAGTAAATCAGTGAGATGCATTTGGGGAGCACAGCAAAAGCCCCAGGCCTAAGGAGGAAGCCAAATAATGGTGAGGATCTGTGGGTAGGTTAGAAAGAAGCTGCTGTGTGGTGTCAAGTCAGATGAAAGAGCATTGAGAAGGGACTTTGCCTCATCTGTGCAGCAGGGGATGCTCTCCAGGTAGCTCTGTGCCTCACCTGGAAGCTGGGAACCCAGATCCTGCTTCAGTATTGGGACACCTGAGGGATGAGGTGTAGATTCAGGGAGGTGTCTTTAGTAAGGAGCAAGGCTATTGCCTGCTGGAATGCAAGGGCAGGTTTTCAGCTCCCCAGGTCTTTGTATTTCTCTGTTTCTTTTGTTTTCTTCCATTTTTCTTAAGGAAAAAAAAAATCTAATTAAAAAAAAAAAAAGAAAAGAAAAGACAGAGAGACATTAACAGAAAGATGTGGGACTGCATGAGGTCAATGCAAACAGCTGTTAATGTAAAGCAGGGAGACAAAACCCAAACGAGCCCTCATTATGCCCTGGCTCACATCTGCATCACTCCAATCAAAGACAGCAAGAGACCTCGAAAGAGATCACAGTGACATCTTGATTTCAGATCTATCCAGACAGACTAGAGAACCCTGAAGCCTTCAATAATTCATTGTTTTCTCCTCTTAATTTCCTCTCCTGCTACGAACATGCACGGTGCCACGTATTTCATGCTCAAGGTTTTGCTGAAGGTGATTCTGTTTGTGCTGCTTTTCGGTGCAGCCTCTTCCCCTTTTAATTTTAATGCAGCGTTTTTGAGGACGTCTCCTGCAAACCTTGATGTCTGCTTTGAGGAGCATCAGGAAGGCATGGGAAGATCGGGCTGAGGCAGATTATGATATCATTCTGGTTAAGTGCAAATGCATTTTATAAAAGGCTTTGGCTCCTTACCAGGAGGAAGTGACAGATGATCTTTGGCAATTTTATTAATGTATCGTTTCTGTACTGCGCTATAGGTTGCCATTATTTGCTAGGCATGGATGAGAACCAGAATTACTTTTCTAAGCCTCTCCTGTCCTCTCCCAAACAATCTTGCATGGATTTGAGGTATATCCCAGATCTGAATGATTCTCTTATGCACGTGTATTCCAAATCCCCATCTGAATACCTGCCTGCTGGTTATGCTGTGTTATCTGTTGCCTAATTCAACATCAGCCCAAGCCCTCTGCGAGATCACAGCACAGCTGCCACTCCTGTTGTCAAGATTCCCACTGCCTTGCTGTCCTTTGAGGGCTGCCATGGTCGCAGCTAGGAAATATGGTAGAAGGAGTGTCCGTGGGGTGTGGGGTCTGTCTGTCCCACTGTGCAGAGTGAACCCAAGTGGCCACGTGGTGACTTTGCCAAAGAAATAGAGATGGGGCTAATTACAGTATCAGGGCTATGCGGAGAGATAGCCCAATGCAAAATATTCAATTCATTTAATATTCCTGATGAATAGGCAAATTACTCTAATCACATTAGTTATTCTATTCATTTATTAGCTAAGAGTGATTAGCAGTGAATGGCTGTAAGAGGATCTTCCAGGTGCAAAAATTAGGCATCTATAGTTTCGTGATGTTTATTTTCAGCTGAAGATAATTGTCTCTTTAGTTCCTCGCAGGCGTGCATACACACTGACACATGCAGATACGCTCTCTTTTGTCCAAACGTGGGGGAAAAAAAAGGTAGAAGCAGCCAGGGCTGGCACACAGGTGTGGAGAGATAAGGAGAATTCTCTGTGGAATGTAACAGGATTTATTGAAAAACAGTTGGGAAGAGATTGCTCAAAGATTATGCCAAGTGAATGCAAAGGGATTTGGAGCTCTGGTTCCCACAGAGCGTGCTGATAATGCCATTTTAAGCACGGGGCTCTGCTATGTTCATGCTTGATTTGATGGCACTGGTGAGCTGCATCCATGCGATGGAAGCATTGCTGTGCTGTGCTGCTCACCAGAGGAGCTCTTGTGCTGCTCCTCATGGCCAGAATATGTGCAGAATGGTGTTGGCTAATTAACCAGTGATACACAGGTCTGCAAGGTCCTTCATTAGCAACTGCATCAGCACGTCTAGGCGGCTCTTGCTGTGTCCACCCAGCTCTTCCTATGGGGCACACAGATGCACCCAGTGGGACAGGCTGCATGGGAAGCAGTGGGACTGGCCACGGGCAGCAGCATGGGCAGGGTGACATGGAAATCCTGCATACCTCAACTTCAGCTCCTGAGCTCCTGTCGCTGCCTTGGAACTCATCTTTCAGGTCCTACCTGATGGCTTGATGTGCCAAAAACTTGATCGCCAGTTTGTCTCCAGATGTGAAACAGCAGGATAGCAAGGAGGGCATTTTGCTTATTTCACCTAGGGGAAAATCAATGGGCAGCAGTGTTTGGACAGTAAATTGATGGTGGCATTTACTTCTATATATTGTGCAGTGTTAACCAGTTGCTTTAGTTTAATGTTCTCACGCGCCTTCAGGTTGTTATGCTAAAAAAAGGCTGAGCTGTCATTACATTTTTATAAAGTCAGTGCCGTTTCTAACAGCTTTAAAAAAGTGAATTTGAAAGAATTGATCAAATATCTCATCTTTCTAAGAGAATCTGGTCCTCTGGATTTCCCTGAGCTGTCAGCTTTCATTGATATGATCTGATTGATGCTGTTTGCCACATTAAGAAACGTTGGGAGCTAATCTGTTTTAATCCCATTCTCTGTTTTTAATATAATACTCTTCAAGGGAACTGAAGGTTATTACTTATTTTAAATAGCTTAAATATTTGTGTCAAAACATTGTCCTGAACGGTTCAAATCCACTCTTTGCCACGAGGCTGGGGAAAAAAAAAAAAAAAAAAGAAAACCCCCAAGCCACCAATGTTGAGACCATTTGGAATGATCTAATCCATGCTTCAAATCCCTTTGTTCTCCTGTTCCCTTGCAGTGCTGGAGAGTTTGAGCTGAATGCTATTTATTAGATTGTTGGAGTGTGTGCTGGCTGCTAAGGCTCATTTCAAAGATTCCCCTCTGAAGGCTGTGCTGGGAGGCTGCATTTTTCAAACTCGGAATTTGCTCCCGGTTTGGATGAGAGCTGCCCTATTGCGAGGCGTTTTCGATGGCGAGGACTGAGAATCCATCACCACGCTTGCAGTGAATGCTGTGTTATATCGAACTGGTACCTTTATTTCTGGGGGAGAAAGCCTTGGTGTTCCAGGTCTTTAAAATCAGTTGTATGGGGTTTTTTTTGGTTTTTTTTCTTAATTTTTTATTTTGGGGGGGGGAGGGTGAGATTGAGAAAATCCTCGGGTAAAGAGGAGTTGTACGTTATCTTGGAAGAATCATTTATCTCTATCCCACTTGTTTAACTTGGTTTGCCAAGCTGGAAAATTTAGATTTATTGGTGCCCAAAATAGGAATGGAAGCATGTAATGGGCTCGTGCTGCACGGAGGTGAGGAGGCAAAGCAAGGAGAAGTCAAGGGGTGGCTGTAGGGGTGGCTGCAAGGATATTGCAACGACCTTCTTTTCCATGCCTTCGTCAGGGGTTCGTTCACTGCATCCCCTTTGGCAAACCCTCCCCTCCAAAATCCCTCTGCAACGGAAGCTTTGCCCACGGGCAGATCTCCATTTGTGAAGGTGCCACGCTCAAGATGGCCCCCGCCGCATACGCACGTTTGCTTGTGCTTGTGTTTCACTAGTGATGCTATTGTTTACACTACATGCTAAAACAGGGCTTGCACTGGCTTCGCAGGAGCAGATGTGAAGCATAATCTTGGACGCTTTCCCAGTCCTCGCTCGGAGCGTCCAAGTGCTCAGTATTTGCTGCACGAACCAAGTCTAGTCTGACACAATGCCAGCTGCACTAAATGTGCTCTCGGAGTGAATGCTCAGTGTCTGGGTGGCTGATAACTTGCACACAAAACCAGCTTTTGCAGCCGGTCCCATTTCTAGCTCATTGGTTTCCCATCCTGCTGAACCGCCAGTGTGGCCGTGCTGCTTTTGTAGCTTTTTGGGTGTTGGTGCTGCTTGCAGCATCTCTGAGCATGAGCATGTTGTGCAGGGTGGTGACAAACACATCCCTTGTGCCCCCATGTTACTGGTGCCTGTGGTGGCCAAGCACAGCCCCTGTCTTGACCATTCCATTGAAATGGGAAGGGTCATTGCCAGCAATCTAAAGGAGCGTTCTCCTTCTTGCCTATCACCTGCTTCTGGTTATGTCTTCAGATTCAGAGCTAACAGATAGGCGTACGTTTATGTTTTATGTAGATAAAGCAAAGTGGTGAACATTGAGTGCCTTCCTGCCAAGTTTTCCACTCGCTGGAGTACATAGTCCACTTAAGAGCTGCAATCTGGTCGCTTCATTTGCTTTCAAATTCGTTTCCCATTTGTTCCTTCAAGACATTTGGGTAAGTGGCAGCATCTGCCTTATGTTTGTGTTATTCACACTGAATTTCCAAATGGACGTTTCAAATAGGTGCAAGATGCTACTCTGGCTTGAAAACCAGACTTCTGCAGGCTGTGCTTGACTTATTAGATGGTAAATAGGCTCTGTTTGAATGGAAGACCTCCAGAGCAACGCCGGAGCCTGTGCAAGGAGCCTTCAGCTGCTCCAGCTCCTCCCGTTGCAGGTTCCCACCGGCGACAGTGGCAATGAAGGACCTTTGAGGTGGAGGACCAGCGAGGGGGCTGGCAACGCTCAAACCATCGCAGACCCCGACGCCAGGTCCCCGAGGTGCGGTTTGTCGCATTCCGCTGCCCGAGGGGCCCTCTAGTGGCTCCCAATGTCCCCTGCCGCCGACCCCTCAGTGGTAGAGCTGCCGTGCTGTGTTAGGCTGGAAAAAGGGTTTGGAGGATGGAGACATGGCCCTTTCTACCTGGCTTTCTCCCTCCAGCATGATTCTTCACGTCCCAGCAAAATGCTGTAAGCAATGCCATGCAGCACCTGCTCTGCTCTGAGCAACCTGTGCTCTTTCACTTTAATTATTTGTCTGCTTCCCTCGTTTTCTTTTTATTCACGTTCTCCATCAGGGCTTTCTCCAGCTTCACCTTTGCAAATGGGTTGCCCCTCGTGCATCCCCTTTATCCTTAGACAATCTGTTTCGGGAAGTGCTTGGAGAAATCAGGCGCTCTGCTGGGGCAATGGAAGCTTTCAGTTGTACCCTGGTGGTATTACTTCTTATCCCTTCCCTTTCCAGTGGTGGTGGAGGGAAGGGGGGAATACAGATAACTGTACATCTCCAGCTGTTTGTGGTGGTAGTTACAGCTATCCAAAATAACTGGCAGAAAGATCTGTAGGTTTAATGTGCTGGGTTAGATTAATACTTCAAATGCTGGTACTTCAACAGTCTGTGCTCGTGACTTTGCCTGCACAGGATCTTCTACAATGGGCTAAATTGGCCCTGCTGGACACAAGAAGGCATAAAAACGTTTCTGATGTCATTTTCTATTGAGGTTCATTTGTACCACTAATAGGAAAGACAGGGAGGAATATCATGTGCACCCATAGTGCACCCTACTTTCTTCTCGATGTAAGTGTGATGCCCTCATCCCTGAAAGATTTTAAATAGAGAGGTTTTCATCTGCTGAGCTGCGCTGCTTTGCACACAGACATGGCAGAAGCTCATTTCTACCAGGAAAATGAGGGGAGAAGGGAACTGTTTGTCATTACTGGGTGGGCATTTCCCTTCCCAGAGGTGCAGGGCTGCCAGACTGTCCCCCCCAAAAATGTGCAGAGCTCTTTCAGTGCCACCTCTGCAGTCTGGGATGGGACATGGTATAAGTGCTGAATCTGAGGACAGGATTGCGATGGGATGTGGTATAATTGCAGGATTTGAGGTCAGAATTGGGATGGGAATTGGTAGAACTGTAGAATTTGGGGTCAGAATCGGGATGAGAATTGGTAGAAATGCTGAATTTGGGGTCAGGATCAGCCAAGATTTAAGGGCTTGTGAACATCTTATGGTTTCATGGTGGCGTTGGCCGGTATCTGGACAGAGCCAGTCAAAATATCTAGGAAGGGACAGCAGCAGAGGGGTGCAGACAGAAACTGCTTTGCCTGCAGCCACGCAGGCAGCTCTGGAAGCAGAACCATGCAGGCGGCTTTTGCCAAGAGCCCTCGCTCCCCCAGCAGCCAGACTGTGGGGAGAAAGACATTGGGAGCGAAGGGCTGACAGAGACTGACAGAAGCTTAGCACCCTGCTGGATTCAGCCTTTCAGAATCTGTGATGAAAGATAGAATTCTCCGCACGGCGATGGCAGCGAAGCCCCTGGTGCAGCCCTTTGTCTGGAAGATGCCAGGGAAGGCTGTGCCAAGGTGCTTTTCTCTGACCATCTGCCTGATGAGCCCACATGCCAGGGTTGATGCAATCCAGAGCCTGATAGCGCACAGGCCTGCTGGTTTATGAGAATCCATTTCGCAATTAAAACAAATATTTAGGATTTCTTCTAAATGGAGCGGCCAAGTCCTCCGAAGGAAAGTCTGGCAGATCTGAGCAGGCTAAAGAGGCTTCCCTTGCTCTCATGACAGATGCAAATGGCACTAAGATTCGAGGAGAACAAAGGTCATATACGTCATTAAAAAGTCACACTGGACCTACATTAAAATACGAAGGCACTCTAAAAGCACAGACAAAGAATACTGCCTGCGTTCCTCGGTGGAGGCCCGTCCTCACCCTTCTGCTCAGCTTAGATCTCAGTGCGATAAGCAAGCATCAAAGATGAGGTTATCCAGTTACAGGGATGCTGGCTTTGACTCCACATGTCCTATGTGGACATATGGCGTGTCCTGCTCTGCACCTGGGGAAGAAGCCATCCTGCCTTGGGCTGTGTCATGCTCCTGCTTCCTCCTGAGCTTCCTATAGCTGTGTCTCTTGCAGGCTTGATGTTTCCTGAGCTTCCTTCTAGGGCTACCACCATGTTAAACAAATGCATATGCTTCCTACAGCTTCTTGGCAGTGCTTTGAATATCTCCTATGTGGTAATGATGAGGTCTGGCATGCCACTGTGCAATCCAATGGTCTCACACCCCAACAGAGCTCAGCTGCAGGTCATATGTTCCCCTCTGAACCATATTTTCTGATGAAAACCTTTTTGGCTGCAGCCTCGCAACCAGCTTGAGTTAAGTCAACAAGACAGAGGAAATGACTTGGCCGAGATGAAATAGCAAGTTGGTAGTGAAGCTTGGACTGGAACGGGGTCTCTTGACTCACGGGTGGTTCTTTATTGCTGCAGCTGATGAGCGTGGAGCCGATGCCAATCCGTCCCATTAGTGCCACACACACCTTCATCTGCTCGTTTGAGCAGAGAGAAGGAAGAAACCAAACTCCTCTCTGAATACTGCAGTCTTGCACATCACAGAGATGAGATGTAAGCTCCTGCATGGAAGCACCTCCGGTGTGCTGGGGTTTCCCAGCCAGGCATCCATCCTGCACCTGAGACTTGTCAGCAGCTGTAAGCCATGTCTTTTGTTTCACCCTGACACAGAGAGGGAGCACTGGCTTCCAGCACTGAGTGCTGCTGATGCCATGCACCCATCTTAATGTGGGCTGGGTTGGACTGCAGTTACCTGCTGTACCTACTGCGTACAGCATCAGCAATTGCATTCCTGTGCTACTGCCCCCATTTAAGCTGTGTTGTAAGAGGGAGTGTGGGACCTCCTCTTTTTCTGCTGGCAGGGTTCTGGCTATCAATCTGTGTGGACGGTCTCTAAACACACATCCCTTTGTTTAGGAAGACCCTGTATTATGTTGACCAAGCAGCATGTGGCACTGAAAAAGGAAACAGAAAAAGCTTTTGAACACAAACTGAACTAGTGTTATAGGAATGTGGGGTTTTGCTGACAGCCCTGTTCTCTTTCAGGAAGAAAGATGATTAAATCTTTGAGAATGAAATAAAAAATGAGATCCACATCCCCACTTCCAAAGCAATGTAGGCAGGGGGTCCAGGTGAATTATTCCACTTGTAGGGCAGCTGCCAAAGTGGGCACTGTGCGCATGTTGCAAGCATGGATGCGAGCATGGAAGAGATCTGGAAGCTCTTTCAATTCTCTGCTTTCTTGCATTGTGTCACTTTGTGGTTCCCTAAGTCCCACTCCCTAAGCCTCAGTTTCTCCTCGGGGAATATTAACGGTTAATTGGTGCAGTGCTTTCAGGGCTCATCCATGAATTTTTAAAACGGAACAGAATTGCCAAAAAAATCTGTGGTTTTGTTCCAAATCAGTAATTTCCACCCCCTCAAGGACCATGTCCTCAAGCAAAACACATCTGTTGAAGTCAGCGCAGCCCCATCAGTTTACCACACCTATGGCAGGAGTTTATCTCGGCTCTTCCACCCATCTTTGTTTCCCACTTGTTTCCTGATGGATATTCCATGAAATACGCCTTGTGAACAGCCTACACATTCAGGGCTATTTCCTGAGATTCCCAAGCATAGATTTAATTCCTTATCTTGCTTGCAGACTCCCCATAGGACCGTGCACAAAGCCATCATTTATGCTTTTGCTCAGGACTTGTGTGCACCATTTCCATATTTATGGCTTAACTGTTGCTGCTGAGCTGAGCCCACGGAGTGTAGGGGTGATAGCAGGGAGCTCTGATTGCACGTGAGCCCCAGCAAAAGCAGGATGATGGCACGTCTTAGTCTTGAAAGTCTTTTTAGAAGAACGCCATACGGTAAAAGAGTGATGGTGAGTGAGAGCAAGTCGTAATCTTTCTGTGCCTCAGCTCTGTGCCTGTAAAATGGGGGACAATTGGTTGTAAGCACTGCTGGGGAAGGCACCCAGCATCCCTCTGATTGCTGTAGGGGTGCCTGGCAGGGCTGAACCCCAGCTCGGTGCCAGTGTGGGGAAGGAGCCCAGAATTTGGGCAGCATCCAGGTCTCCGTCCCCGCTTTTCACCTCCCAGTCCTGATTTGTTCATCTCTTGGGGGCCTTTCTGTTTCCAATTCCGTTGCTCCTCACCTGGGAATTTCAAGCTATTATTTAATTTCCTTCCAGATCTGAGCCCTTCCCCCTTCCCTTCCTTAACCCCCCAGCACTGCAGCCCCTCAGAGAAGGTGTCCTGCTTTTCTGCCCCTCTGTGCAAGTCGGTTTTCCTTGGCTCTCACAGCATCTCCTCTTGTGAAGGCATTATCCGGTGGGGAGCCTGATTATTTAGATTCCTCCAGTTTCCCCTTTTAATATACCTCCTCCATGTCCCCGCAGCCTGACCCCTGCCCAAGGACCTGCCACGAGGTTCTTTCTCCCAGCCTCCAGCCCTCCCCCAGCTTCCCTTTCATCTGTGATTTCTGAGAGCTCTGTGCTTCGGGCAGCAATGTCGGCGTTGAGCCGGGGGCCTCCGTGTCCCTCCCCCATCACCTGCAGAAAGGCAGAAACCCCTTCCAGGGCCACTTTAGGAGGAGGTGGGGGACAGCAGGACTGGGTGAGGGGAAGGAAATCATTTCATCCCCTCCCTGATTTTTTATTTTTAATTTATTAAAGAATTTGCAGCAAAGCTTCTCATGGGCTGTAGGCACTCAGGGCCAGATCCTGAGCCAGCAGACCTGGAGAAGTGAAGAGGGGGTCCCACCAAACCCCAGAACAGTGGAGGTAGCAATTGCTTGTCCTTGCTGGGTCCAGTACAAGCAATGCCAAGAAGAGACCTCTCTGAAACTCTACATGGGGACCCAGTGTATTCCCTTCCCACCTCAGCATGAGGTTAGATGCCCGGTAATGCAGTTTGGCTCCTTACTGCATAGAAATATTACTTAGCACCTTCTCAATATGATAGCAAGGTTGTGGAGTCTCCTTCTCTGGAGATATTCAGGATCCATGTGGATGCTTTCCAGCTCGACCTACTGGAGGGAACCTGCTTTTAGCAGGGTTGGAGTCAACGATCTCCAGAGGTCTCCTTTCCAACCCCTATGATTCATTCTGTAGTTCTATGAAGACATATGATTATGGTTGATGCAGACTTCCCAGCTGGTTGCATGGACTCAGTGCTTCCAAGCCTTTGCAATCACGGAGGCTGAATTCACTGTGGTGATGTTCACCTTTTGAGGTGCTCAGGGAGGTTTCTGTAATGTTGGGTGCAAATCTGGACTCCTTCCCTGCTCAAGGTGTGCAGATATAACCTGATGGAATTCATTGCCGTGTCCCAGCTCCCACCAGGAGGGCTGACACCAGCTGCAATTGTCGAGATCCTCTGAGCAAATCCCCCTGTGATGTGAATGATGGAGAGCATATGCACAGCCTGGGATCTGAAGGAAATCACTTCCCATATGAAGAGCATCAGCATGTTTTTCTAGCTCTCTGCCAGGGATTTATTCGTAAAATTCCTCGGGAAGGAGGAGACTCTTGGAGGTCTCCAAGCTCTAGACCCAAAATAATAAAATGCTGCGAGAATATATTTAGCAAAGATAATGCTGAACACAGGAAAGCAGAGAGGGAATGATGGAAGGATGTAACTACTGGGAGCTATTCAGAGAGCAGGCTGATGTCAGGACGGCATTACCGCTGCAGCCAAAACCTGCAGCTCCACTCCAGTGCTAAGGACTATATTGACAACTCCATCTTGTTTGAGTTTTCCTTAATCCAGCCTTCCAACACACAGCAAAAAGCTGCTCTTGCTTGGAGCTACCTCCTTCAGAGTGAGCCAGCGCCGACCCCATAATTACCGTGACTTGTCGTCCCCGCTCTCATCTATCACACGCTGCAAAGTGACACCTCAGCCAGAGAAATTCAAAAAGAAGCAGTTTTCTGTCTGCTCCAATTTACCAACAAAGAGCAAGAAAGGCTTTGAAAACAGGACTTTAGCTGACTATATTTCTCGATGAAAACCTCTTTTATAAGACGTAACGGGACATTTCTCTTGGAAGAGCGCTAGGCCAAAACTGCAGCTGTCACCATTTCCCCTCTTTCTCTCCCCTCATCCCTTCCCCTCCAGGGACAGCAGTACCACAGGATTTTGGCTTTACTGAGGGTTGAGTCCTGAAATATCACCCTTCTCCCAGCTTTCATCTCAGGCCAAGCATCCGAGCAGCCCAGCCAGCTCCCACCTACCCATGAGGACTCACAAAGGAAGAGTTATTGGTGTTGAGCAGCAAGTCTTGGTTGATACTTTCAAGAGGAGGGGTTAGGAGCCATAAAAGAATAGATTCGGCTGTAGCTAGGATCGTTGGAGCTTAAACCTTATAAATGCTTCCCAGTCCTGTGTGCCCAGGTCTTCCTTTGACTGCCTACAGTTAGCATCACTCAGCCTAAGTGAGGGCTTGGACTGATAATGGATGTGCTGCAGCCATATAAGTGCCATGCCTCTGTTAAAACGCATCTATATTATCCCTGATATATTACATTTTTAAACATTTGGTTCCAGGAGTAAAACAGTGCTGTCATATGGTCTCAAGTAAGACACATGCTTCTTCAGGCAGAGGACTGTAGGCAGCCAACATTACAGGAAGCAGAGATGTGACATCTGGATCTAAACCTTCAGGTTTAAAAACTCCCCCCAAATTAACCTCCCCCTCGACAGCTACAATCCTGCTCCTCTCCTGCCTGTCTGAACATCACTATAAATATCATTTTCTGGCTGATTATCCAGGGCTCCTTTTATTCTTCTTCCTTCCACAGTGAGCTCTGCCTGGCAATGCTCACCCCAAGACAGCCCATCCTGCAGATAACTAGTGATAGGACGAGAGGTAATGGCCTTAAGTTTTGCCAGTGGAATATTTCTTCTCCAAAAGGGTGATGATGCAGTGGCATAGGCTGCCCAGGGAGGTGGTGGTGTCACTGTTTTTGGAGGTGTTCCAGAACAGTGGGGATGTGACACTTTGGGACATGGTCAGAGAGCATGATGGGATGGGTTGGGGTTAGACTTGGGGATGTGAGAGGTCTTTTCCAACCCAAATGCTTCTATGATTCTGCCATCTCTCATGCTGTGCAGATGTTGGCCCTCACCCTCTTGCTTTGCTGGAGGTGCCCATCCCATTTACCTGCCAGTTAAACGATGCCTGCCTCCAAATTCAGCTTTGCTTTAGCACGAGCAGAGCCCTCTGTGGTAGCAGGGGAGATGCTGCTCTTGATGCTGGGGATGCTCAGCACTTAGTCAGCCTACACTCGTCCCATCTGCTGCAGAACATGGGAGATGAAGTGGTTAGCAGAAGGGGGACCTCATAAAACATTTTCTCTGTGGTGTTCCTCTGCAGTGTGCAAGGTGTCTGATTTGTGTTGTAAGTGGAGCTGGTGGCATTCTCTTCAGCCTGATGTTTATTTGGTATTTTGTGAAGGGGGTGAGAGACCACTGTGCTTCAGCAAAGAGAGGGGAAACCCTGGGCTGGGTGGAAGAGGAGCAAGGGGAGATTCCTGTAAAGTTGGGGCCTGACCTGATGAGCAGCTCAGCAGTGATTATTTTCTAACGCCCAGAGCACATAATAACTCCGAGTTCAAAATCCTTTATTTTCTTTGGCATAGCAAGAGATGAGACCTAACACGACAATCATGCATAATACATGAAACAAGCAACAAGACAGAAAGCAAACAGAAAGGAGACGAAATGCAGGGGATGCACAGCGATGCAGGGCAGCAGCAGCTGTGCTCCTCCTGCCCCTTCCATGCAGGGTTCCCAGTTTTGCTGTAGGAAATGAGGTTGAATCTGTTACGAGGGAAGGGGGAAAGATTTGCTCGCCCCATCCCCAGGGGCAGGGTTGGTTTTGCAGCGTGGGTGCTGGAGTTGATCCACGCCATGTGGTTCGGTAGCTGGGATCAGCACAGCTCCGTGAGCTGCACTGGGCTCTGGTGGAGCATCCCCAGGGAGAAAAAGGGAAACCCATCCAGGTAAAAAAATACAGCAGGGAGGCATCAGGTCTGTGTAGACCAAAAATCGCTTTTTGGAGCCTTGCACGGGAGGTGTGCGCTGAAAAAACAAACAGGAGAAGAAATGCGATGTTGAGAGAGCGTTGGGCACAATGAGGGAAGGCAAAATATTTCTTTGTTTCGCTGCTGTGCTCCCCCCATCACCCCCATCCCCCCGTGCACACACACATACCCACACACCAGGGCCACTGCTCTGCGTTTTATTGGAAAAATATAAACCGGCTTTGCATTCTTACCTTTATTTCAAGACCTCCTACAAGAAACAGGAAGGGTAAACATGAAAGATCTGTTTCCTTTAAATTGTGAGTGTGGGGGAGTTTTCCTGTAGTGAAAGGGCTGTTTTGAAAAGCCCTAAATGCTTTTGAATTGAATACATAGAAGTAATGTACACACGGTTTGAATTTACAGTTCTGGGTCTCCTATCCCCCTCCATATGAATCCTATAAGTCAGACGTGTTGCTACAGTGATTCCCACCGGGAAAGTCTGGACCTAGACTAGGAACAGCTGTAGATCTACAATCCACCAAAGTCGGCTTCTGAAACAGATATGAATTATTGGTTCAGTCAGATAAATATGGCTTTGCCTTTCCCCCACAGGCAACCACATATGGCACTTGGAAAGAATTAAAACCTTTACCCTTGGCCAGGTCTGGTTAAATAATGGCTCTTTCTTACGCTTTCCCCCTCTCTCCATTTCCTCCCATTCATTCTTCTTTTAATTTTCCTTTCATGATCTTTTTGGCACCGGGATCCAAAATGTCACCTCCTCAAAGTGACCCCAAATTTTACAGTGTCACCTACGGGGCTGCTGAAGCACGGGCGGTCGGGGGGGGGGAAGGGGGTGGGTGGGAAAAAAGGCAGCTTCATTCATTGGGCACAGAGGAACAAAACCACCTTTCTGCCCCTCAGCCCAGGCTGCAGCTACGCCCCCAAAATGGCATTTTTCCATCTCCCCATCCTCAACACGTACTGTCTGCAGACCCCCACAACCCCTACCTGTCCCCCACACACTCCTCTTGCTCTCTGCCCCTCTGTTCTAAGCCTCATTCCCTGTGCTCCTTCACCACCAGGAGCTGGAGGTGCTGCCCCACAGCAGAGCCCTCCACCAGTCGTAACCCATTTCTCTTCCCTGGGCTTTAAAAATCTGGAATTTAGGAACCTGTAACTCGCTGCTTTATCTCATTATCTCCTGTTTTGCATTTTAATGTGCCTGCTCTAAAAAAGACCTCATTGATATTCCGGTTCGGCATGTGTTTGTTTGTGTCTCTTGGGAAAATTGGCTACAGATATTGCTAAGTCAAAAACACACGCAGGAGAGTTTGCTGCATATTTTCCTCTCCTTTTTTTTTTTTTCTTTCTTTGAAAGAAGACGTTATTTTCTCCACTTTCTTGGATTGCAAGCGAATTGAAATAGCAGAATTTGGTGACGGATCGGGCAGTAGGATGTGATGTCCCTGGAGGCGCTGGACAGAAGGGTGGATGTGGCACTGGGGGATGCGGTTAGTGGGCATGGTGGGGATGGATTGGTGGTTAGACCGGATGATCTTAGTATTCTTTTCCAACCTTAATGAGTTTATGATTCTGTACTGATCGTGGAGTTATCTGTCTCTGGCTCCTCCTCCTCCTCAGGGATGAAATAGTGACCTGGGACAGCACAGCATGGCCCAGCCTTTCCAAGGATTGTGGTGGCACCAATTCTTCAGGGCTGTGCTAGAGCAGTGTTAGTGCTCTGCCTGAGCTTCAAGTTCAGCTGCTATGGTCCTGATCTGTGGAGTATTGCAATTTTCTGCTTGTATCCTATGGTTAGGATGGGAAAAACAACCCTCTGTTTTTTTTCCATGCCTCTGCGCTGACTGGAGAGGGAGTTTAATAGCTGCTTCATGCAGGATGCTGAATTTTTTAGGTGAATAAAAATTAGATGAGGTGAACCCCAGCCTGGGAAGTCAGAGTTGAGCGAATCCGTGAACAGATTTTGAAAAATGCAGATGTATTTAATGCGTCCTCAGGAGTCACAGGTCTTAAAATAGCCATCCTCAGGCTGGGATGCAGCATGTAACGACTGCTGGGCTGCCTCTGTCTGGGACATGGCACTGAGTTTTGCACAGGTAACATCTCTGGCATGGGAGGGGAGGGCACAAGGGATGTGACTCCCTTTTCAAGGAAGGACTGGATGTTGTACTGAGGGACATGGTTTAGTGGGAGCTATTGGTAATAGGTGAATGGTTGGACTGGATGAGCTTTTAGGTCTTTTCCAACCTTGGTGATTCTATGATTCTATGATTCTATGACTCTGGGTGCACAGCTCAGCCCCATGACTTCAGGATTTACCTAATTGAGCAAGGATGATAACCCCACCATTCCACCCAGAGGGTGTTTATTTAGCTGTCCTCTTCACACGTTGCACTGCTGCATCCTGCCTTAAGCAATGGATATACCTCTGCTACTTCAGAGCATAGCAGAGAAATCCACCCACGCTGAGCATAGAGGGGTGGCACTGCCCAGCAGCACTATGCACCGGTGCCCTGTGCACCTATTACAGATCTCTGCCAGCACTCACCCTGCTGTGCCTGCATCATGCACCTATCTGGCTGTTCTGGGTCAGTTCCCCACGCTTTATTGTTGGTATTCCTACCTCTTGCAGAGGCAGTTATCAATTTGCTGTGCGTGCTTTTTATTAGTAGTAGCACTAGTTTTATTTTTGCTGTTCTCATCGCAGTGGTTGCAGGCATCACCTCTCCCCTTCACCTTGCAGCCAGGAGCCTTCCTCTGCCCTGAGCAGGGCTTGCTGCTGCACCAGGGCTCCCAACAGCCCTGCAAGATGCTCTCAAGTGACTTTAAAAGGGACCGAGGTGAAGGAACCTTTTTCTCCATTATTATTATTTTTTTCTTTTAAATACCCTGTGGTGCCGAACTGAAATTGCAGCCAGCTTCTATTTTCAGAGCCCTTGCTCAGAGAATGTTTTTATCTGAAGATACAATGACTGTCGCCCTGTAGCCTGCAGTTCCCATGCTGGTGCTGCCAGGCCCCATGAATGCGTGCTTTATGAGCAGCTCTCGCAGGTGTTCGGGGGGCATGTAATCATGGATGAATAGTGGGGGGACACAGAAACTCGAGGCAGGCTTGGCACAGGCAGCTAGGCCAGGCTTTTTTTAGGCTGTGAGAAAGGAGAAAAAGAAGAAGAAAAAAGGAAAGAAAGCAAGAAAGCAAAAGTTACAGCACTTTCACTCTGCTCCTTTTGCACATGGGGCAGCAGAGCTCACCCAGCTCCCTCCTTTTATACCAGCCCAGGTGGAGGTTTGGAAGAGGATTGCATGGAGTTTAATGGCATGGTGGGCATGGGGTGGGGATGGACTTGATGATGGCATTGGTCTTTTCCAGTCTTAGTGATTCTATGCTCTATGATTTTTTCCACCCCGAGTCAGGGCAGCATCACCCTCAGGTGATGGCTCCTGTTTATGAGTATTATTGCTATTTAAGCATTCTCTGGAAGAGAATAACCCCCAGGATGTGATTGCTTTTATCAGTCAGTGTCAAGTTAACAGTTATCTATAAAGCAATATACCCTTAAGCTGAAAAGGAAGGCAGTATTTTGGAAAAATATTAATATTCAGGGTGTGCAGCCTCAGCCAGTGTTTTTATTTGCGCTCATATTTTTTCATTGCCTTTCCTTTACACCTCAAGGACACGTTTATGATCTCCTCACGGTATTTCACTTCTGAGGTGATGGTGATGCCTTGAGAAAAAACAGATCTCACATTAATTTGGCCCCCAAAGCCATTAAAGTGCTCGTGGGATAGGGAAACGGGAGCGCAGTCCTTGGATACCCAGCTATGTTGATCTGGAATTTGCCTTTTTTTGCTTTATGCCTGAGGTACCCAACCACGTAAAGGCCTGAGACTGGGGCAGAGCAGCTTTTCTTTAGAAATAAAGGGAGTCAATCACTTCATGCCTCCTGGAAGCAGCAGCCCTGAAGGGTTTGTCCATGATGCGCAAATCCAGCTTGGTGCCTGAACATGCTGGAGGAAAGATTCCATTTGAAAATCTGCTCTGATTTTGGGGCTGGTGGTGGAGCAGGAGCAGATATGGTATTCTCTGGAGTGCTGACAGGCTCAGAGATGGGTATTGGAGCACCTCTGAGATGGGAATTACCTTGATTTCCATGGATCACGTAGGGAGGTCACCGCACCTCCCAGTGCTCGTGTCTGACATCGTGTCCTCACATCCCTGCTGGATTTCACCCAGGCATTTCAGATGATCTCAGTGTTCCCAGATCATTTTGAAGGCTAATTGTGCCCTTCAGTACACTGAGGGTCTCTGTGTTGTCCACACATTTAATGAACATAATCTCCTTAAGGTCATTATGAAAAGCATTGACACAGGCATATCCAACCTGTGGCCTGCAGGTCACCAGTACATGGGGCACTGTGCAGCAATAGCTCAAGTTATGGAAAATAATTTTATGCATTTTGGTACATTGACTGAACACAGTCCTATGAACAGAAAAAAAAAATGCACAGCTGCGCTTTCCCTTTCAAAAAAGGAATTTGAGAACAGGTTTTAAAATTGTCAAAGCATTATCAATTTTTTTGTTTATTTGTGCCTCCATTTTCGGTCCACACAAATGCATGATCTGCAAATTTTCTATTGGAATGTATAGAGCTGCAATCGGATGTTCAACTCAAAAATCTGATCGTGTCTCTCTACTGGACTTTTGTGTGCCCTGTCTGACCAGAGGTAATCATCCCTCTCTTCACAATCAGCCTCGATCGTGGCAATGCTTGATGGCAGTTTGTGAACAACTCTTTGTGACTGACATTCACCGATGTTTGCTGAACTTGATGGTGACCAGCCAGTGGATGTGAGCACAGTGAGGGGTGGGTGGTGCATTTCAGCAGCGGTGACAGTGACAGTGAGCAACCTCTTCTGGCACAGACTTTTATGAGCACAACGTGCAGGCTCTTGTTCCTTGCTGGTGAAAGCGCAGAGCTAACGGTAGTGACTGTGCTGAAAAAAAATAGCGTTTTGTAGCTGAGAATTTGCTCTATCAAATAGTGTTACTATGCTCACTGTACTTACGGTAGTTTCCATGGGAATAAATAGGAGGCATTACTTTCAGAGCAGCCCATGTGGCCCAAGACAATTCCTCTTCAACGTGGGCTCAGGCAAGCCAGTGACAAGGGTAAGGAGCATGACGACAGTTGGGATCTGATGCCCCAAATCCAGCAGCCCTAAGCAGCAGGAGCGGAATTCCCACCCAGCCCACCAGCCACCAGCCAGCAGCTCCCCCAGATCCTCCCAGTCCTGCTCTGTTTTCACATCTATGTTTCATCTTCATAAAATGCGACCACCCCCGTCGGATGGCAGTGTGGCGAGGTTTTTAAATAGCACCTTTCTGCTGGCAAGCAGAGGGACTGCAGATGTATTTCGGGTGACATTTCCATTCATAAGGATCCACCACAACTCCTGCTCGCTCATTTTACTACATCCAGAGTGGGATACGGCAGCCATCTTAATGATGCCCAATTTAAATTTGCACATGATTCACTCAAGCCGTGGGTTTGTAATTCCATGGAGTTATAAAGTTCTGTAATCAGTTGCTTCCTAACTTGAAGTCATCTCAAATTATAAATTGCTTCCCTAACCAATGCAGAATGCAGCAGCATAATGTCGTGATTGATGCTATAGAGAAAACTCTGGTACAGTTTGCATGCTATCAAATATAATCCTGGTGCAGGTGGGTGACTGAAGCACGGGGTAAATGCACTTGATTAGATATTTTGTCTCATTCAGGATCCTTTTCTGTGAGCACTGTATGACTAAATGCATATTGCATGAGGGGCCTGTTCCAAACTCCATTGAAAGGCACTGAATGCTGTGCTGCTTCCCCCAGCACGCTTTGCATCAGGGCAAAATCTGTTGGGCACTCAGGGATGTTATGTTTCAGCCTCTTCTAATGACAAAAACAAATGTTTTGCTCGTGATGTATGGAGATATTAATGACAGCAGTTCCTTCGGGAGCTTGGTGATCTGCAATATCCAATGCATTCCCATTATACAAGGCAGTGGTAGACAGCAGAAAACTAACTGGGATGGTCAGGTCCTTAACGAAGAGGCAGAGCCCTGAGCTCTGCTGTAGCCTGCATGGGCAGGGGGATGAATCTTAGTGGCATTTCAGGGAGAATACAGCCATGAGTGTGCTCCTTGCTCCTAATGTTGTTCCCAATGGGGAAAGGGAACCCAAGCAGAAATCCCATCCCATCTCTGAGACCCAGGGATTCCTTCCGGAGATGAAACAGGAGGTGTGAGGGCTGGGTATGGCAAACCACAGGGTTTGCTCTTTAGACAATTGCCCATACCTGGCATGTATTTCCACACTACATTGCTGCTGATGGTACAAAAACAGCATGGCAGCCACTGCCCCGACTCTCTGCTTATGACAAATGGCATTTGGATGAGCTTTTCCCTCCCCTCTGCTCAGTGTCCATGTTTATGTGTGCAGTGCTTCTCCCCCCGGTGCCCCTTCTCCTTCCTCCCCTCGCCTTATATAGCCCAGCAGGCCCCAAGGAACACGGGCAGCCTGCCAGCACCCATTGCTCTCGAGAACCAGAAATCCAGCCAGCGCCGGGGCTCCGCTGCAACGATTTGCTGCCTCGTGAGATGCTGTTTGTATAAACACCCAGGAAAATAAATAAACGCAGTGGTTGACACCCTGCAGCCTGCAGCTGGAGGTGCAGACACCCCACTGCAGCTCTCACCAGTGAGCAGTCAACGAAACTTTGCTCCCTGAAGGGTGGGTGGGTTCGTTTCCCGTTCTGCTCCTCTCTAGCAGTGCTCGAGACCTCCAAGAGGGCTGGGAGCACACTGCAGTGACTTCCAGCCCCTCTTTGTGCCAGCGTTGCATTATCTGCGGCTCTGCTTCTTTTTCTTCTCCCGCTTTCTTTAAAAAGCCATAAAACAGCAAGTACCATTCAGTGATTAAGATTATTTGGGTTCATTTCAGTTCTGGCATGACGCTAATAAAAAAAAAAAAATGTTAGAGGGTTTGTTCTCTCGTTTGCAGAAGGAGCTGTCTCACTATGGGAATGAACAATTAACAACATTTAAATGAGCTGAACTTAGTCCTTTTCTTCCATTGTCTTTGTGCCTTTGAATCATCTGGAATGGGATTTTCTCTGCTGTCTATTTTCCAGTGCCCTGAAATATTTTACATAAACTGCAGACCGGTTCTGAGCTGTAACCCCCTCATCCCCACACCCCACAGTGCTCTGAAAATTAATAACCACAGCCTCTCATCACCTGGAGCCGCTCTGATTGCAGCCTTTGCTGAGCAGGGCTTTTTTTTCCTTGCCATCTTTTCCCCCCCCCCTAAAGAAAATACAGCGCAGAGACAGGGAGGGCGTTCAGTCCCCTGTTCCGTGTCTGCAGGCATTTCTGCCTTCATTAATTAAAAATGATAGCAAGGAAGCAAGCGAAAGGTTTTGATCTTTGCGTGGAGGAGCTGTGTGTGGCACTGCTGAACCCTTTCAGGGATGGATCACAACCTCGGCGTGCGGCTGGGATCTCCCAGTGCTGCACCTGCCCGGGTGGGATCGGACGTGGGGCGGAAATATGCAATTCCCAATGCTTGTATGGAGATGGCGAAGGGAGGAGCGGTGACACAGCAGCGAGGGCTGCTCGTGCGGCAGCAGTTTGGGGTTTGTCCTATGGTTGGAAGGGAGAGGGTGGAGATGGGAAGCATTAACCCACATCCGCGGCCAGGGGAAAAGGGGAAAAGTGCAGGCGGCGTTTTGCGTGGTGTAGCTTTAAGGATCGAGACTGGAACACCTCAAATGAACTCTGCAGCAGACAGCTGAAAAAAGCGCCCTGGCCCCGCTGCCGCCCTGCTCTTCATGATGTCATTTTTCAGGTGTCAGTTTGCTGGAGAGAGATTGGAACAGGCCTTGTTGCTAGGACGTGAACGGCAAAGCTGTGGCCTATTGGCTGCCGGGGGTTTGTCAGGCAGCAAATCAGCATGGAGCAGTCGGCATAGAAATGAGAAGCAGAGGAGCTGCTGGCTGGGACAATTAATGTGTTTGCAGTGTCGGAGCAAACCGTGGCGCAGAGTGCTGCACGGGTGCAATTAAACCCCAAACATTCCCCAGTGCAGGCAGCTGATGCTGCCCTAATGGACCGGCCATGGGTCGGAGCAATTAGCCGCATGCTGCCGTCTGTTCAGGTTGGCACTTGGAGCAGGGACGCTTCTCACTCGCCCAATGCAGGTTATATAAGGGCTCGATTACCTTCTGCCTGCAGAAATGGAACAGGTAGAAGTGATTTCCTCTGACTTTTTGGTGGATGTTGTCTACATCCACCACCTGGAGCATCATCCCAGCCTCCCCGCGCCATCGTGCCAACACAAAGCTCCGCAGTGGCACACGGTCCCCTCCACGGCCACCTCTGTGGTAGTGCCTTGGGGCCATGCATGGCCCATGGAGAGGTGGGTGCCACTGATGACGTGTCTTTCCATGGTTGGGTTGCCATGCAGGCCCCAACTGCAGAGCTGGAACTTTTATTTACACCAGCCCAGAAGCGCCCATTCCAGCCTCAGAGCATTTGCATCTGTGTCCCGTGTCCAACAAATAGGGACAAAATAAAAATACAATTTTTTCCTAAAACATTTCTGTGCAACCAGAGCCTCGAGGAAGTCAGTTAACCACTGCACTCTCCTCTCCCTGTGGCAGATGTAAGGTGTTTTCAGTGAGGATTTCGCACACTGTGAACTATATATGTGACTATGGCTGTCCCATAGCTGTGCACAGGCAGATGGGGGTGGCACTGCCCTGCTGCCCCCTTACCCACGTCCCCATCCATCCCCAGCATCTTGGGACACGTTTGTGCGCTGTTTCACCAGTCAAAAATAAATTAACTTCTGTGTAAGTGACGGGGGAAGAGGGGTTAGAAGAGGGAATGCGGGTGCATGAGCCAAAGCCTTGCTGCAGAATTAGGGCAAAAGTCTGGGCTTGTTTATTCTGATGTAAACCTTGAGTAAACCCATGCAATTTTGTCATTCCCTGCTCTGACGCATTACTGTAAATCCTACTTTCGTAACTCTCGTTATTTATGAGCGCTGCCGCGGTGCTATATGAGATCAGGGCACAGTTATGCCTGGCCACGTGCGTGTGTGAAGGACCACAGCGTGTAAGTTTAAGTGGACAAGACAGACAAAAGCAGTCGATCATCTTCGTTTTACAAACAGGGGCATAAGATTACATGATCTGCTTGAAAGCATTCAGGAAGTCGGTGTCTGGTCTGGACAGGAAATGGTTTTCCTGTCTTGAAAAACTTCTCATAATGGAAAAAAAAAAAAAAAAAAAAAGTCCTATTAAATGTTGAGGTGAAGGATTTTAAAGGCAAGAACACACAGTCGCTGTAAGTCGAAGTTCTGAGCCTCGTGCTGTTGCCTGTTTGGGCATCTCCCACGGTGTGTGGCCACGTTGCAATTTCCTTGTCACATCTTGCTCCGCTTGCTGTTGCAGATCAGGTAAATGCATTGCTTTGCTATTGATCTGGGAGTAGAAAAATGACTTTGTAAGGCCCTGAAGACAATTCTCCAGTCAGCACCAGCAACGTTTCAGCCCAGGTGCTGCAGGGAGCATCCTTGTTGGAAGCTCTGCACTCGATGCATGGTACAGCTGAGCAGGAGTCTCGTGAAGAAAAGGCAATTAATTAGACTCCAGAGACGTGTATTAGGGCTCAAAATGTCCAAAATGAAAGTGGCATTGAGTCTGGCAAGACTTCATGTGCTCAAAGCTTGGAACCCTTCTGCACCTTTCCCCATCGCAACCATCTCACATAATTTCCATTGGGAAATGAAAGCCAGGTTGGTGGTGCAGTGGCATCAGTTTCACATCCTCGTGCCAAATCCTCACCTCTTCTCCCTGCCCTGATCCCAGCAGGGCGCTGCGTTACCAGGGAGCTGAGTGAAGGAACATATGGAAACGACACGCGGGTATATATAGCAGAGGAGCAAGAATGGATGCTCTGGGGAACAATAAACATTAGTGTATCTGTGGGGGGAAAGCAAGAATTTCAGCTATTTGTGCTGCTTGGCGGGGTGTTTTCTCCACTAGCAAAAAAAAAATAAATTAAAAAATAGATCGTTTACTTGAATTGCTCAGCCTGTGAAAGCCAGGAGCCATTCTTAATGTCAAACTTTTTCCCAAAAAAGGCACAGTAAGAAAGAAAGATGTTCTGAACGAGGACATGTTGTGAAAATGAAGTGACCAATGCGGACAACTTCAAGATTTTGAGTCTGGTTCTGGACTATCCTGGTGATTGGGTACTTTCTTCTGGTTTTAGATCAGATCTAAATTACAGTGTTTCTACTACACAAAATCTCACAGGTAGCTTTGATTGTTGTTTTTTTTTTTTCCTCTTTGTTCTTTTTTCTTTTTTTTTTTTCCTTTTTTCCCTTTTTAATTTCCCTTTCCTTTTCCCTTTCCTTTTTCCTTATTTTCTTTTTCCTTTCCCTTTTCTTTTCCCTTTCTCTTCCCCTTTTCTATTTCCTTTTCTTTTTCATTCTCTTTCCCTTTTCTATTTCCTTTTCCTTTTCTTTTCCTTTTTCTTTCTTCTTCTCTTTTCTATTTCCTTTCCCCCTCCCTCTCCTTTCCCCTCTCTCGTTCCCTTTCCACTTTCCCTTTCCTTTTCCCTTCCCCTTTCCCTCTCTGTTTCCCTTCCACTCCCTCTTCCCTTCCCTTTTATTTTCCCTTTCCCTGATTATTTCATTTTATAGGTAATGAAAATTTCATTCTCCTCTGGGGTGCAAATATTACTCATCAAGGAGCCAGTTCCATGCTCCTCAGCCCTTTGTGTTCTCTCCTTCCAAGGAATGGGGTGCATTTCCCCAGGGAAGCACCCAGGCTCTGTGCAATGCATCCCGCACCAAAACCCAGACCTGGTGCTTCCTATGCGTGGGTATTGCAGTGGGTGAAGCTGATTAGGAAATTTCTCGACTCATTCCTGGGCAAGCTGGAAAATGATCCCTGCTCTGTACAGTGAAGGATGTTATCTACCCTGCCCTATAATAAGTTGAGAGAGGGGCTGGGGGTTGTCATCTGGTCTGGATTAGCATTGCTCCGCCTTGACAGTGCTCGCCAGGTGAGGACGTGGCTGTTTGGGGAGGTCCCTGAGGTACAAAGGCAGCATTGAGCACCTCCACTTTGGGGAAGGAAAGAAGCCAAGAAAGGAATGGGACAGCTTGCAGGGAATCTAAAATGACATTAATTGAAATCTTATCGCTTTCTTCATCTTAAGGTGAACCCAGGGCACAATAAAGAGCAATTATCTGCCATCTTTCTTCATCTGTCCCAAGTGCAGGGAGGGAAGGGTATATCCATCACTCTTTCTGCCTTTCTATCCTTTTTTTTTTCTTTCCTGCTGCAGACAATGCTATATATTTACAGACCTGTCACCTCTTCAAACCCCTCCTTTCACAAGAGAGCTGAACAAAAGCATGTGAAAGCAATGGAGCTGGGGAAAGAAGGGGCAATAGGAAACTGGAACCAGAGTAACAGTGTAGGCTGCAGCCCTCACAAAGCTGCTCACAGGGCTGCCCCATGCCCAGCTCCAGTTTGCTGGGGGCTCTGAGTCCAAAAGCAGTCACTGTGGTGTTGGAAGGGATCAAGGACAAACAGCTCTGACTATGATATGTAACACGTGCTGTAGTTTTGGCTGTAGGGAGGAAATGCTGTCAAGCTGCAATAGGAAAACAAGGCCAAAGCCTAGAGGTCTGCTGGAGGAAAGAGGAGCAAAAGGCCATGCTTTGGCCATAAGAAAAGCTGAGTTTCTCTGTCATTGCTCGCTTCCTTTTCATCTCTGTGTGCCTCAGTTTCCCTCCCTGTGAGCGCACAGCCACACCTGTGTCCATTACCCAAAGCCCAAGGGCTGCTATGGGTCTCACAGATTTGTCCCCAGCACAGCCCGTGCGGTCGGCAGGAGGGCAGGCGCAGCTCTGCGTGGGGCCACGTCCCCATCCCCAACCTCTTATGAGAGAAGCAGCATTTTTTTTTTACTCCAAGGCCGCGCCGCTCTCTGACAGTAAATCGATGCTACTGTAAACACAGGAACAAAGGAGCCTGCATAGGAGAGGGGGACAGAACAAGGAAAAGGGAGAGATGGAAAGCTGATAAGCAACCAAAGCTGAAACAATGTTGGGAAAAGCTGAACTGCTTCAGCACCTATTCATACCTCTGCTGGAGGTGGTCACCAGCACGTTCCCAAGGCCATCAAGGAAGCGGTGTCCACTGTGGGTTGGGTGCTGAGAGAACTGGGTCTCCAGGGAATGGTTGGGTGGTGTCACACTCTTGTTTGTCCCGTTGCTTCTGCAGTGCATGTGGGTTCCCTTTCGGTCCTCTGGGAGGGAATACCATGGGAAACTAGGGCTTTACGAGCCAAGAGCCATGGCTTGCTTCTGTCCAGCTCTGCAGTGAAAGAACAGCTTTGGAGCCTGGCATGCTTGATTTTTTGATGGTGTCTGGCTGCCCATACTGACAGCTCATCAAGGTGTGGGTTTGGGGTTTAATCCATTGCATACTGGCCAACAAAACCACGGGACATTGATCATGCTGATCAACATGGCAGGAACACAGGTTTCCACAAGCTGCCATTAGCCAGGGGAAGTTCACATTGGTTAACAGAAATAATTTCTTATCCAAAAGAGTGTTGAGGTATTGGCACAACTGCCCCGAGAAGTGGAGGGGTCACTGTCCCTGGAGGTGTTCCAGACCCGCGGGGATGTGGTACTGAAGGACATGGTCAGTGGGCATGGTGGGACGAGTTGGGCTTGGGCTTGGAGATCTGTGAGGTCTTTTCCTACCTTCCGTGATTCCATGATGGAATGAAACCTGCTTGGACATTTTGCTGGGAACACATGCCGTGGAAAATCTCAGCCTTCAATGGAGGCTGCATCTCCCTGGGGGCTTGGGGTTTAAGCATGGTTGTTCTCCAGCTGTTCTTGGGTAGGTTGCATGAAAGAGCTTATGTGAATGATCCTGACTGGGGAGAGGGGAGTTCAGTGCATGCAGCTTGGTCCCCAAGCCCATCCATCTAGAAGGAATCAACAGAGCAGCACTAAATGTAGTTTCCAGCATGGCAGTGGTTGGGCTTAATGGAAGCACTCAGAGTGCTGGAGCTCCTCAGGTTAAAGACTATGTGTACAGTGAGTTAAAAAAGCAAACAGTGTGAAATTTTGCGTGTGTTTTGCTATAGCTGTCTTCATTTATGAGAAACAAATCGTGTAATGTACCTCTTGCACATAGCTTGTTTATATAGGATGTACTTATTATTCCAGTGGGAGAGAAATCTGGTAGTTGTGATTATCGTTTCTGAATACGTAACCCACATAAGGCATAAAATTTGAATATGATGGTAAAATAGCAGAAACAGGTTTCATAACTACACATGCGTATCCCTCAGCCATGGGAAACATCAGCAATTTTAACAGACCTGAAAGGTGGAGGGAGGTGAATTTAATACAGTGCAAAAATAAAGGTAATCCCAACAAAAGGCAAGCATGGAGCAGTTACCAGAGTCACCACGGGCAGAGACAGTGCGTGTTTTGTGTCCAACAATAGCGGCGTACGTGACTTGAAACGCTCCTTCCTTATAAAACCAAATACCCACTGGTTTGGCTTATTAGCACTAATCTTCAAAGGGAAGCACAGAGCTGAGGTTCGCTGAGCTCAGACCTGGGAGCTCGGCTCTGCTCTCTTCACAACGCGCCACCGTGGCCCACACCGGACTGTGCACACCAGCTTTAACCTCCCGTGTTTCCACCAGGAGTGCCCAAAGCCGTGCAGAAATCTGTCTCTGCTGCGTGGTTTACTTGAGAGAGCGCTGCAGTTGAACTTGCACTGACTCTGTGCAGAGTACATCGGGTTAAATGGACTATTACAATGGCAGGAGCTCATCTGGAACTAATAATTTTTGAGGCCACCAAAAGTAAAAAAAAAAAAAAAGTTTTTTTTAAAAAAAAGAAAAAAGCGTGGGGGGAGGAATGGTGGTGAGTTTGGTGGCCGGTGCCTAAAGCTTCTGCTGCCATCTACTGCATGTGGGTGGCAGCGGGACCGGCTGCGAGCACGCTCGCTTGGGACTGAGCTGCAGAAGAGGTTAAAGGCGAAGGATGGGCGCTGGGGGGGTGGGAGCTGCCCCCAGCTGTGCCCTCAACCCCGGCTCACAGCACCGCGGAGCCTTGGGATGGGATGCCACAAACCCCCAGAGCGATGCTCACACGGTCGCAGGTCTCAGCCCGGTGTTGTCACCCCTCTCCAGGATTTTGGCTCTGCACTATGGGAGCGCTAACAAAGCTCTCCCCAGCCTCACTCGAATCAGAAAAGCACGGGCACATGGTGGCCAGCATCTGTTTTGTCTCAGAGCGCAGCACAGAGGCGGGTGCTGGTGGTGGACCCACGCGCTGGAGCCAGCTCAAGCATTACGGTGCTCGCCGGCCTGGCGAGACAATAAAGGGAGCCTGTTTATTTATGATGGCTGGGCTCTAGCAGGTCGCTGGCATGGTCTCCAAGGGCAATGCATTCGAATCCCTTTCTCAATTTTCTCTCTTCCATCTCTCCGGGCTGCCTTCTGTTCTTTGTGCCTATTCTCCCAGGAGATGTGGTCTCGAAACAAATAGCTCACCAGCGCTGCGGCTCTTGGTTGCGAGGTTAAATAAGTTTAGGAGGAAAAGTACATTGGAGATGGTGCTGATCCAAAGGAAGGAGCCAAGCACACCATTGTCTTGAGGAGCTCAGAGCCCGCCGCGGTCATTTCCTGGGTACATCGGCATGTTGGCTAGGAGTTGCTGCGAAGTGGAACTGGATTAAAAATAAAGCTGCTCTTGTGACAAAACAAACAACTGGGAATTGGCCTCTGGGCTTCTGTTCCTGGCTTTATGAAGGAGCTCACCACCATAGGGGAAAGGGAAGCTGTGGGATTCGCAGAGCCAGGCAGGATGCTTGCAGTCAGGGCAGCCCTGCTGAGAGCATCACTGCGGTGCCATTCTCTGCCTGGGTGCAGGAGGGACCTCTGGGCCTGGCTGCGTTGTGTGGGAGACCAGGAGGAGCCCCAGCTCCTTCTCCTGCCGTTACCCTCTGTGTTCTCAGGGTTGGGGTAATGCAAAGTGCTCAAGAAGCCGTTCTCACAGTCAGATGGGAATGAAAACGTGCCAAAAAAATGTTGAGTGCAGCTGGATCAGGTTGTGAATTCTTTCTCAGAGGGTGTCTGCTTCCCTCCACAGGCAACAGAGAGATCCAGGGAAAGTCAACATTCTCTTTGGCTCCTGGAGCTGTGAAGTTGGGCGATGGGAATGCCATACTTTGTCCACCTTTGCCTCTGACTCTCTGTCCCTAAAACACATTGCCCTCCTGCACAGACGGTGTCAGGTGGCAGCAAGCTTCAGGGTGTGTTTATTTGACTGCCACTCAGCTCACAGCCCCACTCCCCATTCACTGGCTGTCCTTCTGGCCTTCTTCCCTCCGTGGCTGTCTAGTCGTCATCATCCTCCATCTGGGAAGCAGTGGGATGAGTTCCAGACAGCCCCAGGCAGGTGCTCACACCAAATAGGAGGTCAGGACCCGGGCAGGGTAATGCTTCCAGGCACTGGGTGAACTCAGCCATGGGATCTGGAGGATGTGGGCTTCTGAGTGCTGATAATTCACAGGGAAGTAAGAAACATGTGCCTTAGAAGAGCCTGGGCTGCCGTTTTTCTTGTCTCAACATTTGGCAGGTTGAGGAGCTTGTGGCAGGGCTGTGATGGTTAGCATGGATGGTGAGCACAGCTCTTTCCTTCCCACAGACCGTCCCTTCGCTCCTTAAAGGAGGGGCTGGGCTATCTAGGAGCTCTTGGCTCCCCATCCTAAATTCCAGCTTGCGTTCTGCTGTGAAATATCCTCGGTTATTTCATCTTTCCTGCTGAGAAAGGCTAAACATAACCGTTTAGGAGTCTGGCACGAGGAACTCGGGTTGCTTACTCAAAAGAGGAGCAGTGAGCCAGACCTTCAGCTGCACTCACTCAACATCAGAGTGCATCTATTTGTGAAATGCTTAACCCCCGCTGGGAAGGGCTTCTGCAGTCATAGCAGCTTAGAATCCTTTGAGTTGGAAAGGGACCTTTAAAGGCCACCTGGTCCAACCCTGCTGCAAAGAACAGGGACACCCACAGCTCCATCAGGGTGCTGGCTGGAGATGTCCCTGTCCTCACCATGCACCTGGCTGCCATGGAGAGGGAAGTGGGTGCATGGGAACGAGGTGTCACTTCTCGTACCTCCAGGGGGGGCGATCTGTTTCAGCAGCGACAGGGAAAAGTCAGCTTCATTCATGAGGAAGGAAGCAAACGGGGGAGGAAGGAACGGCTGTTTGTTAACGTTGCCTTAAGCTAAACACTAATGAAGTGCAACACTTAAGATGCTTGCGTGCCTCAGCGACGTCCACCGTGCTCACATGTTGCCTTTCTAATTATGTAGGTTAAAGCATGAGGTATGTGTGAAGAGACTGCCGCCTGCTCATTACCTCTCTGTGAGTCGTAACTCTGCTTTGCCTGTAGCTGCTGGGGTGTCAGGTGTGCTTGCCAACAGCAATAGGAAAGCAGTGGCATCCTGTGCAACATGGATGCAGAAAGCTGGTTCGGGGGAACGCTTTGCCTTTTATTGCGTGAAAGGCTCGATAATGATTTTGGAAACCAGGAGCTGTTTTATTTACCCAGTCCATTTTTATTATTAAGTGGGGGGAGGGAGAAAAAAAAAAAAAAAAACAGACAAAAAATTCCTTCAAAATTGTGCAATAACAACACAGCAGAAATCAGTGAATGGAGAGGAAAAAAAAAAAAAAGAGACAGAGTAGCAATTCAAACAGTACAGTATTACACATCACTCAAGGAACCTGATTAGAAGTGGATGCTACTGCAAACCTCACCAGGCTGCTTGGAGCCCACCCCAGGGCTGTCACTGTTAGGGCTGTACCAGGAGCTCTGCGGATCCCAGAGTAAATAACTCCATGCTACCCTGCCTGTTCTGAAGTCCATTTGAAGGAGATTGAAAGTTGTTTCGGGAAATGCCATTTGGGTCTCTCCCGCATGGAGTTTTACCTTTCCACCTGTGAACTGCTGAAGTCTGCCTCGACAAAAAGATTTCACATTTTGTGACGTCACTCTGACCTGAGAACACAAAGGACCTTTACAGCCTCAGTTTGTTGTTCAAATGGACTTAAGAACACCAGCCAGCATCTGCAGTGGGCTCAAACACGGGTACCAGAAGTTCCTGCCAGCCCCTGTGCCTCCAATACCCTTTTTCTCATCACAGATCCCAACATTTCTCTGGGTTCCCATCAGGTCAACCCAGGCCACCTCCCAAAAGGGAAAGGATTCATGCCCCATTGCATCAAGCTTATAAAAAAAAAACAAAAAGGAACAAAATATGCATCCACATCCATGTACCATATGCATACCAGAACCCTCCCACCCCATATACATCTCTGTGAACAAGATTCCGTGCTTCAAAAGTTCATAAAAATATACAATTTGCCCAGAATTGCATCTATCCTGCCCATTCCCTGCCTTGAGCTTAGACTTCTCTATTTATATATAAAATACACTAGCCCTGTAAAGTTGCTTTGCTGAGAGCACAGAGGGGATTTCTGCACTGTGAGGGAGCGCCCCACATGTTGCAGTGCAGCGAGCAGAGGTGCAGGAGCTCTGCACAAAGGCAAGGGCTGCACTGCACAAGCTCTCCCTGCATTGCATTGGGGACGTTTTTGGAACATGGTATTCCAGCAGACCGCCTCCTGGCAGCGCTCACAGCATCGCAGCACAAAGGAGCCTTTCACTGCAGCCAGAGGTGACCCATCCCAGCTGAAAGCATCCAGCCAAGGGATTGCTGCAGAATGCAAAGTGGCTTCAAGGTTCCCCTTTGGCATCCACCTTCTGCAGCCCTCCCTCAAGCAGTTTTCCCCAGGGGAGCAGAGCAGCAGAGTTTAGCCATTACTCACTCTCTGAGGGTACCACCTTCTGGGATACCACACTGCAGTTCTTGGATACCAGTGCCAGAATTAATATTTGCTTAACGAGGAAGGGATGCAACGCTTTTAAACTCTGCTTTCAGCCTCCCCCATCCCTGCAGAAATATAATAAATCTTCTGATTTATATCTATGTAGGATCGTTTTGCCTCTGGGTCAGGGTCTGCTCTCCCTGCAGCTGTCACTTCAGACAACTTGAGATATACAAGCTGGGTCGATCTACTCGAGATTTTTGCCCAAGAACAGCACCTGACCCTCAAACATGGTAAAAATATTGCAACTTGGCCAGCTTGCTGCTGCTCCTAAAATCTGGTTGTGATTTGGTCCCAACTCTAGGGGAGGAAATCTGTCACTGGGAATGAGAACACCAGTAATTAAAAATAGAGTCAGTATTTCTATAGCATATCAAACCCTACAGAACCTCAACGCTTCATACATCTTCTGTAAATGAAATTAAACGGGTCGGTTGCGTATCAAAACATAGTTGGCCTCTCTCATTTCATCTGTAGGAAGACTGCAATTTACACAGCAAAAATACTTTTTGGTTTAAACCAAGGAACAGGTGTGACAAGACAGCGTGCTCTACTTGCACTGGCACGGAGCTCCTGGGCTTTGCATATATAGAATATGGCCGAGCGTGAGCCGTGGGCACCCGCTCATATCGCACTCTTGGGTTGGCAAGTAGTGGGACTGGAGGGGAGATTCACCAAAACAATAACTTCAACGACAGGAAAGAGACATTTCTACTGCTCTGTAGCCAGTATTATGGCTACAGCACGTGTGGCACGATGAGTGATAGGGATATATTATAGATATGTTATTCAGAAGCAGAAGGTGCAACCGCAGCTACCTGTAGGAAATGGTGATGAAGGAAAGCAACGCCTGCTGCGAGACGGGTGGAGATGTGTGGTACCTGCAGCTCTGCGGCTGCAGAGCTGGTGGAGGTCCCACTTCCAGCCCTCCAACATCCTCACACCTCGAGCAGCAACACAGGAAAAGCTTTCCTGGGAACAACGTGCTAAGGTGGTGGCAATTTGTCACACTGACATGAATTACAGACTGATTACATCACAGCCAGCAGGTCGGCCACTGCTGAGAGACTGTCTTTGAACAAGGGGAAAAATATGTAGAACTAAGGATTGCTGTTCTCATGGCAAGAACAATGGTGGGGATGCCAAGATACTACTGCCTCGCAAGATAAAGTGGCACATGTTCTACACAAGAATGTGTACAACGTCTGACGGCTTCAGAAATCTGTTCTCGAGCAGATTTCCCAATAAATTAACACAACAAAAATTCTTTCATATAAAACAAAGTCCAAAGGATTTTTTTTTTTAAGTAAAAGCAAAACCTTCAGGGACTATATTACTTATCTCTCTCTACATATATAATCTCCTGAATTTTTTTAAAATAAATTTATTCTCGTCTTAGAAAAATAAATTGAGTAGCCAATTTAGTCAACGGAAAATATCTCACAGACTTAAAAGCATGCCCAGCAAGCATAGCCTTGTAAGACTAAATCAATGTTAAATCAAAGCAATTTGTTACTAAACCAAACTAGTTTGCAATTCACAGTTGATTACTACAAAGTGTTTCTTAAATTTTTTGGCCCATAGAAAAATAACATATTGCAACTCAAAGTGCATTTTTAAAATAAACAATCAACTATTTTTATCAAATAAAATATTTACACCATTTGGTTTTTACAGTCAGAAGCGCGCTTCACGCGATGACCATGGGGACATCATCCGAAAATCCAGTTATCATGGGAGCTTCGTCATCCTCATCTCCTGGAAAACAAACCCGGAGCTCTTTTACACTGCCCTTGGTTTCAGGACGGATATCAGGAAAAAAATGTTCTCTGAAAGAGTGGTGCTGCACTGCACAGCTGCCCAGGGAGGTGGTGGGGTCACCATCCCTGCAGGCGATGAGGAAATGTGGGGATGTGGCACTGAGGGACGTGGGCAGTGGGCAGTGGGATGGGTTGGGGTTGGCCTTGGGGATCTGAGAGGTCTTTTCCAACCTGAATGATTCTATGATTCTGTGAGACGCAGCTGAACTGGCCCCAAAAGTAGTGCCTCAGCATGTTGCTCTTACCAGTTGTTATATTTGTGATGCCCAGGATTTAATGAATTTTCATTAGTAGGGGGTGTTTAAGTGAAGCTGCTAACAACACAATCCTGAGATAGGTTTATACTCTTAGAATCAGATCAAACCCATAAGGTGTTTTACACTAAAGATGTCCCAAAGCATGATGAAGGATTTAGGTCATCTGCTGATCTGGAGTACCTGAGATCCCAGTGCATGACCCCAAAAGTTATACTAGGCTGATGGTTGGACCTGATGATCCTAAGGCTCTCTCCCAACCTCAAGGACTGTACAACTCTTTGATTCTACATACCTAAGTCGTCCCCTGAGGAGAAGATGGCCGAGCCCAGGCGGGAGCTGTAGTGGCTGTTGGCGAAGGCGGTGAAGCTGCTCTGCAGCCGGCGGTGCCTTGTGTAGAGCACCACGAAGCCAGCCCCCAGGGCCACCAGCAGCAGGAACAGGATGGGGACCACAATGGCAGCCACGTCAGTGGATCTGCCTATTTGAGATTCAGAGGAGTCTCCACCTACAGAGCAGGGAGGCAGGGAAGCACTTGTAACTGATATGACATTTCTCCCGCTGCTACTTGTGCAGTGTCCTGAGGGTGTGGGTTTTGGTGGAACAAACCCAACCCAAATGCATCCAACTTGCTAATATTTCCATCCTATGACTTCAGGATGGTTTCTTCTATTCAGACCTGCTAGGATGCAAAGCCACCAAGTGGCCATCTGTATAATACTTCACTATCTCCTGTTGGGTCCATTTTTGAGGCTTTTGTTAGTAGTGTTCACGGAGGAAGAGGGGGCTGTGCCAGTGACTTACCAGCTCCCAGCTCATCATAGAGAAGCGTGGCCGGCTCCCCGCACATATGCCCACCATACAGACACCTGGCCCTGACTGCAAAGGAGTAGTTGTGACCTATCTTCAGGTTGGAAACTTTGAAGAAGTTCTCGGTGGTATTCCCAAGATAGGCCGTGCGGTTCAGCAGGCTGTCAAACATGAGAACCTCGTAACCCTGAGTGGGGCAAAAACAACAACACAGCTCAGCAGGGACGCTCAGAGAGCAGAGCATCCTGTTGTATTGACAGGGTAATGTCAGGAGACCTGCAAGCAACTCTGCTCTCAGCATTAATGAAATGCTACCTGTAGGATGGGGGAGAGTGCCCCTTACCCGGCTCTCATTGAAATTGCTTTCCTTTAATGCCAAACTCTTCCAAAAGAGCAGAATGTGGTCATTTTCTGCTATAATTTTTAAGGCATCCGGTGCAGAGAGTGGAACTGCAAACGAGAGAAAACAGCAGGAAGGTTAGGTTTGGTTAGCAGTGCTACTCGTTTTCTGGTTGAGGAGCAGCAAGGGGGGCACTTCCAAAAGGGGTGGGGGGGGCTTTATTTGTCAGCACAGTGCAGGCTGTGCTGGAGGGGAGGGTATGGCTGATAGGATCTGCTGGTGGGTTTTACAGTAGGATGGCATTTCAATACTTCTTCCTTTACCTGTGTTAATCATCATGCTGGATTCTTTGCTCATGTTTCCCAGTTGAACAATCACGTGGTATTTGCCTCCTGGTTCGAGTTTCTTAATGGTGTATTCCACCGTGCTGTTCCGTGTTTTCACTTTGTAGATTTTATCTGTTTTTCTTACTAAATCTTTAACTGCAACAGCGTACAACTGAAGGGGAGAAAAGGCAGGCACAGTGAATGACAGATCTCACTTTCCTGCAGACTCACTAGCAATCTCATGCAATGTCAGGACATCAGACTGGGGGGTAAAAATGGCATTAAGCCATGCCTGTGCTCTACAGAAGGCTGGCAGATAGACAGACTTTGAGCCCCTTGCTGGACAAGCTGGAGCCCTGCCTGAGATGGCTATTTACAGATAGACAAAATGCAGTTGCTGGGACCTGTGTCCCAGATGAGGGGCTTGATCTCTTCTCCCTGGTAACTAGGATAGTACAAAAGGTAAAGGGCTTCATTTGCACCAGGGGAGGTTCAGGTTGGATGTTAGGAAAAGCTTCTTCTCCAAAAGGATGGTGATGCAGCGGCACAGCTGCCCAAGGAGGCGGTTGGGATCACTGTCCCTGGAGGTGTTCCTGAACAGCAGGGATGTGGCACCTGGGGACATGGTCAGTGGGCACAGTGGGCATGGGTTGGGACTGGGCCTGGTGATCTGAGAGGTCTTTTCCAACCTTAATGATTCTATGATAAGGGCAGAAGGAAAATTGCAGATTGTATTTATCAATGAGCAGAGATGCAATGCAAGCCTGTGTCTCCTCAGGGTTTCCACCATCATTAAACCAGATTTAAGCCTTTGCTGGGGACCAGCTTAGGAGGGGTAAGTCGATGGTGGGGCAGGGATCTGTCTGTGAATCGGGGCTTTGGCTCTGAGGTCCTACCATGTCCTGGTCAGGTGAATCGTAGGGAGATTCCCACTTGATGACGGCGAAGGTCTTGCCTGTGAGCACTGCATGGAGGTGCCTCGGGGGAAGCCGGTTGTCGGGGATCATCTTCACCACGACGTAATCAGATGGTGGCCCTTGGTAGGGAGACATCACACGGACCTTGAAGGGACGACCCAGAAGTTAGTGCGGTGCCTTCAGGCTTTGGTGCCAAACCAGAGCCCATCGTGTGGGTGGGAGGGGATCAGAAAAGCAGCCTACCAAGAACAGGTACTGCTCGTCCCGCTGCACGATGACGGTGGCATTGTGGAAGGTTGTGGTGGTGTTGTGAGGGCTCCGGTAGAGCTCCAGGAAGGACGTGGCATAGAAGATGCCATAGACCTGCAGAGGAGAGGACAAGAGGGATGGTACGAAGCTTGTCACGGCACAGAGCTCCCACCCAAACCATGGTGAGCTGCTGCTCTTTAGGGATTTGTTCCTCCTGGGCTCAAGTTTAGCTCTGGTCTGCCAACCAGGCTGCTCAGCAGCACTCTCCTTTGATTAAGGTCCTCATCTGAGGAACCTGCTCCCACCTCTGACAACACATCCATCAGTTAGAAGGCCACGAGAGCATCATGACGTTATCTGTTTCAGCCACTTCTCTATGCAACAGCAGCTCAACCAACAAACAACAAAAAGCCTTTCTGTGCCGGTATGGTAGTGGCAGCAAGCACTTTTCCTTACATTTTTTTACCAGAAATTTTTCAGGGTTTTTTAACTCAGCCCCAACAAACAATCCCATTCTAAAATGTCTTTTTTTTTTTCTAAGCTCTGAGTCAGACCCCATCCCAGTGAGTGAGAAAGGAGAGCCTCAGGGCCTTACAACATCCCTCGGTCCGGTCCAGGTGCACTCCACTGCTGTCTGGTTGATGGCCCTGGCCTTGAGACTTGGTGGGATGGGTCTCGTCCCGCTGGTCACAACGTGCACAAAAGACAGAGGGCTGTCACCCAGCTCTGTCTTAGCCCAAGCAGAGATTTCATACGGGGTTTGAGCTGTCAGGTTGGCCACTGAGCAGGGAGAGAGATTCACACTGTTAGGTGAGGCACAGTACTATATGGTGGAAGCATCAGGAAATGGTCAGCAGCATTAAATAGTCTCAGACAGGATTGTCTCTCTCTTGCTATGTGTTGTCCTTCATTCTGATTAGTTTCTTTTGCACAGAATCACCTGGGTATCTAAGCTAGCCTTGCTTGCCCATGTTGGGATGCTTTCACAAATCTTGACTGTGCATGCTAGTTATTCCTCCAAACCCCAAATAAAGCTGATTAACAGGGACGCACACTGTAGACAAGCCCAATAAACAGTTGACTTTTTTGCAGAATCAATAAACAAAATCCCTGTGATGAGAAAAGGCCAGTGCAGCTCTAGGGAATAAATCCCAAATCTGCTTGAAAACTGCTAAGAAGAGAGACCAGAGTTTTACCAGTCTGTCCTCCCAGGATTTTCTCTTAACATACTCAGCTGAGCTGCAGTGACAAAAAGGAAAACCTTGTAGCTGTCAGTAAAACCCTCCATTTGGGGGGTGACCAAAGCAAAACTTTACATCTAAACAACTTACCTTTTTGGACTGACTTTTCTCCTTCTATGGTCAGAGTTCTTCTTTCCTGCCTGTGTGCATCAAATGTCCAGTAGATGTTGACAACGTAACCGCTGACCTGTCAAGCAGCGATGGCACACGATATGAACTGACGTAAGTTCAGCTATTTTGGATGCAGTGAAAGAGTCATCACTTCTGTCTTTAAGTCATATTTTCCATAGTAATTAAGAGAGCTGGGACAGCTGATGAGTAGCAAGTAATAAACGGGAATGGAATAATTAGTTTCAAAATATGATTGCAGTACTAAACTGGGTGATAGCTTATCCCATCCAGTATTTACCACTTATCCAACTTTTCTGTTACTGATGTTTCAGAAGTAAAGAGTAGAATTTTACCTTGATATTAGTATTCATTTTTAGGCTGAAGCTTATGGAGTCCTCAGTGTAGCCCTCAATGCGTATGACAGGTGGAGGAATGACTGGAAGGAAAGGGAGAAATGGTTGTTATTGCAATCCCAAGAAACTTCATAGCAAGTTCTGATGGCTCTTCTACCTCTGCTTTCCACCTATCTCCAATGATCAGGTACTCCCACATTTCACACAAGCAAGCATTCTGCATTTTTAGTAGCATGATGTTTTCTATCCTTTCTTTGTCAACGCTGTGAGCGTGCACTTTTATCTAACAAACTAGAAAGCAGACAATTTTGACATCAGAATATAGACTAGGAAAAAGTCTTGTCAGGAATACAAATGACTTCAAAAGGCTTATCAAACAGCACTTCAGAGGGAAACAATTTATCGTGTTGTTTGGGTTTACCTACTGTCAACTGCAACGCTGCAACAGTTTCTGGGAGCCTCAGTAGTCTTTCAGTGGTCTAATCTACATGAAATGCAGCAACCACCACAACCATAAAGCAAGAAGATAATTAGCAAGCATTCTCTCAATGAGTGATGCTGGAAGAGCTGGTGGAGGTGCATCCTGCCTAGCCCAGTGTAGGACCTACATGAGTCAATGGCAATCCACCTTTGAGCAATGCACAGCAACATTTACTGGAATAACAGCACTCACCTTTGCCTTTTATGGTGGTTATGGATTTAGAGATGCTCCAATTTCCCACTCCTCGACTGGTCACCGCAGCAACCTTTCAGATGAGACGGTCAGTTAATGTGAATGAATGTCACCAGCCATTCATGATGCAAACACAGCGAGGTGAGAGCAAGGTTACAGACACGGCGGAGCTCAGGGAAAAGGACTTTGAAGCAAACAATAGCTAAATTACTTGGCAATAAAATGCTTATTACACAGATAAAGCAGTCTACTTTAAGTACTTTAAAGAATCTAAATGGAGGAAGGGGCTCTGCAGATAACTGCTGTCTTATAAAATCCTGTAACCATGGAACGGAATGGATCAGCCCCAGCGTAGGTAAGAATCATGCCTGTATCCACAGGTACCCATGCTCATCCTGCACGTGGACACTGGCAGCATACATTCCTCAGGGCTGGCACGCTTTCACTTCTTATCTATTCTATCTGCAATCACCCAACCTCCCCTACGTGTGTGCCTTCTCCACACCTACCTGCTGCTCTTTGCAGTCATTCAGCCAGGAGCAAATTTATCTCTGCCCCAGATCTGGAGCAGTTGCAGTGACACTGGAATGGGCAATTGGTAGCATAGGTTTCATAACACAGCCAGGCCACTTGGGTGGAGGAACGAATCAAGGGGCACAAATGGTCTTAAATCTATGCACACTGTCAGTGCAAATACCAGCACCCCACTGAGAGCTGACATTAAAAGGCTGGATTTTAACATCATACTTTTTCAGCAATTAGTTGGCTGCACAAGACTAGAACTGCCTAGCAAACAGTAAGAGGTCGTGCAGAGCTCTCCTATAGACTGAGCTCTGAAGATACTCACCCGAACTGTGTACAGTGTGTTGACCTGTAAGTTCTTGATCTCGGTGTAGTTCTTGGTGGTTCTAAGGGATGACCACTCCTTGGAACCACTGCTGCTGTATTCCACCTAGAAGCACCAAAACTGGGGATGAGGACTCCAGTGTCAACAATTCTGTAGATCTTTCTATGCCAAAATGTCAGCAAAAAGAATTAATCAAGCTTAGAAAAGAAGCCAGAAAGAAAATTATGGTTTTGAGGATTGTGTTGCTGTCTACAGCCCCACAGCGTTGCTCTCAGCAGATCTGCTCCACTAAATACCCCGTTCATGTCCCTCCAGCCCCCTGCAGATGGCTGTGCTCACTCAGAACAGCAGCTGGACTCACAATGAATTCCCGTATGAGGCCATGGGCGTTCACAGGGGCACTCCAGCTGCACACCACCACCCCCTCAGCTTCTTTTTTGAGGGCCAACTGGAGGTTAAAGGGAGCATCCGGCACTGGGGAGGGAAGCACAGGCATTAGGTTTGGTCACAGCTGTCACCTGAGGAGCAGAAATAGGAGGGCAGGGTCTGCCAACAAAGCAGAGCTTAGACATTGTCTTCTGGTGTGCCCCCAAGCCCTGCTCAACCCTCACTCGGCCAATGAACCCTTCTAGTGATAGCAGTGATGCTAGGTGTGCTGGTTCATCGCTTTTTTTGAACCCCTTCCTTAACCCAAGCTCCAGCTGAAACCACACAGCTCCGCTTACGTCCTTCGGGCACCCGCAGGGTGATGAAGTCGTTGGTATTGTAGACTCTGCTGAGACACTGCACCTGCACCTTCACCTGGTAGGTGCAGTCAGGCTTCAGAACCTTCAACACGCTGCTGGTTTTGTTGCTGTGCGTTTCCAGAACCTTCCAGATGCTTTCTCCAACCATCCTGCACGAGATTCAAACCCCTTTGGTCAGGGATATACTTAGTGACAGAGGGGGACATGTAATCTCTTTGTATTTTAAGAGCTTGCTGCTTAGTTTTCTGAGCAGCAAAGCCCACCACCAGCTTGGGAAGCTGTTTCAAAGTCTGAACTAAGTGTAGCTCGGTGCCTCACTGGCACCATCACTATCCTCTGAGGTTTGCTCTCACTGCTGTGCTCTAATTTCCTGACTTTGTTCTCATTGTTAGCAGTCCCACAAAGACAAGACCCAAGCAGAAACAGAACACCCAATATGCCCACATTTCTGTAGAGTAAACAATCTGAAGGAAACAAAGAGCTTTTCACAAAGGTCCCCTAGCTGCAGCTATTTTGGGGCTGCTTTGCAACGAAGCATTGGAAGATTTTCCAACTAGAAATAGATTGCAAAGCTCTGCCTTTTGAAATCTGATTCAGCACGGGGCCTTGCTGTAAACACATGTGCTGATCACAGTGAGGCAGTGGGGTACCTGTAATACACGTTGTAGACACAGGAGGTCGAGGACATCTTCTTTGGCCGAGCCCATGTCAGGGTGATGGCACCAGAGAAGTCAGCCGTCCACTGCAGGTTCTGTACCTTGTACACAATGGTGTCATCTACAACAGGGAGAGTCAGGCTGCAGGAGAGAATTCAGCCTTTTGCCCAGAACAGGAGTTCAGTTCCACTGCCAATCCATGGAGGGAGCATTGGCACTGTGCAGATGAGGGGTGCAATGTAGGTGGGGTGGGCAATGCAGAGTAGGAACGTAACCCTGATGCTCCTGCTTCTCCCCAGAACATTTTGTGGTTGCCTTTGTGCTGCTGTTACCCAAAGAAATACAAATCATGGCTGCTGACGAAATACTCTTTATCAACGTTTCAGAAGTGCATTGATGTAGGCTAAGTTGCTCCCCTGCTTGTGTGATGAATCTGGGCTATGACAGATTCCCCACCAGGCCCCTCTTTGCATGGTGTCACATCTTGCATTCCAAAGCTGAGGCTGGGAAGCAGGGCAGAGTCCTGGTGCAAATTTCCAGGGGAAAACAGATGGTTTTCCTGGGGTGTTCATTCCCCACAAATCTCAGCAGTGCCTTCCCCCAACCTCTCCCAATCCGTATTTAATTAAAGCACTAAAACCTGGATGATGCTCAAGCCCTGAGCAGGTCAGTAGGACCATGCTGAACCTCGTGGCTGCACACAGGCAGCAACTGATCATGGTCATCTGCCCAGGGGTGACAGTGGAGAGGTGCAAGCTGGGTCACCGTATAAAGGAGCACAGGGCTGGGGACAGTCCCTTCATCCATGGGCCATGTGAAATGGACAGCCATGCTCCCTTTCATCCTAAAGCTGGTTTGTGTGTTTGAAGTTTGTTGGAGCACAAAATCTCAGTGCAGAAGCTGGCTGGCAAGTTTGTCCCAGCTGGTTAAGAACGGGCAAAGAAGCAATCTGGACATGATGCTACATCCAGGGTCTGTGACTTAAAAGTTGTGCACGCAGGAGAGCTCACGTGCATGAAAATACAGAGCAGGGAGGTGGGTCAGGCTGCAGCTCACCTGTGCAGTTCCTCTCATCGCTGCCATCGGAGCAGTCCAGGTACCCATCGCAGCGTTCAGTCACCAGCAGGCAGGCCTCCCCATCCTCACAGCGGAAGCCCTGGGGGCACGACAGCGAGCTGTGCGTTGCTGCAAGCAGAAAAGTTGCAGGGCTCAGTGCAGAGAAGGTCCCTGCAGGAATGGGGCTGGGTGCTGGCATAAAAGCAGGAATGATGCATGGATGGAGCACAGAGTGCCATTAACGGCCCTATCTCCACTTTGCTGCGTATTCTGGCATGATCACACCCACCATCAGAAGGACCCAGCAGGGAAGTGGTGGAGTCACCATCCCTGAAGGTATTTAAGAGATGTGTGGACATGGTGCTTAGGGACGTGGTTTACTGGTGGACTTGTAGTGTCACATCATGGTTGGATATGGAATGCTGGGTCGTGGTTGGACTTGTAGTGCTACATCATGGTTGGGTTTGATGATCCCATGGGTATTTTCCAATCTAATGACTATGATTCTATAAAACTAATAGCTGCACTTCTAATGGAAAAACAAAACAAAACAAAACAAAACATTGGCATGTGGGGCTTTTTGCCCATTTTTACTGCCAGGATTCCACCAGCATTAACCCTTGGCATCCCCTCATAGAGCATCCCAAGAGATGGAACCAGCCAAGATGCTCTCAGCCCCACACTCACGGCAGTTCCTCTCGTCGGTGCCATCCTGGCAGTCCCGCTGGCCGTCACAACGCTTCCAGTTGGGGATGCATTTGTGCAGCTGCTGGCATTCGAATTCGGCCCTGCTGCAGCGGCCGCGTGGCGCTGGGGGGCTGGAGCTCACATTGGGGTCTGCGGGTGGGAGAAGCGAGAAGAGAACCAACCCAGCAGCACCGACAGCTGTCCCAACTTCACTAGATGGCATTGGTCCCGGTTCCACTAGATGGCAATGTCCTCCCATCTAGCAGCTAGCTGGGCTGCCTGAACCATCCTCACTGCTGACTGCAGGGGGCTGGGAAAGCAACTGCTCTGCAGCCTTTAGCGCGGGTGTGAGCTGAAAAGCCACCCCTGCTCCCTCCCCTGTATGTCCCCAGACGTGATAGAGGAGAAGTGGGGTGAGGATGCTTACGGGAGGTGGGACAGGCGTCCTCGTCCGAGCCGTCGGCGCAGTCGCGGTAGCCATCGCACACCCAGCTGTTGGTGATGCAGGCGCCGCTGCCGCATCGAAAATGGTTGGGGAGGCAGGTGGGAGGGATGGCAGTGGTGATGGGAAGGACTGGGGAGCCTGAAAGACACCGGATGGGTGTCAGAGCCCCACCAGCAGAAGGGAGCGGGGAAGGCACGGCAAGACACGTGGTGTTATCTGTATCTGGATCCCAGCTGGGATTTTCAGACAGGCAGAAGGTAAAGATGTGTGAGGGCATGCACACAGCACATTCGTGGGGGATTTTTAGAGCCCCAGAGCTGGTGCAGGATGCTGGGATGCAGCCTCAGTGCAGCATCAGGGACCCTCACCCTCGCACTCCTTCTCATCCGACCAGTCCCCGCAGTCGTTCTCTCCATCACACTTCCACTGGTTGGGGATGCAGTGCCCGTTCCCACACTGGAACTGGTAGTACCGGGAGCAGTTGGGGGCATCCGTTGGGTTTTCTGACCAGGAGAGAAGAGTTCTCTGAGCTCCAGTGCTATTTCAACAGCCTCTAACACAGCCAAGGTACAAGAACAGGGCATCCCCCCCAGAGCCCCCCCAGCATTTTTGGCTAGATCCTTTCTCTTCCTCTCCAACTCCCCCACTTCTCACATCTATCACTGCTCTGTTGGCAACGTTACAATGTATGTGCACTGGGTGCAGCCAAACAGCACCAACAGTCACAGAACCAGCAGTAGAATTCACACAGAGCACAGCAGAAGCAGAGAAGCAAGCCCTGCAGCTCTCCAATGAAGGCACAGCTGCTTTGCCTGGCTGTGCACAGCTCCTACTGCTGCCCAGGGAACACTGATAAATATTGAACTTGGCTGTGAGCTGCCTGTCTGCTTTGGGCTGGGAATCTGGAGGCACTATGGTCCCACCAGACTCACTCAACCACAACATGTGCCCGCAGGTCAGATGTGCAGCATGCTGCAGCTAATCTACTTGCAGAAAGAGAATGATGCTGATCCCCATGCAAGACATTGCAAAGTGAAAACAAAACAGTGCACACACACACATACACATACACGCACATACACAGATGCATGGGTAGGTACAAAGAACATGGAGCCTGTTCCCTGCACTCCTGGTATCCAAAGGAGTAAGAAGCCATAATGACAAGGAGCTTGAGGGTTTGCTCACCACAGCTTGCTTCATCTGAGTAATCACCGCAGTCATCCATGCCATCACACTTCCACACCAGGCTGATGCACACCCCGTTTGCACACTGGAAGCTAAACTGGTCACAGGTGCGGTGGAATTCAGGCTCCTGGGCTGCAGGGGAGGAAAGTAAAGGTCATTGTGGGGCTGGAGGGGAGCTGTCATGGACTTTTGAAAGCACAGCAGGACCACTGTTTAGGAGACACGGCAGCTTTGTGGTACCCTCCCCACACCTGTGGTCTCCACCCTCCAGCCCTCCCTGTACAAAGTGCCTTGAGATGCACAACACCACGCTCACCGCATCCCGCGTAGTTGGCATCTTCATCGGAGCCATCCTCACACTGGATGTCACCATCACACACCATGGAGTGGGACAAGCACTGCTGCCTGTTCTTGCACACGAAGTCCATGTAACGGGTGCACAGGGGAATTTCTGGGGAAAGTTCAGGAGGAGTGGATGGCACCATGGCAGGCACTGCCTGCAGAAAGGCCACTGTCATTTGCACAGACATGTGTGAAGGTCCAGATTTCCAGATCTCATGGACTGCAAGCTGCCCTGCACAGCCTGTCCTCACTCAACAACACGTCACAGCTTGGTACGGGCACCGAGAGGATTCGATCCTCCTTAAGCAGCACCTCTTATGTGCCTTTTGCAGATGCTCAGGGAGCAGCCCATTTCCTCAGCACCAACCAGTTACCCCACCGTGGGCACACCTCTCAGCAGCCCCCAGCACTCACCGCAGTCCTGCTCATCTGAGGCGTCGGCGCAGTCGGTGATGCCGTTGCAGTGTTTGCTGGTTGAGATGCAGGTGCCATTGGGGCACTGGAAGCCATTGCACTTTTTTTCTGAAATGAGGTACATTTTGCCAGTTTTCAGTACCAAAAGCACAGCCCCTATCCCCTTTCCCCTGACCCCTATAGGAAGGGATGGGTGTTGGCTGCAGCTCTCGTGGTTTGCAGACACGTACCGCAGATGGTGGGGTCCTCATCGGAGCCATCCTGGCAGTCAGCATCGCCGTCACAAGCCCAGCGCTGTGGGATGCAGTGCCCATTGAGGCACTGGAAGCTGGAGGCCTCACAGGTGCGGAACACTGATGGGAGCAGAGCAGGGAGGGGTCCATTTCTCTCTGTGCCATATTTGCTCACAAACCCGCTGCGCCCTCCAGATTGGGGAGGCTCTTTGAGCACAACCCTTGGTGTGTGCCAGCACATGTGGCTGTGGTCATCTTAGGATGGCAAGAAGTGGCACAGACAGCAAGCGAACCTTGGTGGGGTGTAGGGTCCCTGTATGGGGACCACAGGGTAGGGGAATCACTGGTCAGAAGCTTTGGAGATGGTCTGGAATTAGGGCAGGCAAAAGTTATTTGTGTGGCCAATGCAAATTAGAAAACTTTGGAATTTCAAAGGGATCAGGGCCTCCCTCGGGCTTCTTTCACCCGAGGATCTGCTGTAGGGTGTGCTGGTTGAAGCCCAGCATGTGTCGTTGCTTTAGAGACAAATATCACTCTCCAGCCAAGTGAGCACTCAGTGTTATCAACAAGAAAAGCAACCTGCAGCTTAATTAAATGGCATGCTCGTGAATTTCACATTGGTTTGTGACACGTGCAGATATTTCAAAATGCCTGAGTTTCATGGCAGTAATATTCTATTAGGTATTCAGTGTGAAATGTAATTATTTCAGATAAGAGCAATAAATACAGCCAGTAGAGTCAGATGAAATGTTTCTCAAATAACTGTGATCCTCTTAGATAATTTCAACTTCAGGCTCTACAAACCCGAGATGCTTTTTGAAGTAGGTTCTGTTCCAGGAGAAATTCTCTCTGGAGAAACTCACACGAGAGATAAGTGATACCAATATAAATTAAACCTCCTTAGACAGCGACGTGCACAGAGTGCCAACGACCACAGCCCCCCGAGCATTGCTATGCACCTCGTGTGCTGGAGGCACATCTAACCCTGTGGATAGAGGATGCAGGAGCTCAGCACAGCAGATGTGATCCCCCAGGGGCTCAGCACCCAAAGGCCAGCTCCTATCCTGCACATTGCTCTACGACACGGCCACGTGCCTTTCACTGATGGCCTTAAAACTCCACTTGGAGTTGGCACTTGCTTTACATTCCCAAACCCATTGAGAACAGCAAGGCTGCTATGAAGAAGAACCACTTCCCAAGCTGAACCTGCCTCTCCTTTGCAGCTTCTCCACCATTACTGAGTCTGAAGGAAATGTCAGTTTTCTGCAACGTGCTTCACGGCAAGAAAATGGTCAGAGTTCAGGCTCTGAAATGAGATCAGTGCACACTGCCCTGTCTGTTGCCTGCCTGCAACAAAGAAGCCCATTCTGAACACAAGGATTCTTTGGCTGCCTGGCAGCCAAGTCCCACTTCCCTATTCAGCACAGCCTCAAAGGCACAGCCGGCACTGTGCCATGATGCACCTCGGGCTGCTGGGGATGTGCTGGGAGCAGCCAGTGCTGCAAAACTGGTGCAAAACTGCTCTTGCAAAGCCAACCAAACACAACTCCTCCAGTGCAACACCTCCAATGCAACAACTTGAACACTACTGGGAGAGGCTGTGAGCCCATAAAGAGGGATGGCGATATGTTATTGATCACCACAAAGTGCTTACTGGTGCAGTTGGCTTCATCAGACCAGTCCCTGCAGTCATTGTCATCATCACACCTCCAGGAGAGTCGAATGCACATCCCTGAGCTGCAGCTGAACTCGTCTTTTCTGCACTGGTGAGCATCTGCAAAGAAGCACAGACAGCTGTCAGCTGAGTTTGAGGCCTAGGGAAAAGAGGAGGAAAATTTCACACGGGCTACTGAAAAGGGAGAGGAGGCTGATAGTTCAGAAGCAACACTGAGCAGCCCACGCTGCCATGTGCCTGCTGGGTGGCTGCCCAAGAAGAGCCTTTAATCTCAACCAAATATTTGGCTTTGGGTCAGGGGAGGGCCCAAGGAGCAGGGAAAGATGATAACAGCACAGAACCTCCCTGCCAGACTGCAGCGATGGGGGAAATCACTGCACATCTGTCATCTCCTGCAGTGATAGGAGGAGGCAGCTGTTGGCTGGGAGTAACAAGGGGGATCTGGAGCAGCACTGCACTGCCCAACCTCTCAGCAGTGGCACCAGGCTTTGGTCCCTCGCATGAGGACAGGGAAGGAGGAGGCATGCAGCAGAGCAGCTCACCGCAGTGACTCTCATCGCTGTTATCACCGCAGTCGTCCTCCAGGTCACACTTGTAGGACAGGGGGATGCAGGTCCCCGATTCCCGGCAGCGGAACTGGGTTTCGGCATCACACACAGTGGTGGCTGATGGGGGAGAGGAGGAGGTCAAGGTGGTGCTGGAAGGATGGATTGTGCCGATCCATCATGAGTGAAGCAGAGAGGGGAGCTGAGAGGTGCTCAACACAGCTTGCAGGGTTATTAGTGTAGGTGCATGTCAGAGTTGGGGAGCAGGACTAAGGGCATCCCGCCTCACTGCTGCTTGCAGACTGGGAGCGATGTGTCCCCGGCAGAGGGGAAACACTGCAGGCTACAGCTCACCCAGCCAACTTGAGATTCAGTTCCTAGGGCAGGAACTGCACTCTGAACACCTCTTGCTCCCTATGACTACAAAGGGAGCGCGGGACATCAGCTCAGATGCAGCGCCGATGCAGCAGACATCTAAACTGGGATGGGCAAATGCCACCACGGGACACTCACGGCAGTTCTTCTCATCGCTCATGTCCCCGCAGTCATTGTTGTTGTCACACTGCCAAATGCTGTTGATGCAGTTCCCGTTGAAGCATCTGTACTGGTTGGGCAGACACGTGTTTTCTGGTGCAGAGGGGAAAACAAAAAGAAGCTGGGGTGAGGCATGACGCCCTGTTCTTGGATATCAGATGCACTTCTTGTTCCAAGGGCAGCTGGGAAGGTCGTCAATGGAAGAAGCTGCCAACTCTAACGACAACAGCAGGAACCAAGCCTGGTGTTACCTTCCTTCACGCAGGTGTTGTTCTTCATGCTGTAGCCATGAGGACAGTCACACTTCACCTCCCCTGAGGGCAGCACGGTGCTGGAAACGCCCTCAGGGCACTTGCAGCTCCGGCCATTGTTGGACTTGGGCAAACAGAGCAAGCTGCAGGGGTGGGCAATGCAGGCGTTCCGTCCTGGTACCAGGGAGGAAGGGGACACCATCAACAGTGGCTGTAGGCAAGCAAGAAGCCCCATCCCAACCCCATCCCAGTTTGAGGTTGCAGCCCCATGTTTCTGCAGGCTAGGGAAGTGCTCTGACAATCATAGTGATGCAGCTCAGAGACCCCATACAGCACTTGGCATGGAAAGCCATGGTCTGTGTCCTGAGCTACGGGGTGGGTGCCTGGATCAATATCCTCACAAAGACAATCTTGTGCTCTTAGCTACCTGTCGTCTTTCCTCTGTAGAAGATTTTCATGTCCATGATCCCGTTTAATCGGCCGACCAACGTCTCCATCCTTGAGCCACTGGTTTTGGACGCCCGGAAGATGCTCAGCTGTGACCAGTCATTCCAGTAGATCTCGTTCTGAAGGGTACACACTGCTAAGTACTAAAGCACCTGAGCACCCACAGCCACAGGGCAGCAGAGTGCAAATCCCTCCCAGCCCACAGTGAGGATGATGAGGAAGACATGGACTAGGATTTGAGCAGGAGTGGAAGCAGGAGTTGCTAGGTGCAGGAATTTTGGAGAACATGTCCAGAACAGAAATAGAGTGAGCAACGTGCTAGCTCCTTCCCACCAAACCTACCCAGTGTGCTAAGTGCTCCCACCATGCAATGGAAATGTGGACAAAGTGGAAATGGCTGGCTGCAGCAATACCTTAAATACAGCGATGGCATAGGGGTGTGGGAGGCTGTCCAAAATGACAGATCTCTGCAAACCATTGAAATCCACCCTCTCAATCCTATCCATGTAAGCCTCAGTCCAGTAGATCCAGTGGTCATCCACAGAGATGCCATTGGGCCACCGCACACCTTCTGAGACGATGCAGGCAGCCGAGGAGCCATCCATGTCACTTCTGTAAATGCCAGGCCTGGAGTCTCCCCAGTCTGTCCAGAACATCAGCCTGCAACAGGCAAAGAGCTTAGCTGCAACAGGAACAGCACAGCTTGTCACAAGGGAGCAGGTTATCAAGCAGAGACGTGAACGCTTTGCATTCCCTGTCTCTTGAAAGATGTGCCTTTGGGGAAAGGAGCTCTTTGCAATTCAAATGAGAGCAGCGCTGGATCTGCGAGCAGAAGGCAGGCTGACAGAGCTGCAGTCTGTGGGGCACAAGTGCAGCTGGAGGTTACCTAGCCATGAGCTGCAGAAGTGGATGTTGAGGAGGTGGTGTTGTCATGCTCTGCTGGCCATGTGCACATAGCCAGAGGCAGCTCAAGTCTACCAGTGTGACATCAGCGTCACGGCATGGGGATCCTCATTGCTCCCTCCTAGTGCTGAAACTGCTGCCCAGAGAATCTGTGGATGCCCCATCCCTGGAGGTACATGAGGCTACAGATGGGGCCCTCGGCAGCCTGATCTGCTGGGGGCAAGTGGCCAATGGCAGGGGGTTGGAACTAGATGATCTTTAAGGTCCCTTCCAACCCAAGCCATTCCATGAATCTGCGATAAGCCTTCCATGCAGCATCTCCCCCTGGTTCCTCTTGTGTGGCTGTGGCATTGAAGGGGAGGGCTTGATCTGCATGGTAGAAGGGATCTGACTGCAGGTGGGAGATCCTTGCTTACCCTTCTCGGGGCACCAGCGCAAGGGCCCTGGGTCGCTCAAGGATGGAGGAGTTGAGGACAGTGAGACGCAGGTCTCCATCCGGATTGGCAACCTGGAGTCGTAACAAAAGAAGAGGACTGTGCTGGATGCAGGCTGCATGGAGGGAAACTGCATGAAAACTGTGGCAGTAAATCATATTATCCCAATCAAACAGGTGCCATGGGCACAAGGAGCTGCACTGCAGGGCAGTGGATAACAGCTGTGTCAGGGGAGGTTTAGGTTGGTTATTAGGAAGAGTTTCTCCATGGAAAGAGTGGCTGGACAATGGAACAAGCTGCCAGGGCAGTGTTGGAGGTATTTAAGAGATGTCCTGATGTGGCACTAAGGGATATGGGTTAGTGATGGGCTCAGTAGGGCAGGCTGATGGCTAGACTTAGTGATCCTGAAGATTTTTTACAACAGAAATGATTCTGAGATGCTTTGTGAACCCAGAGCAGTGTGGGGAGCAGGCTGGCAGCCAGCAGTGGGACCCCAAAGGCACACTGGGGCAGTCCTCCCTGCAGCACAGGTGGTGTGACTGTACCTCAATTTTGGGAATTCCAGCATTGACCCAGTACAGCAACTGGCTGAGTGGTTCGAAGGCCAAAGCTTCCACCGTTTCCAACCCAGTGCTTATGATTATTTCTTGCCCAGAGCTGCCATTGAGACAAAGACGCTAGAGGAAAAAAAAGGAAGAAAAAAAGGACTAAAAAAGCAGAACCTTCCCAGCCTTGAGGTTAGCACAGCCACGTGTGTATATCCATTTTCTACTTCCCTAGGAAAGAAAACGGGAAACGGAATAATTCTGAAGATATCCACATCAGTGTATGCCACAGGAAGCAAAAGCATCTCGATTTGTCAGGTTTCAACCAAAGATCCCAACATTTCTGGATCAAACCATCCAGAATCATACATTTTGTGGGAAGTAATTCAGCTGTGGAGCCCGATGCCCCGAGCTCAGCACTATTTGAGATCAATGCACTACACCGGCACACTGATCATTAAGCTCCCCTCCAACCCCAGCCATTCTACGATCAATTCTACGACAGCAGACAGATGAGAAACGCCCAAAACAAGATGCTGACTCTCAGGCTGCCGCTTTTGCCCCGGTGAATCCCTGCTCACCTGGATGATGTCCAGTGTGACATCGGCCCAGTAGAGGCAGTTGTGTTCATAGTCAAAGTCGAGCGCGACCGCCCCGCGCAGCCCGGCCAGCGGCAGCTCCTGGCTGAGCCCAGAGGCGAGGTCGTAGCGGTGGATGGAGTAGCGGGTGGCATACAGGATGAATTCGTTCTCCTCTGCGGGACAGAGTTGGGGTTTTTTTAGTGATTCTGTGTTTTTTGGGGTGCTCGTGGGGTCAAGAGGGAATTGGAGATTTTTTTCATCGCAGTGAGCAGGTGTTCCAGCAGAGCAGTGGAAGGGAGGCAAAGGCCCTTTGTCTCAATGGGATTAGGTTAATTAGAATACGCTAATAGCCTTACGGCTCCCCTTATTCCCTCGCACCAACACTGCAGCTATTGTTTATCTCAGAGGGCTGAAGGAGGAGGTAGGGATGGCAGAAAGCACTGTGACCAGTACCTTGCCACATTAGCATGCTGCCAACTAGAAACAAAACACTCATCTCCCAGTTCCTCTGAGTTCTCATAAAAAAAACATAAATGTGCTGCAAACCTGGGAGTCCTGGGGGACACTTTCCAATGGGAAATACCCCAGAGGGGTTGTGATCTCAGTTTGTGCAGAACCAAACCGGCCTGGGACGGAGCTCCCAGGCATTGCGTGCTGCAGGTAAAGTCCATTAATGCTATTAACAAGTGGGGCTGATGTCAGAGAGCAGCTTTGGCTACACACCCCAAATGGGATTATATGGAGCTAAGAAACAGACACCGCACATGAAAGTGTTCCCATGGTATGAGGCACCATGGAACTGAGGAAGCAAGGATTTGCTTTTCGGGCTCTTTGCAACTCTCCAAATAGCTCAGTGGGCACGGCAGGGTGAGGAGCATGTCGGTGCTGAGCAGGGACGAAGGCTGAACCTACACCAGCCTGCATCAAAACAGCCCCAGGCTCGAGCTGCAGCATGACAGCAGATTAAATTACAGCAGCACAGAGCAGAATGCAAATAGCTGGCAGCGTGAAGGCACAAGAGCAAGTCAGTGCCTTGGATGTTTGAGAGTAAGTAGGCATGGAGGTGATGTCTCACTGGGTACGGGTATGAGGACAAAAGGGCAGCCTTTGGCGTGGCCTCAGTAGGCATCACTAATTCGTGCCTAATTCATGATAATTCCAGTTAATGAATGCAGCATGGGCTGAAGCCACGCTTATGCACTCACCAGCCAGTGGGCATGGCAGCATCTCCCCCTCCAGTCGCGACTCGATGTCACCACCCATACAGGTGTCCCCAGAGATCTTCCGGTAGCTGCAACACACAGAATTCATTGCTGTTGCAGGAGCACTGGTAACCACTGTGTTCATTGAGAAGCAGCCAGTGCTTCTCAGCTACAAGCTAGACGTTGTGCTGCATGTCTCAGCATGCAGCCCACTTACTGTCACCTGCAAGGTGTGTGTGCATGTGTTTGGTCATATCACCATAAATCCCAGCCCTTAGAGGATGGGGTTCCCAAGCACAACGCTTACCCTCGAGTCCTCCTGTAGGTTGAGCCCACAGGGCACGGTACTGGTGGGTCATAGGGCTTCCCTGCAAACTCGGGGTCTGGGATGCAAACTTCCAGAGAGAGATCCTCGCTCAGCTTAAAGCCAAAATCACTGCAAGGAGAGATGTGATGTGAGCAGGGAAGGGAGAGAAGGACAACAGAGCTGCTTTTCTGTGCTATTTTTGCAAAGTGTGAAGATCTCAGAAGTCCAGTATCTAGCTGTACACTAATATTTAGCTGTGCATCTTAGCTTCTTTCCTTAGGACTCTTCTCCACCACCAATGAGCCTCCCCATGCCAACCGCTGGGGCTGGGCTCCCTGCCAGCTGGCCCATGTCTGCACCTCAGCATTCCAATCTGTAAGATGGGAGCTGTGGTGTGCTGCTGGTTGGGAAACGCTGCGGAGGAGGCTATACCACTCTGGTTTTGCTGTGGTTCAAAGGCTCCCAGCTGGCTTGTGATGAGCCAGATTCCTCTTAGATCTCAGCAAGGGACAGACAGGACTGTAGGTGAAAGCTCAGCCAGCAAAAAGCCATTCACTTACTAACCCCAAGCCTTTGCCTCTGAGTGCCAGAACCCATTCCCTAATCCCGACAGCTGTGCGGTTTCAGCTGCAGATGAAATGAGTCTGCAGGGCCAGCTGCATTCCTGCGGCTGTGGGGTCACAGGGCTGCACTGCAGAGCATCTCTGCGTGTGACAGTAAATTGTCTGCCGTCATTTGAAAGAAGGTGATGGATTAACAATATCTTCCTCTTGTATAGAGCCTTTCAGAGGTTCCCCAAAGGCTGAAGGGACATTAATTAAGTCTCACGACCCATTATTAATGAAAGGATGCTTTCAGTCTATTTAGTTTCCTCCTTGCTATAAAATCAAGCAGCGATACAAAGGGCAGAGTAAATTGGACATGTGTCCACTCAGAGCAATTGGTCACAGATATTTATCTCAGACGTACAACCCAGACCAAAGGAAATTAATTGGTATTTACCATTCAAAGTCTTCCCTGGTACACGAGCAGTTGGAGACCATGACAGGCCTGTCAAAATCTTCTCCATTGAAACACGTCGCATGAGGAGTCCTCCTTTTGAAAACAGTTTTATGCCCCAGTAAGCACTCGTTGCCTCGCTCATCTGAGGGCGACCACAGCTTGTAGTCGTTCTCTGTGCAGGGGACCCCTAGAGAAGGGACAAGGTTGGGTCAAAGGTGGGCACCCCAGACTGCACTATGGGGCACCTGGACTTGGGATGTGGGAGCAGCTCTGCGGAGACCATTGGCACCCTACAAGGATGCCCTTTGTTGGCACAAGATGAATGTTTTGCCCTGGATCACAAGGTTTTTAGCCCAAGACAGACAGCAGCGATGCTCAGCCCAGCAGCTCTGCTGCACTGATGGGGAATTGCAGTGCCTCGTTTAACCAGAGCCGTTCTGGATGCCAAACAGATCCACTTCTAACAAAACATCAGGGGAATCTGCTACGAATTTCAGTCGAGCAAATTCCTCTGCTGAGCTTAACTGCTCTTTGATTAAAACGCTGCCTCGCAATCAAAGCCAGATCCAGTTATAAAACATTCATGGGCAAAGCCTTCAGAAGGCTTTTATTCTTCCACGTTCCTGTCGAACAAATCCCTCAGTGATGATGGTTGGGGTTCGGTGACAGCATTAACAGCCAGGGCAGGATGCTCACCCAGCACGTCAGAGGTGTTGACCTGCAGGATGAGCCAGCTGTGGCCGTTCTCCTTGTAGGAACCAAAGATGGTGAAGATGGTGCTTTTCTCCCCAGGCTCTGTCAGCAGCCCATACACAAATACTGGCTTCTCTGAGAAGGTGAAGGATTTCCACGTCTCTCCCTCGTTGGTGCTGTACCTGCAGGAAAAGGATGGGGGTGGCTGCAATGGGGAAACCCAACCTGGCATCCCAGTTCTGTGCTGCAGCCCTTACTTGAGCTGGTCAGTCTCCGTGCCCTGTGCGATGGCCACCAGGATGCCCCCGTGGTCACCCCAGGTGTAGTAGTGGGGTCCTGACAGTGCCTGGAAGAGAAACAGTGGTGAAAGGAAGAAGGTCAGGCATGGGGATACAGAGTGCCAGGGCATTCTGCAGACCCCATGTTGTTCCTGTGCATTGGGATGCCCCAGTGGAGCACTGAGATCACCTGCAGCACAGCATGTCACCTCCAGAAGGAAACCATTTGTGTTTCCCCTCAGCACAGAACCACTTTCGCTTTCCTTTCTGGGTTCAAAACAGAAAGCACAGATCCACCCAACTCCACCATGCACCAACCTGCCTGGGGAAGCTCCGCTAGGGTCACTGAACACTTTGGTGCCTTTTATCTGCTTTTTGAGACCAAAACAGCGCTCTGCACAGCAATAAGCCTTCCAGCAGCTTCCAAAACCAGGAAGAAAATGTTGTGCTGCTGCTCCTCCCAGTTGAGCAACAGCAGTGCGAGGCCGTTCCACACCTCTGCACAGAGCACAAAGGTGCAGCTCTGTGCGGTGGTGCCCGGCCTCTGCTTGTTCCTCATGGGGTTTAATTGCTCTGCAAAGCAAAACTGCCTGCGAGCCAGAGGAGGATTGCACAGACACAGCAGTCGGCTGCTCTCTCTGTCCATGAACACTACAGTTCCACTGAAACCCAGAGGCTGTGACAGCAGCCAGACCCGCGGCGTGCCCGGCACTAACCCTGCCCACGGGGTACTTAAGGGGAGGAAAAGGAGGCTGCCTAATGCATGTGTTGAAACCGCTTGCAGATGTTGAAATACCATATTATGCTCACAGCAGAATGCACAGGCAGACCAAAAATACCGCCGCAGACCAAACACCCGCTCAGTAAACAGCACCAGATCTGCATACACTGAGGGCAGCATCCCGCGGTCTGGGAAGAGGCTGGAGCCTCTCCAGGCACTGTGCAGAGCTCTGCCTGTCAGTCCTGTCCACAAGGGACCGGCTGACCTGCGCTGAGGACACGTTCTACGAGCTGAACAAACAGAGCTCAAGCTGCATCTGAACCTGCTGCCTTCAGCACGAGGCGACCGCGCCTGCTCCTGCATCCAAAGATGGTTTTGCTACAAGGGGCATTCAGCATCTTCTGGCTGCAGCTCTTCGATGTGTGCACACAGGTCACCTTCACTGCCTATGGGCTGCAGCTCCCCAATCCGTGCTGCTGCCAGTGTGCTGAGCTGCCAACCAGAGCCCTTACCTCTCTCCACCTCGCCCCAGCGCTGCTCGAGATGTAGACGTTGGTTTTCTTCGCCATGCTCCTGCCGATGGAGCCTAGGAGAATGAGAACAGTCATCCCTCCGCAGGTAGACATAGCGGTCACTTAAATGAAGGCAGCTGCCTCGAAGCTATTCTGGTCTGTGAGCAAAATGCCGTGATGGAGGAGCTGATTTTTCCCACTGTAAGCCAGCGCTCTTAAAATCAAATATTTTAAGGACGATCGCAAGTTTTAAAAGCAGCTGGGGAAAAACATATGGCTGTAAACATGATCAAACAAAATGAGCTGGTGGTTCTGCAAATGTTCCATCATTTGTTTTCTACAGCGAAGAAGTGAGACAAACAGCAATCCCTGCACGTCCAAGGAACCCTCCAGCTGGGAAGGGGCTGAAAGAAGAGTGGATTGAAGCAGGCAAGGTTTGCAGTGTCACCACACTGCACTGACACGTACATACAGTCATTAGAGGGACTGCAGTGCAGAACAGGGCAGCAAAATGCACCATTTAATTGCACTTCATAGAATCCTAGAACACTCTGAGTTGGAAGGGACCCATAAGGATCACTGAGTCCAACTCATGTTTGTAAACTCCATTTTCTTTTAATTGCATCTACAAATGAGATGCCACCCAATTCCTCGTGCCTTTAAAATAACGTGCTCCCAAGCCCCTGGGCAGCAACAGAAGGAAAAATGGTACCGGTGGCAATGATCAGCCCTGGTGCCGACTCTTTGGAGAGGATGGGCATCCTCCGCAGCTGGAAATTCAGCAGCTGGCTCAGGCGCTGGGCCAGGTGGAGGGAACAGCCCTGGGAAAGCTGGGGAAGCAAAGCACACCATCATCAGTGCCTCAGTCCCACTTCATCCTGCAGCCTCTGCTTTGGAATCATAGAATCACAGAATGGCCAGGGTTGGAAGGGACCTCAAGGATCACGAAGCTCCAACCCTCCTGCCACATGCAGGGCCACCAACCTCCCCATTTAATACCAGCCCAGGCTGCCCAGGGCCCCATCCAACCTGGCCTTGAACACCTCCAGGGATGAATGGGGCATCCACAGCCTCTCTGGGCAGCTGTTCCAGCACCTCATCGCTCTCTCTGTAAAGAACTTCCCCCTGACATCCAACCTAAATCTTCCCTCCCTCAACTTAAAACCATTTCCCCTTGTCCTGCTGTTATCTACCTTCTCAAAGAGTTGATTCCCCTCCTGTCTGTAGGCTCCCTTTAGGACACAGTACTCCAGATGAGGAGCAGAGTAGAGAGGGACGATCACCTCCCTGTCCCTGCTGGCCACCCCTCTGCTGATGGAGCCCAGGATACCATCTGATGATGGGATTTCCCATGCAGGCAGCTCAGCCCATGGACCCCTGTCTTTTGGGAGCTTGGCTCAGCTCTCACCTCACAGTGTGTCTTCTCCCCATAGCGTGTCTCTGCCGGGGGCTGCAGGGGCTCCCAGGTGCCTCCCTTGTCAAAGGTGATGACGGAGCGCATGTTCTCCTCGCTGAAGGAGCCGTTGAGCAGCGTGGCAATGTACACACCTCTCACACCCTCGACACGGTGGAAGTCAGCAAAAGGCTCATTGGCAAAATATCTGCAAGGGAAAGCCAAGGGGATAAAGAATAAAGAGTTGGTGGGATGGCCACAGTCAGAGGGTTGTGGTCAGCAGTTCTATGCCCAGGTGGAGGCTGGTGATGAGTGGTGTGCCCAGGGATCTGTCTGGAAGTGCTCCAGGTCAGGTTGAATGGAGCCATGGGCAATCTGACCCTGATGTAGTGCTTGGCAACCTTGCTCACTGCAAGGGGGTAGAACTGGATGATCTTTGAGGTCATTTCCAACCTAAGGCATTTTATGATGATTCTGTGTACTTTGGAGCACACTACCTGACCAGAGTGTCACTGCCTGCTCCTCCTGGGCTGTAGTAGAGCACATTTTCTAAAGACAGGGAGAACTTCAGGCCTTCTGCTTCCGAGATGTAGAGGTTGGTGCGGTTGTCATCGTGGCTGACGCACACAAACACCTGGTCCTCCGATGCATCGGCGATGTAGTACTCCTGTGGGAAGCAAAGGACTGGTGTGCAGGCTTTAAGTGCATGGGCACAGGAGCAGGGTTTGCATGCAGGTCAGTGTAGCATTTCCTCATAGATAGCTAACAGTAATTCTCCACCCTGCAGCAGGGAGGTCATCCACTGCTTACCTTAATTGGATGCTTGGTAACGAATTGGGCCACCCGCATCGGCTTGCGGTTGAAGGAAACCCAGAGCTGAACTGATGATGGCTGCAAGCTGCCCAGCAAGCGCTACAGGGAGCAGAGAGAAACATCAGGAGTGGCTACAAACCCCAGAATCACCCTCATCCCTGTGCCTGAACCAACTCTGTGGGGACGGCATTCCAGAGAGCAGCAAACACAAGCATGCCTCCTGCTGCCTGTTCTGGCAGCTCAGGTGGAGGCACAGAGACTGGTTTGGAGCAGAACAGCCTGTCCTTGCCTTCCTATTTTCAATGAGTTGCACGAAGGAAAAGACACCAGCGCCGAGCCAAAAAAGCAAAAGCTGGGGGCAGTGTGTTTTGTGCAGGTTGCCAATGGTAAGCACCCAAACCCAGATTTAGGCTCCAAAAATAAGCGGCCTGATTTTCCCCGGCTCCACATCACCAAGCAACCACAGCTCCTGGGGAGGGGAGCAGGAATCAGGAAGTCCCAGCTCCCTTCTGCTCCATGAGGGCTGTGAGGATGGGCTGCCATCTCCATGGGGACACCGACCATCCCCACATCTCACCAAACCCCATCAGAGCACCCAGATAACATCTCCTGCTTAACCACAACAGGCACAGAGCCAAGAAGGCAACGCGCCCTGGAAGTTGCAAGAGAGATTTCTGAGAAGCTGAAAGCGCTCTTCAAATTGGGGTGAAATTGCTGGGGATGCAGGGTGAGAGCATGTAAGAGCCACCTGCAAAGGGCAAAGCGCTCCTTGCAAAAGGCTCGGTGGCAGCAGCAAGTGAAAAGCAATGCTTGCATCTTACAAAAAGGAAATTGCTCCTTGAGTTCTAGCATGGTGTCTCCGGTCATCTGTGAAGGACTTGCCCTCAGTGAGAGCACAGATAAGCCATGCTGCAGCACGTAAGGCTGCCTGGTCCCAGCTCGTGTTTGAGCTAATCCCTGACGACAAGTGGCCTCCATTCACCCAGCCCTGTCCCCCCTCCTGCCTCCGCATCCACCCCATGCGTTTCCAGCCCTGGTGCTCTACAGCCTGACCTACTTCTGCCCACCCTGCTGACGTGCAGGGCAGCAACAGCACGGCCGGCACTGCTCCATCTGCAGGATCAGCGTGGTGAGCTGAAGGCTGCGGGGACTCACCACAGACTTCGTGGCAAACAGGTATTTGTCCCGGAGTTGGAAGTCATCAACATCCTCCAGGATCACCTCTTTATTTTCTCGGCTTTGGAAGAAATCTGTGCTGCGAATGACAGTGGAGGTGCCAGAGGGCTCGTGCCGCTCGATGTACACTGTGTTGGGCTTATCGTAGGGCTCGACACCCCTGGACAGCAAAGAATGAAAAGGTTTTTATCACCATTGCACTCACAGAGCAGTGCAGAAGGCACGGAGGAGCCGAAGCCCTTTAAAGAGATGTGTTTGGCATGCAGGGTCTGGGGAAACGGGAGCAGCCCTGGCCTCAGCAGGGTGCAGAGCCCAGAAAGGGAGATAAAGCTCTGCATGGCCCAGGAACTCCAAGAGGGGAAGGAGGACTGGTCACAATGTGGGGAATGTGATTGTAGTGAAGTTTGCATGGGTGTGTTCGCCTCCTGATGTTATCCGGGGCTCTGTGCTTCCTATTTGTGTCTCAGCTAAGGCCAGGATGGGGTTGGAGATGTCACAAGCCCTGTTTGTCAGGGGATGTCCCTTCTTGTGTGACCCTGAGGAGATAAGCTGGAAATCTGCAAGGCGTGTGGTGAAATGGCTGAGATGGTGGGGATAAGAACAGGAGGGACCTGAATGTTGGTGACAGCTGATTTCTCTGGCCAAGAAAAAAGAAAGCCTGTGGCCCACATGCTCAGCCCAGGGATGGGGTTGGGAGCACGGTGGTACAGGGAGACAGAAAGCCAGGAGGGAGGGAGCTGGATGGAACACAAAGCTACAGCACATACCAGGAAAAGGACTTCACGTGCTCCTGTATCATTATCCAGGTCTGGCCAAAGTCATCTGATTTCCAGAGCTGCAATGGGAAAGGTGAGAGATGGGCCTGGATCGTGCAGTGCTCTCAGAGTGTGCAACCCAAGGGAGGGCGACCCCCAAGACACCAAAGCTCAGACAGCAGAAGGAGGACAGGGACACATCCACCTCAAAGCTGCACCTGGGTGAGAACCACCCAAGCAGGAAAACACTGCCTTCACTTTATAGAGCTGCCTGGTTGTATAGGAACTCAGAAATAAAAATAACTTGCTCTAAAGTGCTCGTGGTGCGTGTGACTGCAAAGATAAACCTGCGGGCAGAGCCTCTCCCTCCTGGAGCATGTCACAGCCATAGGAGTGCTCTGCCACTGCCCAGCTGCGGGTGGGAGGAGGGCAAAGTTCCTGAGCAGAGATGGTATCTCTTATTTCACCAGCAACAGCAGCAATAAACATACCAACCCGCAGGCACACCAGCCCCACTCCGGATCCCAGTCTCCAAGGGCAAACCACATTAAGCACTGTAGATTTCTGACTTAGGTTCCTCTCTTCCCCATGAGAGAGTCAGGAGTGACTGGGATAAAACCAGGACCCTCGTGCCTTGGCAGCTGTGCTCACCTGCTTGTTGGGGTGGGATCTGTCAAAGCCCAGGACGAGGTTGGGGTTCCTGCTGTGCAGAAGGAGATCTGCTGCCCTAAAGGGGATCGAGAAGCCCTGGATGCTCTTGCAGAAGTCAGTGGTGATCCAGAGGTAAGGGACAAAGGCATCCACAAAGATATACTGGGGAGAGAAGGACAGAGAAGGAAGAAAATCAGAGCAGGGCTCAAGCTACCCATGACAGCAACAAGTCCTGGGGAGCACCTGAGAGGGAGAACTCTGGAGGAGAGGATCTTGTTCCCACACTTCTACCACACTCTGTTGCTCCTTGAGGTCCCTGAAGCCAACAACTGCTGTGTGCAGAGTGGAGTTTTTTGGCATGATTCAGCGATGTGGGTGAGTGTGTCCATGCCCCAGTGCTCCCAACCCAGCTTTGGAGATGGGAATATCCATGGGGATGGAGAGCTGCAGAGCCAGGATGGCTCAAACCACTGCAGGAGAGCTTCAGCCAGAAGAGAGGTGGCTTTGGTGTAGGTAAACTTAAGTGTGCCACAAGAGCATGAAAGGTAATGGCCTTCAGTTGTCCCAGGGGAGGGTACTGGGAGAAATTTCTTCTCTCAAAGAGTGGTTTGGCACTGGCACAGGCTGCCCAGGGAGGTGGAAGTCCCTGGAAGAATTGTGGTACGTGGGGACATGGTCAGTGGGCACAGTGGGGATGGGCTGGGGTTGGGCTTGGAGATCTGAGACATCTTTTCCAACCTTAATGATTCTACGATGATGCTGATGGGCGCACAGCCCCTAACTCTGTTAGCACAAGCCGCTGTGGGTGCAGCCCCCCACCACCCCACTCCCTCAGTCCCTTGCACCCCGAGGGGCACCACAGGGCACCGTGCCCCCCCTCAGCCCCGCTCACCCGCTGGTTGTTGGCTGGGCTGTGGTAGAACTGAGCGATGGCCACCGCACTGCTGTTCCCATCCCCAAAGCTGAACCTCTCCGAAATCTTTTTAAAACTCTTCCCGTAGTCATAAGAGATGTAGACCTGCAGCAAGAGACCCGGTTACAGGAGCAGGGCTGCAGGATGCCAGGCAGGGGACAGGCAGCTCACGGCACTTACGTCGCTGTTTTTGGGGCCCAGCAAGGACAGGCTGTCCCTGGCCAAGGCCACGATCACGTTGCTCTTCTCTCCCGCCCAGTGAACGACCATCTGGTTGTGGGAGTCATTGAGGCTGACCTGCAAAGGGAATGGGCACCGTGAGCCGGAGCACGGGGTCCCCTCCTCCTGGGGAATGCATGCAATGGGATATGGCATTCAAACTTGAAGAGGATTGAAGCAATCCCAGGGGCAACAGGACCCTGTGGGGTCAGGGGGACAGTTAGGGCTACAGGGCATGGACCACTGCTTGGATTTCAGTGCTCACTGTGAGCTGCCAAGCGGTTAAAGCACTGAGAGAGACCTTCCCTGGGGAGGAGGTGGTGAAGGAGGATCTGCTGCGAGCACGCTGTGCAACCCATGAGTGTGAAGTTCATTTATTCTTCCTCAGAGAAAGAGGATTTGTGAGATGACCAGAACCAAAACTAAAACCGAGGAAGGAGAAGCGATACAAACCGGGCTGGCTAGGCAAAGGGCCAACACAAACAGAGTCACCTTCCTACAGTGATCTCCGTGCTTAGAAGGACGTACAGGTATCCAAAACAGGTGCAAGCAAACCCACTGCTGCCTGTGCTCGTGCTGTACCTGGAGGGCTGGTTTCTATGGGGAAATAATCGCAGCATCGCTGCGGTGGGGCTGGAGGTGCTGCTCTGCAAAACACAGCGTCTGTAGGGAGCTGTAGAAATACAGGGCTAAGCCCTGCTTAGGGCTGGTACCCAGCAGTTTCCTCCTCCCCCCTCCTCCCCCTGCCCCCCAGTGATGGGCAAAGAAACGTGTGGAAAAAACGATGGCTTTAGTCCAAGAGAGGCAAGTGAAACAGAAGTCCCCAAATCCCTGTTACGTAATGGGCTTGTGCAAAAGGAAAAAAAGGAGCAAATTAGAAAGCAAACAGGGGGACAGTGAGCATCCCCCAGGGCTGGTGCTTGCAGCTGCTGGGCTGTGTGCCTCCACCTGGGGCTCAGAGCAGAGATGTAGGACTGCAGGCGGCTGCACCCCAGCAGTGAGGGTCAGTGAGACCTTGGGGATGCAGGAAGGAGAGGGTGATGCTCCCCACACACAACCTGCAGTGTGAAACCCATGGCAGCTCTGTGTCCCCACCCCAGCATCCCCCCTTTTCCCTTTTCCATCAGATCTGACTCTTCCACAAGCAGGAGCTGTTTAGTGCCACTCGTTTGGGTCTAAGGCTGCAGCAATGATGGGTCAGCAGCAGCGAGCCTGCCCACAAAGCTCCCTCCTGGGGACAGCCTGATCTCCTCCCCATGTGTTTTCTCCAGGATGGGTTTGTTGACGCCTCCATGACATTTTCAGTAGCACTTTGCAAGTTGTTCTGCAAGAAATCTGACACTAGGCTAGCTAGAGAAACAAAACAAGAGGAGGCTCTGACCCGTGCCCTGCTTTAAACTCAGCCAAATGACCTCTAAAGCATTATTCCCCGTGAGCAAAGAGACCGAACCGCAGACAGAGTGCTGTCCTTGAGCAGGGGACCAGGGCTGTGCGGGCAGAGCCAAGGCCTGGGCAGCAGCTGAGCCCTGGTTCTGCACAGAGCCACTGGAGAAACCTCCTTAAGGAGCTGCCTGGATCCACGAGCAGGCAATGGCTGGTGCCCAATGGAAACAGCACTTAGTAGAAAATCATCGTAATGGGGCTGTGTTTTGCTTTCTGCCAAGTGATTAAGGATATATGAAATATGCATGAAACTCTAATTTGTCCTCCTAATATGTAAGGTGCCAAATGAAGTCCACGAGGGGAGAAATGAAGCCAAGATGTAGGGGAGGCTGCTTGTATCTCTAGTTAACACAGTTTATGTAGTGTTGCTCACATTCATATTTTCTTTCTGTTAACAGCATCTCCCCACAACCAAAACCCCTGCTTTAGAGCAAGACAGCAACCCTGGAGCTGCCATCACACTGCAGCAAGCATGAAGGGCATCCCTGTGAGCTCTGTGCAGGGATGGATGGAGGACATGGGCTGTGCTTGCAGTGCGTGGCATTGCCTCAGAGTGGGCTTTGGAGCAAAGCATGCATCGAAGGGTTTGTCCTGTGCTGCAGGACTCTGACCTGACCTAGGGAAGGGCTGTTAATAACGAAGCACTCCATGTCAACACCACACCAGGGCTGCACGAGGGAAAGAGACGTGTGGGGATCGTGGCTCTTTCTTCCCATCCTTGTTATGCAACAGCAAATGGGATGCTTAACAACAAACACGGTTCCGAGATCGTTCCTGAATAATTAATAGGCTGTTACAAGGATAAGTGAGCGTGTTGGCGAGGCATGAAGCCTCTGAGGCTTTGAGGTGCCAAGCCCTCGTGCTCCCTGAGCCCCTGCTGCATTGGGGTGGCAGAAGAGCAAAGCCAAAGGGGGGGGTCATGGCATCATGGGGGGCTGCAGTGCATTGCGTTGGTGGCACTGCAGTGGTTGTGTTGGTGGCACGCATCGCTCCTCGTGCATCCCACCGACGCTCCATTCCTGCACCTTCTGCTCAGCACAGAGCATCTGTTCCATCCCTGCGTGGTATTTTAAGCCACCTCCTGTGCCTGCCACGGCTCTGCCTGTGGCTCGGGCTGAAAATGCCAGGGCCCGAAATCACCCATATGAAACACGAGTGACTCATTTCAGCGAGCGCCAGGCCCCTGTTAATTGTGTTAATACCAAAATCATCTGCTTGCAGAGCTGTTTGCTCTCTGCTACTGCCAACAGAGCTCTCCTTTTGCTGTTGTGCCTGAAGGAAAGGAAAAGGATAGTGAGGGAAATCTGGGGTTGGGTCAGGAGCACTGTTTTTTTCCCCAGGAATGAGTCAAAGAAGGGAGGAAGGATAGGGCTCAGGGCCTGGGAGCTGTACCAGGATGTGCGGCCAGCACCCAGGGCATGGGTAATTGGTAGGTCACAATTAATTATGGTTCACATCCGATGGGCTGTGATTGATTTCTCTGGTCATGGAGCCGGATGGTGTTTATCCTGCAATGCACATGTCTCTGTTTTGGAGAGCAGAAAGGTTCTGCAGCATGGTGTGGGTTGTAGGATGCTCATGGCCTCAGAAGAGCTCCTGTGCTCTGTGCTTGGGGCCATTCTTGCTGCATGCTGGCAGCTTGTGGGGGCACTCAAGGCAGCAACAAATGAACCCAAACACCTTTCTGCCCACCAGCACCGTGCAGTCTGCTCTGGCAAGGAAGGAGGCTGCTCTCTGAGTGAGTGCATTGCTTTCTTGGTCATCTGTAAGAGCTGTAGTGCAACAAGGATGGGAATGTCTCCTGCACAAAGTCGTCTCAGTGCAGTGATTTTAACAGGAGATGAATTCTTCTCTGCTGGGCTTTGCAAAGCTGTCATAAAGATGAAGGTCACTGAGTAACAGCACAGGGGAGGAGCTGGTGGTCATCCATGTGGGATGCAGAAGTGCCTGGTTCTCTGAGCACTGACAGCTGGGGAGGTCCTCAAAGGTGGGCTGAGGGAAGGTCATGTAGTCTTCTTACAGTGCAATTGTAAATAGCCAGAAAACGATGGAACCTGGTGGTCCTCTAAGGCAGGAGAGGTTGTCACCAGCAAGCAGGACCTGAGAGCGAAGGAGGTTCTGAGATGATTTGACTCCATGGTCCTGGGAGGGACGGGTGGATGCTGAGGTGGGCAGCGATGGCTGCAAATGCTGTCCCTAACCCACATCACCTTCCCCTTGCAGGGTCAGCAGATGAGCTCACTTCCTGCCCAGTACCATCCATCACTGTCTGCTGCTGCCACACCAGTACCCATGAGATAGCGTCACCTCACAGGTAGGCAGCAGGAGCAGCAGCTTCATGTGCCCTTCTTCTTGTACTGTCCACAGGCTGAGTGGTTCTTTGCTGATTTATCCCCAGGATGGGATGGGATTTGAAGGATGGCTGGGATGGAAAAACCAGAGAGAGGGATGAGGATAAGTCTCCACCGCTGTAATGAAGCCATAGGGTGGGCAGTGTGCAATGCTTTGGATGCTCACAGGGACTGAGGGAGTGCTGAAGGGCATAAGCAGCACTTGTCCTGCTCAGGGGATGCTTCCCATCAGTGGCATTGCAGAAATGACCCATCCAGTGTCCAGAGCCCGTTGCCAAATTTGCCAAGCTGTGCAGTGCCATGGAGAAGCCGCAGTGGCTTTGGAGTGCACCCCCAGCTCCAGTTCTGGCTGTCACGACGTGTCACTCCATCAGTGCCCCGGCTGCGTTCCAGCAGTGATGGGCAGCTCTGCACGAGCAGTGCCATGAGGTTACACCAGAGCAGGGCGAGCCAACACACAGCATATGGCTGAGCACACTGCCAAGCACAGGGAGCAGCACATGCCCCTGAGAAGGGTCTCCTGCAGGGCTCTCAGTGGCTCACTCCAAGCACTGTCACCTTGCTGATGTCCCTCTGCTAACCCTGCCAGCATCAGGGGAGCATCAGAGGTACAGGAGGGGTGGGGACCACACGATGCCTGTGACTGGAAGCAAGCAGTATAGCATGTGGCTTTGTTTTCCTTCTTGTTCATACACCACAATGCGGGTTATGTCCTAATTCCTTTTATAACAGACACCACGATGTAAAGCACTGTATGGTTCAGAAAGGTTGTGTAAGGCCTAGTGAAGTCCTGGTGAGGTCCGGTACCTGGGCTTTAATATGCTTGCATCCAAAAGCAGCAGAAGGGCCAATTTTTATTAAAATTAAAATAAAGCATTAAAGTCTGCAACTGTTTTGTGTAACGCTGCCAGTGAGAGCAATTCATTGCTCCAAGCGAATCCCTTCCAAAAGCTTCATGCAATGAGAAAAGACCCGGCAGAGGCCAATTGTATACAAAAACCCCCCTGCCTGCTCTGTGTCCTGCTCTGGATGTCACTGCAGCCTTCCAAGTGTTCCAAGTCCAGGCTATGGGTGCTGCTCTCCACCCTGACCTGTCAAAGTGGCCTGAATGACAGCTGGGGGGGGGCTGAAGGGAAAATGCCCCACATATGTCCTGACAGTACAGAGGAAGGGGAAATCATTGGGAACGGAGAAGGTTAAGAGGGAAAGTTCTTCCCTTCCATAGGAGGGAAATGCAGATGTGGCTGCTGCCCTCAGGCAGCACACGGGCTACACAGTGGGACATGAGCAGCCTGAGCGAGCGGGGTCACACGAGGCAACGGCACACAGTTTGGCATATGGAGTAAAACACAAAAATAACGGGCAGGCAATGGCAGCCTGCAGACTCCCAGGGCAGGCACACGGGCAGCGTGTCCTGTTCTGACATCCCCCCCCAAAGTGAGGCAAAGGGAGAGGAGGATGCTGGTCCCGGCAGCAAAACTTGCTAATTAATGGAGCCTGCGCAGGGATGCTCTCAGGGACGGCCATCTGTATGCTTTTCTGTGGTCAGCCAGCTCCTCACATCAATAAGCAAGGGCCAACCAGCCAGACAAGCAGCCAGGGAGAAGCCCTCCTTACAGAGCAGGCTCAGCACCTCACAACAGCACAATCTTGCTCTAAAGTCTCCCTTTCAGCCCAGTTTCAGGGTCGAAACGTCCCATTTAAGCACATCTAGTGGGAGACAGATGCCAGCTGCAGCTCCCAGCCGTGGGGTTCCCATCCCCTGGGGACAAGCTGGCCGTGTTCCCGGCTCAGACCCACGAGCGTGCCCTGCCAACCCGGCAGCACGGCTGGGTCGCGATGGCTCCGACACCAACCGTGGGAGATGCGGGGATAGATGTAACCGCGCTCAGCATCTCCCGGTCAGCTCCATTTGGAACAGGGCAAGTGCGGGCGCTCGTAGGTTCAGTAGGGGGCTGCGGTGCCCCGGAAAGGGGGAGGGGGGAACCACGCAGCGCAGCATTCACCCTGCTAATGCACATCGCTGGGGGGGGGGGGGAGAGAAACACAGACAGTGTTTGCGGGGAGGGGAGAAGGGGGGGGGGGAGGGGGGAGAAACGCTGCATGGGTGATGTAACGCACCGCTCTGCCGTGCGGTCGGTTTAATGAATTAGGAATAAATAAATTAGAAATGATGCGGAAGGGGAGGGGGGGGGAAAGGGAGGAAAGAGGGGGAGGTCGCGAGCGCGGCTCACCTGTCCGTACACCTGGATGGGCTCCTGCGCGGCACGGCGGCTCCGCGGGGGTTCATCGGGTGCCTCCGGAGGGACGCGTAGCAACAGCGACGAGCCGCCCCCCGCCGCCCCTTCGGACAGCAGCAGCAGCAGCAGCAGCAGCAAGGCGAGGCGGTGCGGGGACAGAACGGCACCGTTCGCCCCGCCGCTGCACCGCGTCGCCATGTTCGTGGCGCGGGGCCGGGCCGCGCCGTGCGGGACCGATGGAGCCGCGCCGCCGCCCGGTCAGAATGTGCAATGTGCTCCGCCGCGCCGCCCCGCGACCGCCCCCAGAACGATGTGTTCTCCCCCCCCCACCCCCCTTCCAAGCTTCATCATCCCGGGGGTAAACCGGGCCCGAGGGATGCGGGCGTCGGGGAAAGGCCGACGTCATCGATAGGCTTAGCGGAAAGGGTGTCGGAGCAGCCGCTACACGCGAGGAAAAAGATTGAAAAAAGAGCGAGTGGAAAAAAGAGCGAGGCTTAAATGTCGGATGTAAGAAACTCAGCGCTCAGAAACCGGCAGTTTAAAAAAAAAACCCGGAAAAAAAAGGTACGTGGTCCTAAGTTGGCAATCTGAAGTGATGGGAGGTCGGTGGTAAGAAAAGCAGTGATAAGGAAGAGGCGGTCAAAGGGAAGCTGTCTGAAGCGGTAATAGAAATGAGCGCTGCAAAGTACACAGTGTAAAACCAACAGTGAAAATCGGCAAAGTACACAACCAAAAATCAACAGTGAAAGATAAACATTAAATTAAAAAAAAGAAAAAGAAAAAAAAGGGCTTTTCAGCCAAAGCTGTTACAAAGTCTGTGCATCGCAGGGATTACCGTGTTTGCCAACCTTGTAACCCATCTGCATGGTGGAGGTGATGTATGGTGACATGGGGACAGTGCAGACCACCATTGGGGGGCTCAGCTCCCTGCATTTTGCTGGCTGTAACAGCTGAAACATTGCCCAGAGTGTTCCCAGAGGTACCTTTTGCCTAGAAACCTAGTTAGCGTGTTTCAATTATGGAGCCAATACAATTAGAAGCCCTCCTAATAAAGCTCTTAGCTGTCTCGATTCAGGGTAATGTCCCCCTGGAGGACCACAGGTCACGGGGGTGAGAGTTGATAGATGTTTGTGCATGGGTCTGTGGAGCTGCTGTCTGCAGGTGGGACCAGCAGGGACCCAACACACAACAGCATCCCTTCCCCAAAGTGCTGCCCCAATCCCCAGGGAAAAAAAAAAAAAAAGGAAAAGAAAAAGAAGAAACTGATTCAGAGTAGAATAGGAACTGGTGAGAAATGAGAACCGGCCCAAGGATGGTTTGCTCTTTGTGTGAGCACTTGCTGTCCAGTCTGAGCCCCAGGGTTGTTCTTGGGGAGGCTGGATGTTGCAATTCCTCTGTGCACAGCCCCAAGTAAGAGCCGTTTGCTGGAGAATGCCCCAACCCTGGAGGCATTCAAGGCCAGGCTGGATGTGGTTCTGGGCAGCCTGGTCTGGTGGTTGGTGACCCTGTACATAGCAAGGGGTTGGAGCTGGATGAGCGCCTTTTCAACCCAGGCCATTCCATTCTATGATATGAGAAGGAGATATGAATGTATTGTCATGTGCAAGGGAGCTTTTCCTGGGCAGACTGGCCTTTTTAAGTCCCCAAAGTACATGAAGCTCCCCATCCAGCACTGCTGCCTGCCTGCAGAGGAAGGTTGTGTTGTGTTGAAATGATCCCATTTATAGAGGGACTGGGAAGGCCACAGGGAGCAGGAGGTTCTTCTCCCAGACAGGAGGTGTATTGGTTTGGGTATGCCGGTGGCAGACCCCATTTTGTCCTCAAGCATCTTCCAAAGAGACGGCACACAGGAGGTTTGTGGGCAGATGTGCAGGCAGCGCAGTGACCCCCTATGGGCTGTCTGCTAGGAATGAATGGTGTGCAGGGATACAGGAACCCTTCCTCAGCTGTGCTGGGCACATATCACATGTATGGTATGGCATGGTACGTCCCTTCCCCAGGTCTGCATTCCCTTTGATGTAGCAATAGCTGCACTGAAGAATATACCCGATTCTGGGGCCATATCACAACAACCCCAGTAAAAAGCTTCGGTGGTCTGAGAGTATCTTCCTGCAGGGGAGCCAGCAACACCACGTGCTGTGGGGTGGTGCGTGTTTGGTTGTGTGCACACGTCGCTTTCAGAGTAGAAAAGCTCTGTGGTGCAGTGTTCATGTGCTGAGGGATGTTCCTTTGTGGCAGCCTCTACCAAGGTATGAAGCACTCGCTTCTCAGGTTGTGAGGAGCTCTGTAGGATGTGTGTGCTGGCATGTTGGCATGCCATAGGCAGCAGTGCTGGGCATCTGCATCCCCTGCGTAGGGTTGGCACGGCTGTCCCACTGCTGGGTGTAGCAATAGCATCACTCTGCCTACAAGAGCAGGAGAGCCCCCCCGATGCCTGTCCCCGTAAGGAACGATGGTCAGCCCTATCTGCAGTAAGGTCGCAGCCTACGGACACACACACGGACACACGGACACACGGACACACGGACACACGGACACACGGACACACGGACACACGGACGCGGCTCCGGCCTTTAGGCTCCGGCGGTGCGGGCACAGCGCTCAGCAGCGCCACCTGGCGGCTGGTTCTAAAAGTGCATGAGGCCCGCGGGCTCCGCGGTGCGGCAGAGCTTCCTACGGCCAAGGCAACCGGGAGAAGGATTTGCTTTCAGTGCAAATTGGAGCCTCTCTGCTGAGAGATGGGGGCACGTGTAGGAGCAAGGTGGTTCTATAGGAGGTGGGCTGTTGCATGCAGGGTGCAGGGGAAGGTTGCATGCCCGAGGAATGTGGCACATCCTGTGCTGCCCTGCAGGAGGGCTGGCAGAAGGGTGCTGGGCAAGGATAGAGGTTTTCCGATGCTGACAGGGCCCTGTGCCGATGTGCCAAGGTCTGTGCTGCTGTTGTCACATTTAATCCAGCCTTTGCCTCGACCTTTGGTGTTTGCCTGAGCGCCAAGCTACTGCGCATCCAGAGTTCATGTGCATGTGGGGATTGAGTAACTGAGGGGAGGGGAGAGCAGGGGCGGAATGCAGGGAAATGAGGGGTGAGCCATAGGTGTGGGGGGAATACAGTTCCTGGGGGTTAGAAGGTGTGTGCCCATCACAGAGGAACAGCACGAGGGCCCTCTGTCCCAGGAGTGGATGCATGCGTCTGTTGCAGTAACTGCACCCAGGATTGTCTCCCATAGAAGCAGAGTGTTGTATGAGTCCCCTGTGCAGTGGAAATGCTAAGTGAAGCCTGAAGCAGTAATTAAGTACCTGGTTAGAGGGCAGTGCTAACCCAGGGGAGCGCAGGTGCATGCAATGTGCTGACTGATGGAAGGGGTGTAGCCAGGATCCACCCCTTCCCAGCCTTCATTAAAGGGTTGGCAGTGAGGGAAGGGGGTCTTACTGAAGATCCCTGCCTACCTGAGGCTTCCTGAAGGTAAATAAGCTTTCTCCTTTGTTTCTGCATCTTTAGTTGCTGCATTTAGGTTTGTCCTCATTTGCTACAGCCAAGGATTTTGCTACCCCGTTATTATTGCTGTACTTTCCACATATTATAGTGTTACACCCTGTGTGGTATGGAATGCACTGATATTGCTGTGGAGCAGTGAAAAGAGATTTCTCCTACTTGTACATCTGGGAACCTCTGCAAAGAATAAGGGGAGAAGAGAGGGTGAAGGCTTAGGTGGCTGCTGCAGAGTGGGGTGAAAAGCGTCACCTTGGGGCACACTCTATCACCTGCCTTGGGCTGGGAAGTCAGAAGGCTGTGTTACAGCATGGGGAGGTTTGGGGAGAGCGGGTGACAGAACAGAGCTGACTATGCATGAAAAAGCCCTGAACAATGCTCACTGTGCTCTGTTGTTCTGTGTGGCTTGGGCATGAGAGCACAAAGCTGGCAGAGAGGCCTGTTGGGTGATAACTTGTGGGGTGATTGGTGGGAATGGGTGGAAATGGGGTGCCAGGATGGTCTCTGTACTGTCTGGAGACTGAGAGTGAAGATGCCACATGCCGTCAAAGTTGGCAAATGAGTTTTATTAAAGGTTAGCCTGACTGAAGGCAGGGCAGTCAGGTGTCCAAAGGAAGCACATTGGCTTTTCAGGGGGGAAACAAGCCAGAAACCACAGCTCTTCCCCATCCCCAGCTTCTAAGCCTTCCCACTTCCCCTCCTCTAATGCTCCCTGTGAGTTCAAAGGGCTCAATGTCTGCCTCTGATCTCCAGATGTGCCCCTCTGTGTTAAGTTCTCATGTGGCATCTTCAGGTGAGGTGAAGGAGCTCTCGTCCAGTGCCAAGAAGTCCCAGAATGTCCAGAGGCCGAGGAGCCATGAGGAAGACCTGTGCTGGCTGCACAAGGTAGCAGGTCGTGGTATTTTTTTCAGGGAATACAGATGTGCAGGTCACACTGGAGAACACAGTGCACGATGCTGTTTGCCTCTCATCTTGATGTGACTTGATCTGTAGGCGTCCATGGCAGCTCATGGAGGAAGAGAGATGGGTGCAGATGGATGGAGACCCAATGACATGTGATGTTAGTGCTGTGCTTACATTGCAGTGCTGTTTGTGAGCAGGGCTCCTGTGTGGACTCACAGGTGGCAATGGGGTGAGTTTGTGTTGCAGCCGAGGTTCGCAGTGTGAAGCGAGGATGGAGAGTGCTGTTCTGGGAGCAGGGATGGAGCTCTTGGAGCTGCTTTCAGTGCACGTGTCCTGCTGAGTGGGCAGTACTCACAGTCATACAGGTTGGAGAGAGCGCATAACTGATGTGGGGCACAAACATGGCATGTGTATTTCCAAGAAGTCTGAATAGCAGCAGCTTTGCGTAGCGTTAAGGTGTCTGTGTGCCATGAGGAGGGGTGGGAATGCTGGGGGGGGAAGGGGTCCAAGACCCATCCACGAGCAGAGAAGGTCCCAGAGCGGCTCAGATTGAAAAGATGGGCTGTGAATGAGCATCCATGGGTGGTGGCTGTGTGCTGTAGAAGTGGAGGGAACCGTGTGGCATCCTCCTTTCCATGTGCACGTCAGCCCCATGTGCACCTCTTGGCCCAGGGGAGCGAAGGGTTTGAGATGCTGAGACTTGCCGAGCGATGGGAAGAGATGGGGACTCCTTCTATGGGGGAACATTGTCCGAAAAGGCTCAGGAGGGGTGGGATGAGACAGAGTCTGTTGGGGTTGCAGCCAATCTGGGAACACCTACTCTGTCTTGTCAGCGTCACCGTTGGGACACGCTGAACCATTCTCCCGCAGCTTGCGCATGTAATCGTGAGGGCCTTTGCCCTCAAAGGCAGTGGGGCTCTTGTAGGATCCACCAATCTTGTCCCAGAGGGTGAAGTACTGCCCGTAGTTGTAGTCAAAGTAGAGGTGGTGGTCGGTGTGGTGGGCAGAGCCGTTGATGACGTGCCGCAGCAGCTGGGGGACGCGATAGTCGCCATCGTGGATGGAGATGGTCCAGACGTTGACGAAGATGTAGAGGCCCAGGTAGGTGACTTTGTGCAGGGGAAGAGGAAGGGGTAGATGTGGTAGGGCAGGCTCTGCATGAAGCCATCCACGGGGTGGAAGGCATGGCTGGCGAAGGGCGTCGCGATCTTCCAGAGGTGGTGGGGTTTGTGGAAGCGCTGTGGGGAAAGGGTAGGTGCTAGGCCAGAGGCGAGGGGCTGAGGCCCATGGGATAGGAGCCCCTCTCCAGGCCCACCTATTTTGGGATAGCTACCTGTCAGCATCACTGAGGATAGCTGTTGTGTGTGGCTGAGTGACATAGGAAGTTGGGGTCAGAGAATCTCTGTAGGTTCTAACAGACTACGAGCTCACTTGTCAGTGGGGATGCAGATGAGGAAATGTGACCCATCCCCACCTGCACCCATCCCCACCTGCACCATCCCACCTGCACCCATCCCCACCTGCACCCATCCCCACCTGCACCCATCCCCACCTGCACCCATCCCCACCTGCACCCATCCCCATTTCTCAGGTGGTATCAATACCCTGCTGACTGCCAGCTCCCCCAAGAAGGTCCTCTACCTTATAGAACAGCCTGTGGTGGAGGCCTCGGTGTATCCAGTAGATGCCCATGTCAGTGAAGAAGAGGAAGGACAGCATGCTGAGGAAGACTCCAGGCCAGCCTAGGGGAGGGAAGTCATGTCAGTGTTCCTTCTGCATGTGCCATAGCTCTAAAGGGTGAGCATGAGTAGGAAGCTGAGGCTTCATGTGTGCAGAGGTGGAGGAAAGAGAGCAGGGTCATGGTGGAAAAAGTGAGCTGGGTCCTATGGGATTATACAGCAAGGGATGGAATGTCATGCAGCTAGGACAGGACGTGCATCCCGTTGGCACTCTCGACCCTGAGGTAGGGGGTTGGCTGTCATGTGCGTGGGCTGACAGGGTGCCAAGGACATAACTCAGAGCTGAGATGTTTTGGAGCTGGGAGGTGGCCTCTATTGATGTTGCCAGCATTATGGGCTGCCAGCTCTGGCAGGAGTTTGAGGGGGGGGTATGGGAGGTGTCTGCAGGTTTTTGGCTCAGAATGAAGAAGAAATGTGTGGAGACGGGGGCAGAGAGCAACAGAGAATGAAGGGTAGGGGGACAGCGGGGCCTGGGCAGCAGCTCACCATAGGGGGAGTCTTGAATGTTGTCATATAGTTTGCTGTAGCCCCGGACCTCAGCAAAGAAGATGGCAACGGTGGGGACACTGATCCAGGGCAGGGAGCGCAGTGCGTAGATGATTTCCCGTTGCACCTGGTTCTGTGGGGAGGCAGAGAGGGAGCCAGGTTAGGGGGCAGCATAAGTGGAAGCAGAGTGAAGTACACAGTACTTGTTGTGCCATTGAGGCTATGGGCAGGCAGGGAGGGCAGGCATTTGGCATGCTGTCTGGTATTTGGAGCAGATGTTCAGGTGTATACCTGGGGGCAGGGTGTGCAGAGAGGTTGTTTTGAGGAGAGCTGTGCTGTGGGTGTGGAGAGTAGGTGCCAGGGTAGCCTGGAGTGTAAGTGATGTTGGTAGGGGAAGAGAAGGGTCTGGGGTGCATTGGATCTGGTAGTGCAGAGGTGATGGTGTCATGCAGGGTAAGAGGTTGATGAGTTTGTGTGAGCAGTGTGCTGAGTCCAGCAGTGAGGAGGGCAGAGCTGCAGACAGCCAAGGAGGTGGTTAGTGAAGCTGTGTGCAGTGCCTTGCTGTTGGGCTGCTCAGGCCAAGGTGGGATGCCTGATGCAGGGATGAGCTGCTGGGCATGGTGGCTGATGTCAGTGGTCAAGAGGCTTTTGGATCCTGCCCCAATGAAACTGCTAGGTTAGCCCTCAAGCAATCAGGCACCTTTTTTCTCTGTGACTTCTGGTCTATATTATGTGAGTTTTCATCTATTCCTGTAGTTGATGCCTTTTGTATTCTTTGTTACACCCATTCTATGCAATGCCTATTGTATTTTAGTTCAGGCCCATCCTGTTCTGTTCCCAACCACATGTTAGAGGCCAGGGATGGGCACCCACCTGTCATCAGCTGCCCAATCACCACCAGGCCCAGCTGTGTGGGGTGCTGGCAGCAGTCTGGGGCTGTTGCTGAGGAGCTGGACTTGGTGCCTTTGGTAGAAGGAAGGGCCATGTGCTTTGGGTGTTGGAAGCTAAGGGGCACTGGGGCCTTGAGGTGTGAACGCAGGGCTGGGAAACAGCAGGCCCAGATGTGGGCAATGCATGTGTAGGGCTGCTGGGGTAGGACAGGACCCCCAGTCTGAAGTGAGGTGGGCAGGAGAGGTTGGTGCCAGAGTGTAGGGTGTGAGGGGCGTTGTCTGTGGGGTGGCAGTGTTGTGGATGGGAGAGTATGGAGGCAGCAGGGATGGGAGTGAGAAGGTCAGGACTGGGAGGTGCAAGGTAGAGATGGGGCCTTTGGGCTTGCAAAGGGACCTAGGGCAGGTGCCAGTGTCCTTGGGGAGAGCCAGGGTGCTTTTGTATGGGGAAAGGCAGCACCCTGTGTTCAGGTGATAGGAGTGGGGTATTATCTGAGTGGTAACAGATCAGAAGATGGTCCTGAGAGCAGAGAGACCCTGGCTGGGGGTCAGTCCTGCCCTGTTATGTTCTATCAGGGAGTGTCAGGCAGCTTTTGGAGGAGATGGGTGGCAAAGGAATGCCAGCAGCATCTGGGATGTGCTGGGAGGGAGCGCGGTGCGTGCAGCCATGGTACCCACCTCGAGGAACTGGGGGTGCTTCTTCAGCTCATGGTCGAAGATGAAGTAGTAGCTGAGGGTGCCAAAGAGCAGATAGAGGGCGAGTGCTCCGAGGTTGGTGATGACGAAGAGGCTGAGCAGCTGGCGAAAGGGCTCGTCCTCTGGCCAGCCCGTGGGGTACACGTAGGGTGTGAGCAGGTGGTGGTCAGCGACCTCCAGCACCAGGTCCATGGTGGGTCTGGGGGAGACAGACAGACAGACGGATGGAGAGGAGGCCTTGCTGGGTGTTCTGAGCGGAGGTTATGCAGGCGGTTGTGCTTTTATAGGGGGTGTGGGGGTGTTTGTGAGCTGTCAGGTGGGGCTGGGCTAAGAGATGGAAAAGTGGGGCAGTTGGGAGGAGTGAGTGGGGCTGTTTTGTGTGAGGAGAGGATGGGGGGGGGGGGGGGCTCTGGGATCATTGGGAAGGGATGGGAAGCTGTGTGGTCCTCATGGGAAGGGGAGAGGAGGAGGACAGCAGGATTGCCAGCACACAGCACTAGGGATGGGGCACAGGAAGGCTGTGCTGGGTCAGGGGATGCAGTTAGTGGGATGGGAGCAAGGATGCAGAGGAGCGGGGCTGTGCTGTTGATGCCCACGTGTTGATGGAGCAGGGATGGACAGGAGGCTGCCGTGGTGAGCGAGTCGGGGAGGCAGAGGGGTGCTGCCTTGGGGCCCATCCTCCTCCCACAGCACTGTGCTGGACAGTGGGCTCTGCGGACCTCAGCAGCGTGTTAGGTTGGCGTGGAACCCCAAAGTGCTGCGGCCGGAATCCTGCGCGGCTCTGAGCCGTGCTGCAGGAGGACACGGAGGCGGCGAAGCCGGTCCCGGTGCCCTGGGCGCGGGTAACGGCGCGCTCCTCGGGTGCTGCGGGGCTGACGAACCCCCGTGGGCTCCCCCGAGGCAGATCGCCGTACCGGAGCCCTACGTTGGGCTGCCTCCCCCCCCCCGCTCCCCGCGATCCCCCCGCGGTCCCCCCGCATCCCGTACCTGCCGGCGGGGCCCGAGCGCGGCGGTGGGCGGGGCGGCGCCGCCCTCTAGCGCCACGTGACGTCACGGCCCCCGCCCACCTCGCGCCACCGCCGCCGGTGCCGTCACGCGGGGGCGGGGCGACAGAGGAGGCCGCGGGTTCGAGGCCCGGGCTCGGCGAATGGGCGGGGATCCGCGCGGAGTCGGGGCGGCGGTACGGGGTGGTGCCATGGGGCGGGGGGGGGGGGGGGGGGGGGTTCGCTCGCCTCCCGAATCCGTGCGGAGCCATTCTGCTGTGATTCCCACCGCTTCTGCTCCCACACAAGCCCGCCTGCCCGAACCCCCTGCTTAACATCGGTGCCTCTCGGCCTCTCTCCCCGCTCTGTTCCACCACGCAGGACGACGCTGCTTTACGAAGGAGTACAACGCTTTTTATTCCCACGCAGCCGTGTCACAATTTACCAACACCAGACCAGCCACCCACAGAAACGACCCCCAGCGCCGACCCTCGCCCCGACCCCCGGCACCACCCCCGTTGTGCGGTGCTCCCACCCTTCCCTCTCCCCTTCTCTCCTCTTCTTAAGCACGCTTCTCTCTTCCAAAAGCACTGCCCGTGCCTCTCCGCCCCCCCCCCCTCTCCAGACAGACGCTCAGCCCTCTGCCCCACACCCCCACCGCTCCCTTGGATGGAGATCTGAAGGATGATGAGTTCCCATGCTGTGCCAACGTCCTCCGAGCAGAGCGCGCTCCTCCGTTCCGCACCCTGCGCGGTGCCACCTACCTCTGGCTGCATCCCAGCGCTCTGATGATGCCGACTGTTCTGAGAGATCGTCCTTGTCCCAGGAGGGGCAGAAGCCCCTCTGAGGGTACGGATGCTACATGTGGATGAGGCTCAGCCCATCCCCCTCTGCTAACAGAGGTGCTGCCCACCTGGGCAAAATGCTACAGGACAGAACCTGGGGAAAAGCTGCAAGCCCTGTGAGTTTCCTGATCTCTGTCGCTGTCAAGGTGCCTTCTGTGCTTCCAGTGATCATCCCTCCTCACTCCAGGTCGATTCCAATCCCTCCTATACCTGTGGGGCCGGCTCGGCAGTGGGTTTGTCGCTGGGGGTGCTGGCTGCTACCCTACAGAGACTCAGGCTGACACGAGAACAGTACATGGCTGGGCAGCAGAGCCACCCCTATGAGGTTGGGTCCTGCAGAGCCGCCCACAGCCACAGCTGTGCCACCACCAGAAGACTTGCTTGGGCTCGGCTGTCTGCTGAAGAGCTGGAGGCTGCAAAATGAAAAAAGGTTACACGTGTCGATGCAACAGACACTTGCAAGTTAGGTGGGACCTTCAGGCACCCCCTTCCACAGACCCCCCTGAGCTGATCACCTCTCAGCTGGGAAGCCCATCAACAAGCCACTGCCCAGTCTGCCTTGCTCCTCCATATAGCCCTGCTCCTCTGCAGATATTGATGCGTGCTGCCAAACCCACACTGCCCCAAGCAAAGCCCCATGTGCTCCCTGTTGACTGACTGCCTGACGAGCCCTTCATGGTAAAGCAGCACCAGATTTGCAGCGCTCCATGTCCACACAGCCAAATGCCTCCATCCCACTCCAGCTAACCCAAGGCGCGCGTTATCCAAGCCTCATCTCTGTCCTGGTCCAAAAAAGGCTGCCTTCCCTCCATCTCTGGATGCCAGTAGCCCCTCTGTTGCATAGATGTCCCTGCCCACCCCACACGATGACAGGGCCAAGCCCCAGTGCTTACCCCTGCAGCTCTTGCCGTCCCCTTGCAGTGTCCCTGTCACACAGCTGCACAGGGGTCCATCCGCTTGACTTGTGCAGATCTGCTCACAGCCACCGTTGTCCTCACACCAGTCTGATCCTTTGTGCATGACAGAGAGTGAGAGATGCTGCTGGATCCTGAGCAGCCCTCAGTTGCCCACCCAGGACGCCCACTCCCTCCAGTGATGGGAAGTCCTACTGGAACTCTCCCATCACCTTCCAGGTGCTCACTCCCATGTCCTGGCCATCTTTCCTTGCACCAAGGGGATCATCACATAAGGTGGAAGACCCTTCATGCCTGTCCTCAGGATGACACACACTTACGTTTCCTCCGAATGGGCCCCACTGACAGGATCTGCTCGTGGGCCTCGTGAGTGAAGGCGCTGGCTGACCGCCGGTGCTGGGGGCAGTTCTGCATGGAGATGTCAGCACATTTATTACTCTTGGCCACTGACCAAGCCCTCTCCACGCACCTCCAACCTGGACCCCCAAGAGACCCTCCCCCCCCCCCCCCCCCCCTCCCTCCTCCCCCCCCATAACACAGCCAGGATCTTCCCACAGCAGAGCTCTCCTCCCTGCAGCCAGAGGGAGGTTCAATCCTCCTTATCTCTTCCTCAAGGCTGCCTTTCTGGCTGCCCCTTGAACACAAGCCATGCACAACATGTTCCACCTCCGCCTCAGGAAACTCCCAACCCTAGCGACCCTCAGCCTTAGCCTCCCTTACTATTTTGCAGGAGTACTTCTCCGAGTCACACAGTGAAACAGCACAGTGCAGGTGCACTTCATCGTAGTCCCCGATGAACTTGAAGACAGTGACGTGGAAGCGACAGGTCAGGGACACCCCGTTCTCCTCTATGCCAATGGTGTTGTCCTTCAAGTTTTGGCACCTGCGAGCAGGAGAAAAGCTGGCCATGGTGCTTCTGTGACCGGGACCCTCCTTTAAGCAATACTTCTTGCTTCTGTCCCTATGAGACCCCCCTTGTTGGGCAAATCTTTCAGCTATTCTCCTAGATGTCACTGTACCTGTATGAGCATCATAGGACCCATGTTTCTGCACCCCTATGACACATGCCAGTTTTGGCTAGGATAGACCTAGGTGTCTTTGTAGTAGCTCCTATGGAGCTATGCTTTCCATAATAACCAAACCAAGGCACCTGCGGTCACTCACCCTCCCTCAATGATGAAGTAGCGCAGTTTGTCATTGCTGTCCCGTGAGGGCGTTGCATAGCACTTGTTCAGCATCAGGATCAGGTGGTTGGAGTCAGCCCCCACCACAAAGACCCCCACGTAGAGCACGTCCCGCGTGGTCAGCACCACTTCCCCCTGCCGGTACGGGTGCTTGTAGGAGGAGTTCTTGTACAGGGCCATCTTGGTTGTGAAGCTTCCTTCCTGCGTTGGCACTGTCAGGTTGATCACACTAATAAAAAGAAGAAAAAAAAAAAAGAGTCTTGGACCTCGCACTGGCTGTTGTTTGCATATTGTAACCTTGCTGTCCATGCACACACGTGCACTGCCTGCCCTGCTCTGACCTGAGCATTGGCCGCACGACTGAGTCCAGAGAGATCTTGATGTCCAGCTCATAGGCACAGGAAAACTCCACATTGATGGTCCGGTCCCGGGTGATGATGTTGCCTGTGTTGTTCGCACTTTCAATCCACACCGTGTTCTTGTATACGATGTGAGTGCTGTTGGACTGCAGAAGGCAGAACGTGGCACCCCTCTCAAGTGACCGTCTCTGATCTCCCACTTGTGGCAGATGCCTCAGACCCAAAACATGTGGTGTAGCTCTGAAAATACCATTTCTCCTACCCCAATATGACCAAGGCTCAAGGCAAGATGCGTCCCATGTGCTGGCCACCTCTTGGATCCTTTCACCCTTGACAAACCACCCTATAACACACTGTGCCCTTGCTGCACTTCCTGCCCCATTGCTCCCAGGTGAGACAATACCCAGTGCCTGCAGCATCCACCCCTGTGCCCATTAGCCCATCACCCTGTCCCACCTGCACCAGGTTGCCGCAATTGCCCTTGGTGTTGTTGATCTGGAAGGAGATGAAGTCCTCGCCCTCTATGCCAGGACAGTGGCGGTCATTGACCCGTACGCCCTCGCGCTCGAAGCCCAGCTGGAACAGCTTGCACTTGGAGATGGACACCTCCATTTGTGCAGCTTTGCACGTCACCTCTGCATCAATGATGTCATGGGTGGCTAGGAGAAAAGGAGAAGGCTCATGGAACCAACTGAAAAGACACCCCGGGTCCAGATCCCCATCCCAGACATCCCTCCCAGCCCCGGGCTCACTGTTGCCGTAGGGTGGGGGCTCAATGCAGCCACACAACTCCCCACCATCATCCAGCTCGCAGGTCCGGTTGGGGCAGTCGGCGCCAGCACAGGGGTCCTCCACCACTCCTGCTAAACAGCGCGAGACGCACCTTTACCCTTGTGCTCTGGGCCCAGTGCACTCTGAGCATCCACAGGAGCCCATCTTGCTTACAGCAATTCTCCTTCTCAATCCACTCGGTGCCCAGGATGCCAAAAGTACGGCACGCTTCACCATAGGCAGCCAGTGAACCGCACAGCTGCACCTGCTTGCGGTTGTAGCAGCCGTCCAAGAAGCAGGACTCATAGAAGGGCAGAGGGTCCAGCAGGCCGTAGCAGGGCTGGAAGAAGCCCTTCATGTCTGTCAGCTTCAGGCAATAGTTGTCGCTCTGCAGCTTCTGGATCTGGACGTTGTCGCAGGACGCGGCGTACTGGGAGTACTGCAGCTCGTTGCAGCTGTGGGCACAGGACACGTCGTGGGGGGGGGGGTCCCCCAACTGCCCAGCCCCGTGCCCCCCACCACATCCACCTCACCTCTTCTGCATGCCGTTGGTTTTCCAGCTCTGTGCCAGCACCACGCTGCTGACCACTGGCTTGCCCCGCAGCGTCGCGTAGTCGTCCGCCGGGTCGCCGTTGAAGTTGCCGCACAGCCCGCACACCTTGTTCTGCAGCCGGTCTCCGATGGTGATCTTGATGACGTTGAAGCCGTTGTAGCGGATCTGGATGTCGGGGCCGGAGTCGATCACCAGGAAGCCCTCCTGGCTGTAGATCTTGGTGGAGAGTCCCGTGACGAAGGGGATGCTCACGAGGCTGCCATTCACCTGGCACAGTGGGGGGGATGCAAGGATGACATCCCTTCATCCTCCCCACCACTGGGCAGGAACAACGCCTCCCTGCAGTCTCCACCGATGTTTTCCAGCACCCCAAGCATGCAAACACGAGAACTCTGCTTTAACAGCTGCCTTTCTTAATTGCAGCGAATCACTCTGAAGTCCTTGCCTCCCTTACATGCCAGCATAAGGCCACAGTGCAAACCAGCCCATACAAACATGCATAGGCTCTAGCTCACAAGTCCTCTCCTGCTAAGACAGGCCACATGTGATGTCTCTCCACTCCAAAATCAGAATGCCCCTATGCATATTCCACATCCTCCTCTGTTTCCACCCCCGGATTCTGTGATAAAATCAAGCAAGGATAACTTTAAATAGATACAGAGGTGATGAATGCACAGCAAGATCCAGTAGATCATAGAATCACAGAATGGTTTGTGTTGGAAGGGACCTTTAAGATCATCCAGTTCTAATCCCGTGCTACAGGCAGGGATACCCCCTCTAGACCAGGCTGCTCACAACCCCATCCAGTCTGACTTTGAGGGGGCATTCACAGCCTCACTGGGCAATCTGTTCCAGTGTTTCACACCCTTACAGTAAACAATTTCTTTCCAATATCTAGTCTAAATCAACACTCTTTCAGTTTAAAACCATTGAACATAAGAACTAAGCCTTCCCTACAACTTCTGATGATGATGTACTACCGTAACTAGCATTCCAGCCATGTAAAAAGACAGAGTCCATTAGATATTGACACTAAGAGCAGTCCCCTTCTATTTAGGTGCCAGTGTTCTCCAAATTTTCTTAATTACTATGGCAGACTACATGATGGTTTCTGCAGGATTATATTACACTGGAATGATTATTCTCTTGGATCTGCGTCCCCCTCTCACCCAGGGGTTGCACGAGACGATGGGCACAGTGATGGGCACTGGCTCACCCCGCTCCATCAGACCACCTTGCCTCCCAACATTCCTCTCAACCTGGCCAATGTCCCAGCCCAGCACAACAGAGAGCGGCTGCTTGTCTCACATGAAGCTGCTTCTACCGCTATGACCAGCAGTGTCACAGGAGGAGATGGCCCCCGACCTCAGCAAGACCTCACCTTGACCGTACTCCTGTCACTGATGAGGATCTGCTCCTCGTTGATGTAGAAGTACACGGGGGAGATGACGGTGAGGTTGGGCGAGGACCACTTGTCGAAATTGATGATGAGCTGGAAGGAGAAGTCGGGCAGCTTCTGGCAGATGGTGGACAGCACGAAGGCGCAGTTGGCGGGGAAGCGGAGGAAGGCGCCGTCGAAGGTGCGGAAGACGCCGCCGCCCGCCGCCAGGCAGAAGGAGCTGCGTGTGCTGAAGCAGCCGCGCACGCCGTTGCGCGAGGCGCACTCCTCGTCTGACTTGCAGTGCCGCGGGTCGCACTGGATCAGGTTGCGCCGGAAGCAGCGGCACCGCCGTGTGCAGTCCCCGTTCCAGAAGAGCTGCTTGGGCTGCAAGAGCAAGGGGCGGTGGGTCAAGGGGGTGGGAACCTCTGCGAAGCCCGCTGTGGACATTCTGCATGGATTTACTCACTTTCTCCATGTAAAAAGGGAAATCGGGTGATGATGACTGAGCAGAGAGCTCAGTACACACCGAGCAACTCTCCGGAACAGAACCAAACTTGCAAGCAACGGATAAGCCTCTAGAGTGAGCCCTACAGTGAGCACGAGTCCAAAGTGGGCGAGCAAAGTGGATGTGCCCAAGCATCTCAGCACAAAACGAAGCAAGTGACTGCAGCTACAGGGAAGGGCTGCACTAATCTCAATGCACTGAGGACCAGAAGGGAATCTTGCTGTAAATGTGCATCATGCAACCCACTGGTTGTGTAAAGCCCTTCATCAAAATAATACCAAGAATGTATTTTCTTCCTGAGACCGGTGCAGACATCATACCTACCTGCTTCCAACCCAACAGACAACAGGAACATGAACGTCTGACAAAGGAAATGTGGAGGATGGCAATGGCACCTAGCTGTCTTCAAGCCACTCCTTCCTCAAAACAGCACTATAACAGTATCCTGCACCATAACTGTAATCCCGCCTCTGCGCTGCCTCTGTCCTTTGGGATCCCATGATGCATTACAACTGCTGTACTGTGGTGTGGTGGTGATAAATGCATCACACTGATAGATCAGAATCCCAACGAACATCACATGGTCACAGATAAGTAGATTTCATAAGCAGCACTATGCTCACCGCATGCATAACAACATGGCTGCAAGTGCTGAACATTCCTGCTTGCCAATCCCCTGTCCCAGCATCCCAGCACCCTCTCCCAAACCATCCTCACCCAACAACCACACAATGAAGGATGTATGATGTGCCAGAAATGACTTTGCTCTTCTCTGTCCCCCTGAGCCTGCTGGCACCCTGTCATATCCTGCCCTTGTTTTTCGCTCATCTTGAGTCACACAGAGCGTGGGGAGGTCAGTGTTTCCCATGCAAGCCCTGCTTTGATCCTTAGACCCTTCACCACATACCATGGTGACCAGGCACAGCGTGACACCCTACAACACATCCCTGGATCACACATCCCAATCAAGGATCATCACAAAGGGTTACAGTAAAGGCACCGAGGGAAGAATGCTCCCAGCATACCTCATAGTATTTGCCATCAGAGTAGCAGCCACAGTTCTGGGGCAGGATGCAGCTCTTGCCATTCAGCACGTAGCCAGGGTCGCACTGGCAGCCCTCCACGCAGTAGTGGCCGCAGTCGCTCTTCAGGCGGATGGCAGCACAGCGGGGCTGGCACAGGGACACACAGCTCTCATAGTGGCTGTTGGGGGGACAGCTGACAGCTGCAACGAGAGGGGAGAACACGAGGGAGGTGTATTAATTCCCTGCAGATTATGGACTTCTCCTACCTGCTCCTTCCAGCCATAATCTCACGGGGAATCATCACAGATTATTGTGTGCTGGGAGGGTCACACTGGGATTATTGAGTCCTACTGCTGGCACACAGAGACTGTGTCTTGATGCATACAGTGCACAAACCCTTGTTGCTGTCTGCTGCCCTGCTACTGGTCACTCCTGCTGACCCACATGCTGGGTGACAGGGGTGCTCCTGGTGGTCCTATGGACTCCCAGATAGCATGGGGACACGTTTCAGTGTATGTGCCACTGACAGCTCGCCTTGGCCACTGCACACCCAAAGGTGCCGCCAGCTCACCAGGAACCATGTGGGGCAGGGACATGGGATGTAGGCACGCAGCCATGCTGCCCCTGTGCTGCTGTAACAATTCCTCCAGAGCTGTGAGGTGGTTCGTTAGGAGGAAGAACGACATAAATTTAATTTTTGGTCTTGTTACTGATAGCAATTACTTCCCAGCCGATTTGCCAGATAGAGCGGCTGCCAGGGAGACTCATGACTCCCACCCTCAGGAGCCTAATTGAACGCTGCAGTGTAATCTCATTGACAATAGCAAGCAACCTCATTAGAGGAAACACTGCTGGCTGCAAAGCTCACAACTAAAACTCCTGGGAAACAAATTCAGCTGCATGTGCCTGTACCACTGTGACCCTGGCGTGCCCCCTGGTCAACTCTGACATGGTGCCACTGCCATGACGTTGACACTTGCATTGTCCAGGGGCTTCCAATTGACCACCTTTCTATATTAGTGATCAAACCGAGGACTCAGAGCTGGCCAGAGGGCTAAATAAGAGCCTGCTGGCAGGGCAGCACTTACAGCACGAGGTGAAGTTCCTCCAGCCGATGATGGCGATGCCCTGCGTCTGGCACGTGCTGGCATAGTTTTGCAGCCAGCCGCAGGCTGTCTGCATGGCTCCCCCGTCAACGCAGGTGTCAAAGAGGCAGTTCTTGTAAAAATAGCTGGGGTTGATTTTGCTGTGGCACTTGGCGAAGACACCGCTTTGGCTGGGAATGAGGCTGCAGAGCTGCTGGGGTTTCCAGAAGCCTTCCACTTTGCCACAGGCTGGGCAGCGGTCACCACAGCCCACCCGACAGAAGGTGTCCCGCTTGGCCCAGCTCTGCACGAAGTCAGTGATGCCAAAGGCAGGCATGCCACCTGCAGCCACCAGGTCATCATCGGGGTTGCCGTTGTAGCGGCCGCAGAGGCCGTAGGTCAGGTTCTGGAAGCTGCGCGGGATGGTGACGGAGAGGAAGGTCTTCCAGTCATACACCACCTTCAGCCCAAAGTCGGTCTCCACCACAATGTGGAATCCAAAGGCGAAGATGTTCACTTTGCCCTGGCCCAGCTTCAGGGGTAGGTAGAGCCTTTCATTGTTGATCTGTGGGGAAGGAAATGAGACAGCAAGATTTTGTGCTTAGGGAAACCACCTGTTGCTCCAGGAGCCACAGCTGGGGTGGGAAGGGATCACCCCTCAGCACCGCCCGACCCTCACGGCCCCACTCACCATCACTGTGTACTTGTAGGCACGGTGGATGACAATGTTGTAGTTGAAGACCTCCACCTCCACTTGCTTCACCCACAGGGCCAGGGAGGTGTCACGATCCTCGTTCTTGGCAGTGACAGTGAACGTGGGGAAGGTATCTGACCGCTCTGCACGCGGCCGTGAGATGGTGGTGCACAGCACCAAGGCACAGCTGCTCTGGAAGTCGAACGAGAAGCCATCAAATGTCAGGTAGTGCCCATAGCCAGAGACGATGCAAGAGGCATCAGTGCGGACGTGGCAGTAGTAGAGGCCGTTCTCTTCTAGGCAGTACTCATCGTCCTTGCAGGAGATGTTCTCGCAGTACACACTGTTGTCTGAGCCATTGCAGTAGCAGAGGAAGTGGCAGGAGATGTCCATCCAAAAGGTCTGGTTGGTGGCCAGCTGGCGGCCCTCAAAGTTGCAGCCGCACTCACCGCGGGGCACGCAGCGGGAACCACGCAGGGCAAAGCCCTCGTCGCACTGGCAGCCCTCTGTGCAGGTGTCCATGCAGACAGGGCCCGTGGCTAGAGTCTCACAGGTCTCCACGCAGCTCATGCACTCCTCAAAATGGCTGTTCTCTGGGCACGCCAGGGCTGGGGGCATCAAATGAAGTATGTGAGTTAGCAGCTCCCGCAGCCATGGTGCAAGGAGCACCGAGGTGGGGTACAGACAGAAGGTGGACATGAGGTGAATTCCGACCCACTTGATATAAATGGAGAACTAGTCCCAGCAGCCTGCCTGCCATTGGGTATTCCCACTCCCTCGGTTACTCCTACTCCTCTCTGCCACCTCCCTCCTCACATTGCAGTCCCATGCCGAGTGATGCCACCTCCTGCCAACCCAAAACAGACGTTCTGCTTCCCTCTTCCAGATGGACACCCCACTTAAAAATGGACGCCCCACTCCCAAAGGGATGCCTCTCTACACCTCGCACAGCGGAGACGTGGGCTGCCTACTCTGTATAGCCATGCTGGAGATTTTTCACATTCGCTGCTGAATTATGAATGTTTTCCCATGAACGGTAAGTTTACAGCCACAGTTAAAACATGCTATATTCAAATTATCCTCTGGTGATGGCTTACTGTACTGTCAGCCACCATCTGCAGCCCTGGAACGCTCCTGCACCGCATCGTAAACCTCCTTGTGTCTCCTGAAACACCATCACAGAACTGCTTAATGGGGAAATCTGTCTCTGTGGGCAAAGGTGTCACTTAGAAACTACCAGTGATAGGTGAGATGGAGTATCCTCGTCTTTGGGTCATGCTGTGGTCTCACTATGCCCTGGTCACCTGCTGGCTTGCCCTTCCTGATATGAGTGAGCTCCTGACCGTGGTATGGCACAAGCTTTGCAAATCCTGCCTTGCAAGTGAAACAGCTGAGAGACATTTGGTATGAGAGCAGAATGCAGCCTCTCTCCCTTTGGTGTGCTACTGAGGAGATGCTTTGTATGCCTCAGTCTCCATTGCTGAGGATGCCTCTCTTGGATGTAGCTCTTTTGATGACACCAACCTCTGTGGTAGCCAAGAGAGCAAGAAAATAGCTCCAGTTTATGCAAGTCTCCCCACCCACTCCTGTGATTTCAGACTTCTGTAAGTGCTGTACATTCTGTGGTGCTGTTTTGCTCCCAGCAGCCAATAAGGTTGGGGTGCCTCTTTTAAGCGCTTTTCAGTTTTGTTTCAAAGGAACATCATTACGAGGTATGCACCAGCGACAAGGCACAGGGCAAGGTCCCATAAAAAATGGGGACCGACCTCTGAACACCCATCAGCTCCAAGAAATAGACCCATGCCAAAGCAGAGGGGGCTACATCTCCTCGTTAGCGCCCCAGATACTCAAAAGCTTTTGTAGACTCACGGCAAAAGCTGTGGCTCCTCCACTGGCCGACGTCCACCTCGGCGTTCTTGCAGGCACTGGCATAGCGTGCCACTGCATCGCACAGCTCCGACTGGTTGCCTCCGCTCTGGCACAGGCGGAAGAGGCACGTTCTGTAGTAGGCTGAGACGTTGACCACGCTGTGGCACTCCAGGAAGGAGCTGTTGGTGGGGTCATTGATGATGCCGCAGTTGGAGCGGCTCCGGTAAGTCTTGAGCAGCTCCGAGTCATTGTTGCACGCCTTGAGGAGGTCCCCGCACTCCCCGTTGCAGATCTCATCGAATGTCGTCCAGCTCTCCAGGAAGAGCTCCAGGTTGTCTGTGCACTTGCCCTTGGGCGTGCAAAACTCGTCACTGGCATTGCCATTGAAGAAGCCACACAGACCCCCGGTGCAGTTGAAGTAGGCGGTGGAGAGGTGGATCTCCAGGAGGCCTGAATCGTAGTAGCCAATGCTCAGGAGCCCCTCTGACTCCGTCACGGTGCCGTTGTCAGTGCGGTAGATCTCCAGGTGGCCAGAAGGGTGGAAATACGGCAGGTCCACATCGTAGCCATTCACCTGCAAGGGAAGGCATTAGTAAGGGCAACGTGACTCTGCAAGGTGGTTCCGTCTGCACCACGACAAGAAGGCTAAACCTGGCCTCCACCCTTGAAGGCTGGGAATCTCCTTCACATGGCCGGATGCAGTAACTTCCTTGCATTTCATTCAAAGAGCAAATTCAAGCAAGAGTAAGCTAGAGGAGAAAACAGCAGCATTCAGAAAGCCTCCTGATTTGGCTTGGCAAGCAAATAGGAATAGCAGTGCTACAAGGCAGGATGGCCATGGACAGATGCAACCCTACATTAAATCCTATCATACAGACACTATGGTATTGCCTTCTCCTCTACCTTGATGGCAACTGCTCCATCTGCTCCCAATGAAGCCTGGAACTTAGGGCTGCCTCACCTGACTGCATCCTTCCTGCATTCTGCACCACTGCTCACTGCTAATAAATGCTTGGCAAATAGGAAATAGCTGGGAATTTTAGCAGGGGTTCCAGTTAACGGTTTGTGACAGCACAGCATTCTGCCTGCTCCACTGTGGCTGTCTTGACTTGACAGGACAAAGAGCAAAACCTCAGCTGCAAAACAGAGTAAAAATGGGTATGGCTAGGATTCAGAAAGCATGGAGACCTTCAATGTTGGGGTACTCCTTCTTTTCCACAGCTATTTTGCTGACTATAGCCACTTGTATTTCAATCAAAATACAAGTGTTTTCAAGATATCTTCTGCTTTCCCCTAGCTCTTTGGTGTGGAGGGTTTGCATGAGTTGGGTTGTGAGAACACGATCTTGGTGAGCACCTGTGGTCTTCTCACCAGTGCTGGCAGCTGCTGTGAAGTCTATGGGATGGGGACCATGGGTGGATGCAATCCCAGTCCTTTTACCTCTTGCCTTGGATGTGAGAGATGAGTAGACTTTGACACTTGTGATGGCTCTGATCTCAAGGAACAGTCCAGAGCCGTACACCCGTAAGCTCTTCTCTACGGGGACACCGTGGCATGGCACAAGCCTATGCCTCCCACCTTGGTGACGGCCTTACCTTGACCTCCGACAGGCTGGCTCCTCCGACCTTCACCTCCTGGCCGACCACCTGGATCCGCACGACACGCAGCCCATTGGGAGCGTATCCTGGCTTCTTCTGGCTGATGTCCACCTCGATGAAGTCAGGCTTCTCCAGGCAGGTTTTGAGCAGCGTGTAAGAGTGCTCCAGCGGGTAGGGGAAGGTGACACCGTCAAACGTCCGCAGCACCTGGTTCTGTCCCACTGAACACAGGCCCTCCCGCTTCGGGTAGCAACCCCGGTAGCCATCCTCAATGGTGCAGACCTCTCCTTCGGGGCAGCTGGTGTTGAAGCACTTGGCCTCCCCGCCGTCCTCGCACTGGCACTCTGCTGTGCAGTTTGCTGTTGCCCAGAACACCTCTCCGATGGCGTAGTACCGTCCGTCCACGTCACAGCCACACTTCTGCACAGGGACGCAGCGGTCGGCGCTCAGCACGTGGCCGTCGTCGCACTCACAGCCCTCGGTGCAGGGTGCAGTGCAGCGCAGTGGGGCTGTCAGGTCTGAGCAGGTGGCAGGGCAGCCACTGGCACACACTGAGTAGTGGCTGTGCTCTGGGCACTGCACGGCTGCCTCTGCAGGTGCCGAAGGGACACAAACAACAGGATGACCGTGTTATCGTGTGGTTCTGAGCTAGGGACCTCAACCTAATAACCCACATCAATGTAAAATGACCCAGCATTCCCACTTTACGGTAGACTTGGATCTTCCATTTCTCACCCATGCCTTGTTGGCCATTCTTAATGCAAGCAAAAACTCCTCTGAAGCAGCCCCTGCACCACTGAGCCTCCTGCAACTATTTGCTACCGAAAGCAAGGAGGGTGCACTGACCAGCATACTGCTAGCCAGCCCCAGCTCGGGTGCAGGCTGTTAGCACAGCAGCCCACTGCTCACACAGCATCCCTGAGTTCCTCCATCTTGCCTGACTCTTGCCACCCATTGGCTATCATGAAACTCTCACACTGCAGACAAGAAGGACCAAGTGGCTTTCGCCAGAACCCCTCTGCCTCAGGCAACATCACTCCTTTCATTTCCCTCATCTCTTTTGTTTCTCCTATTTATATGGTCCCCCATCCCAGCTCTCTCCCACACCAGGACCTCAGGCAGACTCCACAGCTTGCCCCCAGCGCCATCACACCCACACTTACCGCATCCCGTCTGGGCACGCCATTCTCCCACCGGGATGCCCAGGCCTTGGCACACAGCGGCGTACGCCTGGATGGCTTGGCACAGCCCGGTGCCGTTCTCCCGGGCGCTGCACAGATCATAGACACAGCTGTGTACGAAGGCAGTGGGATCCACGACGGAGCCGCACTCCCACAGCGGCCCGCCGCTCTTGTTGAGGAAGCCGCAATATTCAGAGGAGAAATAGAGGGATTCGGTGGAGGCGTCGCAGACGCTGCAGTTCTCCACGCAGCCAGGTGAGCACTTCCTCTCGGGGTGAGGCACTCGCCAGCTCTCACCCAGTTCTGGCACGGAGGAGGCCAACCTGCCATCCGAGCGCAGCGCATCGTCCTCGGGGTCTTTGTTGTAATTCCCGCACAGACCGCACGTGCCATTGATGTACGTGCCAGGAACGGAGACGGAGGCATAGTGTTGGCCATCGTAAGTCACCAGCAGGCCAAAATCAGTCTCCAGGGCTGTGGACAAGCCGCTTTGGTAGACTTTGATTGCGCCCAACTCCAGGGAGATGGGTAAGGACACCACCAAGTCATCCACCTGTGGGAACATGAGCAGAGGACTGAGCCACCGTGGAAAAAAGCTGAAGGCTTCACGTGAGGGGTATAGGACCCCACTGCAGGGCCTTATGTTTATAGATGGGTGACATGATCTAAAGTGGTCACAGGATGGGTTGATGGTTGGACTAAGATGGTCTCAGTCGTCTTTCCAACCCTAACGATTCTATGATTCCAGGAGAAGGCTGGCCAGACCTCAGGCCTCGGTTGACCCATGGCTTTGCTGTCATGCCTTCCACCCTTCCCAAGGAATACACAAGACTACTGTCAGGATCTCGCCATCAGGACCAGACCTGGCAAGTTCCAGCTGTTCAGTGTAGCTCTTACCTTGGCTTTCCCAAAGCTGCCCTTCGGGAGGACAATCTTATGCGAGTAGACCTCCACAAAAATGTCCCTCAGCCAGGAGACGGAGGAGCCGCCTCGGTTCTCATTCTTGGCCTCCACGTTGAAGTAGGGCAGCTGGGAGCCTGGCCAGCACTGCCTGGCGAGGAGGTAGGAGCAGGAACCCTGGAAGTGAAAGAGGAAGCCATCGAAGGTGTGGTAGTGCGGATCTCCGAACACCACGCAGGTGCTGCTCTCCACAGGCACGCACTGGAAGAACTTGATCTTTGGCTCGCATGCTTCGAATGGGCCGCAAGCCATCTCCTGGCAGAAGATCTCATTGTTGAAATCCAGGCAGCGGCACTTGGTGCTGCAGTTTGAGTTCTCCCAGAAGATCTCGCCTTGATGGAGAAACTGTCCTAAAAAGCATGGAAAAGAAATGAAACACTTACATGGGAACTCCACCCACAGCTAGAGGCACAATGTCACTCAGTCAGTCACACAAGTCTTGGGTTTGCTTCTGTGACCTGCAGAGAGAGCTGGGGGCTCTGCAGCTGCTCTGGGGAGAGCACTTCAACGCCAGCACTGTGCTTGTGTGCCACCGTGCTTGTTAGCTTTGCCCTTTTTCCTATAATAACTCCCTTCAAGTGGCTTTGCCCATCAAGGAGTGCCTCTGTCATCAGAGGTTAAGAGACAATTCATTTCCAATCCAAAAGAGCTCACGATACCTAGGGAATCAAAGATCTGCTGATGAGTAACTTCCTATCTGTGCATAGGTGATGATGGGAACCAAGGAGGGGATGCTCAGCCCGCTGTCACACAGAGGCTCTGTAAGGGAGGCAGGTTTCCCTGGTGAGAGACGTGAGCAGCAGGAGGAGACAGGCAAAGGGTGGCAGACGTCTTGAGAGATTCCCTCTCCTCCATATGGTTGACTTTCACACCTCTCTTTCAGGCGGATGTGTGAGCTGCCTGCTTTACCTCTCCTAAACTTTTTGTGCTCTTCCATGCCTCCAAAAAAACTCAAAAGACAAAAACCCATTTCCCAACTTCTTGCAACAAACAACAGTTCTTCTTAGGCTCAGCAGCTCCTGCATCAGCTGTGCTGGTGCATGGAGTTTTGCCAAATGAGCTCTGTTATGCATGGCGAGCCTCATCATCTCCAGCATCTCATGGTTCATCGCCTCTTGTGAGAGCAAGCAAGCAGATGCTGGGACACACAGACCTTCTGGTGGGATGTGCACACTGCCCTAGAGGCTGGAAGCAGAGGCTGGCTTTGGCCCCATTGTGAAACCTGGCCTTTCTTCTTCTGGTGGCAGCTGGAAGCCGTTAGGGTGGTGGGAATCTAAGCTTCTCTTGGGCTGAAAGAGCCTTTGGGGTGTGCAGGTCTCCTTTGGTATGATTCTAAATGTTGCCTGTGAAGAAGCCAAATGTCCCAGCACGGTGTGACAGCACTTAGCAGCCGGTGACCTGCTTGTTGTGCAGACTCCCAGAGCACAGTACATGTTCCTGATAAATTTTATTTGCCCAATAGCAATGCCTTTATCTCTCCACACCACAGTCCTTGTTCTGTTTCTCTGTGCATTTCATCCCTCTATATCTCCACAGCAGAACTGACGCACATGCAGACACTGTAATTGGTGCAGGGTCATGGAATTTATCCTGCTCAGAAACCTACGATTCTTCCCACAGAAAGAGAGGACATGAATCACGGAATCATAGAATCACCAAGGTTGGAAAAGACCCACAAGATCCACAAACATGGGATCATTCTGACAGCTTTTCCCATCCCAGGGGCAAGAGGACAAGACTGTCCACAGGTGCTTCCCATTGTCCCTATCAGCACTGCAGAAATTAGTCAAGATGATGGCCTGAGTGGTATTTGACTGCTGCAAACTGACCAGCCTTTAACATCATAGGCCTGGACAGCAGAAATGAAAGCTTTTAACAATGCATTGCTGATAAATCTGCAGGGATGCAACAAAGCCAGCACCGATGACAGCTTTGTTTGCTGGTGGTTGGAAATGGCACAGTGCTCCCAGTGCTCTGTCAGCCCCCCTGTTTTCTCTGAGCTGCCCACTCAGACCTTGTCTGCCTTGGCAAAACCACACTTGTGCAGCCTGGGGCACTCAGGCTGCAGGACCTTTTGCTCTTCTACGTCCCACAGCATGTAAGGCATCACCATTCCTCCCTTACCTCTCAGGCTGCAGCCATTGGCTGGATCTATTTCTTTGCCATCTATTTTGAAAGCCCAGCGCCCTGGGATGTTCACGTTGGTTGTTTGCTCTATATTGACTATGTCTGGTGTTCTGGAGCCTGGGATGCTGAAGAAGTTGCTGATATTTCCGCCGTTGAAGCCAGCCTAACATGGATAGAGAGCAGATTCTGTCAGGTATCCTGCTGCAGGAAAGCAGCTCTGCAGTTTTGTACCTCCCTGCACCCTGCAATGATTTCCAGGCATGCTGTGTTAATGGGGCTTTTCAGGAATCTGTTTTCAGGTAGTTTGGATGCAAGTGAAAACTCCACAGGCACTACAAGCAGCACAGATCTCTGCTTACATATTTATGCACATATAAATGCAAATATGTGCTCCTGGGCATGGCTAAAGCCCAGAAGGGACAGTTCAATGCCTGTAGCCTTTAAGACACATCTCAGCAGCACATTTTTGGCAGATGGGATAGCTGTGGCATGGCTGCTAGCACCAAATTCTGCCATGCCCATCTACAGTGCCAGGGATGCTGAAGGGACAGGAGACACAAAGAAGCACAGGTACATTAGGAAAGCTGTGGGCAGCCATCCGAGAGCTGGAGAGGGAGCAAAAGCCTCACCTGGGCCATCACCCCACCGAGCCCAGTCAGGGGGTCCCCTCCGCTGGCCGTCCCCGTGGTCCAGCTGATCTCTTGGTAATTAAATATGGCAAAGGATGACACCCCGTCGGTGATGAGAACAGCTTGAAATGTATTCACCTGGGAAAGCACCAACAGATGCACAAAGTGAGGCTGCTTTTCTCCCGCTGCCCACCCTTGTGCCACCCGCGCCCTGGGGGACAGCAGGAGCACCGTGGTGCTGTGCAGTAGGAGCCAAATGAGACCCAACACACAGTGACCCCAACCACTCCATCCCCTCCGGTGCTTCAGTCTGGGGAAATCACAGCGCTGCTCCCCATCCAATTCTGTGCCAATAGATGGCAGCAAGAGAATAAGCTTGTGTGAGACCAGCAGCCGGGGCTGCTATGACCCGTTCTCTCCCATTACCCTCTCTTAGCTCTATTTCTCGACATGTTATCTTACCCAGCTCCCTTCAGCATTCATATTCCACAATGCGATTAACGGTGCGTTGCAGCCGAGGCAGCCATGTACGTTATGTGTTTGGCTTGGCTGCCACTTCCCATCACTACCTGCTCAATCTGTCCTTCCTTTCACTTGAAATGACTCTGCATTTCCAGCCCCAAACACTCAGACAAAATTAGGCCCCGTGCAAGAAGGACACACTTTGCTGGCTGGGAAGGCAGCATAAATCCCTGCTCCTCACATCTACACTTCTACAGACAGAAGGTGCCTGTACTCTGCATGCTTTCTCCATGCAGCAGTCTCCCACAGGATCCCTTCAAAGACAACTGTTTATCTCAACCACACAAACTTCCCAGTTTGGCACTTGTGGCCAGAAACGCATTGGGCACCCATGCCATACAAATAAGCCATCAGAAGCTGCATGCTTTTGCTCCGTGGCCACCAAGAGACTGGAGTAACAACCGTGCCCTCGAGGCCACATTCCCCAAATTGCTTTCTGCAGCTTTTCTGCATTGCGATGAATTTCCTGCTTGAGTTGCATTGCGCTGTTCTGCATGCCAACCCAGAGCCTTGGCCACTATCGAGCAGGAATGCTGCTCTGTACCAAAATAAATTGCATTGTGTTGCAAATGTAATTCTTCAGGCAATACACGAACCTCTATATTGCTGGCTGTCTGCAAATATATGTGTGTGTGTGTGTGTTTTTTTCCTGCAAGAGCTGCCAGGACTGGCACAAAAATATGCATTACATCTCGAGCCTCTCTAACAAATGGAAAAGAGCTGAACGGCTTATCGAAGCCAACTTCTCGAGACAGAAGCAGCCAACTTCTGGCGCTTGCAGCGTGCAAACAAATACAAAAAGTCCATTTCCCCAAATGACGGCAGGGAGTCCTCACACACTGCCTGCACCCCAATCTCCTGTAGGATGGCGCAGACCTCACAGTGGCAGCTGTCACAGCTTACAGCAATTTAAATGGCATTCAAGCTGGGAAAAACACTGCACTGCCATCCCCATGGCCATGGCCATCCCCAGGGTCAAGCCCATGGCCATCCCTACGTTCATGGCCATCCTCACAGCCAGCACCATGCATACCATAGCTGTTGCTCTTACCGGCGTCGTGCTGCTCCCCCCGTAGAACGTCACCTCCTCCCAGGTGACGACGAAGACCCAGCTGGCAGAGAAGGATGCCATGTCCTTGAAGTACTTGCGGATGTCCTTGGAGGCTCTGCCCAGCAGCTCGGGGTCGGTGCTCTCGCGGTAGTAGATCTCCCCACGGATGCCATTGTGCACGTCGGCCCAGAAGGGCGCAACGAAGGCCCGGCCATCAGCCAGTGGGAAAGCTTCAGGTGTGAACTGGCTGACCAACGAGTTGAAGGAGATGACGCCGTTGTTGTTCACCTGCCCGAGGAGATGGGGTCACTGGAGAGAGCCCTAAGCAAGCTGCTGGCTCGTCACAAAACATGGAGAGAGAGTTTTGTGGCAGGGGATGGTTTGTAACGATGGCTGCTCATGAGAGCTCCTGGCCAGATGGACTCATAAAACCCCAGGCAGAACAAAACTCTGGGAAGTCTGCACAACCAGGCTCCTACAGACCAGTGGAGGACACATCAGAATGCCATGCAGGCTGGCACCCAGCTCAGCTGGGATCTGCCTCTGGTCCCTGTGTGCACCCAGCCTTTGACAGCTGGCTGTACGGCTGGGTAGCTGCAGGGCAATGGATTATTATGCCACAGCATGCGCGGTGTGTGCCCCAACCAGCAGCCAGGATGGATGGGGCTTTGGGCAACCTTATTTAGCGAGACTTATGGGGCTTCAGCAGGGCTTGGAGTTAGGTGGTCTTTAGGGTCCCTTCCAACCCAAACGATCCCATGACCCCATGATGCATTTAGGGACACACAGAGAAGTGCTCACCCCTGACAGCCCACTCCAGGAGCCCTCCCAGTGCCAGTTGTCACTGCTCTGCCATTTGAGCATGGCAGCATCCCACCCTTGACTTAGGCACCTCCACACAGCTCCAAACCACCCTTTATTTTTTCCTATGGGTCTCTGCATGTTCTCGTTTCTTGTCATGGAACAGGAATAATGTTCCTTGTGTCAAGCCCTGAGCTTCGCTGTACCATTTAATCACCTACAAAAAAAATTTATTGCCTTTTATATTCCTTCCCCATGAACATTAGCCCATTAACTATACCTTTGACTTTCTTAATCATAAAACCTATCAGTTCATGAAATCTAAGAACTTGTCAGGTGGGTGCTAATAAATCTTCCCACTCTTGACGACAGCGAGAGCGCGTTTAACGTGCAGCCAAATGGCAAAGAATAGAATAAAAGGAAAGTCTGTTCTCCACTTACATAAACCGTCCTGTATGGGGCTCCAAAGAAGATGAACGGAACAGAGAGCTTGATCTCAGGAGAGCTCCCATCATCCACTTTGGGCGTTTTTGTGTCGTTTGGCCAAAATGGGTACAGACTTGCCATGGCGTGAACTGCAAAGAGAGGGGTTCAGTGCTTACAGGGACCCGTCCTAGTTTTGGGGAGGGCACAGTGGGGCACCCAGCAAAAGCCTTCATTGAGCAGACAGAGATTTAGATGGGCTTTCTTTCCCCTCCTCCTCTCTTTGATGTAGAAAAGCAGCACACAGCCCTTGTGACATTCGAGCAGAGCTAAAGGGAGCCACAATGCTTCCAAACAATCCCAGCTCTGTTTACCTCAGTTTGGAACATGCTTTTATTTCCCAGGTCCTAACCTGCACCTCTCAGAGGCCCCTGGTTGCAGACAGCCTGCTCACAGGTCTTGGTTACAGAAATGGGGCTCTGTGCTGCCTGAGCTGAGGATGCTGTGCTCAGCAGCCCCTAAGGATGTACCACCCAGCAGCCCCAAGGTGCACTGCTCAGAGGCACCAGGGATACCCAATTACACAACCCCAAGGATGTTCCCTGCTTGAGCCTGCCTGGCAGTGTCACCAGTGAACCCCTCCAACCCAGTCTGACCTCAAGGAGGACGGAGACAAGGGGAAACCTGGCCTTACCCTGCTGGCACCCTAAAAAAGCTCTGAGTTCCTTGGGATCCTGCATTCAGCCTCACACCAGATTGCTGCTCATCCAGTTTATCATCTTCTTGGCACTTGTTGGTCATTGGGAATTCTTCATGGTCCCATTCTGTACCACAGCAAAAGCACAGCCACCTCCGTGTGTGCACTCAGATGCATGCACTATGCATGCTCACTTAGGTGATGTGCTTAGAGCAAAGCAGAGCTGCTGGGATTGCTGTAACTATCAGCTTTGCCAACTTCACATTCCCAGCAGCACGGCAGCTCCTCATTTAACCTGGACTAATCTTGCTTCACTGCTCCCAGTGAGGCGAGAGCCATTTGTGTGGGCAGGAGGTTCATTGCCTCAGTGCACTCTGTCACCACTGCACAATTGGCGCCTGTGCTCCCACCCCTCCAGACCCAGGGAAACACTGTTTGCTGTTACACTCTGACCAAGGAAAACAGGATGTTTTTTGGGGCAGTTTTGGGGCACAGGGGAGCCGCACTGACCTTGGTGCCGCACGGTTACCACCAGCAGGGCTGCCCAGGCGCTGAGCAACGATCGCGGGTTCATCCTACAGGGCAGAGAGAAATCCAAACATGCATCACTTCCAAAGGAAAGCGCATCCCAAGCGATCCATCCCAGCACTGCAGAGGGTCCCTCAGGCATCAAGTAGATCCAAACTGCCTACTCTGTTAAGTGCCCTACTGAGCCCTTCCCACCACTAATGGCTAACGGCCCTGCAGGTGTTGGCAGAGCGAGCTGTCACTGCGTGGAGGAGCTGCAGCACTGCAACGTGTTGCCCCATTTCACCCTGTTGTTCAGAGGCAATTCCTGCCTGATCCGCTCCACAATCACTCAGCTCTTTGCACTGGAGACGCCAACACTTACACAGCCGGGCAACTTCATGCTGAACAAGAATCAATGACAGAGACAAGCAAATACAAGGCTAGGAACAGGAAAGCAAACTCCTCTGCCAGCTCTAATTCCTCCCGTGCCTAATGCAATTTGTTAGTCATTATTAATCCAATAGAAAATATCACTAAAACACCTGCTTTGATTTCTTCGCCTGTCTCTCTGGCTCTCTGCACATAGCAGGGCTTGCAGGAAGGCACCATGCTGTAGCAGCATGCAAACAGCTTCACACTGCACCTCTACCTTGAGTACACCCTGAGCTTCTACAGCAGCCTCCAGAATGTCTCTTCTTTGTACATCCCCACGCACTTCAACTGCGTGCACCCAAAGGCCACGGAAGGTCTCTGTGTGCTCTCCCTATAGGTTTATTTCTATATTGTACCAAGAGCTCCAGTTATTAATTATCCCCACATACATGTGCCATGCACAGCACAGCTCTACAGCAAGCAGGGGATGTGTCACCACCTGTCCCACACCGCTCCTGTTTGTCCCCCATTGCCAGGAGCAATGGCACAGATGTGCCTCCACGTTCCAGTGGTCAACTGTGTTGGCCAAAATCCCCCTTACCCCACGTTGAGAAAAATTTGTTCCACCGGAGCAGAGTATTACTTCATTCCCTATCTTGGAAAGCTGAAAGCAGGACAACAGGATTTTATAGCTATTGTAAATCAGAGCAGCTGTGGGTTTATTAGCAGTGATGGGGAAGACAACAGTACAGCAGCCCAAGCACAAGAGCAGCACTGCTTGGGAGCAGAAAATCCAGGACAGGTTACTTAACACACTGCATTTCTTTAGGTATAAGAAAAACATTATTACCAACCTGCTTTGTAGACGTCAGGAGCAACGTGGTCTGAACTTGTAGCCCAGCTCTGTAGGACAGCACTCCTATGTCAATGCAGAGCTCATGCCGGTGCCCTTGCCAACTCTTGCTGAGGAGTGCAGCTATGTCCCCGTCCTGGTGCTCTCCCAACTGAAAGTGCGATTCCTCCAATGCTGGTTCTGGGCTGGAGGAGTGTAGGGTTGCAATCCCAGTGCCTCTGTTGATAACAGCACACTGATCTGAGATCGGATTCGGGCCCAGAGATGGGGAGAAGCCCCTTCCTTCCCAGCACTCGCCCCTCGCTGGGTTCGGCTGTGATGTCAGCTGCCCGTAGCCGCTCTGCTCAGCATTGCTTTTTGCTGAAGGGAGAAAAAAAAAAAAACAAGCCTCAAAGAATCGAGCCCCTTCCTCCTTTGTGTAAGTGCAGAAAAAAAGCCATCTATATAGTGTTACAGGATTAGCATTAACAGTGCGAGGCTTAAAGCACCTTTCAAAGGCAGCGCCCCAAGGCTTCAATGCGTTACTTTTCCATCCAAGACTTGTTCTACTTTCTGCATCTCGATTTACCTCTGCTGTTACAGGTGGGAGAGGAAAGCCTTACCCAGCAATACACATTTCTCAGTGTCTGTTGAAGACCATGCCCTGGTGCTCCCATTCCCACTCGCTGTGCAGGGACAGAGTCAGGTTTTACTGGGGTTGATGGGGGAATGGGACTGGTGGGGGCCTTAGCACCAGTATCCCCACGCAGCCAGGATTCGTGAGGGCTGCACAGCTGATGGGGCACACAGGGAGGCTGGTGCTGGATCCCCTCCCACTGCCTTCAGGAGGGCAGAGGGCTTTTAAGGCTCTGATGGAAGACTCCCATCCTGCAGCTTCATGCGCCCCAACTCTTCCCTTCCCTTCCCTCCCATTTCTAGAGTTAGCAGCAGAGGAAAAAAAATCAATTGATTCTTCTCATTCTGTTTGTAAGACAGAGAAAACTGGCAAAAACATGTTTCCCTCTCCTCCTCCCGCAGTTTAATATTCTGGTCCTGTTCTACAGGGCAAGTCTACACTGATTAAGTTTGATGAGGTTTCACTGCCTCTTTGGGGAAGACTTTCTCTTCTAAGCTATTTTCTTTTGCCAGGGGATGCGCCCATCCTGCAGAGCTGAGCGCATCGGAGCAGAGCAAACCACTCTTTATTTATTTCCAAGATAACACTTTCTTCTCGTGTTCAGCTTCCAGAAAAGCAAGTACTGAAGGACGAGACGGCCTCGCTGCGTTCTCCTTTTGCAGAACTCCACCCAGCCCAAGGACAAAGCCCGTGCGAAGGTTTGTTCCAGGACACCATGGACTTGGCCCCTGCACTCTGCCCAAAGGTGCACGTTGTGGGTGAGATGGAGGGAAACGTTTTTGCTTCAGGAAACAACAGTGTTCAAAGCTGAGGACACATTTTGTTTTGTGCAAAAACTTAAATAGGTTTATTGAATTGATCCAAACCAATGACCTAAGTGGCCTGAATTCCACCTCTAAGTCTGCGAGCAAACCAAAGGCAAATTGTCGGCGCGCGAAGTATAATCCCCATGAGAGAAACCAGCATAAAAACGGATATAGACTTACAGTTTTCCCTTTTTCTTTAGAATTACATACGGATGCATAATTAATAGGGTGCGAGAATAGACCTTCATGTTTAAATCATGTTTGAAGTTTCCAGTAAGTGCAGAACAGCAATCACAGCGGCGGAGGCCTGAGATGGCTGCAGCCGCCCCAGTGCCGCTCTGGGGACGGCGTCTGCCCGCTGCCTACAAAGGCTCCACGAGCACGGAGGGTGGCACAGCTGCCAGGAATACATATTTTAGCCTCCAGGCTGCTTTCAGCACATCGTTTGCATTTTCCAATCTGCACACGAACAGCACCTACAGAATCTCATTTCCAAGCAGAAAAGGCGAGCGGCGGAGATGGAGCGATGGCAGAGCGCAGCCAACCCAGAGCCAAACCCAAGAGCACCGTGCACGGATCCTGAGCTGCCCCAAGCCCTGGGGACCACATGGTGCCATCAGCCACCAGGATGCAGGGGAGCCCCACTGAGCACAGTGGCACATCGCAGTGCGGGGGGACAGCCACGCCATGCATATTCATAGCATCGTCGGCGAAGCAGCACGCTTGTAACATCTGGTCAAAGCACGGATATTCAATGAGGACGTCTCCAAAAAAAAAACAGCGGCGCAGCATCTCGTCTCAACACGCGTGCAAAACTTTGGTATGTAGCTGTTACCCAATTCCATACGAACCAGGTGCTTCTTCCACTGTGCAGACTGCCCACGGCAGGCTTTTATGCATGAACAACAAAATTTTTCTTGACAAAAGTAGCACTCTCAGAAAAGAACACAAGAGCTAGAGAAGCTTGCAAGCCTGTATTTTGTTTTCTCGAAGGAATGGGGCAGAACTGGGGATCTGTCTCGAAAGCAGATGCACGTCAACAAAGCTGGGACGCAGCACCTCGTGGCATTGCATGGACCTTCCTGACATGGACCCTCCTGACATCTCAGAACACTCTCACTGCCCACCACCAGCCCCGAGACCCCTCTTGTTCACAGCCCTCAGTCCCCCCAAGACACCCGGTAAGCACTAGCGCTGCCCAAACACAAAACCCTTCCCCAGCAGGTATTGCAACAGGAAAGCAATCCAGTTTGGGACGTCCTGGAGCGTTGTTTGCGTGCCACTCCATCCTGCTTTTCAAAGTCTATCACGTAGACACATCAGTCACTCCTGGCTTTTGGACGTGGCTCTTTCTCCTTGGGAAGCCAACCGATGCTTTTGGTTTCCACCCAATGCATGTTCCGCTGCTGCCTGAACAGCTTGGGAACATCATCCAGGAACAAGCTTCCCCAACGACATGGCAAGGCACACGTTCATACTGTGGAGCCAGTCTGGGTGTTGATGCCAAATCCCCAGTGATACACGGCGCGTGTCCACATCGCAAGCAACAAGCAATCCTCTTTGTTCATCTTCCAGTTCCCGTAAGTTCCACCATAAATAAAGTCATTATCTACTGGCAGCTCCTAGCCAGCGCAGCAGCACTGCTCTCTGCATGGATGAGGGTAATTCTTAGCAGGGAAACAAACCTACAAGCACATAGCTGGGTCTTCTTCAATATCCCCTTTAGTTCTTTAATGGACTTTGTTTATTTCCCTTTCTGCGAGTCAGACATCTAATTGTGCTGAGCAAGCTGGTCAGTAATTACAGCATCTCACTAATACCAGTTACAATGCCTTAAATATATCCATGTAGGCAATTACTGCTCTGTAGAATTAGATCAGAGATTCCTTTGCATCTGCATTGGTTGCCTAGTTCGGACAACGCGGCGACCGATGGATGATGTACTCAAACAGGAGGTCAAAGGGAGAAATAGGCTTCTAATATTAAACAACCATATCTTCATAAAACTTTGTTTTATAACAAAATATCTTATTAAACACAACTTTTCCCGATGCATATCTATGTATATATCATACAGAAGTGTTGGCTTAAGAGTTCCGCTATAAGGCAGCAAAATGCCTTTCGCTGCTCAAATGGAAAATACATCTTCAGTAAAGCTCTAGCTTATAAAAGCATCATCTTATGGTACACTGCCACCATCTCCCTGCTCGTGTCTTACAGCTCTGCAGCTATGACCATCGCCTCTACTCCACCTGTGGTGGCTCCTGCTCCATTTGCTATTGCTCGTCTCGATGGTGCCAGCAGATGGATGCTTTTGGCAGGGAGATGAGGCAGAAGTAATTACCTTGTCTTAAGTCCTCCCGTTTTTAATCCTTACCGTGGATGCGGAACGAATCCCCTCTCAACAGCCCCTACAACCTGAAGATTACGAGATAACACTTTGTCCCCTCCCCATCCTACCCCACCCCACGATCTATGCAAAACATAAAGAGAAACACACAACTCCAAGGCTATAAAGGAGCTTGGTGGCGTGGACAAAAGCATCTCGGGAAAAAAGTGCACGTGGGGACAGGGAGCATTTCAAAATTACGGTCAGGAGTTCACGTGTAACCAGAGCCCTCAGTGCACAGCTCAGAAACTTTGATGCAGTTGCTTATAACAAGGTAATTTGAAAAGTCTTCAGCTTGTCAGGATGACAGAAGAACAAGGGAGGACAGAGTAAAGCGAAACGGCTGCCTGATTTACAAGAGATATAAAGGACTGAGGGTTTCATCGCACAGGAATCCGCGCTGCGTTAGAGAAGGGCAAATTTAAGCAGCAGCACACAATGCCTACAAGGTGCATGTGGGGGGTGGGGGACCTAGTGAACACCTGCTTTACAATACACGTGGGTATAGGTGCTATTGGACCTGCTGTCTAAGAAACTGATCCGAGTCAACACATTCTGCTAGTTTGGACCCTAAATGGAGACCCTGCAGCCAGGAATCCCCGGAGAAAGTGCCAGGTTTCATTTCTGGTGCAACAACAACAAACAAACTTCAATTTGAGTCTTGCTCCCTCCCAAGAGAGCAATTTCAGCCATTCCACTTTCGGGACACGGCGGTACAAGGTTAAGTGCTCATAGGAAGACCTTCCGGCATCGCAGGGATGTTTCCTAGCCAAAGGAGGAACACACTCCTCACCACGTTTCTGACCCACTACCCTAAAAGCCCTCAACACAATGCCAATCTACAATTCCTTTCACAAATTAAACAGGGCCAGGCTTGCTTTGCCTGCGGGCTGACAGTGCTACAGCTTGCAGACACTGTGACACGGACACAGAAAGCAAACCTCCAAATTCATGATAGGACAGCATGGCTAGAAGCAGGAGTTTTTAAAAGAAATCCTTTCTTTCTCATAACATCCCTGTCTTTCCCTCATCTTGTGCGCTCACACCAACCAGTGGAGCTACGTGGATGCGCTGAATGCTGAATACCTGAGCTCTGATTCATACTGAACATTATTTCAGACCTTTTCAGTGAGCTTGAGTGTGACAAAAGGCTACGAGACAGCACCCAGATGGAAAACCAAGCTCGCTCAACCCGCAGTTGGATAGCTAGGGTGCTCTGGTGGTGCCAAAAAAAAGCACACGTTTTTTAGAGAAAGAAAAATAAACAGGTCAAATTCCACACCAAGCTGCCTCCTCCCTCACGGGCCCTAGCATTCTTCAGCTTCAACAACTGACCATTCATGCCAAATCACGAGTATACCGGAGCATCAAAGAAAACATGGGGGTATTGCACACACGGAAACACACGCACTGAAGTCAGCTGTCACCTCGAGGTCACCTGCAGTGGGTGGTGGGCATGGTTCTGCCATCAGGGCACTCGCTCCGGGCTAAGCCACGACCTGCTATAGAAACACAACCAAACCTCAACCAACCAACTGAAATGAAAACCTTGCAAAAACTCCTTAAATGCATGTGTGTGGGTGTGTGGGGTGTGTAGGTCGAGAGAGGCTACTTCATCCTGGGCTCCACATAGATTTTGTCTCCATCCCGAATGCCGTAGGAATGCAGCGCTCGTGAGCTGTACTTCATCTCCTCGGGGCCGAAGGGGGCTTCCTGGTCCAAGTAGAAGAGCAGCATGTTGCTGGTCGACAGCTGCACCACAGTTTTTAAGTGCTTCTTCAGTTCTGCCACAGTCTGATCAAGACGGATTGACATCTCTTCTACCTTGTCCTGGAAGTGAACCTCCACCTTCACGCTGCTCTGCGGCCGAAGATCCACGACTGCCAAGGGCTCCAGCTTCCCATACTTGGTGATCAGCTCGTGGTACCTGCAGATAAAGACAAGTCCAGAGTTACAGTACAGTCCCTCAGATGGCCATTGTACTCTTCACAAGTTGTCTCACTTTGGTTGCAGTCATCCAAGGACGCTATTAGTTTGCAAAGCACAGTTTAACATCTGCAGCGACTGAAGAAACAACTCAGGCTTCCTTCTCCGTTTCTCACCACATCTCTGCTGCTTTAGGGAGCTGTGTTTTTCTCATACGAGGCAAATTCACCCTTGATTTGAGTCAGACAACCTAAACAGACATCCATCAGGAATAAATCTGGATTGGTAGGAGCCTGCTTTCTGCTCTGCTAGTCTGACACTTCACAGAGCACAAACCATTTCTCTAGCACAGCACTGAACACGTGAAAATACAACCCAGAAAGCCCATCACTCCAGTCCCTTTGCCTCATGGTGTCCAGACACACTGCAGCACCAACATGAACCCTCCTGAGACATCCAGGCTGACTGCTCTCAAAACAGCTCTATGAGGGCAACTGAGCAGCAGTGCTCTATGCCATGATCCTACAGTTCCAGAAACACCGTGACTACAGTGGGCTTTGGAAGAAAGGGAGGATAATACACTCAAAAGGCTCTACACCTCCTGTCCATTTCTTGCCAGTCCATCTCTTAAATGCACTCTGGTGACACAGTTTTGCTAGCAGACCTGCAGTGGCTCTGACACAAGTCCCACTGACACTTTCTCATTGAAGGCAAGCTCTCTAGCCTTCCTAGCCAAGGTCCAGCTCAGGGAACCATGCAGGCAGTGCAAAGCCCATCTCACCCCCCCGCCACCTTCAGCTGGTATTGCTCCCACTGGGAATGCAGCACCTCCTTTGCCAGGCTGGGAAAGGGGCAAAAAGGCAGCACAACACATAATGTAATCGAAATGACAAAGGCTGAGAGAAGCAGAGAAAAGGTAACGTTTCAGAGGCCCTCCACTGTGCGCTGTACAGAAAGCTCTTTTTGTTCCCCATCTGAGCCCAGGCCGAATGTGATCGGTGCTGTGTCACTGCTCCTGTCAAGAGATGACGGGTCCTGGCAGGATGGCGACCCCTGGGAGTCCTGCTCAAGGCAGGAACGTTCCTGGAGAACAGCAGCCCCTCTGTCTGCCGGGAAATGAGGCGAGGGCCTCCAGGCACTAGGATTTCCCTTGTCTCACAGACAAAATGGGCCTTCACCAGGGCTGAGTGTCCAAATGCAGGCTGGTGCCCTGCTCTCACAGTCACCTGGCCGATACCATCGGGCTGCTTTAGAAAAGCCATTAGTGCTGGGAGGAGACGACGTGCTCCCCATGCTCTACCTGCTGGGCTATGCCTGCAGCAAGCACAAGTGCTACAGCGTGCATCACTGATGGCAAGGAAATCCTCACAGTGCTGAGCCCACAGGCCGGTGGGGTACAGAGTGCAATAAGAGGGACAAAGCTCCAAGCAGGCTGAGAGGGAGAAGTACCTCAAATGGGCTAGGATTCCCCAAATGCATGTTGTGAATATATAATGTTGCCTTTCATTTTCTGGCATCAAGAGAAGGCAGAACAAGCTTTGCAGCATGCTCCTCATACACTAACTGCAGTCTGCACTGAAAGTTGGGAGTGGGTGGCCCTGCCTGTGGCAGGGGGTTGGAGATTCATGATCCTTGAGGTCCCTTCCAGCCCTGGCCGTGATTCTGTGGTTCTGTGATTCTGTGGAAGACGGGATCCCCTCTGATCGATAGGGACAAAGGCACAATGAGTGTTTTGGTACCCTGGTAATTGGCACCCTGCAGACTCCCATAATCGCCCCTTGCAGCCTGGCAGGCGCTGGCTGCCAGAGCAGAGGATGCTGGAGAAAGGAGCCTGGCTACAAAGTGCCTCTGATATTCTGCAGATAAACAGCGGACCAGAGCAGAGGACTCATTAAAAACCCACAGACACAACAACGTCACTCCAGAAGCCAGCCAATATTGGATTGTACACTCAGCACTCCTTTCTAACTCACGTCATCCACAGAGAAAGATTATTTCTGTCCATTTCACTCCTTCTGCAATCCTTTCAAGCTGCAGCTCAAGAGGAGGAACAACACAAACTGGGAGGTTTACAGGGACAGAACTCACTGTTTGTTCATTGCACACTGTGCCTTGACAGCCTGGAGGGGGGGCTGCTTGCACTGGTGCATTTTCCATGCATTGCTGTTGTCTCCCTCCGCTTGAGGCTGCACTGCAATGCAGATGCTATGCCCCCTGCAACAACATGCATGTGTCCTGATTTGATTCTAATGACAAATCGCCTTCAGAGAGACCACACCAGACCTGGAGCAAAGGGGAGGAAGCTCCAGCAAAAAAAAAAAAACACATATGCAAAATCCTTTTGCAAAGAATAGCAGCTCTCTGGGCTGCGAGGGCTGCTGTGCTCAGGTCCAGGAACTGAACCCAGGCACGAGGGATGCTCTCAGCCATCTGCAGCCTCATTATAAAATACACTGTAGTGGAACAGCTCCTCCAGAACAGAATAACCCCCTTCAGTGACTGCACAAGTCTCTTGGATACGCTGCACAGATGAAGGGATTCGGACAATGAGCCCATTGACTGAGGAAAGGGCTTTAATGGTGTTTAAAGGTTAAGGAACTGAAGGCAGATTTCTGCCGTGCCTTGCTGCAGAGGCATACAGTTAGCATGCTCTTCAAGACAAGCCCAGCTTCACCAGACAGGTGAGATATTACTAACTTCTTACATGGCCAGAATATGCTTCCTGAGGTCCTGGCACTATTCAGGGAGCCAACTCCTCCACAGCACATTGCTCCCAGACACACTAGGCTCCTGTCACTGCAGTGCCTACAGACACAAATCCAGAACAACAAGCAGGAACAACATCAGAGCCTGTCACCTATTTGTCTTCACTCTGCTGCCCAAATCCTTCCTTCTAAGCTCAGAGCATCACATCTGTGCAACTACAATCAAAGGGCTGCTCAAACTTCACCTTCCCTCTTCACTCTGTACCTGAAAAACCACTTCCAGTCCAAAGGCCTTCTTTGCCTTCTCCCAGCTACCTTCCCCAGGCACCCTGAGCCTGTTTGCCATTGCACCTGGTCACCCTGCTCTTCCTTCCGGAGCCACGAACACTGAGAATACAACAGCTTTCTTAGAAGTAAGATGTTATTGAGAAAAACCCATTCTAGGAGCAGAACCACGAGCTTACAGCCCCCTTCCACCTCCTCCTTCCTCTCCCCTGCATTTTCTGCTTGCACTGCTATAACTTCCAACATTTGTTTCAATTTTTCTGCTTAGGAAGTTCCTTAAATTACAAGCCAGGACTTGTTCTCAGTCTCATCACCCTGACTACACTGCTGCCCTTTGCCTCTGAACTGACCCCAGCACGCCTTTAGCAAATACCAGCATTGCTGGACTCATCAGTATTCGTACAAACCATCGTGCCCTCAATTCTCCATTCCAAGCTTCTCATCTCCTCTCCGTATTGGCAGGCCATACACACACAGCTCTTCCAAAAAACAAGAGGCAGTTTCACCTGCAAGTTAATCTAAGGGAAACGCTGACTGACCAGTGTAAACACCTACCAGATGCTGTTCACATCTTTGCCATCTCCTTACATTTCAATTCCTCGCTTTGTCCCTACCTCTGCCTGCCCCCCATTCAGCTCTCACATGCAGTCACTCTTGTCCTCTTTTCTGTAAAGAAAGATCTCTGAAGCTTTGCTGTTTGGAAAGCTCATGAGAGTCATGGGCTACAAGACACATCAGTGCAGTGGCTGGGCACTCCACGATCCTTCCTCAGCCCATTAAGAAGCAGTAAGTAGATGCCAGTGTAGAGAACATACAGACTGAGCAACATCTGTCAAAGTTCATTAGTTTACTAAGATTAACAGGTCATTGGGCACACTTTTTGGCAAGGAAAAACCATCAAAGTTTCCATTTGTGAGCTTCAAAGTGAGGGGACAGCTTCCCATCGCCAGACTCGTTCCACACACCAGATGGCCAAGAGAATTAGATGCCCTGGCCTGGCACCAGAGAACACGATCTGAACTGACTTCTGGGGACTCCCAAGCACAGGTAAATTATGAAGCCAGCTCTGGGAGAACAGGAAGCAATGAAGATCATGAACTGAACAGTCGCGTTGTTTAATGGCACTTGACACAGACACTTTAAGACCAAATGTCACTCGGGAGTGATTCTACCAGTCATCAGACAGCACTCTAACATAACAGCATCAACTCACACAGAACGAAGGTGGCAAAACAGAAGGGAGGTGAGGAGCGTGTTTTTCATGGACCAGCTAGCCCGGATTTCCCATGTAACATCAGCTCTTTGGTTGCCCTCACTTTGGCCTCACTGCCTTTTCACTCCCAGTTCTCCACTCCAAGACAAAGGCTTCATACCTGAATGGCACTTCCTCCTCTGGGAACTCCATGTAATACCGGATGAAGAACCGCTCCGAGTCCTCTCGCTCCCCATCACCAACAATGCTCCCATTGAGCTTGATGATAGATGGCAACCTGCTTGCAGACACCAAGAAGTACAGCCAGTGAGAAAAGAAACCCAAATAAGGCTCACCAAGGAGGCAATCACCCCCAAGAGCTATGTGCCATAATGTTACCATCAGGAGACCGCTGCCCCCAGGAGAAAGGGAATGCAGTTTCCAAGCGCATTCAGAACTGAACACTCCTGTTTCATGCATTGCTGAAAACATACTGAAAACATTCTTGGGAATGCAGAGAAGTTAAGAGTGCAGGTTTCTATTCTTCTCTTTCCCAAACAGCAAAAAAAAAAAAAAGAAACCAACCCAAAAAAACAACAAAACCTCCAGTCTTTCAGAGCAGTGAATTCATACAGAACTCCATCTCCTAGCAGCCACATCCTCCAATCACCAGCTCCCAGCCACTCACTGTCATGTAACAAAACTGCACAGGACAGCCAAACAACAGACCTGGCTATTAGCAGCTTCCTGCGCTCCTCAGTGGTGTAGGACTGCAGCAAAGGGATTCCAAGCAATTTCACTTCCTCGAGCTTGGGAAAAGAATTTAACTTGTCAATGTCTTCCCAGCAATGCAGACCTGCTCAGAAGAGAAAATCTGCTTACACACACGCAGACAATACGCAGTGTATCCAAGACTACCAAACAGAGGCAAACAACCTATGTGACAGGCAGGTGTCTGCTGAAGCTTCTCTGCAAGTCAGCTCTTTTCTCATGACACACTGAAAACACCTCTTTCGTTTGCTTGCAAGACAGAGTAGTTTTAATTCTCCCGTGCTGTTGTATCAATCTGGAAAGATGCTCTACACTGGTGATTTGGGAGCTTAGCTTTTACAGCAGTCTCTGCCCTGTCATTTTCTCTAACACACTCCTTGGGACTTCTGGACTCTATTCAACTATCAGTTCACAAGCCACAGAAATGCAACGCAGAATCCCAAGATCTCAAATACTTGGAATCAAAATTGCCAACGCTTATCACAGGAGCATTTGCTCCTCGGTGAGATAGGGCTTTCAAACTCAGGTGAACAGGCTTTGCTTCCTTCGGTCAGTTTAAGCCTTTCTTATGAGGATTCTTTGATGCTTACACTGCAAAGCAGGTTAACAAAGTGCCTTCCACACAGGCTTAAGTCTCAGCTATTGCTCACACAGCGTTTAAGGCTGTAGAGAACAAAAGATGATGATGCATTAAGTGCTTTTGCAGCTGAACATGTGGCAGATCTGCTGTCTCACCAGTGTGTCACAGCCCTCCCTGCAGCCTCCTCTCCACTTCCCAACACTCCAATTTTCTCACTGGAGCAGTAGCTGAAAAATCCCAGGGGCTGAAGTGTAAAGCAGCCTCGAGCAAAACTTGTGGTGTTCTTCTGATATCTGAGGACAGGTGACAGACAGCTTAGGCTGGTGTACACTTGACCCTTACACACCACATACCTACGCTTGTGCTCATTCCACCCAAGATAAAACACAGAGATGGAAAGGCAAATAGAACTCTTTCATCCTCTCCACTGTCAGACACTTATTTATCCTTCCTCAGAATTGCCTGAGGCAGGGACAGGAAATGGAAGGAAGCTGCTAACAAAAACAGCCCTTCGCCAGCTCACTTGGAGTGACTACCAGTCCATTTTGCTCTGGCTCATCACTTAGGTCATGACTGACCACAAAAAGGTAAAGCCAACAGAAATAAGCAAGTGCACTTCCTGCTTGTTCTCCTTCACTAACACTGCATTCCTCAGGTCAGCGTGCCTCAGGTTAAATGGCAGGACTGACTGGGCCAAAGGTAGGTGGCCATTTTCATCTCTGCCACAGCACCAGAACCATCCAGAAGAATTCAGGCTCCTGCTGTCTTCAGCTGCCTTCTTTGCAGGACTCACTGCTGACTGCAGCTTACTGCTAATGCAGCCTAGGAAGCAACCAGCCCTCAGGCTTAAGTTTCAAGCAGCTCCAAGGGTGTTTTTCACCTTCTCAGGAGGGAACATTCTGATCAACAGCCATCACAAAAAGTGCATCACTTCAGGGCGCTCACCTGACTTGTGCAAATTGATGGATCGCAAGTTGGGGAACAGCCTTGCGAGGGAATCTTCTGACTCTTCGATGGTGGTGAGGTTGTTGTTAGCCAGAATAAGTGTGTCCAGAGATGGAAACATTATTCCCAATTTTCGAATTTCAGTCCAGTCTTGAAGATTATTGTCAGTTATGTGGAGTAATTTGAGAGACTGACAGCAAACTGGAGAACAAGACACTGTTTCGTAGTCGTTAAGGCACAGGAAGAGCTCCTCCAAGCTGCATGGGGAAGAAAGATCACATCATCATCTTAACATGCTCTGTGAAATGATGACCACCTGGGGTGCAGGGACACACACACTGCTTTAACACAACTCTCTTTAATGGTTCCCACTCAATTTGAAACCTCAGCACAGAGAGGCCCTCTGGAGCACTCCTAATGGAGTGTTTCAGCTACTCTGCTCTGCTCCCATTTGTAAGCTTCATCCACAGCTCTGCATCCCCAAATACTTTCAGCTGTACAACTTGTCTAACAGATCGTTTGGGATGGTGCTCCACATCTGTGCCTGATGAGCCACCAGCCCAGCTCCAGTGGTGACTGGTACTTGCTCTCAGTGCTTAGCACTTAATTTAATGAGATGCTTTTATATATATATATCAATACATATGATGCTTCTCCCCGCCTTGCTGGTTCTGCCAAAGTCTCCTATTGAAGAAAAGAGGTCCCACTAAGTTTTCAGACAGGTACACTCACTCCTCTAATTCCTCTTACACACACACTGGTCACAGGGGATACACTGCTGCCATCCTCCCTGCTTACAACACTGTGCAAGGAGGAATCTGGTATCAAACTGAAGCCACCGAGGCCATCTGGGGAAACTGAATGCCACTGCCAAGGTGGACCATGGCCAAGCCACAGAAATCAACAAACTCATTTGCACAGAAAAGCATGATGAAATATTACTTGACTAGTGGCCAGACCCTCAGATTTACATCCCATTCAAAAGCTATTAGTGCAGGTATGCAATGCACCATTCATTCTGCAGTGAGTCACGTCAGGATCGTTATCCATCTCTCAGCACTAGCATTTGGATGTGGAAGAGCAGCCTTGGTGGGCTTTGGAGCACTGCACAAGTTCAGCTTTTAAGCTGTTGTCAAGCCTTCACCTGGCCAGTTCCCAATCTCTCAAAGAAGAAATTCCATACTCTTCTACTTAATTCAATTCCTCACACCCTGCTCACTCCTCACCACATTAGCTATTAGGACAGCCTTGTGTGCAGTGAGCACCCCATTCTCTGCCCAGTGCTTACTCAGGTAACTCCTGCAGGATTGTGTGGACTGTTTCCCAGGAAGCTTTGCTGTTGTTGAGCACAAGTTTGCGGACACCAGCGAAGGAGCCAGCACACCTTCTCTCTAGAACGGACAAACTGAGAGGATTGGAACTCAAGTTTAGAAACTCCAAGTGGGGAACGTTGGACACAATTTTACTGACCTAAGTGAGGAGGGAAAAAAAAGAAGAAAACAAAAAGAGAAAGAAAGATGTGTATCAGGCAGTAATCAGACCTTGTGCAATAATATCCCACCTCCTGAAAGGAGCCCCTTCGGAATGTCCATGAGGCTCAAGGAAATTATATGGGGGGGCTGAAATTAGGCTTGTGGATAACTACCTGAAATTCATACTCCGGCTATTCACTGATCTGGTTTGATTGGTTAATTGCTCCTTCGCCTCAATGGTTCAATTAATTAAAATCTCTGGGCAGCTTGATAAGAGAAAGAAAGAAATTCTCTGGGGTGAGGTCATAAAATCCACCTGAATGCCCAGCTGCAGCAGCAGCACAGTTCTGGGGCTGCAGCTCTGAATGCTGCCATCCCCACTTTCAGCAGGGCAGTCATGGGCACATCTCCTAAGTTTCTGCCATCACCAACCACTCTCTCAGCTTCCCACTGCTCCCCACTAGCCACAGACTTGACTGTTTTGCCAGAAGCTCATTGTACACACAGAGTGAATTCCATATTTGATTCCATTACTCTGCAAGCAGCAGCCTTCCTGCAATCGATCCAAATGCTGGGTACCTCTGCTTGGAGCTCCTTGCTTTCTCTGTGTGTATCAGGTGCTGAGGGCATGGCAGCAGAGAGGTGAGGAAGATGCAGAAAGAAGAAGGAAAAACAAAGGCAATAGGGTACAGCTCTGGTGTGCAGCTTACATAACAGATCATGGGATCAGGGTAGGTGCTGACCTGAATGTCGCCAATACACAGAAAGATATGGGGCAAGGTTATTAAAGTGGTCAATTTGTGGTCACCTAAAAATGATTAAGTGAACAGAACAGCCAGGCAGCATCAATTTGTAAAGAACACATCACGTCAATCTAATTTTCCTCTCTGACTGAGTAACTGACTCAGTGACAAGTCACATAATGGAATGTCAGCCTCCGAGGCCATCTGCACGCCGGTCACATCAGCAAGCAGAGGGCTTTGAACAGCCCCTGGAATACTGCTCTAAGTTACGAGTTCAGTACAAAGCCAGCAGACACCACGAAGGCATCCTCCTGCAGAATGCCACTTGTTATATTGCCAGTGGGCAGAATTGTTGAACACTGTGCTTTCTTATTCTGTGGCTGATACCGAGGTGGGAAGGACTGCCAGCACGTACATGAGCAGAGACCAAGGCCAAAAGGTGCAAGGATGGACAAGGCACCAACAGTGGAGAAAAGAAAATTATTGATAACACAAGCAAGGAGTCAGAAAACACCTCGCTGGAGAGCACCACTCCACAAAGCAACTGGGATGGGAGAGATTTGGGAAGACCGTGACGTACACAGGTCAACAACACAGTGCAGTCTCTTGGAAATCTGTAATTCATGTGTTCCATACGTGATGCCAGAGGAATTACTCTGCCTCACTTTGAGCTGGTGAAGCCTCAGCTCGGGGGATGTCATGTTTTGGGCACTACAAGCTTTAAGAACGAAACAGTCAGACTGGAAGGACATCGAAGCAACAAAAACAATATGGGATTTAGAACAAAAATGGCCTGCAATGACAAGTAGGAGTAACTGGATTTTTTTATTATTGTCCTAAGGTTGGAAAAGCAGACAGGAAAGCTCCTGATGTGGGTAGAAAAGGCTGCCACAAAGGGAGCAGCAGCAAATGCTCCTCCATGGCTGCTGTGCACAGGGCACGAGCAATTGCCTTAACTTGCAGCATGGCAGGCTTATGCGACGTGGTTTAGATTAAGAGGTTATTAGCTAGCTGGGCATCTGGAATCCCCATCTCTGGCAGTTTGTAAGAGCTGATTAGATGTTTGTCTGCTGGAGACAGGCTAAGAAAACTTAATCCTGGCTTAGAAGAAGGGGCCAAAGTAGAAGGAAAACCTTTCATTTCCTGCTTTACTGTGGTTCACACAGGGGCAGCCTAAGCAGACAGACGAAAGGGCAGCGTGTGAGACATACAGCTTGTGTGACATGTGGGTGTGCAGCAGCCCCAGCTGCTCCAAGTCTGACAGGGAGGTGAACTGGGAGCAGGGAGGCAGCTCATTGCTGTGGGATGAGGCTTTTATGGGTCACAGGACAGCAAGGCTCTGACCCAGCTCAAAACAGGGATGTCTTCAGTATAAAATCATCTTCCCCGGCTCCAATCTCAACAGACAAGACTAAGCTCTCTCTGCTCCCCACCTTTTAGGTCAGTAAGGAAGTAACAGGAACAAGGAAACCTATCTCCAGTACTGGCAACTCCAGTAACAGAGCAGCAGCACTTCTACACACAGTGGCTCTGCTACCTGTTCAAAGACACAGGAGCTTAATGTGATGGAAATAAAGTACCTTTACATTACTTGTCCTTTGTATTTAAACACTGAACACTGAGTTAAAAGCAGAGCAAAAGCTGGTGAGGAACAACAACAGATTGCAATTATTTTACTCATGTTACATTGCATTTTTCTAGCATATTTCAGCCAAGCATTTCAGAGCATTTTACAGCAGCATTCAGCACTAATTAATGAGGTTTCAAAAGTGCCCTTTGATGTAGATGTTATTAAACCTGTTTTGCAGGTGCCAAAACAAAAGAGGAGAGAGAAGAAATGCCTTGCCCAGCATTACAGATTTGGTAGCAAAGCTGGGAATTAACTCCAGCTCCTCAGACCTCCCCTGCTCTTACTCTGTTGAAAACCACCCTGCTCATTAACCTCTTGACTTTTGAAATGCCAGTTCCAGTGCTTTGCACAATAAAAAAAATATACATTTGTCACCCACAGGCCAAGATCATAAGTCAAGAAGAAAATGGAGTCAAGTGCCCGAATGGATTAAATTTATCACATTTATGGCTCTCGAACTGTCAAACGAAATAAGCATCATCTTCAAAAATGAGTAAGAACTCACCAAATAAACAGAAATTTCTCTCCTTCAAATGAATGAAGTACTCTTATAACCCGTGACGCATTTGCATTCATTATAGCAGCCACCAAGGCCATGCGGGGAGGTGCACACGACCATCCTACCTCGTGCCAGTCTTCCAGTTTATTGTCAGAAAGATCGAGTTCAGAGACGTGGGCACAGAAGGCAGCGATCTCGTTCTCATCCCCTGCACAGGTTATGCCACAGCTGTTCAGCACCAGCACGCTTGGAAGGTTGAGACGATCTGAAAGGGAGAAAGAAAAGATGCCCTGCGGTCAGCAGCCCACGCCTTTGGTACAGACAACAACACCTCCATCTCAGCGAACACAAAGGAGGTGTGAAATTCATCACAAGGCAATGATCTGCCCAAAATGCCACGATTTACACATACTTAAGAGATATTGGGATAAGCGTGGTTCACATGACAAATGAGCAATGTCAATCAAGAAGTTTTCTTGCATCTAAACATGACACATCCCACAGCATCAAAGCTCTTCACTTACAGCATTACTTTCTGCCCACAGCACAGCAGCCAGGACAGTCCCTTGGACTCGATAGCCAGTTTTGGCCTGAACTTACACTCCTCCTCAGGCATCTGCTATTGCAGATAGGACACAGCACTAGCTGGAGTGTCAGCTGCACAGAGCCAGGCCCTCTTATCCTCTTGTGCTTAGCCCACATGGGCCAAGGGTATATTTAAACACTTCTTTTTTAAGCTCTCCCTTTTTAACGTGTGTGATCCTACAGCCTGGAAGAGCTTCAGTCTCTGCTCTGCCTTCTGCTTCAGTTCTGCTCTCATCTCATCTCATGCAGGTAAACATTCTCAGCTATTTTGCAGACAAGGACTTAGAGCACTGTCATGGCCTATTTGCTAAGGCCAAACCATGACAAACTAAAAAGCTATGCATTTGTCACAGGAAACCTCTTTGATCCAAGAAATCCCCATTAAGGCAACACAAGCCATCAGCCTTACTCTCTTCCCCATACAGCATTCTCTCATCTCTGTTGAATAGCAACATTTAACAACAAGGTTTGACCACAGAGATGGCCCTTCTTCTGTGTCCTTCATACTCGACAGCTGCATGGTTGGACAGGGCTTCTAACAGCAGGCAGTAGTCAGAGTGACTGGAGATTTCCAGTTTCTTGGCTCACTACCATTTGGCTTTTTTAAAGGATGGTACTGTACTGTGGGGATTGGTTGTGATGGACATGTAGGTCACGCCTTGAGCACATCTGAAGGCCCAAGTGCCTTGTCTTCAGCTCCCAAGCAACTCAGGTAGGCGCGTGCCAGCACACAGCAGTGAGGGCACTGGCTGAAGATTCTATTGGGCTGATTTTCTGATTGCTTTAATTTTGAGTGACGTATATCTTATCCTTAACTAACCTCAGGCCCTTTTTTCTCCTCTGTCAAAGTCAGTTACTGTACATCCCATCCAGCTCCCTTCTGTGCCTATTTTCCCCCCCTTGGGGCTGGTTATGGCACAAATTGACCTGACAGAAATTTAAACTAAACTCACAACCAAAGATGGGCGAGAGGTTATACAAAGAGGCAGCAGGTCGGTGGGATAAACGGGCATCTCAGAGTCATCTGTACAAACAGAGAACTGAATGCAAACATCAGATCTTGAGGGAAGACTAAAGGGCATCAAACTAACCCAGTTCAAAGAGCATGAAATAGCAACACAGATTCTGCAGTGCAGAAGACCGAAGGATGTACATCAGCAGCACAGCACTTCAGACACACGTCTGTCTCGATATTGCCTTCAGGCAGTACAGTCAGAAGCAAAGGAGAGGGATTTCTCCTGCAGTTCAGCAAAATCATGCTCAGAGATCAACTGATGCTGTGAGATCAGAACCAAAGCAGACCACAAACCACTTGAGACGCAAACAAGCCTTGCTGGAGATTCCACAGCTCAGCACCTGGCTTGATATGCAGTCCTGTGTGCACTGGACTCCCTGTGTACCCACAGGCACCAATGTGAGCTGATGGCACTGCATGATACCACTGGTATGTGGAGCAACCTCAAATACAGATCAAGCACTTTTGTATCATTCCAGCCACTAGCAGAGCAGTTAATATCATTAGGCTAATCAAAAATAAGCTGCAGGGACTGCTGAGCCCCCAGAACTCAGTGCTGCACAGAACCTTCATTCCATCTCTCCCCGAAAAGATTCTGATTCTGCTGTGCTGGCAGGGGGAAATTCAGTTCATTTTTTACAGCTACCTTCAGGCACTCAACCTGCTTTCAGTCTCTGCTAGTCTAGTCTCTCACCTTTTAGTAAGAAACACATGGTGACACAGAAGGACATTTCTTCTTCTGGGCAATTCAGAGCAATTCTTCATTCAACATAAGCAAAAACAACCAAGAAACTGCTCCCACTGACACATACCTTTCATAGGTGAGCCCTGAGGAGTTGCTGGGACGTGCACACCCATACCAGGACCACGGCGATACGGGAAGTTCTCAGGGCTGTATTTCTCACAAAGAACTTGCATGAAACTCCTGCCACTGGGTTGGTCCATGCTCCTTTCTTGGACTTCTGGTTAACACAGAAAACAGAGCACGCAATCAGTCCACATCACCTCCAGTTTTGGGAACATAGGACAGAACGTGACCATACCCAGCTCATGGATTTTACTTCTCCATCTTTCAAATTAAAGATTAGAGTGATATGGTAATCAGAGGGGGGAAGAAAAAAAAAAAATAACTAAAACATCTCAAAACAAAGAAAATCATAAGAAAAACAAAACCACAGAAATCCCAGAGCTGAACAAACACCCTTTAAATCATACAGTCCTCAGAAAAAGCCTCTGGGCCCCACACTCTTCCACGACCCTTCCCAACAGGACCCTTCTTGTGCTCCAAGATTCACAGGATCACTTCCATGCCTTGCAAAAGGACTGTGAGATGTTCATAGATATTCACAAACATCTGCAGGCTGCTGAGAACTGGGGAAATAGCAAAGATTGCTCGAAGGGGTGCTTTCATCCCCCCAGTTCCCTTTTCTCTACCAAAGGACACCTCACCATCAGCCTGGGGACTCCTAATTGCTGTGCTCTGAAGTCACAGCAAGGTCTTTATGCCCTGATGCAAAACAACTCTGTCATTGGCTGGAGCACCAGTGGTTATCCATGCACTGTCAGATTAAGATGTGCTCATGATTATACCTGCATGGCACACATCAACTCTGCCCCAGAGATGTATGCATTTCACCTGGACAGAATGAAGGAAATAAATAGCTTTTGAGTGGGGGAAAAAGGGAAGGGGGACCCACAGCACTCTGTTTGTAGAAGGACTAAGCAAAGCAGCCTCCAGTGGGTTTGTTAAAATCAGGCCAGTGCAGTACAAGCCTGGAGCTCAACAGCCTCAGCTAGCTGGCTTCCATCAGCAGGCACACAGCATGTCATGAGCTACTCAAGTTGGAGAGGAAAGGACTCCCAGCACTCTCATCTGCACTGACAGCAGTGTCTCACTCAATGCAAGGACAAGTATCATCACTTCCTCTCTGACTCCACACAGAGCTGCAGTTGTTCTGTGCTGCTTGCAGATCTGGGCTTCTAATTAGAGCACAAATGCTGTGTCACACCATGCTCTCAAGAACATAGGAGAGCATCACTTGGCCAGGCCAAAAAGCACGTTCTGCCAATTCCATTTTGCAGCTGTTTAATGTGTCTCAAAGATAAACATGCCCTTCATATCTAGGCAGGCCATAGAACAAACAGCACAGGAAAAAGGACTCCACACACCATGCAAGAGGGCTTGCCTAGAGAGATAGCAGGGTCAGCTGGAAGCCCACTTGGCACAAGGGAACCATGGGGATCAGCACACTGCTGTACCCACAGGAATGGACCCTGCTGTCCTGCTTTGCCCCAGCTACATTGAACTTGGTATTTCACATCACTCTGGGTGACGGAAGGACAGAAGAACAAAAACAATGTTGCTAACCAACATCAAATTACCATCTCTGTACACTGCGATGAACTTCTCCTTAGACTTGTTACTGGCAATGGCATATACAAAAAAGTGAATCCAAAAAAGTTCCCTCTGCTGAGACTCACATACTTACCACGCTTCATGATCTTACTGCCTAGAACACCTCCATCTCAAACGACTTTGGCATCACAGTAAGAAGCAAGATGACAGAAGACTGGTTTTTTTTATTTTATGTGATTTTATGTGATCATAGAGCTTACAGGTTACATATAGAGACATCAGAGATCAGGCTTATTTAAAAACAAAACACCTTTTCTAGTCCTCAGCAACTTGGGTGCATTCACACATCCTGTCCTTTTCAGCTGCAGCATCAGAATCCTGACCTAATGACATCCACGCTCATCACTTCTGAACTGCATACATTTTCTTTTTCAAGCTTTACTTTGGCAAGCCGATGCCAAACAACATCATAGGGCAGTTATTTTCTCCACAACCCCCCATTATGATATCTCATATTAATTATAACAACTTGTCACACTCGTGGCACTTCTGCATCACTGCCATTACTTAAGAGCAAGGATTAACAAAGCACGCAAAGCAAACATGACACATTTCCCATGAATGCTGCCTGCACACGAGCAGGACAGGGCAATTTGCAGGGCACACGTTTCTGTGTGCTGTCCTACTGATGGCGCAAGGAACAATTCATCCTGAAACTACTCTGGGCTGTCCAAATGACAGCATGAACTGCAAATGCTGTGCCTGGTCTTTGAGAGCTGCTGACAAGCAGCCCTTGTTGCCTATACTTGAGCACTGCTGGAAGGAGGTGGCACAAGGCACAGCATCTGCAAAGAAGAGCATAAGGACATTGATGATGACTGTGACAGTGCTATAAACCAACCCAGAGCAAAGGTTGTGGATGCCCCATCCCCGGAGGCATTCAAGGCCAGGCTGGATGTGGCTCTGGGCAGCCTGGTCTGCTGGTTGGCAACCCTGCACACAGTAGAGGGTTGGAACTAGATGAGCACTGTGGTCCTTTTCAACCCAGGCCATTCTATGAAGGATGATCTTTCAGAGGAATTAATTCATAGATGACAAACTCCAGAGCAACCTGGATACCTCCCAAGCTGAACCCAAGCACGCACACAATGCATTTCAGCACGTCCACGTGCATGACAAACATCTGCCAGAAAGCAGTCAGTCCATCCTTCCTCCACGATGCGACCCAAAACATTTTCATAGAACCATCACGATTGGAAAAGGCCACTGAGAGCATCGAATCCAGGCCCTGAGCGCCACCACAGCCAACGCGACCAGCAGAACACGGTCAAAAACATCACAACCGCACGTGGCCGCAACCAGCGGCGGGGTGAAGCCAGGGGTGAGGGCCGGGATAGGAGCGCCGTGAGCAGCAGGAAGGACAGAGGGCACCCGAGAAGCCCATCGATGCAGCACCCCGGGGCGGCCGGAGGAGCGGAGCCGCGGCCCTACGAGCGCCGTGCTGCCGCTCAGCCACACGCGTGGGCCGAGAGCCCCTCAGGCACAGCCCGGTGCCGCCGCGCTCCGCATCCCGCCGCGCCGCCCGCGCCCCCTGCAGCCCCCGTTCCCTCAGTCCCTCCGTGCCCGGTCCGCGGTTCCCATCGCCCGCTTCTCACGGTTCCTCCGCCCCGCTCGCCCCGCTCTCACCCAGGCCCGGCGGCCGCGTCCCGCATCGACCCGGAAACAACTCGGTAGCAACCAAACATCACGTGACTGCCCCCCCGTCACGTGAGCGGGGCCGGGTCGGTCGCCATGGAAACGGAGATGCTGCCCCGCGGCTGCTCCTCCCGCACCGCTGTGGTGTCGTCAGGCGGGGGGAAGAAGGGGGGCACGCCGTGCCCTCAGCCTGGGCCTCATCCCAGCGCGGCCCCGGGAGCAGCCATCATGGAATCATAGAACGGCTGGGCTGGATAGGACCTGGAGGCATTCAAGGCCAGGCTGGATGTGGCTCTGGGCAGCCTGATTGGTGACCCTGCACACAGCAGGGGCTGGAAGTGGATGAGCATTGCGCTCCTTTGCAACCCGGGCCGTTCTGTGGTTCTGATGCTTGGTGTCACCTCCCAGCACCCTGGGTCTGCCTTGCTCCTTATGAGCACTTTGCCCATTTCTCACCTGAGGTGCCAACCCATCCTTGCCGGGATGACACAACAAATACCAAACCATCCTGCACAGCCCAGCTGTGCTGCAGCTCTGCACTCGAAGCCTTGGCTATCCATTTCCCAGGCATTGCTGCCCTGCATCCTGGGGCCAGCTGTAGCACTGCGAGGAGGGGTTGGAGCTCAGGCAGACATCACACATCTCCTGGCTGTGCCCAGCTCCCCACCAGCACTGAGATGCGTGCATGCCCTGATTTCCCTTTAACGCGTTAAAAAAAAAAAAGCCCTTTGCTGTTCTTTCTTATTACCCTGTTGACACAACATTGGTTTTGCTTTGTTCCCAGGCAGGCCGGCAGAAATGAACATTGCCTCACTGGCGTTCCTGTAAAAAACGTCTCCCCACACGCCCTGAATGGCTTATTTGGTTCTTTTTATACATTCCAGGGAGAGCTTTGTCTCCATTTGGTTTTCCTTTCCCTGCCACTTCTCGTATCTGTTTCAGGGAGATAAAGAACTCCATTGCATTCAGAGCCTACACTCTTGTTTCTAACAATCCTCACTGTTTTTTTTTTATTTTGCACAGCTTACCTGTGCTATTTAGTTGCTAGAAGGAAGAAAGAACATACTTCAGCTGGCAACCTGCACCAGCAGGCTACATTTTAATTTTAAATACGCTGTAGGTGCTGCTTTCTGTAGTTACAGATTAACTGGATAGAACAGCCGTCTGTGTGAGCCTCACTCGGTCAGTGCTGTAAGTGTGAGAAAGTGACCGGTGCATTAATTAAAGACAGTGTTAATGGGGACAGTACAACTCGGGGACCTGTTAGCACAATATAGTCTTTCACCTGAAGGTGCCAGTTTGAATACAGCCCTGGCTAGCTCCAATGGGATGCTCTTATCTGTTGGATGCCTCATTGTCTGGAGGAACTGAGTTTGATGGGTCTCAATCTGCTCCTCCTCAGAGGATGAGTATCTCCTTCCAAAGCCTTTGCAGCCCCAGTGACCTCCCTGGCAGGCTCCCCCCGTTCCCACAGCCACCTCCCCTAGGGTTAAGCAGGCCATGGGAACCAGAGTCACCTCCCAAAAGGGGTTACTGACAGCGGTTCTCATCGACAGTGGAGCCACAGAACGAGGACAAAGCAGGAGAGCACTCAGCCCAGTGGGATCCTCGTGAGGTGACAGAGCCATCAAAGCCACATGTGGGTATTATCGTACGTTTAGAGCTAGACTTGAGCAACCTGAGCAGGAAAACCACCCCCAATATTTCAGTAAGTTCTGCTCACAGTCCTTTTCTCATTACTTCGTGCTTCCCATGTGCCACCAATAAACATCACTCCTATCAAGGGAGTCATGTACTGGGGTCTGAGCTGGTTCCTGAGCTTGTGCACCACAAGGGAACCCATTAACATCCAGAATACAAGCCACGCACTCCCCTCATTTCACTCCTTTCTTAGTTGGAGCAGAAACATCAGGCAAAAATAAACACGTGTGCTCTTCAAAATTACCCACAAGGAAGATTCGCACATGGTCTGTGTTAAAATAAAGTGAATTATTAGTCATAACAATCGTTTAAAAAGCAAGCTTCCTTGTAGTCTGATGTGCATAAACCCATGGATTCCCTGGCTAACAGCATCCAACACCTCTCGCCATGCCCAGAGAAGCACACATGGGGACATGTTTGCAGTTAATGCAGTGCTGGAAGGAGCCTTCAGCAGCCTCTGCCCTCATCGGAATGATTTTCCCTCTCTTTAAATCACCAGAGGTTTTTAGGGGAGGGATCGGAGGAGAGAACTTGAAACATACGCAATTTTCTCCTTTTCTGCTGCTTTTTGATCCCTTTGCTTATGGGTTTGGCAACTGCAGCTTTCCTCATCCGCAGAGATTATTCTTCAATTCCTCAAAGAGTCTTCAATTTTCTCACAAATCTCTCTTCCTTTCACTTAATTTAAACATTTTTGGCCAATTTCATGATTTAATAATGAGAAATAAAATTGGAGATTTAATAAGTGTCGAAAGAAGACCTTTCATTTCAGCCGGGGATTAAGCAGGAGCTAAAGGTGCGAATCCCCTTCTCCTGTCCTGAGCTGCAATGTGTGAAAGAGCCCAATCCTGTGCAGTGCTGAGTGCTCAGTGCTCCCACTGAGGTCGGGCACATCCCATACACACAAAGCTCAGTGCAGATTTGGGCCCTGTAAAACACAGCGTGAGCACATAAATCCACCGCTGCGCTGTCTCGCTAATAACTTTAAAGCCTGACTTCATTTAGCTCTACCTGCAGCAGATCAACTCTGAGCAGCTCCTCGCCGCACCATTAATTTAAGGTAACAATTCACTTAGATCTTTTGTTCTGCATAAGTGCTTCCCAAAATCACATCTTCGCTCTCTGTCAATTACCTGCGACTAACGCACCTTGAAGTTACCTCTTAGAGCAAACATCGCCCTGCTGCCGTAATTCTAAAAGACCATCGGTGGCCAAAAGATAGGAGCGACGCCCCAGGGACTCAGCCTGCAAATTCAGATGTAAAAAAATAAGGAATAAATCAGTGCCGGTGCAGCCTGAGGATCAATTGGATTTTTATCATTTGGGAATTGCTGGCCGTGTTCGCGGGACCAAATGGACCTTGAGCTTTTTTGTTCATCCGATTTCATTTTCTGGATGACTACTGTTAGATAACGGCAGCTCCTCGGGTACCTCTGCGGTGCTCTGGCCATCACATCATGTCTGGCAGCTGGCAAATCGCATCTCCAGCACTCAGTACAGCACTCGCTGGCTTTTCTGTTGCCCTTTCCATCAAAACGTGGCTTCTCCCACAGGATCGCCCTTCTGCTCCCCAAAACCAAGTGTGCCTTGCTGTGTCAGCCTCATCATCCGCTCTGATCCCACAGCTATGGGAAGTCTCCCTGGGCTGTCCCAGAGATGCTGACCCAGCCTGAGTCCCAGTAAACATGAATGTGGGCTTCTCCTGCTGCTTCGGGATCCGCCTGCACCGTGCAGCAGTGTGACAGCTGTGTGCTGCCCTGTTTAGGGCCTGTCTCCATCTGGACCACTGCTTCCACTCTGCTCGGTCAGGCAGAAAAGGAGCCAGCAGACAGACATGAGCCCAGCCGTGGAAATGGTTAGGTTTTCCCTTGCCAAATGCTCTGCATTCCCACCTAGTTGTTACAATGAGACCGAGAAGTTCTCTGATTTTGGACGGGACTTTGGCTGGGAGCGGAGGACAGAAAGAGAGATGTCTCTTCCTGTCTCGTGTGCATAGCAGGTTTGGATCTCACTCGGAGTACGATGCAGGCTGAGCATGCCAACATTCATAATAATTAACCATTAATGTTAGCAAACACTTGGCAAATCTCCACCAGCTTTCATTTGAAGCTCTCAGAGTCCTTTGTAAACATGAACAGATTAAGCCTTGCCAAGACCCCCTCCAGTCCTACGCGTTAATCCAGAGAATATCCTCCACTTTCATTCTCCAAAAGGGGACTCAGAATGCATGGTGCTGTTTGGAAGGGTTTGGATCAGCGCCGCTGTGTGATGCAGAGCTGAGACCCAGGGCAGCACGGTGCTGCTCTCAAGCCATGTGCTATCAGGACGTCACCCATCGTGCCTACTGGGGCCTGGTGGCATTACGGCCATCTGGCTTTGCCTTCCTTGCTGCTGCTTCTTAACAGCTCCTTGCAGAGAATGATCTTTTGGTCAAAGCTGAACAAAAATAAAGGGCTGCTTTCCAGAATAATGATCTCCCTCTTGAAATACAGTGTCCGTCTGAAGGAATTATAACCAGAAATATAGCTTCTGCGTCTGCTAAACCTCTACAAAGACACTCCCATCCAAGACTCTGCTTCTCCATTTGAAGTCAAGCTCCAAGGAGAGACATCCATCCATCTGACCCCCTCACATGGCCAGCACTGTGCCAGGGCCAATGAAATGCCCAGCCAACAAACCTTCCCCCCATGGACAACCCCTGAGCATGGACATGGCATCACTTCCTGCTATCACCCAGCTCCCCACTGTGCCGTGACCTCCATCTGTGCTGCCCGGGGGCTACAGGGCGATGGATGGCTGGAGAGTAGCACCACAGGCTGTGTGCTCACCTACCTCCCCCATTTTAGTTCAAAAGCAACCATCAGAGCGTCCTCCTGGCCGTGCTCCGTAATGCAGGCGGCTGTTTGCTGTAGAGCTGGAAGAACAATTGGTTTTAGGCAGACAGATCAGCCAACCCAGTGCTCTCCTGGGAACGAGGTCTTTCTTCTTTTCCTCCCCCAGTTCTTTGTGCTCATTTGCATTCACTTTTGGCTTAGAAATAAATTGCTTTAAATCTCGGCTCAGCACGAGCTAAGCCTGAAAAGCCAGAGGACGACTTCCGAACGTTGCTGGGAGTTCAGGCAAAAGGCAATCAGAGGTGGGTTGTTCTGAGGCTGAGGAACGCAAAGAGTGGTGTTTGGGGTGTGAATAGGAAAGAGAAAGGTGCTTGGAAGGCAGAGATAGAGCAAGAGAAAAGAAGGAAAATAATGGGTTTGAAAGAGTGTGGGTCTCGCCCATGGTGCATCTCAATTGCCTTCTCCTCACCAATGCACTGACTTTTTTTCTCCCCTGCACCCTAAGCTCAATATTTGAGGAACTGAAAATACAGCCACGACACAAAAGAAAAACAGAAAGGGCTATTCCACACCAACCGACTGAAGCAGAAAAATGCTATGCCACACCAAAGGCCAAAAACAATGCCAGGTCTTTCCACCGTAATAAAGCATTGTTTATCGCATCAGAAAGGCACTTTTTAAAAGGCGAATGGCCACGAAGCCCCTTTAATGCACGGAGATCCTTCAAGATAGGTCTGATAGAGAAAACCCAGGCAGGAAATATGTGCTGGCTAATCTGACAGTTATCTCTTTTACAGCCAGCTCCTGTCATTTCAGTCTTTGGAACCGTCAGCTGCATCGGTAACTGCAGCCCTAACCTCAGCAGAGGAGCAAGCCTCGGTTAATAAAGCCTGCTTCCCTCTCTGCGTCCCTCCGTGCCTCCAGCCCTGGGGCTGCTCGTCCCTCCTGCACTGCTTTCCGGGCCAGGAAATCGCAGCCCCACCACGAATCACACCATCAGCTCGGCTGGAGCACAGCAGATTCCCCTCTGCGGGGACGAAAGTCTCCTGGAAGATGCACAAACTGCCCATTGTCTGATCCCGCTGGGACAGGGCTGATTTTCCCAGTGCGCTCTCAGGTTCCCCAGGAGCCCATTTATACTGAACTCATCAGCGCTACTTTGTGCCCAGAAGAGCCCAGCTTTCTATTTTCCACCACTTAGAGGCCCATCAGGCTCTAATGGGGTCGTTGGGACTTTGAGTGCTTTACGTGCTGCTCTGCAGATGTTCCAGCACGCTGCAGCCTTTCTCCTGCTGGCTCCTTTTGAGTCCCAGCTGAAGTAGTTAAAGCTGTTCCTGCCTCTGAGCTCTCACCGTCCACAGAAAAACCCTCTTCTGTTTTGCCTGTGCCATTCTGGTCAGGAAATGCCCCCTGGTTGTCCCAGACTTGTTAGTGTTAGAACGAAAACGGCACTGCCTGGGAAACAACCACAAAGCTGGGGTTTGGGTGCAGGAGGGGAGATGCTTTTGGTCGGGAATGTGCCCAAAGGCAGTGGGATCAGGGACTGGAACACAGCTGGGGTGGGCAGGAGGATGGAGCCAGCGGTAGGAAGGGAGAAAGCACAGAGTTAATCGATCCAATCTTGGGCTCCTGGTGGAATTTGCAGAGATATCTGACTCGAATTACCCCAGTTTTATCAGCAGATGGCCGTTCTGGGAAAGTGCCTTTTGGGCAGCAAAGTGCTTCAGATCTCGAACTGCTTTAGCACTGAGCAAAAGGGGACCAACAATAGCTTCAAAGATGAGAGCAGGAAGTTGGGGGGGTGGAGGGATGTAACCCATCCTGGGCATGCAAACGTGTGCCAACGGCCCCCAGGAAATGTGCACAACGCTGCCTCTGTGGAGGGCCCCTCCAGACTGTGAGATCTGTAGGATTGTAGCAGCGAGCAGAAAATGCAAGGCCCTATAAAAGGTATCCACGTGTCAGCAGCTTTTACCCATCCACTGCTACTCCACGCTGCATTTCTGCTCGGAGTGCACGCATTGAACAGAGGGGGAAAGAATGACAGGGTGCAAAAGGGACGTGAAAAAATATCTCCCTAAAATCCGGACCTGGATATCAAATACCATATAGGCAGAGAAAGGTAACAGAAAGAGGAGATAAAGAGCAAAGGCAGGGAGAAACTGGGTGGCTTCTCATCATTTCATACCTGACACCCCCTGTCTGAGCAGATGACTGCACACCTTTGGAGCAGCAGAGGAATCACATCAGGCTCTGACAAGCTCCGTCTTTATTCAGTGACGGGGTGAGAAAACATCAGCTCTCATCAATGATTCATGAAGCCTTTTCTTCTGCTAATCTGTAAATAAATTTTAAAAAGCAGCTTCTTTTTGATGAGTCTATTCTGCTGTTGGTAAGAACATACCGGCCTTTATAGGCAACGCGGTGTGCTCAGGGGCTGCTGTCAGCTTTGGCTGTGCTGAGCTCTAAACCCAGTGCAGGCGCCCGCCCTCACCTCCCCCCCAGCTCCTTCCATTGGGGATGTGCTGGCCCTCAGCAAGCTGCCTCGTAACTTTTTCAAGCGTGGACAGGGAAGAGAAAAGGGATAAAAAGCGTAATTATACAAGGACATCTTTTATTTCAGTACATTCAAGACAAAAAGAAAAGAAAACAATTCGAGAACAGGATGTACCTTCACTCAAGGCTTTATCTCCCCTGCCCCTCTCCATTTTCCTCTCTTCCCTTTTACAGTCAGAAATTGCATAGAATTTGTTTTTTCAATCAGAAAATTGAACTCGGCACTGTAGAACCCACGTCAGAACCACGCGGAGCTGCCGCTGCTGCTGGGGAAGTCAGAGTTTCTCACATGAGAGCCCGCTCTGATGGCTCTTGCAGTGCTGCTGAGAGCGACACGGGGAGCTGGAGGGGTTCCCCTGCGCTCCCTGCTCTCCTTTCACCTTCCTCAAAGGGATCCCAAACCCACACCCCCGAAAAACAGAAAGGGGGAAAAAAAAGAGCAGATAACCCCAGAACTAAACAGAAGACACAGAACTCCTGAAATTCCAGGCGTTTCAAGGCCTCTTTGAGATCACTGTGTGTGTTGGTTGTTTTTTGGCATTTTAATATATATATATCTATGTATACATATATATTTATATATATATATATGTATGTTAACAACTCTTCAGACTGTCAGCGTGTGCCGCTTCTCAGGGGGAGTGTGTCCCACCCCTTCCTCCCTCTCTCAGCCCAGTGCCACACTCTAGAAAGGAAGAAATCCAGCACCTGACACCCGGTGCCTTGGAGACTGAGTCCTGAAGTACCCCGAAATGAAACAAAACGAAATAACGACTCTCCCCTTCCCATCCCTCCTCTGTACCAAATAAAAATTTCCCTCCCTCCCGCCCATTGAGATCATCCCCTGTGAGTCTGTGTGATGGGGAGACAGCGTAGCATCCTTCCTCCTGGCCCGGGATGGAGCAGCTCTGAGATCAGCTCTCGCCCCCACAGGGGTGGGTGATGCTGCTGCCCCGATCCCCACCGCGTCCCTCCTTCCCACCTCGGAGCTGCATGGGGGCAGCTCACCTGAGGACCCCGCTCCCGGTGCATCCTCTCCAAAGCCGACCCTCCGGCCAGGCGTCTGCGTCGGCCCGACAGCGCTCTGCCTTGCTCTGGAGAAGCTGGGTAACTGCTTTTAATTTAAAAACAAGTTTGACATTGTACAAGTCCGTGTTCTGTAAAATGGAACAGGACCCTCTCGGCCCACCCCGGCTCCCCCCGCCCCAGCGTTACTCGGGCTCGCTGCTGTTGGTGGTCTTCTCCCACTCCAAGCTGTCCTCGCTCTGTGCAGGTGAGCCCGGAGCCGGCCGTGCCCGGAGCCCCTGGAACCTGCGGCACTCAGGGCAGACACGGATGTGCGTGCAGCCTCGGGCGACCAGGGCAGCTTCTTGTGCCAGTCTTTGTGCCAGGGGGTCTGGCTCTCCCCCACTGCACAGCTTCCCGTTGCTGAGCGTGGTCGTGCTGCGGGCTCGGCGCTCCTCGGGGATAGCGGGGCGAGTCCGTATCATCCCCCCTCGCCTCCGACGGGGGTGGAAACTGTCCTTGCAGAGGATGATGTTGCGCAGCTCTGTCACCATCTCTTGGCACACCGACACCTGGAAGGCAGACCCGAGAGATGCTGCTCACTTCAGTGCCTCGCGCCCGCTCTGGATCCCGATGCCAAAGCGCTGTGGGCTCAGGTTCAGATTTGGCTGCCGGATTTTGATGCCAGCACTCAGACCCCAATGCTTGTTACAGCCCAAGAGACACCACCTCTTGTCAGAGACCCTCCTGATTTTGGATTCTGGATTCCCAGAGCAGTGTGCGACCCAAACCTACTGGAGGCCCAAATCCTCAGATGTTCCACACTTCAGGAAAGGGACCTGCATGCTGTGCTGCACAGCTGATCCCTTCAACAGCCCCAGAGCATCCCTATGGCCTCGACTGCAGTGGGATGCAGGAGTACCTGAGATGTCTGTGCGCTTCACGCCCAGCCATGTGCACCCAGAGCTCTTGTGCACTTGAAGTCTGGGCACTTGGAGCACTCATCTCAGGCTGAGCAGAGCACAGCTGAGCACCTCACACGCAGCAATAAGCACAGATACCCTTCAGGACATTGTCAGGTCCTACCTCTGACTGCTCGGAGTGCCGAAGGCTCCACAAAAATTCCAGCATGGCCATAAAAATCGCTACGATTAAGCCACAGATGAGAACCACGAAGATTCCACCAATGTTCTCCATTCCCAGGCCTAAAATAAAGCAGAAGAGACAACACTGCGGGGAGGCAGGCACAACAAAATGCAGTCCCTTGCTGTTTCCTCAGCACTGCGTGCTCCCAGCCAGGAGCCAAAAGCACAGAGCCAGCACTGTCCTATTAATAGTGAGCTGCATGACTCAGATGGCAGAGCGAATGCCTCGCAATAACTGCACGATCGAAGATGCGCTCTCAGAAACGATGATTTTGCAGATAAACAGCGACTGCATTGGAGGGAAGCACAAAGCAATTTGTGGACAAACCAAGAACAGAGCAGGGGAAAAACGGGAGATCAGTCGAGCACATTAATACCTGCAAATTATTCACCCAGCTCTTGTTGCTTTGAACTTTGCGGATGAGCAACGCTGTTAGAGGAGCAGAGATGAGGAAGACAAGAAAGGGCTTTAAAGGAGGCTGGCACTGAGAAAACCTCCTTTGATTGCACTACAAAGTGCTGTTGGAAAACGATGACAGCTGCTTGTGTTGCAGTGAGAGGAGAGGATCCAGGCAAAACCAAAACCCAGTGCAGTTGGATGTGATGGGGACCATGTGGGCACGTTGCACAGGGGTACCTGGGATGGGGCTGGGGGCTCTCTGGTGGTCGAGGAGCAGTGCCCACCTCTCAGCACTCGCTGCCCAAGGAACTGCTCTCCTTCTCTCGTAGGCTTGGCCTCAAGTGGCCAGGGCTCTTGATTGGGCTGATTACTAAAAAGCATGCAGTGCTTAGTGCTGAGGTGATGCTACAAGGCCATTACTCAACAAGAACATCTATAAAAACCTTCCTCTCCCCTCTGTAACATTAAATCAAAGTGCAGGAATCAATGATTTATTGACAATCTCTGCATGGCTCTTAGACATAAAATCTCACCAAAATCCTTGTAAATCGCTGACCTGTTTTGTTCTAAAACTCAAGAGGTCACATTTCTCCCTCTTTCTCCGTCATTCTTTTGGCACTGCCTCTGGAGCAATCCAGTGACTGCGTAAATCAGCCCTTCGCAGGGAGACGTTTCCACTAAGACAGCAATAGCAGGGCAGAACACATCACATAATCGCTGCTCAGACCCAAGATAAAGGCCATCCTCTCCTCGCAGCATCTCTCCTGGTTGAATTTCAGGCCAGTATCAGGCTCTCATCATCCCTGCCGTGGTTTCACCCGGATGTCAACTCAGGTGCCCAAGCTCACCTGGGAGCTATCTCTTTCCTCTGTATACACATTTTATTCCCTCTACTGCCTCAAGTCCTCCAAAAACATTTGTGCTTTCTCTCAGCTAGGATATAGCTGGGCTTTTATGAAGAAGGCAAACAAGCCACCAAAACATCGTCTCATCCCCGTCTCACTCTTCGCTAGCTATGTGACAGCACTCTCATTATCACGACCAGCAGACTGCAGTCTCTCACTTTTCCCCAGCTGAGAAAGTGAAACACAACAGAAGGGCACAAAGCACCACAACAACCCATCCGGGGTCACAGAGCAAGCTGGGCATTGGCAGAACCAGTCCAGGAGCATCTTTTCAAACCCACCACCTCCTTCCTCACAGCCCAGAATTCTGAGTGCATGGAGCCTGGAGGAAATCCACAGAAGAGGAGCCACCGTCTTGCATGCTTGTCTTCTTCAGCAACTACTTCACTCCTCCTTGCCTTGTGCTGAGGCTGGATGCCTCAGGCTGGGCCAGGATGTCTTAGCTCCTCCTTAAGACCACCAGCCAGGCTCTCTCAGTCCCAGCAGGGTCTCATCCAGCTGCACGCACACCCCAACAACTGCTGCAATGTCAGAGAAACAAGTGAGCAGCCATGCAGCTGGCTCGGCTCTGCGTCTCTGCATTCAGAGGGGTCAGGAGCCTCTCCCTTCAGCTGGGAACCTGCTGGCCTCCCCAAAAATGCTTGCTGAGGAAAGGGCGACTGCCAAAAGCAAAAAACCACAGCAACTGCAGGAAGCTGGCAACTGCTGCACTCTGGGACATCAGCCTAATGTGGTAGCTTTTATGGCAATTTGCATAGCATTACCCAAAAGAATTTGCTCCTCAGTTTACAGATGCACTAATAATGTCCTTGTGTCCCTTCCCTTGGCTGTGTGCATGGTGCTTTCACTCAGAGGCACTAAGCAGTGGGCCCGTGGTGGAGATCCATCTCCCTTGAAGGAACACGGGATTTTGGTCCGATCTCTTTAGCCATCCATTTTCCCACGTAATGCTGCAGACATTCATTAGAAGCTAATTTACCCTCCATATGCCTCCAATATTTGTCATTTGGTTGTTCCCGCTATCTTTGCCCCAGGCAAAAACACACAGCATGAGGCGCCGCAGAGCTGGTTGGCTCTCTCCTTGAATTGTGAGGGAAGGAACTGCAGGTCAGGAGAAGGGGAAAAAGTAATTCTTTGGCAGAACACCCAGCAACACACACGTGCGGATGGATCTCCGTCCTCGCACGGCTGCAGAGGAGGCTCCCTGCAGAGCGGCACGGCGTACCTTTGGCCCGGTGGTCCTCCTCCTTGGGACACTTGCCTCCTTCCCACCACTTTCGCTTCAGGATTTCCAGCCGGTTGTTCTCCTGCAGCTGGAGGATGGCCAGGTCGAACTCATCGCGGAACACAGAGCCTGCAACAGCGAGAGGTGGGCGCTAAGACACTGCTGCTTGCACACCAAGACCCACAGATGAAACAAGTTAGAAGGGAGAGCTGCAGCTTCATGGGCAGGAGCTGAGCGGGCAGCTCGGTACCAAACTGCTCCTTGAACCACAGAGTTCCCTCTCCTGTCCATCTGCCTCCAGCATCAGCCTTGCTCTATCACTCATGTTTCACACTGGTGCACTGCAATGGCACAGAACCCAACACACAAGCAAGGCATGGGAGAGGATGCTCCGTGCTCCCAGGGGTGCTGAAGGGCCGTGGGAAAGCCCACAGCTCCACTGGTAACTCTGCACTATTGTCCCAGCAAGCAGCATTCTGCTCCTCTTATCTGCTACGATTTCGCTGCTTAACAAGACAATGTCAGAACAAATTTAGTCATGACAGTGAGCTTTTGTACTCACAACCGGGTTACTGTGACTTTACAAGCTTACTCATGTCAGCTAAACTACAGTGACTGCCTGCAGGAGGGTTCTGCGTCATCCGGCTTCACTTTGTATTGCAAAGTGTGGGTGCTTGAAGCCCTGGAACTGGCCCAGAGATCGGTCAGTCATCTGGAATAACAACTGCTACCTCCTTTTCCTCTGCTGCCCTGGGAAATGGTGTTCTCTTGTTAGCTCCCCTGTTTGAAAGACAAAAACCTGCATTTGTTGAAAGCTGATTGCTGGGTGAGATAGTTACTGAATTGTTGGGCTCTGTCCTGGAGTTTTCAGAACAACTGGGTGTTAAGATGCTACAGCAATTACACCAGCATTACTTTTAAGGCACTTCCGAGATGAAACAAGGAGCACAAAACGATTCAAAAACACTGGTTCCAAAAGGGAAACCGTCAGCAAAGAGCATGTATGCAGAAAACAAGCAGCAATTTTGAAACATCTTGCACATGAATAATTGAAGGAGCCACAATCACGTGTCACGGGGCTCTGGACCAGAGCTGGCTCTCGCACATACGGCTCTGAGTGTGCACCGTGGGCAACTGCAGTGTATTTGATTTTCCTCCCGAGGTTAATAAAGGACCCCAGGCAGAGCCGTGAAACGTGAGGTCGGCTTTAGAGCCGGCTCAGCCTTTCAAAATGCTCCGGTCCTCTGCTGACAGCTGAGAAGGACTAGAATTTGTCTTCACTGCCTACCGACGGGCATGCCAATCCCGTAGCCCTTGGTGTCCAGAAGGCCCCCGACCTGCGTGAGGTTGCAATTGCGCTGACGATAATACTCGTTCATGGTGGACTCCAGCAGGAAGGCGTAATTGGAGTTCAGCACACGCGCGATCCCTTCCTCCGTGCTCTTCACAAAGACACTGGGCTGCTTGGAGTACATGTAGTTCCACATCCGCTGGTACGTCTGGTAGCGGGAGTTCTGCCAAGAGAGAGGTGCAGGTAAGGCAGGGGAGCTTGTGGTGCCGTGCAGCCCTCCTGAGAGCCGCCTGAAAAGGCTGCGGTGCGGAGGGGAGTCGAAACAGGGTTAGTGCCTGATTCACAAAGGGATTCGGATGCCTAATCTCCAGTTATTCCAATGAGATTTAGAGGTCTGAATGTCTTGGTGGATTTGAGACTTTGTTGGCGAGGCTGGGCATGAAATGCATACCTAATTTCAATAGGCTCCAGCAAATCTCTTCGCAGAAATGTTTTAGAAAAAAGACCTAATTTTTGTGAAGGTGTATCAAAAACACCCCAGAAGAATCAGAGGAAATAGCTCCCGTTTGGTTTAAGCCACTCTGTGCTTCCCACACCCTTGTGCTCAAACAGTTCACTACAGTCAGATGCTGCCAACCCAAGAAGAGCACTGAGGTCCAAGGGCAGAGTCAAAGCTCCATCAATCTGGATTTTGTACCTGGAGTCTTTTCACTGGCTGCAGTGAACTAGACCTCAGCAAGCCCCAAATCTCCAGAACATGCTTGTAGTCGGGACCTGCCTTGCTTTGGTGGAGAGAGGAGCTAATTTGGTGGCTTGCACACTGTCACAGAGGGTCTCAGGACACTGCTGCTGCCCTTGTCCACCCAGCTCTGTCCTCTGTGCAGTCGCTCGTGCAGGCACAGGTGGGCAGGGTGAGCTCACTCACAATTCACAGCACTCTTTCACACCAATCCCATGTGTTAGCAGCCAGGGAAACTGCTGCCAGGACAGGTTGCAGTGCAAGGTGCTTCAGCAATGGATGTCTCACGCAGCCAAGAGCCGAGGGGTGAGGACAGCTTCAGCCATGTCTGTGCAACCCACTGCAGCACCTGACTCACCGCCCTGACAGAAGGTATTGCAAATGGTACAAGAATTCCTTGTGCTCATTTCTTTTTTGACACGGGCACCAGGCAGTGCAGAGCCATGACAGGATTTTAACCTTGAAAGTCTGCCTGAAAAAGGATGAGTGCCTCGCATGCAGCCACTTTATTCACTTGGGCTCTTCAGCTTTTAGATGTGATGTTCTGCTCAAAAGAAGTTGGTGGTTTTTTTTTTGCCAAACCCCTGAAGGGTGGAAAGTTGAGCTGAAAAGCTTAGGCTCGCTTGAGAGGTTTCTCAGGCTTCCTGGTTCAGTTCAGACTCAGAGGAAAAGTGAGAACAGCTTTCTGCCCTCTTGGTATTTCAACATTCAATAAACAAATAATCCTCAAGCAGTTCTGTGTGCATTCAGAGCACTGCAAAAAAGGATTCACTCATTTGTTTCCTTTTTGAATACAGCAGGGAAGACAGAAAGGAAATTGAGCTAACCAGTACTACATTGGCACACACTTGACTCGTACGATTTCAGAGTCACTGACCCCATATAGACTCTGGTTTGCACCAGCACATTTACATAAGGCATCCCACTAAGGGACTGCAAATGCTTCTTTGCTTACCCAACCCAAGTGACACTCATGGAGAACCTAAGACCATGCTGACCATGCACAGGGACCCACAGAAATCTGACTGCAAATGTTCAGCTGCTGAAGACAACATTGTGCCATCGCTGTGACGTGTGGATCTGCACCACTTTCCTGCCGACCTGGTAGGGAACTCCCAATGTTGAGTTACTTTCTGAGACTGAGCTGGAAGGATCCCTCCACCACTCAGCCCCTCAATGTCCCCAGTAGAACTGGCCCAGTGCTGCTACCGAGCAGCCAGAGCCCCCCCCAAACATCCTCTCTGTGCCAAAAAGTGGGATGCAACACACCAGTGAGAGGCACGGCAGGCTGAGCAACATCCAAATCTGATTCAAGGGTGCAACCCCCACCCTAGCTAGCAAAAGAACGGGGTTTACTTGGAAGAAAGTCATGCTGGAGCCGCCGTGAATGGTGCCATACTCAATGGTGGTCTGGTCTGCCAGGTCATCCACGGACTCAATGGGGACGTCCATGCGCTGCACCGTGAGGAAGGCAGCCAGGTTGGCCGTGTAGGAGGAGATGATGATCAAGGTGAAAGCCCACCTAAGGGAAGGGAAAGCAAAGGCGGTAAGCTGAGATTTGCCCACGGGCTGATCCCCATCCCCACCCTGCAAGAGAAGCCCTCCTTTAAAGGAAGGCTGACCTTACCAGACTCCACTGACGCAGCGCGTGGAGAGCGCCTGGGGGGCGATGGTGGAGCCTTGCTGCATGAACCCCCCGACAGGAAACCACAGACTGTTGCCCAGTGAGTACTGGTTGATGAGAAGGTTGCACCTGCCTTGTGAGCAGGGGTGGGGGCTGTACCACTCATAGGGTGTCAAGCTGCAATGACAAGGAGAAGGGAACAGAGGTGATTTGCTGGGAAATGGGGCACTTAGGAGAAACATAGCAGGAAAAGAAAAGCTGAAAAGCCCTAACTCTCCCGGAGGCGGTTTTTTCTGAGGAGGAAACAGCTGTCAGTTATTGCTCAGGGCACAGAGCTGTGCGAAATGCTCACTCTGAGATTCAGGTGCCAGAGGCTTTGCTGTAAAATGTGCAGAAGTTTTGGGAGGCTCTGCTGAAGGGCATGGGCTGGAGGGAGGCTGGAGTCCTGTGTGCCAATTTGCATCACAGACAATGACAATAATTCCAGAAGCTCATGGTCTTGATGCGAAATTGAAATCAAACATCTCCTGCTGGGATCCCTGCCAGATAATGAGCATCCATAGCAAGTTCCAAAGTGGAACACGTTAAGACCTGACTGCACGACATCATCGAGGAAGAATGGTTGCAATTGGCTGCTCCAAGGTCTGGTGGCCCCAGCAAGATCTAAGCACGGGTTTAGTATGAGGCCATGTGCTCTTTGTTTCAAAACAACCTCATGCTTTCAGAGCTCGCAGAGATGGGACAGGGGTGGTAATTGCAAATAAACAACAGCGTGTCACTGAAGTGATGGCAGCCTGGCTCTCTTTTTGGGCTGTTCTCGCTCTTCAGTTCCCCGGTTGCTAAGAAAGTCTTCTAAATCCTACGCTGCCATTCATTACATTGCTAATGGTTAACAAAGCTGGTGCTCGGGAGGGTTATTTTGGGGCTCCTGCAAATGCAGCTGCAGGGATCTATTGCGGCGTTTCACCAAAATGAGGCTTTCATTTCTGCATCTCACCTCATCTAGAGGCACACGACTTAGGAGGACAATGTTTAAAACATGCAGAGAGGGGTTGGAGGGGCACCGCATCTCAGCCTGCAGAGAGTGCCCTGCTCCATTATTCAGTGTTTTCTTCAGGACTATGCATGTGAGGCTGCAATGGGATTCAAAGGAAGCATTAAAGCCCTGTCAGCGTGACAACTTCAGCCATGCTAAGGGACCAAGTGGCAGCACGGTTCCATTTCTGTAATGAGGAGTGGGTATTTGCCACGTCCCGAAGCAGCGTCCGAGCCCTGAGCACAGCTCTGGAATGCATTTCCAGGACACAGCTGAGCTGAGTGTGGAAAGGTTCACCTGTGGCACCAAACGGCAACGTTTTGCCATGAGGTCAGGGGAGGCAGCCCTGGAGCGCAACCCCCGGGCCTCAATGGGAGACGTGCTGCAGAAAAGTGCTTGGTGACATTTTTTAAAGCTGATTTAAATTAGTCATAGGGAATCGACTGAGGGCTGTCAGGCGAGGCTCTGCACATCAGCTGGGAGCTCTTGAAGGATATTCATGAACTTCCACTTTCTGAATACATCGCGTTTTAAAGGACCGACACCAGTACTGGAGTTTGCATTAACATTTCTGAATGCGTTTGTGCTGACATCTGCCCTTTACGGCCCAGACAAGTGCTCTGCTTTTTCTGCTGCAGACCGAGCACTTCTAGGGAACAGCCTCATTTGCACCTCATCTCAGAGCTCCTCCTGCCCTTCCCAAACCGCTTTTGGCACTGCTCACAGCCATGCCCGTGGCCATCCAGCTCCAACGCGAGCCCAGCAAAGCCCTGTCCCCACCTGACAGGGGACAGCAGGACCCCATGCTGGTGGCCTGGGGGACACCCCCACGTGCAGCCCCTCACCACGGGGCTGGGAGCGTGACGCTAGATGGCACCGCGAGGAAAGGAAAGGCAACAGCAGTCACGTTACCGAGCCACCAAGAAGAGGACGCAGCTGACGGCCAGGTAGGCGAGCAGCATGAAGAGCCACACACCGGGGGAAAAGGGGTCCAGGAAGGAGAAGTAGCCAGGCTTGCGACCCTGGAAGGCAAACAGATGAGAGTTTGACCTGCTTTTCAGAATGAATCCCTCTGAAAAGGACACAAAGAGACGCACCTGCCTTGCTGCTGACAATGGCTGGGAGGGGCAGAAGGGAAACACAGCAAACAGGGATTTGCAAAAGGCTTGCAGGGAAAGAAAGCATTGAGGCAGTGCCACAGGTGAACCAGCCCTGCAGCAGCTCCCTGCAGCGACCCTTTCCTGAGACCTTTCCTCTCCCTGGCACAGCCTCCTTTGTTCCTCCAGGCCATCAAACAGGTGAAGCAATGGAAAATGAGATGGAAAATGACAGCACCCACAGCACTTTGCTGGGATGCGCCGTGCTGCAGGACCGACCTGGGATTGGGGAGCCCAGGGTTGGAGCTGTTGGTCGCCCACAGAGGATTGCTGGGCACAAAGGAGCTCCCAGTGTGAGGATGGGTGGGTGGGAGCCTCTGCAGGAAGCAAAGTGGGGAGAACACATTTTAATGCAAGAAAGAAAAAAAAACCCACAACATATTTGCAGTATTTCTGGCTCGCTTTCTTCTGCCTTCAGACATCCCTTTTCTACAAAACTCAATACAATTATTACTTTTATCTCCGAGAAGTGATATTTTTATCTTCGGGATGCGTCAGAATTTCCTGCTTCTACCTCAGCAATGCCACCTTTCCTTGAGAAGTAACACCTTCGCTGCTAGAAAAATTGGGCTGCTCAGCTCTTCAAGTGCATTCAACTCACAAGGACACGCCGCCACCGAAATCTTGTCAAGTTTGGCAACACTGGGATGAGAGAAGGATGAAGTTCCAGACGTTTCTCTCAAGCTGAACTCCCATTCTGCCCAGTGGGGGAAAAGCAGCTTCCAGTTCATCTCTGAGCAAACTCTATGTCACCTGAGCAGGGCTGTCCCAAAACGGGCTGCGTGCTGCTCGCTGCTCCCTTACACAGAGGCTGCTGCTGGGGTTGTCTCTGATACACAGAGCCCTCATTTTTCTTAGTCTGCTGCCTTAACTCTGCTCATGACACTACATAAACTAATAGCAGCTGGTAATAAATAACAGCTCACTTCAATTGCCACAGCAAACCCAGTGCCATCCAAGACCGGAGTGCTTCAGAGCTGCACTTAATCCCAAGGCAGTGAGTGATTTTCTGTTTTCACAGAAGTCTTTGGGAAACAGAGTTGAGTTTTTTTTGCCTTTTCTTCTTTCCCCAGAGCCAAGAGAAGCATTTGAAATTCTGTTTCCATAAAAACACTGTTTTACTACTGAAATATTCCTACTCTTATGCAAAATCTGAATTTCACAAGGTCTCCTTAGTTCTTCTAAAAACTGGGATGTTGCTAGAAAAGGCAGCAGTTGTTACACAGAGACCTTCCTGAATATAAATACCTCGGGTGCTGTGATGTTCCCAACTCCAGTCACCAGCTGGGACTGCACTCTCAGAAACCGACAGCAAATTGTTGGGAGAGCATCTCCTCCTGGGTCCTTAAGGAGGGGGTGGACTTGGAGGCTGGGATCTACATCTGTATTTTCAGTGGTTTGGGCTTACTGAGCCTTTTAACAAATAGATAAGGGAGCAATCAGTGGTTCAGACCTTGCGGAGCCCATTTTCAAGTCAAATTAAAGTCACGTCCCAAGAAATGATCTGATCCTCTCCTAGCTTTCATTCCAGAGCCTCTCTTTATGGTCCTTTCTCATTCTGGGTCATCCCCTCGCTCATCTTTACTGCAGCAATTCTTGTTGTTGCTGGGAGGTGAGACCCATCTCACTGCTCCCAGCTGCTCCTGTCTGCACCTTGCTGGTCCCAGCTTGAGGATTCTGGACTCCTGGATGCCAGCTGGAAGCCCAGGGCAGGCATTGCCAAAACTCTTCTCTTCAGCAACCACCCGGCATTCCAGGATGCCCTGCAGAAACCTGCTTCCTTTTATCATCTAGAGCAAACCTGGTACAGCTGCCCCTCTTTCACAAGTGTTTACATGCTCAGAAATGAGACGGATCAAAGGGAACAGCAAGGTGTGACCACCTCCACCCCCCCCCTTCCCTAGCAGCAGCCCCAACCAAGCAGCTCACACCCCTCCCCGCATCCCACAGCTGATGGGGGATTCCTGGGCACTGGCAATGTCTCAGCTGAGCCTCCCTTGTGAGATACTCCTGTAGCAAAGTTCCTCGCTGTAATTAGGGCCACCGTGTCTTCTCTGTGTTTCTAGGGCAGTTTGTCAATAAATTATGCTCATTAAGGAAATTGCATTGGAAGCTTTAAGTTTCCAGCTTGGCAGTGACTCTCTCCCGTGACTTTACAGTAGTAGTAGTTCTGGTTCTTTTCAGCTACAGTCATTTTCAGGCTGCTGCTACATATTCTTTTCATTCACAGTTGAGGATAAGAATAAAGATATTCTGTTCCCACGGAGGGCACAAACTCTCTCTTATCTGTCTGTTTTGAAGATGGGACTGACAATATCAGGCGTCTGTCAGATATTTTTAGCAGGTCCCAATACGGCTTTGTTAATTGGAAGAGCTATTTTTCCTGGAATAGAAATGTTAAAAGTGTCCAATAATTGATGAAGGCCTCCTGAATATCCTCAGATCGAGGCAAGAGAGATTCATTCAGCGGTTCCTGGAGCTCGAAGAGCTTTAAGATCCCTTCCAACCTGAGCCATTCTCTGGTTCTCTAATCTCCAAGGTCTCTTCCAACCCAAACCATTCTGTGCTTCTTTGCTTCCTGGAAGCCCCCATTCTCAGCCAGGCAAGGGCAGGCTTGTGGAAGGGTGGATGTTGGTGACTGCAGAGCCTGACCATGCAGCTGGCTCCACAGGAGCCTTGCAGCTTGCTGCTTGCCTACAGAACCCAGGGACTGGCTGCTCAGTTGGTCCTCCCAGCTTGTACCTTCGCAGCACTCAACCCCTTCAAGGCTCAGTACACCTGTCCTAAACTCAGTTCACCAAATGTATGCCATCTCATACACAAAGGACTTTCAAGGCGCATCAACAAGGACCATGTGCCAGCTGGTCCTTCAGTACCTTTCAGAAAGGCAGGTGTGAGCAAAAGCAAGTGCATGCAACAAACAACCCTGCCTTCCAATGCATCTCTGCGCAGTGCAAAGCACCAGACACCTGCTCCAGCCCTTTCCCTTAGCCTGGTACAGCTCAGGACCTACCATCTACCTCCTGCCCTCCGCAGGACCACAGCAGGGATGTAATAAACAAAAAAAGCCTTTTCTCCTCACAGCCTGCAAGTCAGAAAGCCTATTAGAGTCCCTGCGTCAGAAATCCATACTTGATTATATCACAACAAGTGAAATTGAGAAAAATGACAGCCCCATTTAAAGCTGCCATCTTCAGTTATGTGTGATAAGAGACGCAGTGTGGTGGCTGGGTTGGGTGGGTGGGGAGGGGAAGAAGGGGGAGAAAGCATTTGCAACCTGAGTTAAATGGAAATTCACATAAAATGTCATCACGCTGGGAGGAGACTGGGGCATGGAGGCTACTCCTCAGCAAGGGATGTGTTTGTGCTTATTTATGAGGCTACGTCTGATCTGAGCTGTGATGAACATACGTCAGCTGCAATTTCTGACATCACAGGGGTGCTGGTGGGGTGCAGAAAGGAGGGCAGGGGGCTGCCGCCAGCTGCTCTGCAAACCCCATCTCTATGGAGAGACAGAGCAGTGAGCTACCTTGCCTTTCCCCGCTAATTCAATATTTACCAGTTTAATGAGTTAATCACTGCCCACTTCCAGCTTGGCAGGAGAAGCTGGGGAGCTCCCAGCTCTGGGAGATTGCATCCCTTCTGCAGCCCTCATGGGGCCCTCTGTGTCCCAGCCACAGCCTTCATCACTGCTGCAGACCGAGCTCTGACTGACAGCAGGGGGGTGGCTGCCAAATGCTTCCTGTGACCCTCAGTATGAACCCTGCACGCTTTGGGATGTGCTCGAGCTGGGACACAGCTCTCCAGTGTCATGCCTGTACCACTACGAGGAGCAGACGGTCCCTGCCTTAAAGAACTTGCACTCAAAGTGGATGTGTCAGACACATTTGCACTGTGGCAGCAGCACATGCCTTGCACTTAAGCAGCACTTACATGCAAGCCCTGCACTGACACTGCTGCACGTCCCGTGAGGCGAGTGATGCAGCCTCACACTGTCCATGGAATGGGGCCTCACAGGGACTTGCTGGGCTGTGGGAAGGACTGGGGGCAGAGCACAGCTGGTAATCAATGCCCAAACATTCAAAGATGCGTGAGAAAGCAAGAAAGTCAACTATAATCCCAGCCACACGGCACCAGCAGAAACACCTCTGGATACATGGGCGACTGGGTGCGAAGAGATGTGGCTGGGAAGGGATGGTTACCTAAAGGTCTGGCCCTTCTTGATCAGCTAACAACCAATCCTAATTCCCGCACGTAGCAGAAGAAATGGAATTTTAACTAGATTTTAATTACTTGTTTGTTCTTGGCAGCAGCAACTCAGTGCAGAGAGATGTATGCGCAAGTTTGTTTATATTTGTACTGAACACTGCATCTTTAACAGCATCACGAGTGAAGAGAGGGGGCTGGGAGAGGCAGCTCTAATTGTTTTATCCTTTTGGCTGTTATTGCTGAGATGACGGGAAATCAGGACTGTAATTCTCAGCACATTCAGCACTGTGCAGAGCACGTTTCCCAACCACAGACTGGGACCAGTGGGACGTCCTGCTGGAAGGGACTGGGATGTCATTGCCTGCCTTCTGCAGTGCTTGGGAGCTGGGAGCCCAGGGATAGAGCCAGCAGGGCAATGGGAACTGAATGCACTGAGCTGACACAGGGCAGGAGGAAGGAAATGAAGGTCCAGCACATTTGTGCTTAAATAGGAAAACCAAATATTTTTATGAGCCGTTCACTTTTCTTCTATAACGAGGAGCGTTTGCATGCAAATAATGGAGGCGCATAAACGGTCATAAAAGAAGTCTCTTACCATATGAACTCGGTAGAGAATGCTAATTCCCAAAGTCATGAACGGCTTAGAGAAATCAATCACCTTCTCCCGCTCCGCGGTAATCGTCAGCCCCGCCACCGCCAGGTCGGCTTTCTGCAGAGGGAAGCAGAGGAGGTGAGCGCAGGGAAGGGCAGGGAACATGGCACAGTGCTGCAAGACTGGGCTCTGGGGAGAGCAGCAGTTCACCCTGTATGGATTTCACACAAACCCTCCTCAGACACCCCAAGCACATCCAATTTGTGCTCTGGACCATTCTTTGCTCGTCGCTGCAGCCTGCTGCTCCCACAGCCCTAGCTTAACACAGTGCTCTCCTTCCAGACAGGGCGCAAATGTTTCCAGATTGACTCGCAAAGCAAATGAGATTGGGGCAAAAAAAGAAAAAAAAAATAGATAAAATACTTTCTTGCGATGTTAATATCCTCGCAATGTAGATAAGGGATTTGAATTTTAAACATTATTTTTATTACCACAGCTCTTCTAATGTCTGTAATTGCTTTCTGTAAAAACGAAACCTCCCCCGTTCTCTTGTACGCTTGTTTGCCTGCTTTGCAGGATGACAATTATACATGTGGAGAAAAAGAAGGGGAGGGGGAAAAGGAAAGCTATTTGCACTTGTTGTCCCCGAGTTTCATAGGTCTGTGCAGAAGCCAAGGCACCATCAGGCCTGACGACTCGATAAAATATGCAGCTTATCTCCCTGGATCCATGCCCTACTTGCAAATGCATTGCACAAAGGCGAATCTGTGGGTGCACCCCTCTCACCGTGCTCTCTGCCCTGCTCTTGTTCTATTTCCTTAGGAAAAACAGGGCCAAGTGCCTCCAGGCCAAGGTCTGCCCCATGTTTTTCCATCTCCACCACGCTTAAAGGCAGATGAGGAGAAAAGCCAACAGAAGGCAAGGCTTGTAGAAGCTCTTCTGGAGCCTGCAGGAGGAAGGGAAGGCAAAAGCAAGGCACGGTGATTGGCAAGCCTGCCCACCAGCAAATAAGGTGCACAGGTCACGGAGAAGGTGATATTTCACAGTCCACGCAGGACGGCTTTATTGGACAAGACTGGTGCCAGATTTCTGCAATTGTTTCCAAGCAGCTATTACAGATTCCTGCGAGGTTCAGGCTGGAATGAATTATGAGCTGGGGAGAATTTCTGCCTAGCCAGACATTTACCCACAGGGTTTTTAAAAGGCACTGGTAATCATAGCATTGTGCACGGGCAGTTCAGCCCCGTGTAAACAGCAGCAGATTACAAAGATGGAATCAAGTCATCTGTGGAACGCGGTGTGTAAGGAATTTTATCTGCAGGGAAAGCCTAAAGCTCACTAAATCTCCCCTGTCTATTGCTTATAAAGGTTTGCAGGTACCTTTGTCCTGGGGGGAGCTCTGCCAGCAAAGCCCTTTGCAAAGATACAGCTTAATTCTGACAATGGATCACTTGAATTCAGTTTGGAGAACTGGGAGAAGTCCATCAGCAAATCCACAGACCAACAGACGTCAGGTGTGCTGCACCAAAGGTGCAACCAAGAAAAAGGCCCTGAGCACTGACCTGCTGGATCTGGGGGTGCCCTGTGCTCCCCTGGCTGCTCTCAGCAGCACCTGCAGAACTCACCATCTGTGCAGTGCACCCACAACCCTGCCAGAGCCCCCTTCTTTCTGCCCATCCCCTTCCTGCCCACCCTCTGCCCTTGCAGGGCCAGCACTGGAGCTCCAGTATGCAGGCTTATATGCAGGCTGCTGGAGCTTGTGCCCATCCCCACCTGCTCCCTGCAGCACAGACCTGGCATTGCTTGCAGCACCGCTCTGTCAGACTCCCCCTTCCTCTCTCCCAGGCTCAGAAGTTAAGGGCTGATTTCTGACAGTGCTAAACTTTGATCTGGGAATGGCATGCGATGTGTTCTCTGCCTGAATATCATCAATTTCATGCTTTCGACTTTGCTCCCTGATGTTCACAAAACTTGTGTGATTCAGTGAGGTCAGCGTCTCTTGGTTACAGAGCTCTGCAGCTCTCTGCTCTCCATTCTCCCCACCTGAGCATGGGTAGCAGTTACAGTTTTGAGCCCAAACGGTGTGTTTGGGAATAAATGGGTTTTGCTTTCTGCTCCTGAGCTCCATCCACTCCTGGGAAAAGGGAAATCAGGAGGGAAAGGATGGGGGAAAGAGGGGCAAACACTGCGCGATTTTCAGCCTTCCAGCACAATTTCAGCTATAAATGTCAGCGTGGAATAGGCTTAATAAAAGACCTAGGGCATTCGGGGAGTAGAAACCTCTCAAACGAGGCCAAATTTTTTGCTAGGTGAGGGGAAGCTGCCTGAGATAAAAGCAGGAGTTGCTGTGGCTGTACCCAGCACTGCCTGTGGGAGCAGCCGAGCTGACGCTGCCACTGGGAAGGATGAGAAAAGCACAGGGAATGAGCCAGGCTCCTGAAGAGGAACAACAATTAAGCAGCTTTAAGAAGGATATTGCAGGGACTGCCAGCCTGGAGGAGGCATCCATCTCCTCACTGGGGCTGCTGACAAGGCTCATCAGGAGGGAGTGGTGATGAATGGGGCTGATGTCAGCCCAGTGGCAATCCACTGTGCAGGTATGACACAGCACGCAGGGAGAGCCCGAGCAGCGTCAGGCTTTGTGCTGACAAAACAGGGACAGCCCTGGGAACACGAGGCTGGGATTTCTTGCAGGAGCACCTCGGTTCATAAATCCCCCAGGCACACGAGTGCCCTCTCCACTTGCACTGCCAGCACAATACAGTGTGGCTGAGGGCAAGGAAAGCTTTCCTTCTAAGTGGCTTCTCCAAAGCCAAAATCAGCTGTCAGCCTCCAGGACCCACCTGATCACCAGCACAACTCTGGGACAGGCAGCATCTCACTGTGCCTGTTCAGCAGCAGAGATGCTGGCTGCTGGGCCGATGCGATGAGTGCTGCTGCTCCAGACTATTAACTGGTCACTCCAAACTATTTTTCTAAGGACATGCATGAATCCTGCCACATGCAAAGTGACAGCCAGAATGCCCCAGAGGCTACCACCCTCCATTTAAATTACTAACACGGATGGGGCGATCAGCAATCAGAGCGGACATCAGCACTAAGGTCTGCTTCCATCTGTATTCTTTCACCTGCACTGTCCCTAGGAACCGGAGGAGAAAGCTTGTGCCAGGTGTTCCCATGCCCTTACAAGCCCATTCCCTGGGAATGGGACCCATAAGCCCCCAGGGACACCCACTCAGCTCCCACTGCACTGACCAACCTGCATGTGCCAAAACCAGCAGCACGTGCAGACCCCATTTGCTCACAGCCCCCCACGCTCCCACCCCCTTCCCCCCACTCTCCCATCTCCCTCACCCCCATTCTCCCATCTCTCTCATCACGTTTGCAGTGCTGCACTGTGCACACAGACTCCCCCTCCCTCCATCACCCACGCACAGCTTTTCTCACTCAACACCCACTGCAGGACTCTGCCAATCTGCGGATAACTTCTCCATCCTTCTCCCTTCCTTCCTTTCCCTTTTTGGAGCAGTTGGAGGAGAGGGTCTGATTGTAAAGCACCTTCATGCAACTGGTCACTAGAGACTGAGCTGGAAAACCTCACCCCAAAAGCTTTAAAGTTCTTCCAGCTCTTGGTGTTGGTGCTTCTGAGCAGGAGGCATGAGGTGCACAGTCCGTGATCTCCCTCACTTTAAAGAGAGCTTTAATCATTGCTAATCTCAGCCAGATTCAGACAACTGACGCAGAAGCCAAAGGTTTGGTGTTACTGCACTCCATGTTGCTCCCCAAGCGATGCTGTGCAGAAGCAAAAAGCACAACCTTGCTCTCACCAGCCTCTTCTCCCTTGATGCACCCTAAAACACCTCCTGCAGCAGCACCAGCCTCGCACCAGCCATCTCCTCAAGGAGCAGCAAGAACACTGAGCACTCAGCAAGGACATTTAACACCCAGTAAGGATGCTGAACACCAGCAACGCGCTGCAAGCTGGGGTATGGGCACCGAGCACAGCCACCAAAGGGCTCCACTACCCAGACAGCAAACCCAGCCGTGGCGGAACAAAGAGAGAGCTGTCACATTGCCTAGAGAATACATCTGTTGGTTTGTAGCTAACTAGTGAATTCATTTCGGCTCGAGGACGTGCTGGGGAGAGAGAGAAAGGGAAGACAAGACAGCATCAGGGAGTCAAAGCCAGGCTCCGTAGTGCGGTGGGAAGAAGTGAGCCATAATTCTTTCAGCCCTATTGTCCCCAAAGGCTCCAACTCCGAACAATAGGAGGTGGGAAGATTTGCTGCTCCCCTTGTTTGCTTGTTACAGATAGCAGGTGTGTAAGGTGTCAGCCTGACTGCTGGAGGCTGAAGTCTGCTGATGCCAGAGCCAGCAGGGCTCAAGGGGAAACCTGCTCCATCCTGAGATCAGCCTCACTGCCCTGCCTGGCAGACAGGAGCTGTGCTTGACTGTCCTGGCCCACAGCGATTGATCAGCTTGCTACTTTCCCACTTTGAGACGTCTTTCACTAAGGAATGGGTCTGAGTCCTTGATTCCTCCCAAGCCACGTCTCCATCAGACCACAGTGCTTAGAGGTTTCCAGATCTGAACACAGAGGGCACGGACCCAGGAGCCCCTGCTGCTTTTCCACCGCCCCACAGCCAGCCCAGCCCTGCGCTCCTCAGCTCCTCAGCAGTTTTGTGAGCAGGTCGATAGGATACATACTTGTCAATTTGGTTCAACAACAAACTTATGTTTATTTATACCATGCCCTTCTCAATCATACCACAGCGTACAATTAGCTGTAATAGAATTTTCAACGCTTAGGAATCAATCAATAGCTGGTTCATCCAGAAGCAGTAAAATGAAACACTTTTCCCATACAGCCTGTAGTTGCTGTGAGCTTCATTGCCACGGGGGCATTCCGGAGATGAAAATAAAACAGTGGGAAGGTATTGCATGGAGCTGGATACGCTTCTGAGCTTCCAGCCCTTTGTCAAACCTCACCTCTGGGTCTGGGATGTCCTGATACCTGTGGCAGGTCTGTGTCCTGACAAATGCCCTCCCTGTGCTAAAGGGGCACGGATTTGAGCTGGAGGGAGTGAAGGAATGAAGGCATTGATAGAAGAAGGCATGCAGCCAGCAGACCTGCTCTTCTGCTTGGAGTGGTCGGTCCCAGGATGGGATGCATGCACACAGCCAGCTCTGCCCTGCCTGACCCTGGGACCCATCACAACCTAGGAAGAACAAAGCAGACAAAACCTTTTCCCTTTTTCAATTTTTGATTCAGCCTCACACGAATTTGCCAGCTCCTGCCAAAGCAGAAAGAAAAATCCTCCTAAATAAGGCTCGAGCTGAAGAAGAAACAAATTGTTTCTGTGTGAAGATGAAGTTAAAACACTTATCTCCACCAAAAAACACCCTCCAGAAGCTCACATTTAATGGGGAGGCACTGACAGGGTCAGCAGGCCAAAAATCTGACGGCTGCTCCCTTCCTTTGCCTGCACAGATCACACACTGCTCCACGCGCCTTCCTGCTCGCCTCCCAGAAGAAATGCTGCAGAACTGCTTTATATGTACTTGGTGTGTGTGTATATATATATATATATGCAGAGTGAAAGATGTCTAAAAACTATGCCAATAGCCCTGAGCATTTGCAAACAACCGTACAGAAGGCTCTTCAGGAGAGGCAGACAGAGGGGATCTCAGCTGGCGTGAGGAGCTGGCACTGCTGGGGAAGGTGACCCAGGGGACACACAAGCTGAGCAGAGACCCCTGGTGTGTGCCCTGCCCCAGCCCTCAGCATCTCCCTTACCCCCAGAGCTGCTCCACCTGGCTCTGAGCTGAAGCTCCTAAGGGAGAACTGAGCATCAGTCAGCTAAGGGACATCAGATGGATACTGGGGGACATCATGTAGGAATGCTCAGCTCAAATCCCTGCCCGGAGAATCAGGGGATGGGCTTGGGCCCCTGTTCCTCCACTTTGCACAATGTTGGGAAGGTAATGATGGGGCAGCTCAGGTGCTTCTCTAGTACTGAGATTCTCAAAAACAACCTCACTGTGGATGTGCCACCAGCTGAGAATCTGTCACTGAGTTCTCATGGGCATATTGGTAATGACAGGACAGTGCAGGAACCAGTGAGCAAGGGAACAGCGGTTTAAATAGCATCAATCTTGATGTTAGCTTTGGCCAAGCCTGTTTTACTAAGGATCTGGGAGCATTTCATGAAGTGCATTTAAGCCCTGGGATCCCTGGGGAAGGAGCACCTTCAGCTGCAGAGGAAAACAGAGTGTGAGCGGGGGGGGGCTCAGGCTGGAGGAGCTCATAAATGCTACCAAACCCAGCAAGAGCCAGCAGCTCCTTCCAGCTGCACGCCACAGAGTGGAACCTCAGCAAGATCTCAATGCACACACTGCAAACAAACAAACAAAACGTTCCTCTCCAGAAAACAACACTCAAAGCCAAGGCACCGAAATGCCAACAGCTTTCTAGGTAGAAATGTGATTTCTACTTGCTTCCTCTCTGCCCCAGCCAGTGTATTTTTCTGACCCCTGCCAGTCCCTGTGTTTTCTTCCACTTCAAATTTTCATTACATCTTTCACAGGCAGAAATAAAAAAAGAAAAACCCACAACATTCGGAAGAACTTCAGAGTCTGAGCAAAGCAAACAGCCCTGGGAATGCCCAGAGGTCCCAACGCCTGCTCTGCCTGCTTCACACACAGCCGCACCGACACAACAAATGCATTTGCAACCCGGAGAACACATTAATGAGGGATCCTCCGGTCAGAGCCTCGCACAAAGGCTAAAACCCTCATCCATCCTGGAGCACTTAATAAAGCATTGGGGCTTTTCATTGCCAAGTCCCACTAGAACCCAGCTGAAAGCAGCAGTTAATTCACTTACCCGAGCAATCAGCTCCCCGACCATCCCTGTCCACGTGCCATTTGCCTCGGGGACTCCATAGACACCATCGCCAACCAGGTGGATCTTATAGTTGAAGCGTAGGATCTCTGCCAGCTCCTTCAACATGTCCACACAGAAGCCCTCGTAGCGGTCGTTTCCTTCCAGCTCCTGATGGTTCCACTTCAGCATTAAGTAAGGGTTTTCCTGCATCGAAACTGGGCAGCTGTCATTCCCATCTTAGCCGGGGCAGCACGGTGTGGAGGGGAGGGGGCTCTGCTATGAGGCACCAGGACCAATCTCTTGTCCCATCCATCCCTATGAGACAGCTCACCAGATGGCTTGGGAACCCAAGGAAAAGCCAGGAGAGCCATTCCTGCACCGATGTTCATTGGCTCCACCTGTGTTACGGGGTATTCTGGAGGTTCATCCCAATCTAGGATATGAAATCTAGGGATTTGCCTCTGGTGGCTGCTTCTGGTACGTGCTAGAGCAGCCCAGTGACCACCTGAGCTCACACAGGATGCACAGAGCCCAGACTCTTGGCACAGAATTTCTTCCCCACTTTGGGCTCTTCTTCAAACTTAATGAGGAACAGAGGAACAGTGCCCAAAGTGCTTCAGGATTTTGAGGGGCGTTAAGGCAGGAGCAGAAGCACTGGAAAAACCATGGGGTAGCCAGCCCAGCATTAGGTAGGGAGCGCCTCAAAGGGGAATCTGTCAGATGAGGATGGTGGTGCCTGTACCTGTGAAGTCACGCTTCATAGAAGTTGCACCCATCTTAGCCAATTTTAGTAATTATTATGGGTAGAAGGGACAACTGTCCCTTCCAACTTACCAGCTGTACAGAAAACAAGAACATCATTCAGAGATGAATGTAAAATGGCAACTTATCCCCATCCCAGCCCTCTCCCCAGCTGCTTCTGAACTCATCAAATATCATTTCCATATGAAACATCAACTTGAGTTTAATTACACTGTCATGAATTGTCCTCAGTGCTGTAATTAGAGATTTGATCGTCTGTTCCTTATGAAATCAGTGTGCAGCACTGCGTAATGGGGGCAGAGAGGGGTAGGAGGACAGAATAATACTCTCTCTGATTGACACCCCTAAGCATTGGGCTGGCAACGGGCTAATGGGAACTGCAGGTGACTCCCTCACTTACCAGGATGGTGGTGACGATGAGCGTGGTATTGAACAGGCTGTCAGATATGTTGGAGGAGAATATCCTGTTGTCCATGCTGAGTCCTTCAGAAACGTGCCAGTGGCCGATCTGGAGAGATAAACAACACAATAATGAAATTTACAGGGCGAGTTACTGTATGCACCCACCATATGGCTCCGGTGACTGACAGCCAACAGCCTGACCCTGTAAAAGGAATTTAAGAGTGCTCTGTTATCTTTGCAACGCACCCTGACAGAGGTATGGCAGGGGGATGGATGGGTTGGTACACGAGCCTGGTGGCCCACTGCCAGGCCAAAACCTTCCCTTGAATGAGGAGAACTTCAGGAGATGCTGAAGTGCTGTGATTTCATGGTGAGAGCTCAGCAATGGGGAGATGGGGCTCCTGCCTCCAGCTGCCTCGCCTTGCTCCGTCTCTGTAACACGTCTGAAAGCAAGCAGAACCCTTGCTGTCCTCCTGCAGGTGTCTGCCATTAATTCTGGTGGCAGCACTGGGGAGTTGACCCCAGTGCTGGGAAGAGTGTCATGACTCAGCTGTGACGCAGGTTTCAGCAAGGGGGAGGAATAGCAAAAACCCTAATTTTAACTCCAAGAGTCTCATCCGCCTCCCTCAGAGCTCTGGACAGGGAGACCGGCACCTCCAGCACGCAGCTCAGAGCACGCAGATTGGGATCCTGCTCCCTTACGCCCTCCAGAAGAGCCTTGTCTTTTCCCATAGGTAGACCAGAAGACGCCACGCTGCTAAACTGGGAGATTTGCCATTCATCCATGGACACGGAGCTCTTGAAGCACACCTTCAGCTGGAGCACGGGGCGGCTTTGACCCAGCCTGCATTCCCCACCTCTGCACAAAGGACTGCCTCTTGTTGCAATGGTGAACAACCACCCCTCAGCAGCAACCGCTCTGCGAGCGAGGGATCAGCCATAAACAAGGCTTCCTTGTTGTTTTTTTTCCCCCCCTAGATTTCACAACCATAGATTAGTGACAGATTAACTTCAGTTTCAACAGCCCTCACTGTTCTCCAATTCATCTCTCCCCTGCTGGCATATTGAGACTAATTGACCGCCTCCTCCTCTGGCAGCGCAGCGGATGTGACCTTGCTTTTAGCACAGCACCAAAGCCAAGTGCTCCCAGTGCCGGGGTCCCTCACCTCATAGAGCCCTATTCCAGCTCGCACTGTCCCCTCACAGCATGACAATACCACTAATTGACTTCTCCTGCTGCTCACCAGAGCTGAAGCTGAACGTGTCAGGGGATGTCTGGGATTGTCAGATCCCTCTCTGTCTTGTAAGATGGATGTCAAGGTGATCTTAATCATCTCTATCTACATATGAAGAGCCTTTGAAAAACAGAAAACAAATTCATCTGCGAAGCGCGTCAGGAAATAATCAAATGCTCTGCACAAACGTGGTTGAGATGCTCCCGTTGTTAAGGCTGTGAACTGGGACTTCATGGTTTTTAGGACGCGGGAGTTTTTAGTAGAGGATGCGATTGGTCTGTATAAATACACCAGGTGGAGGAGGCCCATCACAGTGAGGTAGAACAGCTTTTGAAGCTAAAATGATAGCGTTAGCACAAAAAAAAAAAAAAAAAAAAATAGATATAAACCAGCCAGAAATAAACAAGCCGGAAAATCAGAGGAGGGCTTCTAATGATCAGGAGAGCTGAAGTGATGGCAAAGCTTTCCCAGGAGAGCAGTGAGGGCAGTGCAGCCACCTGGCTGCAATCTGGAGCTGCCACCTTTGGAGACGGATGGAACCACCTGGTGGCAGGCTGTGGCCAGGTGAAGAAGTTCTCTCCATGCCCCTGCAAAGCGTCACGGGGCAGGAGGTGTTTCTTCATCTTTGTTATTGGAGAAAGGAAACACCGGGTCTCAGCGTGAACCACCCAAGGAGCAGGAGCACGAGGCTGGGATAAGCAAGGAGGTGGCACTGCTCGTGACGTTGCTGTGTCCCCGCAGGCAGACAAGACCCCTCCCATCAGCTGCTTTGCAGAAGGGGATCAGTGGCACTTAGAGATTTCACATCTCCATAGTGAAGTATCAGCAGTGCCGGCTCCCCTGCGCCTGCAGCTCCTCCACTCAGACCGCATCAGTGATGGCCAGGCTTGCGAGCTCCTCATGGTACGAGATGACAAAATACCACTCGGACTAATGACTTTAATGAAGTCTTCTGCCCAGTGCCCTGCGGGCTTGAATGGCAGCTGATGGCAGGGAGAGATGACAAGGCAAGGCTTCTCCGTAAACTTCAGAGGCCTTTATCACTCCTTAATTATTTTCTACCTAAAAATTAAGGTAAAGGCAGTCCTGAATCTGTCTCACAGCAGACAGCGCTGCAAGGAGCACAGCTCTCCTCCAGGCTCTGGTTAGCAAGCACTGTCCTACAGACTGCATTCATCACCCTCTGTCCTGCGGTGGCCCCGGGAAAAGGAAGGAGTGCAAAATGCTCTCATTTCTCATCAAGCCTCCATTTGGAGATCCTTGTCGGCTCCGACGGGGAAGGGACTGTGCCAGTAGGAGATGTAATTAAGTAGGTGCTGGGTACATGGTGCCTTCATCAGCCTGGAAAGGAGGGAATGATTTTCTGGAAGGGGTGGAAAAGGGGATTAAGCAAACAAATGAAGACCCTCAGAGGACACTGCACATTGTTGCCAGGCACTCCTGAAGGACACCGTGACGCCAAGGCGAGGAGGCAAAACCTCCCTTGCAGCAGACAGCAGGGGACACAGCGAGAGGTGGCCACAGAAACCTGCAAGCTCCAAGACATGCACACAGCCCCCAGAACCCCCTGTGCTCCCAGAAGGACACCCAGCATCACCAAGCAGGACACACACCAAGCTTCCTGGCACTTTGGATCTGTCCCCTGTCCCAGGCACAGGATCTGTCCCTGAAACCATGCAGAAGAGGAGCGAGCCCCACAGGCACCGGTTAGCTGATTGCCAACTAAAAAGCATCGACGTGGCAGTGAGGACTGCAGCAGATCTCAGAGCTGTCTGCTGGTTGCTCATCTGTAGCTCATCAATGTAACAATTAAGCATCCCCATCGCTCCCACTGCTCCATAGCAGGACACAGCAGCTAAAGGTGGGGTTAGGGTGGTGTGCCCATCGTGGGGCATCCTCTTGCCTCTCCCTGGGGCCAGGAAAACCCCAGCCCCTCTTTACCTCCTCCTCCTGCTGAGCTGCTAAACCTGAGCTCTTGGTTTACTGCAAATTGCTGCCCGGGTACCTTAGAGATGCTCTTTTGTATTGGTAAAGAAAAGGAGAAAATAAAAAGATGACATTTACCAACCCAGTCCTTGTCAGATCTATGGATCACCGGCACATTAATGAGTCTGTGCTTTATCGCGCATTCTATGAACAGAGAGCAGCTTTCATCTGGCTGGGGAAAAATTTCCACTAGTTAAGCTAAACTGGGAAAAAACACGTTCAGCACATTACATAAATGTATTAAAAATTGGATGTCAAAAAGCCCCGTCTCTCCTTGCCCAAAAGCAACAGCAAATTTTAAAACCTAACTGTCTCTAATTTGTTTGCTGGCTGAGATCTGGATCAGCTTCAAGATCGGTGAATTCTCTATCAAAGCTGATGAGCTGGAAGTCCCTGTGGCTTCGATAGATGGAAGGAGAGAGGGTGGAGGAGAGAAAGAGAGTGAGAGAGGCAGAGAAATGGGCAGAGAGCGTGAGCTTGATTAAAAATAAGGGAATAGGAGCGTTTCAAACAAGAGCCTGGACAAATCAGTTAATATAACCCTTGGGAACATGATTGCCCCCAGGATGTGGATGTCTGTTCCTTACCCTGTCCCCTCACGATGGGTTTAATTAAATGATTTTAATGATTTATTTAGTTATTTTTATTCCAAGAAGCACGCTAGGCGAGAACATGATAAGCATCCGCGGTGTGGTGGAACGGCTGCAGCCTCTGGAGCTTTGGCTTCCCTCTGCAGCAATGGAGTTCACAGCTCCAGCTGGGAAAGCCCATCCCCAAAGCGAGCCTGCAAGCTGTGAGTTATGAAAAGCATAACTACAGACCACACAGAGCAATCCAGCACCAACTGAAGTACAAGCAGAGGCCCCTGTACCATCCCCTGCTAAAGAGGGAAGATCCTCTCTTTAAACAGGGGCTCTGTGTTATAAAAGATGCTAAATCACTGTCATATCAATGTCTCTTCCAGATCCCTCTGGGACCTGCAAAAAAAACAGAAAAGGAGAGAGAGGAAAGAGCGTTTCTGGGGCTTGGAAAATCAGCTGCCTCCAAACTCTGAGGTCGGTTACTGGCTGCTGGGAAGGAAAACCCATCACTTCTGTCATCTGAGCCGCATCACAGGGCTGCCAGGGGGAATGCTGCAGCCAGGGCTCTCTGTGGAGCTCTTGGAGAAGCATTGCTCCAGAAGAACCCATGCACTCCATGTGAACTCCCTGCCACATTGAAACACACCAAAAATACAGCAGTCAGAGCGAGGTTGGCAGCATTTGTTTCCCTTGCTCCAGCTGAACGCAGTCTCCTATTAATGTGGATGGGCTTGGATCTGTCACTTTTACTCAGAGCGTGATGGGCTTGGGGAATGATTAAAAGGGCATCGGTGCTATGAGAGATCCCACTGTGGGGAAAAGGCTGTTCTGATCCCATCTCACTCAGAGCCAGCTAAAGGCAGCATCAAAGCTGAGCTGTCACTAGACAGGTAAGAACTGGCAGGCCACGTCCTGCCAAGGCTAAAGCTCGCTGCTGCTGGACCAGAAGAGATTTCCTAAGACTGTGATGCTCTGATGGAGTGGGGTGGGATAGCAAGGTACTGCAGCTTTGGTTCTCTGCCAGCATCCAGGAGAAGCGGCGCTCTCAGAAAAAAAGGGCAGCTGTAGAGCTGTCACCATGGCAGTAAGGCACATGAAGTCTTTTTCTAGGGTTTCCAATGCTTTTTGGGTTTGCCAATAAAGGCTGTATTCCTTGGACACAATGTCAACGGTTTGCTATAGGTGACACCAAGCTCTGACCCCTGCAGCATCCTTAGCTTTAGCTGAAGTACCAATTTTTGCCTATTCTCGGGGAACTCCCGCACTTTTTCCCCATTGAAATCACTTAGTGCATCTCCACAAGCTTCAGAACAAAAGTGACCAGAATGTGACCTTACATCCAGCACGAGCTTCACAGGCACTGCCAAGATCCAACTCACACACACACCCTTACCTGCCGGAAGCCGCTGTGTGTGTGCTGCAGGATTTTCAGGGCATAGTTGGAGCGCTGGCCTTTGCTGTTGAATTCGATGTGGCCGGTGAGACCTTCCAATTCTACCTGTCCAGGAGAGAGTGAGTTACACACCTGGCTGCCCTCCCAGCAGCAGCAGCATGACACTGATGGGGTGTACTTGTCTTTGGCTAAGGGGTTCACACGTGTGGGTCACAGCAACAGAAGGCTTAGGTTCAGCTGATCCTTGTTTGGGGAGAAATACTCATGGAACTTCCTCTTCTAATGGCATTTTGATTGTGGCCCAAGCAGACTCACGACACACACGCCTTCTGCCTGGCCTGGTTCAGTTTGAAGGCTCAGACTGATGAACTCAGGCTGAAATCCAGGGGTCTGCTCCTGTGCTTGGTCACTGCTGGTAACTACACTTCTACATTCAAATAGCTCAGCCCCCTTCATAGAAAGCTCACCTCTGGCACTGAGCTCTCAGCAGTTGTACTGCCTGACCTTGTATCAGCTCAAGTTCACTCAAAACAGAACTCAAATCACTTAGAAACATTCACATGTTAAAAAAAAAAAAAAAAGACCGAACTTCAGTTTTTCTACAGCAAAGCCTGAAAGAAATGGGAGTTTCATGTACTTTCAAGGCCAGTGACAAACCAGTCCTCAGATCTCCTCTCCTTTCATTCCCAGTGCTACGTTCAAAGCCATCGATGCTCTGTGCTCGGAAGCTGTGCCAGCACGAGCAGCACGCGCCCGTTCCCTGCTCACAGCCTCACCATGCGCAGGTAGTTCATCAGGCTGGTGCCGTGCTGCCAGATCTGGGCAGAGCCACAGGACAGCGGCTTCACGCCGATCTCCTGGCTGCGGTTCAGCTCCTGCACGGCGCTCACCACGGCGTACACGGCGTCAAACAGCAGGGCAGAGGAGAGCTGGGGGAAAAGGAACGAAAGGAAATGAGCCTTCTGGGTTTCGGTCCTTTGGGGACAGCTGTTCAATCTCCTGGTCAAGGAGAATGCTGAACCCACGGAAGGTAAGACAACTGAGCGGCACGAGCCGCCACTGGGGACCAGAGAACCTCCCCTCCTGCACTGCTGGGAGAAACAGATCCACGGGAAATGAGGCTCTGCTAGATCTGCTTCTCAGATCTGCTTTTCCCATTGAGATCATCTCCTCCCTCACTGCAGCCTCCACTCTCCTGCTGACTGCTACCTTCTCTGTAATGGCATTGTGAAGCCACATCCAGAACCACGGAGCTCGTCCCCTCTGTTTTTCACCTTTGCTTGCCTTTCATCGGATTCCTTTGTCCACCAAACCTCACAAACCGTGTCTTCTGCCCACACGCAACCGTTCCGGGGGTTTTGATCTAGGTAATAATTGGCCATTTGCTCTTCGTGCTCACTGTTGAGCATAAGATCTCACTTTTAATTACCATCACTTCCTGACTCTGCTGGAATTAAGCCATTGAAGCTCATTGCTATCAAGGCTACATTTTCCTCGTGGCTACTTCACAGCGCATCCCTCCCCGTTCCAGCTCAGCCACGGGTCTGTCTGCAGTCAGGGCTGCTCTGTCCTGCTGGTGACCTAAAGCAGCTCAGCATCCTCTGCTCCTCCCAGAGCTTGGCTCGCTTCCTCCCACTGCCCTGCAGGGACCATCTCTCCCAGTTCCATCAGCCCAATGAAACCTGGACTTCATCACATCGCTAATTTGAACAGAGCAAGTCAGACTTAACCCTGCCTGGTCCTACTCAGAGCAGCGCTAGAACCTCGTTGACTGCCATGTCTCTTTTGTTAATTGCTTCTTAAAGCAATTGGTGAATCCTTTTCCCTGCTCCTCCTTTTTTCTCTTCCACACTGGCTCTTCTAGCAGGACCTCTCTGACCCATCCTCTCCTTGGCCCTTGTTCAGTGCAGCTCTTTACCACACACTTAATAACGGTGGACTGACTCCCATTCCAGCTACAGGATATCATACATGGCTACCAATTACTTTTCCTGGATCAGGAACCAAATTAATCACAGCTGGCTGATCAAAAATATTATGACAGCAAACGCAACCCCTGTGACACGAAAATTTTGCCATCTCATACCAAACCAGAACCTCGGCCTCACATTTTTAATTGCCTCCTGTTAGACTTTGATTTCCATTTTCTCTGAGCAGTTAATGATCCCTTATTAGCTGGCGAGCAAGAGACTTGTAGATATTAGTGGAGCATATGACATTATTGATTGGAATATTTTATTCCTTAACCTCGAACAATTTGCTGAGATTTCAGGTAGACCTCGTGCAATTTCAATTTAGGAACTGGGGAGGGGGTTGTGATGCAGAAAATCGAGTCTTTTCCGTAGGGAACAGGAGGCTCTCATCTCCATCCCAGCGTGCCACAGCTCCTCGGTGGATGCATACCTTCCCCCCTCCAGCAGGTTAAACACAGCTAAGTGAAAGGCAGTGCTTTATTTGGTATTTACAGAAATCTCCCACGTAAAGGCCATGCTTAAAAGCAAGCTGTTCTCCAGGGAAACACGAGCAGGTTTGGCCAGTCCAGGTCTGGCCAAGGTTTTTTTTGTCATTTGTATCTTTGCCCCAAACATAACACAGAATTAAAACCATTAAAATCCTATGAAATAGACTTTACAATCTGGATTTTATTCAATGACATAAACACTTAATTACAAACATCTGTTTTAGTCTAAATTCTAATTACCTAATCTAGCCATCTGTAATTTGAATGATTTTCTCTGATTTCCTTTCTTTGCAACGTGATTAATGAGAATGGCATTAGAGCAAGCAGCTTCCTCCTCCTCCCTCAGACACTTTCTCAGCTCCATCAAGAAAGCCCTGGGATGCTGCAGCTCACGGGAAACCTCCCTCCTGTCACTTCCAGCTGTTGAGCTTCCTTCTTTTCAATAAGAGATATCTGCTTCCCAGGACACAAGGGGGATGTTCTGACAGAGGGATGCACTCCAGGAGATGAGACCTGCCAGATTTCTGAACACAGAGACAACATGCTGCAAAGTAGTAATGGGTTTCCCTGGCAGACACAGCAGAAGAAACACACGGCCCATCTGGGCGTTCTGCACATCACCTCTGCTCTGCACCTTCACTGGGCAAGGCACTGTGCTCACCACCTGGGACATGACCATGGGTGATGGACCCTCGCACTGAGGGAACCTTCACATCAGTTCAGGAGGACCAAGCCCACTTTTCCATAGTGCTCTATGCACTATAGTATAGCACTTCCATAGTGCTCTAGGCCCTCTTGCTCTGATACAATGAGAAAAATTGCTTCCCTTCATGTCTCCATTCCACATCTGTGATTTGTGCAGGGTGATGCAGTGTGGCCAAGCCCCTCTGTCCAGCCATCTCCTCCCTGGCCTGGAGGAAGCCCACTGTATTGCTGAATGTGCTTGGGAATGAACGAAAGGCACATCCAGCTGGCTTCATACTGCATTGACGGGTGATTTAGGCTCAGGCTCACGAACTAAACAGCTCCATTCAGCTCTGAACTCATTCACTCTTCAAAAAAAACAACAAAAAAACCAACAGTGCCGCAATGAGACATACTCTTGCATCCTTCCACCTACAGATTTTGCCAGCCGTTCGAGACAATGCAGCCTAAAAGGGAGCAATGAGCTCAGCTATTCCCCCATCACACCTGCAAAGCTCCTCTTCCTACAGTCTTCTGTTTGTTCTATCAGAAGGAAATTTATTTTCATGCCTCAGAACAGACCTGCAGCCATCAGACACAGAGCAAGCCTCCCAGCTGTGACCCTGCAGAGCTGCAGCAGGGCAGGCAGCCACACACCACAGCAGGGTTGGGATGTGGGAGAGCAGCTGGTCCCAGCCACGCACCCGCCATGGCCTGAACATCGTGTCAAACCAATAGGATGTAGACAGAAAGGGCATCAATCTCCTTGTTTTGTCCACTCAAGATCACTTTGTAGTGATAATAAGGAGGTTTTCAGCAGCACAAGCTGCAGCAGCTTGTCAAGGGGACTTGGAGCTCATTAAAAAAGCTGCCAATGGTTCCACGGATGGTATTTTCTCCCTCCCTTCCCCCAGCTGCAGCCACAACCCCTGCATCCCAATCTGGCCGTGCTGCTGTGCGAAACCTCCCAGCTGCAAGGAGTCCCTGGGGAGGATTTCAGCACTCATCATCAGGAAGATGTCAGGGCAGCAACACCACACAGTCTCCTGGCATCTGCCTAAGCCCAGCCTTTCCCATGCTGTTTGCACCCAGACTCCCCCTTCCTATTCCACGAGCCATATTCCTAAGGCAAGCACACAAGGATAAACTTTACAAGGGAAACACCAAACGGAGGCTGCACCACCCCCTGCAATCTCATTCAATCTAATTCAAATTAGGATAAGGTTTACTTTAAAGCTGTGCAGACAGTCAAGTGCAGGCGAGCTCTCTCCAGCTCTACATCCACCTGGTTCCCAAAGGTCCCTTTTTGTGAAGTTTTTCTCACCCCCCTCGCTGCCTTACCCCGTGGTCCCAATGGATGATGAAGCTTCTGATGAACACAGGTGGTGAGAAGGATTTTACTTACTGCTGGTCCAGTAAAAGGAGCGTGATCACAGTTTTCCTGCCAGGATTGGTTGAGGCTCTGGACAAACTCTTGGAAAAAAGCATGAGACTGGTTGAAAATGGAAAATCCCAGGATGTTGACTCGATCATCCAACTGGCTGTCCAGGCGCTGGAGTGAAAACTCCTAAAGAATCCCCAGAGAGATAAAAGGATCAGGAAAAGAGAATAGGCACCGAAGACTTCAAAGCTGCATGATACAACTGAAGAGAAGACGGGTCACACAGCTACAAGAAGTTGCCCTTATCATCTCCCAGCTGGGGCTGAAATCCATCCGCCAGCCCATAAGGAAAAACCTGGCTGCTGATTGCAACTGGGCTCTGCGTGGTCATTCATGAAAACGTCAGCAAAAATGAAGTTCCACAATAGGACCCAAATCCTCTGAAACAGGCTCTGGAAACTTCATTTCTGAGCCACAGTCCATGCTAACCACACCAGAGACTTGCTAGCAGGCTTTGCAGAAGGCACTTGTTGCTTTGTAGGTAAGCCAGAGCCAGTTTGCACCCCTGGAGAGGCTCAGGGAACACCCCAGCTCTGTTTTCACCCATGAGACCACTGCTCCTTGCCATGGTTGAGAGCCCCAGACACTGGTTGTCCATCCCAGCCCTGCAAGGAGGAATCCTCAGGCCACTAGGACCACTGAACTGCGAAGACCTGCATCTGGAGTAGTCAAGAACCGTGCTAAGAAAAAGTACAAGCAAAACAGGAGAACTCTACTTGCTGCTCACGTCAATGGAAGTGGTTATACAACAACGTCAGCTTCCTGGAGAAGCGTCCAGCCCTCCCTGTCCTATTAACAGGAAATAATGGTGCCTTCCTCACTAATTCCTCTTTTGCTAATTGCTACAATGGAGTGAGGAGGTGGGAGTAATACATTCAGAAACTGCTGGATACCCATTCTGTTCCATCACTAATATGAATGTCTTTTGGCTCCACGGACTCAGCGAGTCAAGTCATTTTTTATCTTTCCTGTGTATGTGTGCACGTAGGAACAGTGTCTGTAAATCTCCGAAACATGGACTTACAAGATCATTCCAGCATGGCAAACTCCCACGAGGATGTGACCAGACACAGGATTAAGTGCATTTTGGACACAGCCGCATTAATGCTAGGTAACATGAAACTGCCTGCAAACTATTGATTCATTTGAATGATTTTATCCTCCTGCCTTCCTGACAGGTTATCCGTTTACCCACGGCATCCTGTCAACTGGTGCAGGGAGGGCAGATGGCTAATGAGGAGCAGGGCCTCAGGAGCTCCTGGATGTGCAAAGCCCTTGCAAGCAGCAGCTCTCAGCCAGGGCTGGGAGGAAATGGTGCAAGGGGCAAAGCCGAATGCCCCGCACAGGGGGAGGAACATGCAATGCTGTGTGCCAAGAGCCCCACATCTGGGCTGCTTCTAATACTGACATCAGCTTTTTCTCATCTCGTGTTGGTGGTGGATGCTCGCTGCGAGCTTCTGTCTCTTCTTGCAGCCACCGTATCTGCCATCTTCCAGGCAAACCTCCTGCTGCAGAAAGCCCCATCTCTGCTGCAGCCACGCTCATAAAGCACCCACCCCCAACTCATGGGGCCCACAGCAGCTGGGGGAGCCCCTTCCCCGCGCTGTTTACACTCCAACCCTTTTCCTTAAGTCCATCCCACAAGAGCGTTTCAGTGACTCCAGGTCAGAAACAAGCAGTGAACCACACACAAACCTTCCTTGAGTCACATGCTTCCTCTGCAATGGGATGAGATAGGTTTGGCAAAGGGGTCAGGCTGCCAGTGGCATCTGTCCTCGGCTGCTTTCTCCCTTCCCACACGGTCACTGACCACACTTGACATTTCCATACCCGTGTTTGCAAACATGAACTCATTTGCTATTCAGGGCTTGCGCTTCTCAGCAGGTTCCCAGGGCCAGAAAAAGCGATGGAAATCCTGCTTGTGGCTGTGATTTCACATGCCTCCCCTACCACATCTTTGCATGCAAGTATCAGCATAATTCACCTCCTCAACAATCACACTGAGGTAGAGAAATACTGTTCATATTTTAGCAATGAGGCTCAGACAGGCTCTGCAGAGGGCACACGGGGAATCGGTGTCAGATTCAAGAATTGCTCATTGAGGGAGACTCAGCGAGACACACAGAGGCTGACTTTTACCTAAACTAGGAGGAATTTTCCACATTTCAGTTTTTGGGTGCTTACTCTGCCTTATCTGCAGTGCTGGCCGAGGCTTTTGCAGGACTGAGGATTGCTTTTCAGCGCAGTAAAAGCAAGGAGCCATTAGCAAAATAACTCCTAGCTGCCAGCAGACTCTATTTAGGGGGGGGGACCTCAACCTTATGCCACCAGTGCAACCTGAGGCACAAAGAAGATCACAAACACTCCTGCCAGGCCTAATTTCAGGTGCACAGATCCCAGCTGCCTGAATTCTTCCCCCTCTTCGGTTCTGTTTTTCAGAGCACCCACCAAAAAGTCAATATCCTGTTTCATGAGATCTTAGAAAAACAGGGCTCTCAAGGTCTGCAGCCAAAATTAATGAACTTTTACAGAAGAAAAGTCCCCAGGCTTTGCTCACATCACAGCAAAGCCTGCAGCAGCACCAGGCAATTATAGTGTAGATTTTCTGACTTCTACTACTGGGCTGCAGCCACTAAATATGTGCTTTTAAATAACAACACTTAGCTATTCTATGGCACTCCATATTTTCAAAGAGCTAGGCACACATTAGCTAATTGAATACAAAGGGGTTCCCTGGGAGACGGCACTGGAGGAGTTATTAGGGGATGAAGTCACTCCTGGGTTTGTGCTTCATGCGGCACTCGACCTGCCTTCTCTCTTTACAGCAGCAGACACAACCTCTGAAGTGACCCGAGCATTTAGATCATTGGGGGAACCTGCCTAATAAAAGCCACACAGCCAGGCTCAGTAATTCATAGCTTTAAAGCCACCAGCTTGGAGCTTCTGGCGTCACAGCGGTGAGTTATGACTGGGAGATTTACAGGCAATCATCTCTGTTCCATTAGTATCATAAACCCATACGGTGCAGCTCCATCGCTCGGGGCCTGCCTGGTGCCCTGTGACACCAACAGCAAAGCACAGGGCACCCACTGGGAGGGATTGCACCCATTGGACAGGGGAGGAAACTGAGGCACTGAGCAGAACAAGGCAAGTGATTGGAAACACGGCTGCAAGGCTCAGCCTAGAAGAGACTGCAAGGGCTTGGTTGGCTTTCTGCTGATGAACAGCCTCCTGCAGATGCTCTCTGATGCTGCCATTGCCATTGCTCAGCACCTGCACTGAGCTCAGCCCCAACCTCAGCCAAGGATCCGGCCCCCTGGCGAAGGCTGATTTACACTAGGGGCTCCAGAACAGGCTGTACTGTTCTTCCTCTAATTTTATATGGGGCAGGAAGGAGAATCTTGGGCCAGAACTTCCATTTCTCTATTATTAAGACTTCACGTTGGAAAACTTCCATTGCAGGAGTATTTGCTGCTCAGAAAAGCTGTCACCCTTCAAGCACAGCTCACAGCTCCCATGCTGGCACTCAGCATCCTGTTGCCCTCAGGGCCGCGTAACTGAATGTGCTAATCATCCCTAAGCTCCTCTAAGAAGACACTTATTTATTCACTCAAGTGGACAATATTATGTTAAGCATTTCATGGCTTTCTCAAAAGGCGCAATTTATTTATAAACTATTGACAGAGTCAATAAGTTTATAATGGGCCACGTGTTAAAATCAATTCCTCTGGAAGGAATAAACCTCAGCACAGCAACAAATTGCAGCCTTCTGAGTGGGCAAGTGGGTAAGGAGGACTGAACCAATGCACCACGTCATTTGGCCATGCATGCAGTTACAGAGCAGCTGTGATCTCAGTGAACTTGGGGACAGTTTAGGCAAACTGCCCATCCATAACCAGGTTGCTCTTACAATGTTGACACAACACAAAAGCATCAGAGTGTGCCATATGCCACTCAGGATGGGCATTCTATCTCCTCATGCAAGGAGAGGCGTTAAGATTTTTGGAGGCTGTTCTTCAAAAGAGAGCACTTCAGGAAAACACGTTGCATAAATACAATTTAGTTCAACTTCTCTGCAGGGAGGCTGGGCATCGAGGAGTGGCAAAGCCTCAAAGAGAAAAGAGGTCCGGTACTGCACTGGGACCTGAGGACAGGGCACAGAGAACAGGGGGGCAGAGAGTCTGAGGCAAAGAGGATGAGACAGCGTGAGGGCAGAGGAACAAAAGAGGTTTGCTCTCACAGCAGAGGGCCTGGGCTGTATCTGAGAGCATGATTTACTCAACAACTGGCAATCAAACACAAGCTGGACTTCCTGCAGGACTTGGAACAATACACAAAGCAGACTCCAGACAGGTAAGGTAGCACAAGCAGGCACAAATCACTGTTTTGCCTAAATCTTTTTCTCATGCTAACGAAAATAAGGAGAAATTGCTTTGGCATCCTTGCACAAACCCAATTTGTTTGCCCTCCTACCGCATGCTGCAGGAAACACGAACCATAAATCCAGGGAATGGCCGGGGCTCTGCAAAAAGGTTTTCATCAGTTACTGGGAATCAGGAAGGTCTGCAAGGTAAAATTTGTCAAAGCCTAACAAGAAAGTCTGCATCCTTCGCTTGCATTAGGGCACAGGGGAGAGCAAGGGATGCTTGGCGACCTCATGCAGCAGCAGAGCACAGTGGGCTGCGATGGAGCTCAGAGCTGCACAGCTGCCTGCATGTGTCCTGTTCTGATGGGCATCCAGAGTGACAGCACAGCCTTGGAAAACTCATCCTATACGAAAGACCAACCTCTTTATAAATCCAACAAAGAAGGAAAAACAGGAAACAAATAAACAAAGCGAAGCTGATTTATCTGGTGTCTGGAAATTGAATACGGCAGCTGCTTTATCAGCAACACCTCCGCACAATATTGTCAGAGAGCAAACCTATACCCGGCGAATAGACTGACTCAAGGCACTAGTAAAACTCCTTTACACCTCCCTTCTTACTGTCATAATTTTAATTGTTTTGATTATTTCCGTCTAATCTCCTTGATAAATGTTTTGAAGTTTAAACCCAGTCTGAAGTCTATATATTAGATTAAAAAGAGAAAGAAAACAACAACAACAACAAGCTACCCAGAATTAACGAGTCGCAAGAATTCATTGTACCACAGGGTTTTGGAGGCATCCAGCATCCCTTCTGCTACGAACTGCTGATCTCAAGGATTTCCAGAAACTATTTATATTTCTTCCAATTCACAACAGTGGCCTTATTAGTAGGATTATGATAAACCAAATCTGTTGATGGAGCTCCAAGTTCCACCCTTCCCCTCCCAAACACCACCTCGCTCGAGTCGAGCTGACTTTCTGCAAGGGGGATGCGGACAGAAGGAGCACCTGGCATGGGAGTGGTGGAGCAGGGAAGGAACGCCCTGCAGACCTGCTCCATTCTGCCACCTTCATTAGGACTCCAGGAAAATTCGTGGAGCTTCTGTTGCTGACACAAAGGGTCCCCTGAGCTGGCTGAAGGAGGCTGATAATGAATTTGCACGCAGTAAATTAGCCTGTGGATATTTTTACATCATTCTGCTCTCCTCGGCTCCAATGGAAACACATTGGGGGCCAAGGGCTTCCTCCTCATTTCCTCCCACAGCCTCCTGCCAAAGGCTGGCATCTGCTCCTGCCTGCAGCTCTGCCTCCTGCTGAGCACGTTGGGGACACCCGCAGCACCCCAGGACCCCCAGTCCTGCCCCACAGAATGGCACTTGGGGGGAAGCAGCCGATTGCCTTCGCCCCATGCCCTGCTGCAACGTGGACCTCGCTGTCAGCTGGGATACGCTCATTAAATAAAATTAATGCCAGAAGACAGAAACAGAATTCCCTTCCAGTGCTGCAGGGCAGGTGTTTAATTTGGCATTTTAGCCCTTTTTCTATTCTTTTTTTGGCTTGACATATTTTTCCATTTCCAAGTAACGTCATGCTGTACAGACTGCCTATTCCCCCTCTGATGGGCTCTCCCTCCATTTAAAGCCATCTTCTTGCTTGCTCCCCTCCACAGCAACTCGCTCTGATTTTATCTTTTCTATTAGGCAGTGATTGTAAAACCTCAGAGGGTTCGTTAGGAGCCTGATAATCCCTCCAGATTTATTAGTCTAAATTGCTCACTCCCATCTTTCATCCCCATTTAAATATTACTAATTTTCGTTAAACATCTCGCCCATCTGCCCAGGTTTTGCCCGACGTCACCTTTCTTCTTCAGCAGATCTGCCAAAAATCCAGTTAGCTCTGCTCAGAGCTCATCTCTTGGACAAAGTGGTAAAATAAACCACGCTAAACAGAATAATATCCTGCGAGAGCAAATGACAACCAAATTCATTTCAGTCTCACCTGCCTCATACCCTCATTGCACTAGATGAATGGGTTTCAAAGGCATATGCCACCTCTTGACCTCAAGAAAATGCTTAATAACACTCATGCTCAAAACCGGGGTGGTCACGAGCTTAATTAAGCAGCGGGGAGCTTAATTTCTGTAGCTGCTTCCATTGTCCAAGCATCATCTATGAACACAGACTCCACTGTGCTGGTGATGTACAAATGGAAATCCCTCATTATGTGTAGTACAACAGGCCTGACAAGCTCAAATTACAGATCGGGGCCCCGCTGCGACTGAGACTACCCAAAATTTGTCCTGTTTTCCAGCACCACTACGTGCCTCAAACACGCAGCGTGTGCCAGGCAGGTATTTAGCAGGATGGAGACTCCGTCCCTCACCAGCTCCATCCCTCCAGGTCCATCCCTGCCTGCCCAGTGCTGGCCATGTGCACGAGGATAAATAGGAGCAGTGCAGCTCTTTCATGTTGGACTGCTGTTGAGCGAGGCTACGACCTATGGATCAAGTGCTGGGCAGCAGCCAGAACGCTATTAGTTCTGCTAGGCACTTGTGGATTTTTCCTTCTTTTGCATTTTTCTCTCTCCTGACATCTCTCCCTATCCCTTCTCCGCTCTCCATCCCAATTGCTCCCTGGGCTTTCAGCCCCTGCATTTCTCGCCTTCCCCCTCCCACACGTTTGGCTCCATCCGCTGCCGTCTGTCTCCCACCCAAACACAAAGCGTGATTCAGCTCTCGGCTTTCCTGGCACACACACACCCTGGCATAAATATTAATAGAAATTAGAGAATATGACTATCATTGGGAGTTGGAAGGCACCTCCACTGAATCACCCGGCCTGTCCTGCGTGCCCAGGATCCCACCAGTCCCCAGTAAGGGCCCTTCTCCCTCTGGGCTGAGCTCTCCCCACGCTGCTTGGCAGCCCATTCAAGCCTGCTGCAGCAAGAGAAGTTTCTCCGGTGTTTATTTTGGGTTTCCCCCTGCTGCTGCCTAAGCCCATTACTCCTTGTTTAGCACAGCACTCAGGGATTTAGCCACACGATCCCCACATTAACGTTATTAGTGGCTATAAAGCCAAATCACCAGGGGCTGTGCTGAAGGCATGCCCACTCTGCTTCTCCACATTTATGGCTCCATCCCTCCTCCGCCTTGCTGCCCGCCCTTCTCCCCGTGCATGGAGCAGCCTCTGGCGCTGATACCTCCCTCTGAGAACCTCATTAGGACGCATCCATCTACTTCTTTCCAAGGACCCCAACTCCCATAACACGGCCTCCAACACCAACCACATCTCCAGACTCTGCTTCACAGCACGGTGTGGGGCTGCTGTGCACCAGTGGGCTCTCCCCTCCTGGAAGCCACAGCAAGCCTTGCCTTACCTGAGGCTGGAGATTGCAGGAGGACTGCAGGGTGACTGCAGAGGGATTGCAGGTAACCCCCCCCACCCCACACTCAGGCAGCTTTTTCCCCAAATTCTCATTAACATGACTCAACACACACAGCCAAGAAAAGCCAAGAAAAATGTCTTACCAGATTAGTGAAGATATATGTGTAATAGGCAGATGCCATTCCCAGCTCGGCTGCCTGTGAAGGAGAGGAAAGAAGATTAGACCTGAGCCTGGCAATCTGCAATCTCAGCCCCAGTAGAGCAGACAGGGCCAGATTTGCTTTCCCACCCTCACTGCCACTGTTGGGAAAGCTGGAACACAACAGCACAACCTGATCCATGGGATTAGAGTCCAGCAGGACCCAGCCTATCTGGAGGTTCCTGGTTTTATTGCGGGTTTTGAGAGGAGAGAGATTAGATGGGGTTTATTTCATTGTTAATTGATGCTACTTCTCTCCTCTTCAAGGATCAACATAATGAGGAAAACTTTTGAACACGATTTTTGAACATAATGAGGGAAAGCAGCAGCTGAGAGGGCTCAGTGCTTATCTCCTTTTTTGCTACAAGCACCGGGATGCAGTGAGCAAGGCAGTGAAAGCTCTTGTGGAATTACAGAAAAAGGACAGTCAGTTGTCTCAGTGATGGCTTCCCCACAGGCATCAGCCAGATTTGGACTCCGGTCCTGAGAATTAACTAGCATGGATGAAACCTAGCAAGTCTGACAGTTCTCCAGAGTTTAACCAGGGTTGTGATGGCCACAAAAATAGAAAAGAAGAGGGTAAAAGTGTATGGGGATGCAGGGAGAAAGAAGATTTTTCTGTGGGATGATCTCTTCTAGAGACCACAGACCAGATTACTGAAGTTATTTTCCAAAATTCAAAATTCTTTCTAGACCACTATTCGGTTGGTGGAACAGATGCTCAGCATTAATCTGCAAATCCTTCTGAAAGCCTGTGTTTCATTGCCAAGCACAGCTGCTCTCAATTCTGCTCCGGGACCTTGGCAAGGCGGTTTCCCGATCATCCCAACCACCTGGAGGCACCGGAGGCAGCGAGGGACCAACGGTGGCTTTGGCTGCACGCTGTCCCCCTGTCCCTTGTGCAGGTGCCAAAATGGAATCAGCAAAGCCATTTGGCCAAAAGAGCACCGTGAATCCACAGCAGCCTTTCAAGCAGCTTCCCAGACCACTCATCTCTGAACCCCCCCACAACAAAACGTGGCACTCGTTGTCCCTCCCTTCTCCCTTCCTGGGGACTGCGATAATGTCAGCTCTCACCCTGACCTACTTTGGAGTCAGAGCCTTCGATTTCAAGGGCAGAAAATCAAAGCAAGCAACAAAGCATCTCCTGCTCCCATCGCTCACAGCCGCTCGGTGCGTCCGCTGCCAGGTGGGCAGTGGGACAGGTTGGTAATAGAGGAAGCAACCATGTGTCTCCACACCATATGCAGAGGGTGAGACACGAGAAATTGCCATTTCTCTCATTGTCCAGAAGGTCTGACACAGCACTCTCAAACTGACGACATGTTTCTCCTGCTTTCGGTGACCTTTGGGCAGGATGCACCGATTCACCATGACCTCATCCCCATAAAGAAAACATTTTTTCAGCCTCCCCAGATGCAAGAGGCAGCTGCATCAGAAGCTCATTATTTATTACCTCCCACTCCTACAATCCTCTGGCCAGGAAGACTACATTACATTTTACTGAAGCACTGAAAAATCACGGCAATCTCTGACATCTCTATCAGTGGAAGGAGAATATTCAAGCACGGAGGAACTGCAGGTCTGCAGGAAGTCACTATAGCAACAGGCAGGGGACAGCCTGCAGCTGCCAAGCTGCGTGCTCCTAGTGACATGGGGACTTAGAAAAACCCCAAAGGCATGGAGGAAGAAAACGGCTCCCAAAAAAAAGGCAGGAAGGGAGCCCCCCAAAAAATACCCCAAACTGCCTATTTAGAAATGCAAAATTGCAAGCAGAAGAAAAAAACCTTCCGGAGGGGGAAAAATAATAAAAAACAGCTCTAGTGGTTTCTGCTGGCTGTCATCAGGGATAAATCTGAAATGGTGATCAAACTCCCCAGTAACATAGCCAGGACTCCATGTGTGATGCTGCGACAGCAGCCAAGGGGAGACCCCACTGCCTGGATCCTGCTCTGATTCAGAGTACTCCTTGTTCCTTCCAGGACGTGGGAAACTACACCCAACTTCAGGCTCCATCTGGAGCCACTGCTCAGTTCTGAAGTAGGCTATCAAAACAAATGCTAAAAACTGCAGCGAGAGACCATTTAAAAATAAACACGATTAAAATAAAATCTCGGTTAATAAGGCAATAAAAATGGAAGTGAAAAGTTAGGAATGTACTAGGAAAAAGAATAAATTATTGCACCAATTGAGTAATTTCAGAGAGCTCAGCAGCCCCCCGAAGCAATATGATGGCACCGGGAGCCATGGGCATGCACCACCAATCGCATCAGCTCAGAGCAATTAAACCCTTGCTTCTGTAGGTACAGCCCTGAAAAGAACAAGCAAATTATCTTCCCTAGAAACTCCACCAGTGGCAATTCTCCTCTCAGCAGAAAGCGCTTCCAGTGAACTGTTGTGCTCCATTATCACACAACACCTGCATGTGCACGTTCATGCACTCTCGGACGTTGCCCAATGGAAGCAGCAGCATTTGCAGGCACCCACCTTCTGCAGGATGGTGTGGGACATGGAGGCGTTGGCGTGGACAATGATGGTGGCTGTTTTGTCATCTCTGATCTCTTTGAGGAGAGGCGTGGGGTCCCGGCTGTCATCCAGCATCCGGACTGAGAGCGTGTCCTTAGAAATGAGGAACTGCCGAAGCAACTTCTCTAGGTTTAAAAGGCCTTCGTATCACAGGGAGAGGATAAAAATAAAAATAAAAATTAGACGCCTTGACATTTTACACCCGGTTCCAGAAGCACCTGCAGACAGCTCTGGGAAGGCTGCAGGTTGGCCCTGGGAGAACTGCAGGATGAGGTCAGGCTTCCCCATGCCTAACCAGGCATCCTAAGCCCCACTTGGGTCAACCCAGGCCACAGCCTCCCCCCTTCCCCCACTGCTGGCTGAGGCTTCTCCTGGTCAGGGCTCCTTCCAGGCTCTTTTTGATATCTAACAAGGCCTCCTGCTGTGGCTTTTCTTATTGAAGAAAGACTATTTGATAGATTCTGGCTCTTCTAGGTAGCTGCTGGTTTTCCTCAGGAAATAACCTCCTCTGTCAACTTTGATTGACCAGAGAGCACGAGATTTAATCATTGGCAAAACACAGGCAGCACACGTGGTCATAGAGTGCAAAAGAAGGAGTGAAGCTGGGGTGAAGGAGGCTGGAAAAGCAGGGCTGGGAGCAGAACCCGAGCTTGGCTGACGTGAGGTCAGAACCAGACATGGGATGGAGACTGGAGAAAACACACAGAGCAACGTGATTAGCACGAGTCCTGCTTCCAGGGACTGCCAGTGCCTCACAAAGGGAACAAAGCGGTGTTAAAAGGCAAAGATCTGAGATGAACAGCCTCCCCTTCACAGCGAGAGGCTGCCAGCAAGCTGTGCATTGAACTCTTCACAGTGCATTTGCCTCTTGCATTTTATCCAACTCCGGTAGGAACTCAGCAACTGCACAACAGCAGTGGCGCAGACCTCACCTGAGCACTGCTCAGCATGCTGGTTTCAAGTGATCAGTGAATTGGATTCTTTGATTTGCTTTTCATCTCACTCCACACCTTGCAAGGATCAGCCAGGCTGCTGTGCATAGTAGTCTGGTGGACACTTTGCTTGCAACTTGTCCCAGCAAGACATGAAGAGAAGTCAGGAACTGGGCAGAGCCAGGTCCCGGGGGCTGCTGTGTGACACCGAGTAACAAATCTGCCTTTGCACCACAGGCTTGTCTGCTCACCAGCTCTGCTCGTGGGGTTTGTGCTGCTGTAATCCTTCACCCTCGTGGTCAGTTCCTATTTCTGCGCTCTGATCTTACAGAGCTGCTCTTATGATGACCACCCACCCCAGTAATGGTTGCCTTTTCAGGTCAAGGATTCTGTAGAATCCCACAGACCTTCCAGGCTGGGACCTCAGAGCAATTCACAAACAAGCTTATTATTCCACACCACAGAGAAACTGAGTCACGTAATCTTCTTCTAGTCACCACCGTGTTCCACTTACACTGGCCTAACTCCATTGACTTTGAGGTCATATTTTCCTTCCACCGGAAGAAATGACAATCAGCCCACAGAAGAAGGATGTGACTTCTTCCATTGACAGCACGAGCGTGACAGGATAGGACCCAGGAGTCCCATCACGCAGCCCCATACTTAAACCACAACAGCTACGACTTTCCCTCCTGGGATCTAAATAACAACATCCTTCAAAACAAGATTTCCTCACTGATGAGCAGACAGCTCATATGCTCCCCTTATTAGCCTCCAGGGAACCTTCTGAAAGCCCTGAGTGCCTCGGGTTAGTTGTCTAAAGCACTGTGCTTAGGAGCAGTGCTTGCCTTAAGGGAAGACGAGGGCTTGTGCTCCTACACAAAGCTGAATCAGGCCCTTCTTGCACTCAGTAACAGTCAGAGCATGGTGTGCCTCAGTCCTAGCTAAATGTAACTCAAGAGACTATTTGCATTATTTTCACTGCATAATTTTGGGTCAGGTCCACCGCAAGGGTAGATCTGAGCATGCCTGCTGAAGGCAACCTAATGACTTACAAACACTCGGGATGTCATCTCCCCAGGGTGCATAAAGCACAAGGAGAAGGCAAACACTATGCTGTTCCTTCTGACTCTGTGTGGAGGTCTGCCACAGCAGTGTGTCACTGGCACAGCTGTGGGGTGAAGTTTGCCCAAGCCTGCTCAGGAAGGATTCTGCCTTTCCTACAAGCTCAGCCCCCCACCTGACACTGCAGAGCTCTCGCCTGTGTCCCAAAGCTCCCTCTGGTCCCACGTGCCTTCACAAAGCCTCTCTTCTTAGGCTGGTTTGGATGCTTAACTCTAGAGCTAATGAATCTGGCTGCAGGGGAGCAAAAGAAAAGTAGTTTGGGGTACTACACACCAGCTACCTGCCCGCTGCCTTACAAGAACATAGCACACGCTTCAAGCAGTAGGATGCAGAGCCCGCTCCTGCCATGTGAGAGTTATGCAGAGCTAAAATGGGCTCACTGAGGTGAACACTCCAGCATCCAGATGCACAATTACCAGCAGATGTATGGCTGCAGAGCCCAAGAGGGTGTGCAATGTAGTGACTATTAATCAAGTCCTGCTTTTAGGCCACCAACTGCACGTGGGTTTGGGAGAGATATATTTCAAAAAGTGATGCTTGCCTAAAATAATCTCCAGAAACAAGCTTAAGCCTTTTTTTTTTCCCCTTCCATTTCAAAAACCCATCTGTGCAAGCAAAACGCTCTTCAGATTGTCAAACAGAAGGCAGACGAGCCTCTTCCCCATCCCCATTCCTCCTCCAACAAACAGCTCCGTGGGGCAGCAAGGTGGGACGACTGCCCTGCAGGGCTGCTCTGCACAAAGAGGCCCCACTATACAAAACCCCCAAGTAGCACAGCCTCCAGCTGCCATGCACCAATCACCCTGCTCTTCCTGCAGCAAGCACCGAGCACGCAGAGAGAAACAAAAAGGCAACCAGGAGCAGAAGGGCCTCTACCCATCCTGGGAATAACTTACATTCAGCTTTGGCACAGATGAGGCAGGCAGTGGTGCAGTTAAAGAAGTTGAGGATTCCTGCCACGGCCACACTGATGTCAGTGTTGCTGGGATGGAGGTTGAGGGTGGTGAAGCGCTGGAGCTGCAGCTTCAGGAACTCTTCCGGTGCCACTCTGAAATGAGGAACCTAAGTAGGGAAGAGAAAGAAGGAAACAGAATTAAGAGAATAGGAATAAAAACAAGTAGATTTACCATAAAGGACCTTTGGTGTGAAATGCACAGCATGCAGAAAGTGAAATATCCCAATAAAACTGCAGAAGCGTCACTGAAGTGAGGAGAGGAGGGCGGGATCTGTGCAATAGCAGAGGGAAATAATTATCACAGCAACAAGAAGCTGCGGGAAGGAGTAGATCAGGAAAAGTCTTGCTGAGCCACTCAGAGAAAGGCAATGGGGTTTGTGATTACAGCACAGGAAACCATTCTGGATGAGTTCAATGTAATTAGTCTGGGTACTAATTGTAGTCAGGCCCACCCTTCATTTTGGGCTCGCTGCCTGGGTGGATACGGAGGATGCTGTCAGGCAGTTGTACAGCCCGTGCTGCTCTGTGCTGCCCATCCACCTCTGCCTGCAGTCCCCATGTGCCACCAGGTAATTAGGAAAGATGAAGGGAGGAACAAGATGACCCTGCTCTGGTAAGGCTCAGGAGAGAGTGGAACAGCTGTGGCAGCCAGAAGCTTTGGGCCTTTTTGATCAGCAGAGGCAACAGGTGGTCATGCAGCACACAAGCTCCAGTCGAGCCATGGCCCTGAGCTCTAATAACGTTTATCATTAATAAAGCAGAGCAGGAGCACAATGCTGCCTGACCTGAGCCCTGCTGTAACCCTGCAACGCAGGAATCTGGGCACCAGGGTTCAGCCAAGCAATGACAGATAATGGCATTTTCCTTTTGCAGAGTGAATTATCTGGAAGATACTGAAGATAGAAAGGGAAACATCTGCTTCTGTTTCATTAGAGGACTGTCAAGTCCTGTTTTCTTCCATTATTAGCACTTCCAGAGACCATCATCCGTGCCTCCGATCTCTCTCCACTTGGGAAAGGCCATTAGTATGTTGTGATGGCTGCTGTACTGACAGCATAAACCGTTCGGTTAGCGACAGGAAAGTTAAGGAGCAATAAGCTGCTCTCTGCCTTGACTTCACCCTGCAGCCCTCATCCCAGGCTCTGCTGCAGGGAGAGCAGCAGCCTGAAAGCAAATTCCTGTAAGCAGAGCAGACAGGGCAGCTCCAGCACCAGCCTGCTGATGACTCCTGGGAGCCAGATGGAGCCTGAGGCTTGCAGCAACGGCCGCTAACAGGGATGCAGCCACCACCTTGTGCTCAGCCCCGAGCCACCCCTCTTTCCCCAGGGCTCGGTCTCCTGCTCCACTCCTCCCTGTGCAGGAAGAAATGAAATGTGGAAGGAAAGGCAGGAGATGCAATGCAGGTGCACCTGCCAGCTTCCTCACGAGCTCCAGGTGAGCACAAGGCCAGGCACCCTCCAGCAGGTGCGCCAGCAGCATAACCAGGATGCTCTTTCCATCACCTGGCAGAGTTCTGGAAGCACAACGTCTCTGGCTGTTTGCTATATTGCATTTAACACAACAGCACCAAGTGATGTTCCTGTGATATAAATCATAGGGAGTTTCTGCAGGTTTACATCACTAGGAGGGCAGCTGGGATCAAGCTCAAGAATCAAATACCTTAGAAGTGTACTAGCACTCACCTTTCATTTCTGAAAAAGAGACTTAGATCAGAGACTCAGTTTGAATGTGAATTTTAGGGGAAAAACACTTGCAATCTGTTACTGCAGAGCTGCCTTTACCTGGAATGGAGCACATGCCTGGGACGTTTAACTGCAAGAAGCACTACAAAATACACTCCAGAGACTCATCATGCTGTAGCCCAGAGCACCAGCACTCACAGGCCTCCTCTATCTCCTCAACACTTCTGATTCTCATGGAACAAAGGACAGCACTCATTTGTGAATGCAAGTTATTTCCAGCACTCAGTTCAGGCACTCCCCTCGCTTGGAGGCTCCAGAGAGCATTCACTGAGTGGCTCAGATGTTATCTGGCTTTAAAGGGATGAACTATGAGAAGGGAACTCAATTTCTTCTCCCGTGAGCAGAGCTGGATCAGTCTAAGACAGTTCAAGGCTTATAAAATACTAAATCAGGCACGTAGTCTGGACACAGCTACGAATTGCTTGCATCAGTGCAGCAGCAGCAAACAGAGAGGAGAGCAGCCTTCCAAAGGGATTCCAGGGTCTTTGCAGCCCTGTCAGCAGAGACATGGCTCACACTGGTGCTGCACGTGAGGGAAGCTGAAGGAAAAGGTGACAGAGATGAAAGCAAGGACAAGGGAGGCAGAAATGAGAGAGGAAATGGAAAGAGAAGAAGCTGCAAGAGTGCGAGCAATAAGGGAAGAGGTGATAAACCAAGCTGTCAGCTCTGATCATTAGGAGGCACAGCGGATCACAGGGAGCACTGTGCAGCAAACAGATGACTCCAGCAAGGCACCTCTGCCAGAGATGCCCTGGAGTGCTGCAGGCAGGTCGCTGCCCCCAGCTAAGGCAGGCAGCATCCCTGCTGCTGGGATACAGGGACAGGGGGCACAGGATAGAGGGCACGTGGAGCTGCAGAGGGTTTGGGGAGCGTGAAGGAAAGGAGGGGGGTATGGCATAGAGCCACCCAACATGGGACGTGTCCACTCACCTCTTTCTCCCCACAGATATTGCTGATAATGGAACTGGAGGCCGGGCTGGAGGAAGGCCCCAGGACGCCCACCACCCCTTTGGGAAGGATCTGGCACACTGTGGGCACAGAGAGAAGAAATTGCGTTAGAATTCGCCCTGTTCCAACTGACAGAGATGCCAGCAGCACCTGCTTCACTCTGCTATATGTATACACAACATACTTATTCCCTGCCTTCCCTCAAATCCGTCTGCTCCCTCTGACACCCAGCCCCTGACACCATCCTTCCCCAGCATCTCCGTACTCCATCTCAGCCCTCCCCACATCCCATATCCTCCTCTCCAGCTCAGAACAAGGGTCTCTCTCTCAGAACTTTCCCATTTCCAGGCTCACCTACTGCACTCCAAGGGCGATGCTAAGCAAAGTTTATGGAAGGCACTAAATGCAGCAGTGACCCAGCTACAAAGCACGATCCAGCAGCAAACAAACTTGTCTGAATTTCTTCCCTCATCTTCTGCAGAGCTCAGTGGCAATAATAAGGAATCACATTACTGTTTTTCATTTCTGTTTTTTTCTAGCAGCAGTTAATCTTCTGGCTCCACGCCACCAAGGTTAGCAGGACAATAAAAAGGCCCTGACAAAATGAAGGAGTTAAATCTCTTTCCTCAAGCTGCCCGGGTTAAACCGCAACCTTTTGTCCTTTTAATTCCCAGCACAAATTCAGCTGAATGGAATTCCCCCAACGGCCCCAGCTGCAATCCCTGCCACTGCATCACCCAGAATTGCAGCTTCAGAGTGCTTGGCAGCACATTTTCCTGTAAAAGCTAAACCAACGACTCCAAAAGCTGAGAAGATACTGCTTCTTTGGTACTGCACTGCTGGTCCGCCTCAGAGCGGTTCTTCCTCCAGGCTGACATGCTGGACAAGATTTTGTAGTGGCTGTAGAAAGTTAGATAGGTTCAACGGCTGGGAAAAGATACTGGGAAACTTCAAACCAGGACACGTGTTTTGTAGCAAAGAGAATTTATCACCAGGACTGCCACACTGCAGAACAGAGCAGGTTTTCTGTCAATTTCAGGCCTCAAGACTGGATGTGAGACGGGAGCTCATCATGTGCTCAGGATTTTCTGAACCAGCACTCAGCAAGAGAACTGCTGCAGCTGTTTTCTGCAGGAGATCAGATCACTGAGGTGGCATTAGATGTCAGAAGTCTTCATGGCCTCATGGCTGGGATACGGAGCCACAAGCTGAGGATTTCATTTGTCACTCTGATGACTTCCCACAGAATCACAGAATGGATTGGAAGTGACTCTTAAAGGCCACCCGGTCCCACTCCCTGCAACGAACAGGGACACCACAGCTCCATCAAGTGCTCAGAGCCCCATCCCCTGACCCTGAGTGTCTCCAGCAATGGGGCACCGCTGCCCTGACTTCCTACAGAAGTGCCAACGACATGCAAACACCTTCTCTGGGGTTTTCCTTCCCCCCGTGCTCTCTCTCCCTCCACCATCTCAATCTCCTACAGCACACAGAACAACACTTTTCTGTGGCATCTTCAAAGGAACGCAGCGCTCACTTTTTCTCCCTGCTTAAAATTTCATGAGCGCTTATCCCTCTTCAACAAAATCCTTTCAGATGAGAACCCCAGCGACCCGCAAGCCCTGCGTGCTGTCTCAGCAACATGCACAGCCCCGCTGGGTGCGCTGCAATTCAGTGCTTGGGCAGAAGGGGATGAGTGCTGCTCAACCACAGGTCATCAGGGCCAGAGTCCTGGGACGGATTTGGCTGTGGGTGCAGGACAAAGTTTGGCGAGCACTTGTCTTCTCATCTCGCCCGTTGAGAACAAAAATCAGGTTAAGTAGCCATGGCAATGGAGTTGCAACAACTGCCAGAAGAAAAAGAACCCGCTCAGCCCTCCGAGGCCGAGGCGTTCAGTAGAATTAAAGGAAATGAATGGAAACAAAGTGGAGATGCCCAAGGCAAAGGCCTCGGCTGCACTGGGAGAGCTCTTGTAATCCAAACACATTTCCCATTTCAAACATCACCTGATGCTGTTAGCCTCCCCAGGGAGACCAGGCAGAACCCTGCTGCCGTGCAGCACTCAGACACATCCATCCAAGATCCTGCCTGGTCTTCGTGGATCAAACAACTCAAAACCCCACTGGACACTGGGCACCAAGATGACTTCTTGTGCACGTGAAAGCTGAAAGCCATCCACGTGGGTGCAATTCCACCCTCCCTGAGCATTACTCGTTTCCTGTGCTTTTCCACGGTCAAAGATCAACGTGTGCACACACACACCCATCTGGTCACAGCCACCTCGGGGGGCTCAGGGCACTCCAGAAGCATTTACCCAAAGTCTCCCTGAACAAATCCTGGCTGTGTGCAGAGCACAGCATCTCCCTCCCTGCACTGATCCGGAGGCTCGCAATGGCACGTACAGACTTCTGCTTCTAATTGAAAATAAACGAGCAGGGAAGGCATGCGATTACCTCAACATTTCTATGATTGCAAAACATATCAGAGGATCACGAATGGCCTCTCATACAAAAAATGCCAACTGCATACACAGGCGATGCTATAGAGCACCATTCATCCATCCTACCAGCAACCTGCAGCCAGTCCCACAGCTGGAACTGCCTTAGAGGTGAAATCCAACAGGATCACACATCTGCTGGGATCAGCACATCTGGGTGGACATGGAAACACTGGTGTGAATACACAGAACTAAGAACCACCTGGTTGCTCGCTAAATGCTGACCTGCCCCCAGGATCATAGAATCACTGGAAAAGATCACTGAAGATCATCAAGTCCGACCATAAAGACGTTTGGATAAACAATGGAATGATGCTTAGAAGATGAATGCTGGCTGCTCTGCCTGGGCACTGAAAGCAACAGGGTGTTTTAGATAAAGACACGTTTAACGAGCTGGTTTGGGTCTCCATAAAAGGAGCTGAAACGTCAAACAGAGACTGCAAGCAAGCTTTGCTTCTAATGGGAAAACAGCTTTCACTACAAACTCGTTTCAAAACAGAGGACTTTACGGATGTCACCGATGGGAACAGTCAGTGTTTGTCTTCATTCACATCCAAAACTGAAATAGCAAACCATGCATGAATGCGATTAAGACTGACTCATGCTGTACCTGCTGCAGGGAGCATGATGCTGCAGTCCCTCACACTGAGATGCACTGAGTCAGTCCAGGGAACAGGGAAGGGAAATGGCTCAGTGCTACGCTAAAAGCCTTTCTCACAGCCCTAATTGCACACAGGATCACTGATGGGACGTCATAGCTTCGCTCCTGGAGTGGTCAGCAAGGCATGCAGGCTGTGACAGTCAGGGATGAGCTCAGGGGGTGAGATTGGAGAACAGTATGATTAAATAGCTAACTGCTCTGCAGTCACAGGTTGACACATCTAAACTGCTTTCATTAACGTGACGTGTGCTAACGAACATCAGCAGCACGTTAAAGCTGTGAGGTTGGATATTGGAGAGCCATGGAAGTCCTGAAATCTCCACTAAGGGAAGGGACTCTGCTCCGCCAGCAGTATAAATCAGGAGTAACTCCTGTGACATTAATAGCAGAGTCACACAGAATCCAGATTTTTCTTGTTGTAAGAAACGCTCCAAGATGTTTTTCCCTCTGAAAGAAAGGCAAATAACGTTGCAAAATTCTGTGAATTCTCACTTTACCAAAATCAAATTGTTTTGCTCCGCTTTCTACTCCTTACGCACTTTAATCAAAGTAAAGAAAACAAAGAAAATCACCTCGAGGTAGAAATTCAAAATGGAAAATTGCCTCTTCCTCGTTTATCCCATTACCCACCTTCTCCCCAAACACCACGCTCGCTGCAAACAATCATTTCTTGCAGAATACTTCCCCTCAGCACACGGGTATTCTTCTGCTTGAAAAACACACCGACAGAGCAGTCCCTGAGCGATGGCACAAAGCAATCCGGCTGCTGCTTCCCGCAATCCCTCAGCCAAGAGAATCGCAACACCGTGATGAGCAAGAAAGGGAGAAGAATGGACTCCTTCAAAGGCACAGCGGGGTATGGCAAGCTGGCAGTGCTCTGCTTTCCTAAGGGGGTGCTGGGATGGCTTTGGGGGCAAACTGCAGACAGCCTGGAGAACACAGACCATCCCCATCCCTCCTGCAATCCTACAGGTGACCCCGCAGCGAGACGGGGTCTGAGCAGATGGGAAACCGACACAAAGAGACGAGGGATCCGAAAGGATGGAGGGCTGCTTGCTTTAAGCAGTGCTGCATGTGGCGGTTCCACCCAGGCTGCCTCGCAGGCTCTATAAATAGGCGCACAGGTACTTGCTGAAATGCACTTTATTAACTGAATGTGTCTATAAATAATGCAAACACTAATTGAGGAAATGGAAGCGCAGCCTTCCCGGGATGCTCTGCGGATACACAGCCCCGGAACCAAGAGCTGCAGGGAAACACATCTAAAATCCCTGTTATTTAAATGATTCCTCCAGCATTTCCAAGACCACTGGTTATTAAAAAACACACAGCCCTCTTCTGAACTCAATGTTGTCTCACAACTGATCCTAAAAGGAAGTTATCGTATCCCAAAGCATTTTTCCCTCTTAAGGAAGAAGCTACTACAGATCCTTGTGGCTTTGTCACTCCCAGTTGCTCTGTGGGATGGAATCCATCGAGGATGCTTTACTCATCATTGTGCTATTAACACATCGAGCATCGCCAGGATCACCGACTGCAACGACCTGCTTGCATGGAGGGATGTTACTGCAACATGGGAGGCGGCTGCTATTCAGAAATAGCTCTTTCCAATCCACAGGACTTCAAACACCACTTGAAAATTCCATTTTGTGTAAACAAATCCACTGCCAATCTACAGCACCGAGAAAGCCATCATGTTAGCTGACACATGGCGTTCCGCAGGGCTTTAAAAATAACTTAATTGCACGGAACTTGCCCAGAGTCTCTTATTTGCACGCCATCAAGGAGCATCACCTCCCGTATCATTGCTTCTGCTTATTGACACGCAGATTAAAGAAAATAACTCGTCCCAGGCTGCTGAGCCAAGAGACGGCAATGCTGGTGGGGGACCTGGCGCCAAGCCTATAGCAGAACAACACTCCTCAGCCTGAGCAGCAGCGGGTGGCAGAGCCCCGTGGGGCAGGAGAGCCCTGCAGGGTACTCACTGGTTTCCGCCGTCTCATACTCGCTGTCCCGCAGCAGCTCAAAGATGTCCACCTCCACCTTGGCCTTCCCCAGGCGCTCGGGCGCACGGTTGATGCGATTCTTGGCCAGGGTGATGGAGAGCCGCTCCCCCCGGCTGCACTCCATGGGGTCATCCAGGATGGCGGCTGCGGGGGCAGAGCACAGTCGTTAGGCTTGGTGGGGCTCCCCACATCCCATCGCCTCCCCAAACCCCGCACTGCAGCAGCAGCACCGCGCTCCTGCCACGTCCTCCCTCCCGCAGCTTCGCCCACCTCCAGCTCTCGCCAGACAAGTGGGTGTGAAGTCTGCAGCAGCGCTGTGCTACTCACGTTGTGCTGCCCATGCTGCAGCCCTCCTGGAGCACGGCAACCAGCTGCGCCCTGCAGCACCCGCCTGAATGCTGCCCCCCATCCCAGCACGCAAATAATGAAACAACATCCCCAAACAGCCTCATTTTATTCATGAGGAAGCGTTGGTACGGTGCCGAAATCAGCGCTGATAGCGGGAGTATTTCGGGAAGCACGTGGGCAGCCGTGGGTGGGAAGGGACAAATATTTTTCAAACAGAAAGCACTCGACTCCTGAACTCAGCTCCTGGGCCCACCCACTGAAAGCTGCGTTAGGCAGAGGGAGATGGAGAGTGGGATTATTTTTATTTCCGTGACGGAAGGCAAAAAGCGATCGGAGCCGAGCGTAAATCGCAGCGCTGGCACTGCCCCCACAGCTCCGGGTACGGGGGGGTTTCCTCCAGGACACTGCTTTTCCCTATGGGCTGTGCTTAGAAAGGCTCCCATGGCCTCGTCCTCTTCCTAACATCACTCCAAAGGGAGCAAATGCCATTCAGAAGTGTGAACAAAGCATGGATTAGTGGGGCTCTGCTGGTCTGTGTGCATGCTAACGCCTTGAATTGTACCAGTGCTGTTTTCTCCCCATTTTCTTCTTACCCTTCTTTACCCAGCTCTGCATTTTTCAAACTTGGGAGCACGCAGAGCTCATTAGAAAATGCAGGAGGGACTGCAGCACAGCCATAGGTAAAAGGAAAACCATTTGCCTTGTGGGGACAGACGTTACCTGGACTCCAGGATGGCATCTGAGCAGTCCTGTTATCCAGACGACTTAAGGGACAGCTAAGAAATTCACCCTTCTGCACCAGAAAACAAACCTCATGGATGGTGGCCAGGTACCAGCAATGCTGGCGAAGCCCACACCAACCCAACTGCAGCCCAGTGCCTCTCTCCCTGTTTTTATGGGAACAGGGCCGAACTAAGAGCCCAGAGAGGATGCAGCGATGCTTCTCATGGAGGACACGCAGACGTCTGGGTGAGCACCACGTAACACCTCCGCTATCTGCAGAGCTGGGGCCGTTCATCTTGGCCTCATTATGCAGAAAGATTGTGCTTTTCCTCTGAGGCCGGGAGCACGGATGGCCAGAGTTCAGATGTTGATACGGTCGGTGACCATTTCCAATTACAAAGAAGCTGGGAAAGGAAGGTGCCCCAGCAAGCGGCTCGCTTTCCAGGAAAGGGTAAAGCAAAGCTCTCGTGCTGCCGAGCATCGCAATGCCTCCAGCTGCCAGGAGCTGACCCAGCAGAACGGAGGGGAGCGGCGTCAGCGCTCTCGCACTCATTATTCTGCACTTTAGAGGCTCAGAAATCACAACGCCGGACGACGCCTCCAAGCACACGCTTCAATCACCAGTTTCTAAAGCTCCCTTCAACGAATGCATAGTTAAATGTATTTTAAAACCGAAAGAGTCGAAAACTGAAGCGTTTCAAATAATTTCCCCAGGTCACCGAAGCACAAATGTTTGCACAACGATACGACGTCTCTATTCAGGTTGTTATTGGGTTGTGGAGGTGGGGTTTTTTTCAGTTTTCCTTTTGGAAAATATGGAAAATTCCTTTTACGATGAAAAAAAACCCCACCCAACCTATTCAGTTCTGGTTGGATCTGAGCTTCGTAGCTCACATTGAGGGCAAACCCCACAGTGCCACCATGGATGGTGGCAGCACCCCGACCCACTGACCCCATGGCAGCGCTCGGTCACTTTGGGAGCCTGGTTAGTGTTAACTAGACCTTAAACCAGTCCCCAGCATGGACTGGGTAACGAGATGAAGCTCATCTTTATGCATTAGACCTCGCAGTTGGAAAAGGTCGTTTAAAGTTTGAAAAAGGTTGGTTTTAAAACTTCATGTCTTGGGACGCAGCACATCTAATAGCGGCATCATTAAGTATGAACGAAAATCTTTACATAAATTCCCTTTCATCTACTCCTGTCTATTAAATATGGGAAGCGGCATCAAGTACGTCTTTAATCCTGGAAAACTTACAGCAAAGTCTTTGAACTTCGTTGGCCTCAAAAATCACTTCTCTGTTCCCCGTCATAATAACATCCCCAAATCTCGACCGCCTTCTCTATGAATGATGGGGAAAATACTGGGAGGATGGGAGGAGCAGAGGGGATGGCGATGGATGCCTGATGAGGGCGGTGGGATCCCACAGGGATGGGGAAGCAGCCCCAGGTGGGGGCAGTGGGGAGTGAGGTGCTGAGATCTCCTGGGAGGAGATGGCTGGAGATGTCTTATCCCATGGGATGTTCCAATCCTGATGGATAAATTTCCTTGTTACACTAACAATTCCTATTCTCGATCACATGCACAGGTTTTCTTTGCAGCTAACACAAAGCCCACCAACGCCAGAGGCTGTAGATCAGAAGAGTTTGTTGCTTTGGACAGGCACTGAAAGTAGCCAGGTTACAGTTGCCCAGGATTCAAGCATGAGCAACTTCTCAATTATAAACCCCATCAAGCACAGATTTCAAATTAAACACTCCAAATGAAGGACTGAACAAGAACCAGAAGAAGGAAAGTGTTACTGGGTGTTACACACAGGCGGTGCCCTCTGAGAGCAGATCCATCACCTCTCCCACCACTCACCTGCCCTGTCCCCAGCCCTCAGGGGCACACGGGCAGCAGAGGGGCAATGAAGCAGCAATGCAATTCCTTAGCCCCACAGCATGGGCATGCTTGGCTGCCCTGCTGGGTGTGAACAGCACCGGGCTGTGGCATCTCATTGCCCTTCAGCAGAGCGCAGCACAATGAGAGGCCGATGCTCTCCTCTCGCCGTAAGGATTCTCTCCAGGAGGACGAAGGACACGCGTTCTGCTGAGCAGCTCAGCCCCACTCCTCAGCACAGAGCTGATGGCGGACAGGCAGTGCTGTCAGCAGTGCTCTCAGCGATGCAGACAGCTGTCTTCTGCAGCCAGGCTCTGACACAGCAGCTCGCCCTATCAGATGCAGCAGCCAGCTCACAGACACCCAGATCCAGGCTCTCCCCCCCTCAGCTGGCTCTCAAGCAGTGCTACAGGAGCACAGAGCTTCCTTCCCCCGGTGCAGCAGCGCTCCGTCCATCGCCCACCAGCACCCAACGAAGCGTCATTCATGGGGCAGCTCCATGGGGCAGATGTTACGAGGAGCTTTGAGCGCTGCCACAGCAACCTGCGCTCAGCTGACCTTTCCCTGTTAACTTCATTAAGCGTGGTTACATTTCCTCAGATGCTTTTCACGCCATTAAGATGTAAAGCAATGCTCAGAAACACAGCTGCCTCCTCGCTCTGGTTCAGCAAAGCCCTGGCTTGGCACAGCCCACAGCCTGCCCCTCCGAGGCAAAAAGCCACAAAGTCACCTACAGGATTTCTCAGGTCTCTCTTCTGACAGGTTAAAATCACACCCCCAGTCTGCCCCACTTGATACTGCAAGCACAGACTTCAAGCTCTCCATATTCTGTTCCCATCAACCAGACACACACCCAGCCCAGTCCCAAACCCATGAACCTCCAGACCCAAACTGACCATTGACAGCCACAGAACGGCCACGTTTTGCTCTGCTCAGCACCAACCCTTCAGCTGCAGCTACAAGGAGCGATAAGGAATGTGCAGATTCCCCATCATGGGATGCCAAGCCCGGCTCCAGCATTGGAATGGGTGGGATTATGTTTCTGTTATCAGCTCTGAAGTGCTGCTTAAAAACAAAATCAGGAGTCGTCAATACGCTGCCCCTGAAAGGAAGGAGGATCTCACTGAGGAATAAGGAAAACTAAAACCATAAACTCTCTCCTTCACAGACAAAGGGACCTGATAACGTCTGTCTGATCGGGGGACCAGAGGGCTATTTATTGCTCTTGGCCAACACTGGAAATCTGCATTTAAATGGAGCTTCCCTCTCATTTCTGCTATCCAGAGAGAGTGAATTCAAGAGAGAAGGGGAAGAGAGATGTGATAAAAACAGCTCAGGGCTTTAGTTCCCCCTGCTTGAAATGCAGCCTCTATTCTCTTCTTTAATAATTGCTTTGTGTACACAATATCAGAATGGCATTCTGTAGGACGGCAGCTTCCTGCAAGACAGATGCTGCTCTCTTTTCCCTTTCCCAGCGTGGGGAGAGTTCGCTTTGCATCCCAGCTGGCACTGTCCCTCACAGGGTGGATCTCCTCTCCTTCTGCACTTTATTGAGGAGATGGGAGCAGAGGGATGAGGATGGGGATGAAATGGAAATGCCATATCCAGATGTGAAGCTCTCCTCTTGCACAGGAGCACGGCAGCACACTGAGCCCCTGGCAAAGCACCCAGTGCTCCTGCTGGCTTCTGCAGAGTCAGGTTGGAGGCACGTGCAGCTGTGGATAAAGTCCTGAGCTGCGGATTCCAATCATGCCTTTGTGCCCTGCTAAGTCCTGTTTAATCCCTCAAAAAGCCTGTCAAGAGACTTCCCACCAACCGGGGAGAAAAAAACAGGGAGAAGTAAAGATGAGTGATTTCACCTTCCTGAGGCGTAGGTGAGGCTGGGGATGAACAGTCGTGGGGGGGTGGGGATGCTGGAGGCTGTGGGTGGGTCAGGTGGAAGCACCACCAGGATGGGCTCCAACCTCCATGGGCACCCATTTCCTCCACATCTTTCCAACCAGTCTGCCACACAATTCCAGCTCCTGGATGGACATTTCCCCATACCCACACACAATTGCTAGTAGTGCCTACATTTTGTTGCCTTAGGAAACCAGCCCAAAACCACTGACGTTTGGAACGTGGTTTTCTGCCTGTCTTCTGCTTCAGTAACGCCAAGCTGAGCTGTGCTTCAAGAAGAAGAATTTCAGCCCATTTTTGTGGTCCCCAGTGACCAGCTGCAGCTGTGGTTTTCAGGAGGAGAGCAATGGGAAGCCCTGCTGGGGCCAGCACGCTCAGCAAGCCCAGGAAAGGAGAAAGATCTTAATTAAGTCAGTGGAGAGCATCAATACAAGAAAAACAACCACACAACCCCCAGGTGCCACTGCCAGGCGAACCGAAAGAACGACAAAGGAAGAAACAACGTGTAAAATCCTAAGCTTAAATATATAAAGAAAATAATAATAATAAATCCAACAAACAAATGGGAAAAATCCACCCGGATTTACGGCTATCGTCACAGAGAGATGGCAACGCACACCGTGGCCATGGGACTCTGTGGGACAGAGGCTGCAGACCCCCCAATGACACAGGATGCTTTCCTGGTCACGTACACACCATAAAGCATGTCCTGTACCTACAGACAGATCATCACAGCAGCACAGGGCTCCGTCCCGGGGGTGGCAGCTGTATTTCAGTGGCAGCCAAGGCTATTCCAGTGTGCACACAGCTCTGCAGCACTCTGGGATTTACTGATTGACAGTGACGGAAGGAGAGCAACATTTCCAACACTGACATTTTGTGGATAGAGCCATTTCTCCAATCTCCAGCACGCTTTGGGATGACAGGGAGTTGAGGTCCCCCTAAAGCCAATGGATTTCCATTCATAGCAGCGAGGTGTGGACAAGGCCCTTCATGAGCATTCTCCTGTTAACCCTTCCTGGGATCTTTGTACTGTCAGTTTCCTCTTTTTTTCTGCATCTTCCTCATTTGTAGGACGCTGGGTTTTTGGCAGTGCTTTCTGATTTCTCCCCAGTTGGCAAGCATGAGTGCACTGCAGAGGATGCACAGCTCAGACCCAATGCTGGAGCACAAAAGTGCCAGCCTTAGCCCTGGCCTCCCCCAGCCAGCTGATTAACACTCATTAACGGCATACAGTGGGACAGCAAACAGCCTTGGATGGAACCCCAACACCAAAGTGAGAACCAGAAAAAAAAACTGCACTAGCTGGAGATCTGGGGTTTTGCTTTCACCAGTATGGAGAACTCGTAGACATTTTGCACCAGTTCTACTCCTGTTACAAACCATTACCCACTGCTGCTGTTACAAATCTCTAAGACATATATCCAAGGACAAGGACCCACCACGCTAGGTGCAGATATCAGACATGACAGTGCCTTTAAAGACAGCAGACAGACAAATGATGGGTGTGATGACTTTCATTCTCTTGTGATGGATGGAGAACAGAGGCACCAAGAGATAAACTGTCTCCCCAAGGTTTTGCAAGACCACACGGCAAATAATCACAGTTAATGTGCCAGAAGACTTCAGAAGCTCTTCCCTAGCACCTTTTTATTTAGTGCCATCGCAACTTGGCACTTCTGCTTCAATGCACAGGCTTCCAAATGCATTGCTACAGCCAAGTGAGTGCTGTTAGAGGAGCTTCTGGGAGAGGGAAGCTCCAGGAGAAAGGGGCACGTTAAGAGGAACGTGTGAAGATAAGGAGCAGGGTCAGGGGCTGGCCTGAGCCTGGATGGAAGACACAAACTGCTCAGATGTCGGCGTGCAGGTGAGCAAGGGAAGAGGGCAGCCTGTAAGCAGGAGATGATCACAGAAACGGGCAATAGTGGGAAAAGGCAGCACTGGAGACCTCACCCCGACTGCAGACGGCCCAGATGCATTAAGCTCCATGGAAGAACTCAATCCAATTACAACACGACACTGGAGCCCTTCAGGAGAGTTTTCATCTCTTTGTTTTACTGTCGAAAAAACAACTTTTCCTGCTGAGTCACAGCGAAATGAGATGCTAAAGAGCTGCCACACCAGATGTGGAAGCCCTTCAGATCCAATTTCCATCAATCTACACAGACTCTATTTATTTATTTTTTGCCACTCAGCCCTTGCCAATTTAATAGGTTACTTTAATGTCTTCCTGCCTTTCCCCTCTGGTGTGCTCTGCTCAGTGCATTTTCCTCCTGGCTTCTGGATAGGAGAACCAGCCAGGGATTCTCTTTCCCTGTACTCCGACAGCTTTCCCTCCCTATGCATCCCTTTTAAGAGCAAACTGCTGCTTCACCTAATGTTTGCTTGCTAAGAAAATTAGATATGTCAATGCAAAACTGCTTTTTCTCTCTGCTCGTGCATAGCATCTCCTGCCTGGCCCCACATCAGCACCAGTGCCCACAGAACCACTGACTCAGGATACCCCATGAAGCCAACAACCACAGCCAAGCATGCTTTGAAGAGGCCAAGAAGCACGTGGATATGCAAGAGGTTCAACCAAACAGAGATCTGCAGGTAACGTGCATCAGTTACAGCGCCTTTAACTCTCATGTGGATGCTCTCATTCAGAAAAAAGCAACTCCACTTTGTTGCAAGATTATTTGTTGAGACCTACGGAGACCTGAGGTTTCTGAGCCTGGAGAGGAGCACACTATTTCCTGCTGGAGACCTTATGTGGGGTGACAAGAGCTGCCTGGAGAACCACAACAGGAAATAACCACAATATCCTTTAACATTACTCAATATACCCCAAAGAATCTCCGAGGTTTCCATACACTGCTCTTCAGCTGTAGGAAAAGACAACTTTTAGGCAAACATCTTCTGCTTTTGGCTTGGGAACTCATTACAGATTCCCCTGCATCTGTGCAGCACGGAAAAGTTTTAAACACGATGCACAGAAGCAGGAAAGGGTGAAGGAAGGAAGGAATTGAAAAGGCAAAGATAAAGCAGAGCTGCACAGGCTGAACGAAACCAGACCCAGCAAATTCTTAGTAAGCAAACGACAGAAACCCAACGGCAAGGCTGCCCAGCTTCCCAGCAGATGTGATGGAAGCAGCCCCATGCTAACAAAGGAGCAGAAGGATATCACCACCCAACTGTGGGTCATGGATGAGACGCACCAGCACCAGCCACACTCATCTTGTAAAGCAGAGTGAATTACATCCCCTGCAGTTCGTTATGATGCTTCTTAGAGAGGGTGCTGAATTAGTTACATTAACGCAGCAAGGAGCTGGATCAGGTTCCCAGTGATAAGCTTAATTAAACAACAGAGTTATCCATAGGCTGTGGTTTACGTTATAAATAAGCAACATTCATGTTGATTAATTAAATCAAGTCATGGTTCAGATCATTAAATCCTCCTACTTCTAACCATCTTAGTGAGGAGCTGAACCCTACACGACATCTCGACATCAGCCATGGCCTGGAACAGGGGCAGAGCTGAAGGGAAAACCCCAGTCCTAATGAAACCCAGGGCAAAACTTCACCTTGTGAAACTCAACACGACTGACCCCTTCTTTCCCCACTGTGTATCAGTGATGCTGTGATGGGACCCACCTGACACGTCCACCAATGAGCCCAATCCAACGGACCCATCCAATCCTGCAAGAATGATGATCAGCCCCCTTTCAGCTCTCCCAGCCTTTTGCTGTTTTTCTTAACACAATCTGACCAGATTGAGAACTGACTAATAACAATAATAATAAAACAAACCTCATTTACAACCAGCTGCAGGATTGGAGCTATTTCCTCCATCTATTCACTATCCCAGAAATTGCCTTTTAAATGGATAACAACGATTGTGAGGGTCCAGTTATTACCTTGAAACCTCACATTTTGATACATCCAATGTTGTTCTCTTCTATAAATAACAGTTATTACTGTAAAGTGATTTTTTCCCCCCTCTGTATTTCCCAAGAGTTCCTGCAGGAGATGGCAAAGAAAATGGGTTCCATTAATACCACACTTAGGCCCTGTTGCTTTTATACTTTAACTCCCATCATTAATCTTCTAATGTGTCTTTAAACAAATGTCATTTATCCCACAACTCTCTGGCAGCTCTCCCTCCCTGTTTTCTCCCATCCCTTTCCCACTATCCTGCACTGCAAAATGGGAGCTCTTCCTCCCCTGACTCATCAGTGGGTGTTGTGCTCCTGCCAGGCAGGGAGAAGCATCTCAGCTCTTTTGCAGGCAGTTTGCTGGCAATTACAAGAGAAACAGGAGAGCCCACCATCAGGAAATGCACATCTGAAGGAGCTGTGCTGGGAGGATGGCTGTGCTCCCCGGGGCCCTGCAAGAAGGATCACAGGATGACTTTGCCATGCACTAACCCTGGGTGCAGCTGACGGAGCTGGTCCTTGGGCAGGCTCTGAGCACAGGAAAACGTTGCTTCTGGCATGCAGCATCCTCCTTTGAGCACACTACAAATGCAATTGCCAGATGCCACTCTTATCTGATTTGACGACGATAAACAAGGCTGCTCTTTTCATTACACAGTCACAGGCCAACCAAGCGTGCACCTATTGCTCAGGTCCCTTTGGAACAGCCCATAGCCCTGGTGACACGTGTGGCAGGACCCCATTCACCATCTGCCAGCAGTGAGAGGAGCTTATTGCCATAAAGCCCTGTTCAAAGAGGAGTTCATGGGCACAAATCCAGGAGATACGCTGCGTCCTGCTTGCAAGGTCTGTGATAAGACACAGCACCCACAAAGCCTTCCCCTCCCCATCCTCACCCGCAAGGAATAATTAGCGATGGCCCCTCATCAAGCAGCCCCTCCATACACTGCTGCAACAGTGGTGGACCCCCCACTAAAAGATTCATTATCATAAACGGGTTAACAGCAAAACCAAGCCACAAGGAACATCACCTTTGTAGGTTGCTCACCTTACAGTCACCAATCTTCCCTTGTAGCTATCAGCCCCGGCACCAGAAATAGCAAAGATTAATGTCTCGAGTTACCTTGTGTAACTTCTGGACATTTGGACTTGTCTGTTTTCTCTTCCTCCTGAGAGTTATGACATTCCTCCTACCCTTTCTCAGCTACAGCCTCTTCATTATCATTTGTCAAGTCCAATTAACATGTGCAGCAGCATGCAGGAAGACCATTTGTGAGGCCTCTTGACAGCAGCCTGCACCTTGGAGAAGCACAGGCAGCCCTGGCACATGGCCCCTCCCCAGGGACCCTCCCAGGGACATCACGGTGCACAACACATACCCTACAGCATCTGCCTTTGGTGATGGTGGAGGACGTTTTGCATGCTGCAGAACATCCACCTGACTGCTTTTTGACCCCACAAACCCATGATCTCAGAGACGTATCGTCTGGATACCAATCAGTCAATGGGTTTTGCAGGGATCTCGAGGGTTATTGAGTGTGTGAGCAGCAAGCAGGGCGTCTCACGGCTCGCCGTGGCTTCAGGATGGATTAACCCAAGGGTGGAGAGGTCAATGACACATCTGTGTGCTGCTCCAGCTCTTCAAACAGGGCTTAATGACAGTAAGATGTGCCGAGACCTGACGCTAAGCTCCTGCCAAGCACTGTGGATAACAACTATTTTCCATTTATGCAGTTGACCCCAGTTCTTGCTCGTATCAAACCATCAATCCAACTGCAAACCACCGCTCTACCATCCTGCTATCCACCCTGCTGATGGGGTTTTGCCTTACACCAAACTTCAGTGGCCCATCCCAGCCTTCACGAGCCCTCCAAATTCAACATGCCTCTCCCCCCAAAAATGTGCGGCCCTGTTTCTTGTGTTCTCAACTAAGCAGTTCATGAGGAAACTGCATAGAGCAAAATCAACAGGAAATTAAGGCCGCGTGCCACTGACTCTCTCCTACTTTAAACAAGAGAAAACATATAGAAAATTATAGCCCCAAATATTTTCCTTAATAAGAGTGGCAGGAAATGACAAAGAAGAGAAGTGTGAAGGACACCATTGATCCACCACTGATCCAACCCCATGAGTGCGTTAATGACCACCGATATCGTTTGGCATCGAGTAACAGCCCACGGTCACCAGGGAATGGCTTGTTGTACAATCAGTTCTGACTCTGTCACTTATGCAGGAGGTCACTTTTTGCTGTTCCTTTAATGGACTACTTTGCTGCAAGGTCGTTTCCTGTGTCATTACTTCCACTAGAAAAAAGGTCATATTAAAAAATAAAGAAAAGAAAAAGAGAGGCAGACTCAGGTGCATTTTTGTTGGCATGAAAACCTGACATTTTTCAGGTCAAAAATGGCTCATTTCAAACCATGAAAAAAGGTTATAATTTCTGATGAAAACAAGCCCAAAAGTAGTTTTGTAGTTTTTTCCAAAGGCACACAGTTTGCCCTCGTTGCATTGGAAGCTCTGAAATGCCCATTTTGTTCCGTGTGTCCGTATTTTTGTAGGAGCTGCTGTGATCCAGATGAGAATTATGGGATGCTACCACAGTACAGCAGATAACGTTTACTATCTCAACCTACAGCCATCACTCGGACATCGCTTTATTTTTTCCTATAACCAAAATGTAATGCAAACACGTGAGTAAACATGAATAACACATGAGATGAGTACGAACTTCTTTACCATCAACCAACTGATGGGATGCCAGCCCTACCAAGAGCACCAAAGTCCCCTCCCTTTGCTCACAGAGCTCAGAGGCAGCAGCCCCACCTCCCCTCTGCCCAGAGCTCCATCCTATTTTCCTCCTACACACCCTGCATTTCCCACCTCTGATATTACAAACCACCACACACCTAGGCTGAAGAGATTTGCCAATACCCATGGCTCAGCATTCAGAGCTTCAATTAAACCAATTAGCATCCCCATCCCTGGCTAATATTGCAGAGCATGGAGATGTTGTACCATCCAAGTAGCCTGCATGTCCAGATGGTCACTGGAGGTGCCTGGACTGCCATCCCATCCCATTGGGCCCATTTCAATGGCACCAGCCCTGTCTGTCTGCCTGGAGGAGAACTGGGCCAGCTGGGCTGGTGGGGCTTCCTGCCTTCTGGCATCAATGGGAGAAACACAGCTCCCCAGTTCCTAACATCAGCTGAAAAGGGAGGAGAAGGACTGGAAAGGGGAAAGCATGATGGGCTCTACCATCATGAACGCATAGAAGCTCTTCATTTCCTCGAATGGTAACAAAGGAAGGGATGCTCAGAGCAGTGATGGCTGTAAGTCCCTTTGAGATCCCCTATTAGCCTCCTCGTGTCATTTCCCTGTCTGAACGAGAGCAGATAACTGTTCTCACCCACCCCGAGCCCAACCTGTCGGCAGCACTCCCCTCATTCCATACCTCCGTGTTCAACACATGTGGGCACACACTGACTGCAGCACAGCTATTAAAAACAGAGGAACCACCAACACCAAGACTCTTGCCCATACAAGCACAGAAAGCATTCATAAAGGAGCTCATTATTAGGAAGAAGACGGGAAGAACCTTGCAAGGCGAGGAACCCCGAGTGGTTCTGCACAAAGCAGCCTGGAAATGGCAGCATCGTTCCCTCCTGACATGACATCACCTCAGTGAAGTTTTCCTACTGAGGTAACCCAGAGCTGGCACAGCGTGGTGACAGATGGAAGGAGCCCGGGGGAAGGATGGGGCTTTCCTGACTGAGTTACGTGCAGCAATTGGTTGGGCTTTCTTTCCTCCTGCACTTCATGCTTCTGATGGGGTCAGAGGGAGAGGAGAAAGCCCGGATTCTGATTCAGATTTTGCACATCAGAGGGGAAACAGACAGATTGAACAAGCGATGGGAGCAGCTAAGTGGGAAACTGCGCCTTTTCTCACCTCCAGCCCTGCTCCTTTATTTTCTTTAAAATTACTGCATTAATGTAATCTTTTTAGGAAAAGGGAAGGGAAGGGAAGGGAAGGGAAGGGAAGGGAAGGGAAGGGAAGGGAAGGGAAGGGAAGGGAAGGGAAGGGAAGGGAAGGGAAGGGAAGGGAAGGGAAGGGAAGGGAAGGGAAGGGAAGGGAAGGGAAGGGAAGGGAAGGGAAGGGAAGGGAAGGGAAGGGAAGGGAAGGGAAGGGAAGGGAAGGGAAGGGAAGGGAAGGGAAGGGAAGGGAAGGGAAGGGAAGGGAAGGGAAGGGAAGGGAAGGGAAGGGAAGGGAAGGGAAGGGAAGGGAAGGGAAGGGAAGGGAAGGGAAGGGAAGGGAAGGGAAGGGAAGGGAAGGGAAGGGAAGGGAAGGGAAGGGAAGGGAAGGGAAGGGAAGGGAAGGGAAGGGAAGGGAAGGGAAGGGAAGGGAAGGGAAGGGAAGGGAAGGGAAGGGAAGGGAAGGAAAGGAAAGGAAAGGAAAGGAAAGGAAAGGAAAGGAAAGGAAAGGAAAGGAAAGGAAAGGAAAGGAAAGGAAAGGAAAGGAAAGGAAAGGAAAGGAAAGGAAAGGAAGGTAGCTCTTTCACATCTCTGAGAGCCGTGCTCTGCTGGTTTCTACCCGCAGGCTGTATGTCAGGAAACAGCATTTCTCCAAAGAGCAGTGAGGCACTGGGACAGCTGCACAGGGAGGTGGGATTCACCATCCCTGGGGATGCTCCAGAACCGTGGGGATGTGGCACTGAGGGTCAGTGGGCAAAGTGAGGTGGGCTGGGGACCTGAGAGGGCTTCTCCAAACTTTGTGATTCTGTGATTCTACGATGATAGTCACAATCCCAAAACCGCTTCAGAACTTCCTGCTGTCCTCTGCATTTCACATGACATTAATCAGCAGCGATAGAAATTTGAATCCCTGCCTTTAAGTTGCTGAGCTTGATCCCTCTCAGGATTTTCCTTTTCAAAATGCTTATTTAACCCAATGTTCCCCATTCCACGTGCCTGGGAGACAACAGCACAGATGTGCACAGCTTTCCCAGACCCCAGGGAAGCAAGCACAGTGCTCTGCTTGTCCTGGAGGAGCTCACAGCCTTGGGGATCTCGCCCCCTACCTCTGTCCCCTGGCCTTTCCCTGGCAGCTGGAAGCATACTGATACACCAAATAGGGATTTTAGGGACATTCCTCTGCTCAAAACCTATCGGCTCACTCCTCCAGACGGGGCTGGAGGAGATCAGCTCACGGCAGAGCCTTTGACAGGGGCTGCCCAGCTCCTTTCACAGTGATAATCCCACACCCAGGGCTGAGCCACATGTTAGGCAAATCCAAGGGATGGAGCAGAGCCTCAGTGCAGCTAACACACCAACACCTTCAGAGCAGCCATCCCTCACTCAGCCATCCCTCCCCCCCTCCTGTGTCTCCTCTGCTCCACCCCAGAGCCCCTGAGCTGGGAGAACTGTGTGCTGGGACACAAGCAGGTTCCCCGTCAGGCAGCAGCAATGCTGGCCATTTCATTTCCTGAGTATCTTTAATTTTAGTCTTGAATATATATTGCTCACTTAAAAAATAATAATAATAAAAAAAAAACAACCAACAACCCACAAAAAAACCAACAAGATAAATCGCTCACGGGCTGCCTGTGTCCATGGAAGCTGTCAGTGACAGCAGCTCTGGGTACACGTCCACATGGGCACGATGAGCCCAGGAGGTGACCCAGCTGCTGCAGACCACAGCGTCCCTCTGGCAACCCCTCCTCCCAGCCACTATTTTCCATAAAGCCCTTTTCTGTTTTGTTTCCAGCTCTTTTCACACAAACTTTACGATCCCTTCAGCCAAGCTCTGTACCAGGCTGTATTTTGCAATAACTCAGACAAATAGCATTACAATAACTCAGACTCCAGCGTGGCTATCATTAACGCTCCTGCGTTCGCTGCAAGAGCGTGATATCAGCACAAAGGGTTTTAAAGAGCCTTACAGGGGATGGAGCAGCCCTGGCTGACCCCTGACAGGGATGGAAGAAGAGAACAAAGGTTTCCAGCTCAGCTTTCTCCCCAGCCCTTTGCATTGGATTCATCACAGAATACCCAGCCTCTTGGAATTTCACCAATTCCCTTAGCTTATCCATCTGCACTCTGGACCGTTCTACTCTTTGAGGTCCCTGAGCCTCCCAGAACAACAGCCCTGATCCAGGGCAGTTATGAACCCCAACAGCCTCAAGCGTGCTCTGGATATGGCAGCACCCCCTGGACCCCAAGGGGAAAGTTGGGTCCACCAAGCTCCCAGGTAGCAAACAACGTGCACAGAAAGGGAACAGCAAAGCCTGGAAACACCCATGACTGCTGCATTGTGCATTTCATTGCAATGGCTGGAATCAAAGTGAGCACACAAGCCATGATCCCCATGGGGTTGGTTCATTTTGGAGCCTACAGTTCAGTGTTGAGGTCTCCCACCATTCTCCCTGCTGCATCCGTGCAGCACCCAGCAGGAAGCTGGCTTACCCACGTGCTGCAACAGCAGCCATAAAGAGCAGCAATTTACCAACACGTCCAAACAAGGGCGACGTGGATTGATAAAAATCAACAGTTAAACCAGAGCAGCATCTGTTACCCGTGTAGGAGCTTGGCTGAAGTGCACTTCCCAGAGATTCACTGCCTTTTCCCTCTGTGTCCGTGTGCTGAACTCCCATCACAATGCTCACAATGCTCCATCCATCTCCAGCCACGCCACCAAAACCATTCTGGGAGGAATAACGATAACACTGAAAGCGAGCATTAGCCAAACACTTGGCTCCATATTTTTCTCACCCTTTTAAGCTGTCTCACTTGAGAAGAGACAGTGAGCTTTATCCTGCATTTCTGCACCAGCGACCTCCAGATGCTCCTGCCAGCATTGCAGGCAGCGAGGGAAAAACCTGTGTGTACCCTTCATCTCCCCCCCACCTCCAAAACATCCTTCAGGATTTCTCCAGGAAACTGCTGCAGTCTCAATTACCCTTAAAGCACCACCACCATAAATCACACGAAAACAAACCGTGCTAAAGTGCTCAAACCAGGAGAGCTGAAGGGGGCCTTGTACAATGGCCAATTATTGCAGGAGAGTGAATTAATAACATAAATATAAGTGACGAGGGCCATTTTCTGAGTACACCATCCAATTCTCTAAAACACTCTGCTCCCCATCCATCATGCTGCGGGGTCCACACACCACAGCTGGCCATGGGAACACGCAGGAGCTGCTGGGACCACAACCCAGGGAAAGACAGAGGCAGGGCCGGATGTCAGGGAGCCACGTTTGTTGTCACAGCAGCACCAAAGTGGGAGCACTAAGAGCCACATCCCATGGGTTTGCTTATTATGACCAGAACAGGCAAATTCAAACGGGTCTCAGCAGCTTATGGGATCACGGAATGGTTTGGGTTGGAAGGGATCCTCAAAGGCCATCTGGTCCAACCCCTCTGCAATGAACAGGGACACCCACAGCTCCATCAGGTGCTCAGAGCCCCCTTCAGACTGACCCACTGCACTTGCAGGGAGCCCAACGCCTCTCTAAGACCTTCCAGAAAGGAACCAAGTCTCGACCTGAAGAGCATCAAAAGGCACCTCTGACAGCTCATTCCAATGGCCAAAGCTGTGCTCAGCAAGGGCCGAGCCTGAGGACCGGCTCTATTTCATACCAGCTCCCTCTGACAGAAGATGAAGCACTGCTTTCCTCAGCCAATTACTGATGCTTCTATAACAAAGCTGCACACCTGGGGCGACATTCATCAATACAGATTATTAACCAGGTGCAAAAAGGCCCAGAATTTACCCTTCACATTCCATGTAAACACCGAGTTCACTAACAGACACGGGCTTTGAAGACAGATGAGGTATTACAACCAAGTTTTAAGCACGGCTTCATAGCACTGTGCTTATCATCCCCTACTGTATGGACTACCCAGGCACATAACTGGGGCCGTTCATTAACTCTCAAGAGTAGAAACCTGCACAGGGCTTCGGTAGGTGCTGACATCCAGCTGGGGGAAATGAGAACGTTGTGAACAGGGTTGGACGGAGCCTGAACCAGAGAGCTCTGCTCTGCCATCACAGAATGTTTGAAAAGAGCTGTACAAACATCCCTGTATTGTATTGAGTCTGGCCATGCAAAAAAATCCAAAGATTAAATTATGCATTTGTCCCACGGGTGTTAAAGAAAGAAACTGAATATATTTCTCTCACAGGTGGGGTAAATTTTTAAACAAAGATTTATTTGCCTGATTATTACTTTCTTTTTCTTTTTCTTTTTTTTTTTTAAATATTAAAACTTCGGATTTCCATTCCGATTTTCTTAGCTGCTGTATACATTATTAAGAGGGGATTTTCAACCCCCACTGGTCAGCCTGCGGATAGCAGAGCAGAGCTCCTTTTATTATTCATTTCCAATTGGTTGGGGTTGGTTTTCTTTGATGTTAACCATTCTTATTTCTGCTCCGTGTGCTCACACCCAGCCTGCTCCATACGCTCACAGGGAGATACCCACATCCAGCCCTGTGGTTTCCACATTCACAGACTCATTAGGGTTGGAGAAGACCTCTCAGATCCCCAATCCCAATCCCAATCCCAACCCATCCCACCATGCCCATTGGCCACATACATCCCTCAGTGCCACGTCCCCACAGTTCTGGAACACCTCCAGACCCTACCCTGGGCAGCTTTCCCTATCCCACCCCACAGGAGGAAGAATCCATTGCAAACTACAGTAGAAATATGGACACGATAAGTTATACATGATGGCAGCCTGAATTCAGCCAATAATACTTTGCATTACTAAAATAGGAGTTTCCAATCCCACCTTATCTGAAAACTGGTTAATCTCATCAGCAAACACAACGTTGGTTCTTGATTCTCAGTCTGCGCTGGAAATAGCTGGCATCTTCCTCCCATTCCCAGCTCCCAAAGGTTGGCGATGGCCATTGCGTTGCACAGCAAGCATTGGGAGCATCCACCATTAAGTGCCAAGATTTAAACCCTGCCTGATCTGAACCCAACCAGATGAGTTGCAGGGCTGAAGGTGCCTAATTTCTGCAGAGCTAACTCCTGAATGGAGCAGATGCAGTGAAACAGAAAGAGAAAGCACCATGCACCAATGTTGGCTGCCAGGGGAGCTCAGCCCAGGCAGCAGTGTTCCTGCTGGGTTAAAGAGCTCGTTGCTTTGCTGCCCCTCTGCAGTGGGACCTGCTATGGTAGGAAGGCTTTGCTGCAGGACACAGTCAAGAGCTCCAAGGAAAGGTGGGCATCCAAGGATTTATATGTAGCACCAGCCCTTGGCCCGTGTTCCAGAGCTGCCTGTAGCACAGCTCTGCCAGCATTAACACCGCTGCCCTCAAAATGAACAGTTTATAACTCGCTCTTGTTTATCTGTGTCTCTATTGCTGCTATTAATATTTAATGTCCCTAGAGTAAAGGTTCCTTTCCAGCACAACGAGCCCTGCTGCAGCATTAATCAGCGTGGCAGCACCCGGGGCTCAGCACGGTGCTCCTTGCTCCCAAATGTGGCAGAGCATCCCATGGCTTCTTGGTGCTGCAGCCACTAAGGGCTCGGATAGCTGTGGGTAGCCCCAGCCCCCATCCTGACCCAAGCCTGAGGCAGCTGGCACATGTACCCAGGCTCCACGTCCTCATCATGAACTACTCTCTCCATGCTGACAAGAGGATGCTCATCCGAAAACCACACGTGCTCCACAGACCTTTACAAAAGCCCCACTGGCAGCTGCTCAGGGACAAAGCTGGCCTTTGCTGAGCTGCTGTTAACGAGCCTCATCTTCTGCACCCACCCAGACACCCCCATGGCTAAAAGCCCCGGGCAACAAAGGCCAGAAGCTGATGTTCGATGGCATCCAATTTACAGCAGCCAATTTGTCCTGGTCTTAAGCAACCTGGGGGTCACTGGCTTGGCCGACCGGAGCTCTGCACTTTGATTTAACCCCAAGGAAAAGGCGCTGCTGAAGAACAGAGAGGATGAGACGGACAAAGGGAACAAGAAGATGGGATTGTTACTTGACACAACCCTGCTCTTCTAGGCAGCCCCACATCCCGATGAAGGACTACAGCAAAGCCAGCCCATCGCCAAGGGACTCCCAGCTCACCTACCCCACTTGGGTGCAGATGGCGCAACCCAGCTCTCAGGAAAGCACCCACAGGTCGGACAAGCGAGCACTGCTGTGCATGATAAACTCCAGAAACCCTCACATTTACGCTGGGGATTGCCTGAGGACTGCATTATTTAATGGCTGTAACAGCACAAAAAGGGAAACAAATCCTATTTACATGGGATCGCACCCGCAGGGATGCAGAAGGTCCCCTGCAGCCCTACTGAGCTCTATAGGTTAACAACCAGGGCTGGTTGCTACAAGCAGCCTTGGTGAGGTTCTGCTTGTTCTGCTTGTCTACAGAACACAGATTTTCGACCCAGCCCTTCACGCTGTATTCAATTAAGTGAAAGACAGCCTGAAGAATTATTTCATTTCCTTAAAACACATAAAGCAAGCGCTCCCTTTTCCAATCTCAGCTGCCAAATCTTGGCCCTGAACTTCAGGAACAATTTCTCCTGTATTTACTGAAAGCTCACTTTAAATCTTCTCCTACTCCAAACGCCGCTCCTCCAAACAATTACCTTGCCTGCAACATTACTCATTTGCTACATTTTCCATAAGCATTACTCATTTGATGGCATACCGTGTTTGCTATAACAGAATGCAGGCCATCCCTTTGCTGTCCCACCCTCTTTGGTGCTTTCCTACCCACGGCCTCCCAGATTTCATCTCCTCCCGATGATAAGGAGACCACTGCACTACAGCTCAGACCCACCAGTACAGGTTGGCCAACGACTGGGCTTATCCAGAGATGCCTTTTTATCTCAGGTTTTCTCCCCTCCCTCTTACAATGCTTTGATAGGAAACTTAAGGCTAAAAATGGAGCATTCCCTTTTCCGCCACACCAGAAAGAACAAACTGGTGCTCTCTTTCTGCATACATATGTTTGATGTCAACAAGGCAGAGCAGGTCATTCTTAAAAAAGGCACTTCAAATACCAGTGCTCCCTGTCATCTCAGCTTTCCATCAGAAAATGACAGTCTCCCACTTCAAAACAAGATCTAATGAAACCCCATTTATTCCCATCTTGCTGTAATGACATTAGACAGCTCTACCAATTCCCCTTTATTGGTTGCTTAACTGCCTGAACAAACCACCCACATCCCAAGCCCTCTCCACGTGTTCCTGTGCTGGAACAGCCACCCGCAGCACCCTCCTGAACACAGCACCCCACGGCCAGTAGAGCCTCCCGATGGGTTGGACATCCTGTGAACATCTCATTTTCTTTAAGAGATCCGTGCAGCTTTCGAGCGCATCAGGTTAGGTTTAAGCACGTGCTTGGCAGCTACTGGCACAACAGATGACAGGCTCATCAGCGTGTGAATGCTCACCCATGGGAGAGCTTGGGTGGGAACGTGGGGAAGGGCATTGCTGCGAGCTGCTGCACACCTCCATGGTGGGCAGGGATGTGTGCACCCAGAGCAGAGGGCAGAACTGGATAAGTGACCCACAGCGGCCACCAGTTTGCTGCTGCCCAGGTAAAAACCTCAGCTGGATTCCACTGCACCTCTTCCCCTTCTCCCACAGCTGACACTGCACCACGAGGTGCATGTACCAACAGGTGGCATCTGTAGGGAGACACTAGGAGCAATTTAGTGGGGCTGTGAAAGCTCCTTCCTGCTTGTGGGCAGGGAACCAGCAAGGTAAATGCTCCCTTTATAGCTGGAGATGCCACGTCCTATTCTCAGCTGGGCTGGCTATCAGTAACGTCAGCTCCCACCTCCATGAGCATACTCAGCCAAAACACGCACACACAGACACCTCCTGCTCACCATAGGGTGTTTGAGCACACACAGCACTGCACAGTGGGCAAAAGCCAGCAGGAGAAATGCTCCTAATCAGCCAGTGTTTTCACACCACCAAATTAGGCTCATCAGGTTACCCGCTATGGGCGGATAATTTTTTAAGTGTTCCTTCGAGGCAGATAAAAGATAACAGAAATGGTTTCTGGAGAGCACTTCGGGCTATTTGGCTAAAAGCAGCTTTTGTCTCTTTCACACCTGAGTGCAGATGGAAAGCAGGCAGCTCCTGCATCCCAAAACCCAAGGGTGATGGGGGCCTGTGCAGACCCCAAGGGCCAGGAGGGCTTGGAGCACAGCACCCTACACACATGCTGGCCCCTGCGAGCCCAAAGTTCAGCACAGAACCCAAACACAGCTCTTAGCACGTGCACGCATCAATGCAAGAGCACTTACAAAGAAGCTGCAGTGCTCAGGGGTAAGGATGCAAGTCTGTGCCCTCAGCTCAAGCTACTTCTCTTCCAAACCACTGCACACCCCATCAGCAGAAGTCTCCTGACCCGCACAGAATTTAAGATGTTGAGAGAGTTTTAAAGCAGCAAATCAGTTTTGTCTATTCTGCTTAGGTCAGCACTGGATCTTCGCTCCATCTGCTCCCTGAACATGACATGACAAGAGAAACGTCCTTGGAGACCATCAGGAAATGGGGACAACTCTTTCCTTCTGCTCAGCAGTGCTTTTTGTGGAGAACTACAGTGAGAAGCTATTAATGGTACACCAGCATTATTTCTTCCACTGGAATGGGCCAAACCATGGGTGTGCCACGAGGCCAACCCTACAGGCACAGCTGTCTTCTTTCTACAACGTGAGAGGCCAAGCAAGAAGCAAAGAACATCATTCTGCTGCTTCCCCAGGCCAGCAAGCTGAGCCCTGCTATCCAACCCATCCCTGGCTTGGATAGGACTCACAGCAATACCTAATGGTCAAAGTTCAGAGCAGCAAAAACACAAAAATTGGAAATCATAAAAATCAACAGAGGGGAGAGAAAGAAGACCAGCACAGCAGCACACACTGCCAGCCCAAGGCAACAAAGGTTTGGAAGGCACTGGGCTTCAATACGTGCCCATGTCAGCTCCCAGTTCCCCATGCACCCAACCCTTTGACTGCACTCTCCTCCCAAACAGACAATGAAAAAAGGTAGCTTCCTTTACAATGCTAATTACCTCTGTTTGCCTTTAATAAGACAGACTGGTATCTATTAGAGGACAAAACCATTAGAGGCAATTTGTTTACTGACAATCACTGACAAGCCTGTGTCAAAAGGTGTTCCCTACAGGATCTCAGGAGGGGTTTGGAGGCACAACAACTGATGGAGCTCCCTGGCCCCCATTGCCTCCAGCAGCCTTAGGCTGGTGTGCTCCCAAAGCCATCTCAGCCTTCCCAGGGCTGTCTTGACTCCCAGCACCCACACACAGGAACAAGGCTCTCAGCTCCTCGGAGCTGGGCAGACCCCAATTAAAGGCCCCCCGAGATGCTTCATCTCTGTAGGATGCTCAGCACTCAACCAGCCACGAAAGCAGCACTTCCCCTGCTGCATGCCTGAAACATTCTGAGCTACTTCAAAAGGATTTGGGTAAGGACCTCCGCTGCTCCTTTTCTGTTCTCAGAGCTCCTGCACACACCGCTGCACAGCAATAGTGCCACGCTCCCAGCTCCCAGGGTTAATTGGCCCTTTGCATCTCTGGGGCTGCTTCCTCCTTTAATAGCCAATTAGGCCTTATTAGCGACGTTGCCATTTCCACCCAAGGCTCCCAGCGGCAGTCTGGAAGCTACAAATTCCTCTCAGTAACTCTTCTCACAAGGCTGCGTGGCCTTTTGCATTACAAGCTGACCATTGTGCTCAGCACACTGTTGCTGCTCAGGGTGAGCTGACATGGGAAATACATGCAAGCAGCCCTACGGATGGCCCAGGGATGGTCTGAGCCATCAGAAGGGACCAACGTGCTCCACGCATCTTCCAATCTTCAGCACAACCACACATGGATACACCAGGAGCACAGTCTGCTCCCAGCACATGTTGACACACTGCAGCACAGATCGATAGAAAGGGAGCTAGATAATGGCAATTGATTTTACACGTGTAATAAAGTTGTGGAGTCCCTGACTCATGCATTAGTAAGCGCTCATTTTATTGACCTGAAGGGCCAGGGGACCAAGATGTTGCATTGTTTCCTTCTGAAAAGCAAACAGCATTTGCTAATGAGAAACGGGCCGGGTCCCCCCTCATCACTCTGCTTCATCATTCCCATTTCTGCTCTCCTCACACCTACAGCTCAGCAGAGCAGCTCCCAGCACTTCTCCGGGAGATGGACCTACCCAAAATTGGCTGCCTCCTCTCTACCACCTTCCCCCCCCCCCTCTGAACACACACAGCCCATTTCAGAGTGGCCCTTCTGGTCCGAATTCAGCCCAGCATTCTTCTGCAAAGCACAAAACCCTCCAGCACTCACACTGGGCCCCAAAAGCTCACCCAAGCCACTGCACAGTGATGAGTTACAACGATGGAGTCTTCTCCCTTATGCAAAGCATCATGGCAGCAAAGGGATGACGAATCTGCACTGAGAAAGACAACATTAGCCAGCAGGCAGGCCATGAGAGCCTGCTGAGCTCAACGTGCACAAAGAGGATGACTCCATCCAGTGCACAAGCCACCTGCAAACACGTGGCAGAGCTGCATCGTACCTGGGGCAGGAGCTGATGAAGCCCCTGTGATTGAAAAACACAAAGGAAGTCCTTCTGACAGCAAACCTGGGCATCTCAGCCAACATTCCAAGGCAGTGCCACCAGAAGGCTCCTGATTTGAAAAACAAGGCTGAAGAGAGACTGAATTGCAAAAGGACATGCAATAAGGAATGATTCAAAGGCTTATCACAGGAAAGATTGGGCCAGGACATAACTCCTCCTAATGGAGTCTCGCTCAGGTTGTTCTCACAGCGCTGTGTGTATGCACAGGAAGATAAAGCCAGGCACCCACAACTATAAACCAGGTGTTTAAATTAGTAGGGATCCAAGGAAGGCGAATAAAATGCTGGAAAGAATTATGTATCAACATCTACATAGAGGCTGAAGGAGCATAACAGCATTCCTAGAAAAGTGGCAACTAAATGCAACGCAGGGAGAGATGGGGAGAGCAAGATAGCTGCACTGTAAAGCGCAAAAGAAAATCACTTAGAGATGAAGAAGATATTTAAGGATGGCATTAAAAGCAAGAAATGAACGTGGAACTGCAGAAACAGAAGAATGTTTTTTTTCACATAAACACACACACAAAAAAACCCCAAGCACCACCTAAAATTCAGTTTAAAGCAATTCTACTTCCACAACACCTGGGAATAATTTCCTGGGAGTGCAGCCATGCATCCATTGCACCCAATGACTCCTGCCCATCCCTTTGCTCCAGCACTGCAGACTCAGCTTGCTGTGGACCTCATCCCCTCCCAGCCATGATGGACAGTACTTAGGAGCACCGGTCCAGGACTTGGAAGATGCAGGTGTTAATTTGAGAGCTTGCCACAGGCGATTTCTTTCATCTTCTCTGTGCCTCCGCTTCACATCCAGGCCGTGAGAACAAATGTTACCGTCAAACCCAAAGTCCATCCAATAACTCCTGCTAATAGCTTCCCAGCCTTCAGCTACTCTCAGGTTAGGGAACTTCTGAAACTGGTGCTGGTTAGATACTTAATAACTCCTTAAGTGGTTTTCTCTTCTCTGTGCTTGTCCAGTGCCTTCAAACACAACAAATTTTGCACACAGAACATCTTTTGAGCTCAGCATGTCAACCCCCTGGCGAATGAAACCATCATAGAAGCACGTGGTCTGGAAAAGACTCTTGGGATCATCAAGTCCAATCGTGAGGCAACACTCCAAGCCCAACCATGATATGACACTGCAAGACCAACCATTACATTACCAAATCCACCACTGAACCATGTCACTCAGCATCCCATCCACGTGCCTTGTAAATGCCTGCAGGGATGGGGAATCCAGCATTCTGCAAGGACAGATGCTCACCACGACCTGGGGTTGGCTCAGGCCTTTTTAGGACACAGATTGCCTTCTCCCCAGAGCTGAGCCCCTGCCTGAAAGCTGCAACCCCATCCCAAGCAGACAAATTGCTTTATGCTCTCATGCTCAACTCTCTGTTGGCTTATCTGTGCGGAAACATCATTTGTTTGCTGCTATCAAAATGCTGCCACTCACCTGTGGGATTAACAATGTGACAACATCATTAGAAACCTGATAGAGTTTGGAAACCTTCAGAGTTTGCAGAAAATTCATTTCTCAGCCCAACAAACACGGCCTTCCTTCAAGCACAACAGCACTGCTTCTGCTGCATGGACCCCAGCAGAGCAGCCAGGAATGGCAGATCCCCTCTGGGACCAACCAAAGGGCACATGATGCCCAAAGCCCATCAGCCACATGGCTCCCATCAACCAACAGCACAGCACACGAAGCAAACCCACAGACAAGCAGGGCTCAGACTGCCTCTCCCACCTCTTCCCTTAATAAGAGGGAATGATCCCACACCCCGTTTCTCCCCCAGCACATTTCAACAGGAGACAAAACCCCGCTCTCATCCCTCCTGCCATCACCGCACCCGCGCGATGCTGGCACTGAGTCACCGCACGGATGGGGAGCGGGGACAGGAGCGACCTCACCTGCACCAACACAGCACTGCCCTGCACCGGGGTGACACAACCAAACAGCTCTTCCCAACACAGCCACACTCGTGTTTGCATTTCCATTTCAATCCATTCTTATGGTGGAAATGAACTTCGGTAATACGGCGGTGCTGAGGAGCGCGCTGCCTCGCTCCCCATGTGCACACGTATATATTTTTAGCCTTGATCCCCACGCTAGAGAAAAGTCACCCTTTTAGAAGAGCCGTTTTATTGCCAAGCGATATTAGCACAATGAAGAAAATCGCTCCTAATTTTTATAAATTATCTCATCATCTGCAACTAATTAGCAGCTGCTGAAAACTGGGAAATCGCTTTTCGCTCCGCACAGACCCGCTTGGAGCGATGCAAAAACCATCCATCCCTGATGGTCAGGACTTTGTGTGCAGAATGCAGCCGGACCTGGAGCTCATCCTGCTGCCATCCCACCAGGTCGGAGCATCGTTGCCTCAAGACACGGCCGTGATGCAGCTCAGCTGCAAACTTTATTAGAATCCAATCTAATCAAGGCACTGCAGCTCTCTGTTCTCCTTACCCTTGCTCCTAGCGCTGGTGCCTCTGTCTGTGCTGCTGTAAATGTGTCTATAAAAGTAAAATGAGCAAGCAGCCAGTGGCTAAATGGCACTTAATCAGAAGAAAATGTATACCCTGGTGGGTAGTAAACTGCTATTAAGTTGGGGGGGGGCAGATAGAAGAAAATAATAAGCTATAAATGGACAACCGAATAAATCTCCTGCCATACCAAGTGGGAGCACAGCTGGTTAGGTGCCACCTCCAGTGAGTAGTGAGCAAAATATTTACTGGCTGCCGAGCACCTGGCAGCAGGAGGGGAAGCGACGGGAGCCTCAGAGCAGCACTGCTTCCACTGCACACCATCAGCTGCCTATGGCACCCTCAAAGCTTCTGACCGTGCACAGGGCCTTAGGGAGCAGTGCCAAGCTGTGATGGAGCCCAGAGCTGCAGTTGGTGCTCTCTGCTGTGAGGATGCAGCCCTAAGTTCGAAAACCCATCTCCAGCAGCCCTAGCCAGAGCCTTAGAGGGGCAACCAGGCAGCAAAGCAGACAGCTGAGCTACAACCACAGCAAAGCTATACACACCAAAGGACTTGCAGACCTCCAGCCCTTGAGAGAGCCTTAATTTAATATAGAGAAAATGCGATTTGGGACCTGTGAGACCCTGAGGAAAGAGCTCCTCAGGGAGGGGCACCACGGTGAAGGGGATTATCGCCAAAGCCACGAGAATGGAAACATCCCAGCCTGTAAGAGAGGCGCTGCCTTCTGCAGGATGCGGAGCTTCCTCCAGCTTTCATGGGAACACAGCACAAAGTGGGATCAGAGGGACTCTGAGGAATGAAATGGGGAAAGGAGAACACGGTTCAGCAGTTCTGTGCTCACAGTCCCATCCAGGGCTCCCACAAAGGGCAGAACCCAGCCCCACCAAATTAAAAGACAGCGTGACAGATAAAATAATCCTCCTTCACTAATCACCTAGGCTGGCTGTCCCAACGAAGCTCTTGCGCAGCTGAATTGCACCAAGTAAGTAAATAATTACTTGCTATTTCCACCGTAGCTCAGAGAGCACATTAGCTGGCTGAGGCTGAAATCCAAACCAGGCGTGTGTTGTGGCCAGGCTCATAGGGAAAAGGCACAAAGGCAGCAAAGAGCTCAGCCCTATGCCCTCTCACAGCAGCCGGCCCCCGCTGCTCTCCAATACAATCTCTTTGTCACAGCAAGGAACCTCCTGGTCTCAGTGCTCACACCTCCATTTCCTGGCTAGAAAAACACATAAAAGCAATGCTATTTTATTATTTTTTTCTTTACACTTCCAAACTCTCAGCTGTTAAAGCATTCGCCTTCAGATTTATCACCTAGGGAAAGATTTTCTGTACGGGGAAAGACCAGCTCCTGTATTTCTTCTGAAAGTAGCTGTATGTTACAGCCAATCCAAAGGGCCCAGAACCCATGGCTGGAGACTGCTGCTAGAATCAGAAGGAAAAAAATAAAAAAAGAAAGAAACGAGAGGTGCAAGAAAAAGTAATGCCTGCACTTCATTGCACCCCATTTTAAATTGATGCATCAGAAATTCTGCACTGACCTGAGCAAGCAGAGCAAGTGCAGATGACCCTCTGGGACCATGCACTGCCATACAGAGTGCTCTGCTCTCCCTTCCAGCTGCAAAATAATAATAATAATAATAATAATAATAATAATAATAATAATAATAATAATAATAACAACAATAAAATAAAGCAGGCAGACAGCAACCTGTTGCACCATCCCTGCAGGTGCCGGCTGCAGCCTGGGCACACAGAGCCAGTTCTGCCTTTTCAAGCATGAATAATGTTTCCAGATGAGGGGGGAGGGGGGAAGGAGAGAGCAAAGAGTAGAGCCAGGACATTTAAAATCAGAGCTATATTCAGCAAATGGCTGCTATTCCAACAGGCTCCGGGTGTTCGTCACTCAGATGCTCTTTCTGGCAATTCTTCTGGAGTTTTGTTTTGCTTTATTTCCTATTTGCTCTCAGTTTTTTACCTTCTCATGTTAGAAAGCATCCCTGCTCCACGCTCCTTCCAGCAGCAGCAGAGGAAACTCATCGACCGAGTGCTTCTCTGAGCCACCCCACCTTATGGATGTGAAGCGATCCCCAGGTGCTGGGTCTGCATCCCACACCTGCATTTGGTGGCACCAACCTCTACTCAAAGCCACCACCTGAAGCTGCCCCTCACATCCCTGCAATGCTGTCCGCACTCCCAGCAGCCCCCATGCCTTGCACCTTTCCACCAAAACCCAAAGGTTTGGGGCCATGGGGGTGGAGAAGAGAATGCAGTAGGATGGTGGGCAGCTTCACATTCCATCACCCCACAGAGCCTGGGTGCTACAGCTCCTGCTGCTCTGCTATGGCCGAGGTGGCCAAGGGGCTGCTACCTGCTCAGCACTGCCTGCTCCTCCACAGCTATTACAGACTATCAAGTAAATGAGACATGTTATAGGAGAGAAAAAGATAGTGAAGAGCCTGTATTTACACAGGAGCCTGTAATGAGTCTGTTGCTGTGTCAGTTCTGCATGCCTGACAAGGCAGACGAGATGAACTTTGGGTCTCCTGCCTTCATTTCATTTCCTTTTCATAAAGCCAAGCACAGCGGCCACAGATGAATTTTTCTCTCTCCTTTTCTACCCTGAGATGCCCTGATATCACCCAAGTGCACAGGCTGCTTCTGTGCCAACCCAGAGCCACCCCACCCAGCACAGACACCTTCTTCCCCCTCGTGTTCTCTGGGCAGATTCCTTCCACACATCCCTGATGACACACAGCTGGTCCCTTCCATTCATTTTGCTCCCACTATCAACAACTCCTCCAGCAGTGTCTGCAGGGCTGTTGGGACTGAAACCACACAGAAATAGCAAACAGTAACCTAGAGACAGGGAGGGGAGGGAGTTCAAAGTGTTTTCCTGCTGAAAGACAACCCAAGCCTCCTGCAAATAAAACTCTGGAGCTCATCAAGCAACTCTGACCGCTGAGGGTACTTAATAAAGATTACTTTTCTACAGCTCCACTTGCCTGAGGCATCATTTGTTTCTAATGAGATGCTCCATGGGATTTAAACGCATGAGAGCAGAGCAAGCATCAAACCACAGCCATTACTATGATAACAAGCTTTCTGCTCCAAAACTCAATTGCTCAACGCCATATCCCGCCCTGGCAATGCTCCTCAGCCATGCCAAGCTGGGCAAACACAGTGCTTGCAGCTACCCCATAAGCATTGCCCCAGATGCTCCGTTGGGAGCTGCGGTGCTTGGGGCACTGCTTGCTGGTCCCCAAAACCCAGCACCAGCTCCTGCCATGGACCTGCACAGCTGGGGTGGCCCTTCCATGGGACAGCAAAGACTTTGCACAAGCGCTGCAATACCTTGGTGCCAATGCAACCATTCTTGTGGGATGGCTGATATATTTTGGAGTACGTCAGGAAAAATAAAGCGCTTCTTTCCAGGGCTGTACCAGGGCCCCAATGCAACAAGCGTGCCAAAATATTCCATGTGCCACCAAAATGGGTAGAAACACAGCAGACAATAAATGCTAGAGGGTTGCAACTGCCAAACTGTGCAAGGGATGTGGAACAAAAGGTTCTGAGATGCAGAAGCCAAACAACACAGTGGACTTTTGCCGACAGTCGGATGGGAAGAAGTGCAGAGCAGCTGGGCATGGCCTGAAAACAGCCTTGCAGCAAAAAGGGTAGGGTTATCCTGCCACAGTGCAATGAAATGCTTGTGAACCAGCCCTGGTGCAAAGCAAACGCTATCTGTTGAACACCAGGGAGGGCACACACCTTTTCCTGAGCACAAATCCTGTACAATACTTGCGTCTGCAAAGCAGCGAGATGGGGCAGCTTCTGAGTAACAGGCTGGTGGGTTTGTCTTGCCCAAGAACACAAATTGGGGCTGGGAAGGAGATCCTCAGACAAACCCAAACTGCCACTACACGGTGACTTTTCAGTCTCTGTTATCCCTTGGGGTTGGCAGGAACATCACAGAAGACTTAAGCTCATGTGGGATGAGCCTAGGGCGAGATTGCAGGCATTCATCCTGACTGCACCTCTATGATATGAAAGCAGGAATAAATCCCAGAGGACACAGCACATGCCAATCAGCCCCAGCATCTGCCATGTGCTGCAGCAATCCCCCAGCAAGGACAAATGTGCAAATAGAGCCCCTTCCCTCCATCCCTGCTCTAGCTTCCTCCCTGAACGCAAGTGCAGCAGCACAGGATGCACGAGCTCCCAGCATTAACAGACAGCAGGCGTTCCAATACTTTTCCCCTTGTCCATCAGCCCTCTGCACCTCTCATCCTGACCCTCCCTGTCTGCCCTGCTGCATGCTGCAAGCTTTCATGCCCGGGTTCCAGCTCCAGCATCACACAGCAGAGTCCTACAGCACTGAGAGCTGATGGCTCGGGCTGAGATCAGGTCCTTCCCTCCATGGACAATTCAGGAGCATCTGGAGCAGTTATGCTTTCATGGCTATTGCTGAAGAGAGATGAGTCAGAAACACATGTGAGGTGACAGGTGACATCTGCATCGAGGCCAGCTGCAGTTAGCTGGGAGCACCTGGCTGTTCTTTTGCAGTAGACCTGCTCTTGCAGAAGGAGATCATCAGGGCCCATTAATAATTACTAGATTCTCTTCATAATGAAATCGCAGCCCTCAAGGTTTGCAGCACTCTCTCTTCCCCTCCTCCTGACAACACAGAGGTCCTTTCCCAATGCTCCTACATATTGCTCAAGAGGAGATCTGACTCCATCCATGCCAGGAAGCAGAATGCACCGCATGGCCCTGTGCTGGAACAGCCATCCAGGGACACGCAGCACCCAGAGGAGATACTGCCTTAACCATCCTTCTATTCCATCAGGAAAAAAAGTACCCAAGAAGCTTGAAGAAAGGCCACAGCATGTACCAAGCAGTAAACAAGATCCTCACGGAAGTACAAAGCACTCATGGGCAAACTTTGCTCTCATGGATGCACTCTGGAGGACGGAGGCACAGATGATCCCTTCCCTTCACCCTGTGCACATAGGCTGAGCTTCTCCTCCAGCTGATAAAAACTCAGTTTATTAAATAAGGCAGGACTCCAACAAGGGTAAATCCACAGATAATTTCACTCATTTAAACCTTATTTCATCTCTACCAAGTAGACTTATTTCCATTTAACTATCTTAATTCTTTTAGCACTATCCAGCTCCCAAATTGGTTTCCACAGCAGAATTGACATTCAGCCATCATTTTCACATCAAGTCCCATTTAGTTTCTCCAAACCCCTGCAGCGTCTGGAGGTACACAGGGAATTCATTAGCAGTGTCTTTGGGAAAACTCACCTGCCCTCCTGCAGCCTCGGTGCCACCTATGAGCTGATCCACGAGCATCTGCCTCTCTGCTTTGTGGAGATGAGTGCTCCTGGGCAACAGGCTAGGATGCTGAAGGCATAGGAAGGGATCTGCCTTCTGTTTCTGCCATTCTGCTGACCATGGTCTGATTTTTGGGAGCTCCTGTGCAGAGCCAGGAGTTGGACCTGGCGGTCCTTATGGGTCCCTTCCCATTCTATGGTTGTACAGTCTGGCCCTGTGCACATCTCCTCCCCATACAGGGCACCCAACAAAGGGCTCTGGGGAAGAGGTGCTGCCCCTGGACCTTCCCAACAAAGAGGAGAATCCAGGCTGGGGGCACCCACTTTTCCTGCTGCTACTATTTCATGCATGGGTCATTTCCTATTTACTCTCTTTTGTCCCCCTCATGCACAATGCAGCCAGCAAGCACAGTCTGCAGCTCTATGGGCATCATCCAGAAAGCCAAACCCACTTGGAGCATAGGAAATCCATCCTTCCTTGACTGCCTGCAGGCAGAGCCTGGGGCAGGGCATGCAGGGGGCTGCAGTGTGTGCTGATCACAGGGCTCCCGCTGCACCGGGGCTTTCTGCACAAGTCTGGCTTGGGCTCAGGGCTGGAATTTATTCTGGCAGCTGTTTGGGCAGGAAACCAAGCATCTTTCATTCATGTAATTGACTTTTTATTCACACACACACACACACACACACACACACACACATATATATATATATATGAAAAAATAATGAAAGGAATGACAGAGCAGCTCTTGCTAGGACTGCTTTGACTCCATGAAAGCAAAATATCACCGTTCTGAACACCTGACTGGCTGAACCCAAGTGCTGCCCAGGGTGTGAGGTGTAAAGCAGAGGGAATGGCTCCCACCTCTGACCCTGGGTGTGGGGATACCTTTCCATTCACACACTGCTGTCCCTCCTCTGATGGCACAGCAGTAACACAGAGCAGCACCAACCCTCTCCCCAGTTCCTCTCCTTACCCCCACTGTCCTGCTTTGTGCTGGATGAGCAGTGTAACTTCCCACTGGGATCTGTCACCATATCACACACATGTGGCTACATAATGAAGCAAAGCACAACGTGCACTGACTCCCAGTTAAAGGATGGATAAGGCAAAATAGCTCTGCACAGAGGGCTGGGAGATGCTCTGTGTCACCAAATCCACGTCCCAAAGCAATGATCTGAGATATCAATCTGCTAATAATTTCTTATTCCTATTATCATGGCACATCTGCAAGAGGGATTTGTTAAAAAAAATAATAATAAGGACTTGTGCACATAACTCAGAAAACATGAATTAAATATCAGTTCACCAGATGATGCAAGGAGACACCAACAATGCTCTGCTACACAGGGCCATGCAGGGCAGCAGGAAGCCAAGGGAGGGCTGTTTGCTGGAGGTCTGGTTCCAGGCTGCCTCTTCCCACCCACTCCAGTACCCACAGCTGCATGGCAATGCCTTCCCATGCCCTAGGGGATCCCAAGAACATTTCCTTGACATCGCAGTTCCAGGAGCTCAGCAGGTGTATGAGATTCACAGCCCTTTCAGTACTCCACATTTTGGAAACCCTGCCTAGAAGCAAGGATGAGCGCCTCAGGCTGGTTCTTCTGCTCACACCCCACTGTCATTTTGGGTTCTTGGAGCCTGCTTCTCCCGCACAACGCGCGCTAGGAGGGCTGCTCCAGGATGGGAGCAGAAGGGAATGCAGAGTTCAAGCCTGAAAATAAGATTTGAAGCACCGTATTTCCCGTGCAATCAAGAAAAGAAAGAAAACAGCAATTTTTCCAAGCACAGAGCAGGTTACAAACTGGTCCTGTGCATGCCATGCAAAGAAGGTCACCCCATGGGCCACACTCTGGCACTCCGGTGCCCATTTTGCACCGACAGTACCTCTAAAGCTCCCTATAATGCAACACACATACTGACCCCAGTGCATTCCATTACCAGATGGCTTTCAGGGTTATTTTAAACGTCAGCTTGCACCTCCTTTGAATATTCCAACATTCTGCTTTCCTTCAATACGCAGTGCCGACTGACTGGGGAATGGTTTCAGGGCTGTCAGTCATATTTTTCTTTCCTTTTATTTTGTTTTCTTTTTTTCCTGATTTTTTTTTTAAATTTTTTAAAATAAAACTGCATCTTGGAAACAAAACAGAAACAAAACCCCAACCCCTTCCTCAGCTCTTTACCCATCTGCTTCTGACTCTGTTTTCAGAGGAGCTGCTTTAGACCCATTGCTGTGGGAACTGGCTGAGCCCTGAGCCCCTTGAGTCCTTCACACCCAGCTCAGGGCTGTGGGTGTCCCACCCCCAAGATAGGGGCAGTTGGGGACATGAGCTCAGGCTCTCTGCCCGCCCACATGTAACACAGTAGCTGTGACCTCTGGTGCTTGTTAGAAGGGTTGAGGATGTTCCTTCCCACTCCCACAGCAACATTACTCCTGAAATCTCAACCCCTGCATTCCCTTTTCAGCATCCTAATGCCAGTTGCACTTCCTTACCCTATCCAGGTGAAGAAACCCAGTATTTCTATTCTGGACTCCCTGGGATGGAGCCCAGCCCCGTAGAGCAGTGCTGCAGCTTGGGGCATGCGAAACTAAGGATGCTCCCATGAACCAGCACCTGCTGCTCACACCCTGCATCTGTGCTAAGCACCGAGGCGTGCAGTTGTGTGCTGACGTTGGGCAGCACAAATTGGCAATCTGAACTGTGCTGGAGAATAATTGATATTAAGGATGCGACTTAAGACCCACTGGAGCATTAAGAATTCCTTTAGCCAGTTGTGGAAACCAGCACAGAAGGCAAAAGCAGCCATGGCAGGCAGATTCCCATCTGGCAGGCAGATCCCCCTCTCCTGTCCCAGCTCTTGAAAACTCCTCCTCATTCCCCTGCAGTGCAGGAGGGCAGCCACGCCAGCTCCTCACCATCTGCAGCCCTAATGCCATGAAGGAGTTTTCACCTTCAATATCCCAGCCATCCTCGTTCTTCAATATCCTCATAACATCCTGTCCATCCCCATCCTTCAATACCCTCATAACAATCCATCCATCCCCATCCTTCGAATCATAACATCCCATCCATCCCCATCCTTCAATATCCATCCGTCCTCATCCTTTGATTCCCTCATAATGCACTTCTCATCCTCACCCTAGGTCCAGGAGGAGGAGGACCTTCCACCAACATGAGATGTAACCTCAATGCTCCCCAAGCGCCATGAAGGGGATGCCTAACAGCCCAGCTGCATTTCTGAGCCATTCTGAGCTCTGCAAGCAAAGGGGAGAAGTAATTTTACTTCATGCATCACCTGTGAAAGCTGCAAATGCAGACAGGAAGAGATTAGCTTATCTGCAACAAATAGTTAAAAGAACAGCTGATAGCTCCAGAGAACTGCCAGGAGAGGCAGATCCTTCCCAACAGCAAGTTTCATTATGAGGTTTCTGGATGCATTTCTTTTCCCTAATCCACGCAGGCAGAAGCAGAGATGACAGTGCCTCTTCCTAAGCACTTTTTAATAAAGCCCAGAGGAGAAGCAATGCCTGGGACTCAGTTACAAATGGAGCAGCTTTGAGTTATTAATGTTCTTGTGGGACGCTCAGTTCAGGCTCAAACACTCCTCTCTCATCAACGTGGGGACAAATACATTTGCAACCAAAATCACTTCTTTCTCTGCAAAGAGCTCAGGGGGCTGACATGAGGCGGAGGGAGCTCCATCTCTCAGCGCCTCCTCCAGGAGCAGCACTCACTTCCCATTTACACAGAAAGAAGTTCCCATCAGGAAACATTAGCTCCGTCGGCATCAAGGCAAATGTGTTCACTCGCCAAAAAAAGTAAAAAAGAACCAAACACAAAAAAACAAGACATTTCATTTGCAACACGACAAGAACACAAGCACAAGGCTGCAGCTCCGGCCCCACAGCGGGAACCCAAGGATGGCACTCACCGATGCGCAGGGCGTGTGGGCTGGCAGCCGTCCTCATCAGCCACAGCAGAAGGAGCACCAGAGGCGCCCATACACGGGGCATCTTCCATAAATCCTCATGGAGCCCAACGGTGGTTTGGGCATGACATCACTCTGTGGGGAGAGCACAGCACCGTGAGCACCGCGCAGCGACCATGGGGAGTTGGAGCCGCGACGAGGATCCATTGAACAGAGGGGAGGAGGGAGCAATTGACAGACCATGAATTGTTTGGGAATTGGAGTCAAACTGGGCCACCAGCTTCTAGCAAAACATGGGAGAGAAACCCAAGGAAAAGTCCAAATATTTCATCTTGGCAATGGCAGCAGTTCCACAAAAACAAATGGAAATCAATATTGAGCCACATCTTATTTCATTCCTTGTATATATATATTTTTTTTCCCCTTTAAAATTTAAAACAACCTGCAACTTCCTGGGTTTGGGATAGGACCAAACACTCATAGCAAAACACAAATGAAGGGATGGCATTCAGAGACTGACCAGGACAGGAGCTCCTCTTAGTGCTTCAGCCCCATCTCCTTCCCAACAAGACGAGACCCTGAGGGTCCATTCTCCCCTCCTCCTGCCAGGCAGTCCCATGCCCAGCACAGAGCTCTGACGTTCAAAATCCCAACACAGACGGAACGCAGAGGGGCTCATGAAGAACCCACAAAGCCCTCCCAGGTGCAGGTAACGGCACACTGTTCCACACAGATCCCCGCCGCGCAGTTCAACACGTCGTTAACAAACACCATTTCCACTAGTTAGATCAAGATTTTGCATTATGAAAGAAATTCTTGTCCCTCGTCTTGATGAAATTATCTCTGCAGGCAGTAATGTCCTTAAATGCTGACTCTGAGCGTTTCCTGTTGCCTTCTCTCTCCTCCAGCTTTCTGGCAAGCACTCCTGTGCTCTTCCATTCATCAAATATGGGCCCATGGGGATGATGCAAGGCAGGGGCTGAGCCCACATTCACTCACCCTCCTGCACCATTTTGCTATAGGAAATCCAAGCTCCTGTGCTCTCACATTTAAGAAAATCAGGTGATGGCTCAGGTGTTAGCCAGGCATCCCAAGTGTGCTCTGGTTTCCTGCTCAGCACATGTTAAAGCAGCAGGAGCTGCTCAATCCCACCTGGAAGTCATTACCCCACCCCTGCAAAGGGCAGTGCAATTTTCTCTTTTCAGTGGGAGTCACAGAGTAATGCTTACCAGGGAAAAGCCCAAAAAGGTGAAGCGTGTGGTAAATTGGTTGCTCAGAAGCGTTGGCAGCAGCAGCAGCAGCAGTGGCAGACTGTGGAGCAACATATCATTTGAGCATTTCGAAGCAGTTATTGCAGAACTTTCCAAGCTATTGACAAAGCAGCAGGAGCAAGTTGGATTTACCCATCTGCAAATACTCCACTGGAGCTGTGCGGGGCACAAAGCTCCCAAAGCCCCAAGGTGCTGAGCTGCCCCAAAACGCACGAGCAAGTATCATAGCTGCAACTGCAGGGCAGCAGCCTCGTGGGCTGCAGCAGGGAAAAGTAGAGGGAAAACAGCACAGTGGGCACCCGCGTGCTGATCCCAATGCAGCAGAGACCCAGGACAGAGAGCTGCTCCTGTCTGCAGCCTGGCGTGGTGAAGAGGTGAAGCACACGGTTTGCAGGCACGCAGCTGCCTTTGCATCACCAGCATGGAGTTAATAGCAAAGGCAAATAACAAACACAGAGCACCCGCTGTGCCCCGCTCCGTGAGCGGCGGGGCTGTAATTACCTGGAACATGGAGCACAGAGGGGGGCTGCCTTCACCTCAGCATTACCCACTGCTCAGAACAACTTGGCAGCGCTTGGTTTTGTGAGCGCTAACCCGAGGGACAGCTGTAGGCAATAGGAACACACCTTGGGTTCAGCAAACAGCAGCGCTGCACAGCCTCCCACCGCCCTACAAGGGACCATCTGGTGATGGAGGTGCTCCAGCACTGTGCCTGGGACGAAGAGTAGAACACAAGGATGAGAAAGAGGGCAGGGAGCAGATGCTTCTCCCTTAGCACAGCGTCAGGGCTTCCGTTCTCAAAGCACCGCAGTCCTCTGCGCTCTCCTCATTCCCTCACTGCTCTCGGGTTCCTCTCGTTCTCTAAATTTGGGGATGGAAGGATTATGAGAACAAAGTGTTGGGAGCTGTGGGGACGCAGCTTTGCAGTTCAGCTCTGGATCTTAGGACAGCTGCAGGCCACGGGCTGCCCAACGCGCTGGCCAAGCTCCGCACAGCATCAGCCTGTCTTCTTTTCCCTTTAATTCTCTCTTCACATTTAGCCTTGAAAATTCAGAAGAAAATAAATCAAGCCTAGATAAACAGTTGTGGGCTCTCTCAGAAGATAAAAGTCTCTAAACACCAAGCAGAATTAAGGACAATATCCCTCTCAGAAGAAGCAATGCGTTCCTGAAGCTACTTATACATTTTTAACGACCGAGCAACAATACTCCTCTCCATCACTATTGCCACATCTTCCTGACACTTCCAGCTTTCCACAGAAAATTTCTTGGCACAGCGAAGAGCCAAAAAGGAGAATAAAATGCTATAATTGCAGAATAAATCCCTCCTGCGGCTGCTACAGCAATAGTGAACCGAACCACAGCTACATCCCTCTGGAGATGCCCTGCCAGGGGTGCTCAGGAGAAACAGCTGCACTGCTCAGCGCTGCCAATCCTGCTCTTTCCCTGCAAGCTCGGCGCTCATGCCACGTCTGCCTCAGCGAGCACCTCACTTTCCAAACCTACAGTCCCAATGTGAACTCCTTTTGCTTTTACACAAGCAGACTTTCACCCAAAATGCTACTTTGGAGGTGGCTTTGGCGTTGACGGATCTCTCTCTGCATCCCTCGATGGATGGTGAGAAAATGCAGCTCGAGAAAAGCTGGAGCCGTCCTCGCAGCTGAGACAACACATTTAACAGCTGCAGAGCAGCGAGGAATGCTGAAAAACTGTCGAGAAATATCAACAAATGGCTTCACAGAGCCTCCCCCATCCTTTCAGCAGGCAAAGAGAGCTGCTGCCTTTTGCAAAGCTTTTTCTGTGGAGAGGCTCAAATGTAAACGGAGCTGACGAGAGGGAAAAAGGCTGAAAAGCATTGCAACAGGCGACTGTGGGCCAGAGGTTGTGCTGTGAGACCCTTGGGAGGAAGGGAATCACATATCTCCCCCAGGGATGCTGAAATGAGTGCTGAATTAAACTGAAAGCTCGCCCCATGCAAAGCCATGAGCAATATGCTTTCCGCTGCAAAATGTGTAATTAACACAGGTAAATCACTACCATCAGGTATCGTTGCAGTCAAAACCTCAGAGCTGCCCATTTCCTCCCCTTCATCCTCCCCAGCTCCAGCACATGCTGACCAACTCCTGTCCTCATTGCTTCAGGGTAAAAACGATGTGTCTCCATCCCAATTCCTCATCCAGACAAGGAACTAAGTCAGATGTTTTGCAGTGCGACCACCTCCAGCCCTAGAAGTACGGGAAGGATCCAGACTCAGGGCAGGGTTGGGACTGGCATCACCTCACATCACATTGAGGTGGAAAGAAAACAGGAAAAAGATAAGAAAGAGAATGCTAAGATCATATGTGGGATTCTGTCCCTCCCCTGTGCCCACCATATCAGCAAACAGCAGCAATTAAAAGCCCTGCACACATCTGCTCTGCCCACTGCAGGCACTCCTAATGGGCCCTGGGCTGCTATCATGCAGGAACCATCATGACAAAGGGAAAGGGGACAGCTGTGGGTAGAAAAACTGCAGGTTTCCTCCCAGCAAGGCCAGCAGCTGCCATCAGTGGGGCTGCCCACACCTAGCTCCTGGCATGAGAGAGTCAGCGGGGTTGGCAAGACCAATAGCATCAATAAGCCCCAACACCAACCTATGTCTGCGACCATGGCACAGATGCTGTCCCTCTGTGGCTCCTGGATGGAAGGAGGTGTCCTCAGGCAGTTCCCGAGATGGAACTCCCCACGTAGCTTCTGCTCAGAAAACCATCTCTCCATTCTCCTTCGAACCACCAGTAATTCCATTTCTGTCACTCTCCTGTGCTGTGGTTCTGTTCTGCTGAGCATGTGCGCTCCTGGGAAGCTGCTCCCAGTGGTGTGTTTGCAGCCATTGAACCTTCGACAAGGAGCGGTCTTGAAAACCACCAACTTCCCCTTTGAAGATGTTTGGTGTTCTCCTGACCCACGGGGGGTATTTCCCCACAGGATGCCCTTCCATCAAAATGCTGTGATGGAAACACTTTGGCTCTCTAAAGAGCAGAATCTCACTGTGCTGAGCCCCACTCCAGAGCCCATAGTGCAGAAGAATCACTCCCAGCAGGTCCCCATACACACAAGGGAAGTCCTAAAACATGAACCAGGGGGAGAAAAAGCCCCTAAAAGCGTCAGCCCAATCTCAGGGTTGCAGGGAAGAGGCAGCTCTGTTTCATGTACATCCTTGGCAGATTCAGTATGAGAAAGAAGGGAAAACGAAGAAGTCTCCACCACCTCAACCTGTGCAAAGCGCTTTATGGCCTCTGCTCCTCTTACAGCAACCAAACCTAAAGGGAAATAAATAGGCTCGTGTGCCATCCACGATCCAGAGAACAGTGTGAGCCATTCCAGCCCCAAAAGCCTCAATCAGAGGCTGGAAGGGGACGTGTGGGACAGGCTGAGATTGCGAGGTGTGTTGGTTGGTGTGTACACTACAATGCAGCGTGGATTTGGGGTGTGTGTGGGGACAACACAGCATATGGCTCTGAGGGAGGTGGGAACAGGGATGGCTGAGCTGAGAAGGAGCACACAGAAACAGTGGGGTGGGATGGGATGGGAGCAGAGGGGGAAAGCCCGCACAGAACTGCACAGGCGTGCAGAGAAAACATCCCAGAGCAGCGAGTTGCCCACATACCCTGCTGCTTTGCTTCCATCACTGCCATAACACTCACAAATCCCACAACAGCTTTAGGCTTCACGTATGGTTCTGCCTCAGTTACGAGCCACCTTTCTCCTGTTTGCAGAGGGCCAACAGCCCTGCTCCTCAATGCAGAACTCGCTCAGACTGAGCTGCCTCTGCAGGAGACTGAAGCTCTCCATGGGCAACTGCCCCACAGATCCACGTGCAGCCTCCCTGCTCACACCCCACAGACCCAAGTGTGGCCGCATTTGCACCTATGGGCCACACGTGGATCTGCAGGACAGACGGGTTGACAGTTGGACTTGATGATCTTAGAGGTGTTCTCCACCCTCAATGATTCTGTGGCTCCAATTGCAAAAATTCCCTTTGTGTCTGCATTGTGTTATGAGCAGAGGAACGTCACGCACCTGTGGGTTTTGTCCTCAGGCTCAATGGGCAGCGAGCACAGACCAAGACCACATCAGTTCAACAAAGCATCATGCAGTTCCCAAGCTCCCGGGGTGCCAGAGGGGAGATGAGCCTTCTGGCTGCAAAATCCCACAGATCCAAACCCACCGCAGCCTTCCACCAATGCCCAACCACTCTTCCTTAAGCTGACAGCAGCTTTTCAGCCCGAGAATGGCTCAAAGCACTTATAAAGAGAGATTTTTATGAGCACTCCCCAATCCTTCCCGGCTCCTTTTCTTCGACGCGTTGAAATAATTAAAGTCTTCCATCAAATTATGCTGAAGATCTCTATGAAAAGCCTTTAATTTCCATTCGCTTAATGTAACTCCATCCGCCAGATGAACTCTGTGGGGGGCTTTTTTGTTTGGAATTTTTCTTTTTTCATCTCTTCCCCTTTTTTTTTTTTTTTTTCCATGCTGGGAAATGTTAATTTGATTTCCCCCTGGCTGGAATTCAGGGCCATGCAGGGTGCTGTCAGCCCCACACACTATGGGGTGATCTCCAGCTCCCTTTAATTTCAGTGGGTGCGTTTAATCAGTTCCTGGGGGATGCAGTGAATCTCTGTACAGGGCTGCAATGGGAGCAAAGCTCCAAGTTCACAAGGAACACGAATGCCAGCACTGCCCTGACCCTACAGGAGGAGATACCCACAGTGCTGCGCAGCAGAAAAGGGAAGGGTTCAAGTTTTATCTAAACAGGGGAGATTGCCAAGCTGACCTCGTGCTCATGGACTGCAGGGATTTCCAGCTGATAGAAATAGATCTTTCCACCATAGAGATCTTTTCAGCTGATAAAGTCCTTAACGAAGAGGGGGCTCCCCAACAGAGAGCCACTATCTCCAGCAGCTGGGCAAACCACCACACAGTGCTCATAAGAGCTGCAGTGGTCCATAGAAATGCCAACATGAAGGATGAAAGAACCGAGCCTGCAAGCAAACCAAACCACATCTCCATTCCCCTGTTGTTATTCCCACAGGAGTTTCACTGCTTGGAAGCCCTTCTGTCTCTACACAAAAAAAGTCTCCTCAGACCATCGCTGGTCTGCTCATCATCACGGATGCTGCACGTCAGCATCTCAGGAGGGTGAGTTCACCACTGCTGAATGCCTACACCTGATGGATTTTCTCAGTGTTGGGGACATCCTACAGGTGCTGGTGCAGCTCTATGCATTGGGCACCTGGACCAGCACACACACCCAGCAGCCCCATAGGAGTGTTGCTATATCCAGGGTTCAACTGGAACAGCAATGCTGTCATACAAACCAGAGCAGCTGAAGCTCAGATTGGACCGAGGAAGACAAGAGGCTGCTCAGTGATCTGGCAGAGGGACAATTCAGCCCTTACACGTGGTGTGACCACACTAATGTGAGAATTATGTCCCTGTCAGCTGATAAGCACAGGGATGGCTCTGTGCCTGCAGCCCCTTCCTCGTGGAGCTCAGGGGCCAGACATCACTCAGGAACGTGATGCTATGGAGAGCACGGGGCCATGTCCTCATGCAGCCACAAGGTCTGCTCGTTTCCAGGGGCTGAGTGAACTGCAGGAGCTCTCAAGTCCAAAGAAAAAAAAACCCAAAAAAAACTAGCAAATTTATGGCACCTCTGCTGATGCTTTGTGAGCAATTTACAGGAGTAAAAGCACAGGCACACGGTGCTCATAGCAGATGCTCAGCAGAAGGGTGAGGCTGTTTATAATCTCCTGCTTGATTTCGTCGCTGTAAGAACAGAGCAGATGCTAGGAGATGGGGTTAGGAGCACTCTGTGGGGTCTCATGGCTAGCAAGTACACATGGGTGAGAGGCGAGAGTTTCTGATCTGGGCTGGACTTAGAAATCAAACTCCCAGCAAAACCCCAGGGCTGGGAAAGGCAATGACTCCAGCACAGCAAAGCACAACACCAGGGGTTTCATCAACATGACCGCTGCTTGGATCAACTGTTTTCTCTCTTAACACATTAATTTCACCACCTGGACTCAGTGAGAATAACACTGCAGATCTCTCCAGTGAAGAGCTTTGAGGTCTCATGATGAAGAGCGCTCTGCAGGACTCATCCATCATCATTAGCTCCAGTCAGGAACAACCCAGAGGCTGGAAAACTCGAGCAACGCTTTTCCAGCTGCATTTGGAACACATTCCCTTCCTCAAATCACACTAAACCTGTGCCCTGAGCTTAACATTTAAAACAGCGAGGAAATAACACGTTTTCACCACATTTCACCGCAGCTCAGCCGTTCCCATTTCCCTCCACGACTGAAGACGTGAAATTCCAAATTGGTAAAAGTTCACTGCAAAACACAGCCCAAATGGATGATGCAAGGCTCCATGAGATGCTCTCATCAGACAGAGATTTCCCAGTTCAAGCAGTGTTCACAGCTCGTCACTAATGACTGAGGACATGCAGCACATTGCTGGTACCACTGGATCGTGCTCTGCCCCCAGTCACCACTATGGACAGCACAGGGTTGGAGGTAATTAATGGCACGTTAACTAACCTGTTGGTCATCTGCTGCATCTACAACTCATTTCTGCCCTGTGCAAACAGAGTGGATTTGCTGGAGTTAAGAGAGGAGGCTGAGCAGCCCTCTCTGAACGCTCACATCCCAATAAACCTGACATCAAGCTGTGCTCACTGGATGGCACAGCAACGTCCCAATTTTCCTCTTCCCACCGAAACGAGCCAAACCAAACACTGCAGACACAATGTCACCGAATGCAGCTGGCAAGCTTCTTTCAGGCTTTGCCCTCTCTGCGTCAGGACTCTGCGGGAGCCCGGCAGACCTAAGAATTAGGATGGCATTTTCAGAGCATTCAGACGTGATTTGGGTTCAGCAGCAACCGATGCAGGGTTGAGAAGTACAGAGAGGACAGAGCCTCACCCACGTCCTCTAGATGTCCCAGCAAAATATGGCCCAGATCTCTACATGCTCAAGGAGGGAAGAGGCCCAAGTTTCATGGCTTCCTTCCCATTTTAGGCTCTGCATGGGGCTGCGAGACACAAAATCAGAGCTTCGTAGTCTGCAGGGGAATCCACTTCCCAGGAAACGAGACACTAAAAATAACAGATGCTTCCCCAAGGGCTCCTAGCTCAGTTTGGTAGACCCAAGGGGCAGATGTTCTTAGACTCACAGCCAGGGAAATTTTGGTAATGCCTCCAAAATTGCCTTGCAGTTTTTTCAGGGTTCACCCATCAGCAATGTCTGACACAGCAATGGAGATGAAGACTGTGTGGGTGGGTACACACTGGTGCCTGCTAGTGAGGCTGTAAAAGATAACACACACAGCAGCGTGGTAGTTCGGTCTACTGAATTGAGACTCCAGGAATCCACTTTTAGCTCTTCAACTGCCCTGTTCCCTATCTTTAAATAACTCACTACCTCTTCTTCCCACCATTCCCCAACTATAAAATGGGTCTTCTTGCCTTGGGACTGCATGGATCTATCCAAATGAGCTACAGCAACACTTCCTCTGTCACACCATATGCTTACCTTGAAGTCCCGACATCGATTCAAAGGTGGATCGCAGTGACTCTGCATGGAGGGGAGATGCCTTCAACTCTTTCTCAGAGTGCACAGAAACATATGCACACGCTGACAAGGTCGCACTCCCTTCCTAAGGAGGTTTGGGAGTTAAGATGAGAAACACCAAAGAAAAATGAAATCTTGTTATAGAAAAACCCAACAAGCTTCCTGTACATACACACACAGAGCTCGCAGCACTCAGGTGGAAAACTCATCCATTTGGGGAACATATGCCCACAGAAGCTTGATTCGATAAGATGCGAGGCACCTGGCCCTGCTCCAGCACAACCTCCAGACATGTGCTCACACCACAGCTCACTTCAGTGCCTGGCTTTGGGGCTCAGACAACGCTCAAATAGGAAGGAGGAAGGCACCCAAGCATTTGGCTGAGTGGGAATCACAGGGTTTGACACCAAACCCCAACAGTGGATCTACTTCAGGCTTTGTGGCACACAGACAGAAGGCTTCAGAGCAGTCTGAAACTGCTGTCAGAGAGTTATTGGTCTCCAGAGACTGAACTCAGATGCTATCATCTTCTCCGTCCACCTCCATCTCTGTTACCATTTTATTGTGAACATTTGTGATTTAATTTCTGCCTCCCCCAAGCTCTTTTCTTTTCCAGCCCCACTAAAATCTGGATGGCTTTAAAATCCTTGCGCGCCTTGATGAGAGAAGGGCGTAAACAGCTCCTTTGGGTGCAATGGATTACATTCTCCTGCAGTGTGCCTACAAAGTCAAAACCAGATTCTTCCTTTTTACAAGAACACATTCAAAGCCCGTTGATTCAAGCCTTCTTCATTACCTTCAGAGTCTCTGAGACTGAACTTTTTGGATCAAGGTTTCTAATACGACATTCAGGTGTGTGCCTGTACCTGCTCAGCCAGCCAGCCCAGCGCTGCTCCCCGCATACCAAGCCTGACTTCTTGAGAAAAACACATCCCAGAAAAACTCTCTCCCTCCCAAATTCGCAACCCTTGCTCCCCCCATCATCACTGAACTCAGCATTTCACCAACGTGCACAGGGGTGATTCCTCCCAGCAGGCTGGGAGCATTATGGAGGTTGGAATCCCTCCCTAGGAGCAGTTACAGACCATTACTAAGCTGAACCTGGGGACTCATCACCAAGGTTATTGCTCTGGAAGCAGCTCTTGCTGCCTGCTACAGAAGCTGAAGATGAGGACTTAAGCTTATGATTGCGACAGTATGGAGGTATGGAAACTTCCACGCGCCGAGAACTATAAGAGCTCAGTTATGGCTCCTGCCTGGCCATTCCAGTCCACTTCAATTGCTGAGGCAGTCATCAGATCATCCCACCTGATCCCATCAAGATCGTTGAGCAAAGCCATCCACTAGAACGTGTCATCACACAGGCTTTGCAGAGCTGGCAAGCAGGCCAGCACAGTACAGACACCCCTACAGCAGAGAAGGATGGACACCCACTGTGCCAAAGCCTACAAGAGAGTAAATTTCCAACCACAAGTGGGTGGAGGTACAGGACTGTACCTCTCCCTCCTCAAAAAGGGTTTCCTTGTAAAAAATAACCAGCAACCTCCAAGATGGTACCCACACCATGGCAGCTACCAGATTTTCCTCCATCATCTTATTCCAGTCTATCGTAACCCAGCTCCAGCCAGTTACCCATCAGCCACACTCCCAGAAGCATCAAATTTTGCTCAAGCCAACCAAGCATGCCACTGTGAAAGCACAATTCTCCCTCTCACACGGTGTTTCCTGCTCCCTGACAGTCCCAACCCAAAATAGATAAGCAGAAAGACAGCCCCACGATCCAAAACCTCAATATCCGAGCACAAGAGCAGCGGTGAGCAGACAGATGGAAACTCATCAGCGAGCAGAAGGCAGCAGTGAGATCACCACGATGCCTGGGAGAAGCAGTACCCCAGATTTATGTCCAGGTTCGAGCGTCTGCTGGAGCAGAAGGTCAGAGGAACAGCCCTGCCTGCCAGGGAAGAGGAGCAGTAAATTCTGCTTCCTACCACAGCTGGCCTGGAAGTTACAGAAGGGTGAAATTGTTCTGTTACGCCATCCTGAAGGATGACATGGTTTTCCCAGAATGTTCTTGCTCCCATCACTCTAAATTTCAGACCCCGTATGGGACTACTGAAATCCACAGCTGCATCTTCTGGGCTGTGTTACTATAAGAAGATAAATTGGACTCAAAGAAGAAAGTAATTTAAGACAAAACCACAACAAGTCAGATCGATCACCGACACAAGCACAGGATACTGCTTCTAAGGTGGGGAGACACAGCCAAGCAGAGCAGGTTGAAACCAGGTGGCCAGCTTGCAGCTTAATGTGAGCCCACCAAGATTTGAGGGAGAAGGAGATAGTTTCATGCAAACACAACTGAGGGAAACAATAGAGTCAGTGGTTTGCCAAAGGAGGAAAAAACACAGTCAAGTTCTGAAGAAGAAATGGATTTTAATGTGTTTCAATTAATAAAGCGCATTTCCACTCATCAATTTTTAGAAAGTCTATAAATACCGAGCTTGCCAAGTCTTAATTACTATGGGTTGCTTCTTCCTCCCTCCCCTTCCGAAAAAGGCATCAGAAGTGCAGCTCTGTATCTCCACACTGGTGGGAATGGCAGTGCCCAGTGCTGTTAATAAGAGGCTGCCCACAGCCTGCAGGATCTCAGCCCTTCCCACGGGGACTTTCTACCCATTCTCATGCTCCAATTTTCATTCATCAAAAAATAATAATAATAAAACCCTTTCATCAAACATGCAGAGTGGATTGGTACACACATGCTTTCCCCCTCCTTTAATGATTCTGCCAAAGGAGAAAAATAACTCAGATGTGGCCAAGAACGAACATTTAAAAGTGTTTGTTGGTTTATAGCCATTCATTGCACTTAATTATAGATGTGTTATAACTTGCGTGGTCTTCCTTCCTTTTTTGAGCTGAGTTACAGCACCAGCCACAACCACACACTTCCACCTCCAACAACAGCGTTGCAGCAGATCTTGCTAAGCAATCATTTCCCAGAGCTTCTTGCCACGAGCAACGCACCCAACACAGATGCTCGTCACCTTCTGCAGTCCTCAGGAAGCCCAGGAGACCTGAGCAAGAGGCAAACACCTGCTGATGGGCAGTGAGCCATCCCCATGCAGGGCTCACAGGGCACCCTCAGGATACGACGTTTTTCACCCTGTAAGTTTAGGAGCAGATCAATGGATGCCAAGATTCCATGCGAATGCAGCTGGGTGCTCAACTAGATGCATACGTGATAACAAAGAACCTTCCCATCACAGATGGACCTCAAAGGGATGGCATGCACTGGATGGCACAGGGCAAAGAGGAAAAAAAGCCTTCCCTGGGTTCTACCAGGTCAACTTCCATCAACCCTCTCTCCAGTAACAGACCATTTCCCACCAATGCAGCAAGATGGCAGCTTCATGCTCAGGATGGCAGCTCAGGAACCCACCTCATCATCCTCCATCTCTTCCTTCCTCACATCTCCCTTCTGTTTGTGCACTTTGCTTCAGCTCTCCAACCAAAAGGGGAAAAAAAAAAAAAGGGGGGGGGGGATTAAGACATAAAAGTCTATTGATTGATTTAAAATTATGCTTTGAAACAAAGCCCTCTGGATTGGAAAGCTTGTATTTCAATGAGAAAAAGGGACGGTGGAAGTCAGGAAACACACCGAGAAATAAACAGCCTCGTCTCAGAGCACATATTTCCTCTTCATTATGCCCCTGAGAAGGTGTTAATATACAGCCTACAATATATTAATCACCCCTCTAACTTCCAAATGCGAAATGCATCATTAACATTCATGTTGTTTTCAATTAGTTTGCTGTATGGGAAGGAGGGGAACAAAGACAGGTTCCTTCACTAAATTTTGTTCCATTTGCAAAGCGTGGGGGTCATAAAAAGCAGCCTGAGTGAAACTCCTGCACTCTCCCCATCCACATGGGTCTGACAGCACGATGCAGAGAGCCCTCTAATTGATGTGGTCATTAGGAAAAGCCGATGCCATGGATAACGTTTGCAGGCAAGTGGGTAATTTAGGAGCCTACATTCCATTTTCAGGAGTGATTCAAGCACTCTGGGACAGATTTTAAAAGGATATCAGCCACCAAAATAGGCAGATAAACACCTTGTGGGATTGTTAAGATCCCCTGAACTAATAAAGGTCCCGACTCCTATTGATACTTCCATTTAAAAAGAAGGGCACTGAAGCTATTTTGATCCAAAGCCAAAGGCTTTCTCCATATAGAAACAAGCTCTGGGGAAAACCTGCTTGTTTATCACCCTTGAGAGCTGTTTGGGCAAAAGCTGTGACATTTCACATCCAGCCAAACCCTTCAGACCGTCCTGGCCATTCTGTCAAGGACTCCATCCAACAGCAAAGCTGAAGCAGTCCAACAGAACTTATTGACAGAACACTTTAAGGCTGGATTCTCCTCCCGATCCCACTCCCAGCTCACTTCCTCCCCAGAACAACCAGCCATGGGCTTCCTAAACTCATCCCAACTCCAACTACAGCACATCTTTCAGGAAAAGCATCCCACTGCAACGTCAAGTTGCCACGCAAGGACAGCTGGCCACAAGCCTTAGGAGCAAAATTACAGCTTCTAACGACTCTCACTGTTCAAAAACAGCTGTCTGATTTCTAGGCAGGGTTTCTTGAGCTTTAGTTACATGCAAATAGTTCTAACTGTATTTTCTTAGACAAAGGCTTGGAGTCACTTTGCCAGCAGGATTTTGTGATGAGAAATCGGACACTGCGAGCCCAGGAAGATGCTTCACATCTGAGATCCCACCTCCAAAAGGTACACAGTTCTGCTCCTCTGTGCTGACTTTAAGGGGACACCACAGAAGGGAGGCGGGATGGACTCAAATTGAGGTTTGCATATCCAAGTTCATCCCTCCCCAAAATATCATCCCTGGAGGTGTTTAGGAACCGGGGAGATTTGGTATTTATGGACATAGTGGGCATGGTGGGGGTGGGCTGGGCTTGGGGATCACAAAGGGCTTCCCCAACTGTAATGATTCCATGATGCCATCTCGCCCCCACACCAGCAGACAGCTCAACACCAGAGGTCCAAATGATGCACCCAAGGTGAAACAGCTGCAATGGGGTTGCCCTCATGTTCCAGTTACAAGGATGCAGCACTGGGTCTGCAATGCTCCCAGCTGCCGTCCCAACCTGCACGCAGAAGCAGGGCTCCTGGGTCCAGTGGCTGCCCCGTGTATCAGGATTCAGCTGCTTGTCCCCCCATGGGAGAAGCAAGAATCAAAAAGCTCCCACACAGACGAAGAGAAAGACAAATACTGAGCCCTTTCTAATTAACAGGAGTTACATGCATCTTCCTTTAACTGTGGCAGCAAATTCCACTTAATCCTCCTCATTATGTCACGTGAGCCCTTCAACAAAACAGCCTTTTATTTACAAGAGACACTGCCAGCAAAAGCTGAGCCCAACACCCAGCCCCAAACCACAATCCCTGCTGCCCACAGTCCTCCCTGGATGGGCACAGCATCCCATGGGGATCAGCCAAGCCAAAAAACTACCTCCACTGCCGAGATCTGAAACCACCCAGAGGAACAGGTTGCTATGGTTGCCAAGATTTAATCCGAATTGATACAGGTAAAAAAAAAAAAAAAGAAAAAAGAAAGAAAAACATAGTGATTAAAAATAAATAAATAGACAAATCTGGGCCTTGCGCCATAAAAAATGTGAAGTTGTCCTTGACTCCAGAAGCAAATGAGGCATGAAATGTTTCAAAATGTGATATTGAATATAAGGATGTATTTAATATTTTACAAGACTGGAAGTCTTGTAACAAAGGAGTCGGATAATAAATCAAGCTGAGAGGGGGCAGTTCTCCCCTCCTCTCCCCTCTCCTTGCCTCTCCCTGGGCTCAGAGCTGGGTCTGAGTGGCTGAATCATTTCCTGGAGACAAGAAAGCCGAACATCGCTCACCAGAACACTGGAAGTGCTTCATTTGTCCATCAAGAGCAATACATTCTCATTAATCATCTATTCTGCTTGAAAGTCACTGTTAATTTCTGAAGACGTCTATTCTCCACAGCTATTCCTCCAGAAAGGGCATGAAGGCTTCAGGCGGAGCTCTACATAAAGGAGACCTCCGCAATCAATTCATTTAACCAATTGGCTTAATTGCTTACCTGGGTCACCGGTTATCAATTCACCCCTGGTTATCTGCAAAGGAACAGTTGTCCGTTGACTCTCCCATCCTGATTTTACACCCACGACTTCTCCTCCTCCATTGGCTGCCAAGTGTCAAAGCCGGAGAACGGCAGCTGCCACCCAACAGCCCTGGGGCTGGGGATCCATCCCGTGGGTTCAGCAGAAGGGATCGTGCTCAAGAGAGGGAGCACACGTGTCACTCAGCACTGCCCAGACACACACGCGTGTGCTTTTTATCGCTGCTTTAACATCAAACGAAATGGAAAAGGAGCAGCGATTTACGGCCCTTACGTCAACAGCCCGACTCCCCCGGGGTCACCCCGAAGGAGCACACCTCCCAGACTCTATTTCTAACCCTCCTTCCTATGGCAACCAGCCGCCCACAGCCCCCAAGAACCCACCCGCCACCTGCAGCCCCACCTGGCAGGGTCAGCTCCCTCCAGTATTTTGGTTCCACGAAAATAGCTGTCAATAGGCAGCCCCTCAGCATCCTCGCAGGCAGGCAGGATGCCACGCAAGCTCCATTCTTAATAGAGAATTTACACACAATAGCCTTTCTGAAGCTTTTTTCACGGCCGGGGCATTCAGTCTGAGCTTATTTAGTTATCAGAGAATCCAACCACGAGAAAGAAATCCATGGGAAACCAGGCTTCATTACTTGCAGCGCTGATGATTCCACCTCGAAGACCGCGAGGGAAAAGAAAAACATCGGTGCTTGAAGTGATGGAGCTCCCAGCACACACCTTGAGATTTATTGCCCTGAGTAATTGAAACGCCGCTTTGCTGAATTGCAAAGCAACACCTGCTCAAGGCTTAGGGAAGCTCGGTGTGGCCGGGAAAGCCTCGCTCCACCTCCAGACCAACAAAACCCCACATGCGGCAGCATGGGGACAGCCTGCCCATCACCCCGCTGGGAATATAAAGCATCACTTCAGGCTGGAGAAAACTCCTTTGTTCCAGAGTCGGTATTTATACCCTTAATAAAAAGATGAAGTCACATTTCAAAACAAAATTACTCCGTAATGGGAAACAATCAAAGCATGTTATTTATAAATCGTGAACTCGGCGCATTTCCTCTCTTTGAGATTTCTAACTTTAACCTTTCTATTTTCTAAGCAATTTTTTTTTTGGGCTTAGAAATTCGCTCTGAACTTCTGGCAAGGAGTCACCTCTGTTCACCAGAACACGGAGCAGCACTCAGAGCCCCACTGGGACCCCCCATCTCTCCCTCCCACCAGCAGCGCTCACAATTTGGCCATTCCATCCTCTCCCCTTCCCTCCTATCACCACAAAACATCTCCCATCCGACATTCTTTGCCTCAGCAACTCCAAGTCAAACCTACGAAACGGCGCCTTCCTTCATTTCTCCAAGAAGTAATTAGAAGTGAGAAGAGGAGTGGAGAACGTAGACGTTATCCTTCCTGAAGGAAAGCAGATTTCTAATTAGTGAAGGAAGCGGCTTCTGTGGGATTCTTCCTCCAAACAGCTGTTGCTGAGGGATCGTCTGTCTTTTTTCTTCTCTTACCCTCTCGCAGTAAAAAGTTCATTTATTTTGATGTATACTACTGCTGCAGTATCCAATTAAAGCAGACATAAGACGAGCGTCGAGGGACACCGCAGTGCAAGATGACTTGGCGGGTCCTAAAGCACTGCAAACAGCAACGGGAGGCACAAAGTGACACTGGGACCTCCAGCAACGGCAGCTCATTGCGCCCAGCCCAGCACTGCGACAGACCCAGAGCCATTTAGCAGTTGACATGGGGCTTTTTTCACCCATTGCTGAGAAAATGCTTGTATTGCAAGATGAACCGTGCACAGTAACTATAAAAATCTGCACACAACAATGAGATTAAGAAGGAAAAAAAAACCAACAAGAACGCAACACGCTGTTTTCTGAGAATGCTGCACAAAGGCATTCAGGTGAAAAAGATTCTCAGACACCAAATATAGAAAGTTAACATTTTGCTAGTTAGCTTTTTTCAGGCTTCAGCCTGAAAGCTGCAGGCACACACACCAAGTGACAGCATCAGATGCCTTCCATGCCAAGCAGAACCAAAGCAAACCCCCCGGCCCTGGTATGAGTTCCTTTCCTGATAGAATCATAGATGGGTTGGGTTAAGGGGGAACCTCAAAGATCATTCTGTTCCACTCCCTGCCATGGGCTGGTTGCCACCCAATAAAGCAGGTTGCCCACTGTCCCACCTACAGCCTTGTGCACCTCCAGGGATGGGGCAGCCCCACTTCCAGGACACCACAAAGTTGACTGTTTTCAAACCAAGCCAACCAAGTCCAGGTTCTTATGTTACTTTCTACACACACAAAAGCTTCTCACATCACAAAATACATTTCCATTATATTTTTTTCTACACACACAAAAGCTTCTCACGTCACAAAATTCATTTCCATTATATTTTTTTCGTATTGGTTGCATTTGTTTTCCCTTGTTACTGTAACATGGGAACATTTGAAGAGTTCTTTTGAAGGGGAGCTCTGTGGGGCTGTAAAGAACCCCTGCAGAAGAGAATCTCAAGCAAAACCCCAACCAAGACTTCTCTACGTGAACATTTATGTCCAAGGATAATATTGGCACAAAAACTAATGGAGCTAGGCAAGTTTGGAACTAATTCCACAATGCTGAGGGAAGCAAGGATCTAGAACAGCCTTCCCAAAAAACTAAGAAGGGGAAAAAAACCAGCAGCAGCTTTGCGCTGGTTGACGCTAAGCTCCACCAAGACAGGTAGCTGCGATAGCAGGGCTACGCATCTCCTTCTGGGCTTACATCCAAGATCCCTTCAACACATCGCATGGGGAGAGCAGAGCAGCACATACATACGTGCCACGTGTGCTGCTTCCAGCCAACCCTGCATCCTTGGGGCTGGAGGCAGCCGTGGCACGCAGCCACACCGCGCGCCGCCGCCGCACAAACAAACACACCTACAGAGCACTGCGAGCTGCTTCCTCCCAGCCTGCAGCCTCCACCTCCAGGCACGAACCATCCGCACGGTTCCTGACCTCAGGCAGTTTCATATCAAGACCTAAAGAGTGAACATTGGCAGTCGGGGTCAACAGAGAGACGCGGCGACAGATTTTCCAATCACTGAAATGGTGTTTGATCAAAGGGGCGGCTCAGAAATCGCTGGGGGAAAAGAGGAGCAGCAGGCATTTCACAAGTCGCCGTTTGCTCACATCGCACACCTTTCAAAGCAGCACCTCTCTCTCCGTCTGCTCAACCCAGCCCTGGTTTTTTTTTGGTGTACTTATATCAGCTCTCCTTTGCTCTCCAGTTCATATTAAGCCATTGCAATCCAGTGCTATAACCCAACCCATTATGAACATCAGCCTGATCAGAGAGATTGTTGCATATAATAAACGTGCATAACGTAGATGCGGGAAGCCAAAGACACCTCTATATTTTGGGTTTTGTAAAGACAAATAGCCTCAATTGTTTAATCAATAAAAGTGCCTCTCCAACTCCTACTGTTATTACAAAGCAATTTCAGACAGAGTGAAAAAGAACCACTGCATCTATATTCCTGTCAAAGCAGACAGCGTTGACGGGCCGGGGAGCCATCCACCTGGACACGTCCTGCGCTGCTCCCAGAGCTCTGTGCAGCCCCTTCTGAACAAGCTGAATCACTGCTGCGTCCCAATCTCTCCCTAGCACCTGGCTTCCCATTGGCCTGAATGGGGATTCATCCAGGGAAGGACTCTTTTCCATCAGAGCATCTTGTCTTTGGGTTTCTTGCTTAGAATTGTAAAGCTGTGGAAAGGCCAAGTTGGAAGAGACCCATAACATGCAACCCCTGCTCAAAACCCAAACCCTACACATCCTTGATAGGACAAGGAAGAATGGTTTTAAACTGAGACAGGGGAGGTTTAGGTTGGATATTAGGAGGAAGGTTTTCACTCAAAAGGTAGTGAAGCACTGGAACAGGTTGCCCAAGGAGGCTGTGGATGCCCCATCCCTGCAGGCATTCAAGGCCAGGCTGGATGTGGCTCTGGGCAGCCTGGGCTGCTGGTTGGTGACCTGCACACAGCAGGGGGTTGGAACTGGGTGAGCACTGTGCTCCTTTTCAACCCAGGCCATTCTATGATTCTATGATCTGAGAGCAGTGTCCCAACTCTGTGTGAGCTCCAGCAGCTTTGGGGCCATGCCCACAGCCCCGCTCCCACCTGGGACTGCTGCAGCAGAAAGAGAAGAAAACCCAAGAGACAGGAAGATGCCACGTATTCCCACATCCCTGCAAACTCTTTTCCACATCCCTTGCAACAGAGGCATTTTCCCCCCTTTTCTTCTTCCCTTTCCTCTCCCAGAGGCTGTAAATTAACCACCAGCTCCCCGGTATTTCACACACTGCTCTCCTTCTGGCTCCTCTCCAAACCTCCAGGGTGCCATTCTTTTATCCACCTCCTCGCCGCTCTCTTTCCTTCCCCTCTCCAGTTCACCACCTCTCCCTGGAGGATCCTCCATGGACTTACATGGCCAACATCACCCAGAGAGGCTGATCTCACCCATGCCTCCATCGGTCCCTGTCTCCTTACCCTGAAGTCCTGCTCTCTGGGAACAGACCATGCTTGCCCTTTCTTCTGCAGGTGACAAAATCCCAGAGGAAATGTGGAGAAAGAGGGAAATACATCAGCGATCCCAAAGAAGCTCCGTCCATCACCTGCTGTACAGAGCTGCCCTTCAGTCCTGCCCAAGATGAAGAGAACCGTTCATCTTACTTTTTGCCAGGGAGAGAAGAAACAAAAATGCAACCTCTTGCCTCAAAAAGGGAGGAGAAGATAAAACGGGGCTTGTGGAGACTTCTCTCTGAAAAAATCAATCCTGGCAACACAGAGAATCCATGAGAAAGGAGCAGCTCTCTGCAGAGCAGCCAGGAAGAGGAAGCCAAGCCAGGATGGACAATTGCTTTAAGGTAATAATGCTCCGTGTGTACTTCAGTGCCCCACATGTACTTGTGTTTTCTTCTATTGCACGGCCGTAACACTCAAACACCCTGCAAACACTCACAGCCAACAGCCACAATAAAAGCCACATCACAACAAACCAGCAGCAAGGCTGCTCCATAAAACACATTCTCGATAAAATAAAATAAAAATAGGAGAGGAGGAAAACAAAGCCAATGTTTGCAGTGAGAAGCCTCGACGCCTCCTGCCCATCACTTTCACAGCCACAAGAGACCTGTCTGCTTTTTCGCTCGGGGAACAGATTCCTGCAGCTTTTAGCAGCTCTTTGCAAAGCACATCTTCCCACGAGCCCCCATCCACAGGCAGCGCCTGGATGGGCACAGGGAGGGCAGGACCTCGTTCTGTGCATCAGCATCCCAATGTCTGCACATCACCCTGCCCAGCTCAGCAAGGATGGGACGCATTCCTGAGACCCTTGCAATGGTGCAAAGCCATCGCAGTGGGATGAGGGCATCACCTCCTGGGTTTTGGGGCCGTAAGGTCAATGCTGCCAATGGAACCTCAGCCTCCCTCACCTTTCCTGATGGCTTTGCTCACAGCATCCATCCACACATTTTTTCTGCTCATCACAGAGGAAACCTTCCGTGTTAAAGGGATTTTTTGGCCTGAACTCACTATGCCAGGTGGGGTTTGGTCTTCAGATGCATCGGAGCATCGCTCTCCTGCACTGAGAGTTATCCTCACAAGTTCTTAAGATGCCAGCAATGAAGAATCCCATTGTTCTCCTAATTAATTCGGCAATCTCAGTGAAATAATACAAGCTGCAATTGTAATTCCAAGCTCACCCCTCGACCACTGGAATCAACTAATTAAATAACAATCAGTGCTACTGCTTGCATTTAGAAGATGGACGATTCCTTTTTATTGCCACAATTAGAGAATGCACTCAATAATCAGAATGAAATACAAATTTACCCAGGAGCCCACTAAATTATGACCACTCATACTTTGTTTTCTTTTTGCCCGAGCATAAGGACAGCAATTTCTCCTCTTCTCTGTGTCTTCAAATAGAAAAGGCAGAGATGTGTGGAGGTGACCAGCTGCAGACAGCCCCGCTGTGCTGCACCATCTTCCCTTCCTGCAATTTAGGATAACCTCTGGGTTTTTCATCAAGGTCCCTCATAACCATCTTGAGCTGCAGCCTTTATTGGATAAATCAGCATGGGGCTGCACGCATCCACATGGAGATTTCAGCTAAATAGGGAATCGATCTGGTGTTGCTGGTGGGAGCGGGACATGCTGCCCTGCTGGCTCAGGTTTTGGGAGAGAGACAACACAAGGAGGTGCCAGGCAGACAGGAGCATCATCCCATGGATGTCACCTCCCCTCCACGTCCCTGTGCCCTCAGCAGCAAACTGAAAACCCTGGTTCTCTGCAGACTGATACCTCCTCTAAGGGACAACTGGATCACAGCACATCACTGCATGCAAACACAAGATACTACAGGCAGAACAAAATCAGTGCATAGAAAAACAACTGGGGAATAGTTGTCCATTTTAACGAGGGATACATTGACACATCTGCCATGCTTTGAGGCTTTTTCCTCCTCCTGCACTACCACCAATGGCTCTGAGCTGCTCTGTGCTTGTACCAGTGCCAACCCTTCCCTCCCATTTCTTCCAGCCTTGCTCCAGCAGAGCCCAACACTAACATACTGCATCCTCTCTGGTGCTGCACTGGACAATGAACTGGAGAGCTGTGGGTCCCCCTTGTAGAAAGCATCACCGTGTTGGCCGCTGACCACCACCCTTTGGGTTCTTCATCCATCCATCCATCCATCCATCCATCCATCCATCCATCCATCCATCCATCCATCCATCCATCCAATCCATATCTTTCCACTCTGCAGAGAAGGATGGATGTTATGGGGAACTGTGTCAAAGGCCTCACTGAAGTCCTGACAGCCAACATCAGTGGTTCTTCCCTTGTCCACTGACACAGCTGTGCCATCAGAAGTAACTGCATCTGAGCAATGGGATGGAGCAGTCAGCATCCCTGTTGGCACACCAGTGACTCTGATCAAAGGGGCCCAGATTTCTCCATAAAGAGCACATCATTGTCTCTGCTCTTACCTGCCAATCCTGCAAACTCAAACTGGCACTGGAGACTCACTCTGGGTCCTTTCCTTTTGAGCCATCACAATTCATAAAGATCGCATGCAGCAAACGCAGCCCACGAGATCACAGAGTCCTGGGGATCCTGGCTCCGGTTTTAGGGAAAGAGAAGGACAATTGCCCGGTCCTTGGGCATTTATGCTGTGGGACCAACCCCTTGGGTCCATAGGAGCCAGCAGGGATGGGATGAGCACCTTCAAGGCAGTCGCTCCAATAAGAGACACCCACAGCAGAACCACAGAGAGCTGGCACGGATGGCAGCAGCAGCAGGAGGAGGTGTGAAAATTAAATTGGGTAAAAGGCAGGTGCTCAGGGAGGAGTGGGGGCTGCGGGAGGAGAGGTAAAGCAACAATCACATCCAACAATACTTTTATTGTGCTGCTGTCACGGCACTTCCCAACGTTTGCAAAACGCTCCTGTCTGCTTGAGGAGAAGAAAAGAAGGAGCTTTGAACTGCGTAATCTCTCTATCAGGGGTGGGGGGGAGACAAGGGAAAGCCTTGTCTCTGTTGGGTCCAACCAGAGCTCCTTGCTCCTCCAAAGCCCAATTCGACAGCCACACTGCTCTGCCACACCACAGCGTGTGACCCAAGGGCTGGAAAGCATCCTTGAGAGCACAAAACCCTACAAAAGCCCATCTCCAGCCCAATCATGCCACATTTTACAGAGCCATTGGATTATCCCCAGACTGGCTGCAAAGGTGGGACACACAGAGCAGGGCTGAACCATCACACTGCGCAGCACAGCTGCTGCCCAACCACTCTCCACGTACAAGGTTTCAGATAAAGCAGCACCCATGCTTCAGAAATCAAGAGCTGTGATTACACAGGACGGTGGCCAACGCAGATTGCAGCAAGAGCTGGGGAGAATTTCTCAGTTAATTTTTGTCAAAAGAATGGCCTGCTTCCAAAAATTGCTAATTTTTGCAATCCAGCCCCCTCACCAAGAAGATTCCAATTTTTTCCCACCAGCCCCTCAAGTCACATTCTCACTTTCTGCCTCCTTTACTAGGGGTTACTGGAGAGGAAAAAAAAAAAAAAGCTCAAGAAAAAAAGAGCAGAAGGGAAAAGAAGTCGTGAGAAGGAGCAGCATGACTTTGGCTTGTTGCCTCCAAAACAGCAACGTCCCCCACCCGTACACTGGCCATTCTGGAGCTCCCTCCAGCTCTCCTGGATTTGCTCCAGGCCACACAGAACTGGGGACAATGGGGGCAATGGGCTGTGCCCTCCAGAGCTGAGTGCCACCAGCAGCTCTCCTGCCCCCCACTGCTATGGCTGTCCTGACTCGCTGCACTTATTCCCACTCCTATATTTTCACTACGATGCAGCAAGTAGCAAAACCTCAGGGAAGAACCCAGTGCTGCCCGTGAAGAAGCCCCCATGGATGCTCCCATCTCCTGCTCCTCACAGCTCTGAGCTTCAGCAGGTTTGAAAGAGCGCCTATTAATTACCCAACCGTAATGAACTGAACGAGCTTGATTTTACAAATCAGTGTCCTGAGCGTTTTGGCATCGCCACAAAACCCCAAAGGTTGCCCAACCCCTGTTGTGCCCCTTCACGTGAGTGGGACCTCCGTGTGTCTGCATCACCTCTAACAGCAAAGTCACCTCGAAATGACTGGAGGCTGTTCCCATAAGAGGAGCACGAGGAGTTAACTAATTGCAGACAATCCATCCACAACACAGTTTGCTACATGCTGGCTTTGCTACTACCAAGGCTGAAAAGGACTGAGAGATGCTGCTTCCTCAGCTCATCGCCAACACGGAGCCCAGTGGCCCCACTGAGAGGGCTTTGATGGAGCTCAGCTTCAGGAAGCCAAGAGATCACCATCAAAGTTGATAAATGGCTCCAGAAGGTGAGCAAGTCCCAGGCCTGCACCCACCAGATCAGGATTGGAAAGAACTTGCAAAGAAAAACAGATTAACTTGTCCCAAAGGAGATTTATGCCCAGCCTTTGCCGTGTCCAGTATCAGAAATATTTCCATCCTCTCAAAATAAAAAAATAAAAAAGAAGAAAATCTTGACTGCGTAACCCTTGCTCTCTGCAGTTCTCATTCTCTCGCCATCCCTGCGAGCGCCCAATCTGGATGACTTTGAGCTCAAGGATATCTTGCAGCAAGCAGGTCTGCAGGCAGACGCTGTGCTACGTGGGGAGGACGGGCTCACTGCTGGCATAGAGACCACAGGTACGCTCCATTAAAAAAATTGGGAAGGAAAATTAAACAAAAAAAAAAGACCTTTTTCCGGTGCAACTTTTTAGAAATCATTCCCAATTCATCAAAACAATCCACTTCTGGAAATGAGCTGCAAAACTTCTTTTTCGGGAGGGGGGAACAGCGGGGCGTCTTTCCGAAGAGCAGAAAAAGGAAAGCAGCAGCACAAACCCCAGGAAAGGTGCTTCTGCCATCAGAGTATTGAACTCTAATCACAACCCCATAAACGAGTTACCTTGATTAAGCCGAGCCCGATTTGGGCACAGTTGCTCTTGTTTCCCTGACAGTGTTTGATCTGTTAAGTGCTTTCCATTCCCCCCCAGGCAGTGGTTCAGGAGGGTCATTACCATTCTGCAGACACACACGTGCCTGTCGTGTTTTGCTCTATTAGAGCTCGCCACGTTCACACAAAGCGTTTTTCAGCAGCCGCTCTCCCCATCCCCAACCGCTTCTGCAGTTGTGCAACTTGTCCCAAGCCCTGCATGTTAATTAAAGGGAAGGAAGAGGCTGCGCTGAGAAGGGACGAGTTGTGGAATGGTTGGGTTGGAACAGACCTCAGAAATCACTATCCCTATCCCACTATCTCACTATCCACTCCAACCCTATGCCATGTGCTGGATGTCCCCGCTCCATCAGGTCAGCTCACCCACAGCCCCATCCAACCTGACCTTGAGCAGCTCCAGGGATGGAGATATTTTCCTTGGGCCCTCCATCAAAACCACTGTGCTCTCACTTAGCATAACTCACTGCCACAAGGAGGGCACACACTCACACTGCCACAGCCCAAACCACGCATCCTGCCGTGTCTCCTGGTGCTGGATGACAGCATCCCTGACGGATGGACAAACTGACACAACCGTAGCCACCACCAGCACCCTGCTCTGGTTTAGGACAGACAAATCACACCGGTGGGGCTTGGTGCAGCAGCAGCCGTATTTATTTCAGCCCCATCACACACGTGGCGGGGATCCCCTTTACAAAGGGCACACACACAAACAGGGAGGTGCACAGGCAATCCCTCCATTTCCACCCCTCCTCGCAGCCCCCACCACACACCTGAACTGGATGCAGCTGTTAACGTTATTAATTTTTTAAGAAGTCTCATTAATTTCACTGCTTTCCCAACGCCCGCCCCGATGCGCAGCCCTTCTGCTGACACAAGGCCTTTCCCAAAACGCGCCTTCTTGTCGCTGTCGACGTTTACAAATTCTGCCGTCCCCATCTGTCCAGTTAATTACTTCGTGCAGTAGCCTGTTAGCTCCTTAAAAAAATGAAAAAAGACCCCATTATCATTCTGGGCAGCTCCTTCCATCCCAGAGAAAAGCACATCCCCAGCGCCGTAACGGCTTTGTTACCGCTTTCAGCTGACTACAGGCAGTGCTGTGCAAGACTTCCTTTATTCCAATGGGACGAGGGCACAATCCCCAGCTCCCTTCTCGGTGACATCTCCCCGCTCTCCCCTCCTGGATACCCCCCACCCATCCCCACACGCCTTCTCCCCACCACGAGGCACACGGATGGGTGTCGGTGCCATTCATTGGGATGAAGGCAGGAAGGTTTCGCTCGGGTTCGCCTTCAATGAGAGCATTTTCCCCGGAACAAGGGGCTGAATTCAGCTGCTCGGTGCTGCCTGATCGCTGCGAGTTGCCAGAGTAACCGAGGGCTGGAGCTGCCAGGGCCACGCTGCAGGGAGGGACGGGGCTGATGGCTGGCACTGCTCCGTCCCCAGCAGCACCGGGGGCACAGATGAGGGACCCCAGCCCCCAAAATCTCCCTCTGAGCAAAAGCGTGTGGCCCTGCAGATGCAGAATTGTTCCCAGCACCTGCTGGGGATGCTCCATCTCTGCAGAAGTGAGGACACCCTGCTGTCACCTCGCCCCAAGAACTTGCCCTGCACTCCCAGAGCTGCAATGCAGCTCCGCCAAAGGGTTTTTCCCCCATCCGAGACGTGGACACACAACCCAATGCGATGGCTGTAAGGGGATTTGACAGGTTTAACGACCTTCAGCCTGAAATAGAACACAGTGAGGTCTCCTTCTTTAGTGGTCTGGCACACCAAAGGTCAAAGAGAAGCAGTTGTCTCAGGCAGTGAGGACATCATTTGTGCTTTGAGGGCAAACACAGCCACCAGACAGAGGCTGCCATCCCTCAGCACCCCACGATCTCCCTTACCTGGGGAGCAGAAGCCAGGCACTGCCCCATTTCTAGAGGCCCTGAAAGCTTCAAGGTACGCTTCCATATAAAACCCAGCCTGACTTCCATAGAGTTTGGCTGCAAAGAGGGTCGTGCTCTGTGGGGAGCAGAGGGTGCACAGAGGCATCCATATGGAACAAAAACAGTTGGTTATGGAAAAGTTTGGTCCCACTTCTCCTAGACTCATTCGAGTTGGAAGGGACCCTCCTCAGCCATCTATCTCAGTGCCTCCCTATTTCTGCCATTCGGCAGCACTGCCCGATGCCCGGCCCCAGTTTTTCTCTCCACAATTTCTGCCGTTTGAGAAGAGCCCATTCCCTCTCTTTGCGACTGCTTCTCATGGATTCCTGTGGGGCTCAGTGCTGAGATGGCAGCTGCTTCCCACGGTTTAATAAATCAAACATCACAGAGCAGCGCTGATGGGCCACCTCATTTCAACTGCCCAGATCACAACTGAGCCGCTCCCACGCTGCCATCCCAGCCTACACACACAGCACAGCTACAAAGCACTGATTGGGGCTCTGCCTATCAACTGGCCAGGCAGCAACCACAAAGAGCCCCTCTCTGAAGGCTCCATTTCTCATGGCCATCCTGGTGCATAGATCCAAGTACCCGAAGAGGCAGTTGCTTTGAGCCCATCTCACGGCCCCCAGAGGAGCAACAGCCACAGGGCGATGCTCCTGCTCTGTTACACACCCCTGGGCCGGTGCTTCACCTCCCTTTGCTTCCTTCAACCTCCCCTCTCCTCCTGCCCAAGAAGGATGGGACAGCCCTCACCCACCACCACTGCACACAGCTACCCGCAGCCATCCCCGGATGGATTCACCCTCTGCCTCTGCAGCCTGTACCCATTTGTTCTTCGCCTTTTGCTCCCAGACCCCATAAAGAACTTTCCCCTGTCATCATTAGGGCCGGCGCCTTCCCACAGCCGCTGACTAACGGCTCCCGGTGGCTCCATGTGACTCTTTTACAAATATTCCACGTTACCTCATTCCTGATGCAAAAGAACAATGCCCCAAATACAAAGCAACTCCGAGCTCCTGGGCCGCAGTGACCACATGCCACGAGCACACACGTGTGCACACACGCACTCACTGCCAGGCACGGCGATGGCACCGCACTCACACGTGGGCATACAACATATATCTGTGCCTTATGTTGTTTAAATTAAGTAGATGTAGCCTCCCGTTGGGAAAAATGAAGGGCCAACACACACGTGCACAGCAGCTGGCTGGATGATTTCCATCCTCTGAAAGCCGTTCCCCCAATAATTAGAGGTGTTGGATGCTCTAATGAGGTTAACGACCGTGCCGCCCACAGGGCAAAGTTCAGGGGGAAAAAAAATGTAGAAGAAAGATAAAAAAAACTCCAACCCAGCTGTCTCAATGGGAACATGCAGGTACACAAATACACAACGCAGTGCACCCCACTTCCCCAAAAATTCAGATCCCCATGGCACGGCAGAGCTGTCCTGGAAAGGAGCACTGCGTTAGGAGCTGTGCCACTAAGCCAGGTTGGCTGCTGACATGCTCAATGCTCCATGCTTACACTTGAATGAAAGTTTATGGAATTATTAAGGTCAAAAAGCCCACCAAGATCATCCAGTGCAACTGGCATCAAAGCTCAACGCTTCACTTCTTTCCTAGAGTGGAGTTTTTCCATCAGCGCACACAGCCTAATAACGGGATCAAAACCAAGCCTATGGCCACAGCCTCAAGAAATGGCTTATGCCCCAACCAACCCTCCAGCATGACATTCTGGTGGTGGGAAAGGAGAAGACCTCCTCCCATTCAGTTGAGTCTCTGCTCCACCAAAGGGCTGCGGCAAAACCCTCCGTTAGTCACGGCTGGCAAACTGGAAGGGAATAAAAGGGACCTGTGAGCAATGCAATGCTATAAAAACATAACCACCTCAATAATGGGAAAATCAAAACCTCCACGTAAACAAACCTGCAGAAACAGGAGTGCTTGAGCCAAGCTCGAAAATTCCATCTGCACAACTGCAGTTTGAACATTTTGTCGGGAGCGATGTCTCGCACAGCAGCTTGGAAATGGTGCATTTCTGGTCCTGACATATGTGCAAACACACAGACACTGCCTGAGGTGTCCAGGAACGGCCTTCCAGCCTCTGCTTGTTGCAAGAAGGAAAGGTGAGGGGTAGCAGCTCTATGGAGCATATGCACAGCTTGAAGAGCCGCATTTATGCAAGCAAATGGAGCGTGTCAGCTGCACTGCATTAACGCCGATGTCTGCAAAATGGACTCAGGTATTTCTGTTGTTGGGACTGGAGATTTGCACGGCACAACCGAGGAGAGAGCTGTGCTGACACCTCCTCACCCACTGGTAATCACAGCACATGGAGCACAAAGCAATGCTCAGGAGCACTGCCAGAGCTCAGTGTGCCACAGCGTCCCCAGCAGCCCGAAATCAAAGCAAAGGAGTACTTGAGGACAACCTGCCTTCCTCGTGCAGCTTTGTCACAGACCTCAGCAGGCTCTAACTCCTGCTTCTCATAAAGTTATTTTCCTATTCCTGGATGTCACCTGCAGATCTCTCCTAGCTGTGCTCTCCTCCCCGCTGCCAGAACAAACCCTGCACGATCCTCCTCTTGACACAGAGACATTCCCTGAGATCCGAGCACTACGGAACGAGTTCTCCTACAATACGATAATTGACTCAGTCTCCAAAGGATAAACATGTCAAGATATGAAAATCTCTTTCCCCCCCCCCCGCCCTTCCCCTTACCAATGCAATGAAGATGTGATTGAAAACGCCGTGTTCTGGGTGTATGAGCTATATTCTCCTAATTCATCATCCAAAATAAATTGTTCCATCATTTCTGCTAGTCAGAGGCTCCTCCAAGCCAGACGAGCCAAAAGCAGAAGTTTAAACACACTCAGCACAGCAGCAAGAATATTCATCTCCCTCCCCCCTATGCAAACGTTCGATCATCGTCTCTCACCCGGGGTTAATTAATCTTTCAGAGGCACTCAAGCCCACCAAACACACAGCAGAACGATCCCAAAGAGGCCGATGGCTGCAGAGCACCTCCTGCACATCCCGCAGCTGAGCTGCAATCCCAAAGCCACGGGGTGTGCAAAGCCATGCAGCCACCCCACGCTGTGCCACGAGCCTCATCCTTTGGGAGAGCAAGCAATGACTGCATTGCACTGCATGCTCCTACAGGAGGAGCATCATCAGTGCTGGGCTTTATAGGGCTGTGCTGCACGCAGAGGATGTGGAGATGAGGAGCTCCACCAGACCCCGGGGGTGACATCGGCTTTGGTTTCTCTCTTTCCCTGTTCCCATAAAGCGCTGTTCACTTCCATAATTGAACCTTCAGCAACAAAGAACCTCTAATGGATGAAGCAATTTTAGGGGAAGCTGGGATCCTAAATCCAGCCAGACAATCGGGTCCCTAAATCCAGGCAGGGAACAGCCCTTGGGCTGCGCTCGAGGGTTCAATCCTTGCCTCGGGCCACTTAAGGACCATGAAGGATGAGGAGCATTACGGCACTCGGGGAGAAGGATGGCATGGGCTGAGATCACTCAAAGAGGAGGAGATGGTGCTAATTACACTGCCAGCACAAACGGAAATGCTGGGGGAGAAAATACGAACAGCAAAGGCACTGAGTGGCTTCAGAGCAGCTCTGCTGTGTTACCAGCACTGAGCCACCAACCAGGAGAGGAGCAACAGAGCTCAGCGCCGCGATCAGCGAGCGCTCAATTAACAGCTACAGCTTAAGCAAAAGGTGTTTGAGAAAACGGCGCTCTCCCTCATGCTGATAAAGCAGGAAGATAAAGCAGAAGTGGGAGGAAGCTTGGTGAAGATGGTCAGAGGAGGAAGATGGGCAACCCAGCATTGCCCACTGCACAAAGAAGAGGGCGACTGTCGTACAACATTGCCCAAAGGAACAGAACACGAGCACGGTGCTGGTGGATTCTGTTCTTTCCCTCAAGAAAAGAAGAGATTAGTGACATAATTAAAGGGTGCGAAGGACAATAAGGACCGTATTCAGAACTTTGTTTTATTTGCCATTGCCTCGTGCTGAGTTTTCCACACTGCCACACTCTGCACTTCACCTACAGCAGCTCCTCAAGATGTATCATTGCAATTTTAAAATGGCCAATCTACCCGGCCCTGGGTAATTTGCTCCTGCGCCTACCTACAAAGCTGCACAAACATAAAACATGCCTTTCTCCTCATCAGAATTGATCGAGCACTCACAGAGCCATGCCCTGCCTTGGTGCCTTAGCTCCCGCTCTGGTCAGGTATTCACAGCCAGCACTCAAATCCCCCCTAAACCCTCTCCTCATTACAGGGCAGAGATGAGCCCCAGCCTCTCCCACACACACTCTATGGGCCCCAAATTATTCCTGTAGCTCTTCTCTTATCTCTTACCAGTTCACCGACATAATTTTTAAGGTAAAGATACCAGGGCTGCACACAATGCTCTTCCTATTCGTATTCATTATTTCTCTGCTCAGACTGCCAAAGATAGCACTAACACTCCCCGAGAATTCACACCACGCCAGGACCGGCTCGTTATTGATAAGATAATGAAATTAAGCTCTGGCTCCTCACCTTGGCAGCAGCTCCCAGCACTGCCTCTCTCCAGGTGTGGGTTCTGCTCCCCGCTCTCATTAGCAGGGATTTGTAACTGAGCACCACTGGGGCTGCCTGCGCGTTTTCCCTTTTTCCACCACAAATCACCAATATCTCGACTCAACACCAACACCCATCCTCAAACCCCTGCGTGTCACCTCAGCTCGATGACACACGTTGGGTTGCACAGACCCCAAATCCCAACCAACGTGTTGCAATTCCAGGCCGTGCACAGAGCCACAGCTCAGCACCCAGCAAGGAACCACCAGGAAGGGATGCAGAGCCACAGGTTTGCTTCCACCACCCTCTCCCTCCCCATTCCCCACAGCAGCTGGAAGCCAACGCGTCCGGATGTTCCACCCATCACCAGAAAAAGATTTGTCGTGCAAGACGCGCGAGCGCTGACATCCGAAGACAAACAGGATGCAGATTTCTCCACTGCTTGCAGCGCATTATGGAAATACATTCTTAGGGACTATTAAATATGGGATTATTGACTAGATAGCAGCTCAATGGACTAGCTTGCAAATACATCTTTCAACAATTCTTAAAATGCAGATTAATTATCTAACAGACCGGAACGTTGCCTTTATTTTTTTTCTTTTCCCACAGACTTCCTAATGATGTGTGCATAAACAAACATCCAGACAGTTCTGTTTGCATTTGTGGCGGCTGCGACGCTCCTCAATAACTAAATAGTGACTGAGGGGACTTAAATCTTGTTTAACACTCAGCAGGAGCAGAACAAAAGCCGTGTCAGCCGCAATCACAGCACGACGGGTTACGTTAAGGAGCCCTGGGAGTCCAGCCGGCCTAAAACCAAAACACCCATTTCTCAAGCACAGAATTTCAGGTAGAACTGAATTCTTTCCACAGGGTTTCCTTAAGAAATGCAACGCTGACAGCCAACGCTGAACTCATATTCCCCTGGACGTTGGTCTGAAGGTGTTGCACTGCAGAAATCCTGAGTTAGAACCCACAAATCCCACCTTGGCTTCCGATTTGGCCTTGGTAGGGTTGACACCAGCGGTATTTTTTCACTGTAATAAACTTGTCATTGCATAAAATCACTGAGACCAGAAAACACCCCTAAGACCAGCAGGCCTGACCATTTGCAGATGATGTTTTTCGGCTTGCAACCACATCGCGCCCATTGCGATGGGTTGCAGCGCTGTCGGATGTCAAACCCAGTGCAAAGGAAGTGTGAAACATTATTATTCCACTTCACACCCACTTCCCCTCGGCGTGAACGACAACGCAGAGCTGCGAGGCAGTGATGAATGGAACCTGGAGAGCAGCAGATGCTCTGTGAACACGAGCACCATCTCTGCCCCCGATGTTGTTCGGTCTATAGGAGATGAGATTACGCACCAGATGTTCCCAAATTTCACACAAGGAGAAGCAAAAATCCCATCCCTCCCTGCCCTCAGCGTGACAGACCAAGAGAAGAACTGCTCTACGGCAACAGCGACGTCTTGGAGGAGTGCAGCACGTGGGAAGCGGGTGCCAAGGGGTCCCAGAGCTCACAAGATGGGGATGCATTTCTGCAGCCTCACCGCAAAGCCCCGCAGAGCGGCGGTTCTGGGGTCAGAGCAGAATTTCCATTAGCCCTAAGCCAGCTTGGGATTGCCGGTGCGATCTGCTCTTCTCTCTCATGCATATGCAATGCGGCCGCGACGGAGCTCCTCCGCGCTGCTTCCACATCACCGTGCGGATGCCTGAGCTGGCCAAACGAAGTGGGAAGCGGGCGGGGAGGAGCAGAGCACAAAACCTACACGCCTGGCTCTCTCTCCCTCACTAAGGATGCAAATCAATCCCGCAGACATCAGGAGGATCGAGCAGCGATAGAAGCCGCTCTCCGGACGCCGGGACGGGCACAGGGACCGCTGGGGGGATGCGCAGCCCCATAACCTCCATTATCCTCCCGTTTTCTTAAGCAGGGAAGCTGGCACCGCTCTGCCCCCCACCGCTATTTATTGCCCACATCCTGCTATTTATTTCCCAGAAATAGACCGCTGGCAGAACCTAATGAGGAAATCAACATAATTAGGGCCGTGGGTAGATACTCAGCCCCCATTTTGTTAAGCTTCTGACCTGCAGCAGCATTAGGAAGGTTCACTACTGTAAGTCCATCCTCTACAAGACACGGCAATCTGACCCCCAGGATCAGCCCCATTCAGCTACTTCAGAGCTAATTAGCCCCACCTGCCTGATTGCTGTGCCCTACCTCAGGTTTGCTTGGTTTGTAAAGGCATCCACGGCAAAATCCCTCCTGCTGTGGCAGCAAGGAGGGGGATGGAGCCATCCCTGTTGTCACCACTTTATTTACTTGGGGCCCCCAGCTGCACCGCTCTGACCTACAGATTTACAGCACCTGCACTCCATTACTGCCACCTTAAACCACTCAATCACCGATGAGCACAGCACACACTGACACAGCAGCTGCCCTTTGCCCCCCACCGCAGCCCCAAACACTGCTGACCCCACCACGAAGTTTCCCATAGAGCACAGCAAGCTGCAAGCAGCCAGCAGCACCGCAGCCAACAGGTGCTGGGGCAGCCGACCCATAGGGATGTGTGTGCAGAGAATCCCAGCTGAGCTCCCTCTGAGCCTCTCACTCATATTTGTCCCTGCTGCCCCCAATAACCAACAGGAACGCTCACCAGGCTGCCCAGCAGCAGGAGAAAGAAACAGAATTCGGCCCTAACTTGTGCTGTGCGCGAAGATCTCCCCCTAAAGACGGTGAGAATCAGCATGCACACCCCAGCCACATCCCCAGGCCTTCGCTGAGGGCACTGCCCAGCTGCATGCCCTCAGCACCGCCTGCATGCAGAATTAACTTAACCCAGACCCGAGGAAATGGAAGTTTGTTGGAGGAGCCAGCTCTCCTCACCAGTACAGCACAGCCACAGCACAAACCCGCTGCTCCCTGGCCTTCAGATGTTGGTCACCCCATTCACTCCTCACTGCTCCCACCCTGGCTGCACCCCCAGCTTTGCACACCCAGCACAGAGGGGCTGAGCCCTCCCCCGGCCCCCACACCCCTCCCAATTGATCCCCCTGAGCCACCTGCTCCCAGCACAGCCATGGCACAAAGCAGAGCTCCAGCACTGCACGCAGCAGCCGCTCTCCCAGCAGACCCAATATCCCCAACCCACCTCCCAACCTCGGGCAGTAATTAACCCCGAACACAGGGAATTAAACCCCTACGACACCAAAGGAGCCAAGCACTCAACTTTCCCAACTTCTGGCTGCGCTCGGCAGCCCCAACCCGAAATGGAAACCGATGGGGAAAAGGCTGAACATCATTCCTCTGCCTCGGCGGTCCCCGTGCACACACACGGCTCACACTTGCGGGAGCTTCGGTGCAGCCGCCTCCCACCGAGCCCACCTCTGCTCCAGTGCAAAGCAAAGCGACAGAAGCAGAACAGCACCGAACATCGCGCTCCCAGCCGCGGGCACACGGCGTTCGGTACGCGGTGCCGTGTTGGTACCGGGGATGCTCAAACGATGGTGCTGCGGCCCCACTGCCGCCCCGGGTGGGGGGAGGAGGGGAACGGAGAAGGCTCGGTGCCCGCTCGCTGCAGCCGAGGTTCGGGGACACGGCTCAGCCCGACAGCGGGGCAGGAGGAGCTGGGGAGGAAGGCCCCGGGGAGGCTGCGGGTTCCCCGGCGCCGCTTCGCCGCAGCGCAGCCGACGCGAGGTCACGGTCCCGAGGGTCACACCTACGAGGGTTCAGCGGGGACGGAGCCCCCGACGGCGGCTGGGGACGGCACGGCACGGCGTGCTCTGCCGGAGTTCGGCCGGAGCGGCACGGAGTGAAGTTGGGCCCAGGATCGGGGTGGTGGTGGAGGGGTTCCGCACGGTTCCCTCCGTTACCCCCAAGCAGCGCCGCTCGCCCGGCGCGCTCCGCGCAGCACCAACCCGCACAGCACCAACCCGCACGGCTGCGCACACCGCCGTCGCCGCGCACCCTCCGCCGCTCACCGGCCCAACTCCGCCGCCGCGCATTCCGCAACAACGCTCCTTCTCTTTCCCGTCCGAAGGCTGAGAACAACGGCCACGCGGAGCATCTCCCTTCCACCGAGAGCGGAGCATCCCCCGGACCACCGCCACCATCACCACCCCCCCTGCTCGCCTCCCCGCCCCGCACTCTCCGAACTTCGGTTCCCCCCGCTGTGGGCACCCCCCGGCGCTGCCCCCCCTGCCCGCTCCGCTCCCCCCCGGGCGGCTCCTACCTGCGCGGCGCGGCTCTGCCCGCGGTGCTCCGGGTCCGCTCCGCCTGTTCGGGGCCCCCAGCGGCCACCGGGAGAAGTGCAGGGGGCGGGGGGCGGCGTGGGGAGTGGGGGGGGTGAGGGGCAGGGGGAGGGCGGAGGGGTGGGATGGGGTGGGATGAAGGGAAGGGGCGGGGGAATGGGGAATAGGATGGAGATGGGACGGGAGGCAAAGGAAGGGGAAGAGGAATGGGGAAGGAGGGATGGGATGGGATGGGATGGGATGGGATGGGATGGGATGGAGAGAAGGCTCAGAAATGGGAGGGAGGGATGAAGAGGAGGATGGGGCAATGGGGAGCGGTGCAGGGACGGAGGGATGCAGAAAAAGAGAAGGATGGGGCACGACAGAGGGATGCAGGGAGAGCAGAGGGCTGAGGATGGAGGGATGGATGCAGGGAGGGCAGTGGGGGCGGATGCAGGGTGGGAGTGAGGAGGATGGGGGCAGGATAGAGGGGTGCAGGGACAGAGGGGTGCAGGAAGCTGGCATGCAGGGAGCTGAGGGAGGAGGGATGCAAGGAGCACTGCTTCCAAAACGGATTGGTTTTCGTAAGCCCAGATTCAGCTCTCCTGGGAGGAACATTTGATATCCAGAAGGGTTCTGTCTTCTCCCCACAGATCCCACCTCATTTCTTGCTTCGGGTCTCACTCCTATCACCCACAGCCCCGCTTCTCCCCACACGTCGTGGAATCACAGAACCATGGAGTGGTTTGGGTAGGAAGGGTCCTTACAGCCCCTCCTGGCCCCAGCCCTGCCCAGGGCTGGCTCCTACCCTGCCTTGGGAGCACGGGATGAGATGCGCCTGCACACAGCTCCTGAAATCTCCGTGCAAAGACATCCTACAGTGCTGGGAGCCAGGAATGGGGTGGGTAGGACCTGTCCCATAGGATTCCTCAGCCACAGGGCACCAGGAGTGCTGCACCAGGGTCGGCTCCCAGGCGGTGTCCCCATAGGCTGCGCTGCTCCGCCCCCCTTTGCTGTACTGCAGCTCTGCTTCCCGGTTTGGTTGTTTGTTTTTTAAAAGCGAGAAAAACAAAGCTCCTAACCCCATCTATTAGCCGGACTCCTGCATTTGGAGCAATGAACTCTCATTTGACAGAAATTCATCTTCCCCTCCTGCTGGGATGAAAGAGAAACAGAATCAACTTCACAAGAGGAAAAAAAAACAAAAAACAAAATAAAACGCCTCTGCTCCAGAGACAGATTGCTCACAGGGCATGCACGGAACAGGAGCTTCGAGCTCATCCCTTGCACATCAATCCCTGCAGGACAACAGCCACAGCTCGTCACTCTGTGAGCAATCCCCCCCCCCTGCAGACGGCCCACCCTGGCACCCCTCATTCCCAGCACAGCACAAGGCTTCCCTGCATGCCAGCTGTGTTTCCCTTTCGCTATGGCTGCATCCCTTCAGGTCCCACTGTTAGGCCGGGTTTGGGCACAGCGATGGGCTCAGGGCTGAGCACCGCCTGGATCAGTCCCATCCACTGGCAATGGCTGAGCCACTCTCCCCTCTCCCTCCCCTTCTCCTTCTGAGGTTGAGGTTCCAACCTCATCTGCTCTCTCCCGTTGCTCGGCCCAATGTGGGGCCATCCAAATTGCTGCAAATTGCTTCTCCAAGCACTGCAGAATGGCATCTGTGGTCCCAGTGAGGGTTTGTGGGATGCTCCCCCTGCACACAGAGCCCTCTGCGATGCACCTTTGTGACGGCAGGGCTAAAGGTCGTGCTGATAGCTTGCATTGCTGACCCCCATTGGGATTGCAGAGCTCCTCCCTTCGTGTTCTCTCCCCCACAGCTGCCACCACCAAAGGCCGTTTCTTCTCTTTGCACACGGACAAAAAATAAAAGCAGCCCCTTGAAAAGCCCAGATGAAAATAAACTTCTCTTTGAAAGGCGGCGAGAGCAGAAGATTTGAGAGACTTTCAGGTGAGAAATAATTACGAAAAAGAGAGATGGAGAAAGAAACCACCCTAAAAAGACAACGCCGTGGTCCATCCTGGCTGCTAAGTCATAGAATGGGTTGGGTTGCAAGGATCTCAAAGGTCATCCCGTTCCAACCCAGTGGTCCTTCCCACCCTTTGCTACAGGCAGAGACATCTCCTGCTTGACCAGGTTGCTCACAGCCCCATGCAGCCTCCAACGAGGGGGCACCCATAAAGAAAATCAGACCTCCAAGAGAAGGAGGTGGGAAATGTGTTCACTGACAGCAAACCCAGATTGTGGAAATGACTGCAAAGCCTCCCGAGGGCCGACAGAACGCAGCTGTACTCTCCTTACCCACGGAGCTCCACTTAGTGCCGTTTATTCAGCAGTGCTGGGTAAATATCAACAAGGAGGTTGAAAATATTGATGGGGGAAGATACTTCACGTCGAATGAGGCGCAGACATCTGGAAACAAACAAACTGCTGCAAGAAAGCGGCGGAGATATTTTGGGTGCTTCGTTGCACCGAGAGCCCAGTGATGAGCTGCAGCTGTACGGTGCTGTATGGGGCAGAGATGGGCAGGATCACTGCTGGGCTCTTCCAATGTGCTGAAATATTTAGGGGGAAGAGAAGCAACCACGACCTGCAGTGTATTGACAGAAGGTCGTTTAGAAAAGGCCTTTGGGAAATCCAAAGCTCCTGGAATCAAGTGGAAGGGATGGTAGGGTCGTGTTGGAATGGAGCTGACAGGGGTTGCCTGAACTCAACCCACAGAGCAATCTGGGAATGAGTGGGGGTGCAACCAGGAGGGGCCAATCCCCCCAGGTAAAGGCTGCATAGGTGTCCCCAGAGAGAGAGAAATGCTGTGGGATACCCAGGGGAGAAGCTGCACCGGGACAAGCAGGAGATGGATGGCACAGGAATGCATCACCAGGTCAGCGCTGCCCCACGTGCAACGATCCCAAAGCACAGCGCAGCCTCTCAGGTCCTGAAATGGCTCTGGTGGAGCTCACAGCCAATGCAGTTGGACCTTCAGGCATTGCCATGGGGGTTTGTTGGCAGATCCAGCGTGGGTTCAAGGGCACAGGCTGCAGGAGGCACCAAGCAGAAGCTCAGCTGTTTACGTGTGATCATTTATTTACAGCAGTGCAATAAAGGGAATATATAAAATAACATTCAAACAGGCAAAACACGAGCAGCATCATTAGGAAAGAATAATAGGGCTCTGATTACCAATTACAACACAGCAACCTCTCCAGAAACTTCACAGCCTTACTGCAGGAGGGAAGGAAAAGCAGAAGGGAGAACTCTGCTCCTGCACTGCAGCATCACCACCAGTGCTGTGCCCTGCGAGCAAACCCCAACGGGAGCCCAGCAGGCTGATGGCGACACAAAGCTGCAGCCTTCAGTGATGCTGCAGGGGAAGAAATCAGTCCAGCAGGGCTTAATGGTGGTGACTGAGCTGAGTTGAAGGGCTGCCTACAGTCAGCTGCTGGGTACCCCCAGGCGGGACGAGGACCGCAGGTCCCAGGTCCAAATCCCACCCAGCACCCACAGGATGCTCAGGGAGAGCTGCCAACCCAAAGAACAGCACAACCCCCTCCTCAGCAGCACCCACAGCACCCAAGGAAAGCTTCCCCTGCCCATCAGCACAGCAGGCAGCCCAACGCTTCGAGCCATTCCAGCAAAGCCACCCCCCAAAAAATCCAGCAGTCACAACTTCTTTCCTTTAAGCTTATTTAATGATATTTGAAACGCGTAAATTTTCTATTTCCCAGATCCTGAAAACAACATTTTTCTTTTTCTTTTTTTTTTTAAGTGACCAATATTTAATTCCAGAAACATACAACCTTATCAGCTAAGTCATAAAAGAGCTATTTTACAAACATACATCTGGATAATTAGAACAATAAAGTCTTTTTAGACATTCAAACATGATCAGTAAAAATACAGGATTATTAATAAAGATTCTTGTGTATTTTTTTTAAAGAATACTTCCAGATTTCTTTTTCTTTTTTTTTCTTCTCTTTAAAGTAAATCTCTGTTAAGAGTACATGATTGTATGTTGTACAAAGAAAATAAAAATATTCTAATAGGAAGAGAGCTCCGAAAGACTGAATTCGAAACGCAACAGCAGTGTTTTGGCTGCAGGATCCCTTTTGCAGTACATCTGCTTGTCAGTTGGCACCTTTGGGGGGAAGCAGGGGCTTCTTTGGGGAGCAGAGGGAGAACACAACGCCAGACAGCATCTCACAGCTGGGAGGAAAGAACTGAGTTGGAGGAAGGATGGGCTGGGCAAAGAAACCAGAGAGCATCGCCTTGCTCTGCTGTCCAGTCTGAGGAAGGGAATGTACAATCACCAAGCAGGAGCGAATTAAAATGCTTTCTTACCCTGGAAATTGGAATTTAAGAAACGTTATGGCTTGGAGGGGAAAGGGGAATCCTGAAAAGTGCATTTAGTTCCAGCTCCTTCCGCACAGCGAGGCACGGCCTGAGGTTCTGCCATACAGTAGATGTGCCAGAGAGTAGAAAGGAATCCCTCGTTATTTCAGGTTACTGCGCACAGATCCCTGACCCCACCATCATTTCTCTACAGGAGTAATGCCCCCTTTGCCAGGCTGACCAACGCAGCAGCAGCAGGCCAGCAGAAACAAAACCCCATCAGCACGGCGTGTGACCTTTCTGCTCTCCGTGCAGCTGGGTTCAAACAGGTCGGGCTTCCTTACAGCACTGCAGCCTCCTGCACTGCAGAGCAGCCACCCCAAAGGCCTCCTTCCCTGCCGCCTGTCAGCCCAGCAGAAAGCAAAGATATTTCCCCCTGTGCATCCTGAGAGTGGAAAGGGACAGAGCTGCCCCTGGCCTCGTCCCAGCTCACATCCAGCATCATTAGGGACTCCTGCAGCTTGTGAGCTAGCTGCAAAGCTTTTGGACAGGGAGTCCAAGGGCTGCTCCTGTTTCTGGAGTGTGGGTTGCAGAGCAGCACCGTGCCAACTGAGCGAGGGGATGATGTGGGGTGGGGAATAAAGGGAGCTGGACAGCAGGTCTGGCTGCAGCCCAGCTCAGTTTCTGGCAGGATCAGGTAAAGCTGCTGCATCAGCATGAGGCAGCATTCTGCTTCTGGGGCTAAGAAGAGGAAGCGTGGGTGCTTCTAACCAAAGGAACTGGTAGGGCTGAAGGCGGGGAGGGGAGATCCCAGCAGGTAAGAAGGGCAGCGCCTGGCTAATACTGACAGAACGTTCATGGGGTGAGGATGGACCTGAGCAGGACCCAAGGAAGAAGCAGCTCCTGCCAGCATGGAAGAGAACACTTTGGCTTGTGTTGGCAGTGCAAGGCTCCTGCTGGTGAACAGCGATACTCTGTGCAATCAGCTCTTCAAAAGAAGAACTCCTCCTGCTCCACAAGGCATCGGGGCTCCTTCTTTCACACCGGGCCCCAAATCCTCTCTGTTCAATCTGGACGCGAACTCATCCCTTGCCTATTTCTAATGGGAAGAAGAAGAAGAAGAAGGATCTCCTCTCCAACTTCAGTTCAAAAAAAAAGGAGAGATCTGACTCTGTGCCAACAGCTTACGAGAAAACATTTGTTTTAATGGAGCAGGGAGTGCGATCTTTCTGCTGACCAAAGACAGATTCTCAGCACTTCAGGATCCACGCAATTGCAGCTGCTCCTGCAGTTCTGAGGGTTAATGGGATTTACGGGTTTGTTCAGTTCTGGTTCGTTAAGCAGTTTAAAACCTGGAAAGAGGGTGGAAAAAGGGACTGCTCTGCACGCTTTGCACTACAGCTGCCCCACTGGCAGAGCCACCCCTCGCCACGCTGCTGCCCATCCCAGGACCAACGCAGGGCAGCACGCAGCCAGCAGAGGCTGCCCAGCATTGGCTCCGCTGGTGGCTGATGGTTACATCTTGTTCCCAGACAGAAAGGTGTCTCACCAGCAAACCCCCATCAGAACAGGCCCAGGGAAGTGCTGCAGAGCTGTTTCAGCCTCCTCTGCTCTGCACATCTCTGTTTCAGTGAGGACACATTGGCACAAAGAAAGAAACAACAACCAAACACCCCAAGCCCTCAGCAAGACGTTCAGGTACTAAAATTTACTGGCCCTATAATCAGCAGTACCTGTGGCTAACTCAAATGGCAGCCCTTATTCATTCAGTAGTGAATCAGGGACAGACACCCATCCGCCCCACATCTTTGAAACACTTCTGGGTTTGCATTTTTTTCCTTTTTTTTCTTTTTTTCTTTTTTTTTTCTTTCTTTTTTTTTTTTTTTTTTTTTTTTTGATCCAGAGAAGAGTTACAAAAGTGCTGCAGGTCCAAGTAATTTTATCACTTTACAAAGGAGACAATGATCAAAGCCAACAAAGTCAAGAAAAAAAAAAAAAGCCTATTCTCTTCTCCCAGTTTTATCTCGCATGTCAGCAAAGGAGAACCCTCATGGGAGAGAGAGGGGGGGGAAAATAAACTTTGCCCAAGTGCCTGGCTACTCAGAGCATGGAAAAGCCTTGCTGGACACGTGGTGATGTGGGCATTTCCCATGCGACCGTTGGATGCACACAGTTCCAGCCACAAGTCATCGTGACACCTTCATAAGTGGCTTCTTTGCCTGGCAGTTTGGGTGCCAGCAGGGAGTGCAGAGTCCAGTCCAGTGGAGGGAAGGTACACAAAGCACATCCTCTGCCCTGGGAGCAAACGAGGCTCAGGAGCAGCAGGAGGCACAGCACACTGGATGCACAGGGCCAGAACTGTCACCACCCAATTAAAACAGAACAACGACAACGACGACAACAACAACAACAACAAAAAATAGGCAGATTAAAAAATTAAAATGTGCTTTTGATACACGGAATGAAGTCAAATAAATACAATGATTTTTTTTTTTTTTTTCCTTTTTTTTTTTTTAAATGTCTAAATACATTTTTTTTTTATATCCTACACCCAAAGCTCTGTACATTTGGTTTGGTTTTTCTGTTCTGAAAAAAAAAAAAAAAAAAAAAAGATTTCTGGTGGCCAAGGAGAGGAGGAGTAGAATAGAACAGACTCCCTCACTGACAAGATAGTGCAGATGCCCCACAGGAAAAGCACCCATGCCTGCTTTGCTAGAGGATGGTTCACATTTGGATGGTCTGAACCCTCTTGTCTTAGAGTCCACAAGGAAGGCAGCGGGTGCTGAGTCCTGACAGTCCTCATCCAATCTTCAGTCATCCTGAAAACACGACTAACTTTTCTCTGATGGAGGAAAACAGAAAACAGTGGTGGTGAGAGAAGGAGAGGTGCAATGAGAGGTGAATGCCTGGTGCTCCTGAACAACAGCACCAGCACAGAAAGCACGTCAGTGTGAGCGAGAGAGCACACATTTAACCTGAATCCCAGCAACCACGTAGTGCCAGAGGACTGGCCACACAGCAGCCAATTCACACGGTGCCAGAGGCAACCCAGAGAAAGACTGGAATCATTTCACACATTGAGAAATCTCTGTTTGGGAGTTTACATCGATTCAGCCCTCTTGAAAGAGAAGCTGCACGTCCTCAGCTGGAGGTACGGGTGAGATGAGCTCCTCTGCACTTGTGAGACTCAATGGATTCCTCTGACCTTTCTTGGAACCAGCACCCTGTTAGAGATGCTGAAGCAGATGAAACCTTTTTGTGTGTGTGTCCGAAAGCATTAACAACTGACTGTGCACTCTTTGGTTAATGTCTGATGTCAGTGTGCCCTGCACTGCCTGTTCAGGTCATACCTGAGTGCTCTCCTGTGGAGGCTGACCCAGCCAGCCCTTGGCGACGGAGGATGATGTAGTCTTCCTCAACCTCCTGAAAAACAAAGCAAAAACACACCTCAAGTGGCTTTTTTTCCCTCTTTATCAAGTGATTGAAGAGGGCTTCAAATGGGAAAAGATACGTTGCACTGCGGGAGAGTGGACTGGAATCATTCTTGTGACCCACACTGGATCTCAAGACCTTCATTCAGCCTCCCCTTCCCAAACAACATTCCATCTCCTCTTCACATTCGAGTTCAATTAAAGACTGGCTACAAACTTAACATGTTGGTCTGCTTTACACACCAGGATGCTGTAAATCCTCTACAATGAATGCTTCGTTGTATGGACAAATGCTCAAAACATACAAAAAATTATTCTGGATATAGTAAGCTGCAAACTTCATTATTATCCTACTGCAACTTAGCACCTCCTGCTGAAGGCAGCAGCATGCAACAAGAGCCAACAGGCATTTGTATGCCAATAATTCATACCCATCAGGCCAGAGGTCCCTTTGAAACCCCCCCATTACACACTTGCACTTTTGTCCTGTCCCTGAAGAATGGCTCCAAACTGAAACCAAAGCAGCACGCACACCTCCTGCCTGCAGCTGAACTGCTGGCTTCCTGTAACCCCACAGTGCAATGCAAGCAAATGGCACCACAAGTTCCCCCTCCAAAAGCTTCCAGAGGGAAGAGCCAGAGATTGAAAAAGGCACGACCTCCTTCCCCAAAACTGAACATTTCCAAGTTATTTTCTAAAACAAAGCCTAAGACATACAAAAAGAGTGACGAGTGCAAGCAGAAACACAGTACCTTTAACTTTTCAAGGTTATTCTCTATCTTCTGAATATACTGCATCATCTGCACGCGTGACTCTATAGACCAGAAGGGAGGGTTTGCTACAACCGTGCAGGGCTCTTCCACTCCTCCCCAGCGGGAAACCATCATCTCCTCTGCAAATGGGGAGCTGCCTCCGTCCGACTGCGTGTCCCGTGGGGAAAGGGGCTGCTGCTGTGCAGAGTCCAAAGAGCTGTGGCCACCTGCAGCACCCTGGAGAACCAGAGACGACACCTCCTCATCCGTGGAGCTCTCCTGCACTGCGTCATATCCATCAAGGATCAAACAATTTCCTGTCGAGAGAACAGCTTTTTACTCACACCTCGGTGCCGTCAGCGCTGAGAACCACTGAACTGCAGACAGTTTAAGCAGACTTTAAGGAAGGCAAGTGGGGAGAGGCCCATCTCCTGAGACATGTTAAAATGGGTAAGAGAAAGCATCTGTGAACACTATGCAGAGTGGTGAGTGCATGAGACCAAGCTAGCTTGGTTCTGAGCTGAGCTCTGCAGATCACGGCCGGTTTGGGGACCACAGCTGGCCAAGGACGTGAGCAGAGGAGCTCATCACCTCCCCTCCTGCATTCATTCCCCAGCTCTCTGCTTCCAGCCTGAAAATCCTGCACACGTGCTCACGGCACCCACCAACCCAAACCATTTCTGACCTGCTTGTAGGTGGGTTAGCTTTAAAATCCAGCTTGCTGAAAATACGTTAAGAGATAATGCAGTTACAGACAGCAAAGCAATCACAAACTGTGCCTAGCAATAGAATTACATTAAATAATTTCTCTGCAGCATTACAGCAAAGCTTGCACGTGAAAGCAGAATTGACTGAAAACAGGGCAATCTGATTTTGATGTCCCTCCACAGTTAAGAAAGTAAACAGCGTGAGTGGTGACAAGTAATTAGATGCTTCAAGTTGTTGGCTTGCTTCTAATAATTTCAAGTGTTTCTGTAATTCAGGGAAAGACAAACAATTTTTCAATGCACACTTGGAAGGCAGCGTTTGGACAGCCACAAATTGGCTTATGAAGAATCCAATTTTTAAATAAAAGCATATTCTCAGATAAGAGATATGGAATCTACTACCTGTGAGTGCCTCCTCACACCACAGCACGCACAGGGCAAGCTGGTGTGCTAAATTTAGTGCAGGGTCACCACTCTGGCTGATCAAAAGCACGGGACTTTCCAAATGCAAAGTGTGCAAAGTCCCATGAAGGTGCTTACAGCTGCTGCCTTCGAGCTGCCTTTCTGCTGAGTTAACAGCTCCACAACCTTCTTGAAGGGTAGAAGAGAGAGGTTGGGAGATGCTCAGGCCATTGCCAAATATAGCATATGTAATAACAACGGAAATCATAATAAGCTTTTAAGAGCTTCAGACTGGGGTGAGGTCGCTGGAGACAATTGCAGCGCCAAGCTGAACTGTACGTTTCTCTTCCCAAGCTCAATCATGAGAAGCCAAAGCAATAGCTACAAAATAGCCTGAGCCATGACTCTGTGTATGGACTACAGCAATGCTTTGCCTGCAGGGAAAATATTTTTCCTACAGGTTCCAACCGTCAGCTGAGAGATAACACGGTCCAGTGGCAATAGCAATCAAGAGCTTGCATTGTGCCCAGGCCTCTGTAAATACAGTTTGTCACAGTGTATTAACCCCACAGGATTTTGGTTTCTTCTGTCATAAAATAGGAAATTCATTAGGTACATGTTTGCTCAGCTCTTTTCCGTGCTGAAATGACTGTCAAGGACTAAAGAACTAACTTTAAATAAATGTCCTAACTCGTATCAGCAAGAGAAGCTTCACTAGGAAAACGTACTGTGGTTTTCTTTAGTATTTCCCAATTAAAACTGAGCCCAAGTCTCTAGTACTGAACTGGGAGAGGCTGCCATTCCAAGAAGGAAGGAAATAAGCTCACCTGAGATCCGTATTTGCACATCCTCCTCGTCCTTCCTTTCCATCAGCTCACTTTCAGATGGATTTTCATCACTGTGAGCTTCTCGGGCATCAAAGAAATGCTCCCCACTCTCATCAGCACCCAGCCCTTCCAGCTCCGTGGCAGAGACCTCCAGATTCACACCCATGCGGTCCATCGCTAAGTTACTGCTGGGCCTGGGGTCCCTCGCTCCCAGCTGCATGGCATCTCCTGGAGCTGGTGATTCAGCTGAAGTCCGGAGGCCATAATTAGCTGTGGGCTCGTTAGTTCCGCTTCTTGGAAGCGTGGGGTCTGCTCCAGGCTGGTGAAATTTGCTATGGTCGGAGTGCTGCAATCCAAGCTCACTTCCACCCTCCGTTTGTGCCTCTTGAGAGACGGTCCTGAACCTGGGGAAGCGCTGCCGGTCTTCGAGGGTCCCCTTCTCAGCAAAGCCAAGCTGTTGGACCAACAGCTTTTTCAGCAAGTCCACTGCAAGGAGAGACAACATGGCAAAGCTTCACAGACCGTGTCCTCCAGAACAGAGATCAAACTACACATAAAGGCCCCTCTTTCAAATGACAGATCTCGGAGCAGCCAGCCCTCTCACTGCTCTCGGGAGGGAAGTCAGGGGGGGAAAATAAATAAAAGGTCTTTTGGAGCCCTGTACCAATGCTTTATTCCACATTTCACCTTACAAGGAAGGGCAAACACATCAGTCCAAGTTCCACCTTGCTTGGAACAGACAAATCACCTACTGAAGCTGTCCAGTGAGCTGGAGGGCAGGTGAGTGCCTGGCTGTTACCCCCTGCAGATGAACTGAAACCCAAAGGCAGTAATGGGGGACCCCAGCCTCGAAGTAGCACACTAACCGTGTTCCACTGGATTTTGAAATGACGGATCCACAATTTTCCCTACAATTTCATGTAAATTTATTCTTATCTGAACTTCAACCCACATCCCTTTAGCGCTCAAATTATCCCAACCAAACACTTCGTATTAAGGACACATTGTTCAGTGCAAAAATATGACGCTGTCGAGAGTGCAAGTTGCTGTTCTTTCTCACCATGTAATGCTCACATAACACCCAGGAAAATCCATGGGCTCACACAGCACAGCAGTCCTTCAGCTAAAGGGAAGGCTCTTGTCAAAATGTGAGACCCACTGCTGCTGTCAGAGGGCTGCCCTACTGCATCTGCATGGCCAAGAGATGCTGGGTCACTGATACCACCTTAACACACCCCACAGACTGAGATTCTCTTATGGCTGGTCTGTGAACATGCATACTAAGATCATCTGTACAGCATTCAGAATCAGAAAAGGCCTCTGAATCCTAGAAAATGGATCTGAAGATCTGAGGTAAACCATCAAGCTGCAGAAGACTGTAATTACTTGGAGAGAGAGAAAAGGGAACTGGGGCCAAGGGTATGAATGCTCTGCATTCTAGTGACAGCAAATGACCCACAGAGAAGCAGTACAGAGTATTCCCTTCAAGTGCAATTCAGGGACTGCGTGTCCACTTCTGAAATGCCAGGGAGAGATGCACAGATTAATGATTTCATTCAAATTTTAGGAAGTTATATTTAGAAACGCAAGGAATTAGAATGCTGGGTCTGATCAAGTGGGTTGCACAGCCCTGCATTCTTCCTCTGAATAAAGGTAGACCACAGAACAGAGAAAATGCTCGAGAATCTTCCAAAAACAATTTTACAGAATTATCTGTTCATCAGAACAAACTGCTTTCAGCACAGACAAGTACCAATCTGATCACACCCAGCCAGCTCCCAAATCCCCTGAAAATCTGCATCTAGACTTTGTCTTGCTCACGTAAAACATCCAACCTCATCTGCATGATTTTGCAAAAGAAATACGCCACATCACAGCCTGCAACTCAGGCAGCCCTTCCTGTTCTGCACCCCTGGTGCTGTGAATGCAAGTCCATGGGGTAACTGCAATGTCTTCGAGAAGTCTGCTGACTGGCAATGACATTTCACAGCACTGCTCAGAGCTCTGCAATCTGATTTTGTCATCAAAGCTCTTTGTGGACGATACGTAACCATTCATGATTACCCTCATTTTAGACACAGAGAGACAACAGCAAAGCAATGAGATGCCTGTGGCTGAAGTGAGCGGTGTGCAAATTCAGAACTCAGAATTCCTTCATGTCACATCCACTTTGTTTTGCTATGCTGTCATCTACAGCACAGAGAAACAAATTATTTAATAGAAACAGGCATTAACACTATTCTAGCATTGATTCAGAAGGTCGACCTCACAATTTCCACCTCCAAAGCAAGGCTCACAGGTACTTACGGTTCCTTAATGCATCCAGTGCCCACTGCCCTCCTGACACCAAAGGTAAATTGGTGGCTGTGTGTTCATAGCACGGAGAAGCCTCCTTCAGGGCCAGGTCTGCCTGTTGCACTTTATCAAACTGTCTTTCTGCCACAAGAAGACTTTCCACCTCGGACTTTTCAGACATGGTGGGTGAAGTCTGAGCATTCAGAATCAATGGAGAGTCCAGGCCCAGATCTTTGTCTAGAAGACAGAAAACATGTGTTCAGGTTGAACAACTGTGTCAAATTTGATGCTAAACTGCAGAAAATTCTCATAATCTCTGAAAACACTAACAAATGGTTCTTGAGCACAGCTTTGATAAAAGGCTTTCATTTCCAGGGAGAAAAACAATCTTTTTCTGTGATTTGTAATGGGAATAGTAAGAGGTATTTTTCCAGGAGCTTCAGCATCATTTCTTTACCTGACTCGTAAAAAAACTGTTCCATTCCACAAAAAAGCCAGTGCTACCAAAAAAGCCCCAGGACACAAGGAACATGCCTTGGCACATCTGCACTCTGTGTATCAAATTTACTGACAGCCTTTACCAGGCCCACTGTGTTACCTGGGCTTTGTAGGCTACTGGCAGGAATGTCATGCTGGTCTTTGAGCTTCTGCTGCTCCTCTTCTTCACGCTCTTCTCTGCAGGGAAGAAAGAAACAACATGTACTTTTAGTCACCTGTATCTGAATGCTGCATGCCAATCACTGCTTTGGCTGACACAAGATGGGCTGCTGGGGAAAGAAAAGCAGCCCTTCCTCCTCCAGCTGCTGTTACTTACTCGCCAGGTCCCGACTGCGGTAATGGAATCACTCTTCTGCTACTCTCCATTTTTACATTCCCTGCCATCTGAGCTATAAGGTCCTGCCATCTGCATAAAAACATCACATAAAAACATGCAAGATGTGAAGCATAACGGATACTGCTCCATTTAACACTTTTTAAATCCAGCTAATGCAATTACTGCCTTTCTTATCAACAGAAACGTCTAATCCTGTTGTTCTTTCAAATCCTGTTACAGTCAGTGCCTCTGTAATACCTTGCAGCCACAAGTGAAGCAGCACAGCACAATACTCACCTCACCGGGATGTTCCAGCAGAAGGAAATGAATGACAGGACCTTAGCAGGAGCTGTCGAGTTGTTTTTATGTATAAATGTAAGTGCAAGCATCATGTAACCTGTCACGTAGCACTGATCAGTTTAATACACTGCACACTACAACGGCTGCCACACGTCATACAAATGAGCTCAGGTAACTCGTGAACACCTGCACAGTTACTACACACAAGCAGACACAAAAGCTCTCACAAGCACAACGAATCAAAGAGCAGATGGAACTGAGGCAATTACTTACACGTTCTTCTCTGAAACTGTCTGTGCCACCAGCTCGTAAATGTGAGCACCATTTTCTGACATGGAGATGACGAAGAACGCTTTGTTATCTGGAGCAACACAAAGAGGGAAGCATTTAATTGCAAACCTCGTTCTGCATAGCATCCTGACATTCCTAGAACTGGACAGTACCCCCATCCAGAAGCAGCAAAAGATCATGGAATAACCCTGCAGTGGTACTGTACACAGAGGGAAATCCAGGAAATCTGACTATTAGTCCTGAAAGAAAAGAGCCACTTCTGCCCAAGCTACTTTGAAACGCACCACTTCTCTTTTCCCTCATAGTGATTTTCATTTCTAGGGAACCTTTCATCTAATAAAACCAGACTACTTGAACAAAGAAGCCTATTTATAACTCAAGCCATGCCTAAAGAGGTTATTACCAATGCAGAGAAGTTAAACAGCTCACGCAGTGCTACTGAACAAGATGTTGGACAACCAAGAATTAAGCCCACGCATTATTCCACGTTCAACTTTGGAACTCTAGACAGAAAAAACCCCTCTCCTCAACTGATCTAATCCCAATTTTTGTTGTCCTCCTTTGCTTGTTACACTGACCTGTTGCCACCTGACGAACCAGAACAGTGTTCAGTTTGATGATAGGACTGAAGGTGTGTTTGCTATCAGCCGTCGACGCCAAGATTTTACTGTGACACTTCAAGACCAGCTTATCATCTTGTTTCTGCAACAGCACCAGAATGTCCTCCAAGAGCAGAGTGTAGAGATCTGCACAGGGCGCAAAGGAACCCAGAACGAGTTAAAGATTCATGGTTTTCTATCACACCCCAGCAGAAAGAAAAAGGCTGCATTTTTGATTACTCATGCAGAGGCACCAATCAGTGCTATGCCATTCTAGGCAAAGCTTGCAAATCTTCCTCATCAAAACTACAGCAGAGAGCTACAGATGGGATTGGATCATCTCACGACTGACTGCTGTGTCCCTGCATGGCCTTAATGATACTCCAGCACATTTCAGAATTGACAAGAATGATTTAATCAGCTTTGAGAAACACATACACATCATTATAGGTGGCAGTACGAATCATAATTGGAAACTGCAGAAATGCTTTCTCTCTCCCTCCTTCTCTCAGCAAGCACACACAAACTCAACCCCACATCAGCTGACAAGGAAGACTCACCGATAGTTTTGTCACGATTAACCTTCCAAGTCAAAGGTCCTTCGTGAAGCATTTTTCTCTTTGTGAGATCCAAGTTCTGTCAGCAGGAGGAAGGAAAAAAAGAAGTAGCACTATGAAACGTCTAGGAAAGCAAGCAGTGGTAAAGCATAGAAGTGTCAGAGGGAAGGTAACCCATGGGTGCTCCAATTTGAGCAGCTAAACCCAGCGTGGAAAAAGAACCACGGAGCGAGAACAAGGCATGCTTGTACATCAAAAGTCTTGTGAGAGGTGTCTTTCATCACTCATCCTCATTCTTTGATCTTTTGACGATGTTTCAGGTGAACACATGGAGAATTTTCCTTCTAAGTAAAGTTCTTAAGGCATTAGAACGTCATCTGATTTCTAGGAGCTTTTGCAATAGCCCATACAAAGTCTGCAGTCCCAGTATTACAACTGGTTAATGCTTCAGCACTCTATTTGCAAGTCAAGTATGCCCACGAATGACATACTGATATAAAAAGCATTCCAATGATCTGATGGACTTTATAATGTCAATGGATTCTTCAGTCATTTCAGTGCTTGTGACATTTAGATCTGCAGGCAAGTAGAAGTGACAATTTTCACAAGTCATTCCTTCCAAGTCTCAGTCTACAATCAATAACAGCAAGCTTTCATAACTGCCAGTAAGTTCTTCATTTCCTAACTAAATGCTTGTGGGTTTATTTGTGGAAGATTACAGGATATAGTTTTATAGGCAAGTCATCACATAAAGATTTCTTTGAATACACACCGACTTTGGAGAATATAAAGGAGTGATAAATAAACAACACAGAATCTCTAAGTGAGACTGGCACAGACAGCAGTCAAAGTATCAAATCATCATCATCCTCCTGGTATCTCACTAAGCTTACAAGCTCCACCAGCACTCCTATGTGCAGAACCATGTTGTTACATCCACGGAGATCTTCAGGAAGTCAGCAAAACTAAAGGTTTATCTCCAAGATTGCACATCTGAAGATGGAATAGGAAGAGCCACAAACAGAGCAACGGTGCTGCAATCAGGATGCAAGGAGCAATTGCTTCAGTGCTGCCACTTACCCTGAACTCATCCATCATGGGATCCTCAGACTGCTTTAAGTAGGACAGGTCGAGACGACGCTGATAATCTTCCAGATGCTGCAAAAAAAAAACCAACAACCCACAACAAACCATTGAAAATGGTCACTTTGATTATCAGAACTCTAATTAGAGTCAGAGAGCAGGCAGTCACGAGTTCCCAAATGCCTGGGATTCCTGTTCTCACAGCAGTACTTGTGCCACAGAACACCTTTAAGCACAATACACGGTCACTTGTGCACAGATTCCAGCCCTGGTGCACAGCTTGCTTCCCTTCACCTCCCTCTCCTCACCCTGACCATTGGTGCTAACCCAGCTCGGCTCCCACCTGCTTGTTCTCCGATTCCTTGACAGCCTGGTTCACGTGGTTAAGGATCTGACGGCAGTGATCTGCTGCTTTCTTCACTTTCTCCTTCTCTTCAGGCAGTTCTGCAAGAGAACAGGGAAATGCAATCACTCTCTCTGATAAAGGATGAAGAGGGCACAAATGCCGTGCTGCTTGCTGACCGCAAACAGGTTCCAAAAACATGCTCCTGCTACAGCAACAGCATGCAGCAGTTCCCTTTCCAGCCAGTCTCTAGATCATACAGACAGACACAGGTGAGCCCCATCAATTCTCACCAGCACAAGCCACATTATGCATGTAGTTAACTGGCAAATAAACAAGTTCATCAAAGGTAATGGAGTGTCACACGCTTTCTTAATTATGATTAGAGTGACTTATAAATACAGTACATTTTTTGCAAGTAATGAAATTACACTGCAACAGTTATCTGCTAGTAAACTTGAAAAGGCATTTCATGGTCTTATGAGTCCTCTTTGTCTGTTACACTGGAAATGACTTTCAGTGTGGCACACAGCAGCTGAACTCAAACCTCTGCAAGAACAGGTAATGTTCTGCAGTGCTGTACAGATGTGACAGCTGATGAGAGCTGCACCAGGACTCTGTTGGCCTCTATCATGTGGGACGATGCTTTTTACCCAAGTTCAAACTGCTTCTTCAAGTTCTTAGTTAATATCATACGAATGGCCTTCCAGTTTTTTATATGAAGTTGATTTTATATCAGACTTTCGGGGTGTAGGTGAGATGGAAATCTAAGCACTCTTTCTTCCCTCACCTACTGGGAATTCTGAACAAATTCTATGGAGAACTGATCAGAACAGCACAACCCTTTGGTCGATAACATGGAAATCTTGACCTTAAAAGAAAACAATCAATTTGTTCTGCATTATCTGCTCTTTGTTCCCTTCTTCAGAAACATGTCGATTTGCATCAGCCTCAGCACTGCATGATTTTTGCTTAGACTTTGTGACACTTTAATTCTTTTCTTCCTTGCTCAGAACTGTCCTACATCCATCCACGCTCGTTTAAGTAACTGCATAACTTGATGAGTTTTTATTAGATTCTTCGTTCTCCATATTTTTATGTTGGCAATGGACGACCAGGGATTTCTGTTATTGGAAGATCTTATTCTTTTTCTCTCTCTCAAGTGCATCTACATGGAAATTGGAATTCATTTAAATGTGCTTTCTCTTAATAGCCTGATTAGCTAGCTTGGTGTGCTAAAGAAGAAAGTAAAAATATGTTTTTCAGAGCATATTTATTACTGAAAATCAATTTACTGAAACAAATGAAGTATCATCTTCAGTGATTGAATTCTTTCCAGTTATTTCCTCCAAAACTGTAGAAAGGTGTTAAACATGCCTACAAAATTACAGAAAGAACAAGCATGCTAATGACTGCTCAAAAACAGCAGCACAGAGGCAAGCTGCCTCTCTGTCAGCTCAAGTTTCAGTTTATCAGAACACGAATAAGGAGGAGTTAAATGATGCTCGCTCTTTTTCCTGTTTGTCTCCTGAATGTAATTCCAGCTACTGCATTGCTGTGTACTCACACGCCATCAGGACTGTGAGGGCACAGAGGAAACATTTCCTTCAGTTTGGTTGTCACAATGACTGAAAACAGGTAATAATGGTAACAGCGTAAAATTAAGAAGCAGCCCAAGAACTGGAGGAAGGGAAGAAGACTGTCAGGAATTCCAGGTCTCTTTCTCAGAAACCATCAGCAAATCAAAGTGCTTTTGTCAGTAATTTCATGAGCAGAGTGGTTTTATCTTCAAAACTTCAGCTTCCACCCCTCGAACTTGTCAAGACCACGTTTAAATGATTACATGTCTAACCCAACACAGACTGCCATTCACCTATCCCAAACTAAATCCCCCTGCCCTTCTTATTTTAGCTGGCCCTCCTGGGAGGTTATCAGCATGCAGATGGCTTTTACTGGGTTGTACCAGGTTGGATATTCAGAAGAAATGGACTGTTGGGAAGAGTGGTAGAAGAGGCAGCCCTGGGAAATGGTGGAATCATCATCTTTGGAGGTGTTCAAGAAACATGGAGATGTGGCACTGAGGGACACGGTTAGTGGGCATGGTGGGGAGGGGTTAATGGTTGGACTGGATGATCTCAGAGGTCTCTTCCAACTTTAATGGTTCTGTTCTGTTCTGTTTTTCAGGAGAAGAAACATGAGTTCAATTGAGAAAAAAAGAGACTGGATTTTTTAATTCTACATATTTTGAAAGAATTTATTTAACCTGTCCTCCCGTGAGGAAGGCAGCAACGACATCACAGCGGTGACCTGTAAAATTCAACTGTACTTCAGTCCATGCAATGAAATCACATTTGCTTAGCAAACCTGCTGAGACACAAGCACCAACCACTGGCTACCTGGTGGAAATGCTTTACCTGTGTACTTTGCAATGTTATCCAGCAGAAGGGGGTACTTTGTCAATCTCTGCATCTCTGTTGGAATGATATCCTTCAGCTGCAGGCGGCGACACAGGGGATTACTCTCAGCATCCTAAAATTAAGCAGCACAATAAGTACGTTTGTCATTTTTATTAAGAGTATAATTACCTGAATGTGTAACATCTATTCATCACGTAAACGTCTATTACTTCACCTTCTGGTAATTAAATACAAGACAAGAAATGCCAAGATCTATCATTCAGACAATACATCCCTTCTCGATTTGCAATTACGTACAGGAAGGGCTCACAAAGCAGTGGCTTCCTTCCCTCATCACTGCACAGAGGCCTGGCAGCACCTCCAATCAATCTCAGTCACTGCCACACAGGGAAGATATCAGTTTAGCTCTTCATGCTATAGCAAAACTACAGTACATTTTTCAAAATAACGTCAACCTTTGTATAACTGCAGTTCTTCCCAGCTGGTGGTAATGAAGATAATGTTCTCCTCTCCAAATGCCAGAAGTATTCAAGCCCCTTTCCTGGTGGGCAGAATAGGTTTACAGTATCTGTCTTCTGACTTTGGCATACATCATAATTGCACTGCTATAAGCAGTTTTTCCTCACAGAAGTACTCATCCTAGGGAAACAAGCCACCCAAGTGAGATGTGATGCTGCCTGGGGCAGCATGTGCTTTCCTCCATTCCAGCAAGACATTGTGTATGGCAATCTGAAGACAATGTGAAGTGCAATCTCATTAACTCTAACGACTTAATCTAAAGCCCTTCGCTATCCCACACCAGCAGCTCAAACCCTTGCATAAAATTCACCTGCACGAAAGTCTGGAAACGAGAGTCTTTCTTCTGGCGGGACTTTATGACCTCTAGAGCAAAGGGCTGGTTACTGCAGAACGTGGCAGTGGCATGTTTCAGCTTCTCCTCTGCTGCTCCACTGAACTGTGCCAGAAAGTCACGAAAGCCAAAAATTAGACAGACCCAACTTCAGCACGAGCTGCTGTCAACAGACATCAAGCCATGTAGCACCACTGCTCTCAGAAGGGAAGGGAGGAATAGTAGCAAAAGAAGGGGGGAAGATGGGAGGAAGAGGGGGGACCTACAACAATCATCAAAGCACGTTAATGATGGCATTATCCAAATGCCCCTTTAATGCAGACAGCCTGGAGACAACAACCACCTTGCTAGGAAGTCCAGTGCCCAGCCTGAACCTCCCCTGGCACAGCTTTCTGCCATTCACTTGTGTTCCATATCTGAGAAGTTACTTCCACGGAATACATCATTTTAAACATTCTGTTTTTAAGCCTTTGTTTGTCCAGCCTATTTAGAAGCCCTGCTATGTGTAAACCCAACATCTCTCCTGTCACCACTCCCAGCATTTCCAGTTCCCTCCACAAATGCAGATTCAGGGAGAGAATACAGTCCCCCACTGTTAGCTGTAAGAGAAGTGCAAAAACAGATGAATGACCGGTGATTATTTACCAGACTCTGGTCAGCAAAGCCAAGACCAAAGGTCCTGTTTCTTCAGGATTAGCCATGCTTAAAGACAAGAAGAGGACAGAAATATGGCTAGGGAAAATGACAGCCACGAGCACAGCTGAGAAATGTGCTGCAGATGACAGACAGACTATCACTGCCATCCTTCCCATAGACTATCACTGCCATCCTTCCCATTCCTACTGCCCAAGTGGTGATGCAGCAAAAGCAACTCCTGAAAATACTCTGGAGAATGAGATTCTAGTTTGATTTTTGTGTTTTAGCCACTTAACCAGACACTAGCCATGGAACGATCACACTTGTAAGGTCTAGCTTGCTTTAACTTGTTCAAAAACGAATGCACAAGCTATTTTTTGCTTTTCACAACACACAGGGGAGAACTAAAAGAGGTTTTTCACTACCAGCCACATCTGATTTTCATTTTCCTCCCCTTTTTTCTGGGATACGAGACAAACGGCGGGATTACAAAAATATAAATCACAAGAGACTTCTGCATGAACATCTGAAAAGAATAAGCAGATCAATCTTCAATCCCATATTAAGTAGGCTTGAAAACAAACAACAAAACAGGAGACTCCCAGGAGAGACTGAAAAAACCAAAGAGATTCTCACTCCTGCTCCCATCGTTTGGATCTCATCTTTGAAGCAAAGCCTGCAACAGCTCTACAGATTTGAAGAGGCTCAGCTATGCAAACTCTACGACTGGAAATCATGATTTTAAAATACCTTTAACTGCACCAAAGGTGATGTAAGGCTTATTTCAATATTATTGCAGTAAATTGTGCTACTACATTTCTCAAAATCCTGCTCTCATTTTACGTCTCCAAAACTACGTTTCTATTTTACCAATGCACTGAAAGAAATGTTTTCTTCTTCTTTTCTCCCACCTCCTGTCAAATGAAAATCCTTTGATTGTTTCTGCTTTTCTCTAAACCTCTTTCCCTAGCTCTTTGTTGGCTCCACACAAATAACTGCTCTCAGACCTTCAATTCCCATTAGCTGGGAATTACCTTCATTAGCCTCTGACACCACAGGGCACTTTCTGAAACACATTTTCAAGAATAAAAATGGAATTTACCCAAGAAAGCAAATCCTCCCCAATTTGGTCAATAACAGAAGTCTCATTCCTTTTCCGGACCGCTTTCATCTGATCATTCAACGCCACTTAGAAAAAAAGAAAAAAGAAAATTTTATTAATACCATTTGCATGCTTAATTTTCCTTACTTTCCATTTCTTTTAAAATAAAACTTCTTCTAAGAAAGCACCAAACATTGAAAAGGTGTCCTGCAATGTAATGAATTCAGCAGTACCTAAAACATGTTACATCCCTCCTTCGCACTTCTATCTCTCCTGTGTTTCAATGACCTCCAAGAACCTTTCCAGTCTTGTCTTTTCTGAGGCTCAGTATCACTGACCTTTTAAAAACCCAGGGCTCATGCAGAACGCACTTCAAGCCACCTGCCTAAACAACTGCCTCTACAACTGATTATTCAGTGACAGAGCAGAAACTGTGATTCTGAGCAGTCCTTCCTCCAAACAATTAGAAAGGGTGACCCTTCAAAGCCACCTGCAAGACATCAATCCTCCCATGGCTTTTTCATGTTTTCCTCATCGACAGCTGCAACTTTCTGAGCATTACCCTACAAAGAGTATTCATCAAAGCACTGCTGTTTTCATCAAACTTGAATGAGCACAAGAGTCTGTGTACACTGATACAAAAAAGCAAGCATCTGAACTACTGAGCACACGCGTTCTTCATCAGAATATCTTTGCAAATCAGAAAGGAGAAAATTGTGTGTGGAGGGGAGAAGTGCTGTGTGAGGCTGCCTCTTGGTTCAGGGTACCTGCATCAATTTTTCTCAGGTATTTGTAGCCTGAATTCCAGCTCAGACTGCGAAGCCAAGAAGCACCTCAGCCACTCTTACCATGAAGCCCCAGGATATCCTCCAGGTTTGAAAAGATCTTCTTTTTGTCACTGGAGTTGAGGATCCCTTCCCGGGTGACACGCTGGTAGAAAACGTTATGCAGAACCTTCAGGGTGCGGACGTGAGCTCTCTCAGTGTAAAACAGCTCTGCAGAGAGAGAGGAAGGCAGGATTGTAACTGCTGACTTCAAGATGTGACAACGTGGACTCAAACGTGAACCAAATACAAGTTGGAAGTATGAACTTGCAAGCATCTCCCTCATCTACATTCCATACTCCAGGCTGCTCCACAAAGGTGCCACTCTCTACTATGCTTCCATGTTTCAAGAAACAGAGAAGTCAATTGATCCATGACTTGGTTTACCCTACACAGTGAGCTCCTAGGGGCTGGTATTGGCTGCTCAGATTGCTCTGCAGGACTGCAACACCTGAAATTAAAATGAAGTTTTGAAGATGAAGTTTGACACTGGCTGCACTGTCTGTTTTCCAGCTGCCTAGACAGCGCCTCTCACTTTCCTTTACAGCACATGATACTGCAAACTGGTTCTTCAGTGTCAAAACACTGAAATATTAATTATTTCTCCTCTAAGGACAGGATCAGTCTCATCCCTGAACACTTTTCAGTAGCAAATATGAGTTTCACAAACATGAACTCCTCAAGCCCAAAGCAACACATGGCACCACACTGGACAGATTGGTGACAAAAGACCTTGTTTTAGATTTTAACAGCTCTAAAGCTCTGCAGGACAAGATTTCAGCTTTCTGTTTGGTAGGATAGGAAAAAGATATCCATCTCACCATTAATCACTTCTTGCCTCTTGATCTCATAGGGTTTCAGCCCCATCAACACTTCTCGGCTCACAAGCTGCTGCCAGTTGGGAGGGTCTGTGTCCATGTCAAAGTCATACAGCTCATCCTCACTTTGCACATCTGCAAAACCAACGCTGTCCATCCTAATGGGAAAAATATGCCACATCACTCCCATTTCAGGCACGGATACAAGGAAGAAAGAAGAGAAAAATCGAGGCACACACAGCAGTTGTAAAGCATTACACAAATATGCTCTCTAATAAGCTGTTCCATGTCTGAAACTACGAGAATGTTTTGCAAGTTTGCCCTTTGCAGAACAACTAGGAGTGAATATCTGTTCTTGCAGTGTATTTATAAATCTCCTTCCAGTGTTAGAGAAAAATAATTTGCTTAGGGTCAAATAGCAAGTCAGAGAAAGGGCAAGTCACTATTGCTTTGCAGATACACAGCTAACATTTAAGAAGAAAACCCGAGCATCTCAATTCCATCAGCCATCAATTCCAATCAGCAGATGTAGCACTTACTGTCTTTCACTCATTGATCAAAGGGTTTATCTGCATACGATCTGCTCCACCTGTCCTATGCACAGGTGTTCCATTTCATCCATATGTTACTTAAGAACAGGAAAAGATCACACAAGCAATTGTACTGGCTCAGAACAACGAACACTGCTGCGTTCTGCTTCATAACCAATGAAAATGTCACACAAATCAATTAAGTTGAAACAGTTTCAAGCACACTTACTTGCGAAAAGGCTTTGGTGTCCCCATGTCGACCACTCTGCAAAGAAAGAAAGGAAGTATGAGGGAACCATGCTCACAGCTGTGCTACATCCACTGCCACATCCTGGGGTACCACGGTTACCTCTCTGACTCTCCCTCCTCCTCCGGCAAATTTTCCAAGGGAGATGGGAATTCAAAAGTAGTGTTGGGTGTGCGGGGTGTGCCATCCACACACTCATTAGCAGGTGGGGCTTCTCCTGTCTGCTTCGAGCCTGAGAGGGAATGAATAAGAAACATCAAAAATCCTATCAAATTGGAGTACATTAGAGTATATCTTCACAACCTCTTCACAGCCTCTTCATTCACAGCCTCATTCCAACTCAGAGCTAGAACTGAATTTGTAAGCTTGGTAAGAATAATCTCAATTAGATATGTTTCCAGGCAACACTGATATGTGCAGCAGGGACCTCAGGCTGTCTTTTTACCACTGGATGATCCAACAACACCATGACAAAAGCCACCAGACAGTAATTTTTGGCCACAGTAAGATCTCCTGACTTGATCAAGGATCAAGTCTGAAAAGATGACCGAGCACTCAGGAAGATTATGTGACATAAACACATCTTCATTGCTCAGGTCCCCTGCATTAGAGGCATCGTTTCTGTATTCCACTCCAAATACAACTTATAACAGAGTCCCTCTGCAACAGTATCATCCTAACCTGATTCACTGTCCTTGTTTCCCTCTGGAGATGAGAAAGGACCCACTGCCAACGGAGACATGGGGTTGGCAGGTGGGTATGGTGCATCTGTGCCATCGCTGGAGGACCCACTCTGGCGCACCTTGCCCGAATCTGGAGGCTCTGGGCTAACAGAAGGCACTGCAGGGATGTGCTTTTGGTGACGCTGCTTCTGTATCTCCATGGCTCTGCCAACTAAACAAACACAGAGTTGTTACACGGCTGAAAGAGCTTTTACCTGCTCCCAACAGAATCGGAATCAGAATTATTCCAGGATACCTACATAAAATGCGTTTTTCAAGACAAATCTTAATTTAAAGAAGAAAATTCTGCTGAGTCTTTTTAGTGCTTTTTTTGTGTGTGTGTGCATATTTTGTTTTCTTTTTAAAGACAGAGTCTGATCGGTTTTCAAGCTCATACTTGGGGTGCACACATTTCCTTGTCTGACATACTTGCACTGCTGTCATGTCGGCTCGGTCTCCTCGGTGGACCCAAGAGATTAGGAAAGCCTCTCCTCTTTCCTTTTTCATCTCCTTCTTTCTCTTTCTTGATACTTTGCTGCAATAATACAGAGGACAGAAGAGCAAAGCAAACAGGTAACTCACTTTTTCACATTCAGTTGTTTACTGACGTATTGACTAATTATTTCAAATAGCAGCAGCAGTTTGGTACAAGTTCATTTGTACCAACCTATTCAGGGTTCAGCATCCTGCAGCTAACAGCCACAGAGAGCAGGAGCAGCTTATGAATAGTGTGTAACAGGGTTATAGCAGCAGGGAGTCACAGCATCCTCAAGATGCATCTGTTAAAAGCAAAAACTCACACCCTGGTTTTAACTTAGCAGCTAAGGAGCTAAAAAACACTCTCCTTCCTGGGGTAAGAGACAAAGCCACAGCAACCAGCAGTGTCTTGTTTCTCTAAGGAACAACACCTCGTGACTCTAAAGCTCCACAACCATATAGATTCTAATCTGGGAAGGAGAAATACAACTTAGCATACCGCTTCAGAAAGGCTGCTAATGCTCCATCTAACCTTTTCACACTGTCAGTGCAGAACTGCTTATGACAGCCCTAACATTTCAAAGGAAGGTGGAATGCTGATGAAAATATACAGTTACTGAGACCAGACACATCCCCATACTGTGAGAGATGACAGCAGAGATGGAGTTTGGGTGAGAGAACTCATTCTTAGGCAAGTTTCTTAAGACAAAAATTGACCTATAGTGACCAATTGCCCGAATGGATGTATCTGAAAACATATGTAACATATGTATCAAGGGTAGATAATGGCAGGACAAGGGGAAATGGATTTAAGTTGAGGGAGGGAAGATTTAGGTTGGATGTAGAGGGGAAGTTCTTTGCTGTAAGAGCGGTGAGGTGCTGGAACAGCTGCCCAGAGAGGCTGTGGATGCCCCGTCCATCCCTGGAGGTGTTCAAGGCCAGGTTGGATGGGGCCCTGGGCAGCCTGGGCTGGTATGAAATGGGGAGGTTGGTGGCCCTGCCTGTGGTGGGAGGTTGGAGATTCGTGATCCTTGAGGTCCCTTCCAACCCTGGCCATTCTGTGATTCTGTATAACCCAATCACAGCTGTTTGGCTGTGCAGCTTGATAATCCTAGATGCTCTTGACACAATGAATGCAGTAAAATCACACCAACTTCGTGGTATCATACAAAAGTATATTTTGAGTTCTAATGAAGCATCCATGCTGGGCAGCTTTATACAAATGCACACTGGCTACAGCACTACTACCTTGATCTTTGGCAAGAAACCAATACGGCCACGCTTCTGCTCCAGGTTCCGAGCCTCTTTAGCTTTGACTCCCAGGTGCTTCATGTAAGTAAGAATCACATATTGTATGGTGGAGCTGTCAAATAAATACAAGGATGGAGGTTAAGGAGAAATGTACTGGGAAAAATCCATTTTGTTAAGAAAATAAAACAGATCAAATGTAAAAGTTTCATGGAGAAATTAATTAAACCAGAAGCTTTTTTTTTTTTTTTTTAAATATGAAACTATGCATTACTTACTATGGGACAGCCCCAACTAATATTAGAATCTAATTCCTCATAAACAAAAGATGCAGTTTATAAAAGGTGTACCAGCCTGAGAGGTAAAATTAAAATGTTACCAATTACACAGGTGTAAACTCATAGATTAGGCACATATCTGAAGTCAGATCATGGTTTAGAGTTGCACTGAAAATCAGTACAGCAAGAGGTCTGGTTGCTGTAAGAACAGTAAAAGCTAACAGGCTGGTTGCAGGGTGTCAGATAAACCAAATGGGGCACAGCATGCACAGATAATGAACATCAGACTGGACTGAAACAACCACAGAACAAAACCAAACGACACAGATGAACTCTCGGGAACTTTTTCTGGTGGGAATCAAAGACAATGAACTTCAGAACAAGGAGAGTTTGAAAACAAGGGGTTGATGCTCCAAATCGGAGATCATTATGCCAGCAGATTCAGAAAGGGAGAGTCTGGAGTTACAGCCAGCAGAGGGCTGTCTTGTTTTGCTCAGCAGAAGACAGGGTCAGCAGAACCAGCATCAGCAACCGAGTTCTCATTTCTAGGACCACACAACTTTCATTACCTCTTGTCTTCCTCCAAAGGCTGAGATGTCATCCTATGTAAAAATGTAAAAGTAAATGAGAATGTAAAAAAAGAAACTCAGTTAACAATTAATACCCAGTCACATCTACCCAGAGTGTCAGCTCTTGTGTTCAAAGTGTTCTTTCCAATATAAAAAAAGCCCCAGAAAAAAAGAAAAGTTCAACAAAAATGAAGGGTCAGTTGGGACAATTGGGTTCACATCAAAATGAAAGACAAACGAGGTTCTGGAACTACCTGCTTCTACAGCCCGTGAAGAACTCAGGTCAAATAATACACAGGACAACAATGGAAGCACTGCCACTCCTATTTGAGCAGTAGCCTCCTTGAAAAGATATAAGGACTTTAACTAACTACTGCCTTACTTTTAGCTATAATTACTCAGAGATACATTAGCAGCAAAACAGGGAAGTAATGCAAAAGTACTGGCTAACAAATCACTTCTGTCGTAGCTCCTAACTCTTTTGCTCTGCACTTGTCAGGTTCAGGATGAAACCATTTTCACCTCACTCAATTACACTTGCCAATACTCACAGGACTTCCTCAATCTTGGCAATAATCTGTTCTGCACATGCTCTTTCCTTCTCCACCGCGTTCCGGTCACGAACCCTTTCTGCATCCAACTTGGTCAACTCTCCCTCTGCCAGGGTCAACCCCATACTACGTTTCTGCCTGAAATACAGAGAGAAGAAAGAATCACTTCAAAATAAATACTGACCTGTAACAAGAGAAAGCAACCTCCTGACATTCAGAAGGCCAAAAAGGTTGCCTTATTGGTTTGCGGCATTTCTCTACAGCATTTGCAATCACTGTAAAACAGAGCTAAGATGGCCTTCAGAGGGGTAACATTTTACAGCATTTATCAAGAGAAGTAGCTATGGCAATGACCAGAAGTGGGCATTCTTTTTGCAGCATCCAAGGTTATATACTTGAAGCATAGACTTGAATACTTTCAGCTATGAAGACGACAATTACTGAACAGATTATCTTGAGATGGTCTCTCACACTAGCACAGAATGCTCATGACTGCACATAAAAGGACTTATCAGTTACCAAATTATATGATTTGTAGATGATAGTTCTCTAAAGTGGATTATTTCTTGTCTAAAGGGGAGTAAAAATAAAAAATGATATACATTGATTAAAAATACAGAGTCTCTGTTCAATGCAGAGGGATTGGACTTGATGACCTTTAAAGGTCTCTTCCAACTCAAATGATTCTACAATTCTAAGAAAGATTTATGTAACACCATTAAGCAACAATATTCTAAATGTGGCTCCAATAACTTTTAGAATAAAGAATCCAGTCTTTGATACTGATCTTGCAACTGACTACATGCAGCACGGTGTCAAAAGACACTCAGAGGTTGGTCAGAGTGAGCCTTCTCTCCAGTGCTATCTTCCTATTCAGTCCAAGATAAATGTTCCTTGAGTTTGGAATTCCTTCTTATCAGGCATGAATTAAACAAAAACTGTACAGGCAACTGCTGTTACCTGAAATCTTCCAGATTCCTCTGAACTTCTGGACAGACTTTATCTTGCATAGTTTGTATATAGTGGCGATGAAGCTCTTCAGGAATGAGTTCTGGCCTTCTTTTCTCTTAAGTCAGAAGAGAAAGTTAACAGATTATTCTTTCCAGAAGAGAAATAGTTCACACTACCTTAGAATAAAGTCGTTCATACACAACTGAAACCATCCAAGAATTCCCTTTTGCTTTCCACTTATTGATAATATGAATTTCAGTGCATTAAGCGTAAATAGCTTTGGTCACATCCAGCATTAGACCAAAAGATACACTTGCCAACATGGCCAGCTCTTCCCACCACCAATGCATCTATCAGAGCATGCACCACGTCCAAAACAAGAATTTGTTCTGTCTCTCCCTGTAAACACACAGTACTGTACATCTGAAGCAACCCCACGGTTATTTGCTGGGACTGCCTCAAACAGCAGAAGCTGAAAAGCAGAATTCCAAGGCAGGAGTGCCTTACCTAGATCTACAGAGATTTCATCTGGTATTGGAACTTTAAGATTCTGCAAAAGAAAAGGAACATTAGAGGAATACATCTAACAAGCAGCACCTCAATAAAATGCACAATACAAAGTGCATAATACAATGCCCTTCAAACCCCAAATGATATAACCTGAAAACAGCTGAACATATTCAGGATGGAAACCTCCCCCATGATCCACACAGACACACACATATATAAAATGTAATACACAAGGATGACCTCATCTAAGCAGGTGATCATAGCCTCTGCAACACAACATGGCAGTCTGAGATGAGATGGTAAAGAGGTTTCTCAGGCACATGAAATTGCCTGAGCTTGACAACAGACACATCGATACACGCAGCAGATATTAACTAAAATGCAGTGTATGACAATTAAAGCTAGATTGCACGTAACCAAATTATTTTTCCTATCAGATAATGCATTTCCTGTGATTTATACAACTACCAGGCAGCTGGGGCTATTTGGCATTTATTTTACTTTATTCAATGGTAATATTTTAAACAACACAGTAAAATCCTTTTGATTCTTGAAGGCTTGACTAACTCCTTAGTTTTTTCCACTTCAGAGAGCAAAGAAAGGTAAAAGTCAACTTTCTAAATATGCCTGAAAACAAAGGAAAGGTCTGGAACCTACTGCAGCTCGGTCCAAGAAGAACTGGTAAAACTCCAGGAAGACACGCCGAGTCTCCTTCGCATTGGTCTGCTTGTACAAGTCTGAGTACAGGTAGCACAACTGTGAGAAACAGGAGGAGAAGTAATTTAGAGACACTACAACAACGCTTCTAACACCCCTAACTCAAACCTTTCTTCACTGTCATGCAAACAATTCAGCATTGCTGATTTGCAAGCCTTCCTAGCTATCTTCAGCCAACCACAGGTAGCCTCAGCTGGTCAGCTATGCTGCCCCAGAATCAGTGCAGGAGAAGGAAAAACACAGAGATCAGGCTACACAACTCAGAACTAAGGGACAGAGACCATTCCCACTACCTTAGGCTGAAATTAAATGCTTTCAGAGCTAAATATTTATTTGTAAATAGCTGAATGTTCTAGAGACAGTTCTCTTCATTCTTCTCTTCCTTTATCTGACATAAGCTCATGCCTGCTGAAGATCTGTATTTCTCTCCTTTCCAATCCAGCTATGTTGTTGGTAATCCTACACAAGAATAAGGAGATCCTGACACACACTACAAATTTTGGCCAGGGAAACAATTCTAGAACATCCTACCAATGCTGCAGGGTCAAACTGGGACACCACATGGTGCAGAAGAACAGCCAGGTGAGCTGGGCGAGACTTCAGGAGCTCAATGTTTTGGAAACAACTGCATTGTCCATTTATCTGTGGAGATACATGGAAACTGTTTGAATTATTCAAGAAAGCTGCTGTGCAGAACAAAAAACAAAACAAGAAGCTTCTTCCAACAGCTTAGCACTTCATTTGTTGAATTGAAATGAAAACTGATCAATTCCAGAACCTCCACAGTATCATTGTAGTATCCCAGGAAGGGCTTACAATGACAACACACCTTTTAAACACATCTCTCAACACTGAATATAATGTAATGAAATACAACTCAGAACACAGGAGAGCTAAAGTACCTCAGAATGAATATGTCAAAAGCCTTGTGAGCTACACTGCTGTGACCACAGCGCAGAACAGTTAGAAGAAACTTAATAAGCAAAAGGAAACTAAATAAAGCAAATAAAACTTCAAGCCTTCTTGAAATTCAAGAAGAGTAATAGAAATAAAGACAAAAATCCCCAGGTGTTACCATTTGGCACGATCAGTGGTAAGAGGAATCACATGCCCTAATCCTTAATTGAACACGAGAACAGTTCAATAAAATTAAGTCATGGAACATTTGCAATTAAAGCACAGAAAGACTAGTCAATGTGGGAAGAAGAATGGCTGAGGCTGCAAGTCATTCCCACCTGCTCCTGCTCAGTGTCAAAGTCATCATCCTCTGCTCCAATGATCTGTGGTCCCACACGGGATGAAGGGCTTCCAATGCTGGACTGAGAATCCTGGGGTGAGTCAGGAGTGGGAGAAGGGAAGGAAGAGAAGTGCACTGCAGTTACTCCCTTGAACAGTAATCTTTCTTCACCCAGTCAAAGATATTGCTATCATTTTAATCCTCCTCAAATTTCAATGGAAACCCAAGTGCCTTCATTCAACCTCGTACAAGCTTAGGGTTGCAAGATTCCTTTCAGCATAGTTCTCCCAAATTGGAAGCATTCAGAAATGTCAAAGCAGATGACTCAAAACCAATTGCATCATCTACAGATTTCTGAGCACACTAAGCATGCAGCATATGATAAATGTCAGCTTAGTATAAACGGAGAAATATGACTGTAGAAAATCATGTAAGATGAGGGAAAAATACTTCAGAAGTCATCCTAAGGAAAACGACAGCACTTCCAACCACGTTCCATTTCTATCTGCTCTGAAGGCCATAATGATCTAAAGAAAAAACACTGCTCTTCATTTAGTGTTGAATTCAGGGAATAAAACATGCACAACAGCTTTAGCCCTTTTAGGTCCAGCTGTTTTACTGCTGATTATCTATTTCTTGTCTCTAAATGGGCCCGCTCTTCAGCTCCATAAACATTTATTCAGCTAATTAACATTCCCTGCACAACTTTAATCGCGTTTCATTTTCTAATGCAAAGTTTATGGGTGCTTCATCTAAAAAGAAAGGAAAAAAACCATGCCAAATGGGACTATCACATGCGACACTGCTGTGATTCTTTATGTTTTGGACTCACAGTATCTTGAACCTCAGTCTTCTCTGGGCTCTCATCCAGATAAACCCGCTCCTTCAGGCCACTGCGAGGACTCTGGGAAAAAAGGAAGTTCAGTTCTGGTGAGTAACAGCAAATCCAGGAAAATGAGAACAGCACAGTACGTTTTTCAGCCACGACAGACAAATGTTTTCCTTTCTCTCAGAGCGAATTGTTAACCAGTTGAAGTACCAACAGGCAAACTGCACAGCTCCGAAACAACAACAAACAGCAACAAAAACATCCAACAAAACAGAACAACCCAATGGAGAATGCTAGAAGCACTGAATAAAGGCAGAGCTGTAAAAATAAAACCTGCCAGTACACCTCTCCTTATCTTCCTCTTTGCTCTCTCCACCTTTTACAGCAGTTCATGTAGTACTCGTGCTGCTAGTTTCTCTGGCTAGCCCCTTTCCCATTTCCCAATATTTATTAGGAAGATAGCCAGGAATTCTGTTCTGTGTTTCTTATAAACAAACATGAGTGACACCTCTAACCAGATAAGGAATTGGTAGGGGAGTATTTTGAAATAGTCATCTGTGATGATCATCATACCTCATGTTCTGGAGGTGCACCTGACCCATCTTCCTATCACTACCAACTACTAGCACAGATTTGGCTCCCACATCCTTAACTTAAGCAATAAGCTTAAGTCAAAGCCCAAGCACAGAGACTCAATTCCACTGCACTAATCAGACAGTGACTTAATTAAGGTTTAGGTGTTAAGGCACTCCAATAAGGAGACCATACGAGTACAGATTGATAACTGAAGAGAGAGCAGACTAGGAGCTTTTACTGTTGGCAATAATTGAAGCTTATTTGGTAGAAGTAAGGCTCTTCCTCACTTTCGTGGCAATGTGCCCAGTGACTGGATCTGAGTCACAGCTACCGTAATTGGAACATTAACATGCTCTTAAAAAGATACTCTTAATTGGCCTCTCTCAATTTTGAGAAAGATGCTGTCATCCATCTTTCTTCGTCTGGTTACAGGGAGTGTGCCAGGAAAATCTAATCCTGGATAAGAACCCAAAACCCACACTATTGCTTTCCCAATCCCTAATGGAAAACCAGTGTAGTATGGTTCCTCAGGGAAATGTCTTTGGTGAGTACTTAAAAGCCTGTTCTAGTAACACACAGCCTTATTGAGACACAGCACCTATCTGTAATAGACAGAACATCACAAGCTTTAAAAATCTGCACAAGGAAAGCAAACCAAGAGGTATAGAATCCCAGCCATGGAGCTGTACAATACTCACATCAGCAATGTCACTGTTCGGTCGAGAGGGGCTGTCACTACTGTAATCCAGTTTGCTCAGAGCATCTCCACTCTCTGCCTCCACTTCACTGACCTGCAGCGATTCTGCCACAGACCTGGAGGACAAAACTCCATCCTGAAAAGATAAAGTGAGCTGTGAGCAGCACTGAGCCAGTAAAATATTTCAAGGGACAGTACTCCAACATTAGCTGTTTCAAAACCTGGAAAAAAAAGCTGTTTCAAAGCCTAACCCGTTTATAAAATCTTATTTATAAACCATTTATTAAACTTTCTTCACGTACCCAAAAGAGGTTGCAATGACCTTCTAAGAAAAGATAACAGAAAATCATACCACGTTTTCAGGCAAACTAATACATTCCATAATTGGCTCTTACTGCTTTAAAAGCAGTCCTTCACAGACTGTGTGGAAGCCCACTGTAGAGCACACTTCACACACTGACATTGCATTGTATTGCTTCTGCCAGCACAAGTCTCAGCTCTAGAGGGTGCCATCTGCCTGTGCAAGCACCAAAGAGCACGGTAAAAAAACTCCTGCTTGCCCAGAACACCATCATCTCCCAAGAATTTTCAACCAGAACATATCACAGAGAAGCCTGACACATTTGGTTACCTGAGCACAGCCTGTGGCTTTGGTCAGCTGCTCCTGCAGCTGAGTAATGTGCTTCTTTGTTTCCTGTATCTCTCTGAGCAGTCGTGAGCTGGAAGATCGGCTGTACTCTTCTTGCAGAGACTGAAAAGTAGTTTTATGAGGCTTCATCACTCAGGATCTCCTCGGTACCAGAGCTTACAATTACAGCCTACCACTAATCTTCATTCCACTTACACATCTTAAATAATATTCAGTACATTTGCACAGCCACTATAGATGCTATGGAACGTCTATTTTAAATAGCTCTCCTTTGTCCTGTGCCACATGACTGCAATCTAGAGATCTACTGAAATAATCACAACTGCAGTGAGGATACAGCTGAAGACCAGTAACTCAGCAGCACCAAGGAGCCCTGTGCCAACTGTCGCTCCCAGAGAGAAATGACTCATGCTTAGTTTGAGTCACAGATGCTCACGTGTCCTAGGATTGGACCAGACTGACATATAAGTATGTTTCCACTTAAAGCACCCACTGCTGGTTGTTTTCCTACCCTGACAAGGATTGAAAACTACAGGGCTGATCAACAAGAGCAATTAGAGTCAGATCTCTGCACACAGAAGAGCTAGATGAAAACACAAGTCATGTTAAGGAATGCTACTGTCATGTTAAGAAGTCATGTTAAGAAAATGCCACTGAACATCAACAACCATTCCTTATAATTCAGCCCCTTCCCTTTCCTGCACCCCTCTTGAAGGCAAGCAACAAATTCCAGTACCTGCAGCCGCTCCTGCTCTTTCTGTAGCATCTTTCTCAGAATCTCCACCTTCTGGTTGTGGACAATATTATTCTCCTCCTAGAAAATACAGAGGAATTAAGGGTTAGTTACAGAGAAGGAAAAAAAAAGAAAGAAAAAAAAAGAGAAGTGTCCGTGTATTCATTTGCTTTCATTTCCCTGTCACAAATCTTCATGCCTTACAGTCCCATTCTTAACAGAAATTACAGCACTGGATCAGACCGATAGCTCTGCCCATGGCAAGGGGATGGAACCAGATGGTCCTTAGGTCCCTTACAACCTCAGCCTTTCTGTGACTCTGTGATCACATAATCTCACACCATGCAAACTGGAGCACATCTCGAAGCCAACCTAGGAGCAGAGTAACCTCTCAACTGCCCTTGCATTATCTCAGATGGGGCAGGATATGTACTTGCAACATGTTTTTCCCACGTGATTCAACGCCCACTGGATGGCCAGGCAAATATTCTATTTCCAATTTGTGCAAGAAGCTCAAAACAATTCCTTTGAGGAAAAAAAACAAAATAATACATGACTACATTTTTTCCACTGCTAAATTGGTTCTCTGGAAAGAACACTTTAAAATCTTACCCCCATAAGCACCGGGCTAGTAATCCTTTCTGCATTTCCTGATGTGCCAGGCGAATGGGGTGATGTCATGATGGGAGACATATGCCCAAATGCTGCCAGATCCACTTCAGAATCAGCCAAGGGAATCTGGGGCGACCCCGGTGGGCGCCCCTGAACAGTGAGAGCTACATAGGAACCCGCTGCAGGGAGAACAGAAGTCGTATTTCAGACGTACTTGCAGATTTCTAATTGCCATTTCCTCTCCCCTTTTGTGATAAGCATTCTTAATGAAAGCACGCGGTGTAATTTCTAGTCTACCAGGTTACATTTACAGTATACATACACTCATACCACAAAATAAACTGTGCTAGGGCAGAAAACACCGCTAACACTTTCTTCCAACCAAGAATTCACTTCCCTTGGAAATGCCAGTTTTGCACGCAACACAAAGCAATCTGCCTTAATGCTGCCTGAGCAGCTACAGCATTTCAGGTGAAATCAAAGCAGGGGAAGATAGCAGGCAAGGTCTGGCAGTAACTTCAGACGCCAAACCAAGGAGAAACTGCAGAAGCAGCCACCCCACCTTTCACTTTACTGCCTGTTTTACACACACCTTTACCTCTCAGCACAGGGTCACTTATCTATGCAGTGACATGGACCTTGTCCGTGTACTCGATAGATAAATTAGACATTGGTCCTTTTAAATTCTGCCTTTCTTGCTTTTTAAAGGAGTGAAGTGGAAAAAAAAAAATAGGAACATGCCTTTACTTACACTTGATCAGCTTTACCACCTCCAAATGGTTTGAGTGTGTTACAAGAGTGCCATTCACCTGGGGATATCAGAGGGAAGAGAAGAAAGCAAACTGTGTTTGGCTACAGCTTTCCAGACAAGGAAAATCTCCTTCGGGTACACACACATTACACAATAAGCAATGCAGCAGAATGAGGAACAGTGATGTTTTCCCCCTTCTCTATTCCTCTGTCTTTCAAGAAACTAACGGATGAACAACTTCTCTCTGAGTTTGTTCAGTGAGCTCTACAAAAAGAAAACCACAGACACACACCAAAGGAAACAAGCAACCAAATGCAGAAGAGCAACACACCAAAAGAAGATTTAGGGTAGTTAATTTTACTCATTAATTTACAGAACTGGGGTTCCAAACAAGTATGTCTGTGTCATAGCAGCAATAACAGCCATCATTTTGCAGCACTGACTTACAAAGTCCTTTTAGTTTATGGTTTAATCTGTAAGTCATTAGAGACTGAGAGATAAGTTTGTTCTGGGTGCAGATCTACTCCTTTCCCCTACATTGCTGTTGGAACCTTGTAGGATATTGGACTTGCATCAAGTCCTGAGATGAGAATGATCTCCATAACAAAACCAGCTTTCAGCAGTGGGCTCGCAGTGGTTACTGTACATCCCCCAAACAGGAAAACTTCTACCACTCCTCTCCTCCACAGGCAAAAGCAAACATCAGTGCAGAGACATCAGTGACTTTCTTTCAAGGAAAGAGCTCATTTGAGTGAAAGGATCAATTTCTCAGATGAGCTGAATGCCCTTACCTTGATAATTCTGTCACCCGTTTGCACTCCAGCTCGCATGGCTGCTCCATCTAGAGAAGCAAGAAACCATTTAGTTCCAATTTCAACGTCACAGGAAACAGGAATGGTTTAAACACTTCTGTATTTCCATGAGAAGCTACTTCCCATTCCCACTCCAGCTTCCTCTTTTTTTAATCAGACTAAAATCTCTGAGTATCTAGACTGAAGAAGGTTCTCTTTCCACTCTGCAGTAGATACAAGCCACAATCCCACCACGTCACCCTAATTCTTTGTTTTCTTTCAAATGTGAGAGTCAGTTTGCAAATACATCGAGATGCTGAGAGAGGTGATTCACTGCATCCCAACAGTGCAGCACCCTTTGTCCATGCACATCTGTTCCAAAGTTTCTGATGGCTACAGCCATCCCACCCACAAGGAAAGAATTTGGAGCTTTCTTCTCCAGCTCATGCACACGTTTCTTTGATTCACATGCAAACGCTCTCGGTTGCTCTCTGGTGAGCACATTTAACATGTCTGCTTACCTTCTTTGACAGACTGCACAAAGACTGGGTTGTCTCCACTGACTGTCAGCCCAAATCCATTTTCATCCCGTTGGATAACAACACACCGCTGAACAAGACCTGCATAAGAAAGGTGCAGAAAGGGCAGAAGAAAGAGAAAGAGAGAAATACAAAGAGACACAAGCTAGGCATCAGTCCAAAACCTTATCCTCCTAGATAATCACAGAGCACAGAGAGAAACTGATACAAGACAACAGAGGGAAATATATACGACAGACAGAAACAGGGCAGCAGTCCAGAAACAGATAGGAATGTCAAGACAGGTCAAGCTTATTGCTTCAGTTCCACAGCACAGAGATGAACAACAGCACAGATGCAGACAGCTTGGGCACGTCGGGCACAACCTGAGGTAACAGCAGGTTGTAAAGAAGAGCAGCTATGTGCATGTACCAATGAGCACAATTTCTCTTTGTCCAAACCAAGGGCTCTTCAAAGCATGGCATTGGCTCATAAGGTCCAGTACGCCATCAAAAACAATTTCTACATGCTACTTAAAAAAAATAAATGCAAACAGGTCACAAATCTCTCACACCAACACCAATGGTTGTACTGATGCAGATGTACTGACCAGGAAAAGTTCTTCTGCAAAAATCTCAGCTCAGCTCAGCTCCTTCTGTTCCAGGTGAGCGCAGACCCAGAGCAGGAGCACTGAGGAGTAACTCATGTTACTCATGCCACACGTGCTACACTTCAGAAATCAAGACCCAGCCTCTCACTGAGCTATTTCTGATCTATGAATGGAGCCAAAATGTCAGCAGTTCTGAGTCTGAATCTGCTCCTCCTCCTGCTTGCTGTGTGACATCAAAGGAAAACTGTCTTCCTTACTGGAAATACTCAGTATAGTGTTATAGTGTGAACACAAACACTGTTGCAAAGACAGATGTACTCAGTAGGTGCAGCACTTTGAAAAAGCAAAGTGCAAGGTACGTCTGTTGTTCACCTGGAAGTGAAACAAGGGGAAAAAAAGGAGAAGGCAGCAGCCCCTGCACACTCATTGCAGAGCACTTCCCTGAGAGCATCTGCACGGCACCTACCACAAAGGAGCCTTTATCTGGAAGAACAACTTTAGAACTCTGCAAAATGCTTCAAGGACGTTGTTTTATTTACATAGCAGAAACCACTAGCTACTAAACATCACCCTCCTTCCAGCAGCCTGCTTTGCTGCTTCACTTCTCAAGCCACATCAGGCAACAAATTCTGCCACCAGCATCTCGAGACAGGCTTGGATTTCTCTTCCACAATCAGATAGCAACTTGAAGCAACGTTTGGTGTGGCAGGAACAAAAGAAATTGGGACGACAGTCTTTGCTGGAATCATTTTGTAAGGAAAGAATTGTAAGAGTGCAAAGTCACCTCCATGTTTTAAATCGCTTTTGCACCAGTGTGGCTCTGCAGCAACTCCCAATGGAAATGAGGAGCCTCAAATGAAACACTGCCTACCCAGTCAGCCCTGTTCTCCTGGAGCGTGGCCCATGTGGAAGCAGTGTGGGAGTGGTGGAGAAGGTTGCACTGCAGCACTTCTACATCCATCTGATCCCAGTACCATACCCCAGTAATCCCCCTTCTGCTCAGAACGTTGCAACAAATGTCACTACACACAGTGATGTATGACGAGCTGCAGAGATGGACTAAAGTGAAAGCAGACAGGAGGAAGAAAAACCACCACCTTTCACACCCTCTTCATACACTTCAGTGAGAGAACATGCCTCTCCCTTTTGTACCTCCCATTTTTCTATATGACCAAGCTTCTTCAAGTCTCACTTCACAAGAATGATGCCCCAGGGTGGGGTGTGGGAAAGAGAACACATGCTATTTCATAAAAACAGCTCGTTTTAAACCCTGCTGCCAGACGTGCAGGTTTTATGAGTAAGACACTAACTAAGCTTTTGACTCATAAGAACTTTCCTTGCTTAAAGGCACAGCACAGCCCTGTGTACTCACTGCTCTGCCACGACAATTCTCTCTCCCAGAACCAATAACCCCTGGATCTTGTTCTGATAAGCTTCTTCCTTGAATGAACCTGATGCCAAAGCAGAGGCAAAGCATTGGGGGATGCAACAAAAGCTGACCTGTCAGAGTATTAGTTAAGTCCCAGCAATAACCACGTTACACAGCTTCACAGCACAAGTCTCAGTCTTATCCAAGACCATCATTTAATTAGGCTCACTCGAACCCAAACTATTCCAGTATTGCCATTTCCCTGTAGTTGTTCGCTTATCCCTGGATAAGAAGCAGCACTCAGCCCTTCTCTAGCAGATTATGATGAGGCTTACATAGGCCAGCTGAGAAGCCATGCCTGAGAAAGACACACAGCAGCCTTACAGAGATGTAAAGCACTACCTGGAAACAACTTCACCCACTTCAAGACAAGTCTGTCAGCTTGGAGCAGCAATGAAGAGCCCACGCAAGCAAGTAGTGATGGGTTTTCATTCACATTTCATTCATTTCTCACTTGTGCTGAACAGAAACTGTAAGCTGTTCGTTGTGTTCATTCTTACTGCGGTATCTCACTTTTTCCAGCTGAAGTTTAAGAAAAATTACAAGGTCAATGAACTCGTTGCTGACAGTAATCAAAATCAAAGCAGTAATGATCTTGTTCCCAAATTTGCTTTCACACGACAACGTCTTGCAATGAGGAAACACCACTGCAACTATGTTTTAAGTAAAAATTAAATAAAAAATAAATAGATTTTCATATTTTGAGTAGATTCCTAAGATTCTGTAAGAAAAAAAAAATATCTTTAAAATTCTTTTTCCTCGTCATGCATATTGCAGTTCCAGAAAGTTGTTGGGACCTCAAGCCAAGGGTGCAGCAAAACAGCTCAGTGTGCACTGCAGTGAGATGCCTCAGACATGAAATGAAAGCAGCTAGGAACGAACAACCTCAGACAAAAAGGCATTACAGGGAAGAAGACCAACTCTTCAATAGGTGGCACTATTCCCTCTGGGACACTGCAGCCCCTCACAATGCAACTTCTGGGCAGCAGGAAGGCTGAAGTCCCAACTCCAAGGTCACAGCACCGTATGGTAAAAACGAGCATTTCAGGCAGTTTGGGCAGACACATTTCAACAGCCCACGAGCCTCCTTACTGCAGAGATCATTTACCATCTCTACAGATGCTAAACGTTTTGAAGCTATTCGATAAAACACCAAATTTCACCTTCCAAATAAATCAGGAACCGATACTGAAAACTTGACTCTCCAAAGAGCAGAGCCACGAATCACAGCTCCCACAGCAAAAAGCAGCTCCTGCTCTGCTCCAACTGTGTGGGACACAGCATGGGAGGAGACTTCTCAACTATAACCTCCCCAGAGGCTTGAGGCCACAATGGGAAAATGCAATTCAGTACAGTGATTGGACGTGAATCATTGGATAAACAAAAACAAACTCCCTGGGGCTTTGAGAACGTCCAAATGTTTCACTCTGGGAGGGAAGCTTTATTTCCAGCCAGTGTTTGCAGAAAACCCGCTCCACAAAACGAATAAAACCATCAGCTTTCGTACAGGAAATTTCTCATCAGGGGAAATCTTTGTATTCCACTATATTTTAGTTATTACCACGTTCTCCATGCGAAATGCCATATTGGAGGCATTCTTCAGATTCCTCTACTAGCTTGGCAACAGAAGTCAGATAAAGCCAAAGCAAAAACTGTACCATCTGAAATGATGCAGCACACAGACCCTTGATAGAGCTGTTCATGACCATGGCACTAGAAGCCATCCACAAAACTAGGTATGGTAGCCTTCCTAGAAGAAAGGAACAATGTGTTTTAACCATTAAACGTAGGACTGGCAGCTCCCATAGCAACAATGCATTCGGTCCCTGTGGTCAAGGGCCCCTTGCTCTCATCAGGGCCAGTTGTATCACATGGGCTCCCAAGAGGCCTTTTAATAGGCTGGAAAAACGGTCCCAGCATAAAGACACAAAGCTGGTAAGAAAGAAAACAGGAAGAGTAAGGAAAGATTCTCTAGGGTTTGATTGTAGAAACACTTCAACAGGGGCAAAATCTGGATTTTTCAAAGCAAAACAAAACCAAAGATTTAAAAACTTGCCCCAAAGTTGAAGATAACAAAGTGGAAGAGTGTGCATAAGGCTTAGCCTATCATTTGGGCTGGGAAATGACCATTGCTGAATATAAAAGAAGGCATCTTTGGAGAGCAACCATGTTGTGGGGAAAGGTAAGCAACATCCAAGCTCTCCCCCTTAGAGTTACTTTCAATTATCAGTTTGTTTGAGAGACAGGAATTCTACTTCAAGCAAGAGGTACTAAGCACTGTGAAGGCTGTGGCACTAATTACTCCATTATAGCATACCTGAAATTATACCCAATCACTCTGCTCATCATCCAGGCTTTGTTGAGAACCCAGACACGAATCTGGATTTATGGGAGAAAATACCTCACTCTAAGTTTAATACGATCATAAATCAGCTTCAGTGTCTCAAAACATTTTCCTACCTAACCACTGCCCCCCCCAGACCACTCAGATATTTCAAACAAAAAATCTGGTCTACTGCTCCTTAATTAAGGATTTCAAGAGGTCAGAACAAACTCATACATCGAAATCACCTCCTTTCCCCGACGTCACTCAGGACTTTCCTATTACCCCCCTTCCAAAGGCTAGCCCAAGAAAGAGCCAGTTAACAGCCAGTCACCAGCCAGAAAAATATCAGTACAGTATTTCTACTTGCAGATCTTAAAATATTTCGGTCCCTTCCAAAGCAAACAACAAACCTCTCTGCACATACCACAGGACCTGGGAAAAGCAGAGGGGAGAGACAAAAGGCAGGGCGAGGTCCAACACAGAAAAGGCCATAGGAAAGGAAGGATGAGTGGAAACTGCTCCCAGAGATACTGGGCACGGACAGAGCATCTGCAGGAAACTTTGGGGGAAGCGAAAGCTTAAGTTAGGAAGTCATGTTTCTTTCTGCCGTACATGAAAACCAGGACACTGTGCAGACTGAGGGAGAAGTATAAACACAGATACATTCCATTAAGCATACCAAATGTTTCCTGTAATTAAACTAGAATAGTCTGACAGCACCTCCAGTATATTATGGGTAAGCAGCATCAGGCACAATGATGGTGCAAGCCGTAGGATCCAGTCAGCTGTGCTGTCAGCAGCCAGCATCAACCCAGCAAAGGAAAGAACAAGTCAAGGCTTCAGCATAAGCTCATCAGAAACATCACCCTCAAATATGCACCTTCTGAGCAGGTTGTTTCCTTGTTCATTCCTTCTGAGCAGAGAAGGCAGATCTGTAACCTGCAGCAGGTAAGGTTTCCAGCTCTACTGAAGCAAATTAAGGCACTCTCAAAACCTGTTCACAGTTCCTGAGGAACACAACCGTCTCACATTACTTTCTGTTGGTTTTTTTTTTAATAAGAAATATGTATGATTCAAAATCCAGGGAAAGTGAAGAGGTTCCCTACTAACAGAAAGAACAGACCACAGCTCCCTAAACCACAACTGAATGGCTTTGCTAACATGCCTGTGTTGGTTTAGAAGAAACTCTATGGGTTTTTTGTTTGCTCTGTTTTATTTCTTTACGTTCCTTACAATCAGAGCTATGACAGCAATACGTATTTATTACTCAGGTAGTTTAAGAAGCTGGATCACAGTAACAACAGGTAGCTTTATTGGAGTGAAACAACGCAGCTGATACTTCAAGACTCACTGTATCTGTTCCAAGGCCACAGGAGGTTATACAGCAAGCACAACTACCAGCAAAGAAAAATACGAAACAGAAAGTATTAGGGACAAGTATTTCAAATACCAGGAAGAAAAAGGGAAGGGCATGAAGGCCAGCCCATGACTGGAGTCAAGACAGAGCTGGAAATACAAGATGAGAAACACGATGTGCAGCAGTACTGGCCAGGCTCAGCCCAGGCCCAAGGGTCTCACAAGCTGGCAGAATTCAAGACAGCACCCACCAACCTGTGAAAACTTACTGCAGTTAATTTCTTAACATACGAGTGCAAATCTCATTAGGGATCACAAATCCAACAGGTCGTTAAATGGGATCCTGGGCTCCATCAGGAGAGGGGTGGTCAGCAGGGACAGGGAAGTGATTGTCCCTCTCTACTCGGCTCTTGTGAGGCCCCATCTGGAGTACTGTGTCCAGGTGTGGAGCCCTCAGTACAAGAAAGACATGGAGATTTTGGAAAGGGTCCAGAGGAGGGCGACTAAGATGATCAGGGGGCTAGAGCACCTCCCCTATGAGGACAGGCTGAGGGAGTTGGGCTTGTTCAGCCTGGAGAAGAGAAGGCTGCGGGGCGACCTCATTGCAGCCTATCAATACCTGAAGGGAACCTACACCCAGGAGGGGAGTAAACTCTTCATAAGGGCTGACAATAGCAGGACTAGGGGAAATGGATCCAAGTTGAAGGAGGGAAGATTTAGGTTGGATGTTAGGGGGAAGTTCTTTACGAGGAGAGTGGTTAGGCCCTGGAACGGGCTGCCCAGGGAGGTTGTGGATGCCCCGTCCTTGGACGTGTTCAAGGCCAGGTTGGACGGGGTCCTGGGCAACCTGATCTAAATGTGTATGTTTGGTGGCCCTGCTAGGCAGGGGGGTTGGAACTACATGATCCTTGAGGTCCCTTCCAACCCGGGTGATTCTGTGATTCTGTGTGATTCTGTTAACATAAGGGTAGGAAGAAGAGTGTCGCAGTCTGAAGACTAACATATCTGATGCAAGCTGAAGAAAGCAGGACGAGCAAACAGGCTCTGCTCAGCAGACATCCCTTCCAGCAGCACCCATGGTGGTGTGCTGGCAACACAATGATGTGTGAGGCTACTCCTGTCCCAGACTGCTTCGTGCCTATTTGTTCCAGCCTACAAGCTGACAACACAGCAGTACACAGCAATGCCAAAGGGGCAGGGAAGTTACTCCCTTCTTTTGAATGAAGAATGGTTAAGTTCACATTCTTCCATTATTTTTTTTGAATTATTTTCAGAGATGTTTTTTCCCCTTCCTTGAAAAATGAAAAGAAACTGAGAGGAGATCCTTACCAGACAGTGCAAAATGTGAACTACTACCAGCTCATCCAGATTAACTGCTACAATCAGAGCAAGGCAGACTTTTCTACAACTACACACGCTCCTGTGGAGCCCAGCATGAGCCACCTTCATACAGTGCCAAAAACACATGATGGCACAACGTCTCCAAGAACAGCAGCCCCACCAAGTTTTCCCAGTTAGGAAGAGATCAGGAGAAGGGGTGACAACCTGTGCTTGCCACCTGTGGGTTAGTTTCCAGGCACTACAAGAACTACAAGCTGATATACTGAAGCAACATTTAAACCCAGTATCCCACTCCTCGCTGCAGAGCCAACCATGCGGACCACGTAAGGGATAAATAAAAGCCTCAGGTGCACAGACAGAAAGCATGGAGCAGACTGCAAAGGTGCAAGGCTGCAGCAGCTGCTGGAGCTTACCATACGTCTCGGATCTACTCTCCTCCGAACTAGACTTTGTCTTCTTGGAGGAGCTATCTGCACGAGAGCAGGAGAGAAGGAGAGAGAGATATAGAAAATATGGAGACCAAACATGAGAAGAAAAAAAACTTCATGAAAAACACAGACTGATTTATTAGGTTAAATCGTGCAAAACACAAATAAGATGTGAACAAAACACAGGTGAAACACTTGGAATAAGGGGTGAATAATACGAGCGTGAAGGCACAGGTAACACCACAAAGAATTTATCACAGGACTTGAGACACAATAAAGGAAGTTCTCTGCTATGAACTGTAGAAAATATTTTGGGCAAAAAACAGTTCAGACATGGAAATCCATGGAAACCCATCTCCAGAGTAAGTAATAAATGTGTGCACAGCGGTTCAGCATTCTGGATTCACCCCTTAGAAAGAAGGGAATCTTATGGAGGTTACAGTGTGGAGTTCATCCATCAGATCAGATCACAAGCATCCTAAAAGTGGTGCCAGGTAGCAGCCCTCAAAATTTTGAATTACTTTTATCAAATTGAGATTAAAAGATTCCTGAGGTTTGCTTCCAAAGAATTCTTTCTACCAAAGAGGTTCATAGCCTGAGCCCTCCCTCAGCCAACCCCACAGTTCTTCATTACATATCCCAAGGACAAAGGACAACAACCACTAATTCAGATTTTTTCCCTTTTTTTTTTTTTTTTTTTTTTAAACAGACATTAAAAGCCCATTTCAATTTATTCTGTGTACATCAGGAAGGAGTGATGCAGCCAGTGGCAGGAAGCATTAACGAACAGCACGATTTATAAACATCAGCTCCAAATGCCTAGTGCAAAAACACATTCTGCAAGTTTTACAGCCTTCCAATTCAGCTCTCATCTCTTCCACAAGCCCCAGGGAATTGACTGGACTAAACAGCAGAATGCACAGACATGGAAAAGCACATTGCATGGGGCCAGGAGGCTCAGGCAAGAGCCTGTCATGCATTTTATGAACACACACAGTAGTCACTGGGTTAGTCTTTCACAGAAGGAAGGAAAAATCCCTGCATGCACCCTAATTTCCCATGACAGCACTGGACAGGTTGAACAAGCTGACCTCTCAGAAGGTTAAAAAATAGGACAGCATAGCCTTTAAAAAAACAGAAGCTCATCATAAAATGCATCACGTTGGAAAGCACAAACTCATTTCACAAAGGACAGAGATGGTTCAAAATCCACCACAGTTGAAAAGATCCAATCAGGAGTATTAGCTCTAGTTGAGTCTGTAGGGTCTCACATTTCACGCCTTTTTCTACTCAACAGCCAAAAGAACGACTGACAACTAATTACAGTGTTTGCCTCCTGAAATTTCAGACTAACTTTTCTGAAAGAGGAAGCAGTTGTAATTACTCACTGACACCACTAATCTGGGTTTATTCTCACACAATTAACAGCTACTTTGTCGATGAGCGTCTTTAAAATCAAGCCTGCATTCATTTCAATGCCTGCATGCCTCAGAAGGGCTTTGCAAGCACAGAACAGCAACACGCCTGAACACCACATATGTTGACACATTAAAACTGGTTTCATTCTGATCCCCAGAAGCCCAGGCCTGGATCTTCACCCGCGGAGTTTTAAAGCTTTACCTGTCGGATCGAAGTCGTGGGTGCTGCTGCAGCGCTCAACCTTCTGCTTCTTGTCTGCTGGAGACTCTCTGCTCAGAATGCTGCCGTGCCTGTGGCAAGCAAAGCAGAGTCTTGACTACTGCACACAACAGCCCTGCTCCACCTGTGAGTCTCTGGAAATAACCTTAAGTAGTCCTGATGGCAGCGAGTTTACAGAGATGGCACGCATTGTGCTCAGCGCTAACTCTATTTCCAGACTGCAAGATGAAAAGTGATCTCCCAAAAAACTGAAAAACCTCCCCAAATCGTTTTACATGAAACACCCATCCATGCAGAAGTTAAAGGCATGGAACACCCACCAACCACCTGAAGGAAATGCCTGCATGCTGTGCACAAGCAGTGTTGCTTTATCTGCCACTCCAATCCCAGCTACGATGACCATCCAGCATGCACAGCAAAAGGCAGCACTGCACCATGCACTTGGAGTACACCACCAAATTCTTAGCACCTTATCCTGATCTAACTATTAATCTGATCTCATCTGTACTGGGTACTTCTAGGTTTGCATGCTTTTCTTTTTTTTTTTTAAACAAGCATTCCTCCTTCAACCATACTGTGTCACAACGTGCAATGTACATAAGCAGCCAAATGTCAGCAACTTACCTTGTAGGTTTTTTAAGAGGAAACCTGAAAAGAAGAAACAACAAATATAATGAGCTTTTTTAGATTCTCAGTATTATGCTTGATATTAATGCTTACGCTTAAATACAAAGTTACTCTACGTTCTTGCAGTGCCTTCAGAAGAGAATAACTGATCTCTTCCACTTCAGCAAATTATTGGCCCATCTAGGCAAAAAATTGTCAAGGCAAGGTTTCCAACAGAACACAACCGAAACAGAATTCATGCTGTCAAATCCAGTGTCCAGTAGGTCTATCTTTCCCATTAGCATAGCAGCTCATGGATCATCTTCCTCTCAGAACCACTAATTTCATCAGTGAAAATTAACATAACTCAATTTTTCAGCCTGCTGATGGATTGCTTGTCCAGCATCTGAAGAAGGTCCAGACTGTCACTGAAAATTCTCCTACAGATGTAATACTTCCATTACTTCCCTGCCATGCGGGTTCCACAAAGCCCAGCAATACTGCAGCTCGTGCAGACGTTCCCTAACAAGATCTCTTAATTATTTTCATGAAATTGGTCAAATTTGAGACAATGGTGCAAAGTTAAGCTGGAAATACAGTAACTACTTCAGATGTTACTTCTGGAACACAAACAACACAAGCAACAGCTCAGACGCAAAAGCAGGCAGAAGTGTATGTGCATTCTGTAATGAAACAAGCAGGACCTACAAAACCTGGAAGTTGTTCTCCTTGAATTACCAGAGACAGATGACAGAGCGAGGAGTATGCCACCCAGCTTAAAGCACCAACCTCTACTCTGTTCTTCTCAAAACTTTTCATGAGTTTCAGCTCCCAACTCACATTCAGCTAAGCCGGACACTTTGCAGCGTTCCCACAGAGATCCCCTGAGCACAGGCAGGAAGGCTGCCCCACATGCTCCTGTTTGCAGCTCCTTTCTCCATACGTGCATCACCTAGCCCTGCAATATATCGAGTGGCACAGCCCGAAACAGCAGCCTCAGAGCTCACTCCCTCCCAGTTACCTGGAAAACATAACTGGACACACAGACACAGCGCAAGCACCCAACTTAATCCTTCACTTCAGCTAACAACAGCTAACAACTGTGTGTACAGCCTTAGGACTAGGCAGCTTGAGCCCAAGCACACACTGCTAATAGGGCACAGCACTGAAATGAGTACCTGGTGACACACCAGGTGAGTGACCCTACGGTGACACCAACAACGCTGTCTGCCTGTTCCAGGGAACAACCACACAGAGCAGACCCAGGGCACAGCAAACAACAGCCACCCAGCTTGGACCCAATGCTGAGCAGTGAGCAGATCAAAGAATCATGGAATTGGTAAGGTTGGAAAAAAACATTGAGACATCGGGTCCAACCATCAGCGCTCACCCAGTGCTACATCCAACAGCAGCAAGGGAAAGCAAGTAGTCCAGGGAAAAGACCTATAACCCTTCAAAGGCAGGGGAAAACATCCAAGATGAATTACATCTTTTTATTATTATCATTTAATCGATCGCACTTGCTTTTGTTTGCTTAAAAACATCCTAACGCCACTCAAGAATATTTTGATGAAGCATTTCAGAGAAAAAGCTTATTCTGCAGTCTCTCCCCACCAAGTGTGCAGAACCCCTGAGCTTCAGTTCCTGCAGCAAAAGGAGCTGTTGACAAACACAACAGAACCAGCTCATTGCCGCACTGTTTACCCAAACAGCTCAGAGTTATTTACAATGTGCACAAGCAGAAGCGCAAACAGGGGATTTTTGAGGTCTAGAAGTCACGATGTTTCTGCTTAATGCATGTAAGCTGTTGGCGCTAATTATTTATAACGAAAACACTGACGGCTTTTATTTTTATGTGGAAGCCTTCAGGATTTCTTTGGGTCAGAATGGGAGCTGAGTTCTGAGTGGGTTCTGAGCTCTCCTAAGGCTGCAGCCCTCAGCAAGGTCAAGCCTTGTGAGCACAGCCCCGACCCTCCCCGGGCTCCGGCCCGGCCCGGCCCTCCCCGTCCTGCCGACAGCCCGCTGCGGGGCGGAGCTGCCCGGAAGCGCTGGAGCCGCGGGAGGGAGGGAGGTGGGCAGGCCGGCGGGGAGGGCCTGGTAGGCCGCGGGCCTGGAAAGACGAAGGCCGGGTAGGCCGCGGGGCCCGGCAGGCTGCAGGCCTGGGTAGGCCGCGGGAGCGTTCATGCTCACGTTAAATCCGAAAGCAGCACCGAACGCTGTGTCACTTCACTCAGCACCACGTGAAATAAATGTCAGGGTGCGGCCCTCGGCTGGAGGCTCAGCCCCACAGATTGCTGGCACGTTTGGGTTCCACGATCGAACCCTGCAGACATTTTGTCTGATAGCTGATGAACGTCAGCGCATTTTCAAACTAGTCGCTCCGCTCTCTCCTCCCAAATACCAGGAACAATTAAAAGCCAAGGCACATTCTGTTTCTAAAATACTGGGTCAAATAATTTCAAGTAACTCAAATGCATCAAATTACTCAAAGTATGCCCTGTTAGTCACGCTGCGTTGGTGAAACCTATTTACCAGAAAGCCCAGTGAGAAATGCGTACCAAGAACGAGAAACACTGCATTACAACTCACACGTGGATGCACAACTCGGTGCTGGAGCCATGCCCGCGTGCTTCCTTCCAGAAAAAGACAGTTTGAAAATCTGTGTCCAAACACACCCGAGCGAGGAAAGCTCCCCAGCTCCAGCAGCACAAAGCATTCCATTCCAGCCCTGGAGGTTGAAAATATATCTGACCATAAATAGCACAGCGCTCCGATAACCATGTTGGGGTTGCTGGCTTTTTTTTTTTCCTCCGGCTCCTCCCGTTCTGAAATATTACAAGATTTCAATTAATTGCTGTCTCCAGAAGCGATCAAAGAAAAAAATATTTAGATTCAGAGAAGTTCTGTGCACTTTACTGCTCACATCCCTGAAATTTTGAGGCCTGTGCGTGTTTCACAGTGGAATTATGAATTACTACAACTTGTGCCGAGATGAGTAAGAAATATTGTGAAACCCACACAAAAGAGAGCAGCCAAAAACTGCTTGCTTGACGGAACTCATCTTTAATTAGGAGATGAACAGTCGCAACAGAAGCTTCTTCACTGCTTTATTAGTTTCATTTAAAATAAGGCACTGCTTGTCACAGACAAACCTTCTCACAGAATCTCAGATTTGGGAAAAAACAGCAAAGTCACCCAACTACCCTAAACCCAACAGAGAAGAGAAACAATTACAGGTTCATTCATATTTTCTACACAGTTAGAAAGAGAAGAGAACAACCAGAGGTTGACTTAGAGCCTTATCCACCTCCCCAGAGTAAAAGCCCCAAACCACGGCTATTGAAAAATTCCATCACTCTACTTCAGAAGGTTTCACCCAGTAATTAGTCAATGAGAGACCTTCAGCCAGCCCCACCTCCACAGGTTTTGGTGACACAACAAGCTGCTTTGCTGCCTGCACTCCTGAGGGGAAGGTGGCTTTTCCTTTCCTTTTGCTTACACATACCCACATGGATCCCATAGCTACTCCTGAGTGACACACAAATTGCCTGACAGCCTCACACCTTTATTCCTAGCACACCCAGCTCCCCTCAGCATTCATCATGCCGCATTTCTTGTACCCTGGTTGGACCTGCACTGATAGAAGCTAGAAAAATACTACATTTTCTGTGAAAATCTAGTAGGGCTAAGAAGTGCCTTGAAATTACAGTAAACGTGGATGTTTGAAATGCCTTTTTGCAGGTATTTTCCAGAACTACATCTTTCAAAAAGTGAGAAACAAATAGGCTGTGCATCTCCCCAGTTTGCAGCTAGGCACAGCCACCAGGGCACTCATGTGCTGGGCTTAAAAGCCCTGAGAAAGGTATTACAGAAGCGTGCTGACATGACTTGAACAAAAGCAGTACCAATGTGACCTTAATACAGAGATAAAGGCAGTCTTCTGCCACAACAAAACGGGGGTAGGTGTGTTCTGTACAGCACAGCAGATTGAGTAAAATGAACTGATGAGATAGCAAATGACAGGTGGGTTGAGAGACACAGATGCAGCAAGTGGGCTACTATTAGCAACCAAGAAAAAACACAGGCAGAAGCCTTCCAGCTCACCACGCTGCCCGCAGACTGCAGCTGCAAGCACACAGCCCTCTGCAGACAGCGCTGATCCAACACGGAGCCCACTGGTCCCAGCACTGACCCACTTAAAGAGCAGCGTCATCTCTTGCCCAGAGCACAGCTCAGAAAACACAAGCTCAGAAAACCACCCAGATTCTTCCCCTTAAATAAAACCCCAAGCGCAGACTGATGACAGCAGCTTGCAGCGCAAGGTGTGGATGGAGCAGCAGCCAGATGAAGGAGGGCACCAAATGGTGTGGATTCCTGGGACCAACACACAGATCCCAGGAACTTGCAGCAAGTGCACCAGGAGGCGAAACTGAGCTGGGCAATAAAAGTTTCCATGTTATTTTTGTAGGAGTCCGAGGCAGCAACCACAGCTGACGCAATGACTCATGGAAGAACCGTTTGTGGCATTATTAGCTTTAGATTACTAACAGCTTGCAAGCAGAGCTAGTCGCTGCCTTCTGAGCAGGAACATGGGGAATTTAGGACTGGTATTTGTTGAGGGGACTCGACACTGTTCCCCATCCTTTAAATTTTGTCAGCGACTTCAGTGCTGGACTGGTCCTCACAAAGCATCAGCACGTACCTCCAGCCTACCAATGGCCCAGCAAAGTCCCTTTGCATAACTGGAGAGCACCCTTCATTTTTGCTTTTAGGTCAGGAAACAGAGTAAGCAGTGCAAGGTACCATCATATCTCCTGATGGATCAGTGTAAGGATCAATGCAAAGCACCAGCCCCACAGCAACCTGAAGTGCTGAGTCCAGCACTTAACCAGGGCGAGTTCAATTCAGTAAAATCACAGAGAGAAACAAAAAAATAGATGCCTTTTCTCAAGCCTGGAAAGCCAGCAGGACTTTAATGGTATGAGAAGTTAGCAGTGTAAGAGGATGGTGAAAAGCATCCCATCATTGCTAGTGAGAGCAATAATGAGAGACGTCCTCTGTGAGCTTTAAAATACATACATACAAATGTGTGCAGCAGTGTTGGGCAGAAGAACACTGCTGCACACAGTATCAGCACATAGACTTCATAAAGCTTTCAGCAGATCTTTGGATCTGTTGATCCTTGCAAACTGGATCTTTGAAGCAAGAATGAGAAGAGAGGAAATTTAAAAAAAAAAGGGGAAGAAAAACAGAATGCAAAAAGAACTTTTTGTAAAACGTCCCACAAAAACATGAAGATTTGCCTCCATATAAGGAGCTGTATGGAATTTCCTGATGATGCAGGTAGTCATGGCCATCTAATAGGAAAATTGTTCTCTCTTGGAATTGCCACTTTGCAGCAAGATCCACTTTGAAAAGAGCTCCCAACAGTGGCTGTTAAACACATAAATTAAAAACAAAACAAGAAAACAGAAAAGGCAAGCAGCATACTTGGAACACACTATAGCAAATTGCAGCTCCATCCTCACCATCCCTTCCCTGTCAGATTTCAGATGGAAAGGTTTCCATTTCTCTGCAAACAGTAACATTTGGAAGGGGTTGAAGAAAAGCATCTCTAGAAAGTTTCATCCACAGTTCAGTCATTCAGCCCCAGCCCAAGCAAGTGCCTCAGCTATTTTCCATGACACAAGCACTTGGGTTTTTCCAAGAGCTGATGTCAGGGCTTTCTGTGGAGAAAGAGCTGCATTTACAGGGCAGGCAAGGAAGGAGGGCTTCCCCAGCAGCCATTCTCAATGTGGCTTTTGTGCTGCTCTGCTGCTGCAGCCAGGACCCTGCAAGAACTCTCAGTCCCCTCAGAAACTCTACAAAGGGGAGGGGGCAGAGCCATTTTCAGCAGCCAGCACTGTTCTTCCACTCCTGTCCAACTTCCAAAGCTTGGAAGCATCAGCTTTCCATCTCCAGGCCTGGAGCTGCTGCCTTCCAACACAAGGACACTGATTGTTGAGGGCCTGCAACTGAGCAGGAGCAGACAGACCAACCAGAAGCAGAGAGGGGAGCAGTGGGAGGGGGCATAAATAACACAAGTGGCTCCAGCATCTCCAGTGCCACTTTCAGGTTCAGCCTAAACAGAAGATTCAAGCAGCAGGGATGCAGTTTGGCCATAAAGCATAGTTCAGAATAGGGATAAAAACTCTTCAGATGCTGATGAAGAATAGAAGTTGCCACATCACAGATGATTTCCTACTTGTTTCCCAATCTGATTGATTTCAAGTCCTAATTCAGTCAGTTTTCACCTCTGGAAAAGAAAAATTCATGTATTTGAAATGGGAAAAAAAAAAAATAAAAAATTAAATACTGCAAGTACTAAAGCATATGTAGATTTTTTCTACATATTTTCTAGAAGACCTTCAAAAAATGTAATAAGAAAAATATAAGCAAAAACCTGGTGCTCTGCCAAGAAGAAATGCCCATGATTTGTTCATTTGCTGCAAGGTCTCGTTGCATTACACACGTTAGCAGAAAGGTCAAGCCTTGTGATTCCAGGAGTTCTGACCCACTTTTCTTATGTAATTATTTTTCAGTAGGCTATAGGCAAATACTCAGAGCTCAAGTTTGCCTGAGGGAAGAAAGGGAGCTGAGATCAGCGAGGCACAGCAACCTCAGAGGAGCTCCAATAGCCTCTCTGCCCCGGTTTTCATATCATCCCAGCAATGCGAGCTCTTTGAGGGAAGAAAACACAGCGGAGGATGTTCTGATTTTCTCAGGTTTACCCTTCCTGAAAATCACCTAGAAATCCCTTTGCCCACAGCCTGCTCCGCTGCAGAGGAATGCAATAAAGCAGCACGGGTTCTTGCACAGACAGGGTGCGGCACTCAGCATCAACCTGCCTCCGTAAACTGGAGCTAATTACGGGGAAATGCAATGTTTGCTCTGCCTGCCAGGAACTGCAGTTCAGAGCTGGAAGCAGCACTGCTCCCCGCCTCCCTCCCAGCCGTCCTCCTACACGGAGTCTGGAGCAGCTCCCTGGGCAGAAGCACGCAGAAATCAAAGGAAGAAACAAAGGAACACGGGCGCTGCCTCAGACCATTTTATTTTCCTAAACCAAGCGTGGAAACCCAACGCTACGCAGCGCCTTGGGACTTCCAACGCACACAGAGGGCTCAGAGATCGCTCCCAGCCTGCCCAGCCCTAATGCATTTCATTAGGCACGCAGCCCAGGTCCCTATTAATGCCATACCCAGCTCCTGCTCGTGGAACCAGCAGCAAGGCTGGTGTGGAAACACTTCTGAAAACCAGCAAAAGACAGCAATGAGAAAGGGAGCAGAAAAAGAAAAATAAACCAACGCAGCGCATGCAATGCAACTGGAGACGTAGCTTTCAAAATACTGCAGCACTAACTCCAACGCTCCAGCTTGAAGTTTTGCAAATCTCTGTGCAAGGTTCAGAGCCACATTTGAATATTTGGCCCAGAGTTTGCATTTCTGGGGAGTGAGTGAGCACAGTGCCTGGCACAGGAACACGGCACCTCTGGAAGAACAACTGGCTCCCAGGTTCTGGATACCAGGAAGGAACAGCTCTTGTTTTCCAGCTGCTGCACAAGGAAGCGTTAGGACACTCCAACTCCTGCTAAAACAGACCCGCAATAAACATCAGAAACATTAACAGCTGTGCATGGATCTGCAACACTTTCACTGATGGATTTATGTATTTAAAAGGAATGCTCGCATCAGTTTGCCTGACCTACTGTACAATTCAGTAGTGTCATCATGTTACTCCTACAGTATAAAAGGTCAGGATGAATAACATCAGCTCCAAAAACAGCACCATGACATGACTCAAGTTTACCTTTGATTCTCTTGTCAGCTCCTCTTAAAGGATAATGGGCATTTACTGCCTGGAAACATTACGCCAACATCTCAAGCCCCAAACCTGCCAGCTCATCAAAACCAGGAATCTATCAGCTCTGTGCTAAGCAGACACTCAACCAAAAAGCAGCCTTTGCTTCTCCCACCCAGTCATGAACCTTTGGCCAAACTACACCCATTCTGCATGGGATGTGCAGACAAAGCTTCTAAGTATTTGCCAGCTGCAATAAACTAATCTACAGCTAATACGTCTTCACCTGCCCAAAGGCAAAGTGTTCCCAGTGGCCCAATATACAGCGAGGAAAAATTGGATATACAAGCTGCATTAAACGAAAGCCATAGCACAGAAATCATTACCACATTGTTGCTGAACCTGAATGGTGTACTGCTAGCTCTCAGTCCCTCATAGCTCCTAATGGAGCTCATTCTCCAGGTGAAGTTTTACTAACGTAGATGTAAAACACTGTGGGTAACAAAATGAGAGTGACATCAGGAGCCCAAACTGCCCGAGACTAAATTATAAACATGCAACTGATTGAACGTTTTGCTTTGCCTGCTTCAGCACTGTTCTCTCTTGTATTGCTCCTGTTTTAAAGCAGCCATGGAAAATTCAACTGCATATCAAGAAGTTGGTCGCAACTCACAAAGAGAAAACATGGGATGGAAACTGAACTATAAAGAGTCCGGCTATGCTACTGACCGAAACTGAGGCTAATCTCATTATTTAAATCCTATATGCGAGCTCTCCGATTCCTTCCATGCTCACATATCCTCCAGCAGCATTGCTCAATTGCTCCGTTGCTGGGATGGAACAAACCCCTCCTCCTCCAGCAGCATCCACCCTTACAGAGCTGTGTGCATTGGAGATAGACAGCCTGTATACATCAATTAATCTCCGATTAAATCAAATTCAATCTCGTTATTATAATCTTATTTACATCACTGAGAAAAAAAGGGGAGATTTCTATGAGATGCAAACCCACTTTGTGCTCCTCCCCTGAAGCGCAGGCCTCACCTGCAGAGCACACAGCGCAGAGCTACTCCATGCTCACGGCAGCAGAAGTGATGGCATTCACAGTGACACCCAGAGCACGCTGTGCCCCGGGGTGCTGCATCCTGCCCTGCATTGCAGCCCACAGCTGCAAAGGGCTGGAGCAGCAGGCAGCAGCGCTGACACCACCGAGCCCTGCTTCTTCAGCTAGAAAATGGAAGGGGAAAAAAAAACAACGGCGAAGCCACTGAGCTTGTAAAATGGCTCAAGATCCTGAGAGCAACGTCTGAGTCAAACACACGGCTATTAATAGGCCTCCGAGCGTGCGTGTCAGTATTTGCCTCCTGGTTCTGTTAAAATAGAAGAAAGCCCTGATTTAGGAAACCCACCGGCCGTCACGAGGCGATGGCAGCGGAACTCCTCGGGACGTGGCACAGCAGAGCAGAGCTCACTGAGCTCCTGGCGTCCTGCTATCAGCTCTGCTCCCTCCCCTCCCCACCCCACAACCAAGCCGGGAGCCTCCTCCCTCCCCATGGCACAGAACCACCAGCACCCACTGCCACCGGTGCCAGCAAGCTGCCCTCCATGCATGGAGCTGAGCTGCCTGGGGCACTTCTCACCATAAAAACGTCTGCGTGTAGATTTACGTACATTACACACACACACACCACCCACAACAAAAACCCCCAGCAGTGATAACAAACCCCAACCCTTTCACATCACATCTTCACACCCCTGCCTTCACGGAAACTATTGCTAATGGGGAGGAGGCTCCCAGTGCTCTGTTGCTGTATTAACAGCCTCTGTTTTGCACCAGAGCACAGCTCAGAGCAGCATTATGACTGTTCCCTACCAATAAACTGTTCCCTATCAATAAAACAAACACAAACAAACAAAACAAAAAAACACAAAAAAACAAACACAAACACAAAAAAACAAACAAACCAACACAATTAAACCCAAAATAGGACAAGATCAGCAAAAATCATTTTCAGCACAAAAAGAAATATCTCAAAGATGGTTTCCTCAACGCCAGTATGTCATATCAACATGCATAAAATGTCAGCTCATCAAAAACATTCATTCATTGAAAGCCAGGAGGATCTGCTCAGATGCAGAGGGCTGGGGGGTACTTGGATCCAGCACTGGGATCCAAGAGGAGGGGTGACAGCACCCAGGGCTTGCTCTCTTGCTGCCAAACCTTTGTTCCTGAGCTGAGACACCAAGGCACAGATTCTCGTCACATCGTATTTAATTGGCCATTTTTACAATGAAAATATAAAAGAGGAACTGAGGTTCACATAGCAGCTAGAAATAGAACGAAAACAAAAAGCCCCACGAGAGAATAAACCCAAACCTTTCCTTCCCTTCTTCTTCCAGCACGTTTAAAGAAAAATTCTTCCTCTCTCCTCTGCATTCAAGGAACTATTCCCTCATCTTCCAGCACATTCATGTGAAAAGGAACAAAGACTCCACGTTACCTGGTTCACCAGCCAGGCTCAGAGCACAGGGAGATCCCAAAGGCCCACGTCCAGGGGGAGCACGCTGCCACCCAGCCCTCCCCACACACCTCTCCTCCTGCGAGCTCTCCGATTCCTTCCATGCTCACATATCCTCCAGCAGCATTGCTCAATTGCTCCGTTGCTGGGATGGAACAAACCCCTCCTCCTCCAGCAGCATCCACCCTTACAGAGCTGTGTGCATTGGAGATAGACAGCCTGTATACATGCCACACGTATCCACTGTTGTATATTTACATATGCTTTGATGTGCACGTGTATGTAGATATATCTGTGTGCATATATACACATACATGGGTGAGAAGGGAAGCACGCCTGCTGCCAGCCCAGGAAAGGAGCCCAGAGGTCAGAGCAAGGGGCAGCAGGCTGGCTGAGCCCTGGGCAAAAGGAGCGCCGGGGGAAGGGGCTGTTTTCTTTTTCTGCCCCAATAAGCTAATGAAGTTTGTGAGCGCTGCTAGCGGGATAGAAATTTCTTCACGCTACGCTGTCCGTTTGTGTTTGATTAATGTAAATCTTCCCAAGGTTGCAGCCGTGCCCCAGGCAGCACAGTGCTCACATGTGACATTCCTGGGGTACCCTCTGCCACAAAACCATTTGTCTCGTTTTATTTTCCATCCCACCTTCGGCGGTTTCAATTGCTGTTTCCTAATGCAACTCGTCCCCCTTATCACTGTTATAAGGATCGATGCGCAGTAAATCACTGTATTAACAGCAATCCTTCAGATCCTGTGAACCAAAACGGCCCTCCTGTGCTGCCCCACGCAACGCGTGCCGGTACCAAACAGAACCTCAAAGCCACAGCTGCACCACGGCTGCAATTACGCAGCAGACAGGAAGCCAAAGACAGCAATTCCTGCCCCTGTCTGCTCCCTGCTTCTGCTCATGTACTCATTCCCCTGCCTGAGCTTGCTTTTCAGATCTGCAGGGAGTATTTGGATACACTGCAGGGCTGTGCCTTCACCTCAGAGGGGACGTTTCCAGCCCCTTGAAGCATGAGAACTCCCTCCCTGGCATCGACACATGGAAATATCATTTACTTCCCATTGGCACTTGAGCTCCTATTCACTCCCAATAAGGATGGGCATGTTAACGACTGATTCTAACACAGGATTATGACCCAAGTAGGATCACTGCAGGCAAAGGCTTCACTGCCGGCTGCACTGTCTGGCTTATAATTTTAGACTATTAATTTTGATTGATGTTTTATCTGCAGATTTTGGGGAAAAGCAACACAATGCATTCCTTTCAAGTACAACCCAACGCAGCTGCCAGGAAATGGTGTAAAAACAAGAAAGGCTCAGGAATGGAAGCTTCTATCTCGCTTCCTACTCTGATTTCCCAGATTTCCTTCCCTCCATACTCTCTCAGCCACAGGACATAAGAAGAAAACAATCTGGAAAAAAAATAAATAAGTCTTGGACCAAAAAAGCAAGCAGGGTTTTTAGAAGAGACAGCAAGGCTATGGCTAGGGCTGGAAACATGGGTCCCTGCTCTATGTTAACCTGAGTTTCTACAGTCCCAGATGGCAGAGGAAAGAGAAAACAGGGAATGGCGATGGTACCTCCCACACCATTAAATAAAAACAACAGCCAAACACCTCCTAAGAACACAGGAAAGAACAGCAGATGCTCTCTTAACCCATATAATAAAACATTAAGACACTGAAGTTATTTCAGTGCTTCCACAGCACGCCGCCTTTGCATTCCAGGTTTAACATTCCAGGATCTTCCTATTTCTGTTCCGCTGTTCTTTGTCAAATAACCCCAACTTCAGCCCCTATTCCTTCGCTCACACTCTATCGATTAAGGAACACATTTCCTCTTGCCCACGTACAAGCCACACACCCGCAAACAAAATAAGCAAAGCTCTTCTTGTTGTTAACTAACAGCATTAGCAGCTCTCAGCTGCTTAGGATGGGATACGGTAAATATTTATGCAGAATTCACAGACCTTTACCCCAATAAAGAGCCAGACATGGGAAAAGATCCGCTTCCCAGAGCTCCATCCAGCGGAAGCGAAGCGGTCCCCAGAGGATGGATGGACGGACAGACGGATGGAGCCCACATCCCTGCGACAAACTGCCACCAGCAGCAGCTCTCAGCTTCCACAGAGTGCTGAGCCGCTGCAAGAACCGCCCTGCACTTCAGTTCAGGGTATTCGTCACCCTGCACATCAGTTGTGGTCTCAGGGGCTAAAGGCGTGCAGCAGCAGCAAGCCTGCTGCACCCTGAGCCCATTATGGGCTCAGGATGTCAGTTTCTCTGTCTTTTTACATAAAGCATCTCTTCCCACCTTAAATAAACAGGAACTTGCAGATGACTATTCAGCATGGCTTGTCTTTTTTCTTATTTTGAGAGAGTAAATGTAGAAGGATAGGTACGCAAGAAACCTCACATGTTTCAGCAGCACACTGCAACAATACAGAGCCCACCAGATCACCTGCATGCATCTGAGAAACAGCTGTGTGCTCCCCAGCACAAAAATAGCACGCTGCTCTCCAGAATGCAAAGAGCTCCTGAGAAGCTGCTGTGTCACAGGAGCTGCACCCAAGCACACAAAGCACCTCTGCCCTTCAGCTCCCCCAGGACTGAGCTCAACCCCCCACCTCCCAAAGCTGTTGCAGCTTACAGCCAACGCATCTCTTTGGTTTCTTCTGGCCCCGCTCTGTGGTTCCGGCTGGAAGAACAAAGAAGTTCAGAACGCATTTCTGCAGCACAGCATATAGCAAAACAGGCAGTGGAAGTCAGACATACAGAAGCTCCCCCCAGGAATTTCTGCCACGCAGAGCAATTTCAGGAGAGCTTACAGCAGGTAAAGCAATAACTCCACAAAGCAACCGCTTCCCACATGCAAACCTTGCGTTGTTTCAGCTCCTTAGGAACATGCCTTCAATTACTGTAACTCGGTTTGAAAAATAGGAAACTGAGGTAGAGAAACAGGAAATTGTTTCTGCAGTAAGAGAGCAGGCCAACAATCACTGAAGGACAAGCACACCCCGGATTGTTTGAGCAGCCGTTCCATCTGAAATCCGTACAGGGCAGAAAACAAGCCATGGATACTTAGCATATATGATGCAACTGAAAGCCGGCAATGGGCAATAAAGCCAAAAGATCTGCAAGCTTTCAGGATTCAGAGTAGTTTGGCACAATTGCCTGAAAGCTTTTAGGGGCCTGGCCGCAGGATGGGAAGCCCCAGCAGATGCCCTTATGTTCTGTGTGTAGCTTCAGGACTCGCAGCACGGAGCCCAGGGCACCCACAGGACACCAGGCAAAACCCAAGCTCAGAACTGATCCGAAGCAAACACAGCTCACAGGCAGCTGTCAAGTCTGCCAAATCTGTGAGGAAAATTAACACACACAAAGGAAAAACCACCTATCTGCAAAAGCAAAAAGCACCTCATGAGCATGAGCCCCAATTCCCTCCATCTCTCATTGTCTGCGCTGACTTCTGGCATAGGAAAACGGGCTATATGGAGCTTCATTTAAAGGTCACACAGTTTCCTTCCTTGATCTTTTACCATGAGCAATTTTAGAAGCCACTCAACATCTTAGAACAGCGTATATAAACAATTTCTGCTTATCCTGCCACTGAAGTGCATTTAACCAATTCCCATCAGCCTGCAACGGTGGCTGAAAAACAGCTCCAAAATGCACAAGTTACGCCAGTCACCAAATCCCAACGTGAAGCAGTGCCAAAGCAGCACACCAACCTACAGAGAGAGACGAAGAGGTTATTCTACAGTTCACATTTTGCTAAGAGAGAGAAACAAGAGCAGGGACACTCCATTTTCTGAGGCTGGGTCTGCTCCATTCACAGTGAGTGTGTTATGATCCAGTGAGAGCAAAACCCAATCCAAGAGCATGGCTGCGGCAGCCCATAGCACCCAGCCACGGTGTGCTCTAGAGCAGGAAGGTTGCAGCAATAAATACTTTGAGGCCTAATAAACTGCATATCAAGAACCAGGAAGAAAAAGAGCTTGACTCATTCTTTCCAAAGGTTTCTGCAGTTTCGTTCCACAGCAATGCAGCTCTCATCCCTCTCTGGCTTTACACTACAATACAACCCCAAAATTAAAGGATACAAACAGTGTCAAAGCATCAGTCTCACACAACAGCACTTAGCACTATGGTGCTCACGTCAGCAGCCCTGTGCTCCCCATGTCTGACAGCAGGAAACAACCAAACCCACAGCATCAGTACCTGCATTCACAGCCCCAGGCTCTGAAAACGCACAGATCCATTCCTCGAGTGCACTGGAACCTACTTCACTCCCATTGCTTCAGCACCACAAGGGATAAACAACCACTGATGCTCAGAGCTCATGCTATTCCAGACACTGTCTGTGAGCTTTGGCTCATTTTGCCTGAGCTCCCCCAGAACTCATTTTATTTCAGAGCCCATCCTATTGACAATTCCCCTTCTGCCCTCCAGGCAGCACATAATGAACAGTGTTTTCCAGGGCTGTTCACAGGGCTCACCCTGCCCCAAGCATGCCATGCAGGGGGCCAGGAAGAAAATGAAGGGCTTGGACATTGGAACCATAAGAGCACGTGTTTGCCTCTTGCTTTGAAATCCCAGAGCAGAGCTGCTCGTGCAGCATCACTGCTATGGACGTCTGCCCCCAGAGGTGAGGCTCACAGTGTAACCGGATCATTTCTCCATCTCCACCCCAAACTGGGCACTGCTGCAGCCCTGCAGGAGCTCTCAGCTCTGCAGGGACAACAGGCAAGTTGATTCCAACACAATAACTGCAGTTGCTTCTCAGACAACATTTGTTCAAATATATATATATATATATAAAAGAATCATTTCCATTTAAGCAACGAATGCGTGCAGCTTACCTATAGAAGCATCATGCTTGCTCCTCTTATCAGCTCCATCTGAAGGCCACCCATGCTTGCAGACAGCACAGCTCCCTCCGTGTTGCATCCAAGCATGCTCCACACACCCTCCTCCCCAGCCCTGCTGCATCCCACAAGCTGGGCATGCCCCCTGCTTCTGCAGCCATTTCCTGAGCCAAGAGCATCAATGCTGCGGGAGGGAGCAGGTGAGGGAAGCTGCAGCCCAATGCTCACATTGAAAAGGAGCAGGTTCTGCAGACTGTCCCAGGCCCAGAACTGCAGCACAGCTGTGTGTGAGCAGCCCAGGGTAGTGGGAATCCCCTGCATCACGCTGCACCAAGCCCAGAGCAGCAACAACTCCCTGACTGCACGCTGCTGAGAGAAGTGTTTTCCTGGCCTGAACCAGCTGGGTTATTGCAGGCAGAATGCAGCCACAGACTCAGCTCCAGAGTGGGAGTCAAAAGCACTACAGAACAGGTGCAGGCACCAAAACGCACAGCTAATATCTCAGACGAGTGCAAAACCTGATAATAAGCCTACTAAGAGGAAAAGGGAGAGGTCAAGGTTTGCTATGCCATACATACAGCTGAAGTTGCACTGGATAACATCCAAAGTAAACAAAATTCCAGAGTTTAAAGCGAGCACCAACATTCCTCCATCTTCCCACTGGATGAACAGAAAAGCATGAAGAGCATGCCTGCTCTTTTTGGGGGGGTTGTGTTTCGGATGTATTACGGTTGGTTTATTTCCACAGCACGAGTGAGCTGAACACTGTAGAGAAAGAACTTCAGAGAGTGTAAAACTTGGGGCTATCCAGCACTCTGCAAAGGGCTGCTGCTGAGGAGGGGTTATTGCAGCTGGGCATCTGCCTTGGGGTGGGCACAGAGCAAAGCACCCCTTCCTACAGCACCACCAGGTGCTTCCCTTTGCTGCTGCAGGTTCTGCATCTCATAGGGAAAGCTGCTGCGGTGTTACCAGCACCTGCAGACTGCACCCCATCCTTCTAACGCACACCGACAGAAACAAAGATGATCCCACAACAACTGCAGACGGCTCTTCCCGCTGTGTCCCCGTACCACCTCCATCAGCCAGAACGACGGAGTGCTGCTTTGCTCAGATCTCACTGCACCCACACCAACCACTTCCGGCAGCCGAAACCGCAGGGACTGCGCAGGGCAAACCACAGCCTATTGCTGTGTGTCAGCAGGCAGCGGCAGCACACTGCCAGCCCCAAGACCTCTCAGCTGTCTAAGAACTCTTCTCCTCGTCACACCGCTGCCCATCAGTTCACATCACACTAATTCATTCCTCTTCTTCCTATCACGGTTCCCCCGACTTTTTTGACCAGGTCGGATGGCTGGATGCCCCGTGGCAGCATGGGGAAACACCCTTTTCAATCTGAAATAACCCAAGAATGGCAACTTACTGCTGGCTGAAGTCATCATCTAATTTCGGACACCGCACAATAATGTTTCAGACGGCGGAAAAAGCTGTCCTATCTGCAGGGATCAGAGCCACACCTCCTGCTCCAAAGGCCCCAGCAAAAAGGCCGGAGCTCCTACCACTGCTGCTGCCCCAACCAGAGCGGCTTCAGAAGGCCCTGAGCACCCACAGCCCCTTCAGGATCACAGAGGTCCTCCCATCACCAACCTGTAGTCAGCAAGGCTGTGCTCCTGCCTCTGGTTGGCAGTTCTCTCCTTCCATCAGCAGCTCCTGGCCCTGTGCTGTTGATGTGTGCCTCCAGAAGGCAGTGGCAGGCAGGAAACCTTCTCATATCCGGCAGCTGCCATCAGCTCTCCCATTTCTATCCCTCTCACTCATTTCCTATTGACTTTCTCATGTCTTGCATTGCAGCTTTTTCCTATTTCCTTTTCTCCTTGCTCATTATAGCTCCCCTCCTTCCATTCTCTAATCCTCCTCCCTTTCCCAGCAGCTTTGATCTCACTCCCCCCTCTACCAGGATGTCCCCAGAGCCCCCAGTGCCCCCATGCCAGGCAGTGCTGTGAGCAGACTGCATGCTGCCAGCACGCTGCCCCAGCAGCCACCAACGGAGCAGAAAGCCTTCCAGCAGCCATCAGATATTCAGGCAGGCTTGCAGGTTGAAGCTTGCACATTTATGGGAGTGGTGGACTCGATCCTCTGCCTCTCTTGGATCAGCCTAGTGCATTATTACAGAGATGGGCCTTCTCCTACAGACTGGGAAATGTTTGTTTCCAGCCCTCCTCCAGGATCCCAGCACCTCGCCCTGCACAGGTTGCTGCTCCTTGCAGCAATAACCGCCTGTTATACCACAAACACAGCCTACAAATAAACTCAAAATCAGCTTCTTATAAACAGGATTAGCTGTGCTGCTGCTCACGGTTTCCAGGAGGAACAGGACTTGGACAACAAGTTGGTTTCCACCAGTATTTCTGAAGGCTTCTAGGGCAAACTTCAGGAACAGCAGACAGACACCAACCCAAGTCCTGCCCTGAAAGCCACGTTTCCTCTGCCAGCTGCAAACAACCAAGAGCTCCCATACCCTGGGATTCTCTCTTAGGATCAACGTTAACACCGCAACTTGGTTAGAATCACCAAAATTGGCCCTTTGGGTCGGGTCACACAGCTTTTCCTATCTTTTATATAGCTCTGATCGTAAAAGGGTTGTTTTACACAAGGCCTGAAATGAACCCAGGCCCAGGAGCAGCTCCGGGCCAGGACACGCTGTGCTGTAAGGGATGGACACAGCAAACCTCCAGGAGGACACCGCAGCATCCAAGTAACAAATATGACAGCGATTCAGATAGATTACAACCAAATTATTTCAAATACAGGAACTCACACGCTGTGCCTGAGGGTCTTTTCCATCTCACATGTTCAACCCCCATTCATTAACTTTGCCAGTGCAAATTTAACCCAGCACCTTCACCGACTGACATCACCGAGCTGAGTTTCAGCGTTGTCAAAACAAAGCTTAAAATAGCTCTGCAGATCAGTTTTAAGCATTTGCCAACCAATGTAAACAGCATCACTTCTTACTCCACAGCCCTGCGGATGGGCACAGGGAGGGTTCCTGCCTGCTGCCCTGCAACAGACAGAATACTGAGAACGCTCCCAAAAAGGATGCAGGGAACGAACAATGCAATGTCCAGGAGACCATTTGTGAACGTCAAAGTCTGCACATTGTTTTGTTTATGCTATTTATAATTATGCTTACATTTAAACATGAAATAAGGACGCTGCTTTTTCCTGCCCTTTTAACGTATTTATTTTAATTAAAGAAGCAAACCTTGTTTCTTCCTGCCTTTCTCTAGAAGTGCTGTTCCTATTTTTTACTTCTCGGTATCCTGCCGTGTGTTTTACCCTTCATACATTCCTCATCAGACACCGCAGGTTTCTCATCCCTTCTCATTTCACTAATAACTTTGCTGCTCCTTCCCTCGGCCTCACTCTCAGCCCAGGCACTCTCCATATCCCAGCTCCTGACCCTTCGTTTAATCAAGCTGAGACACGTACCAACATTTCCATTCTTTAAACCTAGTCATTACCCAGGCTGCAAAATAGGACACAATGCAGTATCCCCTCTCTTTGCAAGAGAAAGATCTGCCTTTCTCCAAGGAGATAAAACACCAGGAGCGGAGTCAGAGTGCTCAGACAGAGCGATGTTTGGGAACCTCAGCATCTCAGGTCACCCAGCCTAAAAGTTCAACTGGGACGCATCAGTCACTCTCTTGCTAACAATTTTCAGAGGGAAGACAGAGGTATTAAGTGAGAAACCTGCGGGCTAGAGATCTGAAAGCAAAAGCCTGAGCCTGCCTTTCAAGCAGCACGGCCAGCACGCATCCCAGTGACCAGAAGGACCACCTAGAGGTTTGAGCAGACAGTGCAGACTCCAGACCAAAGCAGACATCACTTCAGGGCAGGCTGAAGGCTGAGAGCAGGAAGAGCAAATGGCCAAAAACCCCTGGTGGTGTTGCAGAGCTCCGTGGGACAGCAGTGCTGACTGCCCACCAGGCAGCATTCATGTCCAGTGCTTAAAACATTGAATTCCCTCCCTGCCATGACCTGAAAAGATCTCAGGATACAGCTATGAAGTATTTAAAACAACTGGTACAGGTGAGCAGCGCTCTGCACTACCTTCAGGTGGGCTGCCTACACTCAGATCCTGACCCACTGCTTTGCAATATGATAGGCAATAGTTTGGGGAGCAAATAGGAGGATGGTCAGCTCTGCCAGGAGCAGCACTGGGCTCTGGAGCAGTCCTGTTGCTGAGTGTATCCATTGGGCCCCAACTGCTGTGGATCGGAACAAGATTTCCAATAGTCTGACACCAAAGCAGCCTACATCCAGTGCTGCTCCTGATTTACAGACCCCAAACGCTACCAAACGCTGTAACAGGAGCTGTGTGCACACAGAGTTGTACAATGGGGCTGCCACAAAACGCTGCTCCTGCCTCCACCCAAATCATCACGACGCCCACAGCTCTATTCAAAACTAGAAAATCAAGCTCACCTCAACTCCCGTCCCTAGTAAAAAGCCTCATAAATTATGCAGCACCAAATGGGAGCGTTTGCTTCTCTCCCAGCCAATAGCAAACCTCAGGCAGCTTCAGTGGAAACAAAACAGAGTTTGTTAAGTTTTCTAAGTAAATGTGCATTCATAACATTGAGCAGCCCAGTAACAACTCAGCAGCAGTGCAGCTCCCTTTCCAGTTCTTCCTCCTATTCCAGCGATGGAAAGGAGCCCTTCCCCCACCAGGAGTCGCAGGAGTCCCAGTGACACTGGGGTCTTACAAACAGCCACAGACAGGGAAAGTGCATCTCAGTAGATAAGAAACAATTAGGACCTATTTTAGTACCAAGTGAGGAGCAAATCAGCAATTAAAAGCCTCCCCGGGGTAATTATGTGTCAATTCTACCTCTCCTGTTTTTCAACCATAGCAAACAAAACTACAAGGCTGTTAGGAATAAAACAAGGCAACTGCATGAGAAGGGCCATCAGTGCCCCACGAGATGCTCCAAGAGCATCTTTCCTTCAGAGAGCTTCAGCAGCAGGGGCGAGTCCTGCAGCCCAGCAACTGCTTCACTCTGCAGCACATTTGGAACGGTTACAGGAAGAAATACAGCTAACTACGAGACAAATATATATATATAAATGGCATACAAATGTTTCTTCGGTGTCATAACAGGATACAGCAGCAGCGGGCTGATCATCCTTCAGCAGCCAACCAGAGCCTGCAAATGGCTGAGCTCCATCCCAGCTCAGCACGCCCTTGCAGAGCACACAGCCCTTATCTCGCCCCGCCATGCGTGGCTGGCTGTGGCTGCAATGCCCCAAGGCAGCAGAGTGGGGCAGCCCCACCACGGCACACAGCCCTCCTCCAGACCCTGGCAGCCCAATGCTGTACCCTCCGTGGGGATCTCAGAGTGCAGTTCAACCTCAGCTGCAACCCCAGCACCAGAAATGCAGCCTAGGTAACGAGACAGGAGCGTGGGGCCGAACTGAAGTGGAAACCTGCAGGCTAAGAGCAGAGCAAATCCCTCCTACATCCAGAGCGGAAGAGCAGGGGCTCTGTCAACCCCTGACCAACCTGAGATACCTGCTGCATGTCCCCTCAACGGCCCTGTTTTCCCCTCCTCAATTAAAGAGCTCAAGTGCAGATGCCCACCCCAAGACTTACTGGCTTAAGAGAAATGCCACCCTCTGAACAAACACGGCGCAGCAAAGAGGATATTAAACTAAGAGGGTGTAAGTGTTTGCAAACACGGAGCGTCAGGGCAGTGAGGCTGCAGATGAACTGCGAGATACGGCCTGCTGGGCAGCGGGTTTACGAAAAGCAGCAGCTGAGAAAGTCAAAGAACATCCTGAGAGAAGGGGAAGTGAACGTCAGGGCTCAGAGCCCCGCACTGCTCACACCACCACCATCCTGGGCCACTTTCTGCTCATGCACTCATTTCTAACCTCTAGCACTACTTTACAAGATCACCTTCCTCCAGCAGCACAGGAGCTGATCAGGAATGGCCTCTATCAGATGCTTCTCCATTGGCTTTGCTGAGCCTCGTGATGCTCTCAGAAGCCTCAGCATCTGTGGGCTCTGTGCTCAACACCTGGGATTCCACCCAGTGCCCAAACACTCGCTGTCCTCCAACCTTAAGATGCTGCAGGAAGAAGAGGTAAGAAAAAAAACACACTGCTTTGGGTAACAGAGCCCCACCTGGGGAAACAGCACAGCCACGATCAACACGAGCTGGGTTTAATACCCAGAGAAAACAATTTCAGCAGTTTTAGATACTGAGATCCACTGGGAAAAGGAAGAAAACACCACGAGACAAAAAAGAAACCATGTTGATGAGAATACCATTCATCACAGCACCTCCAGAGAAGCACTAAGAAATGGCCATTTCTGTTTTCCTCCTGATTTATGTGTACTTTACTGCCATACATCACACCACCTCCAAGGAGACACAACACACACTAAGGATGGGACAAATGCAACCTGGGCGATGAGAGTGCCAAAACCACATAACCCATACAACGTGGTGTGAATGCCATCTCAAAGGGGTGCACAAGGCAGCACTTGCTGTCTTAAGCAGCTGTATAAATCTAAAAGCCAAGCATGTAAAGCTCGTGTGGAGAAAAAAGCAGGCCTGCACTGCCTCGTTATGCTCAGAACACCTTTGGCACAGATGCAAGCTGAGTTTTGCTGTTATGTTTTTAAGGCAGTTCCCAACCTGGCTGCACCGAGGAAGGTCACTGATAAATAAAGAGAATTAAAGCCATCATATGACTTGTGTGGCTCTAATGATACCAGAAGCTCCGGGTTTATTTATATTGCACCTGCTTTACATTCCACACTTGAGAGCCAGACATAAAGAGGCAATACAGATGTTGGGCATAAGAGGAAGGAAGCTTTCACCGACACAACAGCGACTGAAAAATGCCTCCACGCAGACCCTGCACAACGCTGTGGGAACACAGAACAGGCAAGCAGAGGCACAGGCACCAAATCCAGCTCTGGAAGCTGCATCAGGGAATGAATGGACAGCAGGGCTGAGCTCCCCCAGAGCTGGGGGCTTCCTGGGGTTGGGAGCTGCCCAACACTGCATGCTGGGGCTGTAGAAGCAGCTCCTCACCTGGCCTTAAAGGTCCTCCGAGCCAGAGCCCCCACAGAGCACCAAACACAAACATGCACTGCACATGACTGAACACAAAAACAAAAGGAAATGGAGACTTTTTTTTTTTTCCCCCCTTCTGGTCTGTGCTGCGTTTTCAATTTGTCTGTTCCAATCCAATAATGGAAAGTATTTTGTTGTTACCAACAAACAAGTTCAGCTCCCCATCCTCACGCCACCGCTCAGCTGCTCTGGCTATGAGAATCCCAGCGCTCCTCTCGGTGCCCTGCAACCTTACACACCTGATAGCACCCTGCAGCTCAGGAACACACACTGCCAATATTCATATACATACGCTGCAACAAAAATAAAAGCCTCCAAAGTGTTTGGGTTTTTTTTTTTTTCCCAGGTGATCTCCTAGGACAAAACCCATCAGAAGAGATAAACGTAAAGCTTGGATGTGGCTCCCAGCTCACCACAGCTCCCCATGGCACCCACAGCCCCATCCCTCCATTGCTGGGGAGGCCACGCAGTGCCCAGGAGGCACTCAGGAACTCAGGCTTTCATCTCACACATGTTCACACCAAGCACAAAAAGAAACACAGTGAAAGGGAAACTCTGCTTGCAAGCATTGAAAAATACAAGTTGTTGCAGCTCCTTGACGTAAACACTCCCATCATTCTGTCTCAGAAGCACAACAGGGGTTCCCCACTGCATTTAAGCTGCTTTCCTCAAAACAGAAAATGCATTTTTCCACCTGCTCCATGGAGAACCATAGAATGCAGGAGGGGACCCAGGGCTGGGCAGTGCAGCCTCACCTGGGCTGACCCCGGCTGCAGCAGGGATGGCTGCACATCCACAGGCAGCACCCAGCGCTGGTTGCTGCGATGCTATGAGATGCTGAGCGAGGAGCTGGAATCACAGAATCACAAGGTTGGAAGAGACCTCCAAGATCACCCAGTCCAACCATCCACCCATCACCAATAGTACCTAAACCACATCCCTCAACACAAAATCCAAACGTTCCTTGGACACCTCCAGGGTCGGCGACTCCATCACTCCCTGGGCAGCCCATTCCAGTGCCTGACCACTCTTTTGGAGCAGTAATATTTCCTAACGTCCAGCCTAAATCTCCCCTGGCGCACCTTGAAGCCGTTCCCTCTACTTCTATCACCAGTCACGCGAGACAAGAGGCCGACCATCAGCTCACTACAACCTTCAGGTAGTTATAGAGAGCAATAAGGTCTGCCCTGAGCCTCCTCTTCTCCAGCATGAAGCAGCAGGACACAAAGCACGTCCCAAAGCAACCCCTGCAAACCCACTTTCCTGTCACCCGTTTCAAAGCCCGAACCGGGAGAGATTCCTGGGTACTGACCTGTCCGTGGTCGCGGGCTGTGTGCCACTCATTGGAGCCTCTGCCCAGAGCTCGTGCTATCCAATTTACATGGTACGACCACGGCGGGGCTGTCAGTGCGGTTCGGCTCCCCGCCGCAACCCCGCTGCGGGGGGAGGCGTGCACTGAGAGAAGCAGTTCAGAAAGGAAAAAAAAAAAAAAAAAAAGAAAAAAAAAAGGAAAAAAAGAAAAAAAAGGAAAAGAATCCCAAACTCTTCGCGCACTCAGAATCCAACCCGCGGAAGTAAGCGGAGGAAAAAAAAAAAAAACAAAAAACTTCAGCAAAAAGCCAAGAGCCGCTCCCCGCGATGCCCCCCGCGAGGAGCAGCCCGGTGCGCTGCGCCCTGCAGGCCGCTCGGCTCAGCTCAGCTCCCGCCGCCCATCGCCCGCCGCCGCCCGCCCCGACCCCCCGCCCGCCGGCGGCCCGAGCGGGGCGGACAGGGCGGGGGGGTTTGGGCCGCTGCCCGCCGCCGCCTTTTAGGCCCTCGGGGCCATGCCCGGCCCGTGCCGCGGCGGGGCGCCGAGCTCCGACGTCCCCGGACGGGATGGCTCCGTTCTCCTTTCGGCCTGCGCGCTGCGGGCAAAGTCCTGCCGCTGCTGCGAGACGGAGAGCGAGCCGCGCCCCTCCTGTTCCGGCTGGGAGCGGCGCGTCCCGGCGGAGCTGCGCCGAGCGGGGCCGAACCGCGACGCCGACTCCTCCCCTCCGAGAGGCGATATCCGCTGTATCCCTCCGCCTGCTCCTGCGCAAAGAGATCCCTCGGCGCAGATGGAGCGATGTCTCCGTTCACGCGAAGCGCTGAGGGTTTGGAAGCGGACGGCTCGGCTTCTATCCAGACGAAGCCGTCGGGCCGGGCTGTACGCCGTGCTTCCGCCGTGCGCTCCGGGGTGAAGTTCCGCTCTGGGGTGCTGAGGATGCCGGGATGCTCGGACCGGCTCCTTTTCCTCCTCGGAGAGAAGCGAGCAGTCCGGAAGGCGGAGAGCCCTTTGATGGGTTTGTTGTTTTGGAGAAGTTCGGAGCAAAGAAGGGAAGCGTGGGATGAAATCATTTTCTAAATGGCACTCGATGGAGACACGCAGAGCATCTGCGCTTCCTTTCCTAGCTTCCTTTTGGGGAAGAAAGAGGAGAAAGAGAGGAGTGCCGACATGCATCCAGCAGTGCTGCGGTTCCGTACCCACGGCAGCTCCCTTCAATGCAGTAAATTTCTCCGTGCCTTTATCCTGCAGAGCATCCGGACAGGGCATGCAGACCCTCCTCTCTGCAGGCATTGGCAATATCAGACCTCAGCGCTTCTTTATTGCTTTAGTTCTATTTTATCATGCATGGCGAAGCAGTGACAGTAACAGTTAATTGGAGGATATCCTAAAAAGGGTGATGGGAACAAGCTCAGCAGCAGCAAACGGACATAAAACTCAGCAGAGTGATGCTGATGAACATCGGCCAAAGGATCCATTCCGTGTCGTATAGAAGAAGCACTGCATAAAACCACAGCCATGCCAAGAGGTGTAAAGCCCTCCCATCACCTCGTCCAGATAAACTCCTGCTCATTATGGGCTGCATTTCCGTGTATAATGCTACAATGAAACAATTCCAAAGTAGACTCTGATACCATAATTGCTTTTTCCTTTCTGCAAGCACTGTGCTGTGGTTTTGTGCTTTGTTGGGAGCTGTGTGCTTGTGTTAACACAGATGTCTATGACATTTTGCTGTCTGGGCAGTTTTACAATGAGGAAAAAAAAATCAATAAGCAATTATGCTGTGCGGTAGCAATTAGAATGGATTTTGGTTGGTGGCTGCAAAGCCCTCCCTGAGCCTACAGTTAGAGCTGGTGCTGCCATCTGAACCTGGACACCCAGCAAAGCCATGGGCTGCACCCCAGCGCTCTGACCCAGCTGTCCCTTAGAGCCCAGAGCAGAACAGCTCAGCTCAGGAGGGCTGTTGGTGCGAGGAATGCCGAGTCCTATCAACTACCAATTCTTAACCTGCCTTAAAGGATGGGAAGAAAAGAACAAATCCTTGGGGTCCCTCATATGGGACTGGGAGGGGTTGCCAGCAGCGCTGTGCGGGCTCTGTGTCCCGGCCCGGCTCCGGGCTCAGCCGGGGCCCTGATGCCACCTGCTGGGGGAACCTTGTAGGGCCGCTCCGTGCTCCCACCGGAGCTCCGTGAGCACCTCTATGGGCTCAGCACGAGCGCAGGCAGGAGGCTGATAGAGCCCTGATAGCTTCACGTTTGGGGCACCAAGAGCAGCGAGTGGCATCGTTCTAACCTGAGTTCGACTTCGCACGCGTTTCAGATGGGAATAATCAAACCATGAGAGCAACTTGGGGATAAACAACTCACCCTGCAGAGCTCAATGGAGGACAGACAGCTTTGCAAACCAGTGTGCCCTGACTCAGAGCTGCAGGTCGCGTAGCTGAGCTTTGCTGACCCCCAGCATAAAAACTGAATTGACGAAGTCTTCTGCCTTTTGTTATTCTGTCAGATTCCACATTGCTGTGTGGGAGCCTTTCAGCATCTCATGCCTTAACATAGGCACATGGTTTGCTTCCTATAGACAAGCAGCTTGTTTTGCATCCAGTCCACTGGAACTGCATACAGGGCCACTCTCTGCTTTAAGTCACTGGGACACATGCAATACTTTGCTGACTTTGTTGAGGCACAGATAGGCTAATCTACCAGGACTTCCACTGTGACAGCGTATTACAGTGCCTAAACCTGGATAAGCCACGCCACAGTGAGTGTTTTTATAGCACTAAGCTTTCTTTCCACATCAGCATAATTAAAGCAGCAGCACGCATAAGGGCAAAGCTGCTGTGAGCGCTGCCATGGAGTCTTCTTGCTGCTGCTTGAATCGATGTCCTCCAATTGGAAAAGGGATTTGTTACTGAGATGAAGAATGGTGTTATTTCCCATCTGTTACACCAAACAGACCTTCACCTTCTGACATAAAACATGATTTCCACTGGCAACGCCAACCCATGCAGCATGGCAGAAGGGCTGCACCCAAAGACATCAAGCAGTAATTAAATAATCTTTATTTTATAAAACATCATACAAAGCATCTACACCATTCACTGGTGGAACATTAGTTGCTATTACACAGTAATTCAAACACAAGTTATTATTTCACGCTAGTTCTGCAGCTCCCTTTGCAGATTGGCCTGAGGACAGATCCCACTGTGTGCTCCACAGCTTTGTACTCCTTCCTTGGGTCTGGGATTCCATGCTGGAGCCCAGAAGGCAGACAACAAGCCTTGCTTTGTAACATCACACCCTAACCAGCATGTTTTGGAGGTGTATTCTGGACACTCTCTAATCACATATCCCAGGAAATACTCTTGTCAAAACTGATAGCTACTGTCCTGGGGAAAAACATCAATGCTCATTCTAAGTGAGCTGCATTTTCCAGTCATCTTCCCAGCACCTACACTCCTCCACAATCTTTAAGTGCCAGACTCTGGGTTCAGATGCACTGGCCTGAATCTGGAACGACCAACAGCACAGCAAAGAGGAGCTGCCATTCTGCAGACACAGCAGTGCCCACGTCAGGGGTCCACCCTAAAACCACTTACTGCAAGTCCTGATGGGGTTCCTCCTATGGAGCACACTGCTCACCCAGAGGGCTAAAGGCAGGATTTGGAAAGCATGGCTGGAGCTTTAACAGTCGGGGTGAAGAGGAGTGGAAAAAGTCCCCAAAGTGCTTCACATCAGGGGTGGCAACTTTTGGGTTCAGAGCACCGAGTCCTGCAAGGCGCTCACGCTGAGCAGAGCTGCTGATACTACTGGAAAATCAGTTATCCATGTGTTAGCAAATAAGTTACAGAACGGAATTAGAAAGGGTAGCTCAACCACCACCATCACTTCTCCCAAAGGAAACACGGGGATAACGAACAAAGTGGAGACAACCATCGTCTTGTGTTTCCATAGCACCTCTCGAGTAAAGGTCTGAAAGTGCATAAGAGATGGACCAGCTCCATCACCCCCTGTTCACAGATGGGGAAATGAGGCACTGGGTTAGGAAGTTCAGGGACTTGCCCAAGGTCACCCAACAGGCTGGAGGATGAGCCAGGAATCCCAGCTCCCACAAAACACTCCAACATGCTTCTTCCTAGCAGGACAAAGAGTCATCTAGCTGCCTAGACTGTACAGAACACAGAACACCAATATCTAGTGCTGTTTTCCCATCTCTTCTGAGATCACACCAGCACCGAAGGAGGAAGCTGCTAGCACTGCTATGTACACCTGCACTGCTGGACCAGTTGTGTTTAGGAGGTGAAAGTAGCCCTTCTTTCACTCGTGTAATTTAGGGTGTGCTTACGTACACGCTGAGCCAGCCTCTGCCAGGCCAAGCGCTGCGGATCCCATGAACCCATGGCATAGCTCCATGGATTTCAGTGGAGTTATGCCAGGAATAAGTTTGGCTCCAGAACTGCTAACGTGTGCTGGCTCCTCTCCCGACAGCGGCATCTCAGGCACGATCCCCTCCTTGCCAGCCTGTGAGCCTGAGGAAGTCCTTACTCAGCATCAGTGGCTTTTCAGATGTCCGTTCGTTCTCAAGCTCAGCTCCTTGCCCCTCTGGCTTCTCCACGCGTGGTATTTCTTCATGCTCTTCCTCCGGGCGAAGCGGCAGATGCTGATCATGAAGACCCAGGAGACGGCATACATGACGACACCTCCCAGCTTGATGTACCAGCGGGGCTTCGGTGAGGTCAGCTCGCAGTACATCAGCCAGGCCCCCACCCCGATCCGCACCCCAGTGAACAGCACCACGAAGAAGAAGTCCACCACGTCCCCCGTGAGGCTGTGGTAGCAGCCCAGCTCCTTGAGGAACCAGCGAGCTTGCAGCAGTGGGTTGGTGATCTCGCTGCCAAAGATGACAGCGTTGACCTCGGCGGCCGACTCACCGAGCGCCAGCGATGCAGCGATGCCCACAATGCTCACCAGGTGATGGGCCAGCATCAGGGCACCCTCCGTCTGGAAGTACACACACCAACAGAGGTCGAAGAGGAAGTAACCCAGGCTCAGGCACAACCCGTGGACCTGCAGGGTTGTGTTTGGGGATCCTGCAACAAAGACATCAGGCAGAGCGTCAGGGCACAGAGGTGATGAGAGGTGGGACCTGCAGCAGGAGGGGGATTCGCCCTCGGCACGGCTGGACACAGCTCTGCCACAATCCTGCAGTTGTTAGTGACAGCTGCACGCGTGTAATGGCCACCCAGTGCGACCTTGCACTCTGCAGCTGGGGAGGGCACGAAAGCAGCAAAACACAGCACCACTCTCCCCATTTCCTTAGCACTTTCAGTAATAAGCATCATCAGATATCCTTGCAAACATTTTTCAAATGCGTCCACGCTGTATCCCAGCATCCACACTGGGGTGACAGGAAAATCCCACCGCATGCCATCACCCACCTGGGGGGGACTCAGCACCACAACTCTTGCCACTCACCCGGGTGACTCAGAGGCCAGGGGCCGTCGATGAAGCCTATGTAAGCAGAGAGACACGTAGCGAGGATGCCGTGGGTCAGCGTGACCAGCCTGCAGCTCCACTCATAGCTCCGGTGCTTGTAGCGATGGCAGAACCACGTGTAGAGGGAAAGCCAGGCCAGCAGGCTGCAGGCTGCCCGCAGGGGCAGGGCGAGCAGCATCCTGCCACAGGGATGGAAGGACAAGAGGCATGAGGAGCTCTAAAATTTGATCATGTCAGCACAACCCCACAATGCTGGACCTGCTGGGATAAGCTGATGCTCATCCCACTGCGTGAGGGACAGGCAGAGGAGCTCCACGTGTAGATCCATGCTACTCCTGCCCCTTCCCTTCCCACTTAGCCTGCCCTTCAACCTGCCTGCGTTGCCCCACCAGACACACTCAGTCGTGCTGTTTGCTACCTGGGTTCCTCCTCTCCTGAAACAAAATCCAAGAAAACCCCACACCACATGGTCCCCTGCTAGGCCCAACGCTAACCAGTCTCCCCACCCCGCTGCCCCCTCCGCAGGGATGCACAGGAGTGGTGAAAAGAGGAGTGAGCTCTCCCACCTGTGGGTGGCACCAAGACCTTCAAACCTGTGAGATGCCAAAGGATTAGCAGCGATGCCCACACACCTGCAATCTGAGGGATGCATCGTTATGGCTGAGCGCTCAGAAGGAGCTGAGTCACGGCACCTTTTCCAGCCGTGTCACAGCTGTGTCACCGAGTGCCACCGGTCCGGTTTGCGGTGGGGAACACCGGGAGGACCGCACGTGGTGCGGGGTCGGGGCTGACTCACAGCCGTCCTGCCCGACCTGTTTTAAGCATCACCAGCACGGCTTGGGCGGGATAAACAAAGCCATTATGTTATAATGGGAGCACGGGGAGATGAAACACGGACACGACAAACCGCTCCGACCGGTGACAGCAGCAGAGCTCGAGGCACCCGGTTCAGGATGGGTGAGGCAGGAGGAATCCTGAGCGACGGAAGGGAGCGGAGCACCAGGAGAGGAGGAGAGAAGCAACCTGTACACATCTCCATACACCCAAAAGGTGGGGGCTTCTTCCAATCACGCCCCAAAACTAAATGTTTGCCCTTAGGATACACGGTATGTGTTGCATCTGTGAATTACACCTCCGTAAAGGGCGACATCCTTTAAAAAGCGCAGCAATGCCATTACTGTTATCATCCTCACTATTGCTTTAAAAAGAGGGTTGATGCTATCAGCAGCGCCGCGGGGGGGAGGAAGGAAGGAAAGGAAAAAAGCAGACTCTAGAGCCATTAAACGCGTCTCGATACCCGGAGGAACCCAACGCACAGATGCACACCGAGCAACCGGACCGAGCCTTTCCCGGAGCCCCGCACCCACCTGCAGCCCCGGAGCTGCCGGACCCACCGCTCCGAGCCCCGCCGCCGCAATGGGGCCGTCGGGAAGAGGAAACGGCAGCGGCGGGCGGGGGGCACCTGGCGGCTGGGAGGAGAGACGGCAGTCGCTGCGGGGCCGGGGGGGGGGGGACGGGGACCGCTGACCCCACCGGCGGATGGAGGGCCGGCATCCTTGTGACGTGACCTGCGCGCCCGTCGCTCTGACGGATCGCATTTTTCCTCCGCCTTTGCTGGGCCGGCTGCAGCAGCCTCAATAATCACAGAATGGCCAGGGTTGGAAGGGACCTCAAGGATCACGAATCTCCACCCCCCCGCCACATGCAGGGGATATAAATAATAAATGGGATGGAGCTGTGCTAGCTCGGGGTAAAGAGCAACCTGTTTGCCGAGGTGGGAACAGCAACGATGGTTATAGCATTAAGAAGCCCTGAGACTCTAAACTCAAAGCCTTCAGAGGATCATTTATTGCTAGAAGTCACTTCCAGAGGAGCTGGATGGGTGGTTTTTTTTTTTCCTCTGGCTCATATGACACAAACAAATGGTAGGCAGTGAGCTGTGAGGTGGCACGTTAGATCTCACCCAATGGATGGCAGCAGCAGTGAGGTGCAGCTCATGCTCTCATTTCCTTCTTTGTGCACAGTCAGCCATCCCAATGGGCTCGCTTTGCCTGCACACAAACAGCACTCAGTGAAACAACCTGGGACAGAAACCTCTGCTGACGGTCATTTGCACAGCAGCGGTCACTTTCTGTGATGATAAATTCCCCCACAGGTGTTTAACAGAAAAATCAGGGGCCAGCATTAAGAAAATCACATCCATTCCAAGGTCAGCAAGTAAGAAATGCAATGGGATGGTGGGGGTGGAGCCAGATGCTCTTCCAGCATCACAGCAGAGGTTTAACACTAAAACCATGCCTGAGCTGAGACACAGCCATGACCACCTGAGGGCACATTGCTTCCCACCTCACAGAGCCACTGCAGCCAGCTGTTCTGCATGGAAGAACTGGGGTACAGCAGGGTTCCAACCACCAGACCAGGTGCTGCCCCATCCAGCCCAGCCTCATTAGCTCCAGCTGCCTCCTTCAGTCCCAGGACAAAAGAATGTTACAGCAACTGTTCCCTTTTAAAATGAGAATGCAACTTTATTGGAAGTCTGATCACTCCGGGGAGCTCTCACAGCAGCACATGACCCCAAAGTGCCCTCCTCCCAGGCTCCATCTGCCCAACCCCATGGACATGCTGCGTGCCTGGGGTCTGCATGGCACCCAAAGGTCACACCTAACATTCAGTTCATTCACGCTGTTAGCTTTTATCTCTCCAGACACCTTGCAGCCCAGCTATCAGTGCTGAGCAGAGCCCAGCTAGCAAGATAAGGGCAGAGAGCTGCTCCCCTCCTGCACCCCACAGCAGTGACACGTGTGACAAAGGCCACCAGGAGCTGCAGGGGCTCTTGAGCTCCAGCAGGATGCTGCTACACAAGTCGAGGGAAATTCACATTACAACCCCAGGGGAAAGTCAGAACGCGATTCTGAGAGGTAAAGAAGAGAACTGATCCATGTGCTGAGAACTGCATGGAGTGATGTCACACTGAGATCCACCTCAACATCACTGTCACCCCTGGAAATAAACACCAGACTCCTGTCAGCCTTGCATTCAGCATTCCTGGCCTGCAGCAAGACAGACAAAGCATCCAGAGAAGGTTCTGCTCTGTCAGCCCTCACACACACAGCACCTGAGTTTCTGAAATCAGTGCAAGGCGAGGTGATGCGCTCCATGAGGAGGCGTTTGGCACAAATCTGGTTCCAGACTCTTGTTTGCAAGGAACAGAGGTGTGCACTGTCCAACCAGTGGAGTCACACTGCTCTGAGATCACTATCTTCTTGAATGCAAGTATTAAAAAGAAGGAAATGTATTGCTAAAAACAATGAGGTAGAACATTGCCTCACCCTCACGAACCACAGCACCATTACTTCACACCAAGGACAACCCCCCCGTCCCCTTATGGGCACTTCAGCCTTGTTCACAAGCTCTCATTCGAGCACTTGGTCCAATGTTCTGTCCCATTTGAAGAGAGAACAACGCTGAGTACATCCTGGCTGGGTCACACCCGTACCTGGCTCCATTGGGGAGAGGGTGAGATGTTCCAGATCAGGTATTCCAACTGCACTGCGAGATAACACTGCCTCCAACACAATCATAGATAAGTCAGTCTGTGCACTGTGGATGTGTCTGGCACAGCCCCACTGCAGGCTGTGCATTATGGGCTGGAAGAGGAAGCAGCCCAGCAGACACATCATGTTCCTTGCGTTCCTACTGAAATCCCTATTTGGTCAGTTTTTCCACGTGTTGAGTGACCATCCATCTCCCCCAGGGCTTGTAGAGAGCTGCCAGTGCCAGGATGTCATTTCCACACCACTTTTAGGAGCTCTTGTCACGGTTACAGGCTCCAGCAGCCAGGGTCCCATGCACAGTCACTGTCAGTGAGCTGCCAAGTGCCCATTTGTTTTCACAGGTGCATCCACACTCCTCAGGCGCGTCCAGGAATGGTACTTTTTCAACATCTTCCTCCTAACGAAGCGGCAGATCTCAACCATGAACCCCAAGGACACGATGTACATGGCCAGGCCTCCCCCTTTGAGGATCCAGTTGGGATCCGGGGCCGTCACCATGGCATACATGATCAGAGCTCCTCCGCCAATGCGCAGCACCAGGAAGAGGAGCACGAAGCAGAAATCCACCACCTCCCCCAGGAAGGAGTGGTAGAGGCCCATCTCCCTCAGGAACCAGCGGGTCTGCAGCAGCGGGTTGGTGATCTCACTGACAAACACCACTGCATTGACCTCGGTGGCAGATTTGCCCAAGCCCAGCACCAGCACCATGCCGCAGATGCTCAGCGTGTGATGGAGCAGCATCAGGTCTCCCTCTGTCTGGAAATAGAAGCACCAGAGCAGGTCGAAGATGAAGTAACCCAGCGTCAGGGAAAGCACGTGGACCTGGAGAGGGGTGTTTGGTGAGCCTGAAAGGAAAAAGGATGCATTAACGTGGGGCCTCACTCAAGATATTCTTCTAGAACACTGAGCAATACAGGTTGGAGCTTTGCTCTTTGCTTTCTAAGCTTATCCTATGGGACCTCTGGGTACCAGGATGCACAGCTCTGCTCTCCCACAGCCCACACTACATTTCTCCTTTCCTCTCCGCCCTTTTAGAAAGGAGGGTGGGAGTGCCTGACCCCACCAGCAGAACTATTTGAGATTTAACGATAGAAAAGCACAAACAGAAGCCCACGCTCTGGTGCCAGCAGTTATTATGCCCTTCCAGATGCAAACAGCATCGAGCCTGTTCTCCACGCTGCCACACCTGACAGCAGCAGAGCAATGAAATTCAACCTGAGAACCCTCAGCAAGTGCCTGGGTAGGACAACAACAAGAGGTAGGAGATGCTGAGGAAGAAGCAAGGAGCTGGACGGAGCCTTGCCATGCTCCCAAAGCACACACGTGAGAGGACAGACAGCAAAAGCGGTTGGATCTCCACCCGTAGGATGGTGTGAGGACGTGTCAGGGTGAGGCCCCCCACACACCTGCATGGCTCAGAGGCCAGGGGCCGTCCCAGAAGGCAATGTACCCGGACAGGCAGGTGGCGATGGCCCCGTGCAGCAGGGTGACCAGGCGGCAGCTCCACTCGGGGGAACGATGCCTGTTCCAGAGGCAGAAAGCAGCATAGAGGCACAGCCAGGCCAGGAGGCTGCCGAGCACCTCGAGGACGATGGGGAGCATCCTGTTGAACGGAGAGAAAGGGAGCTATGAGCGGGGGGGATGCTCACCTAACCCGCGTCCACGAAAGCTCCCAAACGCGCTTCGCACCCTCCCCACGAGCACCGAACGCAGCCGGATCCTCTCAGCACCCAGCACCGCTTCCCCATACGCCCTTCCTCCTTCCCCCGCCCTAAACCGCGTGGCAACGAACCCGATCACCGCACCCCCGCCCCATCCGGCCCTAAAATACCCCAGGGATGGAGGTGGTATCCGGGACTTGACAGATCCCCCCCCCCTCCCCTCACCGCCACCGCTCACCCGGAGCTGCCGTTCCTCCCTCGCGGCTCTGCGGGAGCGGCTCAGCCCGGAGAGGCGGTGCGGATCGCTCCGGCTGCTTTTATCCTGTCCTCCTCCCTCTGCCCGCCCATCTCCTGCCCTCCGCTCACCCCATAGGGACGGAAAACACGCTTTTTTTTTTTTTTTTTTTTTTTTTTTCGGAGCGTTCCGGAGTTCTCTGGCTGGTTTTGCACGCGGTTGTGGAGCTGTTGTTCCGATGGGAGAAAGGGATGAAAATAGGGGCTGGGGAGCGGGGATGGATGAGCTGGAGGTGTCAGGAACACGCCGAACAGGAAGAGTGAACCAGAACAGAGGTGAGTAACCAGGAAGGGCCACGCTGCTCCCAAACCCTCGGAGTCAGCTCCGTGTTGGTTCTGGTTTCATTCAATCCGTCTGAAGGGTGCCCCACATCCCCAACAACCCCAAACCCTTCCTACACCCACAGGGCTCCATGCAGGTGGTGGCAGCAAGCACTCAAATCTTATGAGTGTCCTCATCTCAGGGTGATTTTGAAAGGAGTCCCATTGCAGCTCAGGCTCCAGATCCTGCTGCCCAGAAACAACCAAATCCATAACTTGAGCCTGAATTTCGGCCTGCAGGTGCAGGAGTGCTGGGTGCTTCATTACCACCACCAGGAAGGTGAGCCCCAGGGCTGTGAGCATCGGGGATGGACCTGGAGGGCACATTGAGACACTTCATGATGCTCCAGGATTGCCCTCAGGTCACAGAGAGCGCTGGGGAGGGTGAGGAGCAGAGCCCTGCTGCTCCAGACTGAGTTCACTCTGTTCAAAGAAATCAATAGCAAAAAAAAAACAACCCCAATTCCTGGCCCTGCCCCGACCAGGCAGAGCTCAATCCCATGGGTGGATCAGGTCACAGCCTGCTGTCTCTGCGTTCACATTGCTCAGCCCTCATTGCTGCAGTGGTCATGTGGGAACGTCACCTGTGATGCTGTAACACCTGCTGTGTGCATCTGAGCACCTGGATGGGCTCCCTCCCCATTCTGAGGATGCCGGCTGAGTTCTGGCTGAGGAGAGCAAAGCTCAGCTCCCAGAGCAATGCCGTATCCTCAGCCTGACTGCGGGGCTACCTGGCATCAGCTCGTTTCTCCAGCAAGCTTGTGAATGGCCATTCTGCAGGAGGGAGGTGAACGGGGTCGCATCCCTGATGCTCAGCAGCAATAGGATGGGACCCAGAGGCGTTTCAGACAGGAATGCACCGACAGCTGAGGTCTGCATGGGCAACAGGTTGGGTTGTCCTGTAGATTATGGCAGTTTTCATTGCCACCACGAGCAGTTGTTCCCTGCACTGCTGTTTTATGGCTGTGGGAGGCTTGAAAAGCAGTCATTTCCTGCCAGGCATGGTAACACACTCACTTGTTGGCTTGAAAACCTCCAAGACCCTTTTACCAAGGGTTGAAGTGTGCTGTCAGCTGACCCTGAACCCAACAGTGCTTAGAGCTCAGCTACAGGGTTAGCATAGGGCTGCCTGTTTAAGTGTATAGGATGGGGTTATGAGGGCAATCAGAATGCTCACTCCTGAGCTCCTGTCTACGAGATAAGGTGAGGCTTTCATAGCACTAATGAGCTGGAAACGGGAGTATTTTGTAACATTGCTATAACCGATGCCCCCTGTGGTGGGAGCAGAACGCAGTGCCTCATTTACCACTGTGAGCTGTTGTGCTTTGCACGAGCTGAAGGCCAGGAGAAGGGAAGGATTACCATCGCCATCACCTAATGGGGATTAAGTGATTTGTCCGAGGTCATGCAGGAAGTTGAGAGCGGCGTCACGCACATCTCAATGCATTCATCCTGCATGTTATCCCAGAAACATTTCCAACACCCAGGGTTAAAAAAAAAAATACATCAGCTTGGAGCCATTGGTCACCGCCATCCCCATGCATGGGGCTGTGCACAGTGCTGGGGGGAGGCAGTGCCCTCGGAATGGCCATGCAGAGGTTGGCTGAGTGCTTCCCATCCGCATTTTTACTTTCCCGGCAGGAAACAATTCGTTTCTTCTTCTTTTAAATCACAAAGAAAGTTTTCGTTTCGACGTTTCGACTGATTTAATATTTAAAAGGAAATATTTTCTATTTTTTTTCCCCTCCCAAAAAAAACCAACAACCCCCCTCCCCCCCAAAAAAAGAAAGTTACCTTATCATTTTCACTTCTCTCTCATTACAGTCAGTGCCTGTCCCTCTCCCATACACCTCATGTGAAGCTACAGATGCAGTTCTATACACAACACAGGCCTCGGTGCATTGTGTGAAGGAGCTCAGAGCCCCCGTGCAGCCTGCAGATCCCTATGGCAAATCACCTCATCGCACAGCACTGATGGAGCAGGATAAGAAACAACTGAATCGAATACATTTGTCCCCAAAAAGAAGTGTCAAAGGAGAGATTTTACTTAGGGAAAAAAACAAACAAACAAACAAAAAGCTCACATTCACCTAAAAAGAGCCAACAACAAAAAAAAAAAAAAAAAAAAAAAAAACCAAAAACAACAGAGCTACTACTCAAAAAATGTCTATTTACAACCTGTGAGCCAAACACCCATTTACTCTAATTTCACTGCCTTGTGCCCATTGAGAACCCAACCAGGAATCTGCATCGCTCCGATCTACTTAACAGCATTAAATGTTTATGTGAGGAGAGCTGTGACACGACCACCATCTCCCCAGCAATATGGAAGGTGACATTTGCCACCCTTTGGCATTTCTTGCACCCAACTCCCTCCGGTCTCACAGCTGAGCAGTGCAACCTCCTGCAAGGAGGAAGGAGGGCAGAGAATAGCACAGCTCCATCCTCTACAGCGTGGGGCAACCAGCACATTGCACCACTGCTCCTGAGGTTTGGTATCAGACAAAGCCCAATGGATGAACAACAGAAGGAAGGGATGGCCAACACTCGTCTTTGTCCCATCAAACCTACACAAATTGACTCTGTGGTCATTGCAGTTGGAAGTTCCCGAGGGGCTGCAAACAGTGCCGTCCTCCATCGGGCAGCTGGGAGCAATAACAAGACCTGGACACACGTTTTGCAAAAGGAGGCAATTTTTTTTAAAGAAAAAAAAAAAAAAAAAAAAAAAAAAAAAAAAGCGGAAAAAAAAAAAAAAGAAGATTAAAATTAAAATTAAAAAAAGCAAGCTGTAAAATACTTAATATTAAAAAAAAAAAGAGGGAAAAAAAAGGAAAAAAAAATCAGTAGGAAAGCAGAAGGGCTCAAAGCGAAGCAAGCGTGGTGGTAAAGCACAGTCGTTGGCCTTGGAAGCCAATGGAAACCAAGGCTGCCATCTAGACACGGGTCTCTGCTGAAATGAACTGGGTGACCTCGGCTCAGTTTGGGGTTTGGTACGTGTGCGTGCCAGTAACAGCATGGCAGACCCTTCTCATGGGAAGCTCTGAAATGAGTGGGGGGAAAGAGGGTCCTGACATAGGAATCCTTCCAGACGAGGGATTGCCGGGCAGTCCGGTGTGAGCACAGAGGTTTGCAAGCAGAGGGCAGTGTTTCATGCTGATAGAGCTAAGCAAGGGCTCGTTCTTGGAGTGAATGAATGCATGGAAGAGAGTTAAAATGTCACTGTCGGTGTTCAGACCCTCGGGGAGGTCAGCTGCAGCCTGAGTCCCTGGAGTTCTGCTGCTCGGGCTTCCCCTAACATTCATTGGGCAGTGCTGGGAAGGCACCGTGCCGCCAGATGTTGCCCCAAGCATTGTTCCTGGAGAAGTTGGTCCATAGCTGGAGGTCAGAGCTCCTCGTACACGGGACGCAGTGGTCTCAGTGGAGGTAGGTAGGTTGGTTCCATCGGTACCAAGATCTGCGTGCGACACAGCGAATCAGAGCTACCATCACCACGTGGTCGACTTTTCCCCTCGAAACATAAAACCATTCCTATCCCACTTGCGTTCCTGCTCAGACTTGGCAGTCAGCGAGTGCTCCTTTGCCCTGCAGGAAGCTCACAGCAAACCCCTCTCTTTCTGAGCAGCTGCCTGCACGGAGCTGCTGGCTCCCACACGTGGCTGCGGGGCTTCCTCTGCGTCAGCGCAGCTCTGAGTCATGGCACGGGGTGATCCGTGACTCAAAGCCCAGCAGCTACACTCAGTGCCCTCTGCTCTCAGCTGCCTTCCTCTGAACGCAGCATCCGTGATGTCACGTGCAGCGAGCGGCAGAAACCACGGGTGCAGAGGGCAGAGCAGCGGGGGCACAACCAGTGAGGTAATGAGGAAGGCTCGGAGCCTGGTGTGTAATGACATGCCATCGTGTGGCTCCATGTTGCCGGGCCCTCTGCAGGGCTGCATGCTCTGCCCTGAAGTCCCTCTGCTTTTCTCTCATCTCTACCTATGGGACTGAGCCTCGTCTACCCCCCCTCCACCTTACCCTGAAGAGTTGAAACCGGACGAGTTCATGGCAGCTTTGGAGTTGCTCTGGGCTGTGCTGGGGCTGCTGGCATGGAGGGCACTGCCAGGGGATGAAGGCCTGCTGGAGTTCCCTGGGGAACACGATGATGTTACTGCACGGCAGAGAGAGCAGAGTGAGGCTGGGATCTCCCCCTTCTGCCCCAGCCCTTCCAGCCTCCTGCTCCCACCCTGTGCTGGAGTGCCCTCCTTTGGCTGCTTGGTGTGCAGCTCCCAAACCTCAGCACCCCAATGGGGTTATCATGGAGGTGTTAGCACACCCGGGAAGCTTTCCATGGCTTTGTTCCAGCCAAGAGAAAGGTTCTGCTCTTCTCACCCCTCAGACAACGTTATGCTGGGCTACTTCCCCAGGATTATCACGGCCAGGAAGCCAAGTGGCCTGAGAGCAAGAGCAGAGGAGGGAGGGAAGGAATGGGGGTGAGGTGGTTTGTCATGTCAGGGCTTACCTGTCCCAGGCATGGTGCTGTGCACCGGGTTGACAGAGAGGGGCCCCAAGGACCCTGAGGTAGAGACCTGAGGAGGAACAGAGACAGGCAGTCAGCAGATGGCACTGGCGGCGTGGATCCCAAAGGGCCACTCCTTCACATTTCCTTCACAACATGCTGGCTGCCAGGCATGCTTCCTTCCCCCCCCTACACCTCTTCATACTCTATTGGACATGCACGACTCCCACATTCAGGGTCGTGCAAAGAAACCAGAATGAGTATTAAACGTGCCTGATCTAAATGTATAGGTCAGCAGTAGGAACTGCTGCCCTCTGGATGTTCTCAGCAATGCCTCAGCTTGTTCTGGTCTCAGCACAAATAGCCCCATTTCCTTTGAGGAGCTCTTGATGGGCGAGAACTCTCATGTGAGTATTACTAATTTGGTGGCTGTAATCAAAGCGAGCCTGGGGCACTTGGAGTCCAACTGAGATACTTCAACTACAGGCAATGCGTTGGTCAGGGTGACTGATGAGCACTTTGCATGATGCATCCACAGGATAACCATCCACCAAAGGTGCTGCTTTAAGAGTTCGTGGCTCTCAAGCAGCATTTGGTGCTTGCAACTGTAGACCAAAGGGGTTGTGCAACAAGTGACCAAGCTTCTCGTGGTGTTTTTCTGCCTTCTAATAGGTAATTCCAAAACCCAAAAGATTTTCAGATAGAATATTGCTTATGAATACATCCTCTCCCTCCCACTCACATTCACTCCACTACCAGCACCATAGGGAGATTCCTGCCACTTTTACACATGCGAGCTCCTGGACAAACATTAACCAGCAGAAATGCAATAGCAACTTGTTACCCAACAGAACACAGGATGTGTTTCCACTAACTCTCACAATTTCTTCCATCTTTCTTGGCAACAAAAATACTCTCGCCAAAATGGATGCGTGCAATAGGTGAGAAGGACAGATAGCACCACTGAAGTGCATTCTGCATTTCTGCACGGATGGAAGTCAGCTCCTCAACCCCGAGTATCTCACCAGTCTGGAATTGTAGATGGGCGATTTGATGGGGGATGGCATTGGGCAGCTGATCCGTTTTTCCTTCTGGCGCCGGTTGCAGAACCAGACTCGAACCACCTCTTTTTCCATGGAGAGCTGCTCTGCTATCAAGGAGATCTCCTCTGAGCTGGGCTTGGGGTTCTGCTAAGAAATAGCAGGAGGTTAAAGAAGGCCCCAGAGATCTCTGACTTACGGCGTCAGTGCATTCTTCTGCTGCTGGACAAGGGTGGGGTGGGTTGTAAACTGGAGAGGGCAGAAAATTTGCTTCTAAGGCAAAAGGTAAACATTTGCATGAGAGATCACGTTCTGCGAACCAGACAAGCACCTCTGATTCAACATCAGATCCCATGGAATCAGCCGGGATGAGTCACAGTGCCTGGCCCTGCTGCTGCACAAAGCATGCAGCGCTTTGATCCCAGCACCACCTTCAGTTGTTGCTGGAGAGGAAGGTCATGGCTATTGGGCACAGCCCCGAGTGCTGTTTGTACATCCCTGCACCATCCCACAAAACCATTTCATCTCTTTTTTTCCCCCATCCCCCATTTATAAAGGTACCCCCATCCTCTTTTTTCCGACTCATTCATTTTCTGGCACACTTGACAGCATTTAGTTCTGTGGTTTTTGATCTGAGTTGGAGACTTCAAGGGAAAAACAACCCAGCACGGCGATGCCAGGGCAGCTTTCCTGTTACAGAGAATACGTACCAGCTAAAAAATGAGCTGCCTGGAAAGACCTGAAAATGTCTGCCTTTTGTTCTCATCAACAGTCTTAGAAGAAAAATTTGATGTGATGGAGGAAACAAGAAAAAATGAGGGCTGGTCAGAAAGAGTTTTAGTGAAAAATGTTCAATGGATTGATGTACCCCAACTGACTGAAAGCTCTGTAGTGATTTTTCTTGAAAACCTTCATGTTTAAGAAGTGAAAGGCTCCACTTTCCAAATGATTGGGCAGCACCCACAGTGGCAATGCTTGGCTCCTTCCTGCACCCACAGGAGCTGCCCAGCAGCTCCCAAAGAGAAGAGGGCAAGGAGGCATCTTCCCAAGCACGCTCCTAACCTGCCATCAGAACAAACAGAAAAGTGGTGGAGAGCTCCCAACACATTGAAACATTCTCTCCTCACATCTTGGAATCTTTTCTCCAGCGTGGAGCGAATGTTGGTCTCAATGCTGGTTCGCTTCTTCCTTTTCCGTCCGAACATCTCGTTCACGGAGGGGTAGGAGCTGGGAGTGCTCATGGAGGAATCCAAAGGAGCAGATTCTGGGGAGAGAGAGAAAAGGGAAGATACCGAAGATCCCAAGTTGTTTTCATTTCCAGCTCCTTTCTGGGAACTGTGGCACCTCGTAAAGTGAATGAACGCATGGAAACGTCACCTACCCGCGTCACTCAGCCACTTCTCCAGCAGAGGTTTGAGCTTGCACATGTTCTTAAAGCTGAGGTTGAGAGCCTCGAAGCGAGAAATGGTGGTCTGGCTGAAGTCGTTGCCATAGAGCTTCCCCATGGCAAGGCCAACGTCACCCTGCCAGGGAACATGACACGACACATTTGGAAGGGATATTCCAATTCCAAAGAAAGCAAATCTATACCTGCCATTGTATCTGCCATTCCTCCATCCATATACGCCCTTCCTCCACCCACCCCTCTGCCCCAAACTCCCCCCAGCCCAACGTGCTCCCATCCGAGTGACACCAGTGTTCCTCTAGAGGAAGCTGCTCACCTGTGTGAACCCCAATTTGATCCGCCTTTGTTTGAAAGTCTTAGCAAACTTCTCGAGCTCCTCCAGGTCGCTGGGCTCCTCGGATGCTCCGGATGGAGTGAGGTGCTTGGCCACTTGCAGGTGCTGGGGTACATCCAGGTGAGGTTCGACGGATGAGCCAGGGAGCCCAGAGCGGCCCACAGCCTACAAGACAACCACAAAAATGCATAGAGACAACTTCTATTGCCATTCACCCATAATAAAGCAGTGATTTGCACAGCGGGGTGCTTCCCAGGTGGCAGCATGGGATGGGGGAAGTTACCTGCGATGCCAGGCTGGGTCCTGGCTGGGAGAGGAGAAGGCTGCCCTGCTGCTGGGGGAAGGAAAGGATGTTGGGCTGCAAGGCTGGGGAGAGAAAAGAGAGATGTCCCATCAGATCGACTCCTCTGTCAGCACCCAGGAGCAGAGCAGTGCTCCACAGGAAAGGCTCAAGAAGGTCTAAATGAAAAACTTCAGCTAGCTCGTGTTCACAATGCACGACTTCTAGGACTTTTGGCCATTACAAGTGGGAGCAGCTCCAAAGTGGATTACAAGACAGGAAAGTTTGGGTTTTGGTTGTGATTATTTCTTTCACTTCATGGTCTTTTAGGCCAAAAGGGATTATGAGAGTAATGATGTGCGTAAAACACTTCAGCCATTGATCCCTGCATGGAGCTCATCCACACCAGGTTCAGCTAGGACACAGACATCTTCTGCAGACATCTAAATTAGATTTTAGATGCCAAGCTGCAGAGAATTGATCACATTCTCAGTGGTGATCTCTGCTAGCACTTAATCACTGTAACTGCTGTGATAGTGCCCCTTATTTCCAAGAGGAGCTTTGCTGACTCCAGCTTTCAGGTACTTGATCATGTTAGAAATATCCTGATCCCACAGTTAATCTCATGAACCTGCCCAATCTGCTCTCTACAACACATTTCATTTCCAAGTGTCACGTTGACCCTTTCTTTTCTCCCTTGCTCTATTTCAAACAAATTGAATGTCTTTTGGAATATATGTACGCTGACACGAGATGATGAAAGGAAAAAAGAAAAAGAAAGAGAGGAAATCTATAAAACAACAAAAAGCAGTATTTATGGATGCCATGGAATTGTTCACTTGACAAGCTGCTGTGCACAAACCCATGCATCCTACAGGGAATGTCCTGAAGGATTTAGTAGCAGCTAAAGCAGTGTAGTTCCACAGACATTTAGCTGGGCTCTTGATGTCTGATGTGGGTGAAGTCGGAGGAGGTTAGTGAGGATTTACGGCCCTTCTTGAAACAGGCAATATTTTCTATTGATTGGAACTGACAATTATATGGAAATCTATAGACATTTATGGACTTGTGCTGAAAAAAGGGGAAAAAAAAGATCATCTCCAGAATCTCTCTCCCCCTCTCTCTTTCCTTTTTTTAATTTAGATCTGAATGTGCAGGATCCCATTTATTTATTTAGATTGGGACCTCAGTAAGCCTTCGTTAATGCTGGAGCAACTTTGAATTTCAAATGCAGGCTGGTAATGAGGTGCACATTTTTAACAGAGAAGGTAATTAATCACAGGAATGGCTTGCCTAGGGACATGGCGGATGCTCTGTCATTTGGAGTCTTTAAAAACATGATTGAACACCTTTGCAAGAGCTGAGCTCTAGCTGAAATGAAAATTACGGACTGGGTTCAGGAATCACCGGTTTGACAGCTGATGAGACACAGGCTGTTTTCGTGAGATGAAGTCTTCAGCAGCAATATTTTGGCTGAGAGTATTCCCAGCATCTCCCAGGCTGCTCGCTTCCACCCTCACCGCACACAGCTCTCCCCCTCTCATCCAGTATCCGGCTCTGCTGCCTGCAGGGCTGCGCACCGCACGATGAATCGGCCCTGGGAACTTCTCTGCTTTAAAAACACCTTGAATGCACTGAAATCAACCCCAAACCTCTTGCAAAGGTTAAAGCCACAACCAAGACCCTTTGGCCATGAAATGCATGACCTGATGTACCCAGCGGTCAGAACTCGGGATGTATGGAGGATGTACGGCCTGAAGGATGCCTTCAGGTCTGCCGCTGCATCACCCTCACCAAGCTTCTCCTTGCACCAAACCCAGCTGTGCCTCCACTTTTGCTCTCCAGTGGCTGTGCCTGCACGCAGCAGAGGGTCATTAACGCTTGACAATCATCTATTCAAATGGAAGTGCTCTTGCACAACACGCTGGCCACGCGCCAGAGCATCCTGTCTCCATCGAGTCTGGAAGCAGAAGGGGTCACAGCCAAACAAGTGGCCATCTGTTGGAAGGGCTGCAGCTGCCAGAGCAGCCTGCTTAACAGCAGAAACCGTAACTCTATCAAAGGAAGCAAAGTTCTGTTCTCCAGCATCGTGTGTTTCTTATTATATACGAATAAAACCAGGCGGTGAGCAATAGATTATCCCGGCCTTGCCATCTCCAATAATCTAAATTCTGGGCTGCTGTCAAATGTACATCTATTGTCAAACATACATCAGAGAGTTTCTTGATGCATCACTCAGCACCACTTGGCAGAGTGAAGATAAGAGATAGACTTCCCACTTGCCCGCAGTATAATACTTTTTCAGAGCTGTGTGTGTATGGCTGCACTCAAGCTGCAGACCTTTTAGGGTTTCAGTCCTGAGTTCTGGCTCGTGCAGAGGGACTTCTGTGCTGGAATAAATAGGAATGAGAAGAAGGGCCCAAACCCCTTTGCATCTGGCAGGCTGGGAGCTGAGGGCTATGCCTGTCCACAAGCAGCATAAGCTCCATCAATGGCACGTCTGTGTGATGCTTGTTGGAGGAACATCACCCAAATACCGGAGATAAAGACAACGCCAGGAGGACCTGCGCAAGCACTGGGTTAAGCCCTCAGTCCTTTCTCTCCTCACAGACGTCCTGGCCCCACGGATGGAGCAGGATTTGGGGCGGCCCCCAGGTGGCACTCGAGGAGCGCACAGCGCGGCGCCGATCCTTCCGAGCGCCGTCCGCGGGTGGAAACCCCACGAGAGACGGGGAAACCCATCTGGTGACACAGCATCGGGCTGGGGAAACCCAGCGGTGCGGGTTAAAAGCGACAGGAGGGAGAAGGGAGGGCTCTTCCTAAGTAGGGATCTGCTGACGGCAGCGCTCCTTTCGTTGCTCTTACCTTGCTGCCCTGCCTGGGACTGGGAGAGGAGGAACTGAGGGACGGACTGCATGTGGCCGGGAAGCAACACGAGCTGCTGCAGGGTGTGGAGAGAGCTCATATCCTACGGGAAAAGCAAACAACAAAGTCCAGAGATGTCAGTTCTCTGCATAGCATCACCTCTCTGTGAGGTTCCCCACTCCCCGATCTTTTTCGCTGCCCTTGACCCCATTCACACTTCTCATTTAATTGCTGGCACATCTCATATGTGTCCTTTGTGCACAGTAGAGCTGCAGGTCCAGAGCTGCCCCTGGATCTGAAGGTTTCAGCTTGCTAAGAAAAAATTCCATGCACACACTGACATCCACGGGGAGAACGTGTGCTTCTAACTGAAAAAAGTTAATGCTTGAAAGACATTTTTCGAGGGAGTGGAAATCAAAACCTGCTTGTCAGAAGCAACAACAACCCCCCTTGGATCTCAGCTTCTCACAGACATCGTATTTTTCAGAATACACCCCCTAAGATCACACAGACTGTCCCATCCCACCAGCGCTGAGCTGCTTTGTGCAGGAGGATGGGCTCCTCACCAGCACTGTGATGGACACAGCCACCAAATCCCAACGTGTTTTCTGCTCTTTGCCATCTATCTGCTGGGCTTTCCCCACTTTGCTCTGAACAGAGCAGGCAATAGGGACCGAGAGATGCTGAGAATGCTCCTTCACATTACTGGGGTCCCTACATCATTTTTAGGGATTAAGGAATAAGAGTTGGCATTTGTTTAGGATAGAGAGGAAAATGCCCCAATAAGACCCAATCACTTTAGAAAAAAAGTCCCTCAGAGAATAAATGTGTTTCCTGGTGTACATCAATAGGAGCAGACAGGTACCAAGTTGGCTATGCTGGTTCAGATTAAAAGTCAGTCTAGTCTAGGATGATAACTCCAGTGATAGCATTAAGCAGGCATTCACAGGAATGAGGAAGGCAAAGGCAAACATATCCAGCACTTCGCCTTGGTGTTCCCCTTGGTCCAATCATTTTCAGCTCAAGGGATTTCCCGAGCACAATGCGATTTTCCTTAGTAAACCCTCAACACAAATCTCTCCCAAGCACACGTCCAGTCTGCCTCTGGATCCATGTCAAATGCTCTGCATCCTTTGGCACGGCATTACACAGACCTGCTGAAAAGAGGCTGGGGAGGACGTTGATTTGTGCCAGCACAGATTCACTTTTGTGATTCAGTGTCTATCATATCCTCACGTCTCCTTTTGTCACTGCCAAAAGATGTATTGAGTTTGGCAAGTGCCTCAAAAACAGCCCTTCCCTTGGACATGCTTGACCCCTGGTGCAGCAAAGGCACTCACCCCTGCAATCTGGCTTCCAGGCATCATTGAGGATCCCTGTACAAGGTGTCCTGACCTGGGGGGGATTGTAGATTGCAAGGAGTCACTGAGGTCTTCAGTTTTAATCTGGAAAAGAGCAAAGTGATGCTGGCGTTAGGGGACAGACATGGAGAGGTTAGGAGCTGGAGATGGGAGAGATGGGGAAGGGATGGCTGTGGGACAGGGGGGGAGAGGTCTGGACCCACTGCTTCCACCCCTGGCTGGGTCGTTCCCCATTTCTGCTCTCCAGTTTACAACACATTGTTTTCTGCTCTGCCAAAACCAAGGGGGGAGTTTCCTCAATTAAAGCGCATTAATTAAAACACTTTAGGAAGTTTCCAGCGACTTAGCAGGCTTTAAAGCTTCCCTCACACCAAACATCGAGGCGTTCTGTGGTGTTATTAGGAAGACACAACTATTTCCCTCCATAGACCACGACTCACAGCCCTATATTTGCTGTGGGCAGCCTCATGCTTTTCTCTGTAGGTAGCATCAAATGGAGAGCAGGAGAGGGAAGGTTATGAAGGGGAAAGACCTCAAAAAGCAGCATAAACTTCCAGGTTTGAAAATGCACCAGCCTTGGCACTATATGTACCGAATGATGAGAAAACAGCAAGAAACTGGGAGGTCCCACTGTACTGGATTGGCAGAGAAGTCCTTAGAATGAGCTGTGGGGAAAATGCCAGTTTCACAGACATCAACCCAGTGGTCATTTAAACCTCCGTCCATTTCCAAGACAGATTTCGTTCTACAAAGATCACAGTTTCTGAATCCACTTTGTTAAGAATTTACCCAGGAGATAAAAATGTGAGGACTGAATACTTTTCACCTGGTTTACTGCAGAGTTTCCACGTTCATTTCTAATATTGCTTCTACGTGTAATGATGGTAACGTTACATCATTTCACATTAGCTGACAGGTTTTAGCAGGGAGAGAAGAGGGGTGAATTTAGAACTTTATGGGTTAATTCCTGAAAGCCGAGGAGCATCTACGTGCAGATGCTGTATGCAAGAAAACATCATTTAGATCTCTTATAATACATTTTCTCTAAGGAAAGGTACAAGCAAACAGATCCCAGATTTTGGATTAAGTTCTTGCTGAGTGTGAGAGCGCTCAGACCAAGGCTCATCTCAACCATCCCCGTCCTAATCTAAGGCAGTGCAGGAGGCTCCCGTTCCCACAAACTGGAAAAACCAGGAGAAAACCTGAAAGGACATGTCTTGAAGACCTCATCCACAGCCTCAGCATCGCAGATTCACTCTTAGTACCAGGGCTGCACCTTCCACGTCCCATCAACTGGCCCCTAACTCAATGCTGCCCAAAAGCAGAGTGGAGTCACTTTGCTGGCGCTGTGCTGTAGGTGATGCGGCCTCCAACCAGCAGAGGGGAGCAAGAAATGTCCCTTCTAAAGACCGTGGCACAAGCCAGTACTTTTGGCCTGAAGGGAGTTTTCACTTCAGTTCGAGTCAAGCAAACAAACGCACAACATTCCCCAGCGAGAGAAAGAGAAGATGCGATCGCTACAGCTGCGGTGCTGGGAGACCCAATAAACATTTTGGAAAGGGCTGCGAGGAGGGAAGAGAGTTACAACACCTCCCTTCATTACAACTGCAGCTCTGGATGCTGCCGAAACTCGTTTTGCAATCACAGGAGCTCCTTGCGACAAGAGCTGTACATGCTACGAATTCCAGTTCTTTCCTACCTCTCAGGTTGGCATGATCATCCCGCACGGCCTGGCGAAAAAAGTCAGATGGAGGAGCTTCTTGATTGCTATCAACACGAGTTGTGTTTAAATGACTGAATTAATGGTAGCGAAAGGCTCGGCAGGTCACCGTTACCCTTGAGCCATCCGCTCGGCGGAGGGAAGTGGCTTTTTGTATTTTTCCTTCCCTGAGGGTGCGTTAAAAAAAAAAGAATAAAAAATAATAATAATTTAAAAAAAAAAAAAAAAATGGTCCGAGCCAAAAAAAAAAAAAAAAAAAGGTAAAAAATAAAGAAAGAAACGTCAGCCCTGCTGGCAATCCATGGGTCAACCCAACGCGACGCGATCATCCGAGTCCAAACAGTCCCAAAAAAAAAAAGGAAAAAAAAAAAATTGTCTCAGAAAACAAGGTGCTGGATCCCGCCTGGGTGATGATCCCAACGGCAGCCGAGTGTTGAAGAAGCACGAGCCATTTCCAAACTGAAATCAATTTTTACAGCTGCCAAGCGGAATGATCTGGAAGCTTTCCAGGCTGAAAGGGGTGTGTAGCTGCATCCCGGCATCGCGCAGTATGAGAACGGGAGGTGGGTTTGGCAAAGGACCGGTTCCCCATTTAAAAACAACAACATCTCCCACTGCTCCTTCCCCCGTCCCTGGAATTCTCTGGCTCTCTCCTGCGCAGTGGGCGGGATCCTGGGTGTTCTCGACAAATCCTCCCGTGCACCTTTTTTCATTGGTTTTAGGCTCAATTTTACTTCTCCCTCCTCTTCCTCTCCCCACCAGGCCTGCAGCTGGCTAATTGTTCATTAGCGAGAGTTCAGGGGATATCCAAAACTTTCGGGTTGGTTTATGCAAATCCTTGCCTTTTTTTTCCCCAGCTCAACCAGCACTATTACCAACCGTACGTTAAAGAACCCAAACCAAACCCCCCCCCCAAAACCACACACATTGTGGGTGCGGCCACTCGAAATCATGAGACTCCCTTAAAATCATGTTGATTTCAAACTAATAAAACCAGGGGAGGTGTTGCCTTCTCCTTTCCCAGCGCATCCGACCCGTGTTTGCAGGTATTTTCTACAAACATGAGAGCTTCCCTTAAGAAACCATAGGGGGTTGAAATTGTCACGGGGTCACCCTATGTTGGCATTGGCCAAGCTCCACGCTACAGCATGGCAAGAGAGCAGTGGCGATTTAGCTGAAGTCAGGACCAGCTCCTGCTGTTGTTCCCCAACGATGACCACGGTCAGAATGGGAAGAACCAGCATTTCTTCCCATTGACTTGGATTTGGGGAAACTGCACTCTGCCAGGCTAAGTGACCTGGTAGGAGAGCGGGATGAGATCAAACAGCACGAAGCTCCCTGCTCGCTGTTGGGTCCCTGCCCCAGGCTGCAGCAGGTAACGGCAGGCGGCACCCGCATGCACAGCTCCTTTGGAGAGAGGAATCACACTTGCAAATCTCAGGTGGATGTTTTCACAGCCTTAAAATAGGGTCAGCTGCCTCCGAGCAACGCGAGCGAAAAAACACAGGAAGGGTGACTGGAGAAAGGAGAGTCCCTTCCTTCAGTTGGCGAGCACGCTTGCTGGGCATGGCCAATGATGGATTGTTTCTTGCCTATCTCTAGCCCGAAAACAAAAACAAAAAGCAAAACAAACTAAGAAACATATTGAGGGCGATGGAAAATGATCAAAGCTCTTCGGCTTGCTTGCGTAACTGATTTGTGGATGGTGTTTCATAAACATTTCATAAGAAGGAGAATTATGAAGAAAACATCTCCCAACCTGCCTGCAATTACTACACAAACTCTTCCTTACCAGTAGGAAGAAGGGAAGGAAAAAAAAAAAAAGAAAAAAAGAAAAAAGTACATCTGTTTTGTAACTGATCTGTGAACTTTTGGCAAACATTCGGCTCGTGAAAACATCCTGCAGACATATTGCAAAGCTGCACGGAGCTGGCCTTACACAAGGAAGTTGGAGAGATTCACATTAGCAGCTCCGGTCTCAGCACGTGGAAGGCCGTACTCTTTCAAGAGGCAGACAGACAGACGGACGGAGCGAGCCACGTGCACGGCTGGCAGCAGGATGCCATTGGTTGGACAGAGCTCTGGCTGCAGCTCCTGGCATCCACCCAGCGCCAGTGCCAAGGTTGGCTGGCGGTGCTGCACGCTGCCTCAATTAGCACTTCAGGTAATGAACAACAAGCAACCGGCTGTGGCTCCTTGACCAGAAAGAAGCTAAGCATGCACTGCATTTTGGCCATCTGCATGTTGGCCATCTGCATGGCTCGTCCTTGCCCACCAGGCAGCCCACACACAACCCCAAGCCACCTCCTATGGGAGAGCATTGGTAGGACACAGCACCACTCCATCCTCCTCTTTGCACAGGTGGGACTGAGCGATTCAGCCCACCCTGGGATGCTTAACCCGTGTCGAGATAAAAGCTGCCCCAAAAGCCACAACAGCCTTCCCCAACACCGGGCAGGAGCTGCGGTTGTTCTTTTAGGGCTGAAGACAACTGTATGTGTTGGGTAGTTTCTATTTAGCCAGTCACCTCTTTGAAACAGGTATTTATCTGCCCTCGTATCTGGCTTATCTCACAGTCAGCAATTCACGACTGTTTAAGCCTTTGACTTACACGTATTCCTCCTGCTACAGCTGCAGAGAGGAGTGGGGATGGCTGCTGGGGCACACAGAGCTTCAGAGGGTCTGAGCCACTTGCCCTCCACCTAAAAGGAGCAGCACATTTCTTCCCGGGCTGAATCATTTCCCAAGTGCCATTTCTTACAGCAGCATTGCCTGAAATCAAGGGAAGACGCCTTACGGTAGAACCAGATATCAGAACTGCATTTGGGGCTACTGCAGCTTGCCCAGCCTTCCCATGGTGTCAGCATGCTTCTTTGTGAATTACCTGCACATGTGGGCACCATAAAATGAAACACACACTAATAATAAATTATAGCAATAAGAATAATGGGCTTGCAATTACTATTTCCACGTCTGCTATCCTGCACACACAGTAAGGCTTAACAGACACCGGGAAGAAAGCAGAAAACTCCAACATTAATACAGCAGCATCCCCCCTATAAAATTTGACATCCTCTCACACCAAAGGGTGGGATTTTTAGGAGCTGTCAGCCTGACAAAAGCAGAATTAATCCCACGCTGAATGCCTACAGATGACATCCTACTGCTCAGTAATGACAGCACACTGAAAAATTAAAATGTAATCCCTAACCTCAACACACCTGCATCAGAGCTTTACGAGGCCTTGGTGCTTATTAATTGAGGTCGGATCCGATACGCTTTAACCCTCTGAGCTTCAGCTCAGGACACTCATGACTGTGCCACGGCTGCAGTAAAAGCAGGGGTGGGAAATCAAAGCTGGGTATCACTGAGATGTGAGCCCCACAAAGGGGAACTGAAGGAGCCACGCTCCACTTTGCATTTGCAGCACTTTTGGCACAGCGTGACCACGCTGCTTTTGCACTGAGGCATAGAACAGGAAAAAGTCACCCTGCTCTCTGCACCGAGCAACAGGACTCAAAATGCTCGTGTGTAGCACAGCGGGCTCCCAGTGCCATCACTGGGCATGGGAGAGAGGAACTGGAATCAGAGCTAGGTGAGCACCAGACCCTAATGGTCACTGCTCACAGCTGAACTGTCCCTGTGTGAGCTGAGGGCTTTGGGGTGGCTGTCTGCATCTGGAGAGCACAGAACTGGCCAAGGGATACAGATGATCAGCAGCTCAGAGCATCTTCACTCTTATTATTGGTACTCAGGCATGCGGTGCCTCCCCTGCCAGGACTTGTGGACGTGGCGAATTGCAAGTATTTATTAAAAAAAAAAAAGGGAGGAGAAGATGTCATTTTCTTGCTCAGAATGAGGAAACCTTCCAAACAAAGCATGGAAAACTGCTTTACCACCTTACAGGCTGCAATTTCTCCCACAGCTCCATTCCAGGACTGCCTCCCAGAGCTGCCCTCCTGCCCCAATCTCCCCATACATTGCAGCACTGCTCCTGCATCTCACTCAGTTCCACTTGCCCAACTTTCTAAAGCTCTCCAGAGCTCCACCTCTGCCTACACCTTGGTGCTTATCTCCTCTCCCACCCTGAGCTGCATCCCTGCCCCTTTCCTTATCAATCCGATTTCACACACACCAGGCTACATGGCTTCTCCCAGGCCCTCCTGCATGCTTGCACAGGTTCCCTGGAACCTGACCACGTTCCTGTTGAAGTCAGAAGCGAAGCTGTTTGATAGAGCTTGGCTGGGGCCAGAACCAAACCTTCAATCACTCGTGAAAATTTTCCCCTTTCCCACAGATCTCCAGCCGATGGGGAGCAGACTGCGCTCGTTCTGTGTTCTTCATGCCCTCTGGCTGCCAACCAGCCAGAAACCATCCTGGGACTGCAGGGAGGCAGTGACTGGATCTGTCACATCCCAGCACCGAGGGGTCCCTCGGTAGCACGGTGCTTCCCACCACATCCCACATTGGTAAGGAATTCACTTGGAATCAGCTGGCTCCCATGACTCCAGCCCAGCTCTACAAGTCCCTCTGAGTCAGGGAGGGGAGTTTTGGCACCCACTGCCCCAGGGAACTAGAACACAAGGAAAGGAACAGAATCAAAGGCACACAGGGAATATAAATTTAAAAAGGGAGAGCAAGAAAGGTCAACATCGCCAGACAGCAACACATCTTTTTCATTTTGAGTGGAATCGTAGAGCGGTTTGGGTTGGAACGGACCTTTAAGATCACCTAGCTCCAACCCTCCTGCTATAGGCAGGAATATGAAAAGCAGGGAGGGAACGGAGGGTAGAGAGCTCTGGGTGACTTCCACGTGTTGGGTGTGCTATAGGGAGAACCCCACGTCTGCCCCCCGAGGGGCTGAGCTCCGCCAGTCCGACCCACTGATTTCACATGGAGCGTGAGCACATCCCCCCCGGGATGGGAGAAAGTGTGCTCTGATGTCAGGCTGCCAAAATTAGAGGCCTTGCTTGAAACCCCATCGCCTTCACCTTTTTAATGCTATGACTTGCCCTTCTGCAAAATGGGTGCAGGGCCCCACCCTTGCTGGGTGGTGCAGGCTTTGATTGAATTCTTGGAGCTCACCAGATGAAAGGCCTTCAAGAATTTGGAGTCTTCTCTTTATTACCAATGAGCCATTCTCCAGCAGGCAGAAGAGTCATATCCATGCTTAAAAAGGTGCCGGGCAACCTGAATATTGCCTTGATGGTGACAACTATGCCTTGAGCTCAGTTTCTATTATGGAAAGGATCATTACGTCTCTTCAGTGCATGAAAACAGAGCTTATCCCCTGCAAGCTCAGAAAACATTAACCAAAGGGTGAGAGAAGCACGACTGGAACAGAGAACTTGCACAGAGAGAAGACCAGCCTGTCCATTCCTGATCTATATGACAGCTTCGGGACAACAGCACGAGATGCATTTCCATTGGGCCAAGGCCACAAGCATAGGAAATATGTTATAAATACAGGTCAGAGAGGGACAGCTGGAGTTTGTGAACAGGCTGCAACCAGAGCCTGGTACAGCCCAGCAACTCAGAAACAATGCTGTTTCATTCCCAACCGTGAGCGGCTAACCAAACAAATTCAGTGATTTCAATCCAGCCCTTGAGAAAATAATAATAATAATAATAATAATAATAATAATGAATACATGAAAACCCAACGAACCCAAATCCTTCCTCCTATTTCCACCATTCTGCCTATAAACTTCCCCAGAGAGTCAGCGCCGTGTTTTTGGAGTTGGTTCCCAGCAATCTCATCTGAGGGCCTCTGAGGTGCCAAAACAAAACTAGCCTGCAGAAGAGGTTCCTCTACATCTCTGTCCTAAGCAAAGCAGTGCCATATTTAGAAACAGAGGACTTTCCCTCCAGCCAGGGCTTTCTCTGACGCTTTCCCAAAGGGCTGCATCTCAATGAAGAACCAGCACACATACAAATTTATGCAATCAGTCTATCCCTGGGACGGAGCAAGGGAACTTCAAAAGGGAAAGGCCAAGGTGGTGCTCTGCTTAGATCCAGTGTCAGTCGAGGTAGATATGGACAGCCGGGCCCATTTCCAGCTAGAGGAGGCTCAAGAGATGAAAAGCAGCTGCAAGACTTTGGCTGAGACCCCGGGGCGATGCGGAGAAGAAGAGAGAGTGAAATCTGAATTGATCCCCAGAGGGGAGAAGGAAGCAGGATGGGAACCTCCCCTCGAGAGGAGGGCAAAACAGGACGGGGATGGAAATCTGGAGGGCAGACTGAAACCTGAACTACCCACAGGGAGAGCCAAGCAGGAACAGAAATGACATCTAGGGAACACATGAGATTAGGGGGAGGTGGGAACACAAAGTGGAATGAAAAACTATGAGAGAGATCGCCGGGGGGAGGGAAGCCCTGATTGAGCAAAATTAAATCTGCAGGGAGTTTTGCATCCCAGATATTAATAACAAAGTACCGAGCGAGTTGGGCCCTTCTTTCCACCTTCAAAAGGATGGAGGGGAGGAAGAACTTGTCTGTGGTTGAGCACAAGACTATGAATCAGAGAATGGGAGTCCGTATCCCGGCTCAGCCAGGGAGCGAGTCCCTGGATTACAATACGCCTCGATGTCCACAGGCAACTCTCCTCTGAAGCACCCGCTGATTTCAGCTGCAATCACAGCATCTTTGGGAGAAGCCGGGCAGTCAGTGCCTGCCTGCAAGACGGGGCTGAACACCTCCCTACCTTCTGGAGGCACCGGGATGCTCCATTCATTAGCAAAGCGCCTTCAGACGTGTGGGTGGAAAGGACCAAACAAGGTCAGGGCGTTATTAATGGTGCTGCAAAGGGCCACCTGTGATTTCTGATCTCTGATGCAGCTTGCCTGCTTGCTTTTCCTCACATCGAGTGCCTACGGGACACCAGCTGTGAAAATCTGGCTCCTCTCTCAGAACAGCTGTAAACCAAAGAATAAAATGCCTCCAGACGATGACCCCAATCAGATGGGGACAGGGCAGGGAGATGAGGTTAAGGAAGGAGGTCCCCATGTGGCACCTCCGGCAGAGGGCTGGGATTGTAGGATGTGGAATCCTTTACCTGATTTTGGAAGAGTTTTTCAGAAAACTGGGTGGTTTTTTTTTTTTGACTATTCTGGCAGATGCATTCAACTGGCCAAAAAGTCAAGCTGTTGACTCCTAGCAGCTGGGAATGTGAAGCAGCTCAAACGGCTTGGTGCTGACTGAGCACTGGGAGAGAGAGGTATGAAACGTGTCCCTCACACTCATTAGGGACAGTCAGAATGGCTCAGCAGATGACCTGACGTGGGAGTTCAACGCTGAGCTGAAGTGCACATGAACACCAGACCCCTTCAGTCTCATCCCTTGTTCTCTGATTTAACCCCAGATGCTCCCCCTGTGTTCTCAAGATCACTCCTGCCCCACTAACACGTTTTCCAGCTGCCTGCTTCCCAAAATCCTATCTCTACGAGATCCATAGGAAAGGGGTGTACCCATGTTACACCTCTAATGGGCATAAAACAAAGAATATAATGTAATAGGAGTAAAGAACCAACAAGAAAATTCAGGCTATGCAGAGCCCCAGGCGACTCGGGCACACGATCAGCTGCTCATCTGTCTGAAATATGGTCAGGTCTCACGGCAGCATCACCTTTATATTGGTACAAATTCCCAACCCATCATTACCATTAAACAAATGACAGCTTGTCTGCGAGGGTAAGCCTCTTGCTGGAACGAAACTGCATGGCATATTTGGATACAGAGCACACAGAGATCCTGCTAAGCCTTCCCTGCCTTGGTAATATGAATTCTGTCCCAGAGTTGGAGTGCAGGGCAATGATTGAGAGCATCACTGCAAGGAGCCTTCGTTCTGCCCTGGCACTCAGAGCTGCATTGCAGTGAGCAACACGATGCCACCCATCACCTCCCTGGTGGAAAAGAAGTCACCGAGCCAGGATCTGTATCTTCCCCTGCTAACTATGGGTGTGCTGTGTGCACATGGCACACACAACACCTACTGTCACCCAAAACCATCACCCTCAGCTCTACGAGTACTCCAAAGCCAATATTATTTCAGAGATTAACTCCAGACAAAGGGCAAATTACCTGCTCTCCAGAACAGCTCTCTTCAGAGCCGTCTATGAAAACAAACACCTCACAGGGTGAAAGTTGCGTGTGCTAATGGGGAAATGATACAAACAAGGTCTTCCCACCTGGTGAGGATCGCTGCACAGCAGCAGCAAAATCTCTGCTGCAATGCATCCAGACAGAGCTCTGGACTCAGTGCCATTTTGCTGAAGCCACCTTTGCAGATCTCCTTACTTCTCACCCTGACACACTCTGGCCACGATCCCAAACCATCAAGAAGCAGATGTCCCTCCCCAGGTTGCCAGCACTGAAGGTGAAAGTTTATTACTCTCTCTTTGCATTTCCCTTGATATAAACAGGAAACAACCAGCATTAGACTCTCTAAATAAAAAGCCAAACCAGATAGGCAAGGCAGAAGATGCTGCTTTTTTCCATACACGCCCTTTCCCCTCTCATTCACATACAAATTACTGTTGCATCCAGGTGGGAGGAGAGGTTGAAGAGGGGAGGGGGGGGGAAGGGACGGCTGCCAAATAGGTTGAGGGAGCAGAAAGCAGCTTTCTCATAAAGCACAGGGCTGACCCACAAACTGCAAGAAAACCTCAAACTCCGCAAGAGTTTCCCTCCTCCCCATCTGCAGGGTGAGAGCCGTCCCAGCAAGGAACTGGGAGGCAAGAAGGGGTCTAACCAGGTCACTCCACCCTTCTCCTCCTGCCTGGAGCACAACAGGGGAGGGAAGCAGACCTGAAATGTAGGCCATCTACAAAGGCTGGGGGAGAGGCTTAAACGATGTGAGATTTATGATCTTCAAAGCGATTAGCGCCCAACACTCCAAATAAAGTCAAAGAGCTCTCGCGTTCGGCTTGGAGTTGGGTTTCAAACCATACTTCTCTGCTTCAGCTTGAAAACTTGAATTGCAGGTTAACAAAGGGAAAAGAAAAAAAAAAAAAGAACCCCAAACCAACCCAAACCCCAAACCAAAATTAAAAAACCCACCAACTAATGAACGAGCTCGGCATCTGGTTTTACATGAGAGCACTTTGATATTTCCATATCTCCCCTCTTCCTTTTTCTCATCGCTCGACATCTGTTTGCTGAATTAAAGATAAATTCGCCAATAGCTGAGGTCAACCCAAAACGTGAGCGTGCGTTTGGGCTCATTTGAGATAATGGCAATGAGAAGAGCAGCTCAGCTCTATGCTTGGCCTCGGGAGAGCCAAGAGAGGGAGACAGAGAGCCACAGTGCCTGCAGGGCCCGTGTCCACCCATAGGCTCACCATAATCCTACTGACTTTGGGGCTGGCCCAACGCCTTGACCAGCAGCCCTCATTCAGCAGCACGCAGAGGACCAGGAGCTTAACGATAATGTGCCTGATCACTGGCAGCTGTAACACAGCTCTCCCTCACTGCAGTCAATAGCATTTCCTCGATTAACCTCAGCCCAGTTTTCAGTTGTAACACCTTTGTGGTGTTGCCATAGGAGAAGTTTGCAACGATCTCGCGCTTTCATAGCTTATTTCTGTCTGGAGGGAGTTTTCTTTTATCGCCCGTCAGAAGCAGATTGGATTCTTCTCTTGGCGTGCAAAAAGCCTGTGCTTTGGGCTCTGCAATCCGCAGAGCTGGAGACACAAGACTTTTTGTTTTCAGCTGGGTTTTCCAAAAACCTGGAAGATGGCTGAGCGTGTTAAGACACCTTTTGATAGGAAGCTACGACCCACCCAACGCCAGAGCAGCCAAGCCAACCAAACAAACAGCAGCTCGCTGACATCTGCCAGACCAGAGCCACCGAGGGAAGGTGGGAGGGCAGGAAAGCGATGGGGCAGCACCAGCTGCCCAACTGCTGCCAATGGGAAGCATGCAAAGATTGCAGCCCTTGGACTCGGGGAAGGTGAAGCTGGAAGCAGGCAGGCTGCTGTGCTGTGAGGAATGCCAACATCAGGTGCTCGTGGCTGCCCATGCAGCTACGTTTCTTGCTACAGCTTCCCAGCCAGCTCCAGGCCCTGCAGCAGGTTGGTTGGTGGCTTTGCTCTCCAGACTGCCTCTTTTTACTTCCAAGGTTTGAGCCCAGCTCCATGGGTGGCCATAGGAGTCTTTAGGTTGAGACTTAGAGCATATACTCATGTTTCTGTGCAGATTCAAGAGCTACCCTCCGCAAGGATCTGCCACCTGCTTCCCTTTTGCCATTTTGCATTGAGGTTTGGGGATTTCTCAGACCCAGGGCTGAAAATCTGCAGGCATTCCATGAGACGGGGGCTGTTTTGGCTGCATGGAGCTGGAGGATAACATCACACAGTAAAGGCAGCATCCCTGCAGACCCTCATGTGCTGCCCTGCTATCAGAAGGACACGCATTGCTCTGGTGTCCCTTATCCCCACCACCTAGCAAAGAGAAGTCTGTTGTTGTAGGCAGGCCTGGTCTTGACCCAGGCACTCCAAGACCTCAAACCGCCTCATCTCCAGCCCTTGCTGATACTCCCGTGAGTCAGCCCTGTGCTCCCAGACTTGCATACCACAGTGCTTCCAGTGCCAGTGTCGCACGTAGTGCAAATGCACAGAGCTTTGTGGTGGGGTTTGCTCATTTGCTGGTGTAACTGTGGTCCCTTTTGTTTCTAAGTGACAATAGAAATAATTAAAAAGCCAGAGAAAGCCTCAAGCAAAGCGTGATTTAAAGAAACTCTATAATTAACTGAATTTCTATGAAACGGGGACGCCTGGAAACCCAATGTTTTATCTGCCATTGTGTCCCACAAGGGGAATTGGGATGGGCTTCCGTGGTTTGTTTAGCAGTAGCTCACGGCCTCACAGTTTTATCTCCTTGCAGGAGCTGCCTGGGACTCAACGAGATGAGCAACAAACAAACAGCAATCCAAGAAAGCAGGAGAATCCAAGGAGTGTATGTCTTACCTGCCTGTTAAAGTCCAGCCCATTCTGTTCACTTCCTACAATGAAACAAACAGAGAAAAAAAAAAAATATCTCAGTATTAATGGCAGTCAGCATCTAGCTAAGCTTTCCATAACCAAAGATACGCTGCTGGCTCAGCAGAAGCAAGGAGAGGAGAGGAAGGTGGAGGCGGTGTGAAGGCAACAGTGGGAGCACAGGGCTCCAGCACAGAAGAGCTGGAGGATGTAACACATGCCCAGGGAAACCCAGCACTGTACACAGAGATCCAGCTGTGGGAGAGGCGGGCAAGCAGGTGGCCAGGGCTGCAAAGCAGGGATCTTCAGGAACCCATGTGGCACCAGGTAATTGCGGGATATCTGAAGGAACAGAGGGTGCCGTGGGGTTGTGCTCAAGAGGCGTCTCCTTGATTCCAGGAGAGATTGGCAGGCACAGGGGGAAAATCAGACAGGTTTCAGCCTGAAGGTACCGCACAGGCCCTCACTCATTCCCCTTTGATGATAAACATTCTCCCCCCCCTCTCCATCACACCTGCCAAATTCATCAGGAACATCACAAAGGAAAGGCTACACACTCTGCAGAGATGAATGCTTTAAGGGATTCCACGAAGCCTCCTTCATTGCAAAGGCAACCCCAAGAAACCCCTTTCCTTCTCTTTGCAAGCCATTCCCTAACCCATTCTCTTCCAGCCCAACTGGGCTCATGATAAATAGCCCTAAATTGTTCATATCCCACCAGCAGAAGCCCTGGGGGCTGCCTCCTCCTCCCATGTTGTTCCCCCCCCCCCCCCCCCCCCCCCCAGTATAACGTTCCCCACAAAGCACAGCCTGTGCCCTATGATCTGATCAAGCTCCAACACATCATGTTGTTCAAGAGTTCACATCTCCTGCATGGAGCTGGGATGCAGCTCAGGGGTGAGCCCACATCCAGCTCCCTGCTTGCTTTCAAGCCTCTCCCCCAACCCAGCACACAGTTCTTTAGCTCACACTATGCATAATATTCCCTGGGGAACGAGCAGAGCTCTTTGAGATCCTCAGGGGGTGGTTTGTCCACTCCATGTCTACACCTTTCCCACCAGCCTGTCTGCATTTCTGCTGTTTTAGAGCCCATCCTCCTTCCTGGCTTCTTCCAGAGCAGCTTTTCAAAGCTTTCTTTCTTTCCATCTCATCTTTTCCATGCAATTCCCTGCTCTGGCCATGGCCACCTCTCCCCGCCGCTCCACCCCAGGAATTGGTTCATTCATTGAGCTCCAGCTCCGAGCGCCAACGACTGTGCGGATAAGCGATGGGAATGCTGATAGCATTAATAAATGATTGCAATCAGCATCCACACACCTGAGCAGGGCTGCGTGAGGATCTTCAAGGCCTGCTGCTTCTACCTTTGAAACTCAAGGGAGGGGGGCGGGGGGGTTGATGCAATCTAATGGCAGTAGCTGAAGGGAGAAAGGGCAAGAAGGAGAGAAGGAAATAAAGTTCCCAGTTGCTAAAATAGAACAGGAAGGAAAAGGTAATCTTCTGGTTTCTTGGATGCAAGACTTTCGCTCACGTTCAAATGCAGCATGTTGATGAGGCAAGATTCAAAGACCTTGAGGGAAATCCCTGGGTCCCAGTGATGAGGGCTCTGAGTCACCCCGCACACCCCAGCTCTTGGAAGCGGGCAGCAGCTCCGTGCTGCATCACTACACCACGAGCCAAGCTCTCCAAACAAGGCTCTGCCAAAACACACTGCGCTTCAAAGCGCCCAGGCCCAAGCTCCTTAGTACATCCCCTCCTCCTCTTCTTCCAAGCTTCCCATCTTGTGCTTTTCCCTCCAGACTTCTGCTTTTTGCCCTATCCTCTCCCACAGGACCGTACACAGCACCATCCCACCTCACATGAAGTCTGTCTTTTTCTTTTTTTTGTGATGGTGGAACATGCTGGAGATATGCATGGAGATCCACGCGAGCCTGTTTGCAGCTTGGGCATCCAAGACTGAGCCACTGCCCCAGGCTGTCTTCATAGACAACAAGGAGCACCAAGCACCTCCAGAGGCCATTCCCCCACCCTATCTCACACTCCTATCTCAACCAGAGACGAACGGCTCTCTGGAGATGACAGTTTCTCTTTATGGACTACAAAGAGACCCAGGAGCAACTGGTTCAGACTTAGATGTCCGAGAGTGTGATATTTAAAACGGGGCGAGGTGATTTCTGCTCCCAGCAGTTATGTAAATGGGAGCTGGATACACAAATCTCTGCCACTTTTCAGCAGGATCCGTGAGTGTTTGCTCTCTGATTTATTTGCAAACAGATCTCATGGTTTTCTATTTCGGTAAAAGCTTGTGTGTCAAGTAGAATTAACATGATCTCAGCTGCAAGCCAAGGTTGGGGTGTGATGGGGATAACAGCTCCTCTTCCAGCTAACTCAGTGACTTTCCTACAACCATTTTAAAAGCAGACTGGTTTCCTCCCAGCTCCTACCAGCACCAGGATCCGTGCTGAAGCGCTTATTTCTCTCCTTAAAGGAACTAACTGTTCAAACAATGAGGATCTGCACTTGAGATTTAATCTTTCCTAGCTCCAGGTGATAAAAAGAAAGAAAAGTGTAAGTAGCAGCAGATTCCCAACTGCTGCAAACTGCTGGAACTCCACTCATTTTGGTGGAGCTCCACAACAGCCAACAGCACAGCCAGACACGGTGGGACCCCAAAGGCTCAATGCAGCCCTCCGCTCCCAGAATTGCACCCGACCACGGAAACCCTGGTATTTAAAGGGAGCTCTGAGCTTCACACATTACGTTTCCTCAGAGCTTCCCCATCCACGAGGCTCCCATGGGTGTCCTGGATGGAAGGGAAGAGGCAGCGATAAGCCCCGCAGCGCGGCAGACAGGGACCGCGCGGCTCTCCTCGCTTCACCTGGCAGCTGTTTTGCATAGCACTGGCATCAGATCTGGTGCGAGTTCGCCTGGGGAGGTTTCTCTGGGGATGGGAGCAGCAAAGAAGTTGCTTTCCCCCCCAGTCTGGGAGGCTTCGTGTGTTGAGAACACCCATCATCCACACTCCATCCCATCCGACTTGATTCCCACTGGGAGCTGCCCAGCCTGCCCAGAACTCCAGGATGAAAGCTCCACAAAGGGAGAAAGCAAAATAATAATAATAATAAAAGTCAAGATTGCAGCATATCTTCCCCTTCACAAAGCAAAAACATGCTGATGTCACCTGCAGGACCGACAGCCACCTGACGACGCAACCAGCAACGCAACCACCTCCAATTCTGACTTCATTCTCCTTCCCACCCAGCTCCGTGCCCAGTTCACCTCACTGTTTGATCCTGGGAGGGATGGGGGAATTAGAGAGCGATTTTCAACCTGTAGCAGGTGTTGGGGAATTCCCACAGGGAATCAGTTTTCTGCCCCATGCATTTGGGAGGGAAATTCAGAACAGCTGAACGACAGCGGGGGAAAAGTGCCAGGGAGACAGTGGGCAGGGGCTCAGATGTCTAAATTGCAGCATCTAATTGGGAGCCAATCGCTCTAGGCTGCCTCTGCAGCCACAGAGAGGAAGCCGGTGCTTCCAGAGGGCAGCTCACCTCACCCCTGGGACATGGGGATGAATCACCTCCAGAGCTGCCTGTTCCCATCACTGGCTCTAAGGGGTGAGCAGGTCAGAGTACTGAACAGCTGAAATTTAGATTTCTCTCTCCTATCCTCAAGCATTTTAGCGTTGCAGCTGATAAAGCACGGTGCCATTGGGGACAGGCAAAGCGGGCTGGGTGCAGGGCACCTTCCAAGATACATTTTCTTGAAGGTGAGGAGTTAACTTGCTCACATGGACTGAAGTGTCAGACCCCTCAGCCTGAACAACACGTGAAATTAAAGCATCACCCAAGAGGAGGTTAAGAAATAGTAGCATTAAACACAGCTACGGACAATACCTGAGCCACACACTGTAAGCAAAGGAAACCTCTCACCTGCACTGAGCACGGCATGCTTCTATCAAATCACAAAGAAATCCAGCATCCTCAGCAGCTCAGTTCTCTTTGGATGCTCAGCCACCAACTCATGGATCTGTCCCAGCAGTAAGGGCCTGGCTGCAATCACTTTTTCACATCCCCCTGCCATCACCCTGACTGCCCCCACCTGTGCCTGCTGGCGATGAGGAACAGAAGCTGCAGCTGAGCAGACCCAGCTCTATTCCTTTGCCCTTGCTGGGATGCTCGCTGTTCCCAAGGCTAACTAACTCCAGCAGTGCTTCTTAAGGGTAGAAAGGGAAAGTGTGAACAGGATGGGAAGTTTGCAAGGTAGCCAAGCAGGGCTGTAGTTTCCCTATTAGCTGTTTGCTCTAGCAACACAAACAGACCCAACCGGGGCACTGCATTCTCCTCTGTGGGAGAGCCAAGGCTGCTTAGCAAGGAAAGTGAATCTGCGCTGACTCAAAGTCTGCAGGGGAAGCTTTCACTCGAGTGTTTAAACTCCCAGATCACACCAATGCCATTCCTCCAAGAGTTCCCACCCCTCGGTGCCACTGCTGTACCCTCGTGTGGGTCAGGGCATGGGGGGGAGTACGGGACGGCGAGTGTGGGAGACTGGGGCAGCTTCCCGAAGGAAACCCGAGGGCAGCAGTTGTTCCCACGGAAAACATTTCACCTGCAGGTGTTGGGAGAGGGCACGTCTCTTCTCTTGGGCCAGAGGCAAGAGGCAGATCAGACCAGCTCTTCCTTTGCCCCTCTAATTCAAGTCAAACCAGCCTTTTGTTCCCCTTCCCCTCCCCATCCTTTTTTATCCTCTTCCATAATGGGATGTTTAAGAAAAAAAAAAATAAAATAAAATAACCCAACCTCAAACCCTAATCACCTTCATTTGAATTTCAAATATCCCCCTCCTGGCCTCCCCCACGCCCCAACTGACTTGGAGCTGGGAATATGGAAATTTCTCCTGCTCGCCTTAAATGTGGCTGTGCTATGAAAATCACCAGCCCTATGCAAATCCCGAGCAAGCCCCATTGCCATAGCAACCAGCTGTTTTCCAGCCTTGCTGCTGCTGCTCTTACTTCTTTGGGACTTGTCCTGGGGCTGTTGGTAGCTGCAGGGGGAAGAGACAAGAGAGATCCTGGAGGCTTTGAGGGAAGTTTCACCAGGGAGAGTTGCCCCTGGGAGAAGTGCAGCCAAGGACGAGGTGTGGGGCCAGGAAGGCCAGGTTTCCTCAAAAGGCTCCAGCCCCATCCAAAGAGATAAGAGCAAAGGAAAGAAATGGGCTCAGCCCGGGCATCCCTCATGAGCTGTGTCGGTGAGCAGTGCAAAACCTGAGCACCCATCTCACTCCAACGTCTCCTGGGTGTGTGTTCTGCCTGAGTTAGAAGCTGATGTGGAGGTGAAAGCCTCCGTATCCTATGGGGCATAAGCCATAAAGTTTGAAAGCAGCCTTTCCCAGCAAGCCCAGAGATCGACCATGGGAATATGACAAACTGCGACCCTGGATAGCAGGGAGAGCTGCAGCCAAGAGCTCACATCCTGGCACCAAGGTGGGAGACGAGATGGGGATCCCCACTTTGGAGCCGAGGAGCACAGATGGACTGATTACATTTGTACAGGGAGCGTGTGGCAGAGAGATGGAGACAAGGGCTCTGATTTTCCACGTTGCAGATTTGATGCAAAATGCACAGACGGCGATGTCAGGAGATAGGGTACTCAGGGGCTTTTTTTGTTTGAGTGGAGAGTTTTGGTGGCCAGCTCCGTGCTGCTCTGGTCTGCCTGGCTCAGGGGGCTGTTAGATGAAGGCAGGTGTCACCTCTTGCTGCCATCCTCCCACTGCTACAAGCTGTGCAGTCGAGAAGAGTGACATCCAAAGGGCCATCCCCTCTGCAACACCATAGGAGCAGATGCACCATAGATCCTCACAGCCTCCATTTCCTTAGGGTTGAAAGGAATTGCTCTATTGCTTCCTAACACACCAGAGATGCTACGCAGGCTGCGAGGGTGACACAACCACGATGCTATTGCCATCAGTGCCAGCCAAGAGCCCACCTGTCTGGAGCCACAATCCCAAACCCGGCTGCTCCCAGATCCCAGCCACGCAAAGCTGCATCCACTGCCACCAAGGCTGCAGGTCTGCCCCACGCTGCACATCCCAGCTCCCTCCCCATGCACTGGGATGCCCATCACACCCGCCCCGGGCTGCTGGCAGGCTGTCCAGTTCCCCACATTGCAGGGTGGGGAGGGAAGATGTTCGGAGCGCCTGCAGCTATTCGGTTACCGATGGTTGTGTTTGAAGAGCTTCCCTATCGCCCTTTTGTTAAGGCTTTGGCTTCCCCCCCATAGCCTCAACAGATGAAATCAAAGGGAAGTAGCTTTGCTTGGTGTAACCTGTTTTGATCAAGCAGATAAACGGGGAACAAGTGTCTGACACAAACAAACAGACAGACGGAGGCAAGTCCCACCTCAGCATTTTGTTGCATCAGATACAGAGGGCTTAGATAAACCACAAGAAGGGGGAGATCTCTGCCTCTCGGCTTGAAGACCAGGGGCGACACTCGGCAGTGCCAAGCCCCCACAGTTCCCATAAAAAAAACCAACCCAGAACTTGCTGGCATAGCTTTCATCAGTTTAAAAAGATGAAAAGAGCTCGGAGCCAAGCGCTTGTCATTACCCCCCATGGAGCCCAGCAGCACCCCGGTGCACGGAGCCTTTCCAGCATCATACAGGGCGAGGAGGGCCCTGCGAGGACAGCTGGGCTCTATAGGGCTGTACGGCCCCACGCAGCCCCAGGAGATCCCTACAGGAATAACCCCTGCAGCTCACACATGTGTCACGATGGGAAAGGCAGAAGGAAGGCACAGGAGGGCTGAGTGGATGATATTCCAGAGGTTTGGTCTTTTTCTTATGCGGTGGAATTTCGCTACAGCTACGGGGGGAAGCAGCTCGAGCAAGCGTGAGCTTTTGGAGGGCGTCTCATTAAAAGCTTCCAAGTGTTTTGTATGAAATCAACGTGGAGAAATAAATAAAAGAAGAATCAAAGCCGAGCTTTCCTGACCTCTTATGAAAAAGGTAACAAAAAAAAAAAATGCCGAAAGTTTCTCAAAAAGGGAAAAGCCCCATTTTTAAATGCTTTCAAAGTAAAACAATGCCCCAGATTACCCTTTCCTCCCTCCAAGCCTGGAACTGGCGGAGATATGAAAGGATGAGATGATACCTCTGCTACCAACACTTCCCATCAGATCTGCAGGCATCAGTTTCAGATCAAGGGCTTGGTTTACAAAAGCATTTTGGCACCCGGCTCCCTCCAGATTTCTTTTATTATTATTATTATTTAAAATTCCTCTTGGAGCCAGTCTACGTCTTTATGTGATGAAAGGCCTTTGTGAATCTGCACCTAGAAAGATTTCCATTCTTTGGAAGCAATAATATTGGTCGTTTGGTAACTACTGCCTTCTATGGAGGGAGCAGGATTCCTGGAAAGCTGTGCAGCGGTCCGGTTCGTTAGGAAACGGGCCTTCAGTTAATTAGTAAGTAATCAGAAAGGACTTTCCCACATGAAGCTGGTAAACAAAACCCCAAACGGTGAGGTGCTGCGGTAAGTATTCCTCTCATGCTGCACGTCAGGGAAAACACAGCAGTTCAGGGAAGCTCAGTACAAAGCGCTCTGTTGTCGGTAAACGGGGATTGTTGGAAAGGGGAAAAAGCAAACAAAGGCAGCGGGGAGATCTGGTGCAGCACAGGGGCAGCCCCACGGGGGGCTCGGTTAGGGTTGGATCCCAAAGGATCCACCAGCATTCTCTCCCACGAGAGAAAAGAGCCTGATCGGTCCACAGGGAAGGGTTGGTCTGTGCTAAATGAAGGAGGTTTGCCCATTCTGATATCCGTGCCTGACGGGAAGGCTCCTGGAGCACTGCTCAACACTCTCCATCTCCCCTCAGAAGAGATGCTATTGGCTTTCTGGGAAGCTTACACAGAAAATGTGTTTTATCCCAACAGCTTTGGTGCTGGCTTCTCCTCTACTGAACACCAGTGCCACTAGCAGTGGCTCTCCCAATAGCATCCAGCCACGACAAAACCCAGCTCAGGCCTAACACAGCCTTCCCTCACCACCATTCAACCGTGCTGCCCATCAGCAATACGTGCCACTCCATTTCTCGTTCCCATTCAATGCCCAGTTACAGCCAACACTGATTCGGAAGCAGCCGAGGCTGTGTTTGTTGCCAGGCTGGGAAATATCCATCTCTAAAAACCAGCGTGGGGTCGGCTGGAAGCCATGAGCTGACCTGACCAAAGTCAACCAGAGTTCATAGACGTGAATAGAACCAGATTGTATCTCAGCCTTAGAATGCGTCAAATAACTTCAGAGCGCTGAGACCTCAATGCGCAGCGTAAATAAAGGGGCACTTTCAGTCCCATTAGAACATGCCTGGGCTTCTCCAGCTTCCACCAAGATCTCCTGTTTTTCCTTTCCCTCTCAATTGACAAAAGCAAAAGGGAAGCAATAAAATCATTCCCTGTGAAGTTTTAATCTGTTGTTACACATCTTCCCACCCCAAGCTTTGTGTTCTCCAAAGAGCAACAACTCTCATACGCTGTCTATGAGTTTTGGCTTTAAATGGTGTTTATTTCTACCTCTACAGATGAGCCTTTCTGTTTCTAGTAATCTTTGTTTGTTGTAACCGTAACCAGCGGGTGCTTAATGCTTGTCTTATTGCTGTTTATTGGCCTAAAAAGGAACCTGACCGTAAGCCTTTGTGAAGTTCTGTCCTCGAATCCTGTCCTCAAAACCCACTGCAGGCAGAAGTGATGCTGGAAAACACAGAATTGATTTTCCAGTGCATCTCACACCTCATGGTAGTGCAAGAAGCGGTAGGTGGACTGGAATAACTCAGTGCTGTTCCATTCTCAGGATCACTCTGTTCTTCAGTTTTACATTTTTAAGGGAATCTGGGGCTTCTAGCCACAGAGCTGCCTGAGCATCAGGTGGAAGCGGGATGAGAAACCCTATCATGCTTCAAGATGAGCGGCGTTCCCTTCTGGCTGGAACAACCTGGCTGCATTTGGGCATTCCACAAGTCCCTCCCATTTTTCTACAGACACGAGGCCAAAAAAGGCACAGTCCCTGGGCCCTGTGTCTGGGGAAGCATTCCTGGCATCGACCCTGCATACAACCTTTGCGCTAAGCTGGCGGCCCAAGACTATTTCAGTGGCATAATTCATTTAGCAAGAAAGGAGCACATTTCCTTGCTGAAACCACAGAGGACGTTGCCGAGCCACGCACTGATTCACTGCTGTGACAGAGGAGCTTGCATGCTGATCAAGATACGGGTGCAATCCTTGCCCAGAGCGCATTTTTGATCAACTCCCAGCTGGCTGCGGGAGCACGATGCAGAGCAACAGGCGTGGAGCAAAGCACAGCAGGAACTTCCAGCACCCCATTGCCCCTCTGCCCAACAGCCCCCCGTGTCCTGGACCCCCCTTACCTGGCTCCACTTGGTCGGGTTCGTGCCGGGTGTCCGTGGAATCCGCCGCATCGCTGCTCATCTTGATCTCTGCAAAAAAAAAAAAAAAAAAAAAAAAAGAAAAAAAAAGATGGCACAACTGATTTTAATAACAGGTCACAGTCCCAGGCAACAGGCACATGTGGCTTCCACTAAACAGCACAAATGAATGTGTAATTATAATAAACCATCAGACTTTCAAATTTCTGATTCCTTCAACATACAGCCACTAGAATATTCATCAGCTCCGAGGATGCACTTTCCCTCCTGTTGCTCTTTGCAGCCCCCTTCTCAGCTCACTGATGTGCTTCTCACCCTTCGTGCCATTCCTCTTCCCGCAGAGGGCAAGGGGCACTTCTGAGCCCTCCAAACCCCCCCAGGCTCCTCCTTTATGAAGACCTCCCAGAGCAGCTGGTGGCACCGCCCTCCATCCCTGCACCTCTGGGGACCCCTCCCAGCTTCCATCCTCCCTTACGTCCCATCCTTTCATTCTGGGACGTTGTGGCCAAGCTGGTGTTGGTTTGGTGCCATATTGGCACTGCACGGAGCAGGATGCTCTAAGGGAAATTGCTCCTTCCCTCACCCCCTTCCAAACTCTGCTCTTCCCAATACATCTGCTTGCAAACTATTCACCCAACACGTGCTCGCTGCCCCCAGAAGAACACTGCCTGCACCATCCAGCACATCTCTCTCCATCCTCCTCAATGCCAAAAATTCATTTACCCTTGAAGTGATGGCTGCCACCACACCCAGGGCCACGTTCTCCTTCGGGGACAGCTGAAAGGAAAGAGTAGGGAATGGTCAACTTTGTACGGGATCCCTCGTCTCCTCCTTAACAGAGGCAAAGTACACAGAGAGAAAGAAGGAAGAATATCTATTCAAATTCAGACGGACACCCCCTCGCCCTTTTCTCCCCTTTGCATGGGAATTTTAACTCTTTCCAGGTAAGCTGGGGGGGGGGGTGGGGGGGAAAGAAAAAGAAAAAAAGATAATAAATTTTTATAAAGACCCAACGGAGTGATTTGCATGTGCCTCCTGCAGCCAATCCCAGCCCCAGCAGTCACACAATTTGCATCAGGGAATAACAACAGAGTGGAAGCGGAGCACTGTTTGCTGTGGTTTTGCTGGGACAGCAAAGGCAGGTGGAAGCCTTCTTAAAGGCATCACGCAGCCCTTTTCCTCTTCCCTATGCATGCCTCCTGTTATTTCCAACTGGCCAAAACAGCTTGTGTGTTTTTATTCCAATTTCCCTCTATTGCTCACAATAGAGCAAGCACCTCTCTCTCATTTCCCTCCTATTGCAGCTTCCAGCGTGCAAACGGCAAACTCTCTGCTTTGTTTAGGCCTTCCTTTAGGTGAAGGTCTGAAATTCTTTCCTAAGCTAAAGTCTGCTGGAAGAAAAAACAGCAAAGCTGTGCACGATGGCAGCACAGAGCCAGCCATGCACTTCAGAAACTTCCTCTCCTTAAGCTGTCTGAAGGAGCAAGGGAGGAAAAGGAGAAGGGAAAAACGTTTCGTTTCAAGTAATCCCTCTGCAATTAAGACACGAGCATTTAGTGGGGCTTCTAAGTATTTCTACTGCAGGAAGAGCAATTATCTCCAGCTATAAACATCTTGTCTTGTACTGCTGCCAGGGGACCCTGACTTAGGCAGGCTACAAAGCGCTCGGCTCTGTCTGCTGCCAGGAGGTAGCTGGAGGAGAAGCCAAGTTCTCATCAAATAAAAGAAGAATACAACTTCACAAAGCAGGGCAGCAGCAAAGCGATGTGCTGTGTGCACCCCCGGCCCCTTCACACGGGGTCAGGGCAGTTTGCAGCCAGCAGCATCCTTCACCCATCTGTGGTTATCATGTGAGGCGTGGGGGGCTGAGGAATGGCATCTGCCACTTGATTACTTATCAGGTATCATCCATCAGTTTAATTCCCTCCTGCTGCAGCCAGCAGATAAGGCGATGCCCTGTGATGCTCTCATACAGAAAGCAAAAGGGTTTTGTTTTCACAAAGGTTCAACTTCCCCTCGTCACACTGACACAAGTTATTACAGCTTAGATGCGTTGCGAGGGGAAAAATAAACCCCACTCCCCGCTCAAAAAAGCCCCCAAAAATAGGAAAAAAAAAAAAGAAAAAAAAACAACAAAGAACCAGGAGGAAAAAAGCAATGTTTTTTGATGGAAGTCTGCTGATATGGGTGAGCACACGTGGATAGCAGTGCTGCATCCTCTGAGGGGTCCTTGGGAAGCAGGGCTGGGGATGCAGGGGGTGACTTTCTGATGCAAGCACAGCCAGGATGATGGGAACTGTACGTCCTTCACCATAACCCAGGGGCAGAGTGACACCGAGCCCCCACGTGTGATGGTTTTTCTTAAGACAAAGCAGGCTGTGAGACACTGAGGCCAGGCAAATGCGGGCTCTTGCCATGCAGCTTTGCAATAGATGGAGAGCAAGCTGAGCGCAGACACGGCTGGGAAAAATAATGCAATGTGGGACTGCCTGACTCCCAACCACAGCCCCATTAGGAGCCGCCGCTGTGGCCTGGGCCATATTAAAAATGTGCTGCCAGAGCTCAGCTACCTGCACAAGAGGCAGGCTGCTTTGTTTACCCAGACCAAAGCAACTCTACCGGTGCAGACACTTCTCTGGGGATATATCTGCATCTCTATTTTGGCCGAAACAAATGGTGTCAGCAAATAAAGCTTTCCCAAGCCCTTATTCCTTGGAGTTGTTCTGACATGGGCACCAGGCGTAAACCAGCCCAGTGGCTTTAAGAGGAGAAAAGAAAGTAGTGGGGAGAAATTGGGTTGGTTGAGTCCGGCACCTGGAACCCGATGGGTTTTGCTGTGCTCTATGTGCCCGAGCTCTGCGGAGGCTGCAGGAAGCTGAGAAGGTGTGGATGTTAGGAGCAGGGGGTGGTTCTGCTGCAGGGGAGTGCTGTGCAGACCCTGCTTGGGGGGGAGCAATGTGGGTTTCAGCCTCCCAAGCTGCTCGGCACACAGATCCCCCTTTGCAGCAATGGGAATAACTCCCTACTACCTGCTCTGGGCTCTGCCACGTGCAAACAGCCGGGCTCAGCTTTGTCTCCCTCCCTGTAAATCCACTGTTGGAAGCTCGGGCCCCTCGGTGGGCGATTTGGGGGAGGGAGGCTCAGCGTGCACCCTGCACCACGCAGCTCCCAGCCAAATCCACCCTGGGAGCGATGCCACGGGCTCTGACAGAGGGCACGGTATCAATGTGGGGAATCTTTTCATGAAGAAAGAGTCGCCCACAAGTTCAGCAGCTGGGCAGATAGGAGCCTGGGGGGGGGTGCAGCCCCGGGAGATGCTGCACACCGGGCCAGCGCAGGTGCTCAGACCCCACTGCACTGCCAGCCTCCTGCTGCCTCTCCCAGTGGTGTGGAGGCTCCCAGCTCAGCTGCACGTGGCCCCTGCCTCCAGCACCCCATCCTACAGCAGGGGCTGTCAGGACCCAGTTCACAGCCCCACATGCCTGAGGATGGTCCCTCCTCTCTTCGCAGGGGCTCCTCAGGATGGGAGCAGCAGCCAAACCCGAGGTGCAGGGCGAGCCTGAGCTCCTGGCAGCATTGAGGTGTTTGGCACCCATTGCTCTGCTCCCAGCGAGGCTGCCTGGAGATGTGGAGCTTCCAGGCTGCACCGCTGTGTCAAACCCCCTTGGAGCAGCGCTTGCTCCTTCTGCGTATCGCCCTTCATTCATTCCCTGTTCTCCCCATCCCATCAGGAGTCGCCCCATCCTCCTGCAGCTCTCTGCTCATTCATTTCTCCCTCCTTTTCCTTCTTCGTCATTCCCTTTTCTCCTTGCAGCCCCCCTCCCTCTCAGTCACACATCCTTCCTGCAGCCCTCTGACTTCACCCCTCTCACTGCTCCCAGCTTTACCCCAATGACACCAGACCTGGGGCTCAGGCACTGCCTGCCCACTTTCCAGCTGCCCCAATGCCTTTCTCTCTGCTCTGCTCTGCAGCCCACGTTGGTGCCAGCAGTACGAGCAGCACTTCCACACTGCGCACCCTAAAAAGGGTCAAGGCAGCATCCATCCCTGCGTGCCAGCTGCGATCGCTGACTCCAACAGGAGAGGAGAGAAGAGGAGGTCGAGGAGGGGGAAAAGCCATAGGAATCGCAGCAACCCCATTTCCTGCAGCCCGATCCTTCCTGCCGCGCTCGTTTACCTGCGTGCACGGACTCCAGGTTCACCATCCTGCTGGCGGGGGGAAACCCGCGGTGCGCCCAGCCTCCTGCCGTCAGCCCCAGGTTGCCAGGGGCTGCCAGTTTGCCCTCCCTCCTCTGCCACCCGCTGCTGCCTCTCGAACCGGGCGCGGGTCCGCTCCCGACGGGACCTACAGCTCCATTGCCTGTTGCCATGCAGGGCCAGGTGAGCATGCGGCTCCACGCCACGCCTCGCCCCACCTCCGGCTCCCTCGGGTGCCCTGACACCCAGCAGCCTGGCGCCCGGCCCATGCAAAAGCACCATTTGCATATTAGTAACCGGGGAATGGATGAGTCCCTGCAGCGCTACCAGGGTGTGGGGTGGGGTGGGAAGGAGGCGGATCGCCCGCCCGCCCGCCCGCGCCGCCTCGATGAGCCCCGCAGCACCTGCGAGCGGGCCTGGCTGCTGCCCCGCGTAGCCTCGTGCTGCGGGGAGGCTGCGGGCATCGCGAGGGGTCGAGGCACGAGGTGGCACTCAGAGGGAAGCGGCACTTTGTGGTGGTTGTGTTGGGCCGCTTGCATGGGGCTGAGCACTGGGGGATCCGTGGAAGCGCTCGGCGTGGGATGGAGCGGTGCTGCACGCAGCTAGCCCTTCCCAAGCTGTTCTCCTTGCCACGAGGCTCGAGGAGAGGGAAGCAGGACCTCCTCCTCTCCACCGTGTCACGTCAGGCTCCAGGATTCCAGGGAAGCCAGGGAGAAAATCCCCTAGCTGCAGGCAGGCCGGCGCTCCATCCCATGACAGCACCAGCATCCCCCTGACCTGCTCAAACCATTCTATGATTCTATACCTGTTGTCTCTGTTTGCCCCCTGCACTGCCCCGATGCCTCCTGCCTTGCTTAGGGGTGTAAACCTCCCAATCTCCTGCTCAGCCCCTTCCTGAAAGCGTTAACAGGCTTTATCCATCAGAGCTGCCAGGTACAAGCTATCACACATCCATCTCTCCCTGCCTCGTGCACGTTCCAGGGCTCTTGGCTTTCCCACATGCTGCTCTCCCTCCCTGGAAAGACAGGTTTCTCCCAAGGGATGGGTGGGTGGTGGGCAGGCTCTCCAGGCTTCACCTCCACCCCAGTGTGAGGCTATGGGGCTGGAGGACCTCACCTTCATCCCAACTGTGGGGGGCTCTGGGGCTGGAGCGTGAGGGGACACCCATGGGAGAGGGCTGCAAGGATGTGCTTCAAAATTAAAAAAAAAGATGAGGAAAGCAAGAATAAAAATGGAGAGAGGAGGTTCCCAGGTTTGCAGGATGGAGTGACTGAAGGGAGATGGCTGTGGGCTGTTTTCAATGCTGCTCCAGGAAGCAGGAGGCGACACAGGTAGACTGTGCAGGACTTCTTCTCCTGGCCTTCTGCCACAGCTCTGTGGCACAGCCCCAGCTCAGCTGGACCCATGGGCACTTCTGGGCACTCTTGGGCACTGCTGGGCTGCTTGTGAGTGGCATCAGCGTGACCCCCATATCCGGGATTTCCCCATGTTGAAGCCTGATGCGATCAGGTGTCCGCACTGCGTCAGACGTGGGTTTGGAGGTGGCACTCAGCCAGCTGGAAGGGGTGCAGAGAAAGAGCTCCTGAAAGGCTGAGGGTCACCAACACACTCTTTTTCCCCATCTCAAGCACTCAAACACATTCCTTTGATGCTCTTTCTTTTTTTCCCTTTGCTCCCCAATGCTTCCCCCTTGCTCCAGAGCAGGGCAGCCCATCCTTATCCCCCCGGTGTCCCGCACGGCCGCACCGCTGTCACCGCACACCCCCCAGCCCGGGATGCTGGCCCGGCCATAGGCGGCCCCGCAGTGCCCTCTCCTGGTCCCAGCTGCTAGGCTCTGCTTTTTTTCTGGTTCTTATTCTGCGGTAGGTGGGACAGCGAGAAGGAAAGAAATCGTGTTTTTCTCCTCAGAAGCCCCTCATCTGGAGACCACTGCCAGGAAAGTACGTGACCTCGTGGTTAAGTCACCTGCAGCCGCCCTGAGATGTACAGACAGACAAGAGAGGGGAGCTGCAGCCCTAAGGACACCTTTCCCAGGCAAAGGCAGATTTGCTTTGACTCCATCCTGAGACAATCCCTCCTGGATGCCCGCAGATACGCTGCTGATAGAAATCAGCTGCACTCCCATTCCTTTCTTTCCTCCCCGTGAGCATCAATCAGGACCCACCGCCTCCCATCCTCACCACTTGCACACAGCCCACTCGTGCTCCCTCTCGGTGGGAGGGGAGCTCTGCAGACAGCACGGTCTGGGGATGGGGCTGCAAGCACGGGCTGTGGAAAGATGTTACAAAATCCCCCACGGCTTCTCCTATAGCTTTGAGGATTTATGTCAGAGCTCCCAGCCAGCTTGAGCCGCCTGTGTGCCAGGATCTGAGCCCAGCAAGGACGAGCAGGAACCCGTGTAACGCTGAGCACATCAGCAGGGGAAAAACAGCTCCAGCCTCCTTAGAAATCATGGGGAGATGCTTCGGTTGCTCAAGTGCAGAAGGGCTGAGGCTGCACAAACTCTGCCTCCGCCTGCACCACGCTAGGGGGAATCAGCACTCCACGCTTCTCCTGCGAGCAGCACGAGCTCCGAGCCGCCCCAAAACGCCGTCCTCCTTTCACCTCTGCTGCAGAGAGATGGATAAAAGGGGACCCCCATCCCTTCCCCGGGGCTGCTGGGCACAGACCCACATTCATACGCTCCTGTGGGGGAGAGGAGCAGACCCCAGCCTCCCGAACCCCATGACCCCATTGCTGCCCCTGGGCTCTGTTACATGCCCAGAGCTCAGGCTCGAAATTACAGAAGGAGCTGCAGGATCACACTGACGACCCGCCCCCAAAACCTCAATGCTCACAGTACAGGCTTGACACAACAGCCCTCAAGTCAAGATTCCAAACAGACAAGTGACACTGAGGTTACAACAGAGCTTTTCAGGCCAGGGATGCTTCAAAAAAAAAAAAAAAAAAAATATCAGTTTATTGTACCTTACAAATGATAAATAATTGGATTGCTTTTCTCTTTAAAAAAAAAAAAAAAATCATTCAAGTGTATCTTACTTCATGTTGCAGTATTAAAATACCTTTCCCTTCTCTCCCTCCCCTCCCCTTTAAGTAATCAATACAAAAATAATTGTGACCAATTTTTTTTTTTCCCTTTTTTTTTTTTTTTTTGTCAAAAAAAAAATCCTGGATTTTAGGCAAAAAGGCACACGATAAAAGGCTTCTCAGCAGGAGGCACAGGGCTTCCCTATAACCCCAAGAGCCCCTGTCTTCTCCCTGCTTGTTCTGAGTCGAGTGGAAGAACTCACAGCGCTCTGCAGCACTTTATGTCCAATGCCCTCCAGGTGTATGGTTGGCTTTGGCACCATCCATGCTCACACACAGGGCAAACCAAGGCACAGCAAAGCAGCACGGGCTGCCTAAGAGCTCCTTGTGAAGTAGGATGCAAGGCTGGGCGTAGATGCAGAATGTTATTTTCCCCTATCTGCAATGCCCATCTGGGATCGCCCCTGCCTTATAGTGCACTGTTAGGATGGCAGTCACACATTTCTGGATGTTTCTTGCTCCGTGGGTGAGGCATGGAACCAACACAAAAAGTTGGGCCTTCACTGGTCTAAGTGGGGGTGAGTTAGAGCCCTCATTACCAGCCCTTTGGGGCGGAAATAATTGCTGGGATACATCCCCCCATAGCACCTCATAGCCACAGGAAGGACATAGCAGGCGGTTGGATGCTAGGAAAGCTACAGGTAGGCTTTGGGTGGGCTTCATACCTTCCTTATTCAGGGTTTGTGGTCCCATAACTCAGCTGTTTTCCCATTGGGAAATGCTGTCACATCACCAGGAGGTGGCAAAGTCAGCAAAGGGCTTTTGGTGGCAGAAATGTAGGACAATCCGGCTCTGTGGGATGGCTTCTCCCCCTGCCCCAAAGCAGCCGTGGTGCTCACAACTGACCCCTTCACACCTGCTAGCTCCAGAGCAGGGCAAGGCACAGCCCTCCTGCTGCTTCAGGCCAGCAAGCCGTGCAGGACAGCATCACCTGCTGATCACAGCATGAGGCAGCATCAGGACGGGGGCACAGGGGGCCAAAAGAAAGGCACATTCACAGAGCTCTCCTGGCACAAGGCATCGCTGTAAACCAAATTCCTTCTTCAGAGCAGCCAGCTCCAGGAGGCCCTCAGCACTGCAAGCAGGAGGGCAGATGAGCCACTCCTTGACGAGGCCTGGCCCAGCTCTGCTAGGTCTCCTCATCCCAGAGACAGAGCTGCTTCTGCGGCACGTAGTAATCAAAGGTGTAGCCCTTCTGGCAGCTGCGGATGCCGCATTTGTAGGAAGAAACCTTGCCTGCAGCATCACGACTCTTGCAGTACTTGAGCATGCACGGGTACCACTCGATGCTCAGCGAGTAGCTGCAGATGCACGGCTTCCAGCGGTCCGTGCACAGCTTGCAGCGCTGCAGGTCGGGCAGGTCAGATGTCTGTGGCAGGACCTCGAACATGGAGCCGTCCATCCCTGCAGGACAAAGCAGGAGAAGTGCTCAGGGCACTCATGGCACCAACCCTAGGGTGGAGGAGGAGATTGAGGGCAGAGAGGGCGGCGTCGGGGGGTGTTCACCATGGGTGTGGGATGGGAAGCATGGGAGGAGAACGGGCAGTAGGGAGAACAAGCCAAAAGACATGAAGAATGTAAAGAATGCTTCTCTTTTGGGTGATGGACCAGGCAACACCTAATTAGGTTCACGAGGAGAGCAGCACTACAGCAGATACATGCTGAAGAACAGAAGAGTACAGCGTGGTGTGCACACACCACAACCATGCAACAGCAAACAAGAGCTGAAGCATTCCATGCCAACCACTGGCATCAGAGAGCACAACACCGTGCCAGCTCAGTGATGGGACCACTTCCAGCCCCAGCAAAGGAAACTTTTACCTTTCTCCAGCCAAAATTTGACATCTTCTTCTCGGGTATAAATTGCTTCTTTGGCCTCTGCGCAGACGTTGTGGATGTGAGAGCTCAGCTGGGCCCCTTTGCTGAAGTTGACAGCGACGTCCATGCTGAGATGCTCCAGGCCCCGCACCTCCTCTGCCTGCCGCACCGTCCTGGGGTTCTTCTGCAGTGGATGAGATCAGAACAACCTGAATCCTGGCTGCAGGAAACGATCCCTTGCAGCATGGCAGAATTTCATGCCAACTTAGGAAAAAGTACAAATGGATGCTCCCCTGTGAGCGCACCTGCATCCCATCTGGGGGGATGCCTCTTCAAAAAAAAGGCACTTAGTGATGTTGAAACTGACAATAGTTTATTACTGCTTTGATTCACCTGTGAAGATTTATCAGTGCTCTGTTGTGATGGATGCTCCCAAATCAGCAATTAAGTCAGTGGACAATGTTGGGCAGAGGTTTTTGTGGTGACAGCTCCAGGCATTCGCTCACCCTTTGACTCTGCCCAAATTACATCAGGCCTCTGGTTGGCTTTTTTAGTAGACCGGGATCGATGCTATGAACGACATTAGTTTAATACTGAGCCCCTTAGGCAGGACGGGAAGTCAAAGGTGGGTCTAACAGAGCCCAGCCATGGGGCAGCTGCATGGGAAGCCCTAAGCAACCCAGGATGGACCCCCAGGGGTGGGGGTTGGCTCCTACCTGTCGTAGCTTGGCCATGGACTCACTGGGGATGATCTCGTTGCGGTGGAGCCGTGTGACAAAGCAGAGTGCTTGGAACTGGCTCTGGCCCCTCTCCAGCTCCCCCAGGATTAAGGCACGGAAGATTTTCACCTCCTGACAAAGAGAGAGTTGGAGGAAAAAAAAGAATCATAGAGTGGGTCAGAGGCCTTTGGCACATAACAGGTGAACGGTGAAGGCAGGATCTTGCAGAAAGTGCCAGCCCAAAGAACACAGTCAAAGGTCTCATACTTCTGCTACCTGAGCTCAGGTAGCTTCCATCCCACCCAGGCCTGCAGTGCAGTAACAGTGTCTAAAGAAGTAATGGCTTGTTTGTCCCAGCATAGCAGGACAGGCTGCTCCCAGCTCCCACCCCACATCCCTTCCCCTTCAAGCAACAGCTGGGGCTCATCCTTCAACAAGCAAGGAGCTCATTCTGTCCCAGCAGGAGATGCTCACCTTCAAACCCACCCCTTGAGGCTCTCCCATTACAGGCAGAGGCTGCCATATGCCCACACTCCGCTCCAAGCTGTTTCCTTCACCCTTCAGCCTGGAAAAGCCTCATGTTGGCTCCATGTCCCTCCAGGAGAAAAGCCACTGACCTCAAGTAAAGCAGCGCCAAGTGCCACCAAGAGGGTTTCACTTCACCAGGCTGCAATAGTCTCGGGAGAATAAGTTTAAAGGGGAAAAGTGCCTCCTAGTGTTTCATCTTCAACCGTGTAAAGGAATAAACCATGTTAATGCAGCTGAAGCACACAGACCCCCTGACGCCACACAGGCAGTGTTAAACAAGTTCATTAGTGCTGTTAGTTTCTGTAACGTGGTCTGTCCTGCTCAGGGCCCCAGTGTGTGACCAGAAGGCAAGAGGAAGGGACGAGAGGAAGCACATCGTGTGCAGGAAGGCATGAGGGTGAGGGTGGAATGGGTGAGAGGACAAGACACGCTCAGTCCCAACACTGCACTGTACAACAGCACTACTGGGACTGGAGGACCTTTTTCCAAGCAACAGCCTGACAGGGACCAAAAAGTTCCAAAACTGCATCACAGTCCACGTTCTGTATCAAGAGAGGCCCATTTTTTCCCCTCCAAGCTACAAACTTCATGTGTTGTAACCAAAGCCCTTTGGAAGCAGCTGGTCACAGCTCCCATCTGCCATCAACTAATAATAAATATATCCCAGGTCTTTGGTACAGCAAAGGTCCTCATTTGGCCAATAAACTAATAACAAGCTGGGATCAAGCATGGTCAAAACCTGCACCAGCTTTTGTTCAGCAAATATCACACAGTCATCACCTCCACGCATCACTCCAGATGAGCGGTCCCAACTTCCGAGAACAAATTACTCATTTCTGGAGCCAACAGCACGTGGAACAGGAATGAAAGTCGTGAATTGTTAAAGCCAGAAGGAATCCATTACGATCAGCTGCAGCTGACCTTCGGTCAATAGTTTTGGCATCTCACATACATGGCTATGCCAAAGTGCTGCCTTCTGGCCCCTGGGCTGTGCCTGCTGGATGGCCATCAGGTCACGTTCTTCCAGCCCTCCTGCCCAAGAGGAAGGGAGCCTCTCTGCGGCTCCAAGCCACGTCCCCTCCAAGGTTTTCTCCACACCAGGTCATGCAGGCCAGCATTTTCTGCCTTCCCTGCCCAGACAACAAAAGCATACACAATTCAGCACGCATCCCAAAGCGCTGCCATCAGCACTGCGCTTCCCGCCCCAGGACAGGGGAACGGATGTTGCTGGATGCATCTGTTGTGCTGAAAACTCAGTGCAAAAAGCAGGAATCAAAGGGGATTTGGAAAGAAAGAGATACCGATTGCTTCTGCCCACAAACACCAGGCTGTTTTAATCACTGCCTTTAGTGCTCCTGGGTTGACTGACACCTCTGTGCAGACATGGGAAACATCTGAGAGCGCGGCGTAGCCTGGGAGGCAGCAGCAGAACTCAAAGCTGCTGCGTTCTCCAGGGTCTTACAACAGCATCTGAAGGCATTTCATTTAAGTACAACAAAAATAAAATAAAATAAAATCTAAAGGAAAGCAAAAATACCATGAAAAAAAAGATAAGTTGGGCTTGTTTAAGTGGCTGGGGTTACGGCTGAAGCAGTGCAATGGGAGAATAAGAGAGCAAAACATCCGAAACTTGACACTGACCCAAGAAAAACCCAAACTGAAACATTCATGGAAATGCACACGAGATTGCTGCTGAGTCAGAACTTTTTGACAGCTTTAATGGGGACAATCCCCCCTGAGACAGTGGCACTGCAGAAGGAGCCCCATCGCTGCATCTGGTCCAGCTGTGCTCCTCTGCTACAAAGCATGGCCAGTGCCTGAGCCCGGCATCTCTTCTTCACCTATGGATTTAGTCTGACTTCACTCTGCACCATCAGCATTGGGTCTGGAAATAGCAGACAGGAACAGGTATGCTCTGCATTAGGTCTGGAAACCTCAAGTGGACGCAGGAGATGAATGACAGCGCAGGACTTCCCAGCCTGGGGGTGATTTTTGCAAAACGGGAGGATGTTGAGAAACAGAGGTCCAGGTAACCCTGCAAAAATTCTTGGTGAGGGTTGGGGGGATGGAGAGAAAAGCACAGAAAAGTGGTTCTGCAGTGAGGGTAAGCTGGAGGAGAGATGAGAGAAGAGGAAGACAGCAAAGACCAACGGGAACTTGAGAGGCAGGAGGGGAAGTGGATGCTGACCCATCCTTTCCTCCACCCCAGGTTCTCCTTTCCCAGCTCATCTCCTCCCATCTCTTCCCGTGCCCCTGGGCTCCCCACCTCCCATTACAGCCCCTTGTGCTGAATCAGAGCCTCCGCGCCCGGCTGCCCACGTACATCAAACAGCAAAGGCAGATTCTTATCTCAACCAAACCTTCCACCAGCCCTGCTGACGCTGCTGCGGTCAAAGCCTTCAACCCACAGAGACCCCAGGGAGGGGATGTGCCTCTGGTGTCCCCAGGGTGCTGGCCATTTCCATCCTCCAGTGGCTCAGCTCAGAGAGTTCCTTGGAAATACCTCAACCCAACAAGAGCTCCTTAGGTTGCTCTCCCTGCCCTTGCTCTGATAAAGCAAGAAGTTCGTCACACCAAAAACATGCCACGCTTTTCACATGGAAAGAGCCACCAAAGGGTTTCCTGCTCCCAGAGAGCCCTTCCCTCCCCAGGCACCTCACCTCGTTCCCACCAGGAAGAGCAGGAGAAATCAGTGCCAAGGTCGGTAGCCAGCCAAGGCAACCCAGTGCACCTTGAATTCTGGGTTTCTGCAAAATTTCCCAGCAGGGAACAAGCCCCGACAGAGCATTGCCTCTGCAACACAGGGACTCTCCAGATGAACTCATCACGGGGGCGTTGAGAATGGTTGGCCCCAACCCGGCTACAGTTACAGCTATTGTTTGGCTTTGGACAGGACGGTGGTGCAGCAGGGAACAACCAGTTCTGCAGCTGCAGCATTGGGGGAACCGCAGCCTGGCAGGGCATGGGGAGAGCAGCTCCTCATCCCTAAAGGAGACAGAAAAGCTGCACAGCCAGTTCCCTGCATGCATGGAAGCAACTTCCAGCGAAGAGTTAGACTGCGTAGAAGTGCAAAGAAATCACGCAGCTTCCTCCCTCCCAGCGCTGACCCCCACCAGCTCCTCCAGGGGCTGCCATCTGGGGTGTGGGAACAATTCCACCTCCATTTCCAGGCTGGATCCTGCAGAGACATACGAGCCTGTGTGGTCCAGATCAGAGCCCGGCGTCTCGGCTTCACGTGGAGTGGAGCAAACCAGTTCTCAGGGAAATAAATTATTTCAGTGCTTTCCTCCCCCCGAACCATTCAGCGTTCCTGCCAAACTTCTCTCCCCCAGGGACATCGGCGCTGCTGAGGGATCTGGTTTTGTCTACGCAGGGTGGGGGGCACAGGCATAGGGAAGCTGTTGCTGGGGCACCAGGAACCCCCAGCCCCACATCCCCCCCATTGCCAGCAGTCTCTGCTGTGGTCATGGCCCTGCCTGCAGAGCCCCGGGGAACTGCTAGAGCTGGCCAGAAAGTTGTTGTGCTTGTAAAGCACAGCTCTGCAGAGCGTGTGTTATTGCAGCCACGCTGGGGGGGCAGCCAGCTGAGTGACTCTGGTTAAGAGAGGATTATGGTTTAACCCCTCTTCTACCAGAAGGCACTTTGGTGATCCACCCTGAAAGCTGACTTTTCCAGCTCTGCGCCCTGAATTCCAGGAGCATCCTCCAGTTCTACATCCTCACGCTTGGCACTGCCATGTGAGGGCTGCCCAAAGACAGCTCGCTCTCAGAAGCCACTTCAGAAGCCACTTCAGAAGCCAGATCCCGCCCCAGCAGCAATATGCCTGGGGCTGTGCAGGAGCAAAGGGCAGAGCTCCTCCTGCAGCCACTGCATGCAGCACAGCCACTTCCCTGCACTCAGCCATCATCTCCACCAAACGAGGATTCTCAGCCACCTCATTACACCCCAGCATGTTTGGCTCTCACCCCACATTGCTCCATCCCTCCCAGGGAGAGTTAGAAAGACCCCTGCTTATCTAACAGCAGGCATCGGCAGCATCTGCCCCAGTGGGGAACAGTGAATACATTCAGTGAGCTCTCCTAGGAAAACAGAGGAATTTGGAGGTCCCTGGTCCATCCTGCCTGCTAACCAACTCCTATGAGTAGCCAACAGCAGGTATTTCAGATGAGAGTGAAGCACAGCAACAGAGCTGGGTGATTCTTTCTAACTCATCCCATATAACTAGACCACGTTCATCCTACCCATGGACTAACTTTCCTTATATACATACATTTGGTATCTGTACAGAGGGCAAGAGGCAGCTTTCCACATTTTACAGATGCCATCTCTGTATGGATGCTTTCCTACATCCCCTGGTCCTTTAGCACCTAACAGGATGGGCCTCAACTTTAGTAACAAAGGAACCCAAAGGGACCAGCAGCAAAAGGGTTACAACACCAACAGCCATGCTTTCCCCCTTGTGTTTCCAGCACCATTTTTCCAGCAATCAGAAGGAAAAAGAAACTTCTCCGTATCTTCGTGCTGACCTTGGGCTAGAACCACCCACTTTGTTCTCAGGCCACTGTTTAACAGCTGGCACAGTCATGTTTTTGAAATCAGACACAACATTTCGAGTTGCTGTCTCCCCTCCATCCTTTCTGCAATAAATTTTGCGCCTTACAGCACAAAAAGTTGGCGAAGAACCGTTCTCATCACATCCTTCCAAACTGCCAGAAAAGAAATGGGATTTTGCTATTGCACATTCAGTCTCAGGTTGGGGTCCCACTGAGCAGTGCCTAAAGGAACGAGGAGAACACCGTGGTTTGCTCTGAGGACACAACTCCTCCAGGTTCAGCTTTGAAGGGGTGGAAGAGAAAGGCTAAAGCCCATCTGTGGAGCACTGCTCCAGCCCCACTCGGCTTCCAGCAGAGCAAAGAGCTGAGCCATGATCTCACTGCTCCTTTCTTGTCCAGCCCATGGTCTAACAGCAATTATTTGTCAGCAAAAGAAAAAAAATAAGAAAGAAAGATGTGCCTTTGGACTGCTCCTCTACAGTTTAAGCCAGAGAAGTGGAAAAGCATTTGTGGAGAAACCCAGCAACCCAAGCACAGCACGACCACACAGTCCAGCTTGGGAAACCTGGCTTTACAATCCCAGCTGCCTTCACGGACAGCCTGCAGACCTTCTCTCCAGAGAGAAGTTGTATCACGCTGGAGAGATGAGCACCAGCACAGAATAGGGAAATGCCTGTGTGCAGCCAGGGGAACAGGTCAGCAGGGGATGCCTGGTCGGGCAGCTGCTTGCTCACATCATTACTCACTGCTCCACACAATCATCTCCTCCACGTCTTGTTGGCTTTCTTCAGCTTTGCTCCAGCAAAGCCATGAAATAGAAACAGCCTGTCCCTTGCTGTTCTAAAGCTGAAGGTTGGGAACAGGCTGCACCAGGGCTGCTGCTTGCAAAGCTTCCAGGGAGCACTGCCTGTGCATCTCCACCAGGAGCCAAAGGCATGGATGGAGCTAAGGACTTAATGGCACAGATACCTTCAGAGAAAAGCTCAGCTATAAGCAGGGTGAGAGCAGGAGAAGAGTCAACACGCACCCCATTGGGTTTGTAGGTGAGATTTGAGGGCAAGACCCTGCATGTGAAGTGAAAAGAGCTGGAAGGGTCAACAGCTCAGGCCATCAGAGCTCCCCGTGTCACATCCCAGACCCCCAAAGGACCGACCTAAAGCTCTGTGCAGAGTTTGGAATTCCCTCAGCCAGGAATGTGCTGTGGTATGCAGTTCTACAATCTGGAGGCTTAAAAGCCCTCCTGGTGTGCCATGTTTTCTTGTAATTTATTTCCCCCCCCCTCACAAGAGCCATGGGACTGTTTCCTTGCATATGTGCTAGTGTGCACGCTGTCCCAATTCAGCATGGATTCTACTGACATCTCTCGACTCTGCAGACAGCAAAACACCATCAAAGGGACCAAAAAGGTCCACCAAAAAGGAAAAGAGGCTCCAGGGGAGTCCCTGGGAGAAGGCTCCAAGGTTCTCAAGGGCTCAGAGCACCACTCCTGCCTACCTCCTGGCTTTGAGCTTCCTCTTGCTGCAAGACAAAGTCCACCAAAGCAAACAGTGTGAGCAGAGGGCTGGAACAAGATAACATCACGGTGCTACCTGGACAGCTGTGCCACTGACACGGCAGCACACAGCTCGTCCCTGGGCAATAGGAAATCCACTGTATCCAGCTTGTTAAGCTCTGCTGCGCTGGCTCTGAAGTTCTCATCTCCTGCTGAGAAGCGTGGGATCTGCAGCTTCGGCTCTGTGAGCATCACCTCCCTGCAGAGAGGCCACAGGGCCTGGGAGAGGGCTTGGAGGAGAGGGCTGGCAGTCCCAGGTTGTATGGGAAGTGCTTGGCTGGCAACAACACACACACACGTGCTCTCAAAGACAGCAGCCATCCACCTGAGGAACCAGCCGCACCCCATATGTGGCATGGAGAGAGATGCCCTGGAGACATATGGAACATGCTCAGCCCATGCAGGAGCCACGGTCTGGAGCTCTCCCCATCACACAGACACTCTCCTGCCCTGACTGCTCCATGCCCCACTGCAGCTGCCAAAGCCGTGCATCTCTCAGCTCAAGCAGGGAGAAAAAGACCTGCTGCACTCAGCTGGGCACAGAGCAGATGTTGCTGCTCATCCCACTGCAAACTCACCACCTCCATTCCCCACACAGGCAACCCAGGCTACAGGTGAGAGTGTCTGCAGGGCACAGAGCTGCACACGCAAAGGTGCTCCATGCAGGCTGCTAACAAAGACCCAGCAGTGCCTGCGGGTAGATGGAGGACCCTTCCTCCTGCATGCACAGGAGCCCACATTTCTCAGAAGTGGTTACTGTAGAATGGTTTGAGTTGGAAGGGACCCTCAGAGGCCACTTGGTGCAACTTCTCTGTAATTAACAGGGGCACCCACTGCTCCAGCAGTGCCCAGAGCCCCGTCCAGCCTGACCTCGGCTGTCTGCAGGGATGGGGCACTACCACCTCTCTGAGCAGCTTGTGCCAGTGCCTCACTGCCTGCAAAGAACTTCTTCCTTATATCCAATCTAAACACTCCCTGTTGTAGTTTGAAACCATAACTCCTTGTCCTAACAGATTTGCCTTCTGGACCCCCAGCCAGACTTTACCAGGAGGAACAAAGTCACATCCCACAAAACTCAGCACCAGAGCCCCGATCCGAGCTAAACTCAACCAGGGCTAATGGTCCCAAGTGCAGCCCTCTGTCTCCCAGCTAAGAATCACCGCGGGCGGCAGAACGCACCGTGAGTCGTTCGCCACGATCGGACCAAGGGAGAAAACAGGCTTTCAGATCACACCCTCCCCTCGGGGAGAGCAGAGCATCCCCGAGAGCGCCTTCCCGGAGCACGGGGAGCGGGCAGATCCCCCCACCTCACCTGTCTGAAGTCGGCGGTGAGACCGATGAGCGCCCCGTCGGTTTTCCGCAGCTCCAGGCTGATGCAGTCGGAACCGCTGTCCGCTTGCAGGCTCTCCTCCGTCACCTGCCCGCCGGGCAGCCGCACCCGCACCCGCAGCTCAGCCCTGGCAGCGGGGCCGGGTAGCGGGGCTAAGGCGAGCCAGAGCAGGGCGGGCAGCGCCGGCAGCCGGGGGCCGCGCATCCCACCGCGCCTTCCCGGGGCTCAGCGCAGAGCCGCGCGGCCGCCGCCCCCGTCCCGCATCGGGCGGAGCGGTGCGGAGCGATCCCCGCTCCTCCGCAGCTCCCCTCGCCCCCCCCGCCCCCCGGCCGCACTTCCTCCCCCAGCGCGGAGAGCCGAGCCTCGGGCCCGCAGCACCGCCCCGCCGTTAAAGGGCCAGTGCGAGCCGCAGCTGCTCCCCAGCTGGGCTGCGGGGGGAGGAGAGAGGGAGGGGAAAAGGGGATTAAAAAAAAGGCAGAGAGAGCCCGAAGGCAAAGAAAGTAGCGCTGTCCCAAGCCCCGCTCCCCTCTGTCGGGAGGATGGAGAGGCATCTCCAGCAGCACCAGGGCAGCTGCAGGGCTCTCCTGTGCTTTTTTTTTTTTTTTCCTTTCTTCATGTTTTCTCCTCCCTGACAAATAATTGAACACAAAGGAATGGGGAGGCCAACACGAAAAGCAAAGCCCAGGGCAGCAGTTTGCACCGACGCACACAACTCAGAGTCCACTGAACACACGGTGGCTGTGAATCAAATAGCGTTGACGTGGCTGCTGAGGCTCTCCCTGCATCCAGGCAGCACGCCGGAGGTATTCCCACCCCGAGGATGCAACGCAAGGCACTTCAGCCCCTCTTCCCATCACTGGGTCACTCCAGGCTGCAGCCACGAGGCCCCAACCTGCCCTGCACCCGCTGCTGCAATCGCTTCCAGATGGGCAGATGCCGATGAAGGGCCCCTTTGATTTCCAAAGGTCGCTCTGCAAATGCAAAGGTCACAGCGGCAGCAGGATTGGGGTCTGAGAGAAACAGCTTTGCGAGGAAAAGCACAGAAATAAATAGAAAGCGCTGCTTTAATCCACGCTTCCAGTTGCAGCCCTTGCATTGTCACAGCCTTGCTTTGAACAAACTGTGTCCTCAAAATACTTTTGAGGACAATAACGGTGCAAAGAAATGAGAGTCGAGAAGGAGAGAAAGTTAAGAGGTGCAAAGAGGGGAGAAAAGAAATGGTTCAGCTCAAACACAAAAAGAGAGGGGGGTTCTCAAAGTGGAACCGTGCAGCAAGGCGGCTCTCCTGGACAAAAGCTGCAAAGAAGGCCCCACTCCTGCTATTTCTTCAGAGGAGATTATGCAAAAAGACAGGAGGACCCCAGCAGGGGCTGGAAGGAAAAGCGTTGTGAGGTCAGCAGGCACAAATAACCCTTGGAACATGCCCAGTGTGAAGGGCTGTGCTCTGCTAAAACCTGGGAGCAGCTTCCCCATCGCACCAGGGTCACTTCGGGTCCAGCAGTGTGCAGCCCAGCACTGGAGTGTGGCACAGTCCTGTGTCCATGCTGGAGGATAGCAGGGATGAGGATGCATCCATCCCTCCTCTGTGCAGCTGTGAGCTCCTGGCTGCAGGTTTCAGCAGTGCCTGCTGTGTACCTGGACCACAGGATGTGAGGGGGAATTCAGGGCTCTCCTTCCCTGTAAAGTTGGCGTGGAGTAAATAGGATCAATTTTCCTCCTGGTATCCTCCCAAAGCATGGGAAATGAGAAAAGAGACCATCTCAGAGGGCTCCTTCCAGTGCCCAGCACCTTGCCAGCAATGCTGTCCTCCTGCAATGAGACTGAGGCACAAACAGACCCTGAACGTGACCTGGGAATGGAAGATCTGATCCCAGCACCCATGTGAATAGACAGAAAGCAGCCAAGGAGCACAGGAGAGAACAGCTTGCTGAGATTCACCATCAGCAGAGCAGGGTAAGGTGACTGCAGATCAGTGGCCATAAAGGGCAGCTGAGAGGATTAAGTACAGCTTAAAGACTGTAGGACAGGTCCTGGTGGCCAAAGCAAGGCTTCACTGGTGTTGGCCTCTTCTGACTTTGCTGTTGGTACATCTGAAGGGCTGCCCCCCATCCACAGTCTGTGTGCTGAGCTGTAGGAAGACGAAGCATGCCTGGCAGCTCAATGCTCCCACTGGGTTGCTTATAGTTTTACTGAATGTTAATGATCCGGGCCAAGAGTTTCTGGTATGTGTGCTGCAGCCTTTTTACTGGGAGGAAATTTCCATTAAAATGCCTCAGCCGTGCCTGCAAACTGGTTTAAGGAAAAATGTGCCGTTAAAAGAAAACATTCTCCATGCTCTGCTGGGATGATCCAACAGTGCTTGAGAGCAGAGGATTACAGGCTGACACAGCTTCACCTTGGGGCCTGGGATGCAGCTTTGGTCAGCCCCAGCTGAGCAGCAAATCTTCATTCCCCCTTCCTCACCTCGAAACTTGAAGTCCAGCGTCATGTCAGCACCTTGGAAAAGCAGGAAGGGATTTGTACCCACTCAGATCCAGGCTCAGACAGCTGTTGCTGCAAAGCTGAGAGCCTTAGCAAGAGAAAAAGAGAAGTGGAGAGCGTGAGAAGTCCTTCAGCATCCCACACAAGGTTCTGTGGGCAAGAGCCCTGCCTTTGCCACATGCAAATGCACCAGGCAAACAAAAATGTGCTGCCAGCCCATTTTCACCACTCACCACCCACTTGCTGTTGTGCACACGCTGTCAGGCTGGGCCAGGCATAAATACCTGCAGCATCTTCCCTTCATCCATTCCAGGAATACACCTGCCCAGCCCCTTGCCCTATGTTAGAAAACTCCTCCACCTTTCAGTCCCAAAGATCACACTCCGCAGCCATCCACTGCAGTTAGGATGCTTCTCGCCCTTATCCCTGAGAAGGAGAATGAAGGCCACTTTTGCTTGCTGTTTCACCCCAGTGTGAGTAATCAGTCAATACTCCAGAGCCCATTAGCATCTGAAGGTTTACCCTCCCATGGAGGAACAAGCAGTAATTATTACTACTTTCTCATCAACTTACAGTAAGTCTCTGTGGCCAGTTTTCTTATTACGAGCACGAAACCAAAGGATTTAACACACCACAGCAGCAGCACCAGCAATACATCAAAGAGCAGTGATGTTTGCTGTGAATGAGCTGCTTATTCTAAGAACCAACCCCAGGAGCTCAGCAGGGAGCTGGGCATCCAGAAGAGCAGCACCGTGCTGAGAAGTGCAGCCTCCATTTCCTTCCCATTTGGATGGTCCTGTTCTCCTCTCCCACCTGGTTGACTCACCTCAGCACAGCCTTGGCTTATCTACCCACCCCTACTTAGGGATGCTCTATCCCACCAAGCTTGCTCCATGCCTAGGGCTGCCTCTATGTGTGACAATGCTGCCCTATTCATCCACTTGTCCCCTGTTCCAGGTGCTCAGTAGAATAGTGCAGCTCCTGGCTTGAACTTAAATGGAGCTGTAGGGCCAGTGGGAAGAGGGTGTTTGGGGCAAGGCCTGGGGAGGCTCGTTAGGGTAATTAGTGCCTGCTGGAGTGCTCAGAGCCAGCTGTTCTAAGTCCCCTCTGAGGCAGAGCTTAGATAGAGTCCCTTTTCTTCCAAGGGGATGCAGCAGGCTGTGTGTAATGAATTGGACATTGCTCCTGCGTGGTCAGGGCATGGAGGGGGATGGATGCAGACATCAAAGCCTTGCATCCACCTGTCTTCTCAGTGCAACAGGTTTGAGGCTAGATTGCAGACCAGACCAGAGCAAAATGAGATCCTGATCTCACCCATGCTTGGAAAGCATGATGTGCTTTGGAAGGGTGGCAGACAGGGGCTGGGCAGGCTTCCCCACGGTCCTGGGGCCACACACGTCTCTGGGAGCTCCTCCAGCAGCACTCACAGTCCTGCAGAGCTTTCAGCAGGGCATACACTGCAGTTAGCCCATCTAGAAGGCTGCAGAGCTCAGCAGGGCCCCTGGAAACATCCCGAGTGCTCAGTGCCCTGGGCAGGCTGCTCACCCAGCACATCCTGAGCCATGCAGCCTTAGGCTGGGCTGCTTGCCCGTGGCTTGCCAGGCTTTCCATCCCCTGCCCTGGCCCCATTGGGTTTATTTCCCTTGCTGGACTGCACGCACAGAGCCAGGCAGCTTTTCCTTCCAGCACTTTGGCTGGGTGCTTGCACAGCCTGAGCTCAGGACAGTGGTGCAAGGGGAAGGACAAACAGACCTCAGTTGTGCTCTGAAAACACACCTTGTCCAGAACGGCCTCAGCAACATCAGTCTCCAAAACGAAAACCAACCAAGCACAAGTCTTTGCTGCTTCTTTCTCATCTTATTTTCACCACCATGAATTTCAGGTAGAAGTGGTATAACTGAGGTCAGGGATCAGGCCCAAATGTGCTGCCTTGATCTATTTAATCTCCCATCCTTTGTTTTCATTTTCATGCCAAACCCCACTTTTAAACGACATGAAAGAATCATCAGTGCTTTTTGAAGTGTTCAATCAGGGCAGCTCTTTTTGGGGATGTGAACGCATAAAAATCAGCTTTTTCCCATTGATCCCAGCACCAGAGAACTAATAAGCCTCAGGGAGAGTTAATTAGTTTGGGTTTTGCCAGTCCTCCAAACTGTTGACTAAATCCCAGCTCTACCTGGGAATATTGCTGCAGACCTATGGCTTGGTCTGAAGCTCTGGGAAAGGATTTGCAGCTGCGGTGTTCGGCAGAGATCTTACAGTTACAGCAGTGCATCAGGCTCCGAGTCATTTGTCGTTAATTAGGAGTTGCTCAGCATCCCTTTGGAGCATTCCCCGCTGCCCCTGCTGAATGCCCTCCTTCTCTCAACAATTACATAAAGCAAGCTGCTGAATGCTGTTTGAAAACAGCTTTACTGTCTTAAAACAATGCCCAGCATCTATCTCTGACCTGCTTACCACGCTGCTCTGTGTCCAGGGCAATTAAAAGGGTGAGGAGCACAGCAGCCAGGCGTAATTAAATGAATGGGGCCCAGTGGCAGAGCGTGGGGAGGGCAATGGAATGCTCAGACCTCTGCAGCCCATGCTGCGGATGCAGCCCCTCTTCCAGAGATGCTGATGGCCTAATTAGATGCACATTAATTGAGTTAGCCACTCGTTTGTGCAGCTGCTGGAAGGGCAGAGGATGGGGAGGTGGCTAGCAGGCACAGTGGGGACGGGTTGGACTTGATGAGCTTAGTGATCAATTCCAAATGTTCTGTAATGGTTCTGTGGCCCTTGTCACATCATTGGGCACACAGTAAGCATCAGGGTCTCACTGCGTTTTGGGCAAGGAGAGGGCCAGGAGGTTGGACTGGGTGAGAGCTCAGGGTGCATCCAGCCCTGCCCAACTGAGTGCTGATGGCTGGAGGGGTTCACAGGAATTCATTTCCAGCAGCTAAAACTGAATGCACCCGGCCCACATCCTGCCCTTCAACAGAGCCCCAAATTGCCTCCAAGTGGGAAAGCAGCCGAGCATCCTGCTGTGAACACCTGAAACAACAGCCCTCAGGGAACACCCACTGACCCCTCTCAATCCCAGCTTAGCTTTCACCCCGAAGCACATGGATGTAGATCCCTTCCAGCTGATGTGATCAGAGCTGGGCAGGAGCACAAAGCCATGTCCTCTGTGGCTGTTATTGGGAAGCACAGGCTACGTTCTGCAAGAGATCAGCTCCAATGAGGCTCCTTGATTATGGCACAGGGAAAGGCAAGCTTGGAGCCTCCATCACACAGCTGCACACTGCACAGGAAGGAATAGGAAGAGCATCTTGCTAACTGGACTCTCGTTGATCCAGTAGGTGAGATGATCTCCAATACATTCATGCTGGTGTTGGCTTGGAAGAGGTTAATTTAATTTATGGTAGAATAATCCTGTTGGAAATTAAGGGGAAAGAAAGCAAGCTCTGAGTTCTGGCTTTGTGTAACCTAGGCTGACCAAAGCCTAGATAAAGCAACATTGGTGTTGAGTGAAGCAATACCCTTTGAAAGAAAAAGGATGCGAATCTCCCGTGCAAGACAAGCTAAAAGAGAGATTATAAATCTAAGTGAAGCCCTCAAAGCCTAAAGAGATATAAATCTAATTAAAGCGATATAAATCTAACTGAAGAAATACACTGTAAATCCAGCCAAAATGATATCCATCTCAGGAAAGTAATGCAAATGCACCAGAAACACCATAAATAAAAATCCCAGCAGTGCAGAAGATGTAATGGAAGCAACGTGAAGCTTATGCCAAGCGATATAAATGCAACACAGTGGTACAAAACTAATTAAAGCGAGGTGTAAAATGGACATTTTGAATAGAACCGTGGCCTACAGGAGGAGAATGGTCGGAGAGAGTGATGGGGATGGGATCAGGAGTGAGAAAACCGCCTGCAGCTACAAAGAACAACCCCAGGTTAATGAGCTGCTGTGCCTTGGGGCGATCTGCAGTTGCAGGCAGGGTCAGGAAAGCGGCTCTGAGCTCCACTCTGAGTCACAATTGCTTCTGGCTCATGGGATGTGAATGGCAGATTGCAAAAGGGGAGAGCTGACACGGGGCAAAAATACAGACAGTGCTCATATGGACACACGGATCCCCCAGATATTTCATATTTGGGGGATGTCCCCCCCACTATCAGCAGTGAATACCTCAGCCCCATTTTGCTTCCTTTGATATCCATAGTGGATGACCAAAGCTGTCCCAAATCTGTGCACGCACAGAGAGAGAGACAACGGTTGATGTTTTTCTCCTAAACTGATCGAAATCTGCTTGGTTGTTTCCACTTCCATCCACACTTTCACATAAAACAGATTCCTAAGGAGCTTTTTGGCTTTCATTTGAGTGAGTTAATAATTGACCTAATGTGACCACGAGGCAAATAAATAATAAGGCTGCTGCTTGCCTCCAAAAACAGTCAGATATGCTCAAAATTCTCTCTTATGCTAAAAGAAAGCTCTTTCCTATCATTCTGAATAATGAAATGTCCTCGGTTCAGCTTTACTGTTGAGCTTTTCCCTTTCAATCTCATTCCAAAGCAAAGCGCCATATGTTTTATGCTTAGGATTTCAAGATTTTCTCATGCTTGAAAGTCATTTGGCATTTGAGCATCTGCAGTGGTCTGAATTTCATTTTTTTCCAGACTAAAGGGAAATGTCTATTTTGTGCAAGCTTACTGAAAAGCAGCATCCCTCCACCCCAAGCCCCCAACCCCAGCAATCTAGGTTACAAATCAGCCTGGAGGGAAACGCAAATATTTTTCTTGCAGATTTAGCTGGAAACGTTTCCCATGCTTTCCTGGAACATTCTGCAAAATGAGGCAGTTTGCTGGACTGACAGCCACACTGCATCAAATAGCATTAAAAACAAACAAACAAAAACACCCAAGCAACAGGTTAATCAAAAGCAATTCACTTCTCTACGGACAGATGCATTCTGTATCATCTCATCTCATGTAATTTTAAAGCTTGTTGAAAACAGTCTTTGCAGCAACATAGCAAAGCCAAGTGTGTCGTAGAATCATAGAATCATTAAGGTTGGAGACTGCTCAGATTCCCAACCCATCCCACCGTGCCTACTGACCACATCCCCCAGTGCCACATATCCTGAACTCCTCCAGGGATGGAGTAAGTTCCCCCCCCCCCCACCTCCCAGGGCAGCTGTACCACTGCATCACCACTCTTTAAGAGAAGAAATCTTGCCTAATACTCAACCTGAACGTTCAGCCTACTTCCCCTCTTGCAGCTCTCTGAAGCCAGTCAGGGGAACTGCTCTTAGCACTGAATCAGAGACACCACAAGTGAACACAAGACCAGGAGCTGCCCAGCGCCCCCTCTGTGCCATCATTTTCCCAGTGCCTTCTCCATCCCTCCCTTTGGGAGCAGCCAGGCAGTGCTGGGAGCTCAAACACAACAGGACAAAGCAGGGATGCTTCCAGCTCACCAAATGATCACAATGTTGGCTGTTGTAAATCTTCACTGGGTGCTGCCAACAAGGCTGGAGATGACAGAAAGAAACCCCCCACATGCCTGCTCCTATCCCAGCCCCACTGCTTTGGCTGTGGCTGCTGTTATCACAGTGCTGTTATCACAGTGCATGGCTCATCCCTTTTCCCCATCTCGGGGTCCCAACATCCCCGCTGCAGGGAGGTGGAGGCAGGCCAAGGGACAATCTGTTCCTCATTGAGGTCATCCTGCAGCTCGCTGCTGATGTGGCATTTGGGGGATGGAGTGAAGGAAAAGCTTTCCTCCCTGCCTGGCCTCAGTTCAGCGCTCCTGGAGGACTGATAAAGCACGAGGCCAGCAGAGAAACCCAACTCTGATAGGTAACCCTCTGTCCTTTCCCACTCACAGCTCCCAGCCCCATGGCCACGAGCCACAGATCTCACCAGCAGTGCACACCACCGAGGCTCCTAGGAATATTTTCCTCCTCAGCCTTTCTGAGGTCCTTTTCTGGTTTTGTGTCTGACTATTTCAGACAAACTTCTCCCCTGCCCCAGGCTGGTAGCTTCCCTTCCCTACAGAGCTGCTGTGTCACTTTAATGGCCCTGCATGATTAAGTGCAGCTGCTGATTCCTGTTGGGTTCTCGGATTCTGGTGAAAAATCACAGCTGGCTGAGAGCTTTCTGTGGCTCTGCCTCTCCACCCACCCCATAGCAGGGGGAAAGCAACAGTGTACAAGCTGGGAAGCTTTGTCCTCCCCCCAGTGCACGACAGGCAAGGTGTTCTGCTAACTTCCAGGACCCCAAAACCTAAAGAGATTTAGCTCCAGCAGTTACTCTCCAGCCCTGAACTGATGGAGCTGCTCTCAGCTCTGCAGAGGGAATCACACACGCCCAGCTCTTGGGGCAGGGTTGCAAGAGAAAGAGAATCCCCGTCTGGGTTGAGGCCACAGCGGGGTCAGGGCAGCCCTGTCTGTGTCAGAGGGAGAAGATAAGCAGAGGGAGGCAGTGCCTGGCACGGTGCTCTGCCTGCTCAAAGCTTCTGGGGTACAGCATCCCCACGGTACAGGGGCTGCACTGATGAGAAGCTGCCCCCAGCAGTGCTGGGTAGGTTTGTGCCCTTACTGGCAGCACAACTGGGCTTGTGGCAAGGACGTGTCATCTTCCTGCACAGAGATGCTCCTGCCAGCTGCCCTAGCAAAGCAATGCGGGGGTTTCCCTGGGCTCCCATGGGGAGAAGACAGCCCCAAGTGCATTGGGTGAGGGTTGACCCTGCTGCCCAGCTCTGGGAAACCACCCCTGATTCATGATTCACACTGACTGAGCACAGAGAACAGAGCCTCCTACATGCTCAGCCCGGCTGAGGTTGGACACGGGGGAGGCAGCATGTGTGGGGGTGAGTTCCCCTTCCCGGTATGAAGGAATGAGATGCAGACAGAGCTGAGTCAATGTGGGGTCAGCAGGGTGAGATCTCACATCCCTCAGCCTCCTCCCACGTCCCTGCCCAGCCCTGACCCAGCACCCGCGGGTGCTCAGCCCCCTGCCTTCCCTCTTTCTCTCTGCAGCCTTCCCCGAAACCCTTCCCTGCAATCACGTGGCGAACATGGCTTCATTTCAAGGGACAAAGTGCAGGAGTTTCTCATTAACAGGGAATGAGAGCTGCCTGCTGCGATCCAGCTGCAGGGACTGCTGGAGGAGGGAGCAGCGGTGCTGCGAGGGGGAGAAGGAGGCAGAAGGAACCCAAACACACGAAGCCCTGAGGCAGTCAGACCAAATTATCTCAGAAGTCTTTTTCCATGATTCTGTGACCCCAGAGCATCGCAGTGCTCCACAGACCTGAGCATGGCACAGAGGAGAGCAGCTTGTCCTGCCCCTTGGGGACCACAGCTGCAGTGACCCTGACTGCAGCTTACGTCCTACAGAACTTCTGTGGACACAGTGGGGTTCCTTCCCTGCAGCCCATCCCGGTGTTGGGAGCATTGTCACCCCCACGGTGTTTGGGAGCAGGAGGAAGAGAGGAGCTACTGCTGTGCTTACAGCTCCCCCGCCCCCCCAAAAAGAAAAGAAACTGAGATTTGATTTCTCAGAGGGCTGCTCTCAAAAAACATTACCCGGCATTCAAAGGAAAAGGCCTCTTTTTTTTCCCCACCTACAGACTTGTCTGCAAAACCTCTCACTCCACGAGAGGAAAAAAAACCCCATATTGTTAGCGAGAGCCCACTAATGCCAAACAGACAGACCCACGTGGGCTGTGGTGGGGAGGAATGAAGCGGTCCTTCCTCCGGTGCCCAGGTGATGGGGGTGATGTGTGGTCGGCAGAGATGCAAAGGTTTGGAGCAGCTGGACGAAGGGAGTTGGGGAGCAGTGAGGAGCAGAGTATGGGCAAACAGCCAGAGGTGCACTGGGGTTGGGCTTGCAGAGCAGCGGGGTTTTCAGCTCAGCTTCCTCCCATTGGCTTGCATGTGGCTTCTTCACACTGCAGGGAAAAGGAGACAAGGTGGGAGGGGATGGGTTGGATGAATGCATTGCACGGACTGGTGATAGAGACCCTGATCCTCCAGCAGGACCCCAGAGCCCTGAGGGTGAAGGGGCACATGGAGTAGAGATGGAGATTGATTGCTTGCAGTGGTGGGGAACTGGGTGTTGTAGGACAGAGGTGGATGGGCAGAAGGGAAGTGCTCAGTTTGGGCTCAGCATCATTTTCCTTCCACTGCGTTGGCTCAGCACCAGAGACATCCCACCCTAGGGAACTGTGTTTGTGGTTGTTTATGGTGAAGGGAAGCAAGTTGCTTTCCTCTTACCCCCAACGCACACTCACTCGCTGGCTTTCACGCAGCAAGCTAACCCAAACCCAGCTCCAACCTGCCAGCATCTGCTGCAGCTTCCCCACCCCAGGGGAGCCCCAGGCTGTGCTCCCAGCCTCTGCCTTTCCCCAGAAGGAGGTGGTGGTGCCCCCTTCCCACCTCCTGGAAGGACCTCTTGTTGAGGGTGAAGGGCAGGTTGTGAGAGACAAAGCCCTGATCCTATTGCCATGGAGATGTTAATTCAAGCTGAGTTCAAAGGAAATTGTTCCAGCTAAAGCTAACAAGCCTGCCAGGAAAGTGGGCTGTCAGTTGAAAGAGGCCAGCATCTCAGAAAGGGGGAAAGGAGGTGGGGTCAGAGAGAGGGGCTCTGCTCCAAACACAACCTCCAAGCACGCCCTGCTATTCCCTGCCTTCCAGCACCGCCGACCCCCACCACAGCACGGCCTCATCAGCAGCAAAGCGACACAGAAGATCCCAGAAGCAAGTTACAGCAAGGGGAGAGAACCCTGCCACCAGCATGTATGCGCCGTGTGCCAGCCACTGCTCTCCTCCTGTGCAGGGCAGGGCAGCAAAGGGCACTCAGCTCAGTTTGCCAGTACAGTCATTCAGGTTTTTATAGAGTTGGTGCTATTTCAGGTGGATTTTTTTTTTTTTGAAGCTTTGCATTTGATGTAATGATTAATCCTGGCAGGTGAGACGTATCGGCTGGTGGGAAGCTGGGCATTTATGCTGACCTGGCCACTGTTTGGTATTATCAGAAGGCCCATGAGAGCAGCTGGAGGGGAGGCAGATGTGCTCTTCCATGCACAACCACCCCTACGTGACCCCATGCCCACCTCTCTATGCTGCCCCACGTGCAGTGCATGAACCCTCTCCCACCTCTCCTTTTCCTTTCATCCTCCCCTGCTTCCAGCCTGCAGTTCTCAGCTGCAGCTGCTGCAAAACCGGGATAAATTTACTGAAGGACGCCAGAGATTTCCTGCAAATTAGGGGGCAAAAAAGAACGTTTTCTCTCTCTTTTCCTTCACTTTTCTCACCGTGCCTTCCCCTTCCCTCCACTTCTCCCCGCTCCCCTCCTGCTGCCTCCCTCCTGGCTCCGGGGCTGCTCAGCAGCAAGTCCGAGCACGAGGAAAGTAAGGAAAAGGGGAAGGACGGACTCAGGTTACTGCGAGCAGAGAGCGAGGAAGCGGAGGAGGGAGCCTGGGCTGCAGGCAGGGAGCAGCCACGCTGCTCAGAGCCCTCCTCCAGGAACGGGAGCAGCACCAGGAGAAGCTCCTTTCCTGGAAAGAGCTCGAGTTTTCACCCCGAAGCAAGCTAGAGGTGGTTTTTCTTCTCGGCTTCCATCTAGAAGTTGAATCATCATAGCAAAGTAAAGCATCTCATTCATCCTAGGAGGCCACAATGCAGATCAGTCTCCATTCGTACACACATCAACATCTAATCCCCTTTTAAATGCAGGTAGGAAATCTGGCACTCTGGCCCCGTGATCATAGAATCACATTAAAGTTGGCAAAGGCTGCTCAGAGGCCACCCCACTGTGTCCACTGCCCACATCCCCATGGCTCTGGAACACCCCTGGGGATGGTGACCCCCCAGTTCCCTGCATACAACACTGAGATGACACAGACCCCTCACAAATCCCAATGTGAGGGTCAGAAATGTTTCCCTACTGCCCCCGACCAAATGGTGAGCTCTTAATTTTTTTTTCTACCAGGAACTTGGCCATTTCCTCCAAGGAAGGCTATTAAATACCCTTACCCTCCTTTCAGCCCCATTTTTCCACTTATGTTCAGTCCTTCCAAGGCACTCTTTAGACACTCCTTCATCTCTACCCTGCGCTGTCTGCAAAGCATCTCCCCTTCCTTCCTTGCCTTTTCTGTTCTGCACCCTAAGACCTTTGGGCAGGCTGTTTCAGTGCCTGTTGCAAGCTTACTCACCCCAGTTTTGGCAGCCCTCACTGATTCCTCCACATGCTGACCTCTGAGCGCTGCCTCCCCTCCTGACCCGCCTGTTGCTGCATCCCTTGCAGGCACTGAGAGTGCTGTTAGCATCCTTTTGAGGTGGTTTCTCAGCTCGCTGGGGCTGGAATCCTCATAGGAAGGCTCTCCCTGCCCTCAGCTCGCACACCTACCCAAGTTTGTTTTTTTGACTCTGAAAAACCTTGAGCCTCTCCGAGCTCCTAAGCCCAGTTTTCATTCCTGTGGATTTCCCTTAGTCAACAAAGATTTGCCTGTTTGAAATCAGGAGTTTTACTTGCAGGCTTTGTTTGCCTTTCCATTTCATTTTAATCGAATTAGCCGTTAATCTCTGAATCCAAGCTTGCTTTCTCAGAACTGTGCCCTCACCTTTTATTGAAATCCAGTCCTCACTGGGTGAAGAAATCCACCTGCCACCACACGTCAGACGAGTCCTTCTTTCCCCAGGAATGCACTTTCTCAGTCTGGATCAGGCTAATAGCTATTGCAGGACTCTGCCCGTGCCCCACAAACCTGCAGCACCCCCCCCACAATGCCAGGATCTGCTCACGTTCCTTCCCTTACCAACCCAATGGATTCATGGAATGCATTCGTAGAATTGTTCAGGTTGGTAAAGACCTCTCAGATCCCCAACCCATCCCATCGTATTCAGTGCCCACCTCCCTCAGTGCCACATCCCCATGGCTCAGGAACACCTCCAGGTGACCCCAACTGCTCCCTGTGCAGTGCAGCATCACTCTTTTGGAGTAGAAATTTCCCCTAATAGCCATCCTGAACCTCCCCTGGCACAGCTTAAAGCCATTCCTACAACGATGAGTCAAGCCTCGGAGGACTCTATAAGCTCTGTATTGCCTCTTCTATACCTTCAGGGAACTGCAGCTGTTTCAGATCTCATCTCAGAGCAGTTTCCAGCAGGGCTGCTGTTTCTGCTCACCTCACCACTGCACTGTGTGGTGCCAACCGTCGTCTGCCCTGAAAGCAGGGCTTGCTGCAGCAGGTGTTGCAATGCATTCCCATGAAATCAGGGCTCAGCATAGAGCAAACACGGCTTTACCTTTTCTTTCTAATTCCTGCGGCTCAAAAAAGCAGAGTTAGCAAACAAGGGTTGGTGCTTAGATCATTGTTCCTATTAAATCTCGCTGCTGGGCAGTTCGTGCAACTATACATCGGTGCAAAGGGCTGATGTGGACACAGGGTGATAGTACACAGCGTGCTGTGCACCTGTACCTTGCTCCAGTGTGTCACAGGGGTCAGGAGGGGTACAGAGATTTGCCTTGATGATGTGATTACATCACTGCTGAAAGAACGCGAACCAAAGCAATCAATGCAGGACATCAAGGGGATTTTCTTATCTCTCTCTCTTTAATCTGCATCAGAGCTCCTCTCTAAAAGCCCTCCCCTTCATCTCCCAGTGTTGCTGCCCTCCTCTGTGATCCTCAGTGCGTGACTTCAGCCCATGGCAGCAGCACGGGGCCAGAAGGATGTGATGTGCTGAGCTTCACTGCTCGCAGCTGTGCGTGGCATTACTGACCCAGCAAAGGGAAGGAAAAATACTGCTTTGTGATATATAGCAGCAGTGAGAAGCAGGAGATCCAAGCAGAGCTCATGGGAGAGAGGCAGCCTGGCTTGGTCTGCAGCAGGGATAAGCAGAGGGGAATTCAGTGCTTAGTGCAGGCTGCAAAGTCTGCAGCACAGCCTGCAGCAGGAGAGGAAATAAGGCAGACTGCAGTCGGTGCACAGATGCTCTGCTACCAGCTGGAAGACTGTTGCTGTTTCCTTCTTCTCCCCATCCTCCATTCCTCCTTTGACCAGGCTGCCAAGCTGCCCTGTGCTCCTGGTACAGCGGGGTCACTGTGGGTTGGGGAGCATTTAAGGGGCTGTGCTGGAGCTGAAATGCAGAAGAGCAGCACAGTAAGAACTCTGACAGGCCCTGCTCTGCCCGCATCCAGCTGCATCACCTGTTGCAAGCCAGAACAGCCCGAGGACTGCTCAAAATCCCACAGCAGCCGTGGCAGTGAAAGAGCTGAAAGCAGGGATAGGACAGGGGGGGAGGGAAGCTGGCAAGTGCTCTGCTATTTCCCTGCTCCTCAGCACAGCAGTGCTCTGCTCCGACTGGAGGCCAGCACTGCAGATCTGCCAACCCAGCACACCCCATCCCTTCCCAGCATCCCAGAGGGTGATGCTGTGCCACCTCTGCATTAAGACATACAACACACAGTCGGACAGAGGGCTATGAAAGCTCCCCTGGCAGCCTCTGCCAGAACCTTATCTGCCTCCCTCAGCCAAATTCTAGGGTAGAAATGGAACAAAGCAGCCCTGATGAGCTGCCAGTACTTTTTAATGAGCAGCTCCCACAGATACCTTCCTACCTCTGCTGTGATGCAGCTCTGCCGAGCAGGTGCAACTTGTGTGCTCCTAGAAAGGGAGCTGTATTTACTTCTCACTTGTTCAAACAGCAGCAGCTACACAAACCCTCTCTCACAGCCATCACTCAGGCAGGGAAGTGGTTGATTTGGCAAGGAAATTGTCATCGAGTGCAGCTTGCTGGGGATGTTTACACTGTGTTTCTGAGGGTATAATGAGCGTGCTGATAAGATAGTGCAGGGGCTTGAATGAGGGGTGAGCATGCTGATGGGGAAGCTGTGAGCTGCACGCTGCACTGCATTTGGGAAACATCCTGCTGGCATCCTACAGAGGCTGTAACATTTACTCCTGCACAGTATTTTCAAGACACTTAAAGAAAAGGTCCTTTTAGGACAGAAAAACAAGATGAGGAGCGCTAGGATATCCACAATGATGGTTTTTTGTTTTTGTTTTTGTTTTTTTTTCTTCACATGGAAAGGAAGCTGAGGTGTTTCCCTTGCTGTAACCCCTTCCCAGCTGCAGGAAGGACACACTGTCAGCCCCCGGTGCCTCTTGAAAGCGGCCACGAAGGCTCTCCCCGTCCCGTCCATCTGGTCCCCTCTCCCCGCAGCCCACGATCCCGCAGTCCCCTCGGGGTCCCCCAGCCGTGTGCGGCCCACGGGGGACACCTAGCGGCCCCGGTGCTCTCCTGTCCTCCCTCAGAGCTCACATCCAGCCCCAAACCCCGCAGTGTGGAGGGGAGAAAGCGAGGCTCAGAGCACTCATCTCTCTCCGGTCCCATATGTTCCTATTACGGGGGGTTATTTGGATGCTGCGTGGTGTGCAAGTCAGCGAGCAGCAGTGAGAACCTCCTATGTGCCACCGAGCTGGGCTTCCATCTCTTCTGGATGATACGTGGGCTGTGGGGTGCTGGGACTGGCTTGCAGGAGGGACACTGCTGGGAGTTATGGATGCAGTGTGGGAAAAGGAGGGTTTGATGGGTACCAGTCAGCCCGGGGGTCAGCATGGCCCACCATCAGGATGGGACCAGCACAGTGGTTCCTTTGGCTACACAAATCCATGATGCTCAGAGAGCTCCCCTTGATAAAAAAAAAAAAAAAAACAAAAACAAAACATTCACTAAAAGTGCACTGGAAGGAACTCCTCCCCGGTCACTGTTTCCATTTCCCTGTCCTGCATGAGATCAGTGCAAAGCCCAGCACTACGGCCCTGGGTGCCAACACGTCTCCATGACAGAGGGAACTCACCCCACAACAGCATCCCTGTCAGCCCAGGGGCAGCATCGCTTCCATGGCACAGGGAGATGAGCAGCGAGCACGAGGTAAAGGCAGATCATGCCCTTCCCTGTATCTGGAGAGCTGCAGCTCCCTGAGCCTGCTGCTTTCTCACCCCATCTTCCTCCAACCCCTTGGCTTTCCTTCCTGGGTGCCAGCCAGCCCCGTGATGCTACGTTGGGGCTGCGTTCGGACTTGACGGAGCCTCAAAGTGAAATGCAATTAATGTAATAAAGACCAGCAGCCAGCACATGCATGGAGCCAGTCAGAGCAGCAGGGATGGCTCCCCGCGTTGCCCAGGTGTTCCCTGCCTGTGCACAACAAGCAGCAGCTCTCCTCCCGTCTCCACTCCCTGGCATTCCTGCGGAGCCGCAGTGCCAGCGCACGGCTTGGAGCTGCCTGGGAATCTCCCATCTTCTTTCAGCCTCTTTCACAACTCCACCACCAAGGAGGAGGGTCAAATCCTGCCCGGCTACTGGAGAAACACTCTGTGCATCTGCCAGGTGGGGAGGCAGGAATGCAGGAGCTTTTGGGCCCTCCGGGTGCTTCCCAAAGCTCACATGCAGCTGCAGGAGTTTCCCAACCTGGCTCTGCAGGACTGGCTGGAGCGTGAGGTGCATGGCAGAGCCTGGCCACAGTCACCCTGCTGCTGTCACCCTGCACCTCGGTGTGGGCACTCAGCTCCCCGAGGGCAGCTGCTGGCATGGGGACAGAGCTGCCACAGAGCTGTGCTGGCCACACAGAAAGCCCTGCCCTGGGGAGGAAGGTGTGACGATGGGAAGGATGAAGTGGGTGGCCACGGCTGTGCCGCCAAGAAGCCCATTCTCTCCACTGGTTTTGCATTAGGTCCTGCTGTGAGGGTTTCTTGAGCTGCAGAAGCCTTCAGAGGTTTGCTCTGCTAGGAGCTGGGCAAGAGGGAAACGGCTTTTTGTGCCACTGGGATATGTGGGAGTAAAGCAGAGAGGCTCCAGTGTGACAGCGGGAAGGTGGAGATGGCTACAGGGGGGTGCTGTGAGGGGGCTGAGGGTTCAAATGACCCTCCTGCTTCTCAGAGCAGCATCTGGAGGGAGGCAGGGGCAGGAGGGAGAGCTGGGGCAGCAGGGGCACGGGGCAGGGGGTGGGGGTGGGTAGGAAGAGGTGAGGTCTGAGTCCTGCCAGGCAGCTGTGGGGCTTGGTAGGTGTAAACAGGTGCTGAAGGACCGTGAGCTCAGTGCCAGTGATGTAAGAGCTGCTGCGATCAGCCTGTCCCCAGATCCTTTCCAAGGCAAACATCAGACATTTTCCACCAGACACTGCTCTCCTCGGATGCCAAAACTCACTCCCATTTCTGCAAGCCGAGGCTGGTGTCCACATGCATGTTGGATTGCAAATCCCCTCCCAAGCCCCAGACACTCTGCAGCCCCTGATGCCAGCAGGCAATGCATTGACGAAAGATGAGCTGTGCCTGCTGCTCCCACCTCTGTCCTAACTCCGAGCACCAAATCACTGCTGTCCAGCCTCGCTGCCCTTCCAGCACCTTGCTGACCCTGTTGATTTCCCCTGCCGAAGAGGAAGGCGTGACACAGCTCTTTCCCAAGCATTTTCCACCACCCTAAAACCAGCAGGTGGGATGGGGCTGCAGTGGTATAATGCTGACCAAGGACAAGCGAGCCTGGACATGGTGCACAGCAAAGCGCTGCTGAGTAAGAGCGGCGATGCTCAGCCTGCTCCAGGCCTGGCTCTGACCCTTGCCCTGCCTCCACCTCGTCATCCCATACCTATGGGTCTCACCCTCTTATTTAGGCCCCTCTCTGAACTTTTCAGCTTTTTTTCTACTCCTTTCTTAGTGCTGTCCCCCATCTGGGTCTCTTCCCCTTTAGCTCAGATCTTTCTTTGCTGCTCTACTATTTCCCTGTATTTACAGAGAAAGGAAAGGGGGGGAGTAAAACCAGACACATGCACACACACGCCGGATATTTGCCTTGCTCAGTCACTCGCTGAATAAGCGTCCTTGTTTCAACATGTTTTCTCATTTAACTTCCCAGGGGCTTTTCAGAATGAGAGCTGCTCTGAATGCTGGAGCTCACTGCCCCTTCCTATGTGCTGCCCTCATTACTCAGCCTTCATCCCGTGCTTGGATTTCCAGGAACACAGCAATAACCCATCCTAAAGCCTTTCTCCTTGGAGGACAGCCTCTCTTCCTTCTCCCCAGCCTTGCTGGGTCCCATGGAATCAGGGAATCATCGAGTCACGGAGGTTGGAAAAGACTGCTGAGATCGTTTTATCCCACCATGCAGAATTGCCCCAAGCTGCTCTGCCCTCCACGTGCCAAAGGGAGGCAGGGCAGCTCTTAGGAGCTCAGCTTTCTGCATGGAGGTCAGCCTCAAGACACTGAGTCTCCTGCAAGAGAGATCTGGGGGAGATGATGCTCCTAGCATGGGAGGTGCTGATCCCATGAGCCCCCAAGCTTGCTGTCACCCCCACGTGGAACCATGGGCAAGGACAAACGGAGGAAACATTCCCCTCCTTCTGCCCTCCTGCAGCTCTAAGGCAGAAGTTGTCCCATCCTGCTCTCCCCCCACTGTGCCACACTGCTTGGTGGCACATCCAAATATAGCATAGCAATACACCTCGGGAGGGACAGACCATGGTTTCTGTCCCCAGGGCAGGCCAGGGCAAGGATTGCTGCGTGCACAACTCCATGCAAGGACCAGCCATGGCCTGGAGGGCAGCTTGCTCAATGTTGCCAAATACAGAAGATTTCAGAGTACTTAGCATGGAGGGAAGCTATTAATAACCCACTGCCCTTTTCCTTTCTTGCTGCCTGTCCTTGCTTTGCCCTTCTCTACCCATCCCCATCTCCCCCCTTTCTCCGGGTGCCCCAAGCCATCAGCAGCTCTATTTGTCCCTTCCAGACCTCACTGTGGAGTCAAGAACTAAACCTGATAAAAGAGTTCCTGATGCTGGGGACAATTAGCAAATTCTGCTAAAAGTTATCGCTGCTAAGCATCAGTAAAACAAGAACATCAGCATAGAAGAGTACAGAAAGAGAGCCTGGGGGCTGTTGACCCATGCTAGCACCTATACTTCATTACAAAATCTCTTTCCTTGGAAGGATTGCAATCTATTGGGCCTATCCAGATATCAGTTCTGCGAGCTGCAAATCACTGAATGTTTTATTACCACTTCTACAGCCCCCAAAATCATAAGATTATATGAAATGTCACTGTTATATGATTAATATCAATGTCTTCCAGAGCACCTTGCTCCCATGGATCCCAAAGCACTTCAGAAGAGCAACCACAAGCTGGAACAGACAGGGAACAGAATTGTGCTCTCCCAACTTCAGATGTGCAATTAAACACCAAATCACATCTTCACAGTTACTGAAGCTGCTATAAAAACTACAGTCTGGGGAAGCCAAAAGATAATATGCACAGCATCCTCCAGGGGAAGGCAAAGAGCCCCAGTGGCCGATCTGACCGTGGAACAGTCCTTCCCAAATTTGGAGATGGTGTCTTAGTGCTGAGCAGGCACCAGAGAGGTGCGACCGTCTCCACCCAACTTCTCCATCTCACGTTGTGCCAATCTGCAGCGCATGAAAAGGAGGTGGAAAAGAAAACAAAAACTGGAAGCCAATGACACAGAAACCAAGTTAATCATCAAAGAAGGGGGGGGAAAAAAATCCTTCCTGACCTCTGCAGGCAACCAGCAGAAGCCTTGAAATGCGGGCCTAGTTAATTAATTAAAAACAATATGAGCATGGTGCAACAAGCCTTGTAAGCACATTGAAGGCAGAGTATCACCCATGCGCTGTTATGCAACGTGTTGATGAAGCCACTTTGGAACCCGGTGCCTGAGACTCTGTCTCAGAGGCCACCCCTGAGCTCTGCTCTGTGATGTCCGGAGATGATCTTCTAATTTCAAACCTGTGTTTTTTAATGTACAAATTCACCCCATTTGATCTGACTCCGTCCTTTAATTCAAACAGATTTCCGTCTTCAGCCGGTATTCCCTTTCCTGTCCTCTGCATGAGTTTGCTGCTGAGTAGTCATCTTCCCTTCAGCCTTTTCGGAGATGAGGACTCAGCATAACCACTAGAAAGGGGTCCTCCCCCTGGCACCGCACATCCTCCATGTCCTCACCCCGCAGCCTCCTGCTCTGCTGAGTCACCGCTGTGCCGCGCGCTCCCCAAGTATCGCTGTTGCACAACGGGCGTTCGTGTCCTGCTTGTAATTAAGATTCCCCAAGGTCCAGCTCATAGCCTGCGGGCCTGCTTTGAGCCCTGTGTCTGGTCTGCATGGAGGAGATGTTGCTGAGGCGTTGCCACAGCTGACCAGGGAGGTGGGGGAGGTCACCGTCCCTGGAGGTGTTAGAGATCCGTGGGGATGTGGCACCGAGGGATGCGGTGATGGGCATCGTGGGATGGGTTGGGCTCGGGGGTCATTGAGGTCTTCTCCAATCTTAGTGATTCTATGATTCTATTTCAGGTGCCCTAAAAACCTCTCTTTGCATCTCCTAGCTCTTGTCTCAGCATGCCCATGAGGTGACAATGCACCCTCAGAGCCCTGGGTCCTCCAAACTCACTTTTCTTCCCTCCAACACCCATGACACACGCAGCAAGCAGCAAGCCAGAATTTTCACAAATATCTCAACTCAGGCCGTATAAACTGAGATTATCTCATGTCGGTCTCAGTTCTGAGCACGCGGACAGCTCAGCTTTATGCACACCTGCAGCATTATTTGCTCTGCGTCAGGGCAGCAATCCTGATCTATCAGTGTGTCACTGCCGATCTGATGCATGTGAAAGCAGCACGAAGCCCTGAACCTGTTCTGCCTGCTCTGCTGCTGCACCAGGGACTGCTAAATGTCCATTTGGTGGTGGCTCGCATCTGATGGGTCAGTGTCCTGGACTTCCTTGCAGCAGGGACAACCCGTGTGCAGTCCAGCACTGCATTTCCTGAGCTCTGGGTTTATCTTATGCAAAGCAGAAGGTATGTTGGATGTGAAAGGGATCCTTGCGCAGTGCAAATAACAGGCAGGCTCCCTGCTCCTCCTTTGGCCGGATCTGCTGTGAGAACTGGGGCTGGTGAATCACAGGTGATCCAATTCTCATGGCTCTCTGTGACTTCATCTGACATCGATGTTTGAAACTCTGCTCCAGAGCCGTGTAAAGGAGTGCCTCGGGGTTGGCGTAACTGTTTCTGTTCTATTTAGGTTGACATGAACCCATTTTTTGTCATTTTCTCCATCCTTGGGAGATCTTCTTTGTCAGTACCTACTCCTGATGGTGGTTGTGTAGCCATTGCACAGCAGAAAATCATAGAATCATAGAATCATAGAATCACCAAGGTTGGAAAAGACCTTCAAGATCATCCAGTCCAACTGTTCACCTATTCCCAGTAGCTCCCACTAAACCATGTCCCTCAACACAACATCCAGCCTTTCCTTGAACACCCCCAGGCTTGGTGACTCCACCACCTCCCTGGGCATCCATTCCAGTGCCTGACCACCCTTTCTGAAAAGTAATACTTCCTAATGTCCAGCCTGAATCTCCCCTGCCATAGCTTGAAGCCATTCCCTCTGCTCCTATCACTAATGACACGAGAGAAGAGGCCGACCCCCAGCTCACTACAACCTCCCTTCAGGAAGTTATAGAGAGCAATGAGGTCTGCCCTGAGCCTCCTCTTCTCCAGGCTGAACATTCCCAGCTCCTTCAGCCTCTCCTCATATGGCCTGTGTTCCAGACCCCTCACCAGCTTTGTTGCCCTCCTTTGAACACGTTCCAGGGCCTCAATATCTTTCTTCAGCACAAGCAACAAACCACCCAGATCTACCAGGGTACATGCAGCAGAAGGAACAAAATTGAAAACAAGGACAAAAGGATCGGGAAACATAATAAAAAGCAAACAAATAAAAGAGGATTTAGGTGTCCCAGTTGCTAAACATAAGGAGAGTTGAGCGAGGAGGCAAAAAGCAATGTCAGAAAAACACATTTCAGTTTCCCCGAAAAAAAATTTGGGCCGGTTCAACTGCACATGCCTCAGTTCCCCTAATTGCTCCGCAGGGTTGGCCACCCCGACCTATTTTGCAAAGGTGTTGTCGAGTTTAATTTGTGAACCTTTGAAAAGGGCTCCGAGTTGTGCAGATGAAAGGCGCTGCGGATGCCAAACGTGGGTGGATGCAGTGAGTCAGAGGCGCAGACATGGGCACTGTGTGAGCAGCCTGATGCAGTGCAGCACATAGCAGGCAGTGATCCTCTGCAGGACACGGAGGGATGGTCGGTGCAAAACTCATCGCTGCTGCATGCATGCGAGAGAAATCAGGAGCCACCCCCTGGGAAGAGCAAATATGGAGAGGGCCGCTCTGTATGTGATGCCTGATTGCGTGAAATAGAGGTGTGTGTGTGCAAGTGTTCCAAACGCTTTGGGAAGCAAAGCACAAAGTGTTTGACGGAGCAAACCTCAACTCCCAAGCTACCCTTAAGCCCCAGCAGCCCTCTGGTGGAGTGTCCTTTAACTCCCAAGCTGCCCTTGTGCCCCCAACAGCTCTCCTGCTCTCCCTGGAATGCCACTCTGCACCCCTCAAACTTCAGGCAGGCGTGAAAATGGTCTTCCAGCATAAGCCAGGAATAACAAAGGAGAGATGGGTCCCATCCGTGAGCAATTTCCAAAAACACCCAAAACCCAAACAAAAAGCCACAAGGAGGTGTGATGAGGTGCAGAGAGATGATGGGGAAAAGAGCGGGCTTGGCCTTGGGCTGCAGTTTGTATGGCAGAGATGCACCGAGCTGTCCTTGGTCAAACATGGGCCTGCTGTGGTTTCACAGGTATTTACAGGCAAAACGTGCCTGAGGCACCAATGCCAGGCATGTGGGATGCTGTGGATAGAGCTGGGGTTGAAGAGGATCTGGTGAAAGTGGCATGGCAGAGGGAGCATTCCCTTGTGCACCATAGGGATACCCGTGCTTGCTTGCTGCAGATGATGGGCATCTCTGCATGGACCGAAAAACTGATAACAGACCTCATCCTGAGCCTGCCTGGAAGAACTGCATTAAAGTCATTGATTTCACCATGATGGAGAAGTTCAGCCCTTCTCTTTTTTTCCGCCATACCTCATCCAGAATCTTCACACAGAGTCGGGAAGCCGAGAGAAACCAAGGCGTTCCTCTTGTAAGCCAGATCTCTTCATAGAGATACTATTTGTTTCTTAACGATTAATTCTGGCTCAGAAAAGCCCTGCTGAGCCTTCTCTGTACACATGAGAACAGGAGCCTCCACCCTCCAGTATTTTTAATTACTTGGAGATCTACAGGGCTGTTGATGTTATAAAGATCAGCTCAGCCTGAGAAGCCAAGGAGGAAGAAATGCATGCGTGTCAGCCAACCTCCTGCTTTTAGGAGATTCGTTCTTTAAAAATAGAGTTGCCCTTTCCTATGTCAGAGGGTGGCTTCTGAGTCAAGAAACACTGTGGTCCCTCTGACAACAAGCTGCTCATTGGAAAGGGCTTCAAAATGGGGCCTTTCCCATCGACTGTTACCCCAAACCAACAGCACAAACCCAATTATTCCTCACATGTGGAGAGCCATAACTACACGCATGCAGTAAAAAGGGATAAATAAGGTTCCAAGTGCAGTTCAGCTGAATAATTTTTTTGTTCCTCTTCCCTTTCCTCTCCTTTTTGCACGGTCAAAGCCCTTATTAACCTTATCTTTTAGACAGGCGCTTCCTGGGTATCTCCTATCAGATCCAAAATGCAGGCTGTTCCTGTTGGGGCTGCACCTCCATTTCCTCCACACCTAAAAGAGAGCTGCAAAACACAGACCTGGATTCTTCCTCTGCTGCTCAGCACTCTTCCAATAGTGGTTTTGCTATGGATTCCCAATGAGAAATGATTACAGCAAAAAAAAATAATAATAATCACATTCTCAACCGGTGACACCATTCTACCCTGCAAAAATGAAATTAGGCACAAATCAGATACCGGGCTGGGTTAATTTACAGCCTGCATGTTAATCTCAGAGCAATCTCACTGAAGTTCAGAGTATAATCTATGTTACATCGATACGAAATGAGTGTGGGGTCCACCTCCTTCTTTTGAACTTGATGGAATTCAGCAGCACTGATAAAGGGCCTTTTTCTTCTGAAATCAGCCATTCCAGTTGGCTGAATAAAAACCATTATGGGGTGTGGACTTGTCTTTTTTTTTTCCTTTCCCTTAATGAAAGGAGCATTTCATGAGCTTTGAAATAATTTTGCTGTTTCTCCCTTCCGCTGTGCCCTCTCATTGCCAGTCAGGGAAATGGAAAATGAAGGGAAAGCCAGGGAAGAGAGGAAGGAAAACTACCAAAGTTGCTTGATACGACACTTGAATATGTTTCTCTTGGATAAAAAAGCCGATCATTCCAGGAATGTGGCTAATGGAGAGAGAAATACATATTTTTAAAACTCTTCTGCAGTTCTTTCTTCTTGCAAGAAGCATTTTGGCCATCTATCTGCAAAATACTTAATCTTTCAGATCTGTCTCTCAGTTCAGTGCACGTTTATGGGAGGAACTGCAGAAGGAACACTTGAACCTGTGTTTCACTGAGAACGTGCAATGAAATGGGTGGTGGGAGCTCTTCCATTAGTCATGTAAGTAGGGTTCGCACGGCCTGCAGGAAAACACAACTCTTGCTGATTTTTATTTTGGGTCAGCTGCGTTCTTCTAATGTGTGCATTGCTTATTTCCAGTTGTAGATAGATGGATCTTGCACAAACCCAACATCAGCATCAAAATAAAGATAATAGGGGTCTTTTAAACCCGGTATTATCCCCATGTTTCCCCTCCCTGTTCTACTGAATACAGCAAGCCCTCGGGGGAACCCAGTTTAAGAATGCTTTATTCTAGGCGTTCATTTTAATGACGACCATAATTATTTCTGTGCATGTGTATGACCCAGTTAACAAACCCATCCTCAGCATCCCATGGTCTCTCTGACCCTGCCTGTCTCAGCAAGGAGGTAACCTCAGCTCCTGGCAACAACTGGAGCAAAATTATTTTTGAAACAAGCGGTCGAACTGGTTACTGCATCTTAATGAAAATGATTTTTTTTTTTTTTTCCCTGAGCATTTCTATGTATATAAACAGCCCTTCCTCCCAAACCTGGTTAGACAAGAATGTTCCTGGGTGTGGACCGCCTTGTATAATTAACTGCACAGCTGTGGCTTCTGATCCTTGGTAACGTCTGTTCCTTTCTTTCCTGCTTTCCCCCTGCCTCTACCTAGCATTATCCAGAGCTCATCTCCTCCTCCTCGCAAGAGCTCCAGGTGCGTCACTTAGGCAGCAGCTGCCCCACATTCCCCCGTCATTCCTCACTGGGACGGCCAGCAGGCAGGCACACGGCCACAGCTGCTTCCAGGGGTCGGGGGACAGCACGGGGGGACAGGACAGAGCAGAGGAGCCAAGAAACCAACCCGCCCCGGTTAGAGAATGGAAACAGGGAGCGCAGCAAGGACAAATGGCACTGCTGGGAAGCCAGAGGATGTGAAGAGTCCATCCGCCCCCAAAAAGGATGAAGAAGTGAAGAAGACGACGAATCCTGGCGGAGGCGAGAAAGAGCCAATAAAGGGCACTGGAGGTACCTCCCTGGAGACCGGACAAATCAAGAGCTCCCTCTTCTCTGGGAGTGACTGGAAGAGGCCCATCATTCAGTTTGTGGAGTCGTCCGATGAGAAGAGATCGACCTACTTCAGCATGGACTCAGCAGACTCCAAGAAGATGCCATTTGCCAGCGGACAGATAGGAGACATGAGGAGAACTCCGCTCTCCTTTGCAGACAAGGGCGACCTCAGGAAGTCCCTCTTCTCCTTGGATTCCAAAAAGAGCTTCTTGCCTAATGAAGGGGAAGGGAGGAAGCCCTTGTTCTCCAGCGGGCAGATAGGGGACATGAAGAAACCATCCCTGCCTCTGGTAGAGACGGGAGACCTGAGAAGACCCACCTTCAACAAAGTGCCTGACAGAGCAGCTGGCTCCCGGCCCAGGGTGAAGCTGGAGGATGTGCTGTGCGATTCCTGCATTGATAACAAGCAGAAGGCCGTCAAGTCGTGTTTGGTGTGCCAGGCTTCCTTCTGCGAGCTGCACCTCAAACCCCACCTGGAGGGAGCAGCTTTCCGGGACCATCAGCTCCTCGACCCCATCAGGGACTTCGAAGCAAGAAAATGCCCTGTGCATGGGAAGACCATGGAGCTGTTCTGTCAGACAGACCAGATGTGCATCTGCTACCTCTGCATGTTCCAGGAGCACAAGAACCACAGCACGGTGACGGTGGAGATCGAGAAAGCAGGAAAAGAGGTAATATAACGCTTCTCTAATTGCTTTTTTCCTCAATCGTGAAACTCAGTGTCACTCCAGGGCCTTTTTCCCCTCTATCCTATGGTCTCTCCTAAAGTCATGGCTGCAATATAATCCTGCGATGCAAGGGAGGTGGTTGGGAAGGGTTTAGTGGAGGACTGATGTTGTCAAGGCTCTGCTTGTGTTGAGACTGTCTACAGACAGCTTCTTATAGAAGCACATCCGTGGTGTGGTGCAGCAGACTGTGTTTGGTTGGGCACAGAACCCAACCTGATCACAGCACCGGCTTTCAGCAGGAGCTGAACTAAAGCCCCACATCCTCAGTTTTCAAGTTGCGCCTGTCTTTGTACAATGCTGCAAAGTTCAGGACCTCCTGAACATGGGCACACAGATGAGTGCTGCTCAAGGTTGTGGTTACAACAGAAAACTGTGATCTCAGCTCCCTGGTGTGAGCTTCTGCCTTCTTGTTTGTCTTTTCTGTTATGGAGATAATGATGTTGAGCCCCACCTGTGGGAAAAAGTCTTTTGAAGCTTAGATGAAGAAAAAAAAACTTAGTGCAAACACAGAACGCTTAATTTTTCCCTGAAGTGTTACTGCAGTAGTCTCAGAAGATGGACATCTAAAGAGATGGGACTGGCATGTGAACCAGTGTTCTCTCTAATGAAAGTCTTCTGCCTTTGTTTGCCTGAATTCTCATTCTGTTTGCTTTCTGGGTGGATACGCAATTATCCCACTTGCTCCAGTGAATGTCAGGGTCCCATCACATTCAGCCCTGTAAAAACATACCTCAGGCTGGAGGCCAGCCTCCAGACAAGGCAGGAGAGAGATGACAGAAAGGAGACCCATAAAGCGGTCACATAAAACCATTTGCTTAGAATTACAGCCAGCCCATGGCAGGAGCTGGAAGGGCACCCAGACCTGCTGGATCCCAGCCTTAATCACAGCCCAAGAGCTCTGATGTGGTGAACAGGCACGTACAAGTACCCGCTGTTGGAAATTCTTGAGTTACACGTAATCCAGAAGAACAATTTGCAGTGCTAAGAAGGTTTCACTCATAATGCTGGAGGAACATCTTCTTTAGAGCTTCTCTGTCGTTCCTTGCACAGTTTTTGGTATTCTCTTGCAATGCCATCTTCACCTTGCAGCCTGACTGGAACCAGACAAAGCTTCTCTCGCGTCTCAGACGGTCTCTCAAAGAAATTCCTGCAGGGATTGCTATCTGCTGTTTGTTTCATGATTGCTTGGTCTTGTGTTTTGATGTTGGCTCTGAAAGATTACACAGTGTATGCCTAACCTTCATAAACCCGCGTCAGGTTGTCCAATTCCTCTCAGCCATTTCCATTGAGAAAGCTCCCTTGATGAACCAAAGCCGGCCAAAGCTTCTCCCTATATTTGGATGAATCTACAACACCTTGCTTGTACATAAACAAGCAGATTTGGGTGGAGGAATCTTCACCTAGGATTTAAATGGTGTTTGATTTCTCTCCCAGAGTGTTCGTGCTGTTCTGGTAAGGTCTGTGCTTGCCCTGTGCTGATTCTGCTGCTGCTAAGCCTGGAGGATTTAGGGCTTTATCAGTGAATCACACACATGTGCAAGTTTCTCCTGACAAGGAGTCTTGATCGTGTTGTAACTTGAGGGAGTATTCACTCAGACAAAAACAATTAACAGGATAGCTGTTGCTTATAAATGTTTATTCCTAGCCCTGATCCATTCTCCATTGGCGGAGCCTTAGCAGGAACCACAGGGAGGGACAAGCACTGCCAGGTCCCTTGTGTGCACCACCTCTTCTTTTCAAGTCTTGCAAATCAACTGAGCTGGAACACGACCACAAACTGGTGGAGTGGCAAAGTGCTCCTGGTGCTGCTTGCCTCTGTGGAAAGAGTGAGCAAAAACCCCACACTGGGGCAACCCCATCCACACCAGGTCAACCCCAACCCCATCCCTGCTGCCATGGCATCACCTGGCGCTCAACAGCCGCAGGGTAGCTGTTATGCAGTGAGGTGTGTTATGCTCCTGTTCCTTCCATACTGTAGAATGAATGCAGTTTACAGCCCCTTCCATGAGTTTCTCCCCTCTATAGGCCTGGAGGTGGGAAAGCTGCTGCATTGTGCTGGTGGGAAACGGAGGGCCAGTTGAAGAGCCTTCCGTGGAATGAGGTAACTGCTGCACCTTGCAGACAGAGAGTGAGCTTAAGAGGAGTGCAAGCAAGGCAGTATGCAGACGCCTATTGGTTAGGGCATTTAGGGAAGCAGTGGGAAGCTTGGGATTTCTGCGAGGCAAAGGGAGAGCACAGCAGCATCTGCCGTGTCACAGAGCCAGGCTGGGAGCCCCTCATCCCCTTCCTGCTGTGTTGCACAGGAGGTCAGACAGAGACAACTTGCAGTAGGAGATGGAGGTATTTTTTCTAAGTTTCCACCCCTTGGTATTTGCCTATTGTACCCCAGCTCCACTTTGCATGAATTTCCTGCTACAGTTTTAAAGCAAAACTAACACCTCCACCAGAACCAGCACAAGAAACAGCCAATAAAAAAGTGTGTAATAACCACACCACTGAAAAGAGAGAGCTGTCAATTGCAGTCTGGACGCTCACATAAACCCCTCTGGTCAGCTTGATTCATCAGCAGCACCAGACCCCCCCCCTTTCAGACAGTCCTTCATTTTGAAAGGGGATCCTTCATCCCAAACCTGTTTTACAGGCCCATTCTCAGAATGAGACGACTTCACAGATGCCTGCCAGCCACCGAGCTGCAAATAACTCAGCATTAAGATCCATCACAGCCTCAGCGCTCGGCACGTCGGGTCAGATCTAGCAAAAAAAAACGCTTTGGGTTTTTTTTTTTTTTCTTTTTTTTCCCTTTCATTCTTTAGCTTTAGAGAAAAGTTCCCACCTCACGGCAGGTTTAAAGGTTTGGCAGAGAAAAGCTGTGCAGGAATGGCAGCTGGGCGTTCTGCTTGCTTCTAAAAGCGGAGATTTCACAGAGGATGGAGAGGCTTTGAAGTCAGCCATCCTCAGAGAGGATCCAGAGGGGCTTCCATCTGGGCCCCTTTGTATTGTTCTGGTTGAATACACAGCAAAAAAAAAAAAAGAGCGTATTGATATGCCAGAGGAGAGTTTTTGGCTTTTCCCACTGATGCGAGGGCATGGTGGAGCCTGGGGCCTTACCTGCACTCCTTGTGGCCACTGTGCAGGCACATGGATGCTCCTTCCACAGGAACAGCACGGCTACCCATACACCGTTCCTTCTGGCTGGAAGGCAGACAAGCAAAGCTGCTGAAAGCTGTGATTTAGAGCAGCTTTGCTCATTTGTCTGCATTTTGCAATGTTCCTCTACAGTGAGGGAGTACGCACCAGCTCATGGGTGAGGAACCCTCCATCTCTTTCAAACACAGCCTTTAATGGCCTCAGCTATGGCACTGACCAGTGACATTAGTTGCAGGATGTTGGCAGTCTGCAGAAACTGCAGCCCAGTGCCACCTGCTGCTGCTTACCAAAAGCTTAGACTGAAAAGCCTAATGGCAAAAGCAGTAGAAATCATCTCCAGCAATGCGCTGATATGTCAGCTGTGCCACCTCCTGTAGAAGCCCTATGCTGGGATAGCTCGTTTCAACTCTTCTTCTCCCACTTCATTATTGCATTTGGTTGTTGCTGACGGATAATTACCATAGCTCTCCCAGGCTGGTGACACAGGGGTGTTTCCTGATTCAGGGACTGGGTTCCCAGAGCATTAAGACATGACGATGCTTGTATTGCTGCCTTGCAAAAACGAGTTGCGTCATGATGCAAGAGTCATAATCTCACATCTCCAGGTCCTTCAGCACAAGGGCTGGGTTCACTTGTGGATGTTTAGATGTACACTCTGAACTTTCACTTAGGCCTCTAGACTGTCCTAATTAATTTAGGTGGTAACAGGCGATCTGCTGTCCGCTCAGACTCTTGCTGCCAGCATTTCTCATAGTCAAACCTAATGCTCCAAACAAGTGTGTCCCACATTTTTCACCACTGTCATCATTTCTGCAGAGCAGGGACCCCTCCAAGGATGGGTACAGCCCCTATGCAATCTCCTTTTAATGTCTTCTTTTTCGGTACAAACAGTTCTAGTGGTTGTGCTGCCATGCAACGAAGACACTCTCTTTGCTGCTCTCCATACCAGTGTTTCCTTTGCCCTCATTAGGGGAGTTTTAACCCAAGCTGAACCTGGATGACTGTGATATTTGCATTCCAGCTATTGGAATGACCTCTGTAATTTCCATTTGCAAATCGTAATTCTTACTCTAAATTGTAGTGTGGTGTTGCTCTTAAACAGTTGTTAGTTCCATCCCAGCGGCACCCAAACTACCTTTCTGCATGAAGGGATCTTTCAGCTCCAACAAGCTGCAAAGAGCTAGCTACCACTTTTGAGCCAGTAATAGTTTTCTAAGTTCCTTTGAGACCCATCTTAATTAAAAAGCACCATGTAAGTATCATATTGTTATCACCACCTTCCAGCCAGCATCTGGAAAATTCTTCTGTAACCTTTCCTTTCAAATTTGTTGTGATTACAAAGCCTCTGTGGCTGTGAAACATCAGCCCTTCTGAAAAGAAAGCTCCACGTTCTTGTCAGGAAAATGTCCTGATGCTTAGGGGTGAAGAGGGGCGCATTACTTCCCACTGCTCAGGAGGTCCTTTTTTGCAAAAAGTCAATTTGGATGTAGCTTATGGCTCAAGGAAAGATCTGGCATTAGATTGCACATTTTTTTCAGAATGATTGCTGGAGTGTGCATAGAAATGGGCAAAAACATGCATTCCTTCAAGTTACTGTCTCAAAAATGTGAAAAGCATAGGACCAAACTCACACCTTTACTTTCTTGATCAGCAGAAGAGCAAATTGTCCTGATATCCTGATACACACATCTCCCTTAGGAACCTGTACTGCAAAACCTTTCTATGTCTGCTCTCAGCCCTTGTAGAACGTGAGCTTCAGCTGATGGCTGCTCTCAGTTGGGGCTGCCAGGGTGTGTAGATGCTCATTAGAGGGCCAATGGTCTCCTAACTCAAGAAGGACAATTACACTGATGGTAAAGGATAAAGGATGCCGCTCTTCTGGCCCAGAGATGTCTTTGAGTACATTTGCCTTTTTTGTTTGCCCTTTCTTCTTCTTTTTTTTTAATAGGGCAATAAAACAACAATCAAATTGTTTTCCTTCTATTAAATAGAGGTTTTCTAAATTGGAACAGCAAGAGTCAATGGCTCTCAGATGCTGCTGTACTTGATTCAGGCTCAAGAGGATGTTCAGACACGGCAGCAACTGGCACCAAGACAAGAGCCTCCACGGGCAGATTTCCCTGCTCTGAGCTGGCTGACAGTTTGTTGCCTTCTTGCTGTTCATGCTGTGATGAACTTTTGCTGCTCTTTTCAACTCCCACCCCCAAAGCCAACAATGATCAGGAGAGAAGAGCTGGGTTTGCACGCTAAGTTATGATCCTGGCTTGGTGGCAGTGCAACCTTACTGTGTTAGCTGCTGAGTTCCCCCAGTCCTTACTTCCCTTACAACACTGTTGGCTTAAATATGAGTCCTTCGGGGTGATGCACACTCGCTGCAGGATTCCACGCCTACAGTGGGTTTTCAGAGGCAGTGTTGTGCCATAGCACAGCTGAGCAGCACAGATCATTGCTGCTGACTGTGCCATTCCTCAAGAGCTCTGGGAACGTGTGTGCCACCACCAGATTGCCTGCAGTTACAGCTGTGCTGTGACCAACCTGCGCACACATGAAACGCAGAAAGATCCTGAGACACGTAAACAAAGGCTTTGTCATGATCTGTGGGGCAGGGAGGTGGTGAGCAGCGGCTGAGCTAACGGGGCAGTGCTCAGCAGCCAGGTCCAGCATGGCCCAGGGATGTCCCAGCAGTGCCCAGCCCTCTATGGTCTCCAGCTCTCCAGTCCACCTTGTGTGCAGCTGTCTGCTCTGCACTTTGCTAGGAAGCCAGTGCAAAACAAAATGCAAATGGCTCCCAGGGAAGGTGCTGATCTAAGCCAAGCATGGTTGCATGGTTGGCTACGCCTCCTCCCCTCTTCCTTTTGTTATTTTTTTTTTTTTCTTTTTTTTTTTTTTCCAAGCATTCCCCAGCTTCATCATAACATGAAAGCTCTCAATTCAGAGCAAATTAATCCACAATCCTGTCTAAACAGAATTCCTGCCGGAGGCACCGTCCTCTTTGTTGCAACACTCGTCAAACGTCATTCCGTAATTACATGAAAACTGTTATTGCTGCAGAGGCACACCCTGGGATGGGCCCCGTGCTGCATACACAGCTGAATTTTGAAACAGGACTCGTCCCCCCCTCCAGCTAATGACTCTAATGTGATTAAAAGCAGCACCATGACGGTAGCCTGGTAGGTGGGTGCTTCTGCTGCTGTCTTTGCTGAGGAAGCTGAATCTCTTGCCCCAGCCAGCAGCTCTGGCACCTTGTCCCCTGTCAGCACATCGTCTCCATCTCAAGCAGTGCCAGCAGCCCGTGCTGCCTGGCTGCTGCTGCTTGGGGCCAAATGCAGCAGAGGAAGCACAGTGCTCCTCCAGGGACACCATGCAGCCCTTGCTTATGGGTCTCCCCTCTTCCTGCAGGCTGAACTCTCGCTGCAGAAGGAGCAACTGCAGCTGAAGATCATCGAGGTGGAAGATGAAGTGGATAAGTGGCAGAAGGAGAGGGACCGTATCAAGGTGCGTGGGGGATATTCACTGTTCCGTCTCCCCTATGCTTGTCTCTTTCTGTTCCAGTCACTCACATCACTCTTTCTTCCCTCAATTTTCCTGGCACATCCAGCTCTTACTCACTCCGTGCCTTACCTAGCCTCTACCTCATCACTCTCCAACACGCATTCACACCACATCTTGGCAACAACAACTCCTACTGAAGTCATTTTGCAACACATCCTGCAGGAGACAAGAGGAGCCTGCACAGCCCTGTTATGAAATGGCTCGGGACACCTACCTGCTTTTGGTTCCTATCATCTGTGATGGTTCTGCCATCACTAACAGCCAGGCCCATTTGGAAACAAAAGCATTCTGCCCTTCTCCTGCTGGTCCACTTAGAAAATCAACTCCAGAAGCGCTCTGGATTGCCCATCTCCATCCCTGGAGGTGCTTAAGGCCACACTGGATGGGATCCTGGGCAACCTGGTGGTCGGCAGCACTGTCCATAGCAGGGGGTTGGAACTAGATGATCTTTGAGGTCCCCCCAGACCAACTATTCCATGATTCTAAGGCAACCAGGTGCAGCTACACAAACGTGTGTCTTGTTTATAATGGAACAGCTCATATCCACACTGATAGAGGTCTCCTTTATAGTCCTTTCACCACACAAGGGTTAGAATATAGTAATGGTGCTTTTTTTTTTTTTTATTTTTTAATTTACACCCTAACTGAACAGAGCAGTGAAAACACTATTTGAAAACACCCCAGAGAATTTGCATAATATTAATAAGCAAAGCCATTCTTCTCCCTTTCATGTGGTGCACGCACACTGACTTGCCAGTTCTGCTTTTTGTCTCCTCTATTATTATTATTATTACCACTACTATTACTATTATTGGAAATGTGACCTAGAAATTTTAACTCTGAATATAGTTCTATCCATAGTCATTCTGAGGAATATTTCAGAGGGACGTAGAGAGGCTGATGGAAAGTGTTTCAGCAGCTTTCATCTGCTGAAACGGAGTGAATTTGGTCCTTAAATTCTGGAGGAGCCAGAGTTATGATTTAGAAAGTTAGACAGTGTTTTTAAATATCACTTAGGAGTGCAGCTCACGAATTGAAGAGATACTACTATAATGAGGAAGACAGCGTGCACCATATGTTATCTATATACACACTTACTGCAAGAATTAATATTACTTATCTTAGCATAGCTTTCTGCTGCTAAAGGATTGCATACCTAAAGTCTCCATGGTCGTGGTCCCAGTGCTGAGAATCATAGAATCATGAAGGCTGGAAAAAATCTTTAAGATCATCTGTTCAACCATCCACCTACCATTAATATTGCCCACTCAACCGTGTCCTTCATTACTACATCTACCCCTTCCTCAAACACCTCCAGGGCAGTGAGTCCATCACCTCCCTGGGCATCCAGTGCCAGACAACTCTTTCTGACAACAAATTCTTCCTAATATCCAATCTGAACCTTCCCCAGTGCAATTTGAGGCCGTTCCCTCCTGTCCCATCGAGTGCTTGGACACATCCCTACCTACACCCCTTGTTAGCAAGTGACTCCACGCGAGAGTTCATCTTTTGTTTCTCACCCTCTCTTGTGTCTTTTCTGCTGCCTTCCTTCTCCTCCCCTTTGCCCCCACAGAACTACACCACCAATGAGAAAGCGACTGTAGACCAGCATTTCAAGGAGCTGATCCGGGACCTGGAGAGGCAGAGGGATGAAGTGAAGGCTGCCCTGGATCAGAGGGAAAAGATTGCCTCGGAGAACGTGAAAGAGATTGTGGATGAGCTGGAAGAGAGGGCAAAGCTGCTGCGGGAGGACAAGGAGAACAGGGAGCAGATCCATCAGATCAGTGACTCCGTGCTCTTCCTCCAGGTCAGAAAGACCTTATTTGCTTTTCCTTTTCTCAGACAGCGTAGGAAGCACTAGTCTTTTCCAGTTCAATGCACATGTACGTGAGGAACTGGCCCTGGCATTTCAAGCTGTGTCTGCTCCCGTGAAGCATGAACTTTAGCATGCCAACGCCTCGTATTTCTTTCCTTTTCCTCCTTTTTTGGTGGCTACAGCTCTCAGCCAAAGCATTTGACTGCCTCCCATCCATCTCCACTACTCTCCCTCCCTCTCTGTGTTATTTGGAGCCTAACGTAGACAGTTTCTCGGGACCTCTCCTTATATTCCTCAATAACCTCTCTCCTCCTCAATTTGGCAGGAGTTTGGGGCTTTGATGCGGAATTATGTCCCCCCTCCCTCCCTCCCGACGTACAGCGTGCTGCTCGAAGGGGAGAGCATGAGCCCCTCCATGGGGCTGCTCCGTGATGACCTCCTCAACGTCTGCATGAGGCACGTGGAGAAAATCTGCAAGGCAGACCTTGGCCGCAACTTCATTGAGAGGAACCACATTGAGAATGGTAAAGTAACCCAGAGCTGCCCCATCTTTGGGCAGAGCCCGGCTCAGGAGCTCACTGGGTGACAGAGAGGAGGCAGGATTATAAGGAAAATACTGGCAGAAGTAGGAATGTGGCCACCCCAGGATGGCAATTCAGATATCCTGCCATCAGCCTCATTTATCCAGCTCGGTTAGTGCGCTAGTGCTGCTGTGACATGCTATTTTACAGCAGCTGCTTTCAGCCTGGAACGTGAAATATCCCGAAAGCACCTGTCACTGAAAATCTAATAACAGGTTTTCTGGGTAAAAAAAGGTCTTTGTTTTGGTGTTCGGGTCAAACAAATCTTGGAAGAGGTATCGCTCCCTGACCCTGCCTCTGCAGGTCCCACCAAGCAGAGCTGTGCTTCCTCAGCTCCCGGCTCAGGGAATGCAGAGCACACGGGTTCCTGCAGTGATTAAGGATGAGCAATCTTTCTTATGTAAATAGCGAGGGCATGGCCAATACCACAGCAATGCAAGGAATCTTCTAAGGCTTTGAACCCACTTTCTTTCAGTCTCTTCCCATCAGTTCTGCAGGGGACTTGTGTTGCATAAAGCTTGTTTGTGAGACTGCACACCATAACCATGTTTCACTTCCAAGCTGTCCCACAAACAGCCTTTGTGACCTTGGGCACGGTACTTAATCCCATTACATGACCTCTTGCACTAAGAATAGTAGGGATGGGAGTAAATCCTTATCTTGCCAGGCTGCAAGGAAGGTCTAATTTATGATTGTGGGACCTCAGATAGCAGAGCAATAAAGGTCAAGAACTGGAAATGTAATCTGAGGGTAAACTGATGTCCAGGAGAAATGACTCAAAAAGCTGCAGGAATAGACTTCAAGCCCATTTCATACAACAGAAGATCACTGCAACATGCATCTGCAAGAACACTGCTATTTCATTCAGATTCACAGTACTCATCAGGCATTCCTCTCATATTAACACAGCACCTTTTTCTGGACAGCACTCAGGTAAATCTCTCCAACTTCCAGAAAAGACAGATGCATGTTACGAGATGAGATGATAAAAGAGGAGGGGAGGAAAGAAAACAAAAAGAAAAGGCAAATAGAAGCGCATAAGTCAGACCAACATGGGACATGTTACTGGAGAACAAACAGTGTCTCTCAGAGGCTGACGTTTGTGAATCAGCCTGACATTCACAATTTAGAGCAGTAAGAACAAAGGCGACATGGAACCAGAGTGAATTTGGATGTGTAATGAGTATCACTGTGATCATCAAGTGACAGCATGCTGCCTTCCTTCGTTAGGAAGAGAAAGAGCAAGTCTTGGCCCCAAGGAGCCTGCATGGCAAACAGTTAATTGATGTCCATCTAGCACCACCATTCTCCATTGGACATGAATGAGATGCACGAAATGCTCTGGTTCAGAGCACCAACCTCTCAGAAAAGTCAGGAACCATGTTCAAAGTGCTGAGCATAGAGCTAGATTTTATTTAAGCTCCCCCATACCTTCAAGCAGGACTAGAAACTGAATATTACTTGTCTTCTAATATTTACCACTGAATCATAGAATCACTAAGGTTGGAAAAGACCACTAAGATCATACAGTCCAACCATCAACCCATCACTGCAGCACCTCGTGTGCTAAGTTCTGCTGGGAAATCTGGCTGTAATGCAGGTCAGGTAGATGGAAGACAGCTCAGATTCCAAAATCATTTTTGTACACTTTTGGACTTCTGTCGAATTTCCAAACCATGGATGGCACAGAGCCATAGGGGTTCTGGCTGCCAGCTGCTCACAGCACTGTGAAGGTTAGATGAGTAGCACAACAGTAGGCTGCAATTAAGGAATTAACCTCCAGAGTTACAATAACCATCAGGAGTCTCTTTTGCCAATTCTGAAGCCAATGCATTTTCTCGGCACAACCCAACGATACGCACATGTTCCCCATCAGCTGATCACTTTCAGTTAGGTTCCCCTCCGTGCTACTGATGTCAGAACCCTCAAAGGTACTCGAAATCCATGGGATTCGAGTGCCAAAGTATTTCTGAGCAGGGCAACACTCCACCAGTGCCAGAAATCTGGGCACTTTTGGGAACTGTACAGGGATGTAATGGACACAGCTTGCAGCCTGCCTAATGAGGAGAGCAGTGGCATCCACTCAACTGGGAAACGTTATTTAAGGTGAATCTCAGAAACTTCAGAGCTCTCCATTTCTCAAACTGCAGTTACACTTGAAAGAGGACAGCGCTCTGCATCGAGTGACTGCAAGGAAATAACTCCACAATTACTTAATGGATTTAATTAACTCACACTCCCCCTGAGTCACTGCAACAAATTCATTTGCAACCAGCTTGATCTTCCAGCGTAAGAAACTTCCCATGAAGAAATATTATATTAATGGAATGAAGTCTGCTTAATAGCAGACTCCAAAGGGAATCCACTTTCTTTTAGTTGTCATAACAGGTACCTACTTAGCAGTGTGGCAAGGAGGAAAACAATCAGAGAGCGCCCAGGGATTTTGAATAACACAAAAGTAAATCAGAGAAATAGCACAAAAGTTTGATCAGTAACTTAAGAATCAAACTGTGGAACTATCACAATATGGGAACCAAACCTTCATCCTTCCAGAGAACCACAGATTTAGAGAAGAATTAAGGCCTTTATGTATGTATATAATTTTCTGAGCGGATAGGACACCATTTCCCATGGATCCTTCCCTGAGAACAGAATCAGGCTGTGCCAAAGGGAAGGGCTGTCCCACTTTGAATGAAGCTTGAACCAGAAGGCAGGGAAGCTAGAGCTCTTTGTAACTCGGGTTTAGCACCTCAAAAATGGCAGAAACCAACCCATGGAGCCTTCCCAACCCTCACATTTCTTTGGGCTTTGCAATAGCTGCAGGTCCAGACCCTCTGGTCGTGCGCCAGCTCTGTGTGCAGGTTAACCCAAACCATTGCTTTTGAAGTGGGATCCATTTTTAGCCACACAGCAGCAATTCAGCAAGAAAATTCCTCAACCCCAAAGTCTCCCCTTGGATGCTCAGGAGAAAGCCCAGCTCTGCTGGGCAGCTTTCCTCACCTATTCATGTTTCAGCTGTGCTAAACCTCTGCCATCTCAGGCTGAGCCTCAGCACTGCTCAGACCCAAAAGTCCCATGGAAGAATTAGAAAAATAGAACAACTTGCTTTCAATGGGCACAAACACCTCCCTCCCCATGCTCAAGGCAGCAGTTCCAACCTGCTGCCCCTTCCCTTTGTCCTTGGCCAGGTTGGATGAGGCCCTGGGCAGCCTGATCTGGTGGGTGGCAACTTGCCCATGGCAGGGAAGTTGGAGCTCGATGGTCTTCAAGGTCCCTTCCAACCCAACCATTCTATGATTATGTGACTCTGTTCCTTCTGTGGGACCCCACTGATGCCTGCTCTGCTCCTCCAGGTGACCACCGATACATGATGAACAACTATGAGTGGAACCAGCCCGACAACTTGAAGAGATTTTCCATGTTCCTGTCTCCCAAAGGTAAGGTAGCCCAGCACCCTTCTTCCAAACACAGCACAGGAGAGGAACTCCACTCATGATTTGTCTTCAGATTTGCTTTCCCACATGAACTTCAATGTTATCCAAGGTCCTTCCCCCTGCATTTATGTTGGGTCTTCTCTCCATCCTACAAAGATTGGAGAAGTTTTTTCCTTTCCATCCCAAACAAGGCAACAAAAGCTCTTGGCTACATGGAGGAGAACTGGAGCAACTGAGCTCTTTCAAGAGGGGTGTTTGTGACACAAGGGGAGTTTTATCAGGTTGAAGTAAGCGTTATCCTCCACCAGAAGCTTACCCCTCTGTGCTATCAAATGTGAAAGCTACACCAAGGCTTCATTTGCATTAAGATTTTACTTTCACCAGAAAACATGTTTTTTCCCTGCAGGGAAAGGATGCAAGAAGTGAGGAATGTGTCCTAAAAAAGCAGATTGGGGTTCTTTTCTGAGCTCTTACTCTGTCAACAAGAGCCTTGCTGATCTGCCTATGTCCCCATTGCTACATGAACACTATGGGATGAGTGAATGACTGTTTTCAACGCATTCAGTTGTAAAATGGCAGCTGCCTATTTCTAAATCAGGACCAGAGATGCGCAGAGCGACAGGGCAGAGCAGCGCCTGTAGAGACAGCAACACAGAAAGAACAGGGCAGAATAACTAACCAAATTCCCTCTGTTCCTCAGGGAGCAGCTCCCTGGCTGGCTTTGCCAGCTGTTTGCAGCTGCTGCTCTGCCAAGGCAGATGGTGGTGGGGCACAGGGCCATGCCTGCAATTAGCCACGGTGCTGCCCTGAAGGCACATGTGTGCCATATTGCTGCTCTGTCTGTAGGGCTGCGTGGGGACAGCCCAGCTCCCAACACTGAACCCTTTGTCTCAATGTCCCCTTTGCCTTTTTCCTCTGTTACCAACCCACATGGGCAACAGGATGCTGCTGGGTGCAGATCCCACTCAGGCATCAGCCTTTAGCAGGACTGCACCCTGCTGGCCCTCTGAGTTTGGGGACAGCCAAGTTTGAGGGCATTTTGCAAGCAGAGGGTTCAATTCACAGGGAGGCTGTCTGCAAAAACTGCCCACAGGGCTGCAAAGCTGCTGTTCTGCACCAGTTCTGCCGGTGTTGGGGAGAGACCAGTCTGAGACCTGCATCCTGCACCACTTTCAACCTTAAGGGATGGCTGAAAATGAGTTCTCCATTATTCAGGCTGAGGCCACCCAAAATGCAGGGCTTTGGGTTCAGGTGAAAACGGCCCAAAATGAATTTGAAGGGAGTGGAGGGTGAGGAGATGCTGTTCTGCATCCTGACCTCCTGAAGAACCCACCACGACAAAGGAGAAACCAGCTGCTGGATTTAGAGGTCACGATTTAGTGCTGTTTACTGGAGCCAGAGAGGATGCTTGCTGGATGCAGTCAGCACACCGTGTCCCATTGCTTTCTGCAACGGGCTTTTGAATACACAAACACTGTGGGATCATTTGTTTCACCTGCACACTTCCACTGTCCTGAGAGCCCACACGTGTTGCCTCCCAAAGCTGCTGGTTCTGTGTTAGCTTCCAATCTGGTTCCTTCATCCAAAGAACTAAACACGTGGCAGCACAAAGTCCCTGCCGAAATGGGGACTGAGCAGCACTGCATTCTCCACCAGAGAGAGGCCACAAGATCCCTTATGGGAACAGTGATAGAAGGGAACCAGCTGCTGCAACCACACCAATGGGGACTTTGGGAACAGAATGAGTCAGTAGGCAAAACAGGAGACATGACCCACTTAAGCTTGCATGCTGGCTAGCAAAGGATTATCTGATGAATAATGCACCATAGCCGTAATCATTTAGCTCTCCAGAGCCTTCTGTGCTCTTGCAGTGCGCCATGTGGAAGTCCAGCACTGCTTCCGATTGCATCTTTTCTAAAGAATTCCATAAAATGGAAGAAAAATCAAATAAAAGACGTGCCCTCCACCCTTCGTGTTGCATAACATGCAGAGAACCCTTAAATTTCTCTTGACAGTTTTGCAACACACCCTACTCCTTGTTAGGTTGGGACACTGCAAATTCTGCCTTAGGTCACAGCAGCAAGTCTGCTTGCTGCAAGGAGGAATGTTACCCATGTGGTGCTCTGTGCTAGTGCTCAAAAACTGCTTGGACTTGAACTGACCCCTGTTTTTAAGCCCTGCTTGCACTGAAGGAGCCTTCCAGTGCTCTTTTCCCTTAAAGACAGTATCGCAGAGCATCCATCTGCAGGGGTGACATAATGAGGCAGAGGGGAGACATAAAAGGCTTCAAATGCTGCCTAAAAGATGGGGGAACAACGCGTTCTGCTGCTCAGCGCTCCTTTCTGTCCTCTTCCACCGGGCTTTTTTTTACTCCTGACATTGCAAAGAGTTTGGCCAAAGCCGGAAGAAAGTTGGAAAGATCACCTTGTGCATTTGCTGGTCTTTGAATCAGAGGAAGGGAGAGGCAACTGCTGCAATACCAGCAGTGCTGAAATAGAAAAGCAGACCACAGGATGGCAGCAAAACAGCTCAAAGCATTCATCGCTTTGTGTTCTTCGGGGAGAGCCATGGCTCACACAGGGGTACAACAGCACAAGGCTGCATCCCAGCGTGAAGTCCTAGCAAAACCCAGTCCAGGTGGCAGGGCAAGAGACGTTCCTCTGCTCGTGTCTCTCGTGCCCTAAATGCAAGCCTCCGCCTGCAGGTCTCTTTGCAAAACATCCACGTTGAGCAGGCAAACTGCAGCTGGCAACTGAATGCAGCTGAAGACAGCTGTGCAGCAATGAGAGAGTTTTGCTCGTTAAGTGATGTCCCACCAACCCCCCTGGGACACAGAGCAAAAAGATCAGACTTCCCTCTCCGCACCACATTTCTGGTCTGGGATTGCCTCCAGAATGGTGGGGACTGTTTCATAGAGCAGTGCCACGCACAGCCCTTAGAGCCAGCTCACCAGGAGCCAATTGCTGAACTGGATGCTCTTGTTTTACAGCCAGTTTCAACCCACGGTCATGGGAATTTTCCTCCTTCCAAGCGACTGAGGAAACACTTGGTACGGGTAAATCTGCCTTCAGTTTGAAAGGATCTAACACCCGTGCCACAGCTTTCCAGCTGTCTAACTGACCTGTCCTGCTTCCCCTCTCGGCTGTCCTGTCCCTGTCTCACAGAACCAGCTCTTATCTGGGTTATCAGCCATGGCTGCATACACCCAAACGTGAGCTGGCGCTGCTCTAGGGCTGTGTGTATAGGAGGGAAGGGCCACCCTGGTCCTCACTGCTCAGACAGTGAGAAGAAGATGGAAAACAGACAGGTGCCAGTTTGTAAAGACCCTGAGATACCCAACCAACTGCCAAAGACCCTGAGACATCCAACCAACTGCCAAAGACCCTGAAATACCCAACCAACTTCCAAAGACCCTGAGATAACAAACAAACTGCTTCCACCAACTTGTCCGAGGCGAGCTGCAGGGGCTGGGGCAGGGCCAGGATCTGGCTCAGTTCCCCCCAACCCTGACACAGAAGCATGAAGCTGCTCTCCTCCCTCTCCTATACACCTCTTCCTTACCACTTCAGTTCTCGGCATCGTGGCCTGCCCAGCGTTCACTGCCTGTACAGCACCCAGTGTGATGGGGAGGGGACTTTGTGGTGGCATGGGGAGAACCAGCAGCAACAAAGCCTTCCTTTCTCCCACCTATCCGTGCTCCCTCTGCCTGTTCCTGCTCACAGGGCCTTCCCTTTCCCCAAGCACTGCAGCCTCCTGCCCAGGGAGCCCTGGGCACCTGCACTCACTGCCTGTGCTGCAGACAAGGCTGTCTCTATCTTATCGCTCCTCTCTCACAATCGTTTTGGCAGCCAGGAGGGGAAGCCTTGCTTTAATTTCACTGGGCATTGAGTAAGGCTTCAACAGCTCTGAGGCAAAGGAGCTTTGGTTGCCGTGTTGTTTTGCCATGTTATCCCAGTGTCTGGAGATACCATTTACCTGCAAGGATGCTGCTCTTCGGTCACACCCTGCATTCTGGGTCTCACCAGAAAGTTTCTTCCCTCACTGGCACCTCCACACTGACACACTGTGCACCGGGACCCCACCGCTGGCTGCTCTCACTTAGGGAAAAGGGACGCAGCCACTGGTTCCCATTTTCCCTAAGCCATTTGGAGGCAGTTTCACAAGGGTGTGTGTTGAAATGCTTAGGTTCCCCCCTTGCCGCACGCAGCCCCCCGGAGTAACTCAACCTCTTCTATCTTCCAGTAGGCAATGGCACTAAGCTGCCTTTTCAGTTCTCCTCGGTGGGACAGAATCCGCCCGGTGACTTCAGCAAACAGTCTGATGGGAGCCTCTTCACTAAGACCGGTACTGGGCACTTAGGTGTTGCCCTCCTCCCTCCCTTCTGCCCCTTTTTTTAGGCAATAAGATATTTCATCCTGTTCTTGCTCTTGCCAGGAGGCCTGGAACAGCCCCACACCCGAAGATGAGAATTTGAGATGCTTTTAGGTGCTCGGAGACCGCAGGAGACGACATTCCCTTTACCCCTCTAGCTTTATCACTATTTCAAAACAGCTATTATCCTAAAAGAGTAATAGCCACCGAGCACAACCTTTAATAAAGCGATGCACTTAGCTGCCAGGTCTCTTTTATCTGAACCGGCATTCCCCACTCGCTGCCTCGTCATCCTCTTTTCACCACCAACCAGTTCAAGGGCACCCAAGGTTGAACCCAAGGGCACCAGCACCTGCCGAGCGCAGTCAGGTTGGATTAATTTGCAACTGGGAGATGGTGGGGAAAGCCCATTGCCTGGCAGCTCTGAAACTGGTGGTGATTCAGCAGGGCTGCTATTATTTCTGAATCAGAACTGAGCTGGTGCAGTAGAAGGAGGTTAGGGCTTATCGCATTGCCAGGGGTGCTGTCATTAATTTCTGACATGAAACCCAGGCCTCGGCTCTTTGTGCTAATTAAATAGCCTACAGTGTTCTTTGCAAGAGTCAGAATGCTTAGTTCAGGCCTTGGCCTAAATTTAATTGGACCGATCGCATTCTGCCTCCCTGCATTCCCCGGACATTTTAATTAGACAGACCTCCTGCACTCCCTTCTCCTAACCAACAGGGTGGTGGGATAGGTGTCTGTCCGATGGCTGCTGTGTCCCACCCCCAGAAGTGGCTGCATTTCAGTGTCAAGCAGTGCAATACTAATTACGTGGCACTTCCAGTCCTGCTGCTCATCCCGGTGCTTGCAAGGAGAGATGGGGATGGTGCCAGGGGCTGACCTGTAACAGGCTCTTTTATGTTGTCACAGCTTATCCCTCAATAGTGAGACATCAGTCTGCAAAAGTGACGCCACAGACATGGAAATCCTCCAAGCAATCTGTATTGGTAAGAAACAAACCCTGGGGGTGAAAGCTTCAGCAAAGGAAATATCTGTTCTTAGGGGACCTGGGACTCCAGAGAATAGGGCTTTGGTCCTTTGGAAACAGGCGAGTGAAAGGTTCAGGTCAGCAGCTTCTATTGTTTTTTTCTGTGGTAGTTGCATCCAGAGAGGGATGCAGATTGACCCCCCTGACACCACAGTGCTGGGATGTAGGAATAATCAATATTTCGAAGTGACATTTTGAAAGGATTTTGCCCTGGTCTAGAATTCGATCCAGGCTTCTAAAAGCTATACAAACATTGCAGAAGACACGCTGGAATCTGTAGAACATTTTCTTCCTGCACGGATATCATACACTCTTAATAGACTTTGACAACAAGAAAACACTGATTGTGTAAATAACTCCAACAGAGAACCATATAGAAGCATTATACTAATTACATCCTACAGTGAGCAGGCGCAATATCAAAGATGAGGGTCAGACAATGATGATAAATCACTACAACAGCTGTCAATGGCTCAGTTAGCACTACTGCCACAACACAGGCAACAGCACACGACGAGGGCCAGAGGATGGTAGTGCTGCAGTTCTCGTGTGCAAGGTTAACACAGTGTTAACCACAGAAATGCTGCGTTTATCCACTTTGTCTTAGCATCCCTCTGCACCACGATGCATTAAGATCTTGCACAAGCCGAGTTAAGAACGTCAGGTTTTTGCCCTCGTCTCTGCAGGCGAAACTCATTTTTGAATTCTCATTGTGCATTGGTGAGACATTATTTACCACTCCCTGGAAATAATACTTGCAAGGAGGAGGAGGCCAAGAGTCAAGAGCATTGCTAGACTGGAGGATGCAAATAGAAGGAATACAGCGCAGTGAGAAAGGAGCTGCCCAAGGACTGCAGCTCTATGTCTGCTCCATTCTAAAGGCCCCTCCAGGAGATGAATAGCAGTGCAAAGGACATCCTGACATAGGCTGTAGAACCTTCAGAAAGTCCAGCCTTGAGTATTTGAACATGCTACAGCAAAAACGCATCTAGGGAGCAGCAGTGAGAGGCAATATCTTCTCTGTCTTGTGTTTGGTCACGGCCTTTCTAAAAGATCCCCAACTTCATCATGCCTGTGTCCACATGGACACTCCAGCCAATGGTTTTTAATACTGATACCCAACACCCACTTCCCTTCATCCCTGCTGAGAAGGCCTGATGACTTCTCCCACCCAAAGCCACTGCTCCTTTTGTCTCCTTCATGCATATGCTGCTGCTGGCTATTCTGTTTTTATAGCCTATATTCACCAGATATCCCTGAACCTAACAATTGAGTTGATAAATATAAGCATTAAGAAGTCCTGATATAGATACACTCCAGGCTGCAGTAGCTCTGCGTGAGCTTTTACGGTCTATTGGCCCAATAATCCAGCTTTTAAAGTAGTCTTAAATATGCATTTAAGTAATACACACCCTAAAAGGTCCGTAAATACAAATGTTCACAAAGAACTCCACTGTTTAAGGAGGAACGTCTTTTCAACCCAGAGGGACTTCTTTAAAACGAAGGACCCCTCTTCCATCTCCTAATTATTTTGTAATTGGAAGCCATGGAGTGAGAAGAATCTCAACAACATTGAGCAGGAGGCTCTGGGAGCTGGCACTGAGCAGCAAGATGGGTTGACTTGCTCTCCCATATTCCCAGCCTCAACCAGTGCTCCTGGGAGGTCTCTCCTACCTTCTGCAAGCAAGATCTGGGCAGCAGATCAAACCTAAGACAGATCAGATGTTGCAAAACCAGGGCTGGCCCTGACTGCCTTGTCAACCACTTCCCTGGTGTAAGCATGTTCTCATGTCACCTTGGTGCTCCTCATGGCAGCATCCAAGCCACCATGCGTAGGAGTTGCTTGCAAGAGGAGCAACAGGGGTTAACCCTCAAGTTTAAAGCACTGCAGCCAGGGGGCAACAAAGGTGAGGAAGAACTGATTGATTGCCTCAGTACTGCTGGATGCAGGCTAAGGATTTCATCTTTCAGTCACTAGATGGGCTTTTGTGTTCTGCAATCGCCCCCAGCCAACACTAGGCTGCACAACGAGCCTTTGCCACGTGTTGCTTGTTTGTAATGGTGTAGATAAGCATGAAATTGCTGGGGTGGGTCATGATGAGAAGAGGCGCAACTGGAGACTGTGGTAATAGGGCTGGAGACAGAGGAACGTGGCAGCTCCCCTAGGCTTTGCCCTTGCATCTCTTCCACTTATGCTCCTGCTTACCCAGACTTTTACATGGGGCCCTGCAACACGTGGAGGTGCAAATAAACAATATTTTGTGTGGGAGAATTTCCATGCACACGAATTTTGGTTCTCCAAGCAGAGAGCACAAATAAGCACTGTGCAGCAGAGCCCATCGCTCACATAACCGTGCGTGGCTTTAAGTGTGAAAGCTCCCATGAGTTCTCAGGTTAGCGAGCAATTAAAAGACACTGACAGAAGCATAAAAATAGAGGTGACATTCCTCTTCTCCCAGAAACCTCTCATCAAGCCATGAGTCACAGTCTGAGAGTTTATATCATGCACAGACTCATTTGGCTTAGGCATGATGTCCATGCAAAGCATGAGCGCAAATCAAACAGCATCACCATTTGCATTTGATGACTCCGGCTGAGAAACGAGGTGGTGCTGCTCTGCGGGACTGAAGGTGTTAAGATAGGAGTGTGTTCAATTACAAATGGTTGGGCTGCCAAGGAGGGTGAAGTATAGGCGGCCAGAAAAAGACAGGTCAAACTTAATGCCCCAAATTCTCCATTGCAGTCACATTACCGCCCCTTTTACGTCAACAAAGGCAATGGAGCCACTTCCAACGAGGCACCTTGATTCCTGAAGATGTAGGGAAGAGCTGGCAGCACTTGGAGTGAAGACTCAGCTGCGGATTTTCATGGATGTACCTGCTATTATATTAACCTTGCTGCTCTAATCTCTGCCAGGGAGAGGGAAGGTGCAGAAGGGAATCGCCTTTTCTAGAGGAAACACGGATTTTTTCCAAGTCCACTTGCAAGCTCTGCAGGCCTTAACAACGTAACTCCATCCTCTGCTGTCACCTCCTTACTCCCCCTCTGCCATCACCCTTCCTTTTGCTCTGCAGAGCTGCTGCTCTGCTTCTCCAGGAAGCATGCATGCTTGGCTAGCACTCACCCTTCCCTTGCTCTGCTGCTCTGGTTGCCCTGCTCTCCAAGTGACCATAGCTAAATCCTGCTGGAAAATCCCAAGCAGGCGGGTTCTCCTCCTTGAGACCCTTCCTCAGCTCAGCTCTGCTCCCACTGGGCAGCAAAAACCAGCAATGGGACCTATGGAGCAGCCCTACTGCAGCCCGAGGCCACCGCTGGCAGAGGGCAGAGAGATTCCGTATGGCATTAAAGAACCCCTCCAGCCACCTTTTCAAATTAAAAAATAGATAGAAAATCCATCCTACTAACGGAAGATTGATGAGGTGCCGCAGGTATTGCGTGTTTTGTGTTTTTTTTTCTTTCTATTGTAAATTCCCCTAAAACAAAATTGGTTGATATGTTGTGGTTCGGGCATTTCTCCAGCAATAATGCCATCGCTGTTTGCTCAGGGTAGTGCTTTTAATTTGTCCCTGGGATAGATGAATCGTATCAGCACCCAGCCAGCGCTTGCTAGCCTCGCTGTGATCTCCCTGAGATTATTTCCCTTCCCCTTGGATGAAGCAGAGGGGTCAGGTCCTCGCCAGCCCACCCATCGGTGGCCCATTGCAGGGCCAGAGCCCTCCAGCTGCAGAACAGACAAACAAGAGCTGACAGCTGCTTTGCACGGTCTGCTCTGTCCAAATGTCTCTGGAACGGCTCCTCCCTGCCTTTCCTACCCCCAAAAGCTTGCAGCACCTGGCTGAGACAGCTCTCACCCACCTCTCCCTGAAAACTACTGATTTGCTAATCTCTGTGCAATGATGCTCGCTGCTTCTTAACCCCATCCCTCGGATGAAACTGAGGCTGAAAGCTGGTTGCTCCAGAATACTTGAATGGCACCTATGTTACACTTACATTGTTTCTTTCTGATTTTTTTTTTTTTTTTTACTTTATTATTATTATTTTTTTTTTAATGACCAGAGGGAAAGGAGGTAGCGTGGTGAGGAAGGACAGGAGGAAGGAGAAACTGGGATAGAAGGTAGAGTTGCTAGGAGATACACTGTGGGACTTGAGTATGTGCAAGAGAAAGGATAACAGAAGCCCCCAACCCTCCCTCCCCCCCAAAAAAAGAAACAACTCATTGACCTTTTTCTCCCTGAGCAGGCACCTGGTTATCACTTTGGTTATCACCACCCCCATTCCAGTGGAAGCTTCCACCTCCTCCTTTCTATTTTCCAAAACATGGGCACGATTCCACCCCTCCCCCCAGCCCCCACTCCAAATCTTGGATATTAAAGCACCCTCCCTTCTTGCTTGCCCTAAAACAACTCTGCTGTGGCAACAGCTCAGATGCCAAGTGCCCATAGGTCCCTGTGGTCCCGAGACCACGGCAGGTTGGGGGGAGCTGAGCATCCCCTCCCTCCGCTGCCCCCGCTCCAATCCCAGCCCCAATCCTTTTCTCCCCTTTCCCTCCTCACTTCCAGGGCCTCATTCAGATCTCACACACACGATAAAATCCATCAACACCAACAAAGCTGCCCCTCACTCCCTCCAGCTGGGTCCCCCCCAATCCTTGCTTCTCCCCAGCCCTGCTTGCAGGGATGCAGGGGAGGGGGCACAGCTCCTGCCCCCTGCTGGACCTCCTGCTGAGGTGTGTTCTGCATGAACTGTTTTTATCGTGTTTGTCTTGATCAGCAAAGCAAGAGGAATTCCACCTCCTCAAACAGGACAAGACTACGCTGATGTAAACCGGGCCCTTCACGTGTGCAACACATACTGCAGAAATAAAGGAGAAAGCTCCATGTCTGACAAAAAACCCCCCTGAGGACGAAGTGTCTGTCTTTGGTGTTTGTATGCTTGTAGCAACGAGTTGAAGCCCCTTCAAAATCATAGAATCATGACAGTTGGAAAAGACCTCTTTGATGGTCAAGTCCAACCCCAACCCAACTCTCTACTCACGTCCCTCAGTGCCTCATCCCCATGGCTCTGGAACACCTTTAGGAATAATGATCCCCCCATCTCCCTGGGCAGCTGTGCAGTGCAGCACCACCCTTTTGGACAAGAAATGTTTCCTAATATCCAACCTGAACCTCTCCTGGCGCAACTGGAGGCCATTACCTCCACTGCCACTCTAGTGGTGTGATGTCTATAGGGACATGCAAGTCTGCCCAGCATGGCTGACTCACAGGTACCCACCACACCAGCTTGTTTTCTGCAAGGACACCCCCTGACCTCTCTAATTTCTTGTTTATGCAAAGGCTTTTCTCACTTATGAGCAGGAGAAAAATCCCTCATGGGTTAAAGCTGCAGAATCAAGGCAAGGTTTGTTCGTTTGCCCCAGAGATGACAGAGCTTTCAGTAGATGCCTGGAAAACTTCCCTCCAGGTTCTGAGTACCACCTGCCTCCCCCCAGACCATCCCTGCCATCCCTGGGCAGTGAGGGCACTACTGCCTCACTTGGAGCCAGTAAATCCTCCTTGTTTACCCCACACAGGAGTTACCAGAGAACAGAGCTAAGCTCCTTCCCATCAATTCCACTCACTGCCTCCATTACTGTTATTACTGTGATTAAAAAGCAATCAAAGAGAAATCTTTTTCCTGTCCTAAAATTGCTGCAAATGTCTCAGTTCCACCACTTAAGCATGAGAAGAGCAAGATACACACAAGCTCTCAGACTCTGCGATGCTGGAGAACGTAATGGAGCTGATCACCCAAGCAGCAGCATCAGCAGCAATGTGGGGCTTGCAGGAGCGAACCTGACAGCTCAGGCTGCCCAATGCCACGTGCACAGCAATGAGCTTTGCAGCCCGAAAGCGCGTCAAGTGCTCAGGGCTCTGCTCACCCACTGTCTGGGGTTTGGGGGCACGGTCAGCTCTGTAACCCCAGCAGATCCCTGGGAGGTGCCATGGGGATCTTAGAAACCCAGTGGGATGCTTTGGGGCCACGCACTCAGGAAAGGATGATTGCACAGTGCCCTTTGGAGCAGCATCATGCTGCAGCCTTGCTTCCATCACGACCCCATCGTGTACAGCTTGTGCACGAGGTTTGCTTGGGGAACAGAGGTCTCACACCAGTAAAAGAACAAATTTATGCTGAAGTTTGCTAGCACACAGGTAATTCTGAGCTAGAATGATGAATGATCTGTGCCAGTGCACAGAAAAGTAAATAGCACAAGGTCAGCCCCTCTGTTTGGGTGTAAATTGGCTGCAATAGCCAGCTAGGAATCAAAGCAAGCAGCTCCAAAAGCTGATCTGCTTTAATAACTCATTCCCTTCACTTAATCATTTGACTTCTGTCACCGGAGCAAGACAGACCACTGTTTTATCTTCACACATATTGACTATAAAGTTTTAAAATGAACAATTCTTCAGCAGCATAAACAAGAATAATAAAATCTAATCGCTTGTGAACCTTTATGCTTTCGCAATACTTCTGCGGCATAAATTTGCCAGTCCTTTGCACAAAGATAACACGGAAATAAAGTGCTCGAATTTGCAAATTAGCAGGCATAAAACACAGGGACGTGCTCTTAGTGGAACTATTGGGATGCTCACGCCAGCGATAGGTGTTGGAAGTGCCACTGTTGGGATCTGAGCTATAGGTAAAGCGTTTGCAGTCCTCAGGCTGTGGACCTGCAGAGCGTTTCCTGCAGCACAACGCTTTGCAGGGCTGTGCTGAGTTCTGTTTCTTTTGGGACCCTTGGTGGAAGCCTGGCTCCAGCTCCATCGATGCACATTAGCACTCAGTGCTGCCCCGAATTCCCCGCTCCAGCAGTCTGACAGACCCCATTACCTTTTCACGTGCCATTTGCCTGCTGTCAGAAGCAAGAAAGCTTCGTAACAGGGAAACCTTTAAAGGCCACAGCCTGCATATGTGTGCTCTTTACGCCCAGCCTCCTTCAAAGCCAAGATTTACTTCACATTTTCTCTTCCCACTCGGGACCTCCAGGGGACGACAGCTCCATAGCCATGCTGTCTGCCTACTTATGGATTCTGCGAGTACTCCCCCACTGCAAATCCTGGAGGATTTAATATCCACTCTGTAATCTACTGGCACCAACAGGCATTATCTAACTAAACCTTAAATTGAAAATGCTAGTCTTTCCATTTTCCCCAAGTCGTTGTGAAAAAGTCAGGCTCTCGTAGTCCGATGTAATTTACTCTGGCTCTAATTAAAATACACCGCTCAGCTACTGCTGAAGGATGCTCAGCAGTGCTGTGGGCACACCGGGGCCACACGGCCCTCAGCTCTGCTCCTGCTGCTGTCCCATGCATGAGCAGCACGCCAAGCTCTCAACGCCTCTGCTTTGGCTCATATTTGGGTTCCCAACCCATTCCCAGTAGTGGTCAGCAGGGAAACTTCAGTTTCAGGTGTTCACAGAAGCACTTTGCACCCAGGGCAGGCACGGTGAAACTGAGATATGCATTCAGTGCAGTCTGAGAGAGGCTGATGAAGCGCATTTCTCACCTGGACCTTTCTGTGTCATCATGTGTTTTCAAGGAAAAGAAACAAATTTCTATGTTTCCTCCTCTCTCTCATTCATCGCAGCCCATTTTGGCTAAAATGCCAAAGTCTAAACACAGGCCTGAAATATCCAATTATGACTTTGAAATTATTAGGAAAAAAATAAAACTTAAAGCCTCCTTCCCAACCAAGGCTGTAGTTAATACCAGCTTTCCAAGTGAGTGGGGTACAGACCCTGCTTTGCAGTTATCAATCCCCACTGACACGCAGTAAATGGGGAAGGCAGACTTTTGGGGGGCAGTCATTCAGGAGATGCAAAAACAAAGATGGAATTGCAGAGCAGGTCCACCTGGTTCAGCAGCCACCTGACAGTGCCAGATGCTTCAAGGAAGATGTCAGCAGACAGATGCGGGATAAACTGTGTTTCAGGAGAGCTGTTTCCTCCTGACCTCACAAGTTTGTACTTAGCTTATGTCCTTAATTAATAACCTTTGTGGTATTTTTATATCCTGCTGGTTCCATATCTGATGTGGCTCCCTGTAGTGCAACAGATGAGCATCAGGATCCCTGGCATGTTTATTTCCCAGCACTGGTAGCAAACGTGAATCCCCGTTTCCGAGACTACAGGGACCAAAACCACAGAGCAGGTGAGATTTGCTTAAGGTCAAAAAAGCACTTTGTAGCAAAGCGAGGACTTGAGGTCTGATCTCCTGCTGGGAGGGGATTGTTTCCCTCAGACACACCTAATCCTATTTGGAATCCACTTGTCCCTCAGCTCAGGAACGCATGGTGGCATTGAAGCTCTGTGACCTATGCTCATGAAAACTATTTCTATGAGAACAACTGCTGTGCAGGCATCTCAGTGCCTTCAGAAAGCATGTGGCAGATGGAAGATGCTGTTGGTGTGGGAAACACAAGGTGACAGCGAGCATCTTCTATCCATGGAGGTCAGGGAGACCATGGATGATGCAGGGCTTCGCTCCTCCTGCAGTGCAAAAGGAATGGGGGTTGGTAAGGCAGAATTTGGTGCGTGGGGCAGTTGGACACAACCCACGGTGGCAAAGAGCACAACTATTTGTACACAGAATGTGGTCAATAAGGTTAATATGTTGGGTGCAACACTTGGGAGGCGATGGCAAGTTGGGAAAACGCGCACGATAGGAGAAGCAGGGGAGCTTAAAAAGAATAATGCACTTCCAGAATAGGAAAAAATAATGTGAGAGAAGGAATTTTTTTTTCCCAGCTGAAGCATTTATTGTTCAATATTCTTTTAAGAGACATAATTTCAGGGAGATGTAACAACTGAATATTCCCAAATCCATTAACTTCTGCTGAAAGAACAGCTGCATGGGAAACATAGGGAAAGAAGAAGAAAAATCCCATCCCAGCCTGCTGTCATGCTCACTAGGCAAAAGGGAATTTTAAAGTGATTAAAGTGATTAAAGTGATTTAAAGTGATAACTTTGTGTTGTCATTAGCCAGAGAAATGATTAGCCCACATTTGAGCCTCTCTGGATGCTCCGCTCCCATCACACTGAAATGTTCCACTGAAATATTACGTGGGGTTAAAAAAGAGCTGTAGGACTGACTTAGACTGATGAAATAAATGAAGGAGGTCAGAAGCCCCATGGTGCACAATTGGAAACACAGAGCTCATCTCCAACGTAGGGCAGCAATTCCGGGCACCCAACTCCTACCACAGACCCAACTCTTTCCATTGCAGTGCAACTCGCCAAGATGTTCCATGCCAAAGCAGCTGCATAGGAGTTCAAAGCCAAGTGCTGTGCTATTATACTGTATTGATACGGCTGTTAGGAACGCAGGGCATCACTTTTTATCATATGCAGATAGAGTTATGGCCAGTCAACTCAGCCATGCTAATTGTTAGGGAGTTTTTTAAGGGTAATGTCTTCTCATTTCACAGATAAGACAGGCTAAGAGTATACACAGTAGCTTGGCTAATGAGTGCTAATTTGTTAAAGGAGCAATTAATTTCCGCGAGAAGTCCTCACTTTCCCTGGCAAAGTCAAGACGGGTTCCTCAGACGTGCTGCCACTTGAGGGAGGTTTGCTTTCATTCTGCTCAGTGCAGAGAGCACCCAGTGCCAAGCCAATGGCTCTCACCAAACGTGACATCCCTGCCCTCCGTTTGACCAAGGAAATGCCCCTTCAATCCCACAGCAGTGCCAGCCTGGCACAGCCCAGCAGCACGCAGCCCAGCTCCTCTCCAAGGCGACTGCATATCAAATAGAAATCACACAAGCACTCTTGATAAACAGCAGGCAGCCCCTCTCCTGCCAGCTAACAGGATTAATCTAAACGCACACAGACACAGCTGGGCAAAATCAAAACATCGAGCTGAGACTAAATTACGCCACTTAATGGCATAATGTCTTGGAGGCTTCCACTCCATCCCTGCGATTTCCCTTGCTGGTAGGAGGAGAAACTGCAGCCGTGCTGGGTACCAGAGCCCAGGGGTGAGACCCAGCAGCTCGTGCTGGGTGCGAGTGGCTGCTTGCTCTTTAAGGATAACTCCAAGTCTGTATTTCATGGCAGAAGGGAAAGATACTTTCTATTTAAAGCAGGTAGGTTAAGAGTTCAGGGAAGGAGGATGAAATGAGATCATGGGAGGAAAGGTTCTTGGAGATGTAGGGATTTGGGAGGGGAGATAGGCTGGCACTTGGCAGACACAAAATTACACAGGGCAATTTGTACTAGGAACTGTTCTGACCCCATCTTAAATCAGTTCTGCAGAGCCTCCCCTGAGGTCCCACAGTAATTTCCTTCAGCTTTTACTCAAAGGCCAGACTCTCCTCTAGGCAACTTCTTTTTCACAGGTTGCTTGGGTGATCTTAAATGGCAATTGCATTACCAGTAAGACCAGTTTCCCTCATTTCTGCCAATCAGCACATCACAAACTCTGTTACTTGCCACAAACTCCTGCCTTAGGCTGGGGTTCCAGCAGCATTTGAAGCCCCAAGTCCCCTGTAAGCCTGATGCCATGTCCAGATCCCAGCTGGGCAGAGGAGCTGCAGCACTGTACCCACCAGCAGAGCCCTGCAGGGAACAAGAGCTGCCACTCACTGCCCCACTCCATCCTACACACGCTTTTCTCCCACAGCTTATTCCTCCTTGTGTGTATGCATGCCTCCTAATGGTGCTCACTACGGTGCATTTAGCCCAAGTATAAACTTTTCCAAGGGAAATGGCATTAGGAGAGATGCATCTAAGATTGGACCAAGCCCTGGAAAGCCTCCATCTGATCTTGGATTGCACTCTCTATTTGACATCTGCTTTGGCTCCTGGCTCAAGAGTCAAAGCAACTGAAGGAAGCTGGGAATGCCAGGCAGCAGAATGGAAGAACCAACTGGGAGAGAACCACTGCCCTCTGCTCGGCCCAGTCACAGCTCATCCATGTCATGGGCTCACTTCCCATCTGAAGAAGCTGTATATTTCTATGGCATTCCAAGTACATCTAGATACAGGGTCACCTAAAGTCCCAGACAAGGTACTTAAGGACAAAGAATGGTCATACACCCCTCCATCTGTTATTCCTTCCCTCATTATTTTAAGCACTCCTCAATAAACTGTTCTTCCAAGCCAGTCATTTCTAGCTCTCTTCCAACCTAAGCCATTCTACTGGGATTCTGTAGGTATGAGGGTGGCAGGGTAAGAGCACCCTTGTTGGGTATATTCGCGCTCTATACCCCTCAGACATTAATTAGTCACAGCATTCAGAGACATCAGACTGCTGATCTTCGAGAACCCCTACTTTTTTTCCCTTTCCCTCGTACTCCTCTTGAGCAGGGCTTACCTGCCCTCCCCATTTGCAGCACAGCGTTTGAAAAACAAAACCAGGCAAACAATGGTTGGCTTTGCGTGCAATTTTCTTTTATCCTAAGAGACTGCAGAGATAAACCTCACAGTCCCAGCAGCAAATCAAGAAATCCTGCAGCACAAATATCTAAAAATATTTTTTTACAATAGTCATCTTGCTATTTACATATTTGTTCCCAGTCTCCCTGTCTAATTAGACTCCGAGTCCCATATTCACTTATGCTGGCAGATAGCTCTATTGTTTTCATGTTTTGGGTCTGTGAATGTCTGGAGAGTTACAGTATAATCCCATTTACCCCTCTGGTGAAGGAGGAGGCGAAACCAAAGAGAATTGAATGCTGAAGTGGGAAAGAGCCTATGCTAATGTAATCAATGCTATAGGGCCTCCATGCAGAGCTCAAACCTGGGGCAAAGACTGATCGTCTCATTGAATTCAGAGATCTGCTGGAAGAGTTTTCACGTGAGATAGGAAGCAAACAACTGCAATACAATACAAGGAGAAGTCACTGGTCAGGCACTGGCACAGGGAAGTGAGACAGTCAGCATCCCTGGAGGTGTTCAAGAGCTGTGGAGGTGTGGCACTTGGGGACATGGTCAGTGAGCATGGGGGGGGATGAGTTGGGGTTGGACTTGGAGATCTTAGACATCTTTTCCAACCTTAATGATACTATGACTCTACCAAAAGGAAAAGCCAACGTGTAAATCTGTAGATGTGAGTGGAGACATCAGTGACAAGGACCACAGAGGCAGGAGGAGTTCCCAGCAATTGCACCTGGGTTATCCACAGGCTGAGAGCTTCAGCGTGCTGCTGTCTCCACGTGTAAAACAAAGCCAAAGGGAACAGGATCCATTCACACACAAGCTGTCTCCCACATTTGCACAACATGGAGAAAGCAACCTTGAAGCAAAACTGGAGCAAATGCAGCTGTCGCTTCACAGCACAGACAAATGATGGGCTCCCAGAGAAGCCAAGATATGCTTGGGAAGAGCAGGCTCTGGGATGCAGCCACGGAGACATCAGTTCCATAATCGATGCAAGGCACTTGGCACGATGTCTTCTCAGCTGGATTTGTGAGCTGGGTGCTGGCCAACCCTGATAACTGCAAGCATGTTCACGAGGATGTGGCCATAAATCACAAAGTTCCCAGCACAGCAGCAGGTTGAGTTGCAACGACCACACCAACTGCCACCAGTGCTCAGCAAAGAGCATTGGGAAATATCCCCCAAAGCGTAAGTGTGACGAATAGGAAAGGAAAATGCCTGAACAAGCCCTGAGAGCAAACCATGTCCATCCCTACAGACGATGCTTTCCATTTTCTGGTGCCAGAGAAGCAAGCTCTGCTGACAGAGCACAGCTCAGGGGTTCTGTCTGTGGTACCCATACAATGCAAAGGTGCACCAGCAGTGGGTAGGGCAGGCTGAAGGCAACAGATCAGCCCCACTCCCCTTCAAAAATAGCTTTCTGATCCAAAGCTTTTCAGCTTTTTTTTTGTTTTGTTTTTCAGAAGTCTAAGCTGCTTAGATGTTTTGCAAGAAAGCAGGAGATGCGGTACTAAATCAGCTTTGAGAAAGTCCCAGTACACCCATTTTCCTTAGCACAGTAAATAAAAATAAAGAATGTAGAAGTTCTCAATTTTCTTGTATTTTCTACGTGATAAGACAGCACAAAAATGAAATGATCTGAAAAGACAAGAATTGAGGAAATTTTATTCTAAGTCAGTGCCTGTTTCCCTGCCATGCGAAGGGATGACAGCATCTCTATCTGAGGGATAGAAGCAAGCTCCCTTGAACAGTGTGTGCAAAATCCATTTGCTATTCTTGCATGAAAGGGGCCATTGAGATGTGTGGTATTAACTGAGCCTTTGTCTGATATCCTGCCAACTTATCTGAAAACCTCCTTTTACCCACAGCAGGGTCAACAGCCACGAGGGCTGCTGAGACAGTGCTGTGCTGCCGGCACAAAGAGCCCATCCTGGCATTTTGTCTGGGACAGAAACGAGCCTCTAAGCTGAGGATTTCTCTCCCCTTGGTGAATACATTAGTCAGAAAAGCATCCGAGGAGCAACCCTGATGTGCCACAGACTGACCCGAGGGGAGCTAATGGGCGAAAGAAATGAGCTAGTGGCTAAATTCTAGCTCCCCGGTCCTGACCTATTTGTTTTCTAAAACACAGAATCCAAATCATTTTGATATTTTTTTATGTAAGAGATGCTCCAGGGATGTGCATGGCTCAAGAGACCGCAGAGCTGTTCCACCTGCAGGCTGGCACCGAGCTGGACCTGCTCTGCTCTGGCACACAGGGGGCTGACAACCCTCAGGTGTGTGTGGGATTTTTAGGCTTCGTGGCTCAAATCTGACACCTGGTTGCTGCTGGTGCCACCAATGTGAGGTGACTTTCTGCACGAGTCTTTCAGTGCTGCTGTGCATGACCAGACAGGGATGGCAAGACCTCTGCTCAGTGCATTTGCTACATTTTCTCTGTGATGGGAATATATGCCCAATTATATACTTTGCCAGTCTGCTTAAATTGGGATCTTGCTGACCCTAAAATGAACCTGTGACTTTGATAGTGTGAGAACCTTTATTTGCTGTGGGACTAACAGAGGTCTTCCAGGAACACAATGCTCTTCTGACAGTAAAGCTATGCAATACCATCCTGCCTCAGTGCTCCTCTCACATTGAGGAGAATTGTCAAGGAGGCAGCAGCATTAATTATTGATCCCAAGCAGAATTAATAAAGAAAGAACATCTCCTACCGCTGATGAAATGCTCTGTGCCAGATTTTTTTTATTATCCTGAAGTCATCAGCAGAAACAAGACAACAGCACGCAGCTCCCTTCATGCCCAACAAGACGCAACACCTCATTTCTGACAAGGCAGAAAGAACTGCAGAGCAGCACAGGGTGCAAAGGAGTTTGCATCCCACGGCCACACCTGAGCCAACACCTGGTGCAAGCGCTGGGCCCCGGGGGGTTTGCTTGCTCAGCTCCACAGCTGCCCACCCCTATAGTGCTGGGAAGGGATCTGATCCCCAACCTGTGCCAGCCAGCTGCAGGCTTGCAGCAGCTGGGTTGCAACATCATGGAGAACCTGACAGCCTGTGTGGGCTTGCTGCTGACTGGACAAGCACAACCACATCCCAGCAGAGGAAACAGAGCAGTGCTTGGGGCTTTCAAGAGCTCTGGTTCCCCTTGTCCCAAGAATTTCAGCAGCAAACATCTCTGGGCACTGTCTCATTTCAAGGCTGAAACGCTCAGGTGCAGTATTTCTCATAGTTGAGGTTAAGATGATTACTCATTAGCTTGAAGAACTGCTTCCCAGGGCAATGCCTCTCCAGGGACCACAGCTTCTGCTTACTATGGACATCTGAAGCTGATGGGATTTTTCCCCCATTCTCTTGCTAGCACCTACATAAATATTGACAGTGCATTTAAATCTACATAAATTAGCCCCTTCCCTCTTGCCTCGATGTTTAGGAAAGCTCTAATCAGCAGAAAAGAAGGAAAGAACAGACTGAAAATAAGGGACCAGATCCTCAGGTTGCATCGAGTCTGAGCAATTCACCTCCTGCTGAAGTCACTCTGCTTTACACCACCTGATGGGTAATGCAAAGGTTCTCCCATTGCCACGAGTCAGGATGGTTTATGACCCAGCTCTATTTATTTGCACCTACAAACTAACATGCAGTGTAAATTACAGCAAAGGGAGGGGACATTTTTCTCCATCCAGAAAGCTCTGCATTCATCAAGGTTAATTGTAACCGGCCGTTAGCTCCCTCAAATAAACAGATATATTGCTGTGACACAGAATAAATCCACATAAATTATGCTAGCGAGCAGGCTTATGAAAAAGTTTAATCAAAGTTTTGATACGGAGCTGCCATCAATAGGAAAGTTCCACTTTTCAGCACTCTTATGTCCACGGCGATGGGAATGGAGGGCTTTGATCCACGAGGGTCAGAAATGTGCTATTTGCAGACTTGGGGAACCAGGAGATGGAGGTCCCTTCTCGCCAGTCCTGGCTGCTCACAGCACATCTTCCTGCATGGCTGTGGTGGTAGCAGCAAAGGGAACTGCCTGAGCAGTTCAGGGCTCACAAACAATTGCTGTGAAGTGGATGATGGGACTGTAATTTCCTGTCTTATGTTGTCAGCGACTGGCAGCAAACTCAATTAAAAGTTGAGGCCAGAAGGGGGAAAAGAAAGATGTGTGTGTATACATATATATGTGCATGCATACGTGCCTGGGACAAAAAACAATGGCTGAAATGTCCCTGTGCCCCAGCAATAGGATGGGTCTGTTTTTGAGGAAGAATGAGGGAATCAGAACGTGCTGAGAGCACAACCAGGATGGAATCCAGCTGACAAATCACACTGAGAAAAGATCTCCCAGGCACAGGAGGCAACAAAATGCAGTTCTGATTGAGTTGACTTGTGCATAAAAATGCTTTAAACAACAACAACAGAAAAGAAAAAAAAAGAAATTGAGAGCAAATCCTTTCATATAAGATTTTAGTCCTGCCTCAAATCCATGACTTTGCTTACGAGTTCCTCTGCCTTCACTTGCTCAACAAGAAAAGAAGAAAGAGGTGAAGCCAGGATGTGTCCCTCCCCAGCTCTGACATAAAGGTACATCCTTTAAAGGAGCAGCTTCTCTGGAAGAGGAGTCAGGCACTGGCACAGATGGAGGTGGAGGGGTCACCATCCCTGCTCAGGAAAAGTGGGGATGTGGCACTAAGGGATGTGGGCATGGTGGGGGTGGGCTGGGCATGGGGATCTTAGTGGACTCTTCTGACCTTAATGGTTCTATGAGCTTGTTTTCCTGGAATTAAGGCAGCAAAATCTTAGGCATCACACTGTACACTCAGCTCTTGTACTACATCCCAAGCTCTGCCCTACTGTTGGCCAATGTTGTGCCTTTACAGCACCAGCTTTGGTCTCAGCCCCCTCCACAGAGCTCTGTTCCTTCTGCTTTGGTGTTAGCCCTGGGTCAGCGCCCCAGAGCTGCAAGTCCCAGCTGCCCAGACAGGCAGCTGGAAAGCTCCATCAATTCATGATGGGCAACAAGAGAGTTCTGTCTGTGGTCACCCTTCCTGGCATTTTGCAACCTTTGGGCACAACCCTTCTCCATTTCACAGGTTTGTTTTTGCATTTGCTGGAGTCCTACCAGCTTCTCACCTGTAACCAGAAGCCAGAACTGTGCTTCATTAGTGCCCATTTCAGATACATGACTTAATTGTCAGCTTGGGAGGACAGCTTTAGTGTCACAGGGAGAAAAGGATCCTGAGAACTGGGCCAGGAGTTGATGCAAGGGAAGCTCAAAGAGTACAAGAAAGAATGAAATGGGATGCAAATCTCACAGGGCCGAAACTGCTTTAAAACATTCAGCTTTGCAATTTTGTGCTCCCATCTCACTGCAACGCAGGCCAAAACGTGCTGAGATGTCCTACCAACCTGCATGCCACCCATCTCATCCCACCCTCTGCACAAACCCTTTGTTCCTGTCTGTCCTTGCTCAGCATTCCTGCTTGAACTGTTTTTTCCTCCTTTCCATGGTGGAGGAACATCAGTGACCACCACTGGAGGGCCCACAAGTTGTTTCAAGGAGTCCACCCTACACATGCCACCCCCTGGAGTTAAAATATAATGAGCTCTATAAATAATAAATAAATCAGCAATTCTTTTTCATGTCTTTAGTGAGGCTATTCTCTAAGGCTACATAGCTTTTAGAATTCTTAATGCAAGCACAAGGGGGGAGCTAGAGAGTTTTTCTTCTTGAGTTAAAAATAAATACACGATTCCTGGACTTGAAGCATTAAGAAAGAAATGAAGAAAATGAAAGCTGATGAAATCATCTCTTTCTGTCCTGTGCAGGGGAAAAACAGGAGAAAAGTGGACCAAGTTTTACAGGGACTCCCCCAACATCTGCTCCCAAAACATAGCAGCAATATTAGCACAACCCCCAGAGATGGTGGTATGAGGTCAATTCAAGCAAAATGCCAATGATGAAACTGAGGAAAGCCAAAGAAAAACCTGTTTCCTACACCTGAGCTCTGTCTCAGCACAGCCTGCTCTGCCCGCTTCCTTCCTAATGAGGCATTTTACAACGCTGATGAGAAAATTCCCCGGTGGAATAGGAGCACCAGGGTGGGGATTGAGGATATGCTCAAATTTATATACAGTAATATGAAGGAAGTGCACAGGAAGATGAGCAACGGTAGGGAAATGGAGGGGAATCAAGCTGAGTCCCTCTATGGCACAGATCTCAGGGTGTGCAGCATCTCTTTACCTCCATCGGCCTTCTCCCTCCCCCAGAGAAGAAGCCAAAGCAATGCACAGGAGATCTGTGCTTCTTATTTATGAGAGCCTTCCACCCAGCTAGCTGAGTCCAACAGAGCATTCTTTTGCTTTTGTTTTCCCAAGAATCAGAACAACGCCACTAATCCTGCAGAATAATATTAATGTAATCAATATGATTATGCCCAAGAGAAAACGTCAGCCACTGCACAACAACACAGCCAAAGGGGCCCAGTAACAGAACAAAGGCAAGGACAAGAGCTTATTTTTGGGTCTGTTTTGTTCTTCTGTCATTTTCTATCCATTTTTCCTTGCACTATGCAAATGGAAAAAGATAGAGCGTAATGCCTGGGCCAGCCTTGTGCTATTGCCAAGTACTGGAGAGAGACCCTAAGAGAGGATACGTGCTCTGCAGGCCCTGGGTGGCAAGCAGCAGCATTTCTTCATACTTGGAAAGGCTCAAGATGAAGACAGAACACTGATTACCTGAGATACAGAAAGCACTTCCCCACACAGCTCTAATTAAGTGATTTTCTAGTGCTCCCACAGCCCTACCTGGATGAGAACTCGCGTCCTGTACTCTGAGACTGCATTTAAGGGATGAGTCACTTCCTGCTAATTTGGGAAAACCTGGGGTTTGCTGGTGAAAGCACTGAGTCTTCCATGCTGAATATCTGGGAGTTTGTCCCCAGCAGAGCTGTGCCTGCACTCGGGGCTGCTCACAGCTGAGAACCTTCCCTTTAAGTTCCCCTCTTGGGGGGGGTCAGCATCTCCTATTCCACACCACCAGAGTCCTTTCAATCTTTTCCCTCCTATCTTTTTTCCTTTTAATCTCCCATTACGATTCCTTCTAAAAGTTCTGAGATGGTCCCCAGAGGCCGTACAAGAAAACAGAAATTGAATGAAGATTAAAACTCTGATTGAGAGCTGCTGATGTCCCTCAGGAGTTGCACAAACATCCGCTTGGAGTAGATCCCATCTGCATGGCAGCAAAAAGTGCTCAAGAGCAAACCTTGAAGGTTAGTTGAGTTTTCTCTTGGCCTAGCATCCTCTGGCTTTGCCTTCTTTTCCTTTGCATTAAGGACTGTGGCCACATCCAGATCAACAGTGGTCACAGGGCTTCAACCAGTGGGCTGGGAAAGCCTGGATGCTCTCCTAGAATGTTTCAGAGCTGTATCTGCCTGCCCAGGTGCCTTCACACCCTGAATTCTCACAGCATGAAGGGCTTCAGCTCCCCCCGTTCTCTTGTGATGCTTTTGTTTTTGCCATATACTTTTATGTGTGTACACGTGTTAAATCTGGACAGGAATGTGTTTGAATGCTCAGCCAGATTAGCTTGAGTTTTATTTACTCTTGCTGGAACTTGCACTCCAGCACCTGGCTGACGTGATATTAATTGTTTCTGTTTCATTATCCCTACAAGGACTGTGGGGAGGGAGGGAAATGAAGAAAGCCTCCTGCCCCTCGTGAACATCTCTCAGCTCCCTTGGATTCCTCAGTAACCTGTTACCAGCTCTGAGTCCTTTCTGAGCTGTTAACCCCACCTCTGTTCATCCCTCTCCAGGACCATTCTTCGCTGTCCCCAGACCCTCTGGTTTTATCCTTCCCTCCCTGCCTGTCTCCAATGGCAGTGATGCTACCCATGCCTTCATCCCAGAGCCCCAAACTCCCATGTATTCCTGTCTGTGGGGTCAGGGTGCAGCAGAGCTGCTCAGGGCACTGACCTGCTGCTGCTTGCTTCCTTCCCAAACGATAAGACGCAGCACCAGGTGCCTCTCACTGCCTTGCTGTGCTGGCAGGTTATTTATATGCAAATTTCTTGTCTGTATGGGCTGCTTATAAACATGATAACAAAGTCTTCCATGGAGATGGGCTGTAGGTGAGGCGTGTGAGGGCCTTTTGATCCAGCCAGGAGAGTTAATGTAGTGTTACCCACAACCAATTAAGTGTTTGCAGGCAGAAAGTGATGGCTGCTCTGCTGACACACCTCGTTATGCAGCCGGGAGCTGGGCAAGGTAGAAGAGAAGAGCATCAAGAAATTAGTGCAGGTGCAATCAGGGGCACAGCTTTCCTAAGTGGTGCAATTCTGTTCCTAGAGCTTCTACAGCAGCTCCTGGGCTCAATTCTTGCTGCATTTGGGGCTGCAGTGAGCCCGAGCCCTGCCTGTCCTCCCCTCTCCTCTTAGGGTTTGGCACCCTGTGCTCTTCCCCTCCCCAGAACTGCACGAGGACCAAAGGAACAGCCCTGCAGTGATGTGCTTCCAGCAATGCAGTGCTTTTCCCCACTTTGTGGACCCTATTTGCGGTGCCAGGTTCTCTCTGCACCTTTGCAAACCACCTTTCATTCACTGTAATTCGGATGTTTTGAGACCCTCAGCTGAAAGTATTGGTGGCACTGAGAACACAGAAGATTCACAGACCTGGGGAGGCCACACTCATCACAAACAACGACTTCCTGCACAAAGATGCTATAATTTCTGTATGAGCAAAATTATACCATTTTTAAAAGCCTCGTAATCTTGAGCTTAATACAGAAAGGTCCTTGGTCCTTAACAAATCCTTTCAGTACAGCAGCAGCAGTGCCAGCACATGGAAGAGGCTGCAGAACCCATCCATCCTTCACAAACCCTGCTTTCAATCGCAGTGTTAATCACAGATGAAATGTTGTGCAGTTAGTCCCCCAACCAGGCTGACACAAGCGGCTGTTTTGCTTTACTAATTTCTTGTCCTCCCTCTGCCTCTTGGCTGCTGAGCTATCGATACGGCTTCCAAAGACGCATTGCTGCCAAGCCCTGAGTCGCTTATTGTATCATTTGTTTGGCATTTTGGTGCTCTCGTGGTCCAGACAAGCATCCTGCTAACACACATCGAGCCAAACCCTTGTCTCCTGAAAGCACACTGGCAAAGAAAGCAGCAAACAAGCAGCTTTACCCAGGGGCTGCATCTGAAGCCCATCATCACAACCCGCCCTGCTCCTCACCTCCTTTCTGCCTGCGCTCGGCACATTAGTGCCAGAGAAGCCGTCCTGCTGTCCTGCTCCGACCCCAAGCCCCCTGCACCAGTATGGGAAGAGAACACAGAGCTCTCCCTGCCCTGGGGTTGGGTCACAGCAGGGTGAGCTGACCGCATCCATTTGCTGCCCCGCAGAGGTTGGGATTGTGATATCTGGAGGAACTTGTCAGCCCGCGCTACGAGCTGCGCGGGGATTTATGCTGGCAGGGGCACAATACTTCACTTCGATGACACTTGCTTTCTTAATATTTTAATCATGCTGTTAACCTCGAGACTGGAGAGACGCAGGCGGCTGCCACCCTTCCTGCTGTGCCCCAGCCCCACGTCACTGCACAGCACAGCCCAAGCACAAATCACCCCGCGCTGAGCTCACATGTCCCAAAAGCAACACAAGAAACAGGGGGAAGTCAGGGATGAGGCTCGGGGCTGCAGGACTCACTTCTACGCTCCCCTATAACTGCAGACCAACACCACAGCACATTCCCTTCTCAGCCTGTCCCTCACCACGCTCTTACAGTGACTGCAATAGAGGATGGAAGGAAACCCTCAACATTCAGCCCGCGTGCACGATTCATAGGATCATTTATTGCCTAACAAATTCCCTGCTATTTCAGTAACTTAGGACATTTTTGATGTCCTTGATCTGTTTTTCTTTCTTCCCCCCGGTTTCTGTAGCTCGGGAGATTTTGGTCTTCTTTTAAATGTATTATCTTAGCATATGAGTATCCTAAGGGAACATTTCCAAGACTTGCGCATACAGAGGAGGTTTGCAGGATGCTTGCAGACACATCTATTACAGGACTGCATATTTGCAGGGGATGGGATGTGACAAGCCAGACGACTGCTTCTAATCCTGGGTCCTGTATTGTATTAGGGTAAGCTGAGAGTTTTCACTGATCACACCCAGGTGGTGCGTTCATCTGATGCTCATTCTGCTCACAAGTGTAGCCAGACTACCTCAGAGATATCCAGATAGATATGGAAAGAAATTTTTCCATAGCGCAGAAAGGCAGAAGACCCTCTTTACATTGAAGCGTGGTGAAGGATAAAACCTCTTCCCTATAGCAGCTTGTATTATCCTAAGGTAAGCAGGGCACTGTGGGTTCCCTAGGGAACTGGATGGTGTTCTACCATTCTACTGATTGCTGCTGGTATCACACACAACATGATGGGTATTAGGAACACGTGCAAGCACTGACCTTTGAGTCAGTACAGACTGGTGTGTTTGCATGAGGAAAGGGTCCTGAAGATATGAATGCATAGAAACACCAGAGCAATCGAGTCGCCAATGGAGCAATCACGTTTTCAAAGCTAAGTGAAGTAACCACAGGCTGTGAACTGTTTCCCTATTCTTCTTGCCACCACCTTGTAAATAGCCACACACCAGCCTCAGCTGGACATATGGGGAGATGATTGATGCAAGCAACTTATATGTAATTACCGGCCAAATAATGAAGGCGATCTCCTGGTGTTTCATTGGGATCTAATAACTAATACACACATCATATAGAAAGATACACAAATAGCATTTTCACATACATATATTTATCATTATGCCCATGGTTAGATGATTAAATGAGCTGTGAATAGGCATGAAAGGTCTGTTTTGCTGTTGTATTAGGGGTTTTGAAAGGATGCCAAGAGCTGATTGCTCCTGCAGTGCAGCAGCTCCTGTTTGGAACACCCAAGCCACACAGAAACATGTGAACTCTTATTTAAACCCACTGTGCAGTTCCCTACTCTTTTTGTTTATTCCACTTCATATTTGTATTATTATCTTCTCTCATAATATGGACAAGAGCTTCATTTGCTAAAGCCAAGTGCGATGCCACAGGGATCAATAGCATAATGATATATTCTCTCCAGCTCAGGATCTGATTCTTAATCTTTTATCTGAATTACTGTATTGATTGGAGGAAAAAATGGATTACAAATAAAAATACAGGACAATTAAATGCCATGCAATTAGCACTAAGTCTCGACAAAGACGACTTAAAGGCAAGAGGTAGAACTTAGTAATCAGCTTCTGTTCCTACTTTTTTAAAAGATATAAGCCTTTATGCTTCAGTGGTCAGGCCAGCCTCTAATTGGTGTGTGCTAGGAAAAAGCTTTCCCAATGGGAAACAGGTCTAATTATCCACTGGTGGCTTCCTCCCTACCATCTGGAGCTGTTTATTGCAGAAGGTACATATTGCTCTTGTAGACCAATGGCTCGATCCTCTAAGGCTATTTCTCTGGGAAAATAGCCAGGCTTGCATACCAAATATCCCATTAGAAAGCTGGAAGAACTCCACTGGCTTTAATGGGAATGGTTAAATTTGGAATAACTTCACACGGAGCGTTCATCCAGCCTGAAACACACATGGAGGATGGTTCATGTCAGCCTGTGCGAGAAGGATCTTAACGCAACACCACTGGGAGCAGCACGAGAGAACGGGGAGTTCTGACTCGAGGCAATCTGACAAGGACTCCTCCCCAAAAAGCCCGTCCTAAATTAATGCAATAAATCTCTGCGTCTGTTGGTATCGCTGCGGATTTGTAGATGTGGGAGGGGAAGAGAAAGGGCAATGGGATTTATTTCTTTGGAAATAACAGCAAAAAGTATTTTTGGTGTTTTAGAATCAGCGAAGCTGACCTGTAGGCTATGCCAATGGGAGCAGCCTTGGCCAGGGCTGTATTTTGAATGCAACGGTAGCATCCAGCTTCTAAAGAATTTGGAGCAAAGGACTTCATTTCCAATATATAACACCTAAAGGATGAGAGCTCAATGTTAGCCAGTCTGTGGCCATAGGTCACTCTCTCAAATCTTCATTTATGTCAGGTAATACCATGCATCATTGATTTCAATTGAGGAGATGCTTATTAATGAGATTTAGCGTGCTGGATTCTAAGTCTAGCAGAGCCACCATTTATGTCATCATAATGATCCAGAAAGCTGGAATAACTCATCACATTGCTATATAACTTTCATTAGATTGCTTGCCACTGTTCTCAGTGTTAACAGCTTGCTCAGAACATCAGGCTTCCACTGCAGGTCTCAGGATCCAAGACCCATATCAAAAATGATGTGAAGCTTGCAAAGGATTCTCTATTAGGAGAGATTAAAAATATTAATACTAGATTAGTTTGGGGAGGGTATGAATAAATGGTAACAAGATAGAGGCACATAAGGTGATAAATGGCACGGAGAGGTCAGCTGGAGGCTCCTGTTTTACTTGTCATAGTACAAGAATCCAATTTAATTAAAAGGCTATTCATTTAAAACCGATAAAAGGAAACACTCTTTTCCCATGCAGTATAATTAGGCAGCGGAACTCATTGCTGCAGAGGCAGAGGTTTTTGGCTTGCCCCAGAAGAGGGGGTGTTCACAGGGGCACAATGTGCGTCTCCAGCCTTAGAGGGACGTGATATAAGCTCATCTTCCTATCACAAAACCGAGGGATTAAATGCCATTTTTAAAGCCAGCTTTTCAGAAGTCAGGTAGGAAGTTAGCGAGGTAAGAGTGAGCAGACTCAGTAAGTCTGCCTGATGCTCCTCGTCTCACATACACTCAGAATATCAGTCACCAACACACCCGTCACAATAATGCTGCAATATAATTTCACTATTGTTATTTATTTGCATGCCAGCCAACGCCATCCAGATTAGGTTCCCGTTCTGCTAGGAGTTGTGTATACACACGGTAAGATAAGTGCTGCTGAAAAGCACTTGTGATCTCCGTTTAAATTAAGCACAACAGGTATAAGTAACAAACAAACGTAGGCAATGAAAGAAAAGGGATAAAAGCTCTGAAGATAAGGAGTGCCCAGAGGCGCTTCGTTTTGTGTTGTGTAGGTTTTGTCTCTTGTGTGTTGGTTCTTTTTTTCTTTTTTTTTTTTTTTCTTTTTTTTTCTTGTAAGAATCAGAGTAAATGAATTGCCTGGAAGAAGTGTGTTAGACACTGTTTTAAGCAGATACAACCCCGGAAAACAAATTCTGGGTTTCATAATGGCAAACATTTATACAGGAAATCTGATGCTGAGATTTGTGCTTATCCAATCAGGGATTTAAAATACGCCACATAACTACAGGCAAGAATCAAAGCTGCTCCAAATACACTTCCCAAGCACTCGGAACTGACAAGATTTAGGCCGAGATTTATCAGCAGAAACTATTTTTGAATACCAGGTTGCCAATAAACATGGAAAGTTGCAATCATGGAGCATTCACAGAAAACGAAGTGGATGAAACCGCCACCAAAGCTCATTGTGAATACAATGAAGGTGAGGGTGGAATGGAAGCGTCTTCCATTTGAAAATGTCCTTTCAAAATCAAAATACGCTGTGAAATTGCACTAATTTTGGCTGCAGGGTATAAGAGAATACTGACGATAACTAGAGGTGTTGGTTTACCATTTTTAGCATAATAGTCTCTGATGTTTCTTTGGGAGATGATTTAAACTCTAATTTTCTACCTGATAAATTATAAATATCAACTCTGAAGCAAAACACTTCAGTTTTGCCAACCGATCAAGTTCCGCCCAAACAGTTTCGTGGGTTTTTTTTTTTGTTTCTATCTGTTCCTGTTATATCACACCAAAAAATGTCTCATGTCTGAGCTAAATGTATTCACGGACCCATCTGTTAAGTCCTTTTTTAGCTGAAACCAACAAGACACGGGCTGAGAACTACACAACTCATCTCCAGCACCAATGGAGCTGCCCACCAGAGGGACTCCAACCTGTGATGGCTCTTCAGATTCATTTTGCTTGGAGAATTCAAGGATTTATGGAGCACCTCTCCCTTCCCCCGTTCCTCTTTGAAGCTTCGATACCCAACAGACATGACAGCCTTCTGCCCATGCATTCAAACAAATGCTGCAGCAATCAGGTCTGTTCTCCTACCAGGACTCCCGCATGGATGAAATGCTTTGGTGCCCTTCAGTGTAATGGAAAGAAACTAATTTGGCTCAATCCCTAGAATTAAATAGCTGTGGGCTGGGGAATCCCACTCACTCACTTTTCTGTTATTTACTCCCATTTCTGAGCTTCTCCCTCCGCTCTCTCCTGGCAATTACCTGCCATCACACAAGATCTGTGGACGTGCATTCCACAGAGATGACGAAGGGAGGTTTTGACAAAGATCCCTGAGACAAACCGCTCTGGAAGTGACAAAAATGTACATCCCTGCTGAGCTAAACGCGACATGAAAAGGGCAAAGCTGAAGTCAGCTCAGCAGAACTGGTCCCCCTGTGCTCAGAACAGACTGCCTCAGCCGAGACCAGGGCTGCCCTGCTGTTACCTCTCACTTCTGAGCAACAGGACTTCTAATCCAGCACCCGGGGGAGAGAGAAAAGGTCTGTGCCTGGTGACATTTCCTGTCTCTGATCCCATCCGTGGCTACCAGAAGTTCATCTGGCATTTCCGAACACGGGGTCTGTCTGGGAGGTGTTGGCTGCCAGCAAACTCACTGCTGTGTGCCATCACCACACCAACGACTCAGAAGGGAAAACCTCTTCGACCCTCACCTTGAAAATATAAATTAAAGGTGGCGTTGAGGGGTAATGCAGGTGTGCTCACTGAACGCCCCATTGGTCATTACTCAAGTACCCCACTGCTTTAACCCATACAAAGGAGGGTACACCACCATTTCTAGCAAAGGCAGGTGAGGAATTTCATGCCCAAACCCAGGAGAGCCCGACCGTCAGATTTGGGCTGAATATCAACATAAATAAGAGCATTTTGAAACATCACTCTGTACACTTTTAGTTTTCTTTTCTGCAGACAGTAGAGCACAATGTGACTGTGACAGCAACGCAGTGGTGACACCAAATATTGCTGAAGGAAAGCAAAAACTTTCAAACAAAGCATGCACTTAGGGATGTGCAAGCACCTGCACACCCATGAGAGGGGACTTGAGGCTCTGCAAGGGATTGGGAAGATTGACAGCAACCACAGGGAAAAGTCAGTGTTGAAAAGAAGGCCCTTGACAGAGGCTGCTGTGCAGCACTACCGAAGGAAATAGCAGTAAAGACAAAGGTGTAAATTCAGCCCATGCAGCCCTGGAAAATCCTGCTCATTTTCTCACAAAATGGGCTCTAAGTGTTGTGAATCACCCAATTTCCAGTTTATTTCTGAAAGTCGTTCAATAGAGAGAGAGGGAGAGAATAACAGCTAAACATCTGTGCTGGTGAGATACACCAGGACCTAACAGCGAGCATTACTTCAGTGGGAATTCAACTTTTTCCCTTCTGCATTCTTGCAGTTGACAAGAATTTTAAAACCACAAAGGGAAAGGAAAGAAAAGCATTTAGCAGAGTTCTCCATCCCACTCCTGCTCTCGTGGCAGACACAGGTAGATGTCTGGGGAGCAGTACCAAATCAGGATGGATACTGTCCTGCCCTCCCCACCCCTCCAGACTCCCAAACCATGACTGTAGGCTTTGACAACCCTTCCAGACAAGGGATCCTGAGTATGTTTTCTAACTAATGCATGCAGCACACAGCCCAGCCATGCACCAACCCTTTGGTGGGGGGCAGTGGGGTCCCCCCACTTTCCATGGTCTCATTGCCCAGGCCAGATAAACCCATACATGACAGGACAGAGCAGACAGGACACCATTTGGATGGCAAGGAACACAAATGCACGCTAGCAGGGAAGGCTAGCTGCAGCTTTAGGAACCTCTGTTCTAACACACTAGGATTTCAAATGGTATTCTGGTGGTTCCCTAGGATTAGAGTAATAGTCTGCTTTGATGACAGCACAGTGCCCATGAGGATCTCAATACTACTCATCATCCTGTAACAGCTACATCTTGAAAAACACTCCAACAAAATATGTATACAGAAAGAGGAGAACTCACATTGAAATACTTGATTTCAATTGGGTTTCACGGGTCTTAACAGACCCAGGCAAAATGCTAGGGAGGGCACTTCAGCTCGCTGCTTCTCTGTATGGGCTCATTAATTAAGGACTCGTATGAAGGCATCCTATAGCTTTTTTCTGCAGTGGCCGTGTGGCTCAGAGTGATGCTGCTACTGTTCTTTGGGGCTGTTACTGCGATACACATCAGGTCTGAGCCAGCAGAGGCACAGCAGCTGCTCACAGGAGGGCTCCAGCACATCCGTGCTGCTGGAACAGCTCACAGAGCCGCAACGAATTCTCTTTCCTTAATGATGTTACTCCTCTGATCAAAAAGCACCACCTCCTAGCATTGCAACATACATTTTTGAAAGGTTGAGTTCATGCAGTGACTTGGTTACAGAA